>NC_090323.1:189868356-191335856 GCF_040869045.1 Eurosta solidaginis
TATATATATTAGATCAATAATAACAGGGCTAAACCTGTCAAAGGCACAGCACGCCTACATGAAGGGAAGATCTACGGAGCTACGCCCTCCATGAGCTAACGGATTTTGTGGAAAGATCCCTACACTACAAACAATTCACACTAGCAGCTGTCCTAGATATAGAAGGCGCCTTCAACAACATCAAAATCGGCACAATTGTGAAAGCCCTGCAAAGGGCCGGAGTTAACAATCACATTTGTGGATGGACTCAATCAATGCTGGAAAACAGAACCATACAAGCGGATATGGGCTCAGTGACAATGACCCGCAAAGTGGGTAGAGGTACACCCCAGGGCGGAGTCCTCTCGCCACTACTCCGGGTCATTGAACTGAACGAGATACTACTCGAACTCGACAAGAATGGTGTTAAGGCAGTAGCATACGCAGACGACGTGGTCACTGCAGTCTCGGGGGCTTTTCCCTCTACGCTAAGCGACATCCTTCAGGGTGCGCTAAGCAGGCTATACACCTGGCGGCATCGTGCGGCCTCAACATCAACCCTACCAAAACAGAACTGATACTGTTCAGTAACAGAACGAAAATACCAGCATTTCGACTGCCCTCACTAGATGGTAGGGAGCTCTCGCTGTCAACTAGAGTTAAGTACCTAGGCGTCGTAATAGACAACAAGTTAAATTGGAAAACCAATATCGAAAAAAGAGTAGAGAAGGCGTCTATCGCATACTACTCGTGCAAGAGAATAGTCAGCAGAAATTGGGGGCTAAAGCAAAAACTAGTGCCAGACGGACGCACTAAATGTTATACTTAACCTGCTGCCACTGGCCCTCCACATCATATATACAGCGATCAGCACAGCCATCAGGCTAAGGGAGTCTAGATGCTGGCTAGAAAAACGATATGGCCACAGTGGCATCCTAAAAAGGGTCGCCGATGTGGATTCGACAACAGATTACCTCTCAAAAACACTGATCATCGACAGAAATTACAAGATGCAGATACCCTCTAGAACGGATTGGTCGGCCGACAAAGTTGGCAGGGAGGGGTCACCTCACTCTACACTGATCCAAAATGGACTGCGGCGTCGGCGCAGGTGTCTTCTCCAACCAACTAAATGTCACAATCCCCATCCGCCTTCCAAACACAGCTAGCATCTTCCAAGCAGAGCTGCAAGGAATAGAGAGGGCCTGCATCTTCCTGCTGCAGAAACGGATAGACGGTGAGGTAGTCATATACTCCGACAGTCAAGCGGCGCTAAAAGCGCTAGAATCACCGTACACATCCTCAAAAGCCGTCGATAACTGTAAGAGGGTGCTACGTGAAGCAGCTAGCCAGGCAGCTATCACACTCAGCTGAGTACTCGACCACAGGAACATTGACGGCAACGAAAAAGCGAATGAAATAGCAAAGGCAGGAGCATCGTTAGACATCACGGAAGCAGTCGTGGTGAATCGACCACTCACATCAATTAAAAGAGACATTCTCACCTATCTAAGGAAAATAGCAATCCGTTATTGGTACTCAACGGACACCTGTAGAATCACCAAACTAATCTGGCCAGAGTACAACCAGAAAAGAACCGATGATCTACTAAATAGGTCTAGGCAGGAAATATAAAGAATCACGGCCACTATTACAGGGCACTGGCCGTTTGGTCCGAACGCGAGTAGAATGGGTATACCCTACAATGAGAGGTGTAGGAGCTGTAGATAGGAGGGTGCCGAGGAATCGGTTACTCACTTCCTCTGCGAGTGCCCAGCCCTCGCAAACTTTCGGTCCTGAACTCTAGGCAACTATGTGTTTCCCAACTTAATGGCGGTGTCAAACTGCCGCATCAAGGACATCAGTGGGTTTGTTGTTTTAACCAAGTGGTTCGGGTAAAGCAATACGCAGGATACATCAGCCAACATATAATTGGTTCCAGGAGAAAGTGCATCAAAATGGCGCCTAGAGCGCTACTTGGGCCCGGCTCCATAGCCGGGCAGCATAGCAACCAACCAACCATAGCACCAACTCTGTATCAAAGTCAAGATTATTTAAACGACGTCGATATTGGTACCGTGAATAATGAGTTTTTGCGATCTGAAGAAGTCAACGAAATAATTCGTCAAGGTCATCAAAAATGCCCTGTTATTGTTCCACGTAATCGTCACGACGCACAGTGTTTCGTGTAGAACAAGCTAGCTGGACAAAAACAAAGTTCTTATTCCAAGAAAAGTGTAATGAGAAATGAAAGAAAACAAACAAAATAACGGGATTTTTGCTTTTTTTTAATATTTTTGCTCATATATATTGAGTAATTGAAGTAAGAAGGCAGGAGTGGCCGTAAAATGCATTGATTAATTTGCAAAATTCTTGTTGAATATTAAGCTTCATATTTCTTTTAAGTGAACACTTTTATATAATTTTTTTGATGGATTCTAAGCTCGAAGGTAAGTAAAATTTTTTAATAGTAATTCTTTCGCAATTAGGGTATTTTTAATATATTTAACATTCCGTTATTAAGAAGAAAAGGTATTTTTTCTCTATATTTTTAACTTTAGGGACAAAATAGTTACATACATCCGCGGACATCCGGGCTAAATTTTACATATGTTATAGTTGCAAGTATTCTCTAACAGTCGAGCGAAAAAGCTATTGCGAATTCTTTGCACATCTATTTTTAATTTTTTTTTTTTTTTGTAGATTAAGTTATCTCTACATATAAAATAGGATGTATGTACGTACCAGCTCCGATGAGATATTTGAACCTTTAAAGCTGATCTACAAACGGCAAAACCAATTCCCAGGTACAGGGAACAAACACGTAGCCATAAAACATACAAAAATAAACGTGCATGGTCAACAAGAGCACACCAAAAGCAAAAAGGCGAAGATCACTGACTTAAACCTGCCACAACCTATCGCACTAGTCACCAAGGCATAAAAACAGGTACATACAAAGCAATCCCAATGCAGGTATAACCACACAGGAACGCTCTATAAAACAACCCCATTTGGTAGCATTTACGCCAATACCTGTATGTAATATAAATGCTGCACAACTTGGATTGATAGTAGATAAACCAAAACCAGGTTACAGCAATACCAATGACGGCAACACTGCTCGTAGGTTTTTCGAAAATTCTGAGGCTAGTGCTGAGATTACGGGATTAGATGATACGCTCATCAAAAGATTCGACACTCTCCTTCGCGCATTAGCCTCTGGGTATAATATAAATATCCAAAGATTTGAAAAATTTGCGGTCGAGACTAAAGAACTATACATAGATCTCTATCCATGGCTTAATATGCCTGTTACTGTTCATAAAATCTTAGCGCATAGTACTGATATTATAAAATCAGCAATTTTACCTATTGGTCAACTTTTTGAGGAGGCACAGGAAGCCCGTAACAAATATTTGAGAGGATTCAGGGATGATAACACACAAAAGCAGTCGCGTGAAGCCACGAATAGAGATCTTATGAGTATGTTGCTTATAACATCGGATCCTTTAGTTAACAGTTTTAGGGAGATACCTAAGAAAAAATTTAAAAGTCTAACTTCAGAAGTCTTAAATTTACTGTCCCCCGATAATGTTGAGGAGTTAATAAATACCCCAGTTGTTTCAAGCTTTCACAGTAGTGTTGGTGATGCTCATGACTATTCCACAAGTGACTCATCGAATGAAAGTGATGAAAGCGAATAATAACATAATTATAAAAGATAACCTACCCTATAACTTTTTGTTGGATCAGGTTTTATTTAATTTAAATCTATTGTCTTTTCTACTTTGTATGAAACTTTACTTTTAAGTTTTTGTAATAAGTAATTTTCACATAATTAATTTAATTATTTACATTTTTATTATTATTATTGTAATTCACTTTTACATTCCTGACTTTTACTATAAAATAATTTTGTAAAAATTGTAGTGCCAGGATAAATACTCAAATAAATACAAAATATGTATGTACATATGTACAGTCACTCACATAAATTAGTAGATACCCCATTTTGGACAATTCTTACAATTTTCGCTTTCGCAAATTAATTTTAACTAATTTCCCATAAGAAAATTTGTCAGGATCTATAACAAAAACTAAATTATATTTCAAAAATGTTTGAAAAATTCGACGAATTTTCATATTTAGCTAATTTTCCATAAGAAAATTTGTCACGATCTATAACAAAAACTAAATTATATTTAAAAAATTTTCATAAAAAATTTTAATTTTTTTTCCGAATTTTTAGAATTTTTTTAGAGTATTGAGATTTGTATTCCATTCAATTTAAGTACAATAAAGTAATATTCTTAAGTCCTTTAAATTTTTTTGGATCTATGTCACTTATTCACATGAGTTACTGTATATGAAATAAGCAAATGTATGCATATGAAGTAAAATTTTGGAAAAAAATAAAAAAAAGAACATATGCCTAAAAAAAATGACGCAGTTGTAATAAATGACTGCATATGAAACGGAAAATCTCATAAAATAATTTTGTCCAGCTAGCTTGTTCTACACGAAACACTGTGCGACGAGGCATTTCCTACCTCGTTGTTAAACAGAATCTTGCCAAACGGAGAGAAAGTGGAGCGTGACTGGTTAGTGTGGAGTGCCAGTAGCAATGCTTTTTTTTTTTTGCCTACCATGCCGTCTGTTAAGCACCAATACTTTAAACCAACCTGGCGGATATTCGAAACTCCAGGTATGAAAGAATCTATACGATAAACTGCCATCACACGAAAATACTCAAGATCACATTAAATATTATATTCAATGGCGATCTTTACAAAATCTAATTCAAACGGAGGCTAGAATTGATACACGTATCTATCAATGAACAGCTAATCACTGAAACTCAAAAGTGGAAAGAAATTTTATATATAATTTTGGACACTAGTTTATTTTTGGGTGAAAGAGGCCTAGCTTTCAAAGGCGAAAGTATATATCTTGGTGAATATAGACATTTTTTAGGCATCTAAGTTCGAAAGCAACAAATTTATAATTCAAAAACAGTTTTTGGCTTTCGTGAATTGTAACCAAAAAACTGGTCAGAAAATCGCTGATCTAATTTTCCATACTCTAGGTAAACATGAAATCCCATTAGAAGGGTACGATAACGGCGCCAATATGAAAGGAGCTTACAACGGAGCACTACGTCACATTCTCGACAAAAACTCGAATGCTGATTACTCGCCTTGTGCAACCCACAGTCTCAATTTGTGTGGTGTTGATGCTGCAGAATGTTGTACGGCTGCAATTACTTTCTTTGGAGTTTCACAAAAATATTTTACCATTTTCAGCAGCACTCTACAACGATGGGACATCCTCAAAAAAAAACTGTACCGAGCTCTCTTCATAGTCTTTCAGCCAAAAGCCAAATTTGACTGCGCAGGCATTCGGCGATGTTACCGGCATTCTCAAGTACATCAACATGTTCGAATGTATCTTGCTGTCCTCAATTTGGTTCAAAATACTGACTACCTTTCATCAAAGAAACGTGGTCCTCCCAGCTAGAGACGCAACCATAGATGTGGAGGTCCAACATCTAAATGCCTTATTAGCTGATTTGAAGTTGATCAGGAACCAATGGGAAACAATTTTAAACGAATGCAAAACAGTTGCTATTCAATTTAACATATCGCCAAAGTTTCCGGACATTCGAAAGAGAAAACCCAAAACACGTTCTGAAGATAATATATTGAGATGATTACGGAAGATTCAGAGTTTGATTTTAAAAACAATACATTCCATATGATCGTTGATTCGGTAATCACGGGCATTACTGAACGATTTGCAGTTATGAGAAATTTGAACGAGACGTTTTCCTTTTTATGGCAATTTGAAGACATGGATGAAACTACGGTTCGGGCGAGCGCAGCAAAATTTGTCGAAAAATACAAGTCGGAAATTTCTCAAAGCTTTGAATGCGAAATAATTCACTTGAAACACATTTACGAAGCAAATTTTAATAAAGGTCTGTCACCATTGGAGTTGCTAAATACCATCTACATATGTTCAAAATCTGCAAACTATTTTCCTCAACATTTGTGTTGCTTTACGTATCTTTTGCACTATACTTGTCACTGTAGCTGGTGCGGAACGTTCCCTCAGCGTCCTTTCAAGAATCAAAAACTTTCATAGATCGTGTTCATCTCAAGAGCGAGTTTAAGGACTTGCCACGCTTTGCCACGAATATCATCATGGTTAGCAAAATTATAACTAAAAAATTCAGCAAACGCGTTAGCCACATCATAAGGAGTGTTAGCAAGTCTGTCATTGTAGAAGACGGTAGCAGGCACCGAGGAGCTTCTGTCATGCTTCTGTTAAGATTTATGTTGTAATCCCCAATGAAGACGACTTTGTCATTTGTAAGAGAGTTGTTGTTTAGAATTTCGTTTAGATATGAAATAAAGTCAGCATCACTCGCAGTAGGCGAATGAAAAATCAATCCTATTTGATACTGGGGAAATATGTTTTTGATTTTTATTATTATACACTAAATATTTTTGTTAATAGTATTATTGTAAACTATTTTATACTCTACTAGCGTACCCTCGCCCGCTTCGCTAGGCGATAAATTCAATGATTTGCAGAAAGAGAATAAAATTAATACGAAACAAAGCAAATTCTTTGATAGAATTTCATTCGAACTTTATTGTAACACTTTTTGGTAGACAACGTTTTTCGTTTTTCCATCTTTCGCATAAATGAATAATGACGATGATTTGCCTATTCGTGAGCAAGCTACATACAATTGCCCATGAGAAAAAATTGTGTATTCTAAATTAATACCGCACATTTGTAGAGACTTTCCTTGCGCTTTATTAATTGTCATAGCGAAGGCAAGGCGAATAGGGAACTGCAAACATTTGAAAGCGAATGGTAAATCCGTCGGAATCAGTGGAATTCTGGGTATCAAAACGTCTTCTTCTTTGTACTTCCCTCTCAAAATTGTTGCTTCGATAACGTTACCCATTAGCTTCTTCACAGCGAGTCTGGTACCATTGCAAAGTCGTGGCACATTAATGTTGCGCAGCATAATAATCGGTGCTCCAATTTTTTAATCGTACATTATGAGGTGGTAGGTCTGGCAAATCGAGTGGGTTTAAGAATTCAGTTGGATAATTTACGACATCATCTTGATAATATAGTAATAGTGTCCATTGACTTATATGCAACTATATCACCAGGTATTTGATCCAGAATAGCTGCATTTATATCATTGACGTCCTTATTTTTCCCAGCTAAAATTGCTCTTTCGCTGAGCCAGTCATAGTTTTTGTAATGTTGAACTATGTTTGGAAATACACTTTGTATCAATGCTTCTTTAGACTGTGCAAAAGTGCAGAAATTGTTAAGCAATGTAATCATTCCTATTGGATCGACAGACATTTGGCCATTTCCGATTTTCAGTAATTGCTGTGAAAATTCAGCTGCTGGCGGATCGTTTTGTAGTTGAACACGTACGTTTTTAGTAAGTGTAGGCATGTTTACATGTCTCCATAAATACGATGATTTTAAACATGCATTGATTTCATCTGCAGCCATGGATTTTGGGATCACAGGTAATGTTTGCCTCAAATCTCCAGCCAATAAAATCATGACACCTCCAAAGATTGTTTGGCTTCCTCTCTCAAAGTTCTTCAAGTGCTTCCAATGATTTCTTGTATGCCATAGTACACTCGTCCCATACGATAAGCTTACATACTTTAAGAACTTTTGCCAATCCAGATATTTTCGAAATATTACATGTTAGTGTTTCATTTGCCTGCATATTCAAAGGCACCTTTAATGCAGGATGTGCTGTGCGACCACCTTGCAGTAATGTAGCCGCAATTGCGGCTAAACAAACACGTATTGCCTGTTCCCCCAGGTCTTGCCTGTTCCCCAGGAGCATTCAAGAAAAACAATCCACCAGTTCCATGGCTAACATTATTCATGATTGTATCATAAACATGTTGCTGTTGGTCATTCAATTTTGTTAAATTTGATGTTACAAATGTGTTTATGTAGTTCATTACAATCATAATGGTATTCACGCTCCAGCGAAAGGATCATTAAGAGAGGAGGACGACGACGTCAAGACGAAGGTGCTGGAGGGGCACAAACAGCCCAATGGTGCTGCGAGTCCTACAGATAAACCTCCAACACAGTAAAGTGGCGTCGAGCGAACTCCTCCTAACCCTTGAGGAGGGTTCGTTTGACGTGGCGCTGATGCAGGAGCCGTGGCTCTCATCGGGAGGAAAGGTTTCTGGACTTAGCGCGCGGGTTTGGCGTTTACTACGCACAAACGGAAGGACGGGTGCGAGCTGTAGTAATGGTAAGGAAACAGCTGCATTCATATATGCTGCCTAATTACACCACCGAGGATCTCGTAGCGGTGGCCGTTGAGCAAAAGAATAAGCAGGCATTTATCCTGGCGTCCTGCTACATGGCCCATGCTGCGGAGGTTCCACCGATGGAGTGCAAAAGGCTAGTACAGGAGGAAGGGCGGTTGGTCATAGGCGCAGATGCAAATGCGCACCACACTGCGTGGGGAGGAGCAGATACGAACGAGAGAGGCGAATCTCTATTTTGTTACATCCTGCAAACCAATTTGCAGATAGCCAACAGGGGAAATGTTCCTACATACATTGGTCCAACATCCAGCAATGTTGTGGATATTACATTGAGCTCCGAGCGTGATATATCAAGGTATGATTGGATGGTTCTCGATAGACCATCCTTCTCCGACCATGCGTATATAAGCTTCAGCATCCCACTAAAGAGGGTAGAGAAGGGAGGAACCTTTAGAAACCCTAGGGCAACGAATTGGACTAAATTCCAGAAACATGTAGAAACGAAACTGGGACAACCCAAAGAGGTTGCTAATGTAGAGGAACTGGAGGAGTCGAATGAATTCCTAACAAGGACGCTTATGACTGCGTATAACAAAGCTTGCCCTCTAAGAAGATTCAGAGGAAAAGCAAAGCCGCCATGGTGGAGCAATGAGCTGAGTCTTCTAAGAAGACAGGTAAAAGAAATGTTTAAACTCGCAAAGACCGCGGAAAGCGAAGCGTGTCGGGACGAGTACAGGGATCTACTGAGGATCTACAAGAGTGAAATTACCAGGGTGAAGAGAAACTCATGGAAAAGTTTCTGTACGGACATAGAGTGCTCCAGTGAAACAGCACGGTTGAAAAAAGTCCTAGCAAAGGGAAACATAGTCCAGGGACTAATAAAGAAAGAGAACGGGGAATGGTCACGTGATAGTGAGGAATCCCTTGAGGTACTTCTCGATACACATTTCCCATCGGGAGACGGTTTAGAAGAACCACCAGACATCACTCACACTTCGATCACGGAGCTAGTGGTGCCGGGCTTGGTGACCGATACCAAGATCGAGTGGGCAGTGAAGACGTTTTCTAAGTTTAAATCGCCGGGCCCAGATGGTATATTCCCGGCCATGCTACAAGTCTCAAGTAGGGCGGTCGTGGAATGGCTTAAAATAATATTCGATGGGTGCATAAGACTGAATCATGTACCGCACTCTTGGAGAACTGCTCGTGTAGCTTTTCTACCAAAGGCGGGGAAGATCGGGCACGTGTATCCCAAAGACTATAGACCCATTAGCTTAACATCATTTCTGCTCAAAACCTTTGAGAGGCTGATAGATGTGTACATAAAGTCCAACGTGGATGAAAAGCTGCTCTCCACAACACAGCATGCGTACACCAAAGGCAAGTCGGTAGACACCGCATTGCATAGGGTGGTAATAAGCATAGAGAAATCCCTGGAATATAAGGAGTATGCTCTAGGAGTCTTCTTGGACATTGCCGGGGCTTTCAATAATGTTGCAAAATGGGCGATTATGGATGGTCTTAATTACATTAAAGTACATCCTGCCTTAATCAGATGGATCGGCTGCATGTTAAATTGCAGAAAGATTACATCACAATGGGGATTGTACGAGGCCACGAAATCAGTGGACAGGGGCACGCCGCAGGGAGGGGTGCTATCACCTCTGCTGTGGACACTGGTCATCAACCAACTGCTCAGGCAATTCGATGAGGGACCCGTAAAACTTACGGCTTACGCAGATGACGTTGCAATTGTCATAAGTGGAAAATGCCTTCCAACGATTAGTTCTTTGATGGATCGGGCGCTTCGGGATATTCATACCTGGGCATCTAATGTCGGGCTGAAAGTCAATGCGGAGAAGACGGATATGGTCTTGTTTACAAAGAGGTACAAGGTCCCAAATTGGACCAGGCCTAAGTTAGGAGCGGTGACCTTACAGGAGAAACCTTGCACAAAATATCTAGGAATCAACCTAGACAGTAAGCTGTCATGGAAGCTCAACTTGGAGGAGAGGGTCAAGAAGGCCTCAACGGCACTCTATGCATATAAAAGAATGCTGGGGTGTACGTGGGGCCTATCGCCCTCTCTTTCTCATTGGGTTTTTACAGCGATTGTAAGCCCTATTCTATACTATGGAGTTCTTGTTTGGTGGAAAGCCACACAAAAAACAACATACCTCAAAAAATTAGAGGGGTTATGCAGACTATCGATGCTTTGCATTACGGGAGCCCTGAAAACAACCCCGACGGCTGCACTGTATGCCATTCTGCACATTCCACCTGTAGACCTGGTAGCAAAGAACAAAGCGTTAACGACCGCAACCAGGCTCGATGCTTCGGGGCAGCTTGAGCGCCGACCATATGGCCATAGTAGTATAGCGTCCTCAGTCACAAGACGAACAGACTACATGATTCCCTACCTGCACTTTGAGGGAGATCTTAAGGCCACAATAGAGGTGGACGGTTGGCGCAAGGGTGCGCAAATGGCGGACGAGGCGATACATGTGTACACCGATGGTTCCAAAATAGTGGAAGGAGTAGGTTCTGCGGTATACTGCGCTGATCCGGAATTAAGCAGATCCTACAGGCTGCCGGATTACTGTAGCGTTTTCCAAGCGGAAATATTAGCCGTAACCAAAGCAGTAGAAACCCTGGAAGAGAATAGCTTAAGCTGCAACCGTGTTAACTTTTATATTGACAGTCAAGCAGCAATTAAGGCAATAATCTCGCATAGCACAGCATCTAAATGCGTGTTAGAGTGTAAGCTGTCTCTGGAGAGAATCGGGACAGGGAGAAGCATACATCTATATTGGGTCCCAGGGCATATGGCAATAGATGGGAATGAAAAAGCGGACGAATTAGCTAAAAAGGGCGCATCCCTTGAAGCTTGCTCCGTAGACGTCCCAATTAGATTGGGCGAGATTAAGCGAATGCGAGAGGTGCACATGATCGACCAAGCAGAAAAGGCGTGGGTTCAAGCGCGGGGCTGTAAAGTGTCGAAGATTATGTGTAGGTCTTACAACCTTAGACTAACACAGTTGCTTCTATCATTAAAAAGAGAAGACTGTAGACTCATGACGGGTATTCTGACTGGACACTGCCTTCTGGCGTCGCATGCCTTTAAATTAGGCTTGGTCAGTGATAGCAGGTGTAGGAAGTGCGGGTTGGAGGAGGAAACGATCGAGCACGTTCTGTGCTCGTGCCCTGCACTTGCCAGGCTAAGACTCCAGCTATTAGGAGTGATACAGCTGTCAGATCTAGAAGCAGCAAGTGGCTTAATTCCTAGGAAGCTTCTAGTATTTGCCAAGAGGACGGAGTTATTTTATAACATAGGTCCTGGTTTTTGATAGGGTTTTTCAGTTTGGTCGTTAAAACAAACTTCTGGTAACACTACGGACTCAATCAGTCTATGTGAGGTCTTCATGGACCGGCCAGTTCAACCTACCTACCTACGCTCCAGTACTCGATTGAACATATCATGCATTGGACAATTTGCTGCTGGCATGCCCAATTGTACTAACGATTTGTTTGACATCGACAAATATCGCTTCCTTTATTTACATATTTTCAATTGTATTTAATGGATTTAACGGAATTACAGTATTCCAGGTTAATATGCGCTTTGAATGTTTTGGACAACAATGGACAATATGGAACAATCCAGCGATTGTCAACTTCACCATTTTGATTTCCCATCGTATTTATAGTTAATTTACCATTTTCATCAGTGGATCGACGACGATATGCTGGATATCCATCATTACCTGTGATCGTATCCGAAATTAATGCACGTGGGTAACGCTTCGAACATTTTCCATCAATCATGCACGTAGAGTTCACATTCAATGCACCGCAAGGCCATGTATCATATTTTTTGTGACAACTTCGAACAAATCTGGGTCTATCGTTTGATTCGGTATTTCAGCTGATATCACACTATCAATTTGATCCGGTGTAATTTTATCAACCAACCAAATCAAAATGTGTGCATGTGGAAATGTGTGCATTTGCCATTCAACGGAATGCATATAACAACGCACCTCTCCAAACACTCTATGTTTGACAATAAAGTCCATAAGTGATTTTAGGTTTAGTTTGAAAATACGTGCAGTTATGTCGTGTCAATCAATTGGGGATTGGCCAGGAAACAAATGGTCTTTGATTTCACTCCATTGCGGATTGCATGTAAAAGAAATGAACAGATCCGGCCGTCCATAAGCGCGAACATACGCCATGACATATTCATGCATGTGTCGCGGGCTAACAGTATATGTTGCTGGTAATATGATCATTCTACCGATGTAGTTCACATTTCCATCATTATTCACTGCATCCCGTAAGTGAATGTATTCCTCGGACCGTAACTTAGTCTGGTTGAATTTGATATAGTTTAAGCGTTCGGTCTCAATTTTTGCATACATATCCACGACAAATTGGTGGAACAATCTTCTGCATTTCAGAATGTGATATTTGTTATTTTTTTTTTTTTAAGAATTGTTTTTGTTTTTATCGGCCTATTGATAAATCATTCAAGGTTCGAATCAAGCTCAAGGCCAGAACAATAATTTTTTTCTAATGATAATTATTGCTATTTTTTTTTTAATTTTTCTAAATTTGAAAAATTGTATTTTGTTTTTGGAATAGTAAGTAGAAAATTTTTCAGACAACCTGCCATAGCTGCGCAGATAGATCCATTTCGAAGGGTGCTAAGCCTTCATCATCAGTACGCTTTAGGCATGCTGCGCTAACCATTTAGCTATACAGCGGTGGTTTGTTTGACTGGCAAATTTGCTACTTCTATTCCTTTTTACCAACTATAATTATTCAGTGTTGCGCCATCTGGTGCAAATCACTGATAATGTTGGATTTTTGTTTATTGTAAATTACTTTGTTTGACATTCCCAAGTGCTCATGGTTTTATTAACAATTGTTTTTGTTTTTATCGGCCTATTGATAAATCATTCAAGGTTCGAATCGAACTCAAGGCCGGAACATAATTTTTTTCTAATGATAATTATTGTTATTTTTTTTTTATTTTTCTAAATTTGAAAAATTGTATTTTGTTTTTGGAATAGTAAGTAGAAAATTTTTCAGACAACCTGCCATAGCTGCGCAGATAGATCCATTTCGAAGGGTGCTAAGCCTTCATCATCAATACGCTTTAGGCATGCTGCGCTAACCATTTAGCTATACAGCGGTGGTTTGTTTGACTGGCAAATTTGCTACTTCTATTCCTTTTTACCAACTATATTTATTCAGTGTTGCGCCATCTGGTGCAAATCACTGATAATGTTGAATTTTTGTTTATTGTCAATTACTTTGTTTGACATTCCCAAGTGCACATGGTTTTATTAACAATTGTTTTTGTTTTTATCGGCCTATTGATAAATCATTCAAGGTTCGAATCGAGCTCAAGGCCAGAACAATAATTTTTTTCTAATGATAATTATTGTTATTTTTTTTTTTAATTTTTCTAAATTTGAAAAACTTTATTTTGTTTTTGGAATAGTAAGTTTTAAAGTAAACAAAAATTCTACATTTACAACAATATCGGACAATATTAACATTTACTTATCAGTACCACCTTGTGTGGTAGTCTTATCATAACTAATTTGTTTTCTGTTTAGACAAAGCATGTATGCTGCGGCAATATTATCGCTATCTTCCTTCTTGTTCATGGTCCTTTCTCTGTTTTCTAAAATGTGCAAGCTTTCCAAGGTATTTCTCGTCATTTCTCTTTTCTCCTTATCAATAATTGTCGTATTGGTAAAATCTGCTGTATGGCCGTTGCTAATCATATGTTGTGATAGGGCTGTAGTGGGTTTTTTTATGTCTGTGGGCTATATGGGCTACCAAAAATCCATAAGCCACAGATACGTTTACGCCCTATTGCTTCATCAATTATGGTACCCTGTTATAACCTGTCAAAATTCGTTGGACAAATACTTAAACCTCTTATTTCAGAAGAATATAATGTGAAAAATGCGTTCATATTGAAAGAACGATTGAATAATATTAATGTGTGTGACGAAGATGTTTTAGTCTCCTTTGATGTTGTGTCCTTGTTTACGAATATACCTACAATGTTAGCAACTAAAATTATAATGAGAAAATGGGAGAAAATACAAAATAAAACCGAGATTAATAAAGCCAAGTTTCAACAAATTCTAGATTTTTGTCTCAGAGAGAATAATTACTTTATGTGCAATAATAAAATATACACTCATACTTTTGGAATTCCAATGAGAAACCCACTTTCACCTACAATAGCCGATATTATTATGGACGACCTTTTTGACTACACCATCTCGGAGCTTAAACAACAACACAATATTGACATAAAATTCTTGACCAAATATGTAGACGACGTTTTTGCAATAGCAAAACGTAATGATGTGAAGAAAATTCTAGAGATTTTTAACAATTACCACCTAAAACTCCAGTTCACCACGGAAATGGAGGAGAACGCGAGCATCCCTTTCCTCGATGTTCGCATATACAGAGATAACAACAAAATCAATTTAAATTGGTACTCGAAGCCAACATCCTCTGGTCGCCTGATCAATTTCTTTTCGTCCCAACCGACCAAGTACAAAATTAATACAGCGAAGAATCTTATACACAAAATACTAACGCTAAGCCACCGAGATTTCCATGACGCGATACACGCAATATTGAAAAATAATAACTACCCCGACCACCTTATACACGAATTAATCAACCAGGAAACCATGAAAAACAGCAACCAACACAACATACCTTCTAACACAGTAACAACAGATTAAAAGAAATACTACAGTGTGACATACATACCGAAATTAAGTGCAAGCATCGATCACAATATACTCGAACAACAAAACATCACACTAGCCTACAGGTCCAACAATACATTATCCAAAATATACCTAAGAACAATATCTCAAATAGACAAGCAACAACAAAACAACGTCATATATAAAATTGAATTCATGGAAAAGAAAACCAGCAATGCGATAAAGCATACATTGGGACAACAAAGCGCGCACTAGGTATTCGCATTGCTGAAAACGAAGCAGACATAAAAAAACAAAAACCCACTACAGCCCTATCACAACATATGATTAGCAACGGCGATACAGCATATTTTACCAACACGACAATTATTGATAAGGAGAAAAGAGAAATGACGAGATATACCTTGGAAAGCTTGCACATTTTAGAAAACAGAGAAAGGACCATGAACAAGAAGGAAGATAGCGATAATATTACCGCAGCATACATGCTTTGTCTAAACAGAAAACAAATTAGTTATGACAAGACTACCACACAAGGTGGTACTGATAAGTAATTGTTAATATTGTCCGATATTGTTGTAAGTGTAGAATTTTTGTTTACTTTAAAACTACTGTGTTAATTTATATGTATGTGCTTTTCAACATAAAATATTTTTTGTTTGTTTATTTAATTTGAAAATAAATAGTGTTGCCCCTGAGGATGCTGAAATATTCAGCGAAACGTCGGGCGTAAGGTGAATTAATCATTTTATTTGCACCAGCATAAATTATATTAGACTAGCCTACAAATCATAAAAATTAAAAATTATTGAACTGATCGCAAAAAACCCAACAAGATGTGATATTTTTCATTTTTACAAATGATTAATCGATATGAATAATAATTCATAGCGCTAACTTTTCTATTCGGCTCTGCGCCTGAATTAAAAAAAAAAATCAAATTTGTGAGATTATTATTATCTTACTAGCAGGGTACCCGACGTTGTTCGGGATGCGTATTTATATTAAATTCTCCCTTATTTTTTTTTTAATATCGATATCTTGGGTCTTTAACTTAACAAATTTTAAAACCTTTCTGCTAACCTAAATCACGAAACCATATGCAGGCTCCGTTTATATAAATATAAAACAATATTTATTTTCCCACATTATCCCTCCTCCCCTTTTATTGCTTGGTCCATCCCACTTACTTTACTCTGTGCCTTTTTCTGGCGATCCCATTCTTCTTATCTCGCGCTCAACCTCTTTTCGGTATTTTCTTCACTCTTCCCCACATTTCTATTACCATATCTTATTTTCAGTTCTTTTGTCTAAAATTACCGCTAAAGCATGCAATAAAATCAGTAAATATTGCTTCAATCGGTTAAAAGTTATAAGCCGTAACTTACATACATATATGGATATACATACACATTCAAAATATAAAACAGAAAATACTTACAGATCCTGTTGATATACCATAGAATAAAAGAAAGTTTATTTTTATATATGGGTACATACGTGTTTATTTCGCTTGCAAAAGCGTTGAGTTTGACAAAAAAAACTACGTACACATTTTTAAAATTGTTAGTTTTTACAAATTAGGTTGGAAAAAATAATAATTTTTTGTTGAGTGAATAATTTTAAAAGAATTCATTTTGATAGCTTTTTACGACTTTCTAATTTTTAATTGTTGCATACATTCAGGCGAATTATATAAAACTGTTATAGAATAACTTATGCGCATACATAGACATATATAGCATTATGATTGTTATAAAAGTGAATGCTTACATACTTAGCACACATAAAACAAAATTATTCCAAGCTCTTCAGTGTGAATGTATGTGTATGTGTGGAGAGTTAACTTGTAATACAAAATTGAACATTTTTAATGCTTATTTAAAAAAAAAAAAATTATTTTATAATGCTTCCTTATAAACAACGTTTGATGTGGAAGTGTTAGGAACATAGACGATTAATTTGTCTGCTTCACTAACACGTGAGAGCGCCACGTAAAGCTGGCCATGAGAAAAGCAACTCACAGTCAGATCAACGCCCACAACACTCATCGTCTGGCCTTGTGCTTTGTTGATTGTCATAGCATAGCAAAGGCTCACCGGGAACTGAACACGTTTAAATCTAAAAGGAAAGTTGTTTGGTATAAGGGGGATACGTGGTATAAAAACTCTCTCTCCTCTGCCACTGCCTGTCAAAATTTCTGCTTCAATTATATTTTGTTTTAGAGAAACAACTTTGAGCCTCGTTCCATTGCACAATTTTGGTGGGCTTAGGTTACGCAACAGAATAATTGGTTCGCCGATTTTCATGGATGGAAGTCCAGGTACACTAAGGCTATTTAAAAACTTCACAGGGAAATTTGTTGAGACATCTTGCTCCAAAACTCTGTTGATTGAAAAGTATTCGACCTCCTCTCCCTGAATATCATTGAGTATATACGAATTGATTTTCAAGACCTGGTCATTTCGTGGCGTCAAGATAGCCCTCTCGCAAAGCCAAAAGTTGTCATGACAGACTCCTAGATCATTATAAACAGTAGAAATTAGTTCTTGCAAAGAATGTACGGTACGGCACAAATTATCGGGCAGTGTAATTTTGCCCTCTTCTTCGGGGTATGTACCATTTCCAATCTTTAGCAAAGTTTCGGAGAAGTTCTGCGCATTTATGTTGCCTCCGATTCGAGCGCGCATATTTTCTGTTAAATGCATTCTTTTAATGTTACGCTCGTATTTCATCTGCTCTTGTACCGCGTGGTATGACCGGTAGTATCTGCCGAAAATCTCCACAAAAGAGAAAAGTAACACCACCCATAACTTGGTTATTTTGGCGTATATCCCTCAGCGTTCTGTCCACAGGTTCTACGGCTTTCCGGTTCGCCATGATGCATTCATACCACATTACCAACACACAGTCAGGAATAACGCTGGCTTTTTCGCAATTTCTTGCTATGCTGCACATTGGCTATTCATTGATATCTAAGTGTATGAACATGGAATGGGCAGTTTTACCACCAGGTAATAAAGTTGCAGCTATACCAGACGAAGCCACTGCCAGAGCTATTTTGCCTTGAGTTCGCACCTTTGCCAAAACAATTTTAGTTAGGAAAGTTTTTCCTGTCCCACCAGGGGCATCTAGAAACAAAATCTCACCTACTTCATTATCGACACTATAACAAACGCGTTCGAATACTCCTCTTCCGTTAAACGTTGAATGCCATTACGTGGAGTGTCAGCAAGTTCTGTAGGATTATACGAAATTTCGCTTGCGTATTCCCTGTTCACGCGTTCACTGTCTATAGATGATTCGGGTAAGCCGTATTGGGATAGTAAGTTCCCCCCATTGACAAATCTGTATTCTGAAGTTCGATTAAGCATTGATTAACAGCTCTGTCCCGCATTACGTTGTTAATTTCCCTTCAATATGGCGTCGCATTCTTCTGACATTGTCTTCTGACAGCTTATCCTTGTGTTTTACCCACAGATCCATAGGATTCGATAGATAACAAAATACCAGTAAAACGCAAAACAAATGTCGCAACCGGCTTGGACTGTCACTAATGCTTGCTTCGGATATAGCACCATCCCAATGCTTATCATCGTCAAGCAAGTGGCGTTCTCGGCAAGCATCGCGGAAAGTGGGATATTCAACTCCCTAAAAAGTGCGAAGGTCTGAAAAGAAAGTAGGTCCTCGTACTGTATGCAACAACAACCGCAAGTAAAAACACTCGGCATTGTTCGGATGAACCACATATACATGTTCAATAACATGTTCCTTAAAAATGCTGGGCTCCCCATCTACAGATTTGCCCCGTTTCCTGCGGTTAAAAACACCTCTTTGCTTATCATACGTGTAATAAGAGGGAACCTCCTCATACATTAATGTCCTCGCAAACCTGTCTCTTTCGCAAAGCCGAAAGTATGCCAGTAAAGTGGTTTGCCTCCGGTTTTCTACTCGATCTGTCACGTTTTCGCAATTGAAGTATATCCTTTGCCCTCCTTCTAGATGAACCTCCAAATGCACTTCATGGGGATATCGCTCATGAATGGGAAAGCTTAATATCCTCCAAACGGCCTTTGAAGAGCTTATATAACGCCCTGATTGAAATCTAGTTATTTCGTCATTCTCATTCCTTAACGCAAACGTTGCCTGGTCACTGCCCTTATTTATATACTTGCATATATATTTAATGGATAATACACTACTGCACACTTCCACATTGATGTGGGCCTGAAACGTTTTGGAGGGTACAGGTGAATATGGTACGACCCATCTATTGTCCAAAATTATATCTTCACCACGTAATTTTAAAGTAGCAGTAAACCCACCTTTTTCTGGGGACCGTCGCCGATAGGAGGGATATCCATCCTCTCCCGTTATGGTGTGTTCTATAAGTGCCCGTGGATAATCTTTCGAGCATCGGCCATCCTGCATGCATGGAGAGCTGCTATTTAATATCCCGCAAGGACCATGGACCATGTGTGTTCTTACTATGTCAAATAGTGTGGCATCTGTGTTGCTGTCTGGAAATATCGTTAGAGCGTATTTTGTCTACCAACCAGAGAAGTACATGTGCATGTGGTAGACCTCCTTTTGCCACTCAACGCTGTACATAAAGCACAGAGCTGACCCAAACAGATTCTCCTTTGTAATTAGGTGTATTAGAGCTTTAAGTTTTAAGTGGAACACTCTAGCTATTATGTCGTGCCGATCGTATGCATTTTGCCCAGGCAAAAGTTGCTGTGTAATTTCAGCCCACTTCGGATTTGTTGTCATCGTTATAAAGAGATCAGGCTTTCCATATTTTCTAACTTAGCAAAAAGCATCCTGTGTACGTTCGTGCATGTATCGTGGACCTCCCGTAAAACTGGACGGAAGTATTACTAATCTGCCCAAATTTTCTGTACCTCCATCTTGGTGCATAGCATCACGTAAGTGCACATACTCCTCAGCACGCAACCGTCTTTGATTAGTCCGTATGTAAACCAAGCGCTCGGTTTCAATTTTAGCATACATATCGACGATAAACTGATTAAATATTCCACGACATCTTTGCAAGTATACAAAACTGTTTGCTCTTATCTGTAGCATGTGTGCATAAAATTGTTGTGACGACAACTTTTTATGTGGGTTTGACAATCTAGTAGTAGGGTTAATTTGATGTAATTCGAAGTTATATCCATCTTCCCCGTGACAAAAAATTAATGGGTATTGAAGCGTATCGTATGATCGATGTGTCTCGTATATACGATGAAGACGATCGTCATGAGTGCGCAAAACAATATCGCGCCTTTCACACTGTTGGTCAACTAAAACAACTGCAACTTCATTTGTGGTAGGAGGATTGTACCTTCTTGGATGTTCTGTTGCAGGCCTTTTATCAGCACATATTATAAATTTATAATTATTATTTTACTCTTCGGGAACGAAATCAAGGGCATTTTTAAAATCGCGATTAATCATCGGCGTACAACAGAAATCTAGCGTAAGAGAAGCATGAGCTAATGTCATTGATGAATAAGACAAAAAGCAATGGTCCTAAGATACTACCCTGCGGAACGCCCGATTTCGCAAAGAAGGGAACTGATGGTACCCCATAAATAGAGACGACACACCATCTGTTACTGATTTTAGCCATTGCAAAAAGGTTGAGTGAAAGCCAAGGCAGTACAGTTTGTGAATTAGAATATCATGTGATACCTTATCAAAAGCTTTGGAAAAGTCGGTGTAAATACAGTCGACTTGATGACCAGATGAAAAGGCAAAGATACAATATTCACTGAACTCCACAAGATTGGAAACGGTATAGCGCCCAGAAACAAACCAATGCTGTTTTGGACAGATCAAGTGCTTCACTGAAAACTAAATCTTTTCCTTGGAAATGCACTCAAATAACTTAGAAACGGTGGAAAGCTTTGAAATTAGTCTGAAATTGTAGACAACAGTCTTACTGCCAGATTTATTAGTAGGAGTTATCGAGGCGATTTTCCAAGCATCAATAAACTCACCAAAGCTAAGTGACAAATTGGAGATGATCTCTAGCGGGACAAATAAGGATGTGCATCCTTTTAAAAAGAGAGCCGAAAGACCATCATTGTCAGCTTTAGTAGAGTTACTCAGTTTCGAGATACAACTGATGATATCTTCAAATGAAATTGACATTGAACCAAAATTTAGGGACGAAGGAATTTCAGACGAGAAGTCAGACAAGGGAATATCATCATGGTTAGCAAAATTATAACTAAAAAATTCAGCAAACGCGTTAGCCACATCATAAGGAGTGTTAGCAAGTCTGTCATTGTAGAAGACGGTAGCAGGCACCGAGGAGCTTCTGTCATGCTTCTGTTAAGATTTATGTTGTAATCCCCAATGAAGACGACTTTGTCATTTGTAAGAGAGTTGTTGTTTAGAATTTCGTTTAGATATGAAATAAAGTCAGCATCACTCGCAGTAGGCGAATGAAAAATCAATCCTATTTGATACTGGGGAAATATGTTTTTGATTTTTATTATTATACACTAAATATTTTTGTTAATAGTATTATTGTAAACTATTTTATACTCTACTAGCGTACCCTCGCCCGCTTCGCTAGGCGATAAATTCAATGATTTGCAGAAAGAGAATAAAATTAATACGAAACAAAGCAAATTCTTTGATAGAATTTCATTCGAACTTTATTGTAACACTTTTTGGTAGACAACGTTTTTCGTTTTTCCATCTTTCGCATAAATGAATAATGACGATGATTTGCCTATTCGTGAGCAAGCTACATACAATTGCCCATGAGAAAAAATTGTGTATTCTAAATTAATACCGCACATTTGTAGAGACTTTCCTTGCGCTTTATTAATTGTCATAGCGAAGGCAAGGCGAATAGGGAACTGCAAACATTTGAAAGCGAATGGTAAATCCGTCGGAATCAGTGGAATTCTGGGTATCAAAACGTCTTCTCCTTTGTACTTCCCTCTCAAAATTGTTGCTTCGATAACGTTACCCATTAGCTTCTTCACAGCGAGTCTGGTACCATTGCAAAGTCGTGGCACATTAATGTTGCGCAGCATAATAATCGGTGCTCCAATTTTTTAATCGTACATTATGAGGTGGTAGGTCTGGCAAATCGAGTGGGTTTAAGAATTCAGTTGGATAATTTACGACATCATCTTGATAATATAGTAATAGTGTCCATTGACTTATATGCAACTATATCACCAGGTATTTGATCCAGAATAGCTGCATTTATATCATTGACGTCCTTATTTTTCCCAGCTAAAATTGCTCTTTCGCTGAGCCAGTCATAGTTTTTGTAATGTTGAACTATGTTTGGAAATACACTTTGTATCAATGCTTCTTTAGACTGTGCAAAAGTGCAGAAATTGTTAAGCAATGTAATCATTCCTATTGGATCGACAGACATTTGGCCATTTCCGATTTTCAGTAATTGCTGTGAAAATTCAGCTGCTGGCGGATCGTTTTGTAGTTGAACACGTACGTTTTTAGTAAGTGTAGGCATGTTTACATGTCTCCATAAATACGATGATTTTAAACATGCATTGATTTCATCTGCAGCCATGGATTTTGGGATCACAGGTAATGTTTGCCTCAAATCTCCAGCCAATAAAATCATGACACCTCCAAAGATTGTTTGGCTTCCTCTCTCAAAGTTCTATCAAGTGCTTCCAATGATTTCTTGTATGCCATAGTACACTCGTCCCATACGATAAGCTTACATACTTTAAGAACTTTTGCCAATCCAGATGTTTTCGAAATATTACATGTTAGTGTTTCATTTGCCTGCATATTCAAAGGCACCTTTAATGCAGGATGTGCTGTGCGACCACCTTGCAGTAATGTAGCCGCAATTGCGGCTAAACAAACAGGTATTGCCTGTTCCCCCAGGTCTTGCCTGTTCCCCAGGAGCATTCAAGAAAAACAATCCACCAGTTCCATGGCTAACATTATTCATGATTGTATCATAAACATGTTGCTGTTGGTCATTCAATTTTGTTAAATTTGATGTTACAAATGTGTTTATGTAGTTCATTACAATCATAATGGTATTCACGCTCCAGCGAAAGGATCATTAAGAGAGGAGGACGACGACGTCAAGACGAAGGTGCTGGAGGGGCACAAACAGCCCAATGGTGCTGCGAGTCCTACAGATAAACCTCCAACACAGTAAAGTGGCGTCGAGCGAACTCCTCCTAACCCTTGAGGAGGGTTCGTTTGACGTGGCGCTGATGCAGGAGCCGTGGCTCTCATCGGGAGGAAAGGTTTCTGGACTTAGCGCGCGGGTTTGGCGTTTACTACGCACAAACGGAAGGACGGGTGCGAGCTGTAGTAATGGTAAGGAAACAGCTGCATTCATATATGCTGCCTAATTACACCACCGAGGATCTCGTAGCGGTGGCCGTTGAGCAAAAGAATAAGCAGGCATTTATCCTGGCGTCCTGCTACATGGCCCATGCTGCGGAGGTTCCACCGATGGAGTGCAAAAGGCTAGTACAGGAGGAAGGGCGGTTGGTCATAGGCGCAGATGCAAATGCGCACCACACTGCGTGGGGAGGAGCAGATACGAACGAGAGAGGCGAATCTCTATTTTGTTACATCCTGCAAACCAATTTGCAGATAGCCAACAGGGGAAATGTTCCTACATATATTGGTCCAACATCCAGCAATGTTGTGGATATTACATTGAGCTCCGAGCGTGATATATCAAGGTATGATTGGATGGTTCTCGATAGACCATCCTTCTCCGACCATGCGTATATAAGCTTCAGCATCCCACTAAAGAGGGTAGAGAAGGGAGGAACCTTTAGAAACCCTAGGGCAACGAATTGGACTAAACTGGGACAACCCAAAGAGGTTGCTAATGTAGAGGAACTGGAGGAGTCGAATGAATTCCTAACAAGGACGCTTATGACTGCGTATAACAAAGCTTGCCCTCTAAGAAGATTCAGAGGAAAAGCAAAGCCGCCATGGTGGAGCAATGAGCTGAGTCTTCTAAGAAGACAGGTAAAAGAAATGTTTAAACTCGCAAAGACCGCGGAAAGCGAAGCGTGTCGGGACGAGTACAGGGATCTACTGAGGATCTACAAGAGTGAAATTACCAGGGTGAAGAGAAACTCATGGAAAAGTTTCTGTACGGACATAGAGTGCTCCAGTGAAACAGCACGGTTGAAAAAAGTCCTAGCAAAGGGAAACATAGTCCAGGGACTAATAAAGAAAGAGAACGGGGAATGGTCACGTGATAGTGAGGAATCCCTTGAGGTACTTCTCGATACACATTTCCCATCGGGAGACGGTTTAGAAGAACCACCAGACATCACTCACACTTCGATCACGGAGCTAGTGGTGCCGGGCTTGGTGACCGATACCAAGATCGAGTGGGCAGTGAAGACGTTTTCTAAGTTTAAATCGCCGGGCCCAGATGGTATATTCCCGGCCATGCTACAAGTCTCAAGTAGGGCGGTCGTGGAATGGCTTAAAATAATATTCGATGGGTGCATAAGACTGAATCATGTACCGCACTCTTGGAGAACTGCTCGTGTAGCTTTTCTACCAAAGGCGGGGAAGATCGGGCACGTGTATCCCAAAGACTATAGACCCATTAGCTTAACATCATTTCTGCTCAAAACCTTTGAGAGGCTGATAGATGTGTACATAAAGTCCAACGTGGATGAAAAGCTGCTCTCCACAACACAGCATGCGTACACCAAAGGCAAGTCGGTAGACACCGCATCGCATAGGGTGGTAATAAGCATAGAGAAATCCCTGGAATATAAGGAGTATGCTCTAGGAGTCTTCTTGGACATTGCCGGGGCTTTCAATAATGTTGCAAAATGGGCGATTATGGATGGTCTTAATTACATTAAAGTACATCCTGCCTTAATCAGATGGATCGGCTGCATGTTAAATTGCAGAAAGATTACATCACAATGGGGATTGTACGAGGCCACGAAATCAGTGGACAGGGGCACGCCGCAGGGAGGGGTGCTATCACCTCTGCTGTGGACACTGGTCATCAACCAACTGCTCAGGCAATTCGATGAGGGACCCGTAAAACTTACGGCTTACGCAGATGACGTTGCAATTGTCATAAGTGGAAAATGCCTTCCAACGATTAGTTCTTTGATGGATCGGGCGCTTCGGGATATTCATACCTGGGTATCTAATGTCGGGCTGAAAGTCAATGCGGAGAAGACGGATATGGTCTTGTTTACAAAGAGGTACAAGGTCCCAAATTGGACCAGGCCTAAGTTAGGAGCGGTGACCTTACAGGAGAAACCTTGCACAAAATATCTAGGAATCAACCTAGACAGTAAGCTGTCATGGAAGCTCAACTTGGAGGAGAGGGTCAAGAAGGCCTCAACGGCACTCTATGCATATAAAAGAATGCTGGGGTGTACGTGGGGCCTATCGCCCTCTCTTTCTCATTGGGTTTTTACAGCGATTGTAAGCCCTATTCTATACTATGGAGTTCTTGTTTGGTGGAAAGCCACACAAAAAACAACATACCTCGAAAAATTAGAGGGGTTATGCAGACTATCGATGCTTTGCATTACGGGAGCCCTGAAAACAACCCCGACGGCTGCACTGTATGCCATTCTGCACATTCCACCTGTAGACCTGGTAGCAAAGAACAAAGCGTTAACGACCGCAACCAGGCTCGATGCTTCGGGGCAGCTTGAGCGCCGACCATATGGCCATAGTAGTATAGCGTCCTCAGTCACAAGACGAACAGACTACATGATTCCCTACCTGCACTTTGAGGGAGATCTTAAGGCCACAATAGAGGTGGACGGTTGGCGCAAGGGTGCGCAAATGGCGGACGAGGCGATACATGTGTACACCGATGGTTCCAAAATAGTGGAAGGAGTAGGTTCTGCGGTATACTGCGCTGATCCGGAATTAAGCAGATCCTACAGGCTGCCGGATTACTGTAGCGTTTTCCAAGCGGAAATATTAGCCGTAACCAAAGCAGTAGAAACCCTGGAAGAGAATAGCTTAAGCTGCAACCGTGTTAACTTTTATATTGACAGTCAAGCAGCAATTAAGGCAATAATCTCGCATAGCACAGCATCTAAATGCGTGTTAGAGTGTAAGCTGTCTCTGGAGAGAATCGGGACAGGGAGAAGCATACATCTATATTGGGTCCCAGGGCATATGGCAATAGATGGGAATGAAAAAGCGGACAAATTAGCTAAAAAGGGCGCATCCCTTGAAGCTTGCTCCGTAGACGTCCCAATTAGATTGGGCGAGATTAAGCGAATGCGAGATGTGCACATGATCGACCAAGCAGAAAAGGCGTGGGTTCAAGCGCGGGGCTGTAAAGTGTCGAAGATTATGTGTAGGTCTTACAACCTTAGACTAACACAGTTGCTTCTATCATTAAAAAGAGAAGACTGTAGACTCATGACGGGTATTCTGACTGGACACTGCCTTCTGGCGTCGCATGCCTTTAAATTAGGCTTGGTCAGTGATAGCAGGTGTAGGAAGTGCGGGTTGGAGGAGGAAACGATCGAGCACGTTCTGTGCTCGTGCCCTGCACTTGCCAGGCTAAGACTCCAGCTATTAGGAGTGATACAGCTGTCAGATCTAGAAGCAGCAAGTGGCTTAAGTCCTAGGAAGCTTCTAGTATTTGCCAAGAGGACGGAGTTATTTTATAACATAGGTCCTGGTTTTTGATAGGGTTTTTCAGTTTGGTCGTTAAAACAAACTTCTGGTAACACTACGGACTCAATCAGTCTATGTGAGGTCTTCATGGACCGGCCAGTTCAACCTACCTACCTACGCTCCAGTACTCGATTGAACATATCATGCATTGGACAATTTGCTGCTGGCATGCCCAATTGTACTAACGATTTGTTTGACATCGACAAATATCGCTTCCTTTATTTACATATTTTCAAATGTATTTAATGGATTTAACGGAATTACAGTATTCCAGGTTAATATGCGCTTTGAATGTTTTGGACAACAATGGACAATATGGAACAATCCAGCGATTGTCAACTTCACCATTTTGATTTCCCATCGTATTTATAGTTAATTTACCATTTTCATCAGTGGATCGACGACGATATGCTGGATATCCATCATTACCTGTGATCGTATCCGAAATTAATGCACGTGGGTAACGCTTCGAACATTTTCCATCAATCATGCACGTAGAGTTCACATTCAATGCACCGCAAGGCCATGTATCATATTTTTTGTGACAACTTCGAACAAATCTGGGTCTATCGTTTGATCCGGTATTTCAGCTGATATCACACTATCAATTTGATCCGGTGTAATTTTATCAACCAACCAAATCAAAATGTGTGCATGTGGAAATGTGTGCATTTGCCATTCAACGGAATGCATATAACAACGCACCTCTCCAAACACTCTATGTAAGTGATTTTAGGTTTAGTTTGAAAATACGTGCAGTTATGTCGTGTCAATCAATTGGGGATTGGCCAGGAAACAAATGGTCTTTGATTTCACTCCATTGCGGATTGCATGTAAAAGTAATGAACAGATCCGGCCGTCCATAAGCGCGAACATACGCCATGACATATTCATGCATGTGTCGCGGGCTAACAGTATATGTTGCTGGTAATATGATCATTCTACCGATGTAGTTCACATTTCCATCATTATTCACTGCATCCCGTAAGTGAATGTATTCCTCGGACCGTAACTTAGTCTGGTTGAATTTGATATAGTTTAAGCGTTCGGTCTCAATTTTTGCATACATATCCACGACAAATTGGTGGAACAATCTTCTGCATTTCAGAATGTGATATTTGTTATTTTTTTTTTTTTTTTTAAGAATTGTTTTTGTTTTTATCGGCCTATTGATAAATCATTCAAGGTTCGAATCAAGCTCAAGGCCAGAACAATAATTTTTTTCTAATGATAATTATTGCTATTTTTTTTTTAATTTTTCTAAATTTGAAAAATTGTATTTTGTTTTTGGAATAGTAAGTAGAAAATTTTTCAGACAACCTGCCATAGCTGCGCAGATAGATCCATTTCGAAGGGTGCTAAGCCTTCATCATCAGTACGCTTTAGGCATGCTGCGCTAACCATTTAGCTATACAGCGGTGGTTTGTTTGACTGGCAAATTTGCTACTTCTATTCCTTTTTACCAACTATATTTATTCAGTGTTGCGCCATCTGGTGCAAATCACTGATAATGTTGGATTTTTGTTTATTGTAAATTACTTTGTTTGACATTCCCAAGTGCTCATGGTTTTATTAACAATTGTTTTTGTTTTTATCGGCCTATTGATAAATCATTCAAGGTTCGAATCGAACTCAAGGCCGGAACATAATTTTTTTCTAATGATAATTATTGTTATTTTTTTTTTATTTTTCTAAATTTGAAAAATTGTATTTTGTTTTTGGAATAGTAAGTAGAAAATTTTTCAGACAACCTGCCATAGCTGCGCAGATAGATCCATTTCGAAGGGTGCTAAGCCGTCATCATCAGTACGCTTTAGGCATGCTGCGCTAACCATTTAGCTATACAGCGGTGGTTTGTTTGACTGGCAAATTTGCTACTTCTATTCCTTTTTACCAACTATATTTATTCAGTGTTGCGCCATCTGGTGCAAATCACTGATAATGTTGAATTTTTGTTTATTGTCAATTACTTTGTTTGACATTCCCAAGTGCACATGGTTTTATTAACAATTGTTTTTGTTTTTATCGGCCTATTGATAAATCATTCAAGGTTCGAATCGAGCTCAAGGCCAGAACAATAATTTTTTTCTAATGATAATTATTGTTATTTTTTTTTTTAATTTTTCTAAATTTGAAAAACTTTATTTTGTTTTTGGAATAGTAAGTTTTAAAGTAAACAAAAATTCTACACTTACAACAATATCGGACAATATTAACATTTACTTATCAGTACCACCTTGTGTGGTAGTCTTATCATAACTAATTTGTTTTCTGTTTAGACAAAGCATGTATGCTGCGGCAATATTATCGCTATCTTCCTTCTTGTTCATGGTCCTTTCTCTGTTTTCTAAAATGTGCAAGCTTTCCAAGGTATTTCTCGTCATTTCTCTTTTCTCCTTATCAATAATTGTCGTATTGGTAAAATCTGCTGTATGGCCGTTGCTAATCATATGTTGTGATAGGGCTGTAGTGGGTTTTTTTATGTCTGTGGGCTATATGGGCTACCAAAAATCCATAAGCCACAGATACGTTTACGCCCTATTGCTTCATCAATTAAGGTACCCTGTTATAACCTGTCAAAATTCGTTGGACAAATACTTAAACCTCTTATTTCAGAAGAATATAATGTGAAAAATGCGTTCATATTGAAAGAACGATTGAATAATATTAATGTGTGTGACGAAGATGTTTTAGTCTCCTTTGATGTTGTGTCCTTGTATACGAATACACCTACAATGTTAGCAACTAAAATTATAATGAGAAAATGGGAGAAAATACAAAATAAAACCGAGATTAATAAAGCCAAGTTTCAACAAATTCTAGATTTTTGTCTCAGAGAGAATAATTACTTTATGTGCAATAATAAAATATACACTCATACTTTTGGAATTCCAATGAGAAACCCACTTTCACCTACAATAGCCGATATTATTACGGACGACCTTTTTGACTACACCATCTCGCAGCTTAAACAACAACACAATATTGACATAAAATTCTTGACCAAATATGTAGACGACGTTTTTGCAATAGCAAAACGTAATGATGTGAATAAAATTCTAGAGATTTTTAACAATTACCACCTAAAACTCCAGTTCACCACGGAAATGGAGGAGAACGCGAGCATCCCTTTCCTCGATGTTCGCATATACAGAGATAACAACAAAATCAAATTAAATTGGTACTCGAAGCCAACATCCTCTGGTCGCCTGATCAATTTCTTTTCGTCCCAACCGACCAAGTACAAAATTAATACAGCGAAGAATCTTATACACAAAATACTAACGCTAAGCCACCGAGATTTCCATGACGCGATACACGCAATATTGAAAAATAATAACTACCCCGACCACCTTATACACGAATTAATCAACCAGGAAACCATGAAAAACAGCAACCAACACAACATACCTTCTAACACAGTAACAACAGATTAAAAGAAATACTACAGTGTGACATACATACCGAAATTAAGTGCAAGCATCGATCACAATATACTCGAACAACAAAACATCACACTAGCCTACAGGTCCAACAATACATTATCCAAAATATACCTAAGAACAATATCTCAAATAGACAAGCAACAACAAAACAACGTCATATATAAAATTGAATTCATGGAAAAGAAAACCAGCAATGCGATAAAGCATACATTGGGACAACAAAGCGCGCACTAGGTATTCGCATTGCCGAAAACGAAGCAGACATAAAAAAACAAAAACCCACTACAGCCCTATCACAACATATGATTTACCAACACGACAATTATTGATAAGGAGAAAAGAGAAATGACGAGATATACCTTGGAAAGCTTGCACATTTTAGAAAACAGAGAAAGGACCATGAACAAGAAGGAAGATAGCGATAATATTACCGCAGCATACATGCTTTGTCTAAACAGAAAACAAATTAGTTATGACAAGACTACCACACAAGGTGGTACTGATAAGTAATTGTTAATATTGTCCGATATTGTTGTAAGTGTAGAATTTTTGTTTACTTTAAAACTACTGTGTTAATTTATATGTATGTGCTTTTCAACATAAAATATTTTTTGTTTGTTTATTTAATTTGAAAATAAATAGTGTTGCCCCTGAGGATGCTGAAATATTCAGCGAAACGTCGGGCGTAAGGTGAATTAATCATTTTATTTGCACCAGCATAAATTATATTAGACTAGCCTACAAATCATAAAAAATAAAAATTATTGAACTGATCGCAAAAAACCCAACAAGATGTGATATTTTTCATTTTTACAAATGATTAATCGATATGAATAATAATTCATAGCGCTAACTTTTCTATTCGGCTCTGCGCCTGAATTAAAAAAAAAAATCAAATTTGTGAGATTATTATTATCTTACTAGCAGGGTACCCGACGTTGTTCGGGATGCGTATTTATATTAAATTCTCCCTTATTTTTTTTTTAATATCGATATCTTGGGTCTTTAACTTAACAAATTTTAAAACCTTTCTGCTAACCTAAATCACGAAACCATATGCAGGCTCCGTTTATATAAATATAAAACAATATTTATTTTCCCACATTATCCCTCCTCCCCTTTTATTGCTTGGTCCATCCCACTTACTTTACTCTGTGCCTTTTTCTGGCGATCCCATTCTTCTTATCTCGCGCTCAACCTCTTTTCGGTATTTTCTTCACTCTTCCCCACATTTCTATTACCATATCTTATTTTCAGTTCTTTTGTCTAAAATTACCGCTAAAGCATGCAATAAAATCAGTAAATATTGCTTCAATCGGTTAAAAGTTATAAGCCGTAACTTACATACATATATGGATATACATACACATTCAAAATATAAAACAGAAAATACTTACAGATCCTGTTGATATACCATAGAATAAAAGAAAGTTTATTTTTATATATGGGTACATACGTGTTTATTTCGCTTGCAAAAGCGTTGAGTTTGACAAAAAAAACTACGTACACATTTTTAAAATTGTTAGTTTTTACAAATTAGGTTGGAAAAAATAATACTTTTTTGTTGAGTGAATAATTTTAAAAGAATTCATTTTGATAGCATTTTACGACTTTCTAATTTTTAATTGTTGCATACATTAAGGCGAATTATATAAAACTGTTATAGAATAACTTATGCGCATACATAGACATATATAGCATTATGATTGTTATAAAAGTGAATGCTTACATACTTAGCACACATAAAACAAAATTATTCCAAGCTCTTCAGTGTGAATGTATGTGTATGTGTGGAGAGTTAACTTGTAATACAAAATTGAACATTTTTAATGCTTATTTAAAAAAAAAAATTATTTTATAATGCTTCCTTATAAACAACGTTTGATGTGGAAGTGTTAGGAACATAGACGATTAATTTGTCTGCTTCACTAACACGTGAGAGCGCCACGTAAAGCTGGCCATGAGAAAAGCAACTCACAGTCAGATCAACGCCCACAACACTCATCGTCTGGCCTTGTGCTTTGTTGATTGTCATAGCATAGCAAAGGCTCACCGGGAATTGAACACGTTTAAATCTAAAAGGAAAGTTGTTTGGTATAAGGGGGATACGTGGTATAAAAACTCTCTCTCCTCTGCCACTGCCTGTCAAAATTTCTGCTTCAATTATATTTTGTTTTAGAGAAACAACTTTGAGCCTCGTTCCATTGCACAATTTTGGTGGGCTTAGGTTACGCAACAGAATAATTGGTTCGCCGATTTTCATGGATGGAAGTCCAGGTACACTAAGGCTATTTAAAAACTTCACAGGGAAATTTGTTGAGACATCTTGCTCCAAAACTCTGTTGATTGAAAAGTATTCGACCTCCTCTCCCTGAATATCATTGAGTATATACGAATTGATTTTCAAGACCTGGTCATTTCGTGGCGTCCAGATAGCCCTCTCGCAAAGCCAAAAGTTGTCATGACAGACTCCTAGATCATTATAAACAGTAGAAATTAGTTCTTGCAAAGAATGTACGGTACGGCACAAATTATCGGGCAGTGTAATTTTGCCCTCTTCTTCGGGGTATGTACCATTTCCAATCTTTAGCAAAGTTTCGGAGAAGTTCTGCGCATTTATGTTGCCTCCGATTCGAGCGCGCATATTTTCTGTTAAATGCATTCTTTTAATGTTACGCTCGTATTTCATCTGCTCTTGTACCGCGTGGTATGACCGGTAGTATCTGCCGAAAATCTCCACAAAAGAGAAAAGTAACACCACCCATAACTTGGTTATTTTGGCGTATATCCCTCAGCGTTCTGTCCACAGGTTCTACGGCTTTCCGGTTCGCCATGATGCATTCATACCACATTACCAACACACAGTCAGGAATAACGCTGGCTTTTTCGCAATTTCTTGCTATGCTGCACATTGGCTATTCATTGATATCTAAGTGTATGAACATGGAATGGGCAGTTTTACCACCAGGTAATAAAGTTGCAGCTATACCAGACGAAGCCACTGCCAGAGCTATTTTGCCTTGAGTTCGCACCTTTGCCAAAACAATTTTAGTTAGGAAAGTTTTTCCTGTCCCACCAGGGGCATCTAGAAACAAAATCTCACCTACTTCATTATCGACACTATAACAAACGCGTTCGAATACTCCTCTTCCGTTAAACGTTGAATGCCATTACGTGGAGTGTCAGCAAGTTCTGTAGGATTATACGAAATTTCGCTTGCGTATTCCCTGTTCACGCGTTCACTGTCTATAGATGATTCGGGTAAGCCGTATTGGGATAGTAAGTTCCCCCCATTGACAAATCTGTATTCTGAAGTTCGATTAAGCATTGATTAACAGCTCAGTCCCGCATTACGTTGTTAATTTCCCTTCAATATGGCGTCGCATTCTTCTGAGATTGTCTTCTGACAGCTTATCCTTGTGTTTTACCCACAGATCCATAGGATTCGATAGATAACAAAATACCAGTAAAACGCAAAACAAATGTCGCAACCGGCTTGGACTGTCACTAATGCTTGCTTCGGATATAGCACCATCCCAATGCTTATCATCGTCAAGCAAGTGGCGTTCTCGGCAAGCATCGCGGAAAGTGGGATATTCAACTCCCTAAAAAGTGCGAAGGTCTGAAAAGAAAGTAGGTCCTCGTACTGTATGCAACAACAACCGCAAGTAAAAACACTCGGCATTGTTCGGATGAACCACATATACATGTTCAATAACATGTTCCTTAAAAATGCTGGGCTCCCCATCTACAGATTTGCCCCGTTTCCTGCGGTTAAAAACACCTCTTTGCTTATCATACGTGTAATAAGAGGGAACCTCCTCATACATTAATGTCCTCGCAAACCTGTCTCTTTCGCAAAGCCGAAAGTATGCCAGTAAAGTGGTTTGCCTCCGGTTTTCTACTCGATCTGTCACGTTTTCGCAATTGAAGTATATCCTTTGCCCTCCTTCTAGATGAACCTCCAAATGCACTTCATGGGGATATCGCTCATGAATGGGAAAGCTTAATATCCTCCAAACGGCCTTTGAAGAGCTTATATAACGCCCTGATTGAAATCTAGTTATTTCGTCATTCTCATTCCTTAACGCAAACGTTGCCTGGTCACTGCCCTTATTTATATACTTGCATATATATTTAATGGATAATACACTACTGCACACTTCCACATTGATGTGGGCCTGAAACGTTTTGGAGGGTACAGGTGAATATGGTACGACCCATCTATTGTCCAAAATTATATCTTCACCACGTAATTTTAAAGTAGCAGTAAACCCACCTTTTTCTGGGGACCGTCGCCGATAGGAGGGATATCCATCCTCTCCCGTTATGGTGTGTTCTATAAGTGCCCGTGGATAATCTTTCGAGCATCGGCCATCCTGCATGCATGGAGAGCTGCTATTTAATATCCCGCAAGGACCATGGACCATGTGTGTTCTTACTATGTCAAATAGTGTGGCATCTGTGGTGCTGTCTGGAAATATCGTTAGAGCGTATTTTGTCTACCAACCAGAGAAGTACATGTGCATGTGGTAGACCTCCTTTTGCCACTCAACGCTGTACATAAAGCACAGAGCTGACCCAAACAGATTCTCCTTTGTAATTAGGTGTATTAGAGCTTTAAGTTTTAAGTGGAACACTCTAGCTATTATGTCGTGCCGATCGTATGCATTTTGCCCAGGCAAAAGTTGCTGTGTAATTTCAGCCCACTTCGGATTTGTTGTCATCGTTATAAAGAGATCAGGCTTTCCATATTTTCTAACTTAGCAAAAAGCATCCTGTGTACGTTCGTGCATGTATCGTGGACCTCCCGTAAAACTGGACGGAAGTATTACTAATCTGCCCAAATTTTCTGTACCTCCATCTTGGTGCATAGCATCACGTAAGTGCACATACTCCTCAGCACGCAACCGTCTTTGATTAGTCCGTATGTAAACCAAGCGCTCGGTTTCAATTTTAGCATACATATCGACGATAAACTGATTAAATATTCCACGACATCTTTGCAAGTATACAAAACTGTTTGCTCTTATCTGTAGCATGTGTGCATAAAATTGTTGTGACGACAACTTTTTATGTGGGTTTGACAATCTAGTAGTAGGGTTAATTTGATGTAATTCGAAGTTATATCCATCTTCCCCGTGACAAAAAATTAATGGGTATTGAAGCGTATCGTATGATCGATGTGTCTCGTATATACGATGAAGACGATCGTCATGAGTGCGCAAAACAATATCGCGCCTTTCACACTGTTGGTCAACTAAAACAACTACAACTTCATTTGTGGTAGGAGGATTGTACCTTCTTGGATGTTCTGTTGCAGGCCTTTTATCAGCACATATTATAAATTTATAATTATTATTTTACTCTTCGGGAACGAAATCAAGGGCATTTTTAAAATCGCGAAAGTATGGATTTACATCATTTAGCATATTTTGCAGAATAGATATCAGACTACGATTAAGTTGTGGAAAGTTTTCGTTTCTAATAGCCGCCTGATCTTCATAATTCACTACGAAATATATTTGCAGGAACTTTCGCTCATTCTCGGGTAACAATGAACCAATAAGGTGATAAACCTGCCCTTGGACTTTGAAGGTAGGCATAAAAGTTCCTTCCGTCACATGATTTGCTCCAAAAGTTGTCATTTGAAATGCACTGTTATACGCACGAATGTTTTCTAAAAAGTGCTTTGACTGCGAGTGATCACCGTTGAGCAGAGCTTTCAAAACTTCAGGCGGATTTAAGAAAATTTCGTATCTGACCTTTCCATTGGAACAACACATTCCAATCGTTTCCTTTTGGAATTTAAGAGCTTCACAAAATCTGCATTTCAAATTCATTTCGCCAATTAGTGAGTATTTAGCATAATCTACTAGAGGATTATATGCAAAAGCACTTTTTTCTTAGTAATCCAGGAGAGTAAGCCATTACCTACATCAATATTTGGGGGAAGCTCTTCAAAGTCATTTTGTTCCCTATTTAGCGTATGTCGCACGCGATCAACATGCAGGCGAACTTGGCGATTTTCCTCTGCCTCCAACTGCCGTATTCCGCGTATTCTTTCCCTCTCGTTGGCCCTGTATGTTTCTTGATCTTCACGTAGGCGTTCGTAATTTTCTGCAGTCATAATTATACTGCTGCGTTGTTGGTTGCTACTTTCCAGCATTCTAGTAATGTTATGGCGATGTCGATCATTTATCAAACCTTTCTCACCATGCGAAAACGTTTCGGATGTCCTATGCTCACAATCGGCGTTCATCATATCGACCCTTTCATTACTTGTTTGGTATAACCTTGGACATGCTGAGCGGATGCGCTGCTCATTTAACCGGGACTCCCTTTCGACAACAGATTCAGAACCTCGAGACAATATGTGGCGCTCTCGGTCATTGCTGAGTCGTATAAGTTGTTCTTCTTCATTTTCAAATTTAAATTAAATTTGTCCTAACTTGCTGCGTTTATAAACGAATTTCTCTCTCAGGGGAGGTTTATAATTCGCGAGGCAGCGCGTGACTTTCACGATCAGCCATCTTCCTATTGTCCCGTTGGTCACTTGTTTCCTGTGACCTTAAGTTTGCGGAGCGGATACGCTGATCTTTAGCCGGGACTCTCTCTCGACAATAGGTTCAGAACTTCGAGACAATGCATGGTGCTCTCGGTCAGTGCTGAGTCGTATATGTCGACCTTCACTGCTTTCAAAAAATCGATTTAAATTAGTCCTAACTTGCTGCAAACTAAGACAAATTTCTCTTTCGTGCGGTGCTTCCAATTCGCGCGACAAAGCATGGCGTTCCCTATCAATATGTCGGCGCGCATCACTTTCGTAAGGAGTTTCCATAGACCTGACAAATGCTATACGTTCTCTATTTGCCGAAAGCCTCGTTTCATAATTTTCACTCGATTCTTGTGATGGCATTAGTCTTAACCTCTTAGCAGCTTTAGTGCGTTTAGATAAATTTGAACGCTTTTTGGGCATAGTGTTTCTTAAAATAATGCAATGAAAATTAAATGGGCACATAACAAATAACCTTTCCGACATTTGGCATTACAGCATTTACGAAAATTTTATTTAGTGTATGTGTACGACAACCAATCGCACACCCACTAAAGCATCGCAGTACACACGAAAACTTTGCACCACCTGTCAGCGAATAGATAAATCGAATTGCACCAAAAGGTTTGAGTCCCTGATAAACGCGTGTAAAAGGTTTAAAATCTTAGCTAAAAGTATTTCATATTGTAGGTAAATTTATAGATTTTGGAGCAAATACATTTTAACCGATAACTCAGTTATCGATTAATTTATCGAAATATCACAAAATTCAAATGAAACCTGTGACCTTCCTCTATTGTTTGATGCCCATATTGTACGCATATTTAGAGATTTTAGGTAACCTAATTTTAACCGATTATCGTAATATGGCAGCGTGAAATATTTTTTTTTTTTTGGTACGCCACTGTATATATTCATGAATTTGATTTTTAATTTATATGAAATTGAAAAAAAACTTTGCAAAGGCATTCTTTGATATTTGTTTGGAAACTAAGTGCATTTTCCTTCGTTTTTCAAAAAAAAAAAATCCTTAAAAGTAGCTTAATTATAGCTTAAACAACTATATCTTTTTTGGTTCTCACGCGATTTTAATGAAATAAGTTATAGATTCCCTTCTGGATTACAGGCTATCCATCTGTGAAGGTCTCATAAAAATCCGGTCGTTAGTTTCCGAGATTATCGATATGATACAGACAAATATACAAACAGAAAAAAGTGGTGCCGATGGATTCTACGACATTCCAAACGTCAAGTACACTCATTTTTTTTTTTTAGAAATCTTGGATGTAGAGCACGACTTTCTGTATGTGTGTGATGTGAGATGTAAGCTGTAAGATATAAGATGTAAAATGTAAGGTATGGGTGAGTATGGGTATGTAAATGTATGGGGGATATAAGATGTAGGATGTAAGATGTAAGGTATGGGCGGGTATGGGTATGTGTATGAAGGATGATATGGATATGGGGGATGTAAGATGTAGGTTGTAAGATGTAAAATGTAGGGTATGGATGGGTACGGGTAATGATGTCGACAACGATTTTGATATCGATTTCGATATCGATTGCGACAACGATTTCGATATCGATAACGTTTTGGGCAATATGTCGAGACCCTAGTCACCGTGATGTATGAAAATTACCCTCTGCTAAAGAACTAATCAACAGCTTTCAATTGATATCAATATTGTATAAACACATTCTTGGGGTTCCCGGGTCCACACTTTGGCCTATATCTCGAGACCCTAGTCACCTAGGGGTACCAAAGTACCCCATACTAAAGTACACATCGGAAGCTTCCATTTGATACCCATATTATACAAACACATCGTAGGGTTATCCGGGTTTGTTTTTGCTAAGAACCTTCCCCTATTTGATCCCTATAATATGAAAAAAGAACGAATAAAATTGGCGTCGTATCGGCCCCAAAACCTGGACAGGAATGAACATCATTTCATTTTTATATATATAGATTGAGTCACGTATGTCTACTATGTGAATTACACCGTAAAGGTTTATATGTTGATATCTGTAACTCTAGGTTTGTTATTTCATCTGTGGAAGAGCTTTCTTAACAAAGAGTCAGATGAGGTTTCCAAAGTTCGGCAAGGCGTTCTAACTCACCTTTATTAGCAACAATACTATTTATATTTAAACTAGAAGACCCGGCAGACGTTGTCCTGTCCTAAATTTGGCCAATCTGCATACATTTTAATAAGCTTTTTCCGTCTGACTCTGCCCGCCCTCTTCACTTTTTCCTAATCCTTTTATTCACTCCTCCCTCCGTCTTTTTCGCTTCATCTATCTCCATCTTCGTCTCATTATATCTCTTTCTTAATCTCCTTCTCTCTTTTCTCTTCTCTCAATTTCTTCTCATTCTTCTACATCCCTTATTGCCCGTCCCAGAAGGTGGTATGTATTTTATTCCAGTCCCAGTCCCAGTCCCATTCCGAGTCTCAGTCCCAGTCCTAGTCCTAATCCCAGTCCCAGTCCGTCTCTGGATAATATATTACTCTGTACTAAAGCACTCATCAACAGCTATTATTTGATATCCATATTCTATAAGCACACTCTAGGGGTACCCGGGTCCACGTTTTGGCCTATATCTCGAGACCATAGTCACCCGGGGGTATGAAAATTACCCTCTACTAAAGCACTCATCAACAGCTTTCATTTGATATCCATATTCTATAAACACACTCTAGGGATACCCGGGTCCACGTTTTGGCCTATATCTCGAGACCCTAGTCACCCAGTCACCTATCCTATATTTCAAGTTAGATCAAACTACACACGGGGTGCAAAACAAATTCAAAATCGGTTCAGTAGTTTAGGAGTCCATTGGCCTCAATTGTGTGACACGTGTTTTTTATATATATTTAAATTAAATATATACAGTGCAGCTCATTTAATGCTCGTTGCTTAACGCGCACTTTATTTTTTAACTGCGCGTGTTTTTGATGCGCTGGCCAGTCTTTACTGAAAGCGTGATGTTGCTGTTGTTGTAGCGATAAGGTTGCTCCCCGAAGGCTTTGGGGAGTATTATCGATGTGATGGTCCCTTGCCGGATATAGATCCGGTACGCTCCGGTAACACAGCACCATTAATGTGCTAGCCCGGCCATCTCGGCAACGATTTATATGGCCATGTTAAACCTTCAGGCCATCCCTCCTTCCCCAACCCCAAGATCCATGAGGAGCTTGGGGTCGCCAGAGCCTCGTCTGTTAGTGAAACAGGATTCGCCGCGGATAGGTGAAGTTGAAAATAGGGTTTAGAGAAGCTATATATTGCGCTGGCAACCTAAAGGGTTGCGCTACACAGCCCCTCGAATCTGTTATTCTAGTCGCCTTTTACGACAAGCATACCAACCGCGGGTATATTCTGACGCCCTAACCCGCTGGGGGCCTGAAAGCGTGATGATTGACATCTACGTCAATCACCTCCTTTTTCACCAGTTCACAACAGTTAATACTCTTAGTCGTATTTGATGTACACTTCTTGCTGTCGTGGTATCCAGCACATTTGCTACAAGCCACTTTATTTGTAAATGTTATGATTTCGAACATTTTCCACAAAAAACCAAATTAACAGAGCCACCCTCTTGATTCGAAACTGATCCAAATAGATATAAAGATCACAGTGTGGTTGCTGCATTTGAATGTTCATTAGGAAGCAATTATTATAATGTTTGGTGTCGCTACCAATACAAATTTTGGTTACCTCAAACATTCAAGTACTTGTACATGTAGGGTGACCAGATCGGTTGGACGCCAATCCGGGACGCCATGTCAAAATATACATAATTGGGTCGTGTGAATAACAAACACGCCAAAACGTTTCCTTCAAGATTTCAGGAGTTTGAGCAACAAAAATACTTCTATGTTTAGATTAAAGCTAATTATACAAAGGTATTTTTTTTTACTCGATCTTGAGTAAATTTTTGGTTCGAAGTGCCTAATTAAAATTTCAATGGCCTTAATGATCAAAAATACAAAATATTTATACAGCCTTTTCAAATGACATTTCTATTGAAATTTTCTATTACATAAGCTTTTTATTTTTATGAAAAGAACAAAGTGTATACTTAATTAGTTTTATTTGTTTCCAAACTGCTATTTTGCTCGCACGCCTTTAAACCTGCATAAAAAGAAACACGAGCAGCAGACTGAGCGAATATTAGTAGCGCTCCATTGAGTCATCGAGCTCTGAATCACGATCAAATCTCATTAGAACGATCAGAATCAGTACTCTGAGAATTGCCACCTCTCAACCGATCAACCGATGAGTACACATGTTAGGGTGCCTGATATTTTCAACCTTTTTTCCCTAATCGCTCCATAAACTTTTACTAATGAAGTAAAAACAAATTATCAAACTCATAACTAATATTTTTAGTTCTTTTAAACATGCCGAAAATGGGATATATTTTCCATATAAAATTGTATGGGATTTTGCACTTAAAAAAGGTAGAGTACTAACAGTTAACAAAGGGATCAGCAGTCCACAAATGTCGGTAGTGGTACCAAAATAAATTATTTAATTTAAATAACTATCGTGCCAAGGCTGATATTAAAAATTTTACTTTTGTCAGGACCTTTGTGCAAAAAGCAATTGTACATTATGTAAAACCACAACAAAATATTTTTCAAATTAAAAATTTATAGTTTTTTTATCATGATTTAAAATGAATATAATGTAATTATGGCCTTAATAATTTATTTTCAAACTCAAAGCTAAAATGTATGGTTTGTAGAGTGGGAAAAGCACCGTGATGTTGTTGTTGTCAGGGCCGTAGAGAGAAAATCCGGGCCCGGGATTAAACAATTTACGGGCCTCCAAAAAATCTACTAATACATTTGATTAATTTGAATTAATGACGTCTCATTCAGGAATCATTATTGATGGATTACACCAAAAAAATGTTTTGCCACATCAACTAAATGATTTTTTGACTAAGAGCGGAAAATAAAATTAACACAGAATATTTACTATTTATATTATTTTATTGTAACGTAGAAATAAAATTCTCTTTTAACAGCCCCATATTGTTTCAAATAACACTGGACCAAGAATTTCAACTTTTTCTCTTTACCAGAGACGCCGTTATGAAATTCGTAGGTAAAATCACCCCCTGATTTCGAAAATTGACCTCATTTTTGATTCTATGGTACCGTTTTTGAGATATTTGCAATTTACCGTTATTCTAAAAAACCAAAAAGATGGCTCCCTTTAATTGCGTATATCTCACGAACGGGTCAAGCAAAAAATTTTACAGAATCGGAAAGACGATAAAATTTTCTATAAATTCATCATACATTGTTTTTTGCTCAACCAGATCGTTTTCGAGATATTAGCTTATCATTTCAGATTTTTGTTTTTTTTATGAAAAAATATGAAAAAAATTACTTTTTGCGAGGGCAGCATTCCAAAACCACAACTTTATTTCCAGATATTTTTTCTTTACGTAAAGCTCTGTTTAATTAGAAAAAAGATGAGCTATCATCGAAGAAAATCGATGCAAAACTACGTAAGTTGTAAGCGATCAAATAAAAATAGCCATGTTGCGCAACTTCAATATATGAATACATACATATATTAAAGGTATAAAGTGCAAATGGGATATTATACGGATAAACGAATAACACCATAACAATGATAATACTTTTTCTTTAAATAAATCAAATAGTACTTTTAACACTCGAATTGTTTTATAGTAGGTAGAGTGGTAGCATCGAAAAGAAGAGTGGTTGGGTTCGAAACCTGCTGTAGGCATGTAGTTATAAACATGTATTTCCGTCACTTATGGGTAAGTATGCAGGTAGATTTTCAAAATTATAAGACAAAGAAAATTTTTAAAGCCTACATCTAAAGCAAGTAGTATTTTCTTTTCCCGACTTCGTATAAAAAGAACCTTTCTGTCTAGGTAAGATTTGATTTTTTCAATTTTATTCTTGTTCCGAGTATAAATATGAGTTAATGCGCCTTGAAACTTCATAACATCTGCAAGGCTCGCCGGAGATAGTTCAGTTCATAAGTCAAATCTCAAAACTGTGATTTATTAAAAAAAATAAAATGAATAAAAGGACGCGAGAATTTGAGTGTAATAACGATCCAGATATGTTCTGTTTCATGTGTGGCCAATATACTATCATTAGGCGACGACGAGTGTTCTCAGATCATATGAAAACTTAATACTCCAAGTATTTTGGCATTGAGCCTAAAAATGCTGAAAAACCATGGACACTGAACACTTTGTGTACATCGTGTCGAGTAGAATTGATTCAGTCGGAATCAGGACAACAAATAAAATTTGATACACCGATGATATGGAGAGAACCTACTTGCCATTCAATAGAGTGTTATATTTGTCGAACAAACTTGGCGTTGGAAGATCAAGAAGAGTAACCAGCGTACCTACAGTGACATTACCAGTACTACATTCAACGGCAGTTGCGGATCCAGTTCCATTGTCAACAGTAATATCTAAGTACGGGGAATCAAGTTGTACTGAATTTCGCATGGGAAATGAGAGAAACGTTCTGTCACAAGCACAACTTAATGATTGGATACGAGATTTGGAACTATCCAAGGAAAAGGCCGAGATCCACACTTCTCTTATGCAACAATTTAAATTTGTGTCATCCGATGTTAAGGTGGTATATTGTAGAACTCGTCACGAACCATTTGCCAAACACTATACCAAGAAAGACAGTATATGCTACTGTAACGACATTCCTGGTTTATTCAAAGAGTTTGGTCAAACATATGATTCAAAAGAGTGGCGATTGTTGATAGACAGCAATAAACTGAGTTTGAAGGCTGTATTATTGCATATTGGTAACAAAAAGCCTTCTATCCCGATCGCACATGCAGTAAATACAAAGGAAACCTACCAGGAAATGCAAAAACTACTCAAATTTATCAAATATGAAGAGCATGATTGGAAAATATGTTCTGATATCAAAGTCGTTACAATGCTATGCGGTCTGCAAAGTGGCTACACCAAGCACTGCTGCTTCCTCTGCAAGTGGGATAGCCGAGCTCGTAAGGACCACTACGTCAGAAAGGATTGGCCAGAAAGAGTCGAGTTTACCGTTGGTGTGGATAACATCAAATACACCCCTCTTTTCAAGAAAGAGAAACTCATACTTCCACCCTTACACATCAAGATCGGTCTCATTAAAAACTTTGTTAAGGCTTTGGACAAAGAAGGCGAAGCATTCGACTATTTGAAAACAATTTTTCCAGATATTTCTCAAGCCAAGATAAAGGAAGGTATTTTTGTTGGACCACAAATAAAAAAGTGGATCAACAATAATCAATTCAAAGGACTACTCTCAGCAGTTGAGGCAGCAGCGTGGGAATCCTTTGAAAAGGTCGTTGCTTCTTTTCTCGGTAGACACAAAAGCCCTAACTACGAGCAGAGAGTGAACGACTTAATCAATAATTATGCGAAAATGGGTAAATATTAAAGGCTTATTAAAATTAATTTCCCAAAATTCTATAATTTGTTTACCTAACTAATATTTTCTTTCCAGGCGTAAATATGTCCTTAAAAATTCACTTTCTGCACTCACATTTGAGCTTTTTTCCGGCAAATCTTGGCGACAAAAGTAACGAACATGGCGAAAGGTTTCATCAGCAAATGAAATTAATTGAGAATCGATATCAAGGATTCTGGGACGTCGCAATGATGGGTGATTATTGCTGGTTTCTCATAAGAGAAACCGTTCCTAAACTGAATAAGCGTCAAAGTAGAACACATAATTATTTCGACTACATAGTAAAATCAAATTAAGATAAAGATTGTTGGAATATAGTATAAACATAAATAAATTTAAAAAAAGTTAAAAATATGGGTAATTTCATTCATAAATTGAACTTTTAACTAAATAGAAACAGAGCATAGCTAGATATTTCACTCTTCTTTATACCAACATACGTTTTGAGGTATACGTTGAAATTGCGCAACCTGGGTATTTTTATTTGATCGCTTATAACTTACGTAGTTTTGCATCGATTTTCTTCGATGGTAGCTTATCTTTTTTCTAATTAAACAGAGCTTTACGTAAAGAAAAAATATCTGCAAAAAAAGTTGTGGTTTTGGAATGCTGCCCTCGCAAAAAGTAATTTTTTTAATATTCTTCATAAAAAAAAAACAAAAATCTGAAATGATAAGCTAATATCTCGAAAAATATCTGGGTGAGCAAAAAAAGTGTATGATGCGTTTATAGAAAATTTTATCGTCTTTGCGATTCTGTAAACTTTTTGCAATTTCTTGACCCGTTCGTGCGATATACGTAATTAAAAGGAGCCATCTTTTTGGTTTTTTCGAATAACGGTAAATTGCAAATATCTCAAAAACGGTACCATAGAATCAAAAATGAACTCGATTTTCGAAATCAGGGGGTGGTTTTACATTCGAATTTCATAACGGAGTCTCTGGTAAGTTTTGGCCGTCGACCAGTGTAATCTTTTCTAGCTATTTGGTAACATTTTAATACATTTCTGATAAATTTAATGATGATTATAAATTTTAATTATTCAATATAGAAGGTTCAGATATCAAAGAGTGGCTTTGCTTGCTTTTTTCGCTGCAAAATTTTGTATAATAATATCAAAATTTAACTGTCTTGCCAAAACGGATTCAACACAAAGCGTGGCAAGTCCTTAAACTCTCTCTTTAGATGAGAACTACCTATGAAAGTTTTTGATTGTTGAAAGGGCGCTGAAGGAACGTTCTGCACTAGCTACAGTGACAAGTATAGTACAAAAGATACGTAAAGAAACACAAATGTTGGGGAAATTTGTATACAGATTTTGAACGTAGATGGCATTTAGCAATTCCAATGGTGACAGACCGTTATCAAAATTTGCTTCGTAAATGTATTTCAAGTGAATTATTTCGCATTCTAACCTAAATGACCGACTTGTCTTTTTCGACACATTTTGCTGCGTTCGCCCGAACCGTAGTTTCATTCATGTCTTCAAATTGTCACTAAAGGAAAACGTCTCGTTCAAATTTCTCATATCAAATCGTTCAGTAATGCCCGTGATTACACAATCAAAGATCACAAGGAATGTATTGTTTTTAAAATCAGACTCTGAATTTTCCGCAATCATCTCAATTAAATTATCTTCAGAACGTCTTTTGGGTTTTCTCTTTCGAATGTCCGGAAGTTTGGCGGTATGTTCAATTGAATAGCAACTGTTTTGCATTCGTTTAAAATTGTTTCCCATTGATTCCTGATCAACTTCAAATCAGCTAATAAGGCATCTAGATGTTGGACATCAACATCTACGGTGGCGTCTCTAGCTTGGAGGACCACGTTTCAGCGGACCACAGGACAGCGAGATACATTCGAACATGTTGATGTACTTGAGAATGACTATGAAGAGAGCTCGATACAAAACCGGTTCCTGAATTGTAAAATTTGTTGCTTTCGAATTGAAATGGAGTTAGCGCAAAATGAAAGTAGTCAACGTGACTAACATCAGGCATAGCATCAACGATACTAGCAAAATGCTTGGCTTTCTAGCCTTGATCTAATATAGTTTCCCTCACGTGCTTTGCATAAATTTCTATAAACTCGTTCTGCATGTCTGGGGAAAGATAGTGAACTTGTAAACGTTTGTGCCACTGTTGTGAAATCCTAACTTTCTCCATATGATCTCTAAGTATCGGATCATAATGGCTTATGAGGTCTTAGATGCCCAAAAAATTTCCATTTTTTCGTTCACTAAGATATATACTTAACGCCTTTGAAAGCTAGGACCCAAAAATTAAATAGTGTCCAAAATTCTATATCCAATATCTTTCCAGTTTCGAGTTGCAGTGATTAGCTGTTCATTGATATCAATTGTAGCCTCCTTTTGAATTGGATTTTGTAAAGATCGCCATTGAATATAACATTTAATGTGAGCTTCTTCCATACCTGGAATTTCAAATATCCGCCAGGACAACACATTTTAGGTCGATTTTAAGTATTGGTGCTTAACAGACGACATGGTAGGCAATAAAAAGCATTGCTACTGGCACTCCACACCAACCAATCACGCTCCACTTTCCCTCCATTTGGCAAGATTCTGTTTAACCATTAGGTAGGAAATGCTTCGTCATGACAATCACTTGGAAAAATAACATGACACTTTTGATGACCTCGACGAACTATTTCGTTGACTTCTTCAGATCGCAAAAACTCATTATTCACGGTACCAATATCGAAGTCGTTTGAATAATCTGGACTTTGATACAGAGTTGGTGGTATTACTGGAAGACTTTTTGAAGATGAACCTTCATCAGTGTAACCACGAAAATTTTACAATTTCGGATTCATGTAAATATACATTTTTGTTTGATGTTTTTATTGTCTCCTCACTGTTCGAAGGCCCAGGCAAAAAATCATGTTCGTTGCTTTTAAAATTCGGCTTAAAATTGCACATGGAACAACTAAAGACTCTCCTGATTTAAAAAAATGACTTAGTACCTCAAAATCGCGGGCCTCTTGACAAAGCCCGGTACCGGGAGAATTCCCCCATTCCCCCCTCCCACTCGTCCGGCCTGCTTGTTGTTGTAGCGAATACATTTAATCGTATTTGATGTACATTCCTTGCTGTCGTGGGATCCAGCACATTTACTACAAGCCACTTTATTTGTAAGGGTTATGATGTCAAAAATTTTCCACAAAAAAATCAAATCAACAGAGCCACCCTGTTGATCTGAAACTGTTCCAAATAGATATAACGATCACAGTGTGGTTGCTGCATTTTAATGTTAAATATCTATCCGTATCTGGACCACGGTTCATAAAGCTGTAGTCGTTGGTGCATTTGTCGTATCGCTGTAGTCGTATCCCTAACGTAATCAGCTGTTTATCGTTACGACGGTAAACCAAAATCCAACTGGTTGGCTACCATACGGTTACGACCTTAGCGGCACCAATAATCGATTGCATTGATTCTCATAAGGTTGGTCGAATCAGCTGTTATAAGGTTGCCGATACGGTTACCGATAAAGCACCACTGTCTGCAGCTTTAGGACGCAACTATTATAATGTTTGGTGGCGCTACCAGAATGCTTCATTCCACTAAAATTTTGGTTACCTCAAACATTCAAGTGCCTGTATATGTAGGGTGACCAGATCGGTCGGACGCCAATCCGGGACGCCTTGTCAAAATATACATAATTGGGTCGTGTGAATAACAAATAAGCAAAAACGTTTCCTTCTAGATTTCAGGAGTTTAAACAACAAAAATACTTCTACATTTAGATTAAAGCTAATTATACAAAGGTATTTTTTTGCTCGACCTTGAGAAAATTTTTGGTTCTAAGTGCTTAATTAAAATTTCAATGGCCTTAATGATCAAAACACAAAATATTTATATAGCTTTTTCAAATGACATTTCTATTGAAATTTTCTATTACATAAGCTTTTTATTTTTATGAAAAGAACAAAGTGTATACTTAATTAGTTTTATTTATTTCCAAACTGCTATTTTGCTCGCACGCATTTAAACCTGCCTAAAAAGAAACACGAGCAGCAGACTGAGCGAATATTAATAGCGTTCCATTGCGAATCGAGCTCTGAATCCAGATCAAATCTCATTAGAACGATCAGAATCAGTACTCTGAGAATTGCCACCTCTCAACCGATTAACCGTTTTGTACACAGGATAGGGTGCCTCTTATTTTCAACCTTTTTTCCCGAATCGCTCCAGAAAATTTTTACTAAAAAAGTAAAAACAGATAATCAAACTCATAACTAATATTATTAGTTCTTTTAAACATACCGAAAATGGGATATATTTTCCATATAAAATTGTATGGGATTTTGCACTTACAACTCCTCCTAACCCCTGAGGAGGGTTCGTTTGACGTGGCTCTGATCCAGGAGCCGTGGCTCTCATCGGGAGGAAAGGTTTCTGGACTTAGCGCGCGCGGATTTGGCGTTTACTATGCGCAAACGGAAGGACAGGTGCGAGCTGTGGTAATGGTAAGGAAACCGCTGCATTCATATATGCTGGCTAATTACACTACTGAGGACCTCGTAGTGGTGGTCGTTGAGCAAAGGAATAAGCAGGCATTTATCCTGGCGTCCTGCTACATGGCCCATGCTGCGGAGGTTCCACCGAAGGAGTGCAAGAGGCTAGTACATGATGAAGGGCGCAAGGACGGTTGGTCATAGGCGCGGATGCAAATGCGCACCACAATGCGTGGGGAGGAGCAGATACGAACGAGAGAGGTGAATCTCTATTTTGTTACATCCTGCAAACCAATTTGCAGATAGCCAACAGGGGAAATGTCCCTACATACATTGGTCAAACATCCAGCAATGTTTTGGGTATTACACTGAGCTCCGAACGTGATATATCAAGGTATGATTGGATGGTTCTCGATAGACCATCCTTCTCCGACCATGCGTATATCAGCTTCAGCATCCCCCTAAAGAGGGTAGAGAAGGGAGGAACCTTTAGAAACCCTAGGTCAACAAACTGGACTAAATTCCAGAAACAGGTAGAAACGAAACTGGGACAACCCAAAGAGGTTGCCAATGTGGAAGAACTGGAGGAGTCTAATGAACTCCTAACAAGGACGCTTATGACTGCGTATAACAAAGCTTACCCTCCAAGAAGTTTCGTAGGAAAAACAAAGCCGCCATTGTGGAGCAATGATCTGAGTCTTCTAAGAAGACAGGTAAAAGAAATGTTTAAGGTAGCAAAGACAGCGGAAAGCGAAGCGTGTCGGGACGAGTAAAGGGATCTACTGAGGATCTACAAGCGTGAAATTTCCAGGGCGAAGAGAATAGAGTGGGCAGTGAAGACGTTTTCTAAGTTTAAATCGCCGGGCCCAGATGCTATATTCCCGGCCATGCCACAAGTTTCAAGTAGGGCGGTCGTGGAATGGCTTAAAATAATATTCGATGGGTGCATAAGACTGAATCATGTACCGGACTCTGGAGAACTGCTCGTGTAGCTTTCCTACCAAAGGCGGGGAGATTGGTCACGTGTATCCCAAAGATTATAGACCAATTAGCTTAACATCATTCCTGCTCAAAACCTTTGAGAGTCTGATAGATGTGTACATATAGTCGTGGATGAAAAGCTGCTCTTCACAACACAACATGCGTACACCAAAGGAAAGTCGGTAGACATCGCATTGCATAGGGTGGTACTAAGCATAGAGAAAGCCCTGGAATATAAGGAATATGCTCTAGGAGTCTTCTTAGACATTGCCGGGGCTTTCAATAATGTTTCTAAATGGGCCATTATGGATGGTCTTAATTACATTAAAGTACATCCAGCCTTAACCAGATGGATCGGCTACATGTTAAATTGCAGGAAGATTACATCACAATGGGGATTGTACGAGGTCACGAAATCAGTGGGCAGGGGAACGCCGCAGGGAAGCGTGCTATGACCTCTGCTGTGTACGCTGGTCACCAACCAACTGCTCAGGCGATTTGATGAGGGACCCGTAAAACTTACGGCTTTCGCGGATGACGTTGCCATTGTGATAAGTGGAAAGTGTCTTCCAACGCTTAGCTCTTTGATGGACCGTGCGCTTCGGGATATTCATACCTGGGCATCAAATGTCGGGTTGAAAGTCAACGTGGATAAGACGGATATGGTCTTGGTTAGGAGGGTGACCCTACAGGAGAAACCTTGCATAAAGTATCTAGGAATCATCCTAGGCAGTAAGCTGTCATGGACGCTCAACGTGGAGGAGAGGGTGAAGAAGGCTTCAACGGCACTGTATGCATGTAAGAGAATGCTGGGGTGTACGTGGGGCTTATCGCCCTCTCTTTCTCATTGGGTGTTTACAGCGATTGTAAGCCCTATTCTATACTATGGAGTTCTTGTTTGGTGAAAAGTCACACAAAAAACAACATACCTCAAAAATTAGAGGGGGTATGCAGACTGTCAATTCTTACCATTACAGGAGCCCTGACAACAACCCCGACAGCTGCATTGTATGCCATTCTGCACATTCTACCAGTAGACCTGGTAGCAAAGAACATAGCCTTAACAACTGCAACAAGGTCCGGTGCCTCGGGGCAGCTTGAGCGCCGACCATACGGTCATAGTAGTATAGCGTCATCAATCACAAGACGAACAGACTACCTGATTCCCTATCTACGCTTCGAGGGCGATCTTAAGGCAACAGTAGAGGTGGACGGTTGGCGCAAGGGTGCTCAAATGGCGGACGAAACGATACATGTGTACACAGATGGTTCCAGAGTAGTGGAAAGAGTAGGGTCTGCGGTATACTCTACTGATCCGGAAATAAACAAATCCTACAGGCTGCCGGATTACTGTAGCGTTTCCCAAGCGGAAATGGAACCGTAACCAAAGCAGTAGAAACCCTGGAAGAAAATAGCCCAAGCTGCAATCGTGTTAACGTTTATATTGACAGTCAAGTAGAAATTATGGCAATAATCTCGCATAGCACAGCATCTAAATGCGTGTTAGAGTGTAAGCAGTCCCTGGAGAGAATCGGGACAGGGAGAAGCATACATCTATATTGGGTCCCAGGGCATATGAGAATAGATGGGAATGAAAAAGCGGATGAACTAGCTAAAAAGGGCGCATCCCTTGAAGCTTGCTCCGTAGACGTCCCAATTAGACTGGGCGAAATTAAGCGAAGGCGATAGGTGCACATGATTGACCAAGCAGGAAAAGCATGGGTTCAAGCGCGGGGCTGTAAACTGTCGAAGATTGTGTGTAGGTCTTACAACCTTAGACAAACAGAGTTGCTTCTATCATTAAAAAGAGAGGACTGTAGACTCACGACGGGTATTCTGATGCCTTCTGGCGTCACATGCCTTTAAATTAGGCTTGGTCAGTGATAGTGAAACGATCGAGCACGTTCTGTGCTCTTGCCCTGCGCTTGCCAGGCTAAGACTCCAGCTATTAGGAGTGATACAGCTGTCAGATCTAGAAGCAGCAAGTGGCTTAAACCCAAGGAAGCTTCTAGTATTTTCCAAGAGGACGGAGTTATTTTATAACATAGGTCCTGGTTTTTGGTAGGGTTTTTCAGGTTGGTCGTTAAAACAATCTTCTGGTAACACTACGGACTTATTCAGTCTATGTGTGGACCGGCCAGTTCAACCTAACATAACCTTGCAGTTAAAAAGAGGTAGAGTACTAACAGTTAACAGAGGGATCGGCAGTTAACATACACCCACAAATGTCGGTAGAGGTACCAAAAGAAATGTTTTGATCTAAATAACTATCGTGCCAAGGCTGATATTAAAAATTTTACTTGTGTAAGGACCTTTGTGCAAAAAGCAATTGTACATTATGTAAGACCACAACAACGTATTTTTACAAAAATAAAAATGTATAGTTTTTTTATCATGATTTAAAATGAATATAATGTAACTATGTTATGGCCTTAATAATTTGTTTTCAAATTCAAAGCTAAAAAGTATGGTTTTTTGAGTGGAAAAAATATATTAAATATCAGTGCATATCTCTGTAAGTGCTGCCGATTACTTTATTTTTTATTTTATTTATTTATTTCTTACAGCTTATACTAAGCCTAATTTATACCTATATATAGTGTTAAGAATATTAGCAAAACTAAGGGGTGCTGCCATCTCTAAGCCGATGCTAAACAGTGATATCATGCACATCCATAGATCAATCATTATGCATCTACATAAACGAAACAATAATTGCGTCTACACATATGTACCATGTACGTATACGAGCAGCGGAGAGTCAATGCACAAACACATGCATATATCTGAGATACTCCTGAAAGTATGCAATGAGAAAAGCTATAAAATTGTGCAATTGTAGTTACAGCTGAGAAGTTTGAGAGCTAATGGCAACTAGTAGATTCTGGAAGCGCCTAGAAAATGCGAACGTTGAAATCAAAGAGTATAAAAGGCAACAAGTGTAGAGGCGCTGGAATTCAGTTTGATTTGAGCTGTCAAGCAGTTTCGATTAAGACGCTATCTAGCGATAAATAGCAGTATTATCTAGAAAGTCAGTTCCATTTGAGCTATCAATCAGTTTGGTTGTTAAGCAAGCTAGTTGCAAAGTATAAGTGTTATTGTGAAGTACTTTAATAAAGGCCATTTTTCCATTATTCAATATTTGAGTTATTTATTCAACAGTTTAGTGATTCGAACTTAGCAGAAGGGCAAATAAGAGGATTTGCAAGTAAATTCGTTACAATAGTAATTAATCTATAATCTAATTAAAGAAATTTATATGCATCTATTGACTGCCCAAATGGAGTGGGAAGGCTTCCTAGTGCCAGCGTAGAGTAATGGGGATGTATGCAGTGCTATTGATTTGAAAGGTTGCCCATCTTGTACTATAATTGCAGTGTTCTATAGTAATTATACAATTTGTATTTAGATTCACTTATGTTACGATTTGCTTTTCGATCTTTAAACTTTTCTGACCAATGCCTTGGTATGAATATCGATGCCTTTTAATTGCGCTAAACACGTTTGAAAATAGACGTTCCATTCTATCTTGCTCATTTGTCATTGGCATAATTTCAGGGAACGTTGATTGCCCATCATAAAAGTCAGTTTAATGTACCATACATAAACCTCCGACAGTTTTAACCCTTAAAAATTGGGTTTTCCATAAGTATTTATGGTGTAAATGCTCCTATTTCTAGGGCTTGTGCTGATCTGAATACGTTTTTAAACTCCTCAGGTGCTGACTACACTTTTCCTTACGCTGCCTTAATTAACAATTTAAGATCTTTTTTTTTTCTTACGATTAAGTTATTGCAAAAATTTGCACAATATAGTCTGTAAGGATCTATAAATTCAAAGACTCAACTTAAATAAATAAATAAATATATAAACATCAATTGGTAATCCTTTGTAGAATTTTAGTCCTTTATTGTACAAATTACATTTGTCTGCTTCTGCTCTATAATCAGGTAAGGTAAAATCATTTCTTCTCCTTGTATTGACGGGATGAACATTTCGTACATATTTTATGTTACTTTTCAAATAATCAGGCAAGTTGCCTTCTATGTTTCTAATAAGTTTCATCGTATGATAAAACAGTACCTGTTTAATGCTTAGCCAATTTAGAGCGGCGAGCATATCTCTGATAGGTTTGTCATAGCGTTTCCTAAGAATAAATCGCATAGCTCGGTTCTGTTGCTTTTGCAGCTTGTAAATTTGGCTATCTCTCATAATGAAGAATAATGTTGGATAATATATTAAGTGAGGTTCGATTATCGATCTGTAAACAATTACGGCCACCGTGGTGTGATGGTAGCGTGCTCCGCCTATCACACCGTATGCCCTGGGTTCAACTCCCGGGCAAAGCAACATCAAAATTTTAGAAATAAGATTTTTCAATTAGAAGAAAATTTTTCTAAGCGGGGTCGCCCCTCGGCAGTGTCTGGCAAGCGCTCCGATTGTATTTCTGCCATGAAAAGCTCTCAGTGAAAACTCATCTGCCTTGCAGATGCCGCTCGGAGTCGGCATAAAACATGTAGGTCCCGTCCGGCCAATTTGTAGGGAAAAATCAAGAGGAGCACGACGCAAATTGGAAGAGAAGCTCGGCCTTAGATCTCTTCGGAGGTTATCGCGCCTTACATTTTATATAAGCATCAACAATGTATCGTCAGCAAAGAGTATAGGTGCCAGGACAGACCCTTGCGGAAGTCCAACAGGCGCCTCTCTTTTTTTATTATTATTATTAATTATTTATTATTACGGTGTTTTAAGCCTAAAACTTAGATTATTACAAATTATAAATACATTTTAATAATAATAGGATTTCTAGAATTTGGGGTGTCGGAATGGATAAGATTCCGATCAGCACGGGAACTGGTGGTACCAACGGGCTAGTCTTGGAGTCATCTCATTGGGAGGTTGGAAGGCCGTGTTCTCAATCCTGCCCTACTCCAAGACGTATGATTACACAGTTTTATTATTTATGCTGTCGGAATGCATTTGATTCCGGTCAACCCAAAAGATAGCAGCTCAGCAGAATGAGCCACTCTTATCGGACGGTTGGAAAGGACGTCTTTCCTATCCTCCCTGTACCGGCTTTTATGTAAACATAATTAATTATAATATATTATTTTTGTAGGAATATACGTGATTCACATGAACACTCTAACTGTTTGTCTGGGACGATATTTTCAGGAACTTTTTCCCAATTTGATTGCGAGCGATATATGTATTTGACATGATGCATAAAGTTCCTCTGTGTCTATTTGGATTGCCATGTACGCTCAAGGATCAGTATCATGAAATACAGATACAAAATATTTTATCTTATTGGAAGGGTTTTGCAATATTCTAATAAACTTTTTTTGAAGGTGTTTAAGTTTTCACAATTTTTAACATGATCAGGTAGTTCATTAAAACATTTCAGGCCTTTGTAAAATATATTTTGCTTGTCCATTTCTGTTTTGAAAAGAGGTAATCTAAAATTACTATTTTGCCTGCTTATGTAAGAGTGGGTTTCATTCACATAAACAAGTTTTTCACTTAGGTAGGCTGGTAACTTACCATGCTTGATATAAAATACAAATTTCATACTATGGTAAAATATCAACTGTTTGACACCCAACCAGTTTAGTGCGTCAATCATACTCTTTATGGAAGTGTCGTACCTCGCTTTCAATATAAATCTCATAGCTACTTGTGTTTCATTGGCAATAAAAAATATTGTAGGGCAATATAAGAAGTACGGTTCTATGATGGATCTATAAACTTTCAACTTATATTTCTTACTAATAAGGTTACACGATCTCTTCCAAAATCCAATTGTTTGCCCATTTTGGCAACAATATAATCAATATATCCGTAAACCTCAGTTTATTGTCAATCAGGATCCCTAAGTAGTTAAATATTTTGACATCCTCAATGCTCGTATTCATTACTTCTAGATCTAAATTAAGTGATTCTTTGTTGGTCGTCCTAGATAAAAGCATGAACTTAGTTTTGTTAACGTTAAGCTTGAGTTTATTAATGCAAAGCCATCTATACAATGAGTCCAAATCTTCTTGCATTTTGCTCCTTGCTATTGAAATGTCCGTTTCATTTACTTCAAGTAGCGCATCATCTGCAAACAACCTGATTTTACCATATTTCGGTGCTGATGATATATCGTTTATGTAAATGTTGAACAGGATTGGTGCTAATACCGACCCTCGTGCTAAACCTATGTCCACTTGTGCCTCAGATGAGACTACTGACTAGATGTTTGTTCTTTGTTTCCGGTCTGATAATAAGCTTCTAAACCACTGCAATTCATTTTCCCTAATACCAATTTTTTGTAGTATATCGAGAGCATTATATTCTTATCAATTGTTTCGAATGCTCTTTTCACGTCAATGAAACTATATGTGTTTTTATGCTCAGATCTTCCTTCCAGCTAGATATGACGTAATTTAACGCCGTCTCGCAAGAGTCCCTATCTCTGAAACCGGATTGTTCCTTTATAAGGATTTTATTATTTTCTAAGAAATTAAGCAGTTGATTTTTTATTACAATTTCCAGAATTTTTTCTATGTTCGGCAATGTATTTATCGGCCTTAGTTCTTCTGCCATTATTGAACCTTTACTTTCCTAATTGGTACTATTATCGAAATTTTCCACATGTCTGGCGCTATTCCAGTAGTCATGGATTTGTTTATAGCGGTTGCATAGAAGAAACCCATGTACGATACCGAATCTTTAATTACGCCTTCTGAAAGTAAATTTTCCCCCAGTTTTATTTTTGAACCTTTTTGCTATAAGTATAACATCCTCAGCCGTAATTTCTTCGAATAGTAAACATGTCCTAGCTGTAGATTGGAAGTCGTTCTGACCTTGATCAACTTCAATTTCCCTGTTTATATCAACAATGCTATCTATAAAGAAGGAGTTCAATGCTTCAGCAATATCGCAAGGTGTATCATATGTCACACCTTTTACAATGACCGTCAAATCTTTTCTTGTGGCCACGTTAAGTTTACAGCATGCTTAAGATGCTTCCACGTTAGCTTGCTATCTGAACTATTGACAGAGATGATCCAATTACAGTTCTTTGACTTCTCTTCATGATAAGGTTTTGGAATCATTTTAGCTTCGTTTCAGTAACACCTATGCTATAAAGTATTTTTAGCAATAAATTTTGATCGATATTCTCAAAAGCACGTTTTAAGCCTAGGAATACAGCTATTATATGTTTATTTCTGCTCAGATATTCTTTCCAGTTGGCCAAAAACAGGGTTCAAGGCACTTTCACAAGAATGTTTTTTCCGAAAACCTGATTGCTGCGGTATAATAACTTTATTATCATCTAGGTACCTCACTAGCTACAGTTTCCAGTATCTTTTCATCACATGCTAACGTGTTAATTGGTCTTCTCTCATCAGCTCTTATAGTATTCTTGACTTTCTCTATTGGTACCACAATTGAAGTTTTCCATAGGTTAGGAACTACCCCTTTGTCTAGACTTTCATTTACAATTTGAGTATAAAAGTATGTTATAGAGTCCCTTACGACTCCTTCAGCTATAAGTTTTTTCCCTCCAATTTTATTTTTGAATTTACTAACTATTTCTAGTATATCGCTTGCAGATACCTTCTGAAATTTGAAAGTAATAGTGCTACTTTGAACAGCCGAAGATGCTACGTTATTGTTATTAACTGGAATATTCGAGCTGATTTCGACTATACTGTTAATGAAATAGTTATTGAGCGACTGAGCTATTTCATTCTTCTGAGTATATAGTTGGTCGTTTATCAATATTTTATTTATTCCATTATCTTCTTTGGACATACATATACTTTTCTTCAAATGTTTCCCATTGCCTTACTATCCCCAATATTATGCGTGATTCTTTGTTCCATATTTCATTTCATTTCATTTATTAAAAGAAATATATATTAGTACAATAAGATCATGTATGAGCTTTTATAGTACAACAGACATTAAATAACAGGATAATAATAAAACATTCAAGTTTTAAATTTAACACATTAACCTAACATATTTAAGGTATATAAAATAATATATGAAGGAAACCAAAACAGATTCATAACAGAATATGCTCACTACAATTCATAAAGAAAGAAAAAAAGCAAAAAGTTAGCAAATATTCGCTCCCAACGCTTACGAACGCTTATAAAAAACAATTAGGAAAATAAAGACGAACTTAGTATTAAAATCGGTTATATCTAAATATACAGTAAGCCATTTTCGGAAACAGAATTGCTAGTTGGGTACCAGAATACTTAAAATAATAATAATAATATTTGACTAGAAGATATGTAGGTAAACTCAGTTTCGAATCAAGACATGCATTGGCGAAAGAACGAATATATAACATTCTTAAACTTGCCTTTACTTAAGCTATTGCGGATTGAGTTCGCGATGGAGTTCCATATGCGGATAGCATTGACAAAGAATAGCCTTGCCGAGTTCAAATAGTTGTAGTTTGGTAAAATTATGTTACATATGCGCGCAGACTGCGAGAGAGTCAACTTGTTATATAAGTAACTGGGCACTTTATCTGCCATAATACGATAAAGGAAAATGCAGTTCCTCGCTCTAAGGTAATCAGAGACCTCACAACCCAACAAATGAGTTCTCCATTCAGATACATGGTCAAATCTTGCTAAGCCAAAAACATATCGCGTTACATGATTGAAGGCTACAGCAATTTTGTGTGCAGACTTGGAATCTAGTTTGCTGTATACACATTCCGCATAACAAATACTTGGCAATATTAATTGTATAGCCAGCTTTCTCCTTATTTCTAGCGGGATAAAGGCCGCCGATACTCTTAAGTTTCGTAGGGTATAGTAAACTTTATTGACGACAGAATTAACGTGATCAACACAGGACAGATTAGTATTTATGACGAAGCCCAGATTCGTCGCTATAGAAACATATTTCAGACAGTTAACATTAATGTACAGATTTGGTAGATCCTGAAAGTTAATATGCTTTTTTGAAATGGGAAGTACATACGATTTAGCACTGTTAAGGGCAAGGAGATTCGTAGATGCCCAATGGGATAAGGATGACAGGTCACTGTTAAACTTGGCACAAAGTTCAGAAGCTTATCGCTGACATATAGCTCTGGATATCATCTGCGTAGGCATGTATCTGCGCATGCTGGCAGAAGCTGAAAATGTCATTTATAAATAAACAAAATAATAGCGGTCCCAGTATAGAACCTTGGGGTACACCAGCGAGCAATGGCCTAATGTCAGATATTTCCAATCAAACCTTAACACGCTGCGCTCTACCCCCCAAGTAGCTCATCATTAATTTTACCGCAGAGTCATTAAATCCGAAGTAGGATTTCAGCTTCATACATAGCAAACTATGGTTAACTGATTCAAATGCCTTTGAAAAATCGAGCATACACAACAATGTTAATTGATTTTTGTCATAGGATAGACGTATGTCATCCAGAATTTTTATAACAGCTGTGGCGCAGCTGTGCTTAGATCTAAACCCCGACTGCATCGGTGAAAGCAATTTGTATACAGTTATATGCGAGTAGATTTGTTCAGATAACAGGGACTCAAGGGTCTTCGATAGAGCGGGAAGGATGCTTATGGGAGGAAAATCAGACGGACTACTAGCACTTCTATTTTTAGCTACCGGAAAAATGATTGCAAGCTTCCATGCATCAGGGAAGCACGAAGTTGTAATACAATAGTTGATGATATGTGTTAGGGTTGGCAAAATATGAGGAAGAATTATTTTTAGAAATTTTAGCGGGATTCCATCAGCACCAATCGCATTTGAGCGGATCTTACAAACACATCTTGCAACATCAATCTCCGAGAAGGCACAAAATTTAAATTGCTGAACCGATGCAGGGGGGTAGGGTATATGCTGAGAAATGTTGGCGCTGGGTGAGGAAGTACGATTTACAAATACATCATTAAGCTCATCAGGGTTAAGGGAACAATTTGAATTATCTTTAGCATACACACGAAGGTTTCTTAAATTACGCCAGAGGACATTATTTGGCAGCTCGGAATTTAACATTTTACCAAAATACTTGCGTTTTTCACGTTTGATAACGGCAGTAGTTTCATTTCGAACATTCTTATAGGTATGCCTGTTCAAATCAATCCGATTCTTTTTCCACACTGCTTAGGCCTTGTTGCGTTTTTTAATCATAGTACGAACCGTTGTGTTGAACCATGGGCACGAGGACGATTTTCTTTGAAAACAACGCATTGGTACATGTGCATAGTAAAGAGTGAGTACCGCTTCATTTAAAAATTTGAGTTTATCGTTCACATCAGATAAACTCCAGCAATCGGCCCAGTAAACACGAGATATGTCAGCGGTCAAGCTGTTAAGGTTAAGCGAGCGATAGTCAGGGAGCTATATGTAACAGGTAATGAATTATGCTGGTCAAAGTCAAAATCAAACGAACAAAAAATTAAGTCATGGTCAGAGATAAATGATATTTGGTCAAATTTTAAAACGGAGGACGGATCGGAGACAAAGAAATAATCAAGCAGACTAGGACAACAGTTATTCGCGAACCTTGTCGGTACTGATGAGTTAACTAAAGAAAGACCAACACCAGACACATCGCCCAACAGACGGGAGCTATACATGTCACGACATAAAATATTAACATTAAAGTCACCACATACAACGATATTATCAAAGTCAACTGTGAAAGCAGATAGCATGCTACAAAAATCACTTACACTAGACCACCTATTAGGATTATACACGCATGACACAAGGATTTTTGACGCAGAACTAGACACTTCAATAAGTACAAACTCAGTTGTACTCTCAACAGAATGGGAAACTATGCGAGTCTTCAGATGAGATTTGCAGTACACCGCCACTCCTCCACCCTTTCTATTAAGTCTATCATTTCGATATAATTTATAGCCCTATATTTCAAAGTGTGCGTCTCTTAAGTCATGTCTAAACCAGGTCTCAGATACGCAAATAACATCCACAGACGACCGCTCAAATGTTCTCTTAACCAGATCCATTTTCTCATAATTAAGACTTCGTGCATTAAAATGTACAACATTAAATCATTTTTGTCTACTGCACATGATATTTAAAAGTGCAAGACTATTTTCACCAATGCTATTCATTCCAATGTTTAGAATAATTTATATAGCATAAGTTATAAGCAACCCCAAGATAATTACAAATAAACCGAAATAAAGGTACCACACAGTGACTGAGTTTAACTACACCTACAAAATATATATATACAAAACAGAAACGGCAACATACCATTACTATATTAAATACAACTCTAGCGAAACTGCTGCAAATCATAAACACTCCTTATTTTTAGTGTTGGGCTGTTTGTTGACCTGTCCGCTCTTACATGTACCATTACATGTAAATACCGATACTAGGCTTCCTTTTCGTCGCAGCTTAATGGCCTCTTGCAGTAAAAGTCTATTCTCCCTAGTGAGGATCTTGTATATATGAAAGGACCCCTCAATGCCGATTGGACGCAAAGGAGTCACAGATTTGATTTTCTTGCGATGTTCTCTAAAAGCTCGCAGGGTATGGTTGCGATCAAGAGGAGAGTGAAATTTTATTATGATTGCACTGTTCATTGTAGTATTTGACGTCTTAGTGCGGAAAATATCCCTGATATGCCTCTCAATTGAGAGGCAGACCTGGTTGAAAATACTTTTTAAGTTTTCACCCTCACCGAACGGAATTCCGAAAACAACGGCATCCACCACAATATCAGGCGCAGCACTCCTCTCTAATACATCCTCTAAATGACCTTTCATTAACGCAATATCCTCCTCTGTTTTCTGCGCATTAGCTTCCAATACAGCAATCCGGGCAGACGAGTCAGCAACCGTAGCAGCAAGCGAAGTTATATCCGCCTCAATACGTTTGGTAAGCTTACTCTCCACCTCAGCAAGCTGGTCCGAAACACTTTTAATTGAACTTTCTCTTCCAACTCCTTCAATTTTCCAAATACAGCAGCAAGAGTAACACCTTCTTCAAACTTAGCCGCTTTCGGAGTAAGAGAGCCCTGCTTGCTTAGCCGCTGCTTTACGGAGGGAGGAGCAGTAGACGCCATTCTGGATTGTAGATTATAGCGTACTTGGTCTTTTTAGTCTTTATAAGACGTTTATACCTGCGCTTTGTAAGGTTGTATTCATTCCATTAACCTGTTCTTTGAGCTATTTTGTATAGATTAAATTTATATTTGTGCAGATTCGCTAGTTCAGAGTCGTAACACTTGTTCATAAGTTTCACAGTGATATCTTTAGAGTGTGTTAATGTAATCATAATGTATTGTTTAGGAATGAGATCTTGTTTTCGACACAGAGATTCTCAAATCCAGAGTTTTTAGCCTGTCGTAATTGGTTGACAAGACTATCACATGCATAATATTCCCAAGAAGTTATGGTTGTTTTAGCTCTCATTTGAAATTCTCTGTCTAACTTGATTTTGAACTGTATAGTTTCGTGATCAGAAATTTGATGCTCTTCCAATTTATCACATGAAATGGATTTACTATTCGTAAAGAGCAGATCAATCATTGTTTCGTTATTATAGGTCTTTCGGGTGTAAAAATCTATTTTTTGTTCCATAGCAAAAGACCAAATTAGATCAACTAACTGCTTGCTACAATGCTTGCTTTTGAACTGTATAGTTTCGTGATCAGAAATTTGATGCTCTTCCAATTTATCACATGAAATGGATTTACTATTCGTAAAGAGCAGATCAATCATTGTTTCGTTATTATAGGTCTTTCGGGTGTAAAAATCTATTTTTTGTTCCATAGCAAAAGACCAAATTAGATCAACTAACTGCTTGCTACATTTATTTATTTATTCAATCTATGAACATAGAGTTCTTACAGACTGCCAATAATGGTAGATACAAAAAATACTACGACAAACAAAACAAAATATACATGTAAATATATAGCTTACAATAAATAATAGGTTCGTATGACTAACAAATTAAAACAATTAAATAGATGACTTTAAAATATTTATAAAAGCGTCCCTACACATCGAAAAATCAAGCTCAATAGAAGATGAATTCGTTCAGGGCGCGTGCAATTGGCACATTCCTTCCATAATTGGTACTAATATTGATACCATAAAACGGGCAAACATTACGAAGATCCCTCCTTGGAACATTAAAATTAATTTCCACAAGAAGGGCAGCGCAGTCTACATCTCCGTGGGTAATCCCAAACAAGAAAATAAAGAAGAGAATAGATCTACAGGCTTCCAGGGATTTAAGATTCAAAGTAAACGAGCAGTATATGGAGAAAGAGGGTATGTAAATCTTAATGACGTTAAAGCATGATTAAGAAAAATTTTTTGAAATCGCTCAAGCCTGTTGTATCCAAATGATGGTAGCATACTCAAGATGAGAACGCGCGAATGAGGTGTAGAGTACTTTTAAAGTATACGTGTCAGAAAACTCCGAACTATTACGCCGAATGAAGCCTAGCATAGCATAGGCATTGGCAATGATGAAATCAATATGGTTCGCGAACAGAAATTTTATATCAAAGACAACTCCAAGATCTTCAATTTTATCAACAGTCTGCAACGTACTGTTAGCGGTGCTATACGAACTGTTGAGATTTGAACGAGATTTTGAGTAGGTTACGTGGAAGCATTTATTGATATATAATGAAAGATGAGATCTAATGCGCCAGGAAATAAAGTTTATCAATTTCAACTTGAAGATTAACCATATCATTTGCGGAATTTACAACAGAGTAAACTTTGATATCAGCGGCGTACAACAGAAATCTAGCGTCAAAATGCAATGGTCCTAAGATACTACCCTGCGGAACGCCCGATTTCGCCAAGAAGGGATCTGATGGTACCCCATCAAAAGAGACGGCACACCATCTGTTACTGATTTTAGCCATTGCAAAAAGGTTGAGTGAAAGCCAAGGCAGCACAGTTTGTGAATTAAAATATCATGTGATACATTATCAAAAGCTTTGGAAAAGTCGGTGTAAATACAGTCGACCTGATGACCGGATGAAAAGACAGAGATACAATATTCACTGAACTCCACAAGATTGGAAACGGTATAGCGCCCAGAAACAAACAATGCTGTCTTGGACAGATCAAGTGCTTCACTGAAAACTAAATATTTTCCTGGACAATGCACTCAAATAACTTAGAAACTGTGGAAAGCTTTGAAATTGGTCTGTAATTGTAGACAACAGTCTTACTGCCAGATTTATTAATAGGAGTTATCGAGGCGATTTTCCAAGCATCAATAAACTCACCAAAGCTAAGTGACAAATTGGAGATGATCTCTAGCGGGACAAATAAGGATGTGCATCCTTTTGACAAGACAGCCGAGACCATCAGTGTCAGCTTTAGTAGAGTTTCTCAGTTTCGAGATACAACTGATGATATCTTCAAATGAAATTGACATTGAACCAAAATTTAGGGACGAAGAAATTTCAGACGAAAAGTCGGACGAGGCAATAGCATCATAGTTAGCAAAATTAGAACATTCAGCAAACGCGTTAGCCACATCATAAGGAGTGTTAGCAAGTCTGTCATTGTAGAAGACGGTAGCAGGCACCGAGGAGCTTCTGTCATGCTTCTGTTAAGATTTATGTTGTAATCCCCAATGAAGACGACTTTGTCATTTGTAAGACAGTTGTTGTTTAGATATCGTTTAGATATGAAATAAAGTCAGCATCACTCGCACTAGGCGAATGACAAATCAATTATATTTGATACTGGGGAAATATTTTTTTGATTTTTATTATTATACACTAAATATTTTTGTTAATAGTATTATTGAAAACTATTTTATACTCTACTAGAGTACCCTCACCCGCTTCGCTAGGCGATAAATTCAATGATTTGCTGAAAGAGAATAAAATTAATACGAAACAAAGCAAATTCTTTGATAGAATTTCATTCGAACTTTATTGTAACACTTTTTGGTAGACAACGTTTTTGGTTTTTCCGTCTTTCGCATAAATGAATAATGACGATGATTTGCCTATTCGTGAGCAAGCTACATACAATTCTCCATGAGAAAAAATTGTGTATTCTAAATTAATACCGCACATTTGTAGAGACTTTCCTTGCGCTTTATTAATTGTCATAGTGAAAGCAAGGCGAATAGGGAACTGCAAACATTTGAAAGCGAATGGTAAATCCGTCGGAATCAGTGGAATTCTGGGTATCAAAACGTCTTCTCCTTTGTACTTCCCTTTCAAAATTGTTGCTTCGATAACGTTACCAATTAGCTTCTTCACAGCGAGTCTGGTACCGTTGCAAAGTCGTGGCACATTAATGTTGCGCAGCATAATAATCGGTGCTCCAATTTTTAACCGTAAATTATGAGGTGGTAGGTCTGGCAAATCGAGTGGGTTTAAGAATTCAGTTGGATAATTTACGACATCATCTTGATAATTAGTCCACTGACTTATATGCAACTATGTCACCAAGTATTTGATCCAGAATAGCTGCATTTATATCATTGACGTCCTTATTTTTCCCAGCTAAAATTGCTCTTTCACTGAGCCAGTCATAGTTTTTGTAATGTTGAACTATGTTTGGAAATACACTCTGTATCAATGCCTCTTTAGACTGTGCAAAAGTGCAGAAATTGTTAAGCAATGTAATCATTCCTATTGGATCGACAGACATTTGGCCATTTCCGATTTTCAGTAATTGCTGTGAAAATTCAGCTGCTGGCGGATCGTTTTTTAGTTGAACACGTACGTTTTTAGTAAGTGTAGGCATGTTTACATGTCTCCATAAATACGATGATTTTAAACATGCATTGATTTCATCTGCAGCCGTAGATTTTGGGATCACAGGTAATGTTTGCCTCAAATCTCCAGCCAATAAAATCAAAGCTCTCCAAAGATTGTTTGGCTTCCTCTTTCAAAGTTCTATCAAGTGCTTCCAATGATTTCTTGTGTGCCATAGTACACTCGTGCCATACGATGAGCTTACATACTTTAAGAACTTTTGCCAATCCAGATGTTTTCGAAATATTACATGTTGGTGTTTCATTTACCTGCATATTCAAAGGCACCTTTAATGCAGAATGTACTGTGCGACCGCCTTCCAGTAATGTAGCCGCAATTCCGGAGGAAGTGAGTGCCAATGCAACGTTATTATCTGATCGAATTGTTGCTAATATCAATGAAATCAAACAGGTCTTGGCTGTTCCCCCAGAAGCATTTAAGAAAAACAATCTACCAGTTCCATGGCTAACATTATTCATGATTGTTCGTTAAATTTGATGTTACAAATGTGTTTATGTAGTTCATTACAATCATAATGGTATTCACGCTCCAGTACTCGATTGAACATATCATGCATTGGACAATTTGCTGCTGGCATGCCCAATTGTACTAACGATTTGTTTGACATCGACAAATATCGTTTCCTTTATTTACATATTTGCAAATGTATTTAATTGATTTAACGGAATTACAGTATTCCACGTTAATATGCGCTTTGAATGTTTTGGACAACAATGGACAATATGGAACAATCCAACAATTGCCAACTTCAACATTTTGATTTCCCATGTAATTATAGTTCATTTACCATTGTCATCAGTGGATCGACGACGATATGCCGGATATCCATCGTCACCTGTGATCGTATCCGAAATTAATGCACGTGGGTAACGCTTCGAACATTTTCCATCAATCATGCACGTAGAGTTCACATTCAATGCACCGCAAGGTCCATGTATCATATTTTTTGTGACGACTTCGAACAAATCTGGGTCTATCGTTTGATTCGGTATTTCAGCTGATATCACACTATCAATTTGATCCGGTGTAATTTTATCAACCAACCAAATCAAAATGTGTGCATGCGGAAATGTGTGCATTTGCCATTCAACGGAATGCATATAACAACGCACCTCTCCAAACACTCTGTGTTTGACAATAAAGTCCATAAGTGATTTTAGGTTCAGTTTGAAAATACGTGCAGTTATGTCGTGTCGATCAATTGGGGATTGGCCAAGAAAAAAATGGTCTTTGATTTCACTCCATTGCGGATTGCATGTAAAAGAAATGAACAGATCCGGCCGTCCATAAGCGCGAACATACGCCATGACATATTCATGCATGTGTCGCGGGCTAACAGTATATGTTGCTGGTAATATGATCATTCTACCGATGTAGTTCACATTTCCATCATTATTCACTGCATCCCGTAAGTGAATGTATTCCTCGGACCGTAACTTAGTCTGGTTGAATTTGATATAGTTTAAACGTTCGGTCTCAATTTTTGCATATATATCCACGACAAATTGGTGGGACAATCTTCTGCATTTCAGAATGTGAAATAATTCATAGCGCTAGCTTTTCTATTCGGTTCTGCGGCTGAATAAAAAAAAAAAATCAAATTTGTGAGATTATGATTATCATACTAGCAGGATACCCGACGTTGTTCGGGATGCGTATTTATATTAAATTCGCCCTTATTTTTTTTTTTAATATCGATATCTTGGGTCTTTAACTTAACAAATTTTAAAACATTTCTGCTAACCAAAATCACGAAACCATGTGCAGGCTCCGTTTATTTAAAACATTATTTATTTTCCCACATTATCCCTGCTCCCCTTTTATTGCTTGTTCCATCCCACTTACTTTACTCTGTGCCTTTTTCTGGCGATCCCATTCTTCTTGAGTATATGCGAATTGATTTTCAAAACCTGGTCATTTCGTGGCGTCAAGATAGCCCTCTCGCAAAGCCAAAAGTTATCATGACAGACTCCTAGATCATTATAACCAGTAGAAATTTGTCCTTGCAAAGAATGTACTGTACGGCACAAATTATCGGGCAGTGTAATTTTGCCCTCTTCTTCGGGGTATGTACCATTTCCAATCTTTAGCAAAGTTTCGGAGAAGTTCTGCGCATTTATGTTGCCTCCGATTCGAGCGCGCATATTTTCTGTTAAATGCATTCTTTTAATGTTACACCATAAATATGAGCTCTTCAAACACGCTCGTATCTCATCTGCTTTTGTACCGCGTGGTATGACCGGTAGTATCTGCCGAAAATCTCCACAAAAGAGAAAAGTAACACCACCCATAACTTGGTTAGTTCAGCGTTCTGTCCACAGCTTCTACGGCTGTCCGGTTCGCCATGGTGCATTCATCCCATATTACCAACACACAGTCACGAATAACGCTGGCTTTTTCGAATTTTCTTGCTATGTTGCACATTGGATATTCATTGATATCTAAGTGTATGGGGATTTTGAACATGGAATGGGCAGTTTTACCACCAGGTAATAAAGTTGCAGCTATACCAGATGAACCCACTGCCAGAGCTATTTTGCCTTGAGCTCGCACCTTTGCCAAATCAATTTTAGTTAAGAAAGTATTTCCTGTCCCACCAGGGGCATCTAAAAACAAAATCTCACCTACTTCATTATCGACACTATAACAAACGCGTTCGAATACTCCTCTTTTCTCATCCGTTAAACGTTGAATACCATTACGTAGAGTGTCTGCAAGTTCTGTAGGATTATACGAAATTTCGCTTGCGTATTCCCTGTTCACGCGTTCACTGTCTATAGATGGTTCGAGTAAGCCGTATTGGGATAGTAAGTTAACCCCCCCCCCCCCCCCCCCCCCCCCCATTGACAAAACTGTATTCTGAAGTTCGATTAAGCATTGATTAACAGCTCTGTCCCGCATTACGTTGTTAATTTCCCCTTCAATATGGCGTCGCATGCTTCTGAGATAGTCTTCTGACAGCTTATCCTTGTGTTTTACCCACAGAGCCATAGGATTCGATAGAGAACTAAATACCACTAAAACGCAAAACAAATGTCGCAACCGGCTTGGACTGTCACTAATGCTTGCTTCGGATATAGCACCATCCCAATGCTTATCATCGTCAAGCAAGTGGCGTTCTCGGCAAGCATCGCGGAAAGTGGGATATTGAACTCCCAAAAAAGTGCGAAGGTCCGAAAAGGAAGTAGGTCCTCGTACTGTATGCAACAACAACCGCAAGTAAAAACACTCGGCATTGTTCGGATGAACCATATATACACGTCCAATGACATGTTCCTTAAAAATGCCGGGCTCCCATCTACAGATCTGCCCCGTTTCCTGCGGTTAAAAACACCTCTTTGCATCATACGTGTAATAAGAGGGAACCTCCTCATACATTAATGTCCTCGCATACCTGTCTCTTTCGCAAAGCCGAAAGTATGCCAGTAAAGTGGTTTGCCTCTGGTTTTCTACTCGATCTGTCACGTTTTCGCAATTGAAGTATATCCTTTGCCCTACCTCTAGATGAACCTCCAAATGCACTACAGGGGGATATCGCTCATGAATGGGAAAACTTAATATTCTCCAAACGGCCTCTGAAGAGCTTACATAACGCCCTGATTGAAATCTAGTTATTTCGTCATTCTCATTCCTTAACGCAAACGTTGCCTGGTCACTGCCCTTACTTATATACTTGGATATATATTTAATGGATGATACACTACTGCACACTTCCACGTTGATGTGGGCCTGAAACGCTTTGGAGAGTACAGGTGAGTATTGTACGACCCACCTATAGTCCAAAATTATATCTTCACCACGTAATCTTAAAGTGGCAGTAAACCCACCTTTTTCTGGGGACCGTCGCCTAAAAGAGGGATATCCATTCTCTCCCGTTATGGTGTGTTCTATAAGTGCCCGTGGATAATCTTTCGAGCATCGGCCGCCCTACATGCATGGAGAGTTGCTATTTAATATCCCGCAAAGACCATGGACCATGTGTGTTCTTACTATGTCAAATAGTGTGGCATCTGTGTTGCTGTCTGGAAATTCGGAACTTATCACATTATCAATATCGTTAGGGCGTATTTTGTCTTCCAACCAGAGAAGTACATGTGCATGTGGTAGACCTCGTTTTTGCCACTCAACGCTGTACATAAAGCACAAAGCTGACCCAAACAGATTATCCTTTGTCGTATTAGAGCTTTAAGTTTTAAGTGGAACACTCTAGCTATTATGTCGTGCCGATCGTATGCATTTTGACCAGGCAAAAGTTGCTGTGTAATTTCAGCCCACTTCGGATTTGTTGTCATCGTTATAAAGAGATCAGGCTTTCCATATTTTCTAACGTAGCAAAGAGCATCCTGTGTACGTTCGTGCATGTATCGTGGACCTCCCGTAAAACTGGATGGAAGTATTACTAATCTGCCCAAATTTTTTGTACCATCCATCTTGTTGCATAGCATCACGTAAGTGCACATACTCCTCAGCACGCAGCCGTCTTTGATTAGTCCGTATGTAAACCAAACGCTCGGTTTAAATTTTAGCATACATATCGACGATAAACTGATTAAATAGTCCACAAAATCTTTGCAAGTATACAAAACTGTTTGCTCTTATCTGTAGCATGTGTGCATAAAATTGTTGTGACGACAACTTTTTATGTGGGTTTAGCAATCTAGTAGTAGGGTTAATTTGATGTAATTCAAAGTTATATCCATCTTTCCCGTGACAAAAAATTAATGGGTATTGAATGGCATCGTATGATCGATGTGTCTCGTATATACGATGAAGACGATCGTCATGAGTGCGCAAAACAATATCGCGCCTTTCACCCTCTTATAAAAAAAAATAAATGTAAGGCGCGATAAACTCCGAAGAGATCTAAGGCCGAGCTTCTCTTCCAATTTGCGTCGTGCTCCTCCTGATTTTCCCTACAAATTGGCCGGACGGGACCTACACGATTTTTATGCCGACTCCGAACGGCATCTGCAAGGCAGATGAGTTTTCACTGAAAGCTTTTCATGGCAGAAATACACCAGGAGCGCTTGCCAAACACTGCCGAGGGGCGACCCCGCTTAGAAAAATTTTCTTCTAATTGAAAAACCTTATTTCTAAAATTTTTGATTTTGCTTTGCCCGGGGTTTGAACCCAGGGCATCCGGTGTGGTAGGCGGAGCACGCTACCATCACACCACGGTGGCCGCCGGAAGGGACCCCAAATGATCCCGAAAAAGTCCCGCAATTATTCCGACGGTATCATGAACAGATACCGAAAACCATCTAGAAGTGATGCCGGAAAGGTCCTCAAATGATCACCTAATAGTCCCAAAATTACCCTGACGGCATCCCAGACAGATCCCGAAATCCATCCAGAAATGATTTTGGGAAGGTCCCAAAATGATCCCGAAATAGTATCGGAAAAGTCCAGAAATTACCCTGACGGGTTCCCGGACGAATCCTGAAAGCTATCCTTAAATGATCCCGAAAAAGTCCCGAAATGACCCTGACGGGATCCCGAAAGGATTCCGAAAACTATCCAGAAATGATGACGGAAAGGTCCTCAAATGACCCGCTAATAGTCCCGAAATGACCGCGACGGGATCCCGACAACTATCCAGAAATGATGCCGAAAGGGTCCGCAAATGATCCCGTATTAGTCGAGAAAAAGTCCTAAAATGACCACGACGGGATCGCGGACGAATCCCAAAAACCATCCAGAAATGATGCCGGTAGGTATCCCAAATGATCCCGAAATAATCCCGAAATGACCTCGTCGGCATCCCGGACGGATCCCGAAAATTATCCAGAAATGATGCCGGAAAAGTCCCCAAATGATCCCCTAATAGTCCCGAAATTACCCTGATGGGATCCCGGACGGATCCCGAAAACCATCCAGAAATGATGCCGAAAAGGTTTCCAAATGATTCCGTATTAGTCGCGAAAAAGTCCCGAAATGACCCCGACGGGATCCCGGACGGATCCCGAAAACCAACCAGAAATGATGCCGGAAGAGCCCCCAAATGATCCCGAAAAATTCCCCAAATGACCCCGACGAGATCCCGGACGGATCCCAAAAATCATCCAGAAATGATGCCGGAAGAGCCCCTAAATGAACCCGAAAAAGTCCCCAAATGACCCCGAAGAGATCCCGGACGGATCCCGAAAACCATCCAGAAATGATGCCGAAAGGGTTCCCAAATTATGCCGTATTAGTCGCGAAAAAGTCCCGAAATGACCCCGACGGGATCCCGGACGGATCCCGAAAACCATCCAGAAATGATCCCGAAAAAGTCCCCAAATGACCCCGACGAGATCCCGGACGGATCCCGAAAAGCATCCAGAAATGATGCCGGAAGAGCCCCCAAATGATCCCGAAAAAGTCCCCAAATTACCCCGACGAGATCCCGGACCCTCTTGGACAGCTAAAACAACTGCAACTTCATTTGTGGTAGGAGGATTGTACCTTCTTGGATGTTCTGTTGCGGGCCTTTTATCAGCACATATTACAAATTTATAATTATTATTTTGCTCTTCGGGAACGAAATCAAGGGCATTTTTAAAATCGCGAACGTATGGATTTACATCATGTAGCATATTTTGCAGAATAGATTTCAGAATACGATTAAGTTGTGGAAAGTTTTCGTTTCTAATAGCCGCATGATCTTCATAATTCGCTGCGAAATATATTTGCAGGAACTTTGGCTCATTCTCGGGTAACAATGAACCAATAAGGTGATAAACCTGCCCTTGGACTTTGAAGGTAGGCATAAAAGGTCCTTCCTTTACTTGTTTTGCTCCAAAAGATGTCATTTGAAATGCACTGTTATACGCACGAATGTTTTCTAAAAAGTGCTTTGACTGCGAGTGATCACCGTTGAGCAGAGCTTTCAAAACTTCAGGCGGATTTAGGAAAATTTCGTAACTGACCTTTCCATTGGAACAACACATTCCAACCGTTTCTTTTTGGAATTTAAGGGCTTCACAAAATCCGCATTTCAAATTCATTTCGCCAATTAATGAGTATTTAGAATAATCTACTAAAGGGTTATATGCAAAAGCACTTTTTGTCTTAGTAATCCAGGAGAGTAAGCCGTTACCTACATCAATATTTGGGGGAAGCTCTTCAGAGTCATTTTGTTCCCTATTTAGCGTATGTCGCACACTGTCAACATGCAGGCGAACTTGGCGATTTTCCTCTGCCTCCAACTGCCGTATTCCGCGTATTCTTTCCCTCTCGTTGGCCCAGTATGTTTCTTGATCTTCACGTAAGCGTTCGTAATTTTCTGCAGTCATAACTATACTGCTGCGTTGTTGGTTGCTACTTTCCAGCATTCTAGTAATGTTATGGCGATGTCGATCATTTATCAAACCTTTCTCACGATGCGAAAACGTTTCGGATGTCCTATGCTCACAATCGGCGTTCATCATATCGACCCTTTCATTACTTGTTTGGTATAACCTTGGACATGCTGAGCGGATGCGATACAAATAGCCTTTCCGACATTTGGCATTGCAGCATTTACGAAAATTTTATTTAGTGTATGTGTACGACAACCAATCGCACACCCACCAAAGCATCGCAGTACACGCGAAAACTTTGCGCCACCTGTCAGCGAATAGATAAATCGAATTGCACCAAAAGGTTTGAGTCCCTGATCAACCGCGTGTAAAAGGTTTAAAATCTTAGCTAAAAGTATTTCATATTGTAGGTAAATTTATAGATTTTGGAGCAAATACATTTTGACCGATAACTGAGTTATCGATTAATTTATCGAAATATCACAAAATTCAAATGAAACCTGTGACCTTCCTCTATTGTTTGATGCCCATATTGTACGCATATTTAGAGATTTTAGGTAACCTAATTTTAACCGATTATCGTAATATGGCAGCGTGAAATATTTTTTTTTTTTTGGTACGCCACTGTATATATTCATGAATTTGATTTTTAATTTATATGAAATTGAAAAAAAACTTTGCAAAGGCATTCTTTGATATTTGTTTGGAAACTAAGTGCATTTTCCTTCGTTTTTCAAAAAAAAAAAATCCTTAAAAGTAGCTTAATTATAGCTTAAACAACTATATCTTTTTTGTTTCTCACGCGATTTTAATGAAATAAGTTATAGATTCCCTTCTGGATTACAGGCTATCCATCTGTGAAAGTCTCATAAAAATCCATTCGTTATTTTCCGAGATTATCGATATTATACAGACAAACAGACAAACAGAAAAAAGTGGTGACGATGGATTCTACGACATTCCAAACGTCAAGTACACTCATTTTTTTTAGAAATCTTGGATGTACAGACACGATTTACTAGAGATTTATTATAGTATAGATGTGAATATTTTTGATGTGTAAACATATTTGCTCACGGTATGGGGGAATTTTGAATGTAAGATGTAAAATGTAAGTGTAAGATGTGAGATGTTAGCTGTAAGATATAAGATGTAAAATGTAAGGTATGGGCGGGTATGGGTATGTGTATGAAGGATGGTATGGATATGGGAGATGTAAGATGTAGGATGTAAAATGTAGGGTATGGATGGGTACGGGTAAAAATGTCGACAACGATTTTGATATCGATTGAGACAACGATTTCAATATCGATAACGTTTTGGGCCCTAGTCACCGTGATGTATGAAAATTACCCTCTGCTAAAGAACTCATCAACAGCTTTCATTTGATATCAATATTGTATAAACACATTCTTGGGGTTCCCGGGTCCACACTTTGACCTATATCTCGAGACCCTAGTCACCTAGGGGTACCAAAGTACCCCATATTAAAGTACACATCCGAAGCTTCCATTTGATACCCATATTATACAAACACATCGTAGGGTTATCCGAGTTTTTTTTTTGCTAAGAACCTTCCCCTATTTGATCCCTATAATATGAAAAAAGAACGAATAAAATTGGCCTCGTATCGGCCCCATGGAAAGGAACGAACAGCATTTCATTTTTATATATATAGATTGAGTCATGTATGTCTGATATGTGAATTACACCGTAAGGGTTTATATGTTGATATCTGTAACTCTAGCTTTGTTATTTCATCTGTGGAACAGCTTTCTGAACAAAGAATGAGATGAGGTTTCCGAAGTTCGTTAAGGCGTTCTAAATCACCTTTATTAGCAACAATACTATTTATATTTAAACTAGAAGACCCGGCAGGCGTTGTTTTGCCCTAAATTTGGCCAATCTGTATACATTTTAATAAGCTTTTTCCGTCTGACTCTGCCCTCCCCCCTCTTCACTTTTTCCCAATCCTTTTATTCACTCCTCCCTCCGTCTTTTTCGCTTCATCTATCCCCATCTTCGCCTCATTTTATCTCTTTCTCAATCTCCTTCTCTCTTTTCTCTTCTCTCTTCTCTCTCAATTTCTTCTCATTCTTCTGCATCCATTATTGCCTGTCCCAGAAGGTGGTATATATTTTATTCCAGTCCCAGTCCCAGTCCCATTCCGAGTCTCAGTCCCAGTCCTAGTCCTAATCCCAGTCCAGTCCGTCTCTGGATAATATATTACTCTGTACTAAAGCACTCATCAGCAGCTTTTATTTGATATCCATATTCTATAAATACACTCTAGGGGTACCGGGTCCACGTTTTGGCCTATATCTCGAGACCCTAGTCACCCAGTAGTATGAAAATTACCCTCTACTAAAGCACTCATCAACAGCTTTTATTTGATATCCATATTCTATAAATACACTCTAGGGGTACCCGGGTCCACGTTTTGGCCTATATCTCGAGACCCTAGTCACCCAGTAGTATGAAAATTACCCTCTACTAAAGCACTCATCAACAGCTTTTATTTGATATCCATATTCTATAAATACACTCTAGGGGTACCCGGGTCCACGTTTTGGCCTATATCTCGAGACCCTAGTCACCCAGTCACCTATCCTATATTTCAAGTTAGATCAAACTACACACGGGGTGCAAAACAAATTCAAAATCGGTTCAGTAGTTTAGGAGTCCATTGGCCTCAATTGTGTGACACGTGTTTTTTATATATATTTAAATTAAATATATACAGTGCAGCTCATTTAATGCTCGTTGCTTAACGCGCACTTTATTTTTTAACTGCGCGTGTTTTTGATGCGCTGGCCAGTCTTTACTGAAAGCGTGATGTTGTTGTTGTAGCGATAAGGTTGCTCCCCGAAGGATTTGGGGAGCGTTATCGATGTGATGGTCCCTTGCCGGATATAGATCCGGTACGCTCCGGTAACACAGCACCATTAATGTGCTAGCCCGACCATATCGGGAACGATTTATATGGCCATGTTAAACCTTCAGGCCATCCCTCCTTCCCCAACCCCAAGTTCCATGAGGAGCTTGGGGTCGCCAGAGCCTCGTCGTTTAGTGAAACAGAATTCGCCGCGGATAGGTGAGGTTGACAATTGGGTTTAGAGAAGCTATATATTGCGCTGGCAACCTAAAGGGTTGCGCTACACAGCCCCTCGAATCTGTTATTCTAGTCGCCTTTTACGACAAGCATACCTACCGCGGGTATATTCTGACGCCCTAACTCGCTGGGGGCCTGAAAGCGTGATGATTGACATCTACGTCAATCACCTCCTTTTTCACCAGTTCACAACAGTTAATACACTTAGTCGTATTTGATGTACACTTCTTGCTGTCGTGGTATCCAGCACATTTGCTACAAGCCACTTTATTTGTAAATGTTATGATTTCGAACATTTTCCACAAAAAACCAAATTAACAGAGCCACCCTGTTGATTCGAAACTGATCCAAATAGATATAACGATCACAGTGTGGTTGCTGCATTTGAATGTTCATTAGAACGCAATTATTATAATGTTTGGTGTCGCAACCAGAATGCTTCATTCTATACAAATTCTGGTTACCTCAAACATTCAAGTACTTGTACATGTAGGGTGGCCAGATCGGTTGGACGCCAATCCAGGACACCATGTCAAAATATACATAATTGGGTCGTGTGAATAACAAACACGCCAAAACGTTTCCTTCAAGATTTCAGGAGTTTGAACAACAAAAATACTTCTACATTTAGATTAAAGCTAATTATACAAAGGTGTTTTTTACTCGATCTTGAGTAAATTTTTGGTTCGAAGTGGCTAATTAAAATTTCAATGGCCTTAATGATCAAAAATACAGCTTTTTCAAATGACATTTCTATTGAAATTTCCTATTACATAAGCTTTTTATTTTTATGAAAAGAACAAAGTGTATACTTAATTAGTTTTATTTGTTTCCAAACTGCTGTTATGTTCGCACGCCTTTAAACCTGCATAAAAAGAAACACGAGCAGCAGACTGAGCGAATATTAGTAGCGCTCCATTGAGTCATCGAGCTCTGAATCCAGATCAAATCTCATTAAAACGATCAGAATTAGTACTCTGAGAATTGCCACCACTGAACCGATCAACCGATGTGTACACAGGATAGGGTGCCTGATATTTTCAACCTTTTTTCCCTAATCGCTCCATAAACTTTTACTAAAAAAGTAAAAACAAATTATCAAACTCATAACTAATATTTTTAGTTCTTTTAAACATGCCGAAAATGGGATATATTTTCCATATAAAATTGTATGGGATTTTGCATTTAAAAAAGTAGAGTGCTAACAGTTAACAAAGGGATCGGCACGTCCACAAAGGTCGGTAGAGGTACCAAAAGAAATGTTTTAATCTAAATAACTATCGTGCCAAGGCTGATATTAAAAATTTTACTTTTGTCAGGACCTTTGTGCAAAAAGCAATTGTACATTATGTAAAACCCCAACAACGTATTTTTACAAAAATAAAAATTTATAGTTTTTTTATCATGATTTAAAATGAATATAATGTAATTATGTTATGGCCTTAATAATTTGTTTTCAAACTCAAAGCTAAAAGGTATGGTTTGTAGAGTGGGAAAAGCACCGTGATGTTGTTGTTGTCAGGGCCGTAGAGAGAAAATCCGGGCCCGGGATTAAACAATTTACGGGCCTCCAAAAAATCTACTAATACATTTGATTAATTTGAATTAATGACGTCTCATTCAGGAATCATTATTGATGGATTACACCAAAAAAATGTTTTGCCACATCAACTAAATGATTTTTTGACTAAGAGCAGAAAATAAAATTAACACAGAATATTTACTATTTATATTATTTTATTGTAACGTAGAAATAAAATTCTCTTTTAACAGCCCCATATTGTTTCAAATAACACTGGACCAAGAATTTCAACTTTTTCTCTTTACCAGAGACGCCGTTATGAAATTCGTAGGTAAAATCACCCCCTGATTTCGAAAATTGACCTCATTTTTGATTCTATGGTACCGTTTTTGAGATATTTGCAATTTACCGTTATTCGAAAAAACCAAAAAGATGGCTCCCTTTAATTGCGTATATCTCACGAACGGGTCAAGCAAAAAATTTTACAGAATCGGAAAGACGATAAAATTTTCTATAAATTCATCATACATTGTTTTTTGCTCAACCAGATCGTTTTCGAGATATTAGCTTATCATTTCAGATTTTTGTTTTTTTTATGAAAAAATATGAAAAAAATTACTTTTTGCGAGGGCAGCATTCCAAAACCACAACTTTATTTCCAGATATTTTTTCTTTACGTAAAGCTCTGTTTAATTAGAAAAAAGATGAGCTATCATCGAAGAAAATCGATGCAAAACTACGTAAGTTGTAAGCGATCAAATAAAAATAGCCATGTTGCGCAACTTCAATTTATGAATACATACATATATTAAAGGTATAAAGTGCAAATGGGATATTATACGGATAAACGAATAACACCATAACAATGATAATACTTTTTCTTTAAATAAATCAAATAGTACTTTTAACACTCGAATTGTTTTATAGTAGGTAGAGTGGTAGCATCGAAAAGAAGAGTGGTTGGGTTCGAAACCTGCTGTAGGCATGTAGTTATAAACATGTATTTCCGTCACTTATGGGTAAGTATGCAGGTAGATTTTCAAAATTATAAGACAAAGAAAATTTTTAAAGCCTACATCTAAAGCAAGTAGTATTTTCTTTTCCCGACTTCGTATAAAAAGAACCTTTCTGTCTAGGTAAGATTTGATTTTTTCAATTTTATTCTTGTTCCGAGTATAAATATGAGTTAATGCGCCTTGAAACTTCATAACATCTGCAAGGCTCGCCGGAGATAGTTCAGTTCATAAGTCAAATCTCAAAACTGTGATTTATTAAAAAAAATAAAATGAATAAAAGGACGCGAGAATTTGAGTGTAATAACGATCCAGATATGTTCTGTTTCATGTGTGGCCAATATACTATCATTAGGCGACGACGAGTGTTCTCAGATCATATGAAAACTTAATACTCCAAGTATTTTGGCATTGAGCCTAAAAATGCTGAAAAACCATGGACACTGAACACTTTGTGTACATCGTGTCGAGTAGAATTGATTCAGTCGGAATCAGGACAACAAATAAAATTTGATACACCGATGATATGGAGAGAACCTACTTGCCATTCAATAGAGTGTTATATTTGTCGAACAAACTTGGCGTTGGAAGATCAAGAAGAGTAACCAGCGTACCTACAGTGACATTACCAGTACTACATTCAACGGCAGTTGCGGATCCAGTTCCATTGTCAACAGTAATATCTAAGTACGGGGAATCAAGTTGTACTGAATTTCGCATGGGAAATGAGAGAAACGTTCTGTCACAAGCACAACTTAATGATTGGATACGAGATTTGGAACTATCCAAGGAAAAGGCCGAGATCCACACTTCTCTTATGCAACAATTTAAATTTGTGTCATCCGATGTTAAGGTGGTATATTGTAGAACTCGTCACGAACCATTTGCCAAACACTATACCAAGAAAGACAGTATATGCTACTGTAACGACATTCCTGGTTTATTCAAAGAGTTTGGTCAAACATATGATTCAAAAGAGTGGCGATTGTTGATAGACAGCAATAAACTGAGTTTGAAGGCTGTATTATTGCATATTGGTAACAAAAAGCCTTCTATCCCGATCGCACATGCAGTAAATACAAAGGAAACCTACCAGGAAATGCAAAAACTACTCAAATTTATCAAATATGAAGAGCATGATTGGAAAATATGTTCTGATATCAAAGTCGTTACAATGCTATGCGGTCTGCAAAGTGGCTACACCAAGCACTGCTGCTTCCTCTGCAAGTGGGATAGCCGAGCTCGTAAGGACCACTACGTCAGAAAGGATTGGCCAGAAAGAGTCGAGTTTACCGTTGGTGTGGATAACATCAAATACACCCCTCTTTTCAAGAAAGAGAAACTCATACTTCCACCCTTACACATCAAGATCGGTCTCATTAAAAACTTTGTTAAGGCTTTGGACAAAGAAGGCGAAGCATTCGACTATTTGAAAACAATTTTTCCAGATATTTCTCAAGCCAAGATAAAGGAAGGTATTTTTGTTGGACCACAAATAAAAAAGTGGATCAACAATAATCAATTCAAAGGACTACTCTCAGCAGTTGAGGCAGCAGCGTGGGAATCCTTTGAAAAGGTCGTTGCTTCTTTTCTCGGTAGACACAAAAGCCCTAACTACGAGCAGAGAGTGAACGACTTAATCAATAATTATGCGAAAATGGGTAAATATTAAAGGCTTATTAAAATTAATTTCCCAAAATTCTATAATTTGTTTACCTAACTAATATTTTCTTTCCAGGCGTAAATATGTCCTTAAAAATTCACTTTCTGCACTCACATTTGAGCTTTTTTCCGGCAAATCTTGGCGACAAAAGTAACGAACATGGCGAAAGGTTTCATCAGCAAATGAAATTAATTGAGAATCGATATCAAGGATTCTGGGACGTCGCAATGATGGGTGATTATTGCTGGTTTCTCATAAGAGAAACCGTTCCTAAACTGAATAAGCGTCAAAGTAGAACACATAATTATTTCGACTACATAGTAAAATCAAATTAAGATAAAGATTGTTGGAATATAGTATAAACATAAATAAATTTAAAAAAAGTTAAAAATATGGGTAATTTCATTCATAAATTGAACTTTTAACTAAATAGAAACAGAGCATAGCTAGATATTTCACTCTTCTTTATACCAACATACGTTTTGAGGTATACGTTGAAATTGCGCAACCTGGGTATTTTTATTTGATCGCTTATAACTGACGTAGTTTTGCATCGATTTTCTTCGATGGTAGCTTATCTTTTTTCTAATTAAACAGAGCTTTACGTAAAGAAAAAATATCTGCAAAAAAAGTTGTGGTTTTGGAATGCTGCCCTCGCAAAAAGTAATTTTTTTAATATTCTTCATAAAAAAAAACAAAAATCTGAAATGATAAGCTAATATCTCGAAAAATATCTGGGTGAGCAAAAAAAGTGTATGATGCGTTTATAGAAAATTTTATCGTCTTTGCGATTCTGTAAACTTTTTGCAATTTCTTGACCCGTTCGTGCGATATACATAATTAAAAGGAGCCATCTTTTTGGTTTTTTCGAATAACGGTAAATTGCAAATATCTCAAAAACGGTACCATAGAATCAAAAATGAACTCGATTTTCGAAATCAGGGGGTGGTTTTACATTCGAATTTCATAACGGAGTCTCTGGTAAGTTTTGGCCGTCGACCAGTGTAATCTTTTCTAGCTATTTGGTAACATTTTAATACATTTCTGATAAATTTAATGATGATTATAAATTTTAATTATTCAATATAGAAGGTTCAGATATCAAAGAGTGGCTTTGCTTGCTTTTTTCGCTGCAAAATTTTGTATAATAATATCAAAATTTAACTGTCTTGCCAAAACGGATTCAACACAAAGCGTGGCAAGTCCTTAAACTCTCTCTTTAGATGAGAACTACCTATGAAAGTTTTTGATTGTTGAAAGGGCGCTGAAGGAACGTTCTGCACTAGCTACAGTGACAAGTATAGTACAAAAGATACGTAAAGAAACACAAATGTTGGGGAAAATTGTATACAGATTTTGAACGTAGATGGCATTTAGCAATTCCAATGGTGACAGACCGTTATCAAAATTTGCTTCGTAAATGTATTTCAAGTGAATTATTTCGCATTCTAACCTAAATGACCGACTTGTCTTTTTCGACACATTTTGCTGCGTTCGCCCGAACCGTAGTTTCATTCATGTCTTCAAATTGTCACTAAAGGAAAACGTCTCGTTCAAATTTCTCATATCAAATCGTTCAGTAATGCCCGTGATTACACAATCAAAGATCACAAGGAATGTATTGTTTTTAAAATCAGACTCTGAATTTTCCGCAATCATCTCAATTAAATTATCTTCAGAACGTCTTTTGGGTTTTCTCTTTCGAATGTCCGGAAGTTTGGCGGTATGTTCAATTGAATAGCAACTGTTTTGCATTCGTTTAAAATTGTTTCCCATTGATTCCTGATCAACTTCAAATCAGCTAATAAGGCATCTAGATGTTGGACATCAACATCTACGGTGGCGTCTCTAGCTTGGAGGACCACGTTTCAGCGGACCACAGGACAGCGAGATACATTCGAACATGTTGATGTACTTGAGAATGACTATGAAGAGAGCTCGATACAAAACCGGTTCCTGAATTGTAAAATTTGTTGCTTTCGAATTGAAATGGAGTTAGCGCAAAATGAAAGTAGTCAACGTGACTAACATCAGGCATAGCATCAACGATACTAGCAAAATGCTTGGCTTTCTAGCCTTGATCTAATATAGTTTCCCTCACGTGCTTTGCATAAATTTCTATAAACTCGTTCTGCATGTCTGGGGAAAGATAGTGAACTTTTAAACGTTTGTGCCACTGTTGTGAAATCCTAACTTTCTCCATATGATCTCTAAGTATCGGATCATAATGGCTTATGAGGTCTTAGATGCCCAAAAAATTTCCATTTTTTCGTTCACTAAGATATATACTTAACGCCTTTGAAAGCTAGGACCCAAAAATTAAATAGTGTCCAAAATTCTATATCCAATATCTTTCCAGTTTCGAGTTGCAGTGATTAGCTGTTCATTGATATCAATTGTAGCCTCCTTTTGAATTGGATTTTGTAAAGATCGCCATTGAATATAACATTTAATGTGAGCTTCTTCCATACCTGGAATTTCAAATATCCGCCAGGACAACACATTTTAGGTCGATTTTAAGTATTGGTGCTTAACAGACGACATGGTAGGCAATAAAAAGCATTGCTACTGGCACTCCACACCAACCAATCACGCTCCACTTTCCCTCCATTTGGCAAGATTCTGTTTAACCATTAGGTAGGAAATGCTTCGTCATGACAATCACTTGGAAAAATAACATGACACTTTTGATGACCTCGACGAACTATTTCGTTGACTTCTTCAGATCGCAAAAACTCATTATTCACGGTACCAATATCGAAGTCGTTTGAATAATCTGGACTTTGATACAGAGTTGGTGGTATTACTGGAAGACTTTTTGAAGATGAACCTTCATCAGTGTAACCACGAAAATTTTACAATTTCGGATTCATGTAAATATACATTTTTGTTTGATGTTTTTATTGTCTCCTCACTGTTCGAAGGCCCAGGCAAAAAATCATGTTCGTTGCTTTTAAAATTCGGCTTAAAATTGCACATGGAACAACTAAAGACTCTCCTGATTTAAAAAAATGACTTAGTACCTCAAAATCGCGGGCCTCTTGACAAAGCCCGGTACCGGGAGAATTCCCCCATTCCCCCCTCCCACTCGTCCGGCCTGCTTGTTGTTGTAGCGAATACATTTAATCGTATTTGATGTACATTCCTTGCTGTCGTGGGATCCAGCACATTTACTACAAGCCACTTTATTTTAAGGGTTATGATGTCAAAAATTTTCCACAAAAAAATCAAATCAACAGAGCCACCCTGTTGATCTGAAACTGTTCCAAATAGATATAACGATCACAGTGTGGTTGCTGCATTTTAATGTTAAATATCTATCCGTATCTGGACCACGGTTCATAAAGCTGTAGTCGTTGGTGCATTTGTCGTATCGCTGTAGTCGTATCCCTAACGTAATCAGCTGTTTATCGTTACGACGGTAAACCAAAATCCAACTGGTTGGCTACGATACGGTTACGACCTTAGCGGCACCAATAATCGATTGCATTGATTCTCATAAGGTTGGTCGAATCAGCTGTTATAAGGTTGCCGATACGGTTACCGATAAAGCACCACTGTCTGCAGCTTTAGGACGCAACTATTATAATGTTTGGTGACGCTACCAGAATGCTTCATTCCATAAATATTTTGGTTACCTGAAACATTCAAGTACTTGTATATGTAGGGTGACCAGATCTGTCGGACGCCAATCCGGGACGCCTTTTCAAAATATACATAATTGGGTCGTGTGAATAACAAATAAGCAAAAACGTTTCCTTCTAGATTTCAGGAGTTTGAACAATAAAAAACTTGAACATTTGGATTAAAACTAATTACACAAACGTATTTTTTTACTCGATCTTGAGGTTTTGCTCTAATGAGCCACCTCATCTTCTATTTGAAGAACCCCTTCAAAGTGTGATATGGAGGCGAGCACTGGGCTCTGATGTATTAGCACACCATCCGAAGAACCTCGATTTTAATTAAAAACCTCAAACTATGTCTTTAGAATATTTCACTAACCAGTTGAGAATTACAAGCACACTCAATGGCTACTGAAATAAACGAACGGAAAATGTTCATAGTTTAAGTCGCTTAAACATACTCCCCCCTTAGACTGCTTAGTCGTCTAATGAAACTTCCATACGAGCCAGTGATCCGGCTCGAAGGACCATGTCTAAGCTTTGGGCAATTGAGGGCGAGCAGTTTAATAAGAGTTATAAATGAGTAATTTTATGTGCTTGTAAGCGTATGAGTCGTGGCACAGTGGCTGACGTACCCGACCAAACGCCCGGGGTTGCGGGTTCAACTCCCACCAAGCATTCCTTTTTTTAAATTTATAAATTATTATTATTAATGGACTGTATTGAGTTTATGGGGTTTTTGATTTAATGTATTCCATTTATTGAGTTGGGTAGTTTTAGTGTTATTGGTGTATTTAAGTCATGGGAGGATGCATAGCATCAGTACACCTTTATTTATTTAATTTGGGGGCGAGCACTGGGGGGCTCTGAGGCTTCGCTCTACTGAGCCACCTCATCCTCTATTTGAAGAACCCTTTAAATGTGATATGGAGGCGAGCACGGGACGGCTCTGAGGTATTGGCACCCCATTTTCTACAAGAAAAACCTCTATTTATTTAATTTGGGGCGAGAGTTGGGCACTCTGAGGTTTTGCTCTAATGAGCCACCTCATCTTCTATTTGAAGAACCCCTTCAAAGTGTGATATGGAGGCGAGCACTGGGCTCTGATGTATTAGCACACCATCCGAAGAACCTCGATTTTAATTAAAAACCTCAAACTATGTCTTTAGAATATTTCACTAACCAGTTGAGAATTACAAGCACACTCAATGGCTACTGAAATAAACGAACGAAAAATGTTCATAGTTTAAGTCGCTTAAACACTAAGCAACAACTGTCTTACAAATGACAAAGTCGTCTTCATTGGGGATTACAACATAAATCTTAACAGAACCATGACAGAAGCTCCCCGGTGCCCGCTACCGTCTTCTACAATGATACACTTGCTAACACTCCTCATGATGTGGCTAACGCGTTTGCTGAATGTTTTAGTTCTAATTTTGCTAACCATGATGCTATTCCCTCGTCTGACTTCTCGTCTGAAATTCCTTCGTCCCTAAATTTTGGTTCAGTGTCAATTTAATTTGAAGGTATCATCAGTGGTATCTCGAAACTGAGTAACTCTACTAAAGCTGACACTGATGGTCTCTCGGCTGTCTTGTTAAAAGGATGCACATCCTTATTTGTCCCGCTAGATATCATCTTAAATTTGTCACTTAGCTTTGGTGGGTTTATTGATGCTTGGAAAATCGCCTCGATAACTCCTCTTTATAAATCTGGCAGTAAGACTGATGTCTGCAATTACAGACCAATTTCAAAGCTTTCCACCGTTTCTAAGTTATTTGAGCGCATTGTCAAGGAAAAGATTTAGTTTTCAGTGAAGAACTTGATCTGTCCAAAACAGCATTGGTTTGTTTCTGGGCGCTATACCGTTTCCAATCTTGTAGAGTTCAGTGAATATTGTATCTCTGTCTTTTCATCTGGTCATCAGGTCGACTGTATTTACACCGACTTTTCCAAAGCTTTTGATAAGGTATCACATGATATTCTAATTCACAAACTGTACTGCCTTGGCTTTCACTCAACCTTTTTGCAATGGCTAAAATCAGTAACAGATGGTGTGCCGTATCTTTTGATGGAGTACCATCAGATCCCTTCTTGGCGAAATCGGGCGTTCCGCAGAGTAGTATCTTAGGACCATTGCTTTTTGACGCTAGATTTCTGGTGTACGCCGATGATATCAAAGTTTACTCTGTTGTAAATTCCGCAAATGATATGATTAATCTTCAAGTTGAAATTGATAAACTTTACTCCTGGTGCATTAGATCTCATCTTTCATTAAATATCAATAAATGCTTCCACGTAACCTACTCAAAATCTCGTTCAAATCTCAACAGATCGTATAGCATCGCTAACAGTACCTTGCAGACTCTTGATAAAATCAAAGATCTTGGAGTTGTCTTTGATACAAAATTTCTGTTCGTGAACCATATTGATTTCATCATTGCCAACGCTTATGCTATGCTAGGCTTCATTCGGCGTAATAGTTCGGAGTTTTCTGACACGTATACTTTAAAAGTACTCTACACCTCATTCGTGCTTTCTCATCTTGAGTATGCTACCATCATTTGGATACCTTTCCTACAATTCTCAAAGAACAGGCTTGAGCGATTTCAAAAAAGTTTTCTTAAACATTCTTTAACGTCATTCAGATTTACATACCCTCTTTTTCCATATACTGCTCGTTTGCTTTGAAGCTTAAATCCCTGGAAGTCAGTAGATCTATTCTCTTCTTTATTTTCTTGTTTGGCATCACCCACGGAAATGTAGACTGCGCTGCCCTACTTGTGGAAATTAATTTTAATGTTCCAAGGAGGGATCTTCGTAATGTTTGCCCGTTTTATGTTATCAATATTAGAACCAATTATGGAAGGAATGTGCCAATTGCACTCTCCCTGAATGAATTCAATAAGATTTCATCTTCTATTGAGCTTGATTTTTCGATGTGTAGGGACGCTTTTATAAATATTTTAAAGTCAGCTATTTAATTGTTTTAATTTGTTAGTCATACGAACCTATTATTTATTGTAAGCTATATATTTACATGTATATTTTGTTTTCTTTGTCGTAGTATTTTTTGTATCTACCATTATTGGCAGTCTGTAAGAACTGTATGTTCATAGATTGAATAAATAAATAAATGTAGCAAGCAGTTAGCTGATCTAATTAGGTCTTTTGCTATGGAACAAAAATTAGATTTTTACACCCCAAAGACCTATAATACCGAAACAATGATTGATCTGCTCTTTACGAATAGTGAATCCATTTCATGTGACAAATTGGAAGAGCATCAAATTTCTGATCACTACTATACAGTTCAAAGTACAGTTCAAGTTAGACAGAGAATTTCAAATGAGAGCTAAAAGAACATAACTTCTTGGGCATATTGTGCATGTGATAATCTTGTCAACCAATTACGACAGGCTAACAACTCTGGATTTGAGAATCTCAGTGTTGAAAACAAGGTTTCATTCCTAAGCAATACATCATCGAATGCAATGACTACATTAACATACTCTAAAATATCACTGTGAAACCTATGAACAAGTAGCAAAGATGATAAACATAATAAGGGACGTCACGTATTATTTTGCGTAATGTTTTTGGTTTGGGTAATCGTAGGATTTTTTTGGGCGAGATGTGCAGAAATGTTTTTATACTTTTCGTGGGGTATTTGTGTATATTTTTTCGACTGTATTTAATTAATTAATTAGTGCTCTTTCCAAAAATCATAATTGCATAATGCATATTGGATAAATTCGAGACAATTGAAAATAGCTCAGAGAACAGGTGAATGGAATGAATACAACCTTACAAAGCGGAAGCATCTTATATCATTATATAGATTAAAAAGGCTAAGTATATGGAACAAAGAATCACACATAATGTTGGGGATAGAAAGGCAATGTAAAAGCATTTGAAGAAAATTATATGTATGTCCAAAGAAAATTAAGAAATGGAATAAATAAAATATTGATAAACGACCAACTATATACTGAGGAGAATGAAATAGCCCAGTCGCTCAAAAACTATTTCATTGACAGTATAGTCGAAATCAGCTCGAATATTCCAATTAATAACAATAACGTAGCATTTTTGGCTGTTCAAATTAGCACTCTAACTTTCAAATTTCAGAAGGTATCTGTAAGCGATATACTAGAAATAGTAAATTCAAAAATAAAATTTGGAGGGATAAAACTTGTAACTGAAGGAGTCATAAGGGACTCAATAACATACATGGGATACTTTTATACCCTAATTGTAAATGAAAGTCTTGAGGTAGTTCCTAACCTATGGAAAACTTCAATTGTGGTACCAATAGAGAAAGTCAAGAATACTATAAGAGCTGATGGGATAAGACCAATTAACAAGAAAGCATGTGATGAAAAGATACTGGAAACTGTAGTTAAAAACCAGCTAGTGAAGTACCTAGATGATAATAAAGTTATTATACCGCAGCAATCAGGTTTTCGGAAAAAACATTCTTGTGAAAGTGCCTTGAACCTTGCTTTAGTAAATTGAAAGAAGATCTGAGCAAAAATAAACATATAAGAGCTGTATTCCTAGGCTTAAAACGTGCTTTTGAGACTATCGATCAAAATTTATTACTAAAAACACTTTATAGCACAAATGTTACTGAAACGGAGCTAAAATGATTCCAAAACCTTATCATGAAGAGAAGTCAAAGAATGGTAACAGGATCATCGCTGTCAGAAAAGGGAGGTGCCGGTTGGACTTCCGCAAGGGTCTGTCCTGGCACCTATACTGTTTAATATCTATATTAATGATAAAACCAATTCTCCAAAGTACTGTGATATTAAACTCTTTTCTGACGATACATTGTTAATGCTTAGTGGAGATAATATCACTGAAATATATATAAAATTACAAGAAGACTTAAATAGAGTATATGACTGGTTATGCTCGAATAGATTGAAACTGAATATAAGCAAAATAAAATTTATGGTTATATCAAGAAGGAATTTTCAAAATAATGAGTTACCACTTCTAAATATAAACAGCGAAGCTATTGACAAAGCCAGTACTGTCAAGTATTTAGGAATGAAAATCGATGATAAACTCAACCTTATTGAGCATATAGATTACACGGTTGGGAAAATAGCCAAAAAGATATATTTAATACAAAGAACCTGCAAGTACTTAAGTAGACGGTCCAAAGTAATGGTTTACAGATCGATAATCGAACCTCACTTCATATATTGTCCAACATTATTCTTCATTATGAGAGATAGCCAAATTTACAAACTGAAAAAGCAACAAAACCGAGCTATGCGATTTATTCTTAGGCAACGCTATGACAAACCCATCAGAGATATGCTCGCCGTTCTAAATTGGCTAAGCATTAAACAGGTACTGTTTTATCATACGATGAAATTTATTAGAAACATAGAAGGCAACTTGCCTGATTATATGAAAAGTAACATAAAATATGTAAGAAATGTTCATTCCGTTAATACGAGGAGAAGAAATGATTTTACTTTACCTGCTTATAGAACAGAAGCAGACAAATGTAATTTGTACAATAAAGGACTAAAATTCTACAATGAATTACCAAATGACGTTTATTTGTTTATTTATTTAAGTTGAGTCTTTGAATTTATAGATCCTTACAAACTATATTATGCAAATTTTTACATTAACTTAATCCTAAGAAAAATAAGATCTTAAATTGTTAATTAAGGCAGCGTAAGGAAAAGTGTAGTCAGCACCTGAGGAGTTAAAAAACGTATTCAAATCAGCACAAGCCCTAGAAATAGGAGCATTTACACCACAAATAGTTATGGAAAACCCAATTTTTAAGGGTTCAAACTGTCGGAGGTTTATGCATGGTTCATTAAACTGACTTTTATGAGCAAGTGATGGACAATCAACGGTCCCTGAAATTATGCCAATGACAAATGAGCAAGACAGAATGGAACGTCTATTTTCAAACGTGTTTAGTGCAATTAAAAGGCATCGAGATTCATACCAAGGCATTGATCCAGAAAAGTTTACAGATCGAAAAGCAAATCGTAACATAAGTGAATCTAAATACAAATTGTATAATTACTATAGAACACTGCCATTATAGTGCAAAATGGGCAAACTTTCAAATCAATAGCATTGCATACATCCCGATTACTCCACGCTGGCACTAGGAAGCCTTCCCACGTACGCAAAAAGTACCCGAAATACATACTGTAAAGCATCACTCAACAAAATAAGTGCATCGCCGTTCAGATGTTGCCTTCGCACTTTAGATACGTTAACAGCGTCAGATACAACTGGTAAAATCCTTGCATTGGTGTCATTCGTCTGCTACCCGTCTCTCACTCCATTTGGGCAGTCAATAGATGCATATAATTACTTTAATTAGATTATATATTAATTATTATATATAAGTATAAGCTAGGCTTAGTATAAGCTGTAAGAAATAAATAAATAAAATAAAAGATTAAGTAACTGGCAGCACTTACACTGCACTGGGGCATCCGATATTTAATATATTTTTTCCAATCTACAACCCATACCTTTTAGCTTTGAGTTTGAAAACGAATTGTTAAGGCCATAACATAATTACATTATATTCCTTTTAAATCATGATAAAAAAACTATTAATTTTTAATTTGAAAAATATTTTGTTGTGGTTTTACATAATGTACAATTGCTTTTTGCACAAAGGTCCTGACAAAAGTAAAATTTTTAATATCAGCCTTGGCACGATAATTATTTAAATTAAAACATTTCTTTTGGTACCTCTACCGACATTTGTAGACGTGCTGATGATCCCTTTGTTAACTGTTAGTTCTCTACCTTTTTTAAGTGCAAAATCCCATACAATTTTATATAGAAAATATATCCCATTTTCGGCATGTTTAAAAGTACTATAAATATTAGTTATGAGTTTGATAATTTGTTTTAACTTTTTTATTAAAAGTCTATAGAGCGATTAGGGAAAAAAGGTTGAAAATAACAGGCACCCTATCATATGTACACATCGGTTGAATGGTGGGAACTCTCAGAGTACTGATTCTCGTCGTTCTAATGAGATTTGATCGTAATTCAGAGCTCGATTACGCAATGGAACGCTACTAATATTCGCTCAGTCTGCTGCTCGTGTTTCTTTTTATGCAGGTTTAAATGCGTGCGAACATAATAGCAGTTTGGAAACAAATAAAACTAATTAAGTATACACTTTGTTCTTTTCATAAAAATATAAAGCTTATATAATAGGAAATTTCAATAGAAATGTCGCTTTGAAAGCTGTATAAATATGTTGTATTTTTGATCATTAAGGCCATTGAAATTTTAATTAAGCACTTAGAACCAAAAATTTTCTCAAGGTCGAGCAAAAAAATACCTTTGTATAATTAGCTTTAATCTAAATGTAGAAGTATTTTTGTTGTTTAAACTCCTGAAATCTAGAAGGAAACGTTTTTGCTTATTTGTTATTCACACGACCCAATTATGTATATTTTGACAAGGCGTCCCGGATTGGCGTCCGACCGATCTGGTCACCCTACATATACAGGCACTTGAATGTTTGAGGTAACCAAAATTTTAGTGGAATGAAGCATTCTGATAGCGCCACCAAATATTATAATAGTTGCGTCCAAATGAACCGTGGTCCAGATATTTCAATTTCAATTTATTAAAAAAAAAAGTGGTTGTGACTGTAAGACTGTATAGCACATCAACGATTATACATTGCAAAATAATTGACAATTAAGTCTAAATTCTTATAAGACAAATACTGACAATAATTATAAATTTAACGAATAGAAAGTTTTGTTGGTAAAAGAAAGAAAGGTGGAAATACAAGGTAGAGTATAAAGTTTTATAATAATCACATTAAGCTCACTGAACTGAAGTAGTCATGAATCACCTTTCTGTAGTTGTTCCTACACAACACACCCTTAAGAGAATTTGGGATAGAATTGCAGAGCCTTGCAGCATGTACAAAGAATAGACTCGAAGAGCACAAATAGAAATATCTGGGAATGATCAATTTGCGACGTCTACCAGACTTGGAAAATTTGAGTTTCTCAAAAAGATACTTTGGTGTTTGAAATTCAATGAGTTTGTACATGTATATACAATTTCGCGCTGCTATAAACTCAAAAATACTGCATCCGAGAACTTTGCGCTTCCATGGAGATATATGATCATATTTTTGTAGGCCGTAAACATAACGTGTGACGTTGTTAAAAGTAACATCAATTTTATGGGACGAAGCAGAGTCAAGTTGACTGTAAACGAGCTCTGAGTACGTTATGTGTGGAAGGATCAGCTGCATAGCTAGTTTTTTCCTACTCTCTAGGGGAGTAAACGAAGCAGACATTCTCAATCTACGTAAAACAGAATAAACATTACTCACAATTTTATTTACATGGTCGACACAGTTTAGTTTTGAGTTAATCACAAAGTCCAGATTTTTTATTTTGCTAGTAAACGAAAGCACGTTTTCACCAACGAACAGTTTTGGAATATCTTCAGTATGCACAACACTATTGCTTATAGGCAGAACATATGACTTTTTGGCATTCAAGCACAGACCGTTTTCACAAGCCCATTTCGCAATAGTAGAAAAGTAGCTATTTATTTTGTAACACAAATCACCAACAAGACCAACACGACTAGATAAATACAATTGAATGTCATCAGCATAAGCATGTGCATTAACATACTGAACCCTAGCGAACACATCATTGATAAAAAGAGTAAACAGAAGAGGACCAAGAACAGAGCCTTGCGGTACACCAGAAGAGACAATACATGATCTAGATGCATAGCCTTTGCATACAACTTTCTGAGTCCTTTCGGCAAGGTAGCTGGCCATAAGGCTAACTGATGTAACTGAAAACCCAAAAAAACATTTGAGCTTTTCACAAAGAAGTCTATGACTAACTAAGTGTAATGCCTTTGAAAAATCCAGGAGACAAAGAACAGTTAGGTCACCTTTATCAAAATTAATTCTTATGTCGTCCAGTATTTTCAGCAACAACGCTGTGATCGTTATATCTATTTGGATCATTTTCGGATAAACAGGGTGGCTCTGTTGATTTGGGTTTTTGTGGAAAATGTTTGACGTCATAACCTTTACAAATAAAGTGGCTTGTAGCAAATGTGCTGGATCCCACGACAGCAAGGAGTGTACACAGGGCCGTAGAGAGAAAATCCGGGCCCGGGACTAAACAATTTACGGGCCCCCTATAAAAAATCCACTAATGCATTTCATTAACTTGAATTAATGACGTCTCATTCATGAATCATTACACTGCGTTACAAAAACGAGCTTAAGTTCTGTCCTATGAACCAAATATACTTTTTCGGAAAGGGGAGGAAAAATAAAAATACACCTGTATCGGCGATTTTCATGTACACGTCAGTATTTGTTTTTTTTTATGTATAAAGTATAAAGCTCATAGTGTCCGTCTGTCTGCCATAAACAGTTTAATATTAGAAAGTTACTATTGATAAACTACAAATGTATGGAGTAGGATGGGTCGAAAAACATTTTTTTTTTTCGGAACGCTTTAGTAGTTTAAAAATTTGGAGTCCCTTCAAGTTATGACAAAAAAAGGGAAACAAAAATTTTTTTTTAATTCAGGAAAATCAGAGAATTGATAAAAATCTACTTTTTAAAAAATTTGGCGTGATACAGACATTTCCACGAGTCTGCCTGCAAAAGTTCAGCTCGATTGGATCACGGAAAAATGGTTAAAAATCGATCCAAAGTCTTTCACACAGGCAGACAGACGGACACTACGAGATTTATACTTTATACATAAAAGAAAACAAATACTAACGTGTACATGAAAATCGCCGATACACGTGTATTTTTATTTTTTCTCCCCTTTCCGAATATACTTTGGTTCATAGGACAGAATGGGTGTAACGCGGTGTTATTGATGGATTACATAAAAAAAAAAATTTGCCACATCAACTAAATGATTTTTGGACTTAGAGCTGAAAATAAAATTAACACAGAATATTTACTGTTTATATTATTTTATTGTAACGTAGAAATAAAGTTCTCTTTTAACAGACCCATATTGTTTCAAATAATCTTTTCTAGTTATTTGGTAACATTTTAATACATTTCTGATAAATTTAATGATGGTTATAAATTTTAATTATTCAATATAGAAGGTTCAGATATCAAAGAGTGGGTTTTCTTGCTTTTTTCGCTGCAAAATTTTGTATAATAATATCAAAATTTAACTGTCTTGCCAAAACGGATTCAACACAAAGCGTGGCAAGTCCTGGAACTTGCTCTTGAGATGAACACGATCTATGAAAGTTTTTGATTCTTGAAAGGGCGCTGAAGGAATATTCTGCAATAGCTACAGTGATAAGTATAGTGCAAAAGATACGTAAAGAAACTCATATGTTGGGGAAAATTGTATACAGATTTTGAAAGTAGATGGCATTTAGTAATTCCAATGGTGACAGACCGTTATCAAAATTCGCTTCGTAAATGTATTTCAAGTGAATTATTTCGCATTCTAACCTTTGAGAAATGACCGACTTGTCTTTTTCGACACATTTTGCTGCGCTCGCCCGAACAGTAGTTTCATCCATGTCTTCAAATTGCCACTAAAAGGAAAATGTCTCGTTCAAATTTCTCATATCAAATCGTTCAGTAATGCCCGTGATTACCGAATCAAAGATCACAAGTAATGTATTGTGTTTAAAATCAGACTCTGAATCATCCGCAATCATCTCAATTAAATTATCTTCAGAACGTCTTTTGGGTTTTCTCTTTCGAATGTCCGGAAATTTGGCGATATGTTCAATTGAATAGCAACTGTTTTGCATTTGTTTAAAATTGTTTCCCATTGATTCCTAATCAACTTCAAATCAGCTAATAAGGCATCTAGATGTCGGACATCAACATCTATTTGAGATACATTCGAACTTGTTGATGTACTTGAGAATGACTATGAAGTGAGCTCGATACAAAACCGGTTCCTGAATTGTAAAATTTGTTGCTTTTGAATTGAAATGGAGTTAGCGCAAAATGAACGTAGTCAACGTGACTAACATCAGGCATAGCATCGACGATAATAGCAAAATACTTGGCTTTCTTGCCTTGATCTAATATAGTTTCCCTCACGTGCTTTGCACAAATTTCTACAAACTCGTTCTGAATGTCTGGGGAAAGATAGTGAACTTGTAAACGTTTGTGCCACTATTGTGAAATCCTAACTTTCTCCAAATCATATCTAAGTATCGGATCATAATGGCTTATGAGATCTTATATGCCCAAAAAATTTCCATTGTTTCGTTCACCAAGATATATATTTTCGCCTTTGAAAGCTAGGCCTCTTTCACCCAAAAATAAAATAGTGTCTAAAATTCTATATCCAATTTCTTTCCACTTTCGAGTTTCAGTGATTAGCTGTTCATTGATATCAATTCCAGCCTCCTTTTGAATTAGATTTTGTAAAGATCGGCATTGAATATAACATTTAATGTGAGCTTCTTCCATACCTGGAATTTCAAATTTTAGGTCGATTTAAAGTATTGGTGCTTAACAGACAACATGGTAGGCAATAAAAAGCATTGCTACTGGCACTCCACACCAACCAGTCACGCTCCACTTTCTCTCCATTTGGCAAGATTCTGTTTAACCAATAGGTAGGAAAAGCTTCGTCATTACAATCACTTGGAAAAATAACAGGACACTTTTGATGACCTCGACGAACTATTTCGTGGACTTCTTCAGATCGCAAAAACTCATTATTCACGGTACCAATATCGAAGTCGTTTAAATAATCTGGACTTTGATACAGAGTTGATGGTATTGCTGGAAGACTTTTTGGAGATGAACCTTCATCAGTGTCACCACGAAAACCTTACGATTTCGGATTCGTGTAAATATACATTTTTGTTTGATGTTTTTATTGTCTCCTCACTGTTCGAAGGCCCAGGCAAAAAATCATTATCAATGTTCGTTGCTTTTAAAATTCGGCTTACAATTTGCACATGGAACAACTAAAGACTCTCCTGAATTAAAAAAATGCCTCAGTACCTCAAAATCGCCCCTGACAAAGCCCGGTCCCGGAGAATTCCCCCCTCCCACTCGTCGGGCCTGTTTGTTGTTGTAGCGATAATGTTACTCCCCGAAGGCTTTGGGGAGTGTTATCGATGTGATGGTCCTTTGGAGGATATAGATCCGGTACGCTCCGGTAACACAGCACCATTAATGTGCTAGCCCGACCATCTCTATGAGGAGCTTGGGATCGCCAGAGCCTCGTCTGTTAGTGAAACAGGATTCGCCGTGGATAGGTGAGATCGACAATTGGTTTTGGAGAAGCTATATATTGAGCTGGCAACCTGAAGGGTTGCGCTACACAGCCCCTTGAATCTGGTATTTTAGTCGCCTCTAACGACAGGCATACCTACCGTGGGTATATTCTGACGCTCTAATCCGCTGGGGGCCTAAAAGCATGATGATTGACATCTACGTCAATCACCTCCTTTTTCACCAGTTCACAACAGTTAATACATTTAATCGTATTTGATGTACATTCCTTGCTGTCGTGGGATCCAGCACATTTGCTACAAGCCACTTTATTTGTAAAGGTTATGCTGTCAAAAATTTTCCACAAAAAAATAAAATCAACAGAGCCACTTTGTTGATCCGAAACTGTTCCAAATAGATATAACGATCAAAGTATGGTTGCTGCATTTGAATGTTAAATATTGTAACGAATTTACTTCAAATCCTCTTATTTGCCCTTTTGCTAAGTTCGTATCACTAAACTGTTGAATAAATAACTCCAATATTGAATAATGGAAAAATGGCCTTTATTAAAGTACCTCACAATAACACTTATACTTTGCAACTAGCTGGCTTAATAACCAAACTGATAGCTTAAATGAAACTGATCTGTTGCCCGACAGATAGCGTGCTTAACTGAAACTGGCCATAGAGCCTCTACCGCTGATGCTTTTATACTCTGTGATTTCCTCTTGGCATCTTCTAGGCGCTTCCAGAATTTTACTTAGTCAGTTATAAATTTCTCAGCTACAACTACAGATGTATAATTTTTATAGCTTCTCTCATACCCCATGCGCTTGTATGTGTGAGCGACACTTCCACAATTGCATACCTTTAGGAACATTTCAGATAAGATATCTGCATGTGCTTGTGCGTTGCTCTCAGCATGTGTTTCATTTTTCTCGCGGTGCTTCATTTTTCTCCTCTATTTTTGTTGTTGTCTTGTCGCCATTAAGATGGAAGTCATACTCTTCCACGTTAATTCCTTCTGATTCCATTGCCTCTCGTAGTCTTGCCTGAAGTTCGAGTTTATTTCCGGTTGTATTCAATCCACGGGCTTCCAACTCCTTTTTCAGTTGCTGGATCCTTAATTCACTTAACTTCGCCATGTCCTTGTTGTGCTCTGCAACTCTGCAATTTATTCAACAATTCCTCTTTTGACACCAATTGTAACGAACTTACTGCAAGTCCTCTTATTTGCCCTTTTGCTAAGTTCGTATCACTAAACTGTTGAATAAATAACTCCAATATTGAATAATGGAAAAGTGGCCTTTATTAAAGTACTTCACAATAACACTTATACTTTGCAACTAGCTAGATAATAACCAAACTGATAGCTTAAATAAAACTGATCTATTGCTTGACAGATAGCGTGCTTAACTGAAACTGCCCATAGCGCCTCTTCCGCTGATGCTTTTATACTCTGTGATTTCCTCGTTGCATCTTCTAGGCGCTTCCAGAATTTTACTTAGTTAGTTATAAATTTCTCAGCTACAACTAAAGATGTATAATTTTTATAGTTTATCTCATACCCCATGCGCTTGTATGTGTGAACGACACTTCCACAATCACAACTGCATACCTTTAGGAGCATTTCAGATAAGATATCTGCATGCTTGTGCGTTGCTCCCAGCTGCGTGTACCTACATATGTGTAGACATAATGATTGATTCGTTTATGTAGATCAGGGCTATTCAAAACTGAAAGTGCACCTGTATTAGTGACAGCGCAATCGTCGCGATGATCGTGCGGGTGAATTTATTTTTCCTTTAGTCGCTTACTAGCAAGAAACGAGATAACAACAAACATATGTATCGCCATAATTTTTCATACATATTTTGATACCGATCAGCCAATACCCATCGCCAAGTGCCAGGCGACGACTAACTCAATTAACGACGACAGAGCGAATCATATGCGTGTGAATTGAGAGGGCACAATTGTCCTATGGAATGAATAGCCCTGATGTAGATACATAACGATTGATCTATGGATGTGCATGCAAGGCGCTGCTTAGCATTGGCTTAGAGATGGCAGCACCCCTTAGTTTTGCTAATATTCGTAACAATATCTATCCGTATCTGGACCACGGTTCATAAAGATGTAGTCATTGGTGCCGTTTGTCGTATCGCTATAGTCGTATCCCTAACGTAATCTGCTGTTTATCGTTACGACGGTAATCCAAAAACCAATTGGTTGGCTACGATACGGTTACGACCTTAGCGGCACCAATAATCGATTGCATTGATTCTCATAAGGTTGGTCGAATCAGCTGTTATAATGTTACCGATACGGTTACCGATAAAGCACCAATGTCTGCAGCTTTAGGACGCAACTATTGTAATGTTTGCTGGCGCTACCAGAATGCTTCATTCCATAAAAATTGTGGTTACCTCAAACATTCAAGTACTTGTATATGTAGGGTGCCCAGATCGGCCGGACGCCAATCCGGGACGCATTGTCAAAATATACATAACTGGGTCGTGTGAATAACAAATAAGCAAAAACGTTTCCGTAACTGATATTAGAGAAAAATTGTAAGTTTACAAACGGCGATGGTTACTAGGACATGTTTGTGAATTTCACTTCTTCATCAGCTAGCTTTTCGGGAGCTGAGCATTGAACTCGAATCTCCAACATTCATATCAGTGCAAAGGCAGATGCCTTTTAGCTGCTAAGCCATATGAACGTCCCGTTGTTCGCTGTAAAATTGGTCTCTAAGAGTTACCTTTTTTGTTTATATTCCTTTTGATCACCATGTAGGCACATACACTCTGTATGTAGTTTATTCCTAATGGTGTGGATATGATTTTTAGGCGCGCTTTTGAAAGCTTAGTAACATTTGTTCGGATTTTTACAGTATTAGTTTTTAATACTTCCGCTGTTACAATTATATCAATATGATTATATATATTTAATTAGCGAGCTTTGCTCATATTGCTTTATACAATGGTTTTTGTAATTGATATTAGAGAAAAATTGTAGGTTTACAAACGGCGATGGTTACTAGGACATATTTCTGAATTTCACTTCTTCATCAGCTAGCTTTTCGGGAGCTGAGCGTTGAACTCGAATCTCCAACATTCATATCAGTGCAAAGGCAGATGCCTTTTAGCTGCTAAGCCATATGAATGTCCGGTTGTTCGCTGTACAATTGGTCTCTAAGAGTTGCCGTTTTTGTTTATATTCCTTTTGATCACAATGTAGGCACATACACTATGTAGTTTATTCCTAATGGTGTGGATATGATTTTTAGGCGCGCTTTTGAAAGCTTAGTAACATTTGTTCGGATTTTTACAGTATTTTTTTTAATACTTCCGCTGTTACTATTATATCAATATGATCATATGTATTTAATTAGCGAGCTTTGCTCATATTGCTTTATACAATGATTTTTGTAATTGATATTAGAGAAAAATTGTAAGTTTACAAACGGCGATGGTTACTAGGACATGTTTCTGAATTTCACTTCTTCATCAGCTAGCTTTTCGGGAGCTGAGCGTTGAACTCGAAACTCCAGCATTCATATCATTGCAATGGCAGATGCCTTTTAGCTGCTAAGCCATATGAATATCCCGTTGTTCGCTGTACAATTGGTCTCTAAGAGTTGTCTTTTTTTTTTATATTCCTTTTGATCACCATGTAGGCACATACACTATGTATGTAGTTTATTCCTAATGGTGTGGATATGATTTTTAGGCGCGCTTTTGAAAGCTTAGTAACATTTGTTCGGATTTTTACAGTATTTGTTTTTAATACTTCCGCTGTTACTATTATATCAATATGATCATATATATTTAATTAGCAAGCTTTGCTCATATTGCTTTATACAATGATTTTTGTAATTGATATTAGAGAAAAATTGTAAGTTTACAAACGGCGATGGTTACTAGGACATGTTTCTGAATTTCACTTCTTCATCAGCTAGCTTTTCGGGAGCTGAGCGTTGAACTCGAAACTCCAGCATTCATATCATTGCAATGGCAGATGCCTTTTAGCTGCTAAGCCATATGAATGTCCCGTTGTTCGCTGTACAATTGGTCTCTAAGAGTTGTCTTTTTTTTTATATTCCTTTTGATCACCATGTAGGCACATACACTATGTATGTAGTTTATTCCTAATGGTGTGGATATGATTTTTAGGCGCGCTTTTGAAAGCTTAGTAAAATTTGTTCGGATTTTTACAGTATTTGTTTTTAATACTTCCGCTGTTACTATTATATCAATATGATCATATGTATTTAACTAGCGAGCTTTGCTCATATTGCTTTATACAATGGTTTTTTTAATTGATATTAGAGAAAAATTGTAAGTTTACAAACGGCGATGGTTACTAGGACATGTTTGTGAATTTCACTTCTTCATCAGCTAGCTTTTCGGAAGCTGAGCGTTGAACTCGAATCTCCAACATTCATATCAGTGCAAAGGCAGATGCCTTTTAGCTGCTAAGCCATATGAATGTCCCGTTGTTCGCCCATCGCCGTTTGTAAACTTACAATTTTTCTCTAATATCAATTACAAAAACCATTGTATAAAGCAATATGAGCAAAGCTCGCTAATTAAATACATATGATCATATTGATATAATAGTAACAGCGGAAGTATTAAAAACAAATACTGTAAAAATCCGAACAAATGTTACTAAGCTTTCAAAAGCGCGCCTACATACAGAGTGTATGTACCTACATGGTAATCAAAAGGAATATAAACAAAAAAGGCAACTCTTAGAGACTAATTGTACAGCGAACAACCGGACATTCATATGGCTTAGCAGCTAAAAGGCATCTGCCTTTGCACTGATATGAATGTTGGAGATTCGAGTTCAACGCTCAGCTCCCGAAAAGCTAGCTGATGAAGAAGTGAAATTCACAAACATGTCCTAGTAACCATCGCCGTTTGTAAACTTACAATTTTTCTCTAATATCAATTACAAAAACCATTGTATAAAGCAATATGAGCAAAGCTTGCTAATTAAATACATATGATCATATTGATATAATAGTAACAGCGGAAGTATTAAAAACAAATACTGTAAAAATCCGAACAAATGTTACTAAGCTTTCAAAAGCGCGCCTAAAAATCATATCCACACCATTAGGAATAAACTACATACAGAGGGTATGTGCCTACATGGTGATCAAAAGGAATATAAACAAAAAAGGCAACTCTTAGAGAACAATTGTACAGCGAACAACGGGACATTCATATGGCTTTGCAGCTAAAAGGCATCTGCCTTTGCACTGATGTGAATGTTGGAGATTCGAGTTCAACGCTTTGCTCCCGAAAAGCTAGCTGATGAAAAAGGCATCTGCCTTTGCACTGATATGAATGTTGGAGATTCGAGTTCAACGCTCACCTCCCGAAAAGCTAGCTGATGAAGGAGTGAAATTCAGAAACATGTCCTAGTAACCATCGCCGTTTGTAAACTTACAATTTTTCTGTAATATCAATTACAAAAACCATTGTGTAAAGCAATATGAGCAAAGCTCGCTAATTAAATACATATGATCATATTGATATAATAGTAACAGCGGAAGTATTAAAAACAAATACTGTAAAAATCCGAACAAATGTTACTAAGCTTTCAAAAGCGCGCCTAAAAATCATATCCACACCATTAGGAATAAACCATTAGGGATAAATTACATACAGAGTGTATGTGCCTACATGGTGATCAAAAGGAATATAAACAAAAAAGGCAACTCTTAGAGATCAATTGTACAGCGAACAACGGGACATTCATATGGCTTAGCAGATAAAAGGCATCTGCCTTTCCACTGATATGAATGTTGTAGATTCGAGTTCAACGCTCAGCTCCCGAAAAGCTAGCTGATGAAGAAGTGAAATTCAGAAACATGTCCTAGTAACCATCTCCGTTTGTAAACTTACAATTTTTCTCTAATATTAGTTACAAAAACCATTGTATAAAGCAATAAGAGCAAAGCTCGCTAATTAAATACATATGATCATATTGATATAATAGTAACAGCGGAAGTATTAAAAACAAATACTGTAAAAATCCGAACAAATGTTACTAAGCTTTCAAAAGCGCGCCTAAAAATCATATCCACACCATTAGGAATAAACTACATACAGAGTGTATGTGCCTATATGGTGATCAAAAGGAATATAAACAAAAAGGCAACTCTTAGAGAACAATTGTACAGCGAACAACGGGACATTCATATGGCTTAGCAGCTAAAAGGCATCTGCCTTTGCACTGATGTGTATGTTGGAGATTCGAGTTCAGCGCTTAGCTCCCGAAAAGCTAGCTGATGAAGAAGTGAAATTCACGAACATGTCCTAGTAACCATCGCCGTTTTGTAAACTTACAATTTTTCTCTAATATCAATTACAAACACCATTGTATAAAGCAATATGAGCAAAGCTCGCTAATTAAGTACATATGATCATATTGATATAATAGTTACAGCGGAAGTATTAAAAACAAATACTGTAAAAATCCGAACAAATGTTACTAAGCTTTCAAAAGCGCGCCTAAAAATCATATCCACACCATTAGGAATAAACTACATACAGAGTGTATGTGTCTACATGGTGATCAAAAGGAATATAAATAAAAAAGGCAACTCCTAGAGACCAATTCTACAGCGAACAACCGGACATTCATATGGCATAGCAGCTAAAAGGCCTTTGCACTGTTATGAATGTTGGAGATTCGAGTTCAATGCTCAGCTCCCGAAAAGCTAGCTGATGAAGAAGTGAAGTTAACAAACATGTCCTAGTAACCATCGTCTTTTGTAAACTTACAATTTTTCTCTAATATCAATTACAAAAACCATTGTATAAAGCAATATGAGCAAAGCTTGCTAATTAAATACATATGATCATATTGATATATTAGTAACATCGGAAGTATTAAAAACAAATACTGTAAAGATCCGAACAAATGTTACTAAGCTTTCAAAGGCGCGCCTAAAAATCATATCCACATCATTAGGAATAAACTACATACAGAGTGTATGTGCCTACATTGTGATCAAAAGGAATATAAACAAAAAAGGCAACTCTTAGAGACCAATTGTACAGCGAACAACGGGACATTCATATGGTTTAGCATTCCAACAGGGAGATTGGAATCCACTGCATTCCGAAATCATGCTGAGCGGAATCTGATGCATTCCGCCAGTATAAGATTTCGGCATAAGATCTTATTTCTGCTCATATTTCTTATTATTATTATATTCTGAAATTAAATAGTAATGTTCATTAATATTTCTTCGTTTGTAATATAACATTGTTGAAAGCTCGATATATCTTAAATTTTATCTTTTGAGTTGTATATTTATATATATTTTATATTATGCAGTCGACCATAGTTTGTCGTCGACTTTAAATAATAAATAAATAAATAAATAAATAAAAGGCTTGCACTGATATGAATGTTGGAGATTCGAGTTCAACGCTCAGCTCCCGAAAAGTTAGCTGATGAAGAAGTGAAATTCAGAAACATGTCCTAGTAACCATCGCCGTTTGTAAACTTACAATTTTTACCTAATATCCATTACAAAAACCATTGTATAAAGCAATATGAGCAAAGCTCGCTAACTAAATACATATGATCATATTGATATAATAGTAACAGCGGCAGTATTAAAAACAAATACTGTAAAAATCCGAACAAATGTTACTAAGCTTTCAAAAGTGCGCCTAAAAATCATATCCACACCATTAGGAATAAACTACATACAGAGTGCATGTGCCTACATGATGATCACAAGGAATATAAACAAAAAAGGCAACTCTTAGAGACCAATTGTACAGCGAACAACGGGACATTCATATGGCTTAGCAGCTAAAAGGCATCTGCCTTTGCACTGATATGAATGTTGGAGATTCGAGTTTAACGCTCAGCTCCCGAAAAGCTAGCTGATGAAGAAGTGAAATTCAAAAACATGTCCAAGTAACCATCTCCGTTTGTAAACTTACAATTTTTCTCTAATATCAATTACAAAAGCCATTTTATAAAGCAATATGAGCAAAGCTCGCTAATTAAATACATATGATCATATTGATATAATAGTAACAGCGGAAGTATTAAAAACAAATACTGTAAAAATCCGAACAAATGTTACTAAGCTTTCAAAAGCGCACTTAAAATCATATCCACAGCATTAGGAATAAACTACATACAGAGTGTATGTGCCTACATGGTGATCAAAAGGAACATAAACAAAAAAGGCAACTCTTAGAGACCAATTGTTTAGCGAACAACGGGACATTCATATGGCTTAGCAGCTAAAAGGCATCTATCTGCCTTTGCACTGATATGAATGTTGGAGATTCGAGGTCAACGCTCAGCTCCCGAAAAGCTAGCTGATGAAGAAGTGAAATTCAGAAACATGTCCTAGTAACCATCTCCGTTTGTAAACTTACAATTTTTCTCTAATATCAATTACAAAAGCCATTTTATAAAGCAATATGAGCAAAGCTCGCTAATTAAATACATATGATCATATTGATATAATAGTAACAGCGGAAGTATTAAAAACAAATACTGTAAAAATCCGAACAAATATTACTAAGCTTTCAAAAGCGCACCTAAAAATCATATCCACAGCATTAGGAATAAACTACATACAGAGTGTATGTGCCTACATGATGATCACAAGGAATATAAACAAACAAGGCAACTCTTAGAGACCAATTGTTTAGCGAACAACGGGACATTCATATGGCTTAGCAGCTAAAAGGCATCTGCCTTTGCACTGATATGAATGTTGGAGATTCGAGTTCAACGCTCAGCTCCCGAAAAGCTAGCTGATGAAGAAGTGAAATTCAGAAACATGTCCTAGTAACCATCTCCGTTTGTAAACTTACAATTTTTCTCTAATATCAATTACAAAAGCCATTTCATAAAGCAATATGAGCAAAGCTCGCTAATTAAATACATACGATCATATTGATATAATAGTAACAGCGGCAGTATTAAAAACAAATACTGTAAAAATCCGAACAAATGTTACTAAGCTTTCAAAAGTGCGCCTAAGAATCATATCCACACCATTAGGAATAAACTACATACAGAGTGTATGTGCCTACATGATGATCACAAGGAATATAAACAAAAAAGGCAACTCTTAGAGACCAATTGTACAGCGAACAACGGGACATTCATATGGCTTAGCAGCTAAAAGGTATCTGCCTTTGCACTGATATGAATGTTGGAGATTCGAGTTCAACGCTCAGCTCCCGAAAAGCTAGCTGATGAAGAAGTGAAATTCAGAAACATGTCCTAGTAACCATCTCCGTTTGTAAACTTACAATTTTTCTCTAATATCAATTACAAAAGCCATTTTATAAAGCAATATGAGCAAAGCTCGCTAATTAAATACATATGATCATATTGATATAATAGTAACAGCGGAAGTATTAAAAACAAATACTGTAAAAATCCGAACAAATGTTACTAAGCTTTCAAAAGCGTACCTAAAAATCATACCCACAGCATTAGGAATAAACTACATATAGAGTGTATGTGCCTACATGGTGATCAAAAGGAATATAAACAAAAAAGGCAACTCTTAGAGACCAATTGTTTAGCGAACAACGGGACATTCATATGGCTTAGCAGCTAAAAGGTATCTGCCTTTGCACTGATATGAATGTTGGAGATTCGAGTTCAACGCTCAGCTCCCGAAAAGCTAGCTGATGAAGAAGTGAAATTCAGAAACATGTCCTAGTAACCATCTCCGTTTGTAAACTTACAATTTTTCTCTAATATCAATTACAAAAGCCATTTTATAAAGCAATATGAGCAAAGCTCGCTAATTAAATACATATGATCATATTGATATAATAGTAACAGCGGAAGTATTAAAAACAAATACTGTAAAAATCCGAACAAATATTACTAAGCTTTCAAAAGCGCACCTAAAAATCATATCCACAGCATTAGGAATAAACTACATACAGAGTGTATGTGCCTACATGATGATCACAAGGAATATAAACAAACAAGGCAACTCTTAGAGACCAATTGTTTAGCGAACAACGGGACATTCATATGGCTTAGCAGCTAAAAGGCATCTGCCTTTGCACTGATATGAATGTTGGAGATTCGAGTTCAACGCTCAGCTCCCGAAAAGCTAGCTGATGAAGAAGTGAAATTCAGAAACATGTCCTAGTAACCATCTCCGTTTGTAAACTTACAATTTTTCTCTAATATAAATTACAAAAGCCATTTCATAAAGCAATATGAGCAAAGCTCGCTAATTAAATACATACGATCATATTGATATAATAGTAACAGCGGCAGTATTAAAAACAAATACTGTAAAAGTCCGAACAAATGTTACTAAGCTTTCAAAAGTGCGCCTAAAAATCATATCCACACCATTAGGAATAAACTACATACAGAGTGTATGTGCCTACATGATGATCACAAGGAATATAAACAAAAAAGGCAACTCTTAGAGACCAATTGTACAGCGAACAACGGGACATTCATATGGCTTAGCAGCTAAAAGGTATCTGCCTTTGCACTGATATGAATGTTGGAGATTCGAGTTCAACGCTCAGCTCCCGAAAAGCTAGCTGATGAAGAAGTGAAATTCAGAAACATGTCCTAGTAACCATCTCCGTTTGTAAACTTACAATTTTTCTCTAATATCAATTACAAAAGCCATTTTATAAAGCAATATGAGCAAAGCTCGCTAATTAAATACATATGATCATATTGATATAATAGTAACAGCGGAAGTATTAAAAACAAATACTGTAAAAATCCGAACAAATGTTACTAAGCTTTCAAAAGCGTACCTAAAAATCATACCCACAGCATTAGGAATAAACTACATACAGAGTGTATGTGCCTACATGGTGATCAAAAGGAATATAAACAAAAAAGGCAACTCTTAGAGACCAATTGTTTAGCGAACAACGGGACATTCATATGGCTTAGCAGCTAAAAGGTATCTGCCTTTGCACTGATATAAATGTTGGAGATTCGAGTTCAACGCTCAGCTCCCGAAAAGCTAGCTGATGAAGAAGTGAAATTCAGAAAAATGTTCTAGTAACCATCTCCGTTTGTAAACTTACAATTTTTCTCTAATATCAATTACAAAAACCATTTTATAAAGCAATATGAGCAAAGCTCGCTAATTAAATACATATGATCATATTGATATAATAGTAACAGCGGAAGTATTAAAAAAAAATACTGTAAGAATCCGAACATATGTTACTAAGCTTTCAAAAGCGCGCCTAAAAATCATATCCACACCATTAGGAATAAACTACATACAGAGTGTATGTGCCTACATGGTGATCAAAAGGAATATAAAAAAAAAGGCAACTCTTAGAGACCAATTGTACAGCGAACAACGGGACATTCATATGGCTTAGCAGCTAAAAGGCATCTGCCTTTGCACTGATATGAATGTTGGAGATTCGAGGTCAACGCTCAGCTCCCGAAAAGCTAGCTGATGAAGAAGTTAAATTTACAAACATGTCCTAGTAACCATCGCCGTTTTTAAACTTACAATTTTTCTCTAATATCAATTACAAAAACCATTGTATAAAGCAAGATTAGCAAAGCTCGCTAATTAAATACATATGATCATATTGATTTAATAGTAACAGCGGAAGTATTAAAAACAAATACTGTAAAAATCCGAACAAATGTTACTAAGCTTTCAAAAGCGCGCCTAAAAATCTTATCCACACAATTAGGAATAAACTACATACAGAGTGTATGTGCCTACATGGTGATCAAAAGGAATATAAACAAAAAAGGCAACTCTTAGAGACCAATTGTACAGAGAACAACGGGACATTCATATGGCTTAGCAGCTAAAAGGCATCTGCCTTTGCACTGATATGAATGTTGGAGATTCGAGGTCAACGCTCAGCTCCCGAAAAGCTAGCTGATGAAGAAGTGAAATTCAGAAACATGTCCTAGTAACCATCTCCGTTTGTAAACTTATAATTTTTCTCTAATATCAATTACAAAAGCCATTTTATAAAGCAATATGAGCAAAGCTCGCTAATTAAATACATATGATCATATTGATATAATAGTAACAGCGGAAGTATTAAAAACAAATACTGTAAAAATCCGAACAAATATTACTAAGCTTTTAAAGGCGCGCCTAAAAATCATATCCACACCATTAGGAATAAACTGCAATAGTGTATGTGCCTACAGTGTGATCAAAAGGAATATAAACAACAAGTAAGGAAGGTTAAGTTCGGGTGTAACCAAACATTACATACTCAGTTGAGAGCTATGGTGACAACATAAGGGAAAATAACCATGTAGGAAAATGAACCGAGGGAAACCCTGGAATGTGTTTGTATGACATGTGTATCAAATGAAAGGCATTAAAGAGTATTTTATGAAGGAGTGGGCCATAGTTCTATAGGTGGACGCCATTTAGGGATATAGCCATAAAGGTGGATCAGGGTTGACTCTAGAATGCGTTTGTACGATATGGGTATCAAATGAAAGGTGTTAATGAGTATTTTAAAAGGGAGTAATCCTTAGTTCCATAGGTGGACGCCGTTTCGAAATATCGCCATAATGGTGGACCAGGGGTGACCCTAGAATTTGTTTGTACAATATGGGTATCAAAAGAAAGGTGTTAATGAGTATTTTAAAAAGGAGTAATGCTTAGTTCCATAGGTGGACGCCGTTTCGAGATATCACCATAAAGGTGGACCAGGGGTGACCCTAGAATTTGTTTGTACAATATGGGTATCAAAAGAAAGGTGTTAATGAGTATTTTAAAAGGGAGTGATGCTTAGTTCCACAGGTAGACGCCGTTTCGAGATATCGCCATAAAGGTGGACCAGGTGTGACCCTAGAATTTGTTTGTACGATATGGGTATCAAATTAAAGGTATTAAGGAGGGTTTTAAAAGGGAGTGGTGGTAGTTGTATAGGTGGTCGCCTTTTCGAGATATCGCCATAAAGGTGGACCAGGGGTGACTCTAGAATGCGTTTGTACGATATGGGTGTCAAACGAAAGATGTTAATGAGTAGTTTTAAAGGGAGTAATCCTTAGTTCCATAAGTGGACGCCGTTTCGAGATATCGCCATAAAGGTGGACCAGTGGTGACCCTAGAATTTGTTTGTATCATATGGGTATCAAATTAGAGGTATTAATGAGGGTTTTAAAAGGGGAGTGGGCCTTAGTTCTATAGGTGGACGCCGTTTCGAAATATCGCCATAAAGGTGGACCAGGGGTGACTCTAGAATGTGTTTGTACGATATGGGTATCAAATTAAAGGTATTAATGAGAGTTTTAAAAGGGAGTGGTGGTAGTTATATATGTGAAGGCGTTTTCCAGATATCGACCAAAATGTGGACCAGGGTGACCCAGAACATCATCTGTTGGATACCGTTAATTTATTTATATATGTAATACCTGCCAAGATTTTAAGGGTTTTTTATTTCGCCCTGCAGAACTTTTTCATTTGCTTCTACTTAATATGGTAGGTGTCAAAACCATTTTATTAAGTTTTTTCTAAAGTTATATTTCGCGTCAATAAACCAATCCAATTACCTCACCATGTTTCATCCCTATTTTCGTATTTGGTATAGAATTATGGCATTTTTTTCATTTTTCGTAATTTTCGATATCGAAAAAGTGGGCGTGGTCATTGTCAGATTTCGTTCATTTGTCATACCAAGATAAAGTGAGTTCAAGTAAGTACGTGAACTAAGTTCATTAAAGATATGTCGATTTTTGCTCAAGTAACGTGTTAACGGCCATGCGGAAGGACAGACGAACGACTGTGTATAAAAACTGGGCGTGGCATCAACCGATTTCGCCCGTTTTCACAGAAAACAGTTAACATCATAAAATCTATGCCCCTACCAAATTTCAAAAGGATTGGTTAATTTTTGTTCGACTTATGGCGTTAAAAGTATCCTAGACAAATTAAATGAAAAAGGGCGGAGCCACACCCATTTTGAAATTTTCTTTTATTTTTGTATTTTGTTGCACCATATCATTACTGGAGTTGAATGTTGACATAATTTACTTATATACTGTGAAGATATTTATTTTTTTGTTAAAATTTTACTTTAAAAATTTTTTTTTTAAAGTGGGCGTGGTCCTTCTCCGATTTTGCTAATTTTTAGTGGGCATACATATATTAATAGGAGTAACGTCCCTGCCAAATTTCATCATAATATCTTCAACGACTGCCAAATTACAGCTTGCAAAAGTTTTAAATTACCTTCTTTTAAAAGTGGGCGATGCCACGCCCATTATCAAAAATTTTACTAATTTTCTATTCTGCGTCATAAGTTCAACTCATCTACCAAGTTTCGTCGCTTTATCTGTCTTTGGTAATGAATTATCGCACTTTTTCGGTTTTTCGAAATTTTCGATATCGAAAAAGTGGGCGTGGTTATAGTCCGATATCGTTCATTTTAAATAGCGATCTGAGATGAGTGCTCAGGAACCTACATACCAAATTTCATCAAGATACCTCAAAATTTACTCAAGTTATCGTGTTAACGGACGGACGGACGGACGGACTTAATCGAATTTTTTTTCGATCCTGATTATTTTGATATATGGAAGTCTATATCTATCTCGATTCCTTTATATATGTACAACCAACCGTTATCCAATCAAACTTAATATACTCTGTGAGCTCTGCTCAACTGAGTATAAACAAGTAAGAACGGGGCTGTCTTCGGCTGTGCCGAAGACTTCATACCTTTCATGAATGGGGCTGAACAATAATCTTATCCCGTTCGTAATCTCCGAATAATCGGATGTATAAGATAAGAAATATATAGTGAACAGATCTACATACCTTAACGATTTTTAAGATAAATATAAAATAAAAAACAGGTAGGTACTTTGTGTGAGGATGCAAAGTTTCAAGTTTTTTGTGGTCTGCGTGTAAAAACTATGACTACGAATCACGTATTTCAACAATATATGACGTAAACGTAACTATTTGATGAAATTTGATGAATTTTGAAGCTTCTAGCCGTAAAAAAGGGGCATAAATGACAGTTTATATGAAGTATATAATATATATACCACCGATCTATATGATTTTTTCAGACAACAATATATGCTATATACGTAAGCAATCGGTGAAATTTGAAGCTTATAGCTGTTAAAATGGGGTAGAAATTGCAAAAAGTTTCTTATCTGAACAATCGGTTGTATGAGATATATACTATATATACAACCGATCTCTACGATTTTTTCAGACAACAATATATGCTATATACGTAAGCAATCGGTGAAATTTGAAGCTTATAGCTGTTAAAATTGGGTAGAAATTGCGAAAAGATTCTTATCTGAACAATCGGTTGTATGAGATATATACTATATATACAACCGATCTCAATGATTTTTTCAGACATCAATATATGCTATACGCGCAAGCAATCAGTGAAATTTGAAGCTTATAGCTGTTAAAATGGGGTAGAAATTGCGAAAAGTTTCTTATCTGAACAATCGGTTGTATGAGATATATACTATATATACAACCGATCTCTATGATTTTTTCAGACAACAATATATGCTATATACGTAAGCAATCAGTGAAATTTGAAGCTTATAGCTGTTAAAATGGGGTAGAAATTGCAAAAAGTTTCTTATCTGAACAATCGGTTGTATGAGATATATACTATATATACAACCGATCTCTATGATTTTTTCAGACAACAATATATGCTATATACGTAAGCAATCGGTGAAATTTGAAGCTTATAGCTGTTAAAATGGGGTAGAAATTGCGAAAAGTTTCTTATCTGAACAATCGGTTGTATGAGATATATACTATAATACAACCGATCTCTATGATTTTTTCAGACAACAATATATGCTATATACGTAAATATTCGGTGAAATTTGAAGCTTCTAGCTGTTAAAATGGGGCTAAATTTTGCGAAAATATATATATATATACTATATATACCACCATATATATACTATATATACCACCGATCTTTATGATTTTTTCAGACAACAATATATGCTATATACGTAAGCATTCGTTGAAATTGGAAGCCTCTAGCTCTTAAAATAGGGCAGTAATTACGAAAAGTTCCTTATCTGAACAATCAGTTGTGGGGGATATATACTATATATGCAACCGATCTCATACATTTTTTCAGGCAACAATATGTGCAATATACGAAAGTATATGGTGAAGTTTGAAGCTTCAATCTGTTAAATTGGGTAAGATATTACAAAAATCCTCTTTTTCTGAAAAATCGGTTGTATGGAGGATATATGCTATAGTGGTCCGATCCGGTCGGTTCCGACAAATGTCTAATTGGACACCCAAATACACCCGCTCACCAAATTTTATCAAGATATCTCAAAAATTGAGGGACTAGTTTGCATACAAACAGAAAGACGGACAGACGGACATGGCTAAATCAACTCAGCTCTTCAACCTGATTATTTCGGTATACTTAATTTTGGGTCTATCTATTTTCCTTTAAGGACTTACAATTTTCGGTTTCGTGACGAAATTAATATACCATTTCATTTTCATGAAAGGTATAAAAAAAGGCAACTCTTAGAGACCAATTGTACAGCGAACAACGGGACATTCATATGGCTTAGCAGCTAAAATGCATTTGCCTTTGCACTGATATGAATGTTGGAGATTCGAGTTCAACGCTCAGCTCCCGAAAAGCTAGCTGATGAAGAAGTGAAATTCAGAAGCATGTCCTAGTAACCATCGCCGTTTTTAAACTTAGACGGCCCATACATGACACAAAAGCCATGCGCAAATATAAAACGACGGAATTTGTGCAAATGAAAATTTTGACATACACGGCTCAAAAACACTGCGCAATATTCATTTTTAATGTAGCGCAACAAATGAAACATGTGTTTTAATTGTATAAAAAAGGCACTAATTGTATAAAAAAACACTATTTATTTTCCACAGTGCTGGTAATTCACAGTATAAGTCGAAAAACTCGCACCAGAAGCGTTTATTTTCCATTGTATTTATAATTTTTATATTTTAGTTGCAAGACCAGCTCAACTCATTGCAGCACTGCGCAATATTCATTTTTCAACTAGCGCAACAAATGAAACATGTGTTCTAATTGTATAAAAAATTATTATGTATTATTGAATTTGTGTGAATTCCTGTTACAAGCTAGAGATGGTCCTTACGCCTTCGGTATTAACATTTTTAAGCAATATTTACTGATGTTATATTATCAGGAACCACAGGTAAACTGTGAAGATTCACCACACACGAAGAAAAAAGCATGTGCAATATTTGTAGCCATGCGTAAATATCAAAATCGTTTTGAATTGAGCGCAGTTCTCTGCGAAAATAGCGCAACCAGTGCACACATCGGGCAAATCCTTGTGTAAATTGGTAATTGGCACAAGGATACTTGAGCCGTGTAATTGGCGTATTACAATTTTTCTCTAATATCAATTACAAAAACCATTGTATAAAGTTATATGAGCAAAGCTCGCTAATTAAATACATATGATCATATTGATATAATAGTAACAGCGGATGTATTAAAAACAAATACTGTAAAAATCCGAACAAATGTTACTAAGCTTTCAAAAGCGCGCATAAAAATCATATCCACACCATTAGGAATAAACTACATACAGAGTGTATGTGCCTACATGGTGATCAAAAGGAATATAAACAAAAAAGGCAACTCTTAGAGACCAATTGTACAGCGAACAACGGGACATTCATATGGCTTAGCAGCTAAAAGGCATCTGCCTTTGCACTGATATGAATTTTGGAGATTCGAGTTCAACTCTCAGCTCCCGAAAAGCTAGCTGATGAAGAAGTGAAATTCAGAAATATGTCCTAGTAACCATCGCCGTTTGTAAACTTACAATTTTTCTCTAATATCAATTACAAAAACCATTGTATAAAGCAATATGAGCAAAGCTCGCTAATTAAATACATATGATCATATTGATATAATAGTAACAGCGGAAGTATTAAAAACAAATACTGTAAAAATCCGAACAAATGTTACTAAGCTTTCAAAAGCGCGCCTAAAAATCATATCCACACAATTAGGAATAAACTACATACAGAGTGTATGTGCCTACATGGTGATCAAATGGAATATAAACAAAAAAAGCAACTCTTAGAGACCAATTGTACAGCGAACAGCGCGACATTCATATGGCTTAGCAGCTAAAAGGCATCTGCTTTTGCACTGATATGAATGTTGGAGATTCGAGTTCAACGCTCAGCTCCCGAAAAGCTAGCTGATGATGAAGTGAAATTCACAAACATGTCCAAGTAACCATTGTCGTTTGTAAACTTACAATTTTTCTCTAATATCAATTACAAAAACCATTGTATAAAGCAATATGAGCAAAGCTTGCCAATTAAATACATATGATCATATTGATATAATAGTAACAGCGGAAGTATTAAAAACAAATACTGTAAAAATCCGAACAAATGTTACTAAGCTTTCAAAAGCGCGCCTAAAAATCATATCCACACCATTAGGAATAAACTACATACAGAGTGTATGTGCCTACATGGTGATCAAAAGGAATATAAACAAAAAAGGCAACTCTTAGAGACCAATTGTACAGCGAACAACGGGACATTCATATGGCTTAGCAGCTAAAAGGCATCTGCCTTTGCACTGATATGAATGTTGGAGATTCGAGTTCAACGCTCAGCTCCCGAAAAGCTAGCTGATGAAGAAGTGAAATTCACAAACATGTCCTAGTAACCATCGCCGTTTGTAAACTTACAATTTTTCTCTAATATCAATTACAAAAATCATTGTATAAAGCAATATTAGCAAAGCTTGCTAATTAAATACATATGATCATATTGATATAATAGTAACAGCGGAAGTATTAAAAACAAATACTGTAAAAATCCGAACAAATGTTACTAAGCTTTCAAAAGCGCGCCTAACAATCATATCCCCACCATTAGGAATAAACTACATACAGAGTGTATGTGTCTACACGGTGATCAAAAGGAATATAAACAAAAAAGGCAACTCCTAGAGACCAATTGTACAGCGAACAACGGGACATTCATATGGCTTAACAGCTAAAAGACATTTGCTTTTGCACTGATATGAATGTTGGAGATTCGAGTTCTACGCTCAGCTCCTGAAAAGCTAGCTGATGATGAAGTGAAATTCACAAACATGTCCTAGTAACCATTGTCGTTTGTAAACTTACAATTTTTCTTTAATATCAATTACAAAAACCTATGTATAAAGCAATATGAGCAAAGCTTGCTAATTAAATACATATGATCATATTGATATAATAGTAACAGCGGAAGTATTAAAAACAAATACTGTAAAAATCCGAACAAATGTTACTAAGCTTTCAAAAGCGCGCCTAAAAATCATATCCACACCATTAGGAATAAACTACATACAGAGTGTATGTGCCTACATGGTGATCAAAAGGAATATAAACAAAAAAGGCAACTCTTAGAGACCAATTGTACAGCGAACAACGGGACATTCATATGGCTTAGCAGCTAAAAGGCATCTGCCTTTGCACTGATATGAATGTTGGAGATTCGAGTTCAACGCTCAGCTCCCGAAAAGCTAGCTGATGAAGAAGTGAAATTCACAAACATGTCCTAGTAACCATCGCCGTTTGTAAACTTACAATTTTTCTCTAATATCAATTACAAAAATCATTGTTTAAAGCAATATTAGCAAAGCTTGCTAATTAAATGCATATGATCATATTGATATAATAGTAACAGCGGAAGTATTAAAAACAAATACTGTAAAAATCCGAACAAATGTTACTAAGCTTTCAAAAGCGCGCCTAAAAATCATATCCACACAATTAGGAATAAACTACATACAGAGTGTATGTGCCTACATGGTGATCAAAAGGAATATAAACAAAAAAGGCAACTCTTAGAGACCAATTGTACAGCGAACAACGGGACATTCATATGGCTTAGCAGCTAAAAGGCATCTGCCTTTGCACTGATATGAATGTTGGAGATTCGAGTTCAACGCTCAGCTCCCGAAAAGCTAGCTGATGATGAAGTGAAATTCACAAACATGTCCAAGTTACCATTGTCGTTTGTAAACTTACAATTTTTCTCTAATATCAATTACAAAAACCATTGTATAAAGCAATATGAGCAAAGCTTGCTAATTAAATACATATGATCATATTGATATAATAGTAACAGCGGAAGTATTAAAAACAAATACTGTAAAAATCCGAACAAATGTTACTAAGCTTTCAAAAGCGCGCCTAAAAATCATATCCACACCATTAGGAATAAACTACATACAGAGTGTATGTGCCTACATTGTGATCAAAAGGAATATAAACAAAAAAGGCAACTCTTAGAGACCAATTGTACAGCGAACAACGGGACATTCATATGGCTTAGCAGCTAAAAGGCATCTGCCTTTGCACTGATATGAATGTTGGAGATTCGAGTTCAACGCTCAGCTCCCGAAAAGCTAGCTGATGAAGAAGTGAAATTCACAAACATGTCCTAGTAACCATCGCCGTTTGTAAACTTACAATTTTTCTCTAATATCAATTACAAAAATCATTGTATAAAGCAATATTAGCAAAGCTTGCTAATTAAATACATATGATCATATTGATATAATAGTAACAGCGGAAGTATTAAAAACAAATACTGTAAAAATCCGAACAAATGTTACTAAGCTTTCAAAAGCGCGCCTAAAAATCATATCCACACCATACATACCAATCATACAGAGTGTATGTGCCTACATTGTGATCAAAAGGAATATAAACAAAAAAGGCAACTCTTAGAGACCAATTGTACAGCGAACAACGGGACATTCATATGGCTTAGCAGCTAAAAGGCATCTGCCTTTGCACTGATATGAATTTTGGAGATTCGAGTTCAACTCTCAGCTCCCGAAAAGCTAGCTGATGAAGAAGTGAAATTCAGAAATATGTCCTAGTAACCATCGCCGTTTGTAAACTTACAATTTTTCTCTAATATCAATTACAAAAACCATTGTATAAAGCAATATGAGCAAAGCTCGCTAATTAAATACATATGATCATATGATATAATAGTAACAGCGGAAGTATTAAAAACAAATACTGTAAAAATCCGAACAAATGTTACTAAGCTTTCAAAAGCGCGCCTAAAAATCATATCCCCACCATTAGGAATAAACTACATACAGAGTGTATGTGTCTACACGGTGATCAAAAGGAATATAAACAAAAAAGGCAACTCTTAGAGACCAATTGTACAGCGAACAACGGGACATTCATATGGCTTAACAGCTAAAAGACATCTGCTTTTGCACTGATATGAATGTTGGAGATTCGAGTTCTACGCTCAGCTCCTGAAAAGCTAGCTGATGATGAAGTGAAATTCACAAACATGTCCTAGTAACCATTGTCGTTTGTAAACTTACAATTTTTCTTTAATATCAATTACAAAAACCTATGTATAAAGCAATATGAGCAAAGCTTGCTAATTAAATACATATGATCATATTGATATAATAGTAACAGCGGGAGTATTAAAAACAAATACTGTAAAAATCCGAACAAATGTTACTAAGCTTTCAAAAGCGCGCCTAAAAATCATATCCACACCATTAGGAATAAACTACATACAGAGTGTATGTGCCTACATGGTGATCAAAAGGAATATAAACAAAAAAGGCAACTCTTAGAGACCAATTGTACAGCGAACAACGGGACATTCATATGGCTTAGCAGCTAAAAGGCATCTGCCTTTGCACTGATATGAATGTTGGAGATTCGAGTTCAACGCTCAGCTCCCGAAAAGCTAGCTGATGAAGAAGTGAAATTCACAAACATGTCCTAGTAACCATCGCCGTTTGTAAACTTACAATTTTTCTCTAATATCAATTACAAAAACCATTGTATAAAGCAATATGAGCAAAGCTTGCTAATTAAATACATATGATCATATTGATATAATAGTAACAGCGGAAGTATTAAAAACAAATACTGTAAAAATCGGAACAAATGTTACTAAGCTTTCAAAAGCGCACCTAAAAATCATATCCACACCATTGGGAATAAACTACATACAGAGTGTATGTGCCTACATGATGATGAAAAGGAATATAAACAAAAAAGGCAACTCTTAGAGACCAATTGTACAGCGAAAAACGGGACATTCATATGGCTTAGCAGCTAAAAGGCATTTGCCTTTGCACTGATGTGAATGTTGGAGATTCGAGTTCAACGCTCAGCTCCCGAAAAGCTAGCTTATGAAGAAGTAAAATTCAGAAACATGTCCTAGTAACCATCGCCGTTTGTAAACTTACAATTTGTCTCTAATATCAATTACAAAAACCATTGTATAAACCATTGTATGAGCAAAGCTCGCTAATTAAATACATACAAAAAAGTTTCCTTCTAGATTTCAGGAGTTTGAACAATAAAAATGCTTGAACATTTAGATTAAAGCTAATTACACAAAGGTATTTTTTTTACTCGGTCTTGAGTAAATTTTTGGTTCGAAGTGGTAATTAAAATTTCAATGGTCTTAATAATGAAAAATACAAAATATTTATACAGCTTTTTAAAATGATATTTCTATTGAAATTTTCTATTATATAAGCTTTATATTTTTATGAAAAGAACAAAGTGTATACTTAATTAGTTTTATTTGTTTCCAAACTGCTATTATGTCTGCGCGCATTTAAACCTGCCTAAAAAGAAACACGAGCAGCAGGCTGAGCGAATATTGGTAGCGTTCCATTGAGCCATCGAGCTCTGAATCAAGATTAAATCTCATTACAACGATCAGAATCAGTGCTCTGAGAGTTGCCACAACTCAAACGATCAAACGGTCGGGTGCCTGTTATTTTCAACCTTTTTCCCTAGGTTAGGTTAGGTTGAACTGGCCGGTCCATGAGGACCTCACATAGACTGATTGAGTCCGTAGTGTTACCAGAAGTTTGTTTTAACGACCAAACTGAAAAACCCTATCAAAAAATAGAACCTATGTTATAAAATAACTTCATCCTCTTGCTGCTTCTAGATCTAACAGCTGTATCACTCCTAATAGCTGGAGTCTTAACCTCGCAAGTGCAGGGCACGAGCACAGAACGTGCTCGATCTTTTCCTTCTCCAACCCGCACTTCCTACATCTGCTATCACTGACCAAGCCTAATTTAAAGGCATGTGAGGCCAGAAGGCAGTGTCCAGCCAGAATACCCGTCATGAGTCTACAGTCCTCTCTTTTTAATGATACAAGCAACTTTGCTAGTCTAATTTTGTGAGACCTACACATAATCTTCGACACTTTATAGCCCCGAGCTTGAACCCACGCCTTTCCAGCTTGGTCGATCATGTGCACCTCTCGCCTTCGCTTGATCTCACCCAGTCTAACTGGGACGTCTACGGAGCAAGCTTTTTCATTCCCATCTATTCCCATATGCCCTGGGACCCAATATAGATGTATGCTGCTCCCTGTCCCGATTCTCTCCAGAGACTGCTTACACTCTAACACGCATTTAGATGTTGTGCTATACGAGATTATTGCCTTAATTTGCTGCTTTACTGTCAGTATAAAAGATAACACCGTTGCAGCTTAAGCTATTCTCTTCCAGGGTTTCTATGCTTTGGTTACGGCTAATATTTCCGCTTGGAAAACGCTACAGTAATCTGGCAGCCTCTAGGATCTGCTTATTTCCGGATCAGCACACTATACCGCAGACCCTACTCCTTCCACTACTTTGGAACCATCTGTGTACACATGTGTCGCCTCGCAGATAGAGAATCAGGTAGTCTATTCGTCTTGTGATTGATGACGCTATACTGCTATGGCCATATGGTCGGCGTTCAAGCTGACCTGAGGCACCGAGCCTGGTTGCAGTTGTTAACGCTATATTCTTTGCTACCAGGTCTACGGGCAGAATGTGCAGAATGGCATACAGTGCAGATGTCGGGGTTGTTTTCAGAGTGCCGTTGAGGCCTTCTTCACCCTCTCCTCCACTTTGAGCTTCCATGACAGCTTACTGTCAAGTATGATTCCTAGATATTTTGTGCAATATTTCTCCTGTATGGTCACCCCTCCTAACTTAAGTCTGGTCCAATTTGGGACATTGTACCTCTTTGTAAACAACATATCCGTCTTTTCCGTATTGACTTTCAACCCGAAATTAGATGCCCAGGTATGAATATCCCGAAGCGCCCGATCCATCAAAGAACTAATCGTTAGAAGGCAATTTCGACTTATGACAATTGCAACGTCATCTGCGTAAGCCGTAAGTTTTACGGGTCCCTCATCGAATCGCCTGAGCAGTTGGTTGATGACCAGCGTCCACAGCAGAGGTGATAGCACCCCTCCCTGTGGCGTGCCCCTGTCCACTGATTTCGTGGCCTCGTACAATCCCAATTGTGATGTAATCTTCCTGCAATTTAACATGCAGCCGATCCATCTGGTTAAGGCTGGAGGTACTTTAATTGTAATTTAAAGCCCCGGCAATGTCTAAGAAGACTCCTAGAGAATACTTCTTATATTCCAGGGATTTCTCTATGCTAATTACCACCCTATGCAATGCGGTGTCTACCGACTTGCTTTTGGTGTACGCATGTTGTGTTGTGGAGAGCAGCTTTTCATCCACGTTGGAATTTATGTACACATCTATCAGCCTCCCAAAGATTATGAGCAGAAATGATGTTAAGCTAGTGGGTCTATAGTCTTTGGGATAAATGTGACCGATCTTCCCCACCTTTGGTAGGAAAGCTACACGAGCAGTTCTCCAAGAGTGCGGTACATGATTCAGCCTTATGCACCCATCGAATATTATTTTAAGCCATTCCACGACCGCCATACTTGAAACTTGTAGCATGGCCGGGAATATACCGTCTGAGCCCGGCGATTTAAACTTAGAAAACGTTTTCACTGCCCATTCGATCTTGGTATCGGTCACCAAGCCCGGCACTACCCGCTCCGTGATCGAAGTGTGGGTGATGTCTGCTGGCTTTTCTAAACCGTCTCCCTATGGGAAATGTGTGTCGAGAAGCACCTCAAGGGATTCCTCACTATTACGCGACCATTCCCCGTTCTCTTTCTTTGTTAGTCTCTGGACTATGTTTCCCCTTGCTAGGACTTTTTTCAACCGTGCTGTTTCGCTGGAACAATCTATGTCCGCACAGAAACTTTTCCTTGAGATTCTCTTCTCCCAGAAAATTTCACTCTTGTAGATCCTCAGTAGATCCCAGTACTCGTCCCGACACGCTTCGCTTTCCGCGGTCTTTGCGAGCTTAAACATTTCTTTTACCTGTCTTCTTAGAAAACTCAGCTCATTGCTCCACCATGGCGGCTTTGCTTTTCCTTTGAATCTTCTGAGAGGGCAAGCTTTGTTATACGCAGTCGTAAACGTCCATGTTAGGAATTCATTCGACTCCTCCAGTTCCTCCACATTGGCAACTTGTTTGGGTTGTCCCAGTTTTGTTTCTACCTGTTTCTGGAATTTAGTCCAGTTCGTTGACCTAAGGTTTCTAAAGGTTCCTCTCTTCTCTACCCTCCTTAGGGGGATGCTGAAGCTGACATACGCATGGTCGGAGAAGGATGGTCTATCAAGAACCATCCAATCGTACCTTGATATATCACGCTCGGAGCTCAATGTAATATCCAGAATATTTCTCGATGTTGGACCGATGTATGTAGAACCATTTCCCCTGTTGCCTATCTGCAAATTGGTTTGCAGGATGTAACAAAATAGAGATTCGCCTCTCTCGTTCATATCTACTCCTCCCCACGCATTGTGGTGCGCATTTGCATCTGCGCCTATGAACAACCGCCCTTTGCGCCCTTCCTCCTCTACTCGCCTTTTGCACTCCATCGGTGGAACCTCCGCAGCGTGGCCATGTAGCAGGACGCCAGGATAAATGCCTGCTTATTCTTTTGTTCAACGACCACAACTACGAGGTCCTCAGTAGTGTAATTAGGCAGCTGTTTCCTTACCGTTACAACAGCTCGCACCCGTCCTTCCATTTGCGCGTATTAAACGCCAAACCCGCGCGCGCTAAGTCCAGAAACCTTTCCTCCCGATGAGAGCCACGGCTCCGGGATCAGCGCCACGTCAAACGAACCCTCCTCAAGGGTTAGGAGAAGTTCGCTCGACGCCACTTTACTATGCTGGATGTTTATCTGTAGGACTCGCAGCACCATTGGGCTGTTTGTCCCCCTCCAGCACCTTCGTCGTGACGTCGTCGTCCTCCTCTTGCCCTTTTGGTTTAGAGTATTCGAGGTCCTCTTCAGCCCCTCGTAGCTGTTGTGCCGGGTATCCCTCTGTGCGAGTCACAGCACGATTTGGCGGTTGGTCCTCTTCTAACACCTTCGTGGTCATGTCGAGGACCTCCACCTGTCTTTTTTAACTTAGGGTTTTGAGGTCCTTTTCGACTTCGCCCACCTCTAGCCTGTTAAAATTTTTATCTTCGGGACTTCTTTTCCTGAGTCGCATGTAAATTTTGCCAGTGCCAAAGGACATTTTGCCAAGCTTCGTGTACAAAATATCCTCCGCCTGCTTGTTTATTTGGAAGATGTAGAACTGACCTTCCTCGGTAGGCCGAGATAGAGTAAGTACCTTCCAATCCTGTATCGGTATGTTCGGATTCTGATTCTGCAGAAGTCGCAGTGTATCTTTCGACTTCATCACGCATGGTATCCATACCTTAACTTTTGGTACCGTGAGGATTTGCGCTTTATCCACCACCTCAAACCGCGCGTTCGTGCCTTGCCTTTGCAAGTTTGGAACCACTCCTCCAGCCACCGCGATATTGTCGCACGCTATCATCTTCACACCATTTTACCATCCCCCCGAATCAAAGATTGGAAGGGGCTTACTTGGTTGTTCCCGCATCATCTTAAGTATTATGCTAATAAGCTGCCTTTCCACTGATCTCCACCTTTCAGTAGTCATTTGTATGAAAGGACTGCTACGATCAACCAGCGCCACAGTCAGTGACTGCTTTGCCACATCACTCATCCTCTCGGGAAAAACCGGGGTCTTAGGGTTATCTCCCTTTGGCACCTGCGAGAAAGCCGGATTCTTAGCGTTAACTCCCTTTAGCACCTCCGAGAAAGCCGGAGTCTTAGCGTTATCTCCCTTTGGCTTATCTCCTACTTCTGTTGTGCGAACTTCCCTCTAACTCGCAGCTTTCCTTTTCCCTCTAACTTGCTACCTCGCTATTGGGGCCCATCTGTCTTACAGCTTTGGGCCTACTTGTCTTGTCTGTGCGACTGCCCTGACTCGCGCCTCTAGGGCTGGGTCTTTTTGCCAATAATGGTAGATACAAAAAATAATATGGCAAAGAGAACAAAATATACATGTAAATATATAGCTTACAGTAAGTAATAGGTTCTTATAACTAACAAATTAAAAACAACTAAGTAGCTGACTTTAAAATATTTATAAAAGCGTCCCTACACATCGAAAAATCAAGCTCAATAGAAGATGAAATCTTATTGAATTAATTCAGGGCGTGTGCAATTGGCCTTCCATAATTGGTTCTAATATTGATACCATAAAACGGGCAAATATTACGAAGATCCCTCCTTGGAACATTAAAATTTATTTCCACAAGAAGAGCAGCGCAGTCTACATTTCCGTGGGTAATAACAAACAACAAAATAAAGGAGAGAATTGATCTACTGGCTTCCAGGGATTTAATATTCAAAGTAAACAAGCAGTATATGGAGAAAGAGGGTATGTAAATCTTAATGACCGTTAAAGCATGCTTAAGAAAAATTTTTTGAAATCGCTCAAGCCTGTTGTTTGAGAATTGTTGGAAAGGTATCCAAATGATGGTAGCATACTCAAGATGAGAACGCACGAATGAGGTGTAGAGTACTTTTAAAGTATACGTGTCAGAAAACTCCGAACTATTATGCCGAATGAAGCCTGGCATAGCATAGGCATTGGCAATGATGATATCAATATGGTTCACGAACAGAAAGTTTGTATCAAAGACAACTCCAAGATCTTTGATTTTATCAACAGTCTGCAACGTACTGTTAGCGATGCTATACGAACTGTTGAGATTTGGGCGAGATTTTGAGTAGGTTACGCGGAAGCATTTATTGATATTTAATGAAAGGTGAGATCTAATGCGCCAGGAGTAAATTTTGTCAATTTCAACTTGAAGATTAATCATATCATTTGCGGAATTTACAACAGAGTAAACTTTGATATCACCGGCGTACAACAGAAATCTAGCGCAAGAGAAGCATGCGCTAATGTCATTGATGAATAAGACAAAAAGCAATGGTCCTAAGATACTACCCTGCGGAACGCCCGATTTCGTCAAGAAGGGATCTGATGGTACCCCATCAATAGAGACGGCACACCATCTATTACTGATTTTAGCCATTGCAAAAAGGTTGAGTGAAAGCCAAGGCAGTACAATTTGTGAATTAGAATATCATGTGATACCTTATCAAAAGCTTTGAAAAAGTCGGTGTAAATACAGTCGACCTGATGACCAGATGAAAAGGCAGAGATACAATATTCACTGAACTCCACAAGATTGGAAACGGTAGAGCACCCAGAAACAAACCAATGCTCTTTCGGACATCTCAAGTGCTTCACTGAAAAATAAATATTTTCCTTGACAATGCACCCAAATAACTTAGAAACGGTGGAAAGCTTTGAAATTGGTCTGTAATTGCAGACATCAGTCTTACTGCCAGATTTATAAAGAGGAGTTATCGAGGCGATTTTCCAAGCATCAATAAACTCACCAAAGCTATGTGACAAATTGGAGATGATCTCAAACGGGACAACTAAGCATCCTTTTAACAAGACAGCCGAGAGACCACCAGTATCAGCTTTAGCAGAGTTACTCAGTTTCGAGATACCACTGATGATATCTTCAAATTAAATTGACACTGAACCAAAATTTAGGGACGAAGGAACTTCAGACGACAAGTCAGATGAGGGAATAGCATCATGGTTAGCAAAACTAGAACTAAAAAATTCAGCAAACGCGTTAGCCACATCATGAGAAGTGTTAGCAAGTCTGTCATTGTAGAAGACGGTAGCAGGCACCGAGGAGCTTCCGTAATGCTTCTGTTAAGATTTATATCGTAATCCCCAATGAATACGACTTTGTCATTTGAAGGAGAGTTGTTGTTTAGAATTTGGTTTAGATATGAAATAAAGTCAGCATCACTCGCACTAGGCGAATGATAAATCAATCCTATTTGATACTGGGGAAATATGTTTGTGATTTTTATTATTATTACCTTTATATTAAGTCGCTTTCATGTTTGTCCCATCATTTCCATACGAATTTTTGACCCAAGGAAAAGCCCTTTTCGGTAACTTCCCGTTGAGCTAGACACTTGATACTTAGAGCATAGTTCAGATCTGGGAGACATTACAATGCAAGTGAAAAAAAATTCGCTAGGTGGCGCACGGCTCGAGATATACAGAAAATTAATTTTAAAATGGAAATTTTGCTTTCGACTTTTAACTAACTTCTCGGTGATCCAGAGACTTGAAACTTAGCACATAATTCGGGAGTCGATGGCACTACAATTCGTGGAAAACAAAATGGCACCAGGTGGCAGACGAATCGAGATAATCAAGAAAATCCCTGAAAAAACGCAGGGAATTTTGCGATCGATTTTTAAGTAACTTCCCGGTGAGCTAGAGACCTGAAACTTGGGCCGTGAGTCAGGACCCAGTGACAATGCAATATTTGATCAAAAAAATTTCGCTAGGTGGCGCATGGATAGAGATATTAACAAAATTAATTTTGATTTGAGAATTTTTCAATCCATTTTTAACTAACTTCGCGGTGACCTTGAGACTTGAAACTTGGCACATAGTTCGAGGCTTGGTGACAATAAAATTTACAGAAAGCAAAATTCCGCTAGGTGGCGCGCTAATTGAGATAACTACAAATCCTTGAAAAACGAGGGGAATCTTGCAATCGATTTTTGAGTAACTTGCCGGTGAGCTAGTGACTTGAAACTTGAGCCGTGAGTCAGAATCCGGTGACAGTGCAATATTTTATCACAAAAATTTCACTAGGTGGCGCATGGATCGATATATTAAGAAAATTAATTTTGATTTGGGAATTTTTCAATCCATTTTTTCTAGCTTCCCGGTTACCTGGAAACTTGTAACTTAACACATAGTTTGAGAGTCGATGGCACTACAATTCGTGGAAAACAAAACGCCACCAGGTGGCAGACGAATCGAGATAAACGAAAATCCCTGAAAAAACGCAGGGAATCTTGCGATCGATTTTTAAGTAACTTCCCGCTGAGCTAGAGACCTGAAACTTAGGCCGTGAGTCAGAACCCGGTGACAATGCAATATTTGATCCAAAAACTTTCGCTAGGTGGCGCATGGATCGAGATATTAAGAAAATTAATTTTGATTTGGAATTCTTACAATCTATTTTTAACCAACTTCCCGGTGACCTAGAGACATGAAACTTGGCACACAGTTCGAGGCTTGGTGACAATACAATTTATAGAACACAAAGTTCCGCTAGGTGGCGTGCTAATTGAGATAACTACAAATCCCTGAAAATGAGGGGAATCTAGAGACTTGGAACATGGGCCGTGGTCACAACCCGGTGACAGTGCAACATTTGATCAAAAAAAAATTGGCTAGGGGCGCACGCGGATTGAGATTGTAAGAAAACAAATTAAAAAGGGGGAGTCTTGCGATCGATTTTTAGGTAACTTCCCGGTGAGCTAGATACCTGAAACTTGGGCCGTGAGTCAGAACCCAAAATTCCAAATGCCTTTTTGTAGGCAGCACTAAAAAAAGTGAAAATAAAAATGGACCAAAAAATAGAAGGCAATTTTTCCTTTAATACAGACATAATCTTGTTGGATTTTGACTAAAAAATTTTATCAATAGCTCTTGTAAAAGAATTTTGGGAATTAAAATTGTAAAGGTAGAGCGCGTGCTTAAATTTTAAATACTCAATTAGTTAATCCCAAGTACATGGTTTGCCTTAAATTGAAAGATTGCGCTCCACCTTTATAGTTTTAAATCCCAAAATTCTTTTACAAGAGCTATTGTTAAAATTTTTTAGTCAAAATTCAACAAGATTATATCTGTATTAAAGGAAAAATTCCCTTCTATTTTTTGGTCCATTTATATAAAGGTAGTCCTTAAAATTTTTGTATCATCTTTTTTTAAGGATCAATCGATGAGGAGATGTTTCTGATGGCTCAAAAGATCTAATAAACTCAATCGGATATGCACAGCTTGGGACTTTTCCACGACTGTGTTAATAGAATGATAAGTTGTCTTGGTTCTAGTGATATTAACACCCTCATTTTAAGGTGCCTAAAATGCCTTTTCTCAAAGCCATTTACAGTTTGTAAAGATATATTCAATATTTGGAAGAAACATTAGCTATTAAAGCTTCAGGTAATGTCATAATTTCTCAAAAGCTTGCAGGAAAAGAAATCAATTCTGTATATAAAGAAATAGGAATTTTGCATTAATTAATTTCAAAAAGAAGAATACCCTCTCATATTTCTAAAGAGAGTAAATTTGTGTACGTAAAGCCGTCTATAGACGAAAAAGCACGCATTTACTTCAACTGCGGCTGTTCCAGTATGATCATTACACCATAAATTCTTAAGGGTTCGGTCTAAAACTTGCAGCGACTGTTTATGAGTCATGGTGCACACATCGCACATCCTCACTTTGGCTTGACCGTTTGCTTATGTTGCACATCGGTGTATCAGATGTTTGCAGACAGTGGTCATTTAAATGCGGAGTTGTACATCCACTACACAAAGGATATCCGCGGTATCTGAGAAAGCAACTGCTATAGTGATTTCTCCTTTTGCTCTTACATCAATTGATATCAAATTAAACAGGAATGTTTTTTCCGGTTCCTTCAGGCGTCTCCAAAAATACCAACCCTAAAGATAACATAAAAGAATACTAAAGGAATAACAGCCAAACCCTACTCTGCAATCAAACTTTACGTGTTGAAATAACCTAAGTTTTTAAGGCAGCCATAGTTCTGAAAGTCCCATTTGTCTTGTTTTTTTTTTTTGCAATTCCACATATTACTGGCGCTGTTAGGACTTAACGTCATATATCTCCTTACCAATTTTCATTATTCCATTTGTATGGGAGGTGCCACACCCCTTCTTACTCACCCCTTATATTCTTAGTGGTGTTAGGGATTGATCCAATTTAACTCTTTACTGGATTTCAATGTTCTTGGAATATTTCTAGAGTTATGCTGTATCAAACATTCCATTTGTATGGTAGGTGCCACTCCCTTTCGTTATATTGAAATTTTGTTTAGCCTATGACCATCCTTGAAAGGTTTCTGGTGGGTTGTGCAAATTTGGGTATGATCGGTCGATCCGTTTAGGACGCAACTCGATCTATACCTACATACATACATAATTTGAATTTTATATATATAGATATCTGATGCCCCAGTGCATATGTCTGTAAGTGCTGCCGATTACTTTATTTTTTATTTTATTTATTTATTTCTTACAGTTTATACTAAGCCTAGCTTATATGTATATATAGTGATCAATATATAATCTAATTAAAGTAATTTATATACATCTATTGACTGTCCAAATGGAGTGAGAGACGGGTAGCAGACGAATGACACCATAGCAAGGATTTTACCAGTTGTATCTGACGCTGTTAACGTATTTAAAGTGCGAAGGCAACATCTGAACGGCGATGCACTCATTTGGTTGAGTGATGCTTTACAGTATGAGCTTCGGGTACTTTTTGCGTACGTGGGAAGGCTTCCTAGTGCCAGCTTAGAGTAATCGGGATGTATGCAATGCTATTGATGATTCGAAAGTTTGCCCATCTTGCTAGAATGGCAGTGTTCCACAGTAATTGTACAATTTGTATTTAAATTCCCTTATGTTGCTAGATTTAACATCATTTGGTAATTCATTGTAGAATTTTAGTCCTTTATAGCACAAATTACATTTGGCTGCTTCTGTTCTATAAGCAGGTAAGGTAAAATCATTTCTTCTCCTTGTATTGACGGAATGAACATTTCTTACATATATTATGTTACTTTTCAAATAATCAGGCAAGTTGCCTTCTATTATGTTTCTAATAAATTTCATCGTATGATAAAACAGTACAGTACATGTTTAATGCTTAGCCAATTTAGAGCGGCGAGCATATTTCTGATCGGTTTGTCATAGCGTTTCCTAAGAATAAATCGCATAGCTCGGTTCTGTTGCTTTTGCAGCTTGTAAATTTGGCTATCTCTCATAATGAAGAATAATGTTGGACAATATAAGAAGTGAGGTTCGATTATCGATCTGTAAACCATTACTTTGGACCGTCTACTTAAGTACTTGCAGGTTCTTTGTATTAAATATATCTTTTTGGCTATTTTCCCAACCGTGTAATCTATGTGCTCACTAAAGTTGAGTTTATCATCGATTTTGATTCCTAAATACTTGATAGCACTGACTTTGTCAATAGCTTCGCTGTTTATATTTAGAATCGGTAACTCATTGTTTTGAAAATTCCTTCTTGATATAACCATAAATTTTGTGTTGCTTATATTCAGTTTCAATCTATTCGAGCATAACCAGTCATATACTCTATTTAAGTCTTCTTGTAATTTTATATATATTTCAGTGATATTATCTCCACTAAGCATCAAAAATGTATCGTCAGCGAAGACCTTAATATCACAGTACTTTTAGTACAGGTGGCGGCCACCGTGGTGTGATGGTAGCGTGCTCCGCCTACCACACCGTATGTCCTAGGTTCACACGCCGGGCAAAGCAACATCAAAATTTTAGAAATAAGGTTTTCAATTAGAAGAAAATTTTTCTAAGCGGGGTCGCCCCCCGGCAGCGTTTGGCAAGCGCTCCGGGTGTATTCCTGCCATGAAAAGCTCTCAGTGAAAACTCATCTGCCTTGCAGATGCCGTTCGGAGTCGGCATAAAACATGTAGGTCCCGTCCTGCCAATATGTAGGGAAAAGCAAGAGGAGCACGACGTAAATTAGAAGAGAAGCTCGGCCTTACATCTCTTCGGAGGTTATCGCGCTTTACATTTATTTTACTTTAGAGAATTGGTTACATCGTGACGAATATTACCATCTCTAAGGTTATTAAATAAAGGCAAAACAACAGAAACATTAAGCAAGCTTCATAAACACATTAATCATCATTTACCCACATACATACAAGGCAACGAAGAGATAACTTACAGATGTAGTCATCAGTGGAAGTATTACTCACGATTTAAGCACGCTATTAATTGCAAAGTGAAGTTTAATTGCGAAGTACTCTTAAAGCAGTCTAATAAAGACCATTTTGTAATGCAGAATATTAGAGTGTTTTATTCAACAGTTTAGCGATACGAAAGTAAGCAGAAGGTTGCAAATAAGCGGAATTTCCCTAAATTCGTTACAATTGGTGTCAGAAGAGGAATTGTTGAATAAATTCCGAAGATTTCGGATACAACTTGGGCATGGCAAAGTTAAGTGAATTAAGGATCCAGCAACTGAAAAAGGCGTTGGAGAACCGTGGATTGAATACAAACGGCAATAAGATCGAACTTCAAGCACGGCTACGAGAGGCAATGGAGTCGGAAGGAATTAATGTGGACGATGATGTCTTTCACCCTGATAGGGACGAGACAACAACAAAAATTGAAGAGAACAGGTAAGAAAGGCTAAGTTCGGGTGTAACCGAACATTACATACTCAGTTGAGAGCTGTGGAGACAAAGTAAGGGAAAATCACCATGTTGTAAAAATAACCTAGGGTAACCCTGGCATGTGTTTGTATGACATGTGTATCAAATGGAAGGTATTAAAGAGCATTTTAAGAGGAAGTGGGGCCATAGTTCTATAGATGGACGCCATTTAGGGATATCGCCATAAAGGTGGACCAGGCCTGACTCTAGAATTCGTTTGTACTATATGGGTATCAAATGAAAGGTGTTAATGAGTATTTTAAAAGGGAGTGGACCTTAGTTCTATAGGTGGACGCCTCTTCGGAATATCGTTATAAAAGTGGACCAGGGTTGACTCTAGAAGGCGTTTGCACAATATGGGTATCAAACGAAAGGTGTTAATAATTGTTTTAAAAGGTAGTGGGTCTTAGTTCTATGGGTGGACGCCTTTTCGGGATATCGCCATAAAGGTGGACCAGGGGTGACTCTAGAATTTGTTTGTACGATATGGGTATCAAATGAAAGGTGTTATTGAGTATTTTAAAAAGAAATGGGCCTTAGTTCTATATGTAGAGGCCTTTTCGAGATATCGCCATAAACGTGGCCCAGGGGTGACTCTAGAATGTGTTTGTACGATATGGGTATCAAATTAAAGGTATTAATGGCCCTTAGTTGTATATGTGAAGGCGTTTTCGAGATATCGACCAAAATGTGGACCAGGGTGATGCAGAACATCATCTGCCGGTACCGCTAATTTATTTATATATGTAATACCACAAACAGTATTCTTTCCAAGATTCCAAGGGCGTTTGATTTCGCCCTGCAAAACTTTTTCATTTTCTTCTACTTAATATGGTAGGTGTCACACCCATTTTACCAAGTTTTTTTCTAAAGTTATATTTTGCGTCAATAGACCAATACAATTACCATGTTTCATCCCTTTTTTCGTATTTGGTATATAATTATGCCATTTTTTTATTTTTCGTAATTTTCGATATCGAAAAAGTGGGCGTGGACATAGTCGGATTTCGGCCATTTTTTACACCAATATAAAGTGAGTTCAGGTAAGTACGTGAACTGAGTTTAGTAAAGATATATCGATTTTTGCTCAAGTTATCGTGTTAATGGCCAAGCGGAAGGACAGACGGTCGACTGTGGATAAAAACTGGCGTGTCTTCAAACCAATTTCGCCCTTTTTCACAGAAAACCGTTATCGTCCTAGAATCTAAGCCTCTACCAAATTTCGCAAGGATTGGTAAATTTTTGTTCGACTTATGGCATTAAAAGTATCCTAGACAAATTAAATGAAAAAGGGCGGAGCCACGCCCATTTTGAAATTTTCTTTTATTTTTGTATTTTGTTGCACCATATCATTACTGGAGTTGAATGTTGACATAATTTACTTATATACTGTAAAGATATTAACTTTTCTTTTAAAATTTGAATTTAAAAAAAAAATTTTTTTTAAAGTGGGCGTGGTCGTTCTCCGATTTTGCTAATTTTTATTAAGCAGACATATAGTGATAAGAGTAACGTTCCTGCGAAATTTCATCATGATATCTTGAACGACTGCCAAATTACAGCTTGCAAAACTTCTAAATTACCTTCTTTCAAAAGTGGGCGGTGCCACGCCCATTGTCCAAAATTTTACTAGTTTTCTATTCTGCGTCATAAGTTTAACTCACCTATCAAGTTTCATCGCTTAATCCATATTTGGTAATGAATTATACCACTTTTTCGATTTTTCGAAATTTTCGATATCGAAAAAGTGGGCGTGTTTATTGTCCGATATCGTTCATTTTAAATAGCGATCTGAGATGACTCCCCAGGAACCTACATACCAAATTTCATCAAGATACCTCAAAATTTACTCAAGCTATCGTGTTAACGGACAGACGGACGGGCGGACATGGCTCAATCGAATTTTTTTTCGATACTGATGATTTTGATATATGGAAGTCTATATCTATCTCGATTCCTTTATACCTGTACAACCAAACGTTATCCAATCAAAGTTAATATACCCTGTGAGCTCTGCTCAACTGAGAAGACATATATGGCATCCCAATTGGGATCGCAAGAGGCACGTTTGAGATCCAAGATGGAATCACAGGAGACACGTATATCCGAAATGTCATCACAAATAACATCTAAGATGGAAGCACAAGAGGAGGTGGCACAAATGTCTTCGCAGTTAGAAGCACAGGAAGCAAGGGTAACATAAAAGCTGGAAGCACAGGATACAAAAATTGTACAGCTCGAGGAGAAAATTGATGCCGAGATAAAAGCTTTGAGAGGTTGTATACAGGTGTTGCAAATAAATCGCCCAGCAGTTTCAGCGAGTAATCCAAAGGTAAAGACACCATCCTTTGACGATTCTGTTCCTTTCCAGGTCTCTAAGCTACAGTTTGAGAAGACCGCAGCAGTGAACAATTGGAATGCTGAAGATAAAGTTGGAGCTCTATTCGTAGCTTTGAAGGAGCCAGCAGGTGAAATCCTACAGACGATTCCCGAAGGAGAGCCGAACAACTATGAATCATTGATGGATGCTGTAGAAAGACGTTACGGAAGCGAACACAGGAAACAAATCTACCAAATTGAATTGCAAAACCGCTACCAAAAATCTGACGAAAGTTTGCTGGAGTTTGCTTCAGATATTGAAAGATTAGCTCATCTTACAAATGCGGATGCACCAGTGGAATACACTGAAAGGGTAAAGATTCAGAGTTTTATAAATGGCATACGGGACGTCGAAACGTAGCGAGCTACATACGCAAACCCAAAGCTAACATTTGCTGAAACGGTATCCCCTGCACTGACTCAGGAAACAGCGTCACTTTTGAGTAAGCCAGCATACAAAGCCCATCGTGTGGAAGTGTCATCGTGTGGAAGTATTACTCACATATACACGCGCATATGGCTATGCGAGAGGCTATAAACGTGTATCTGTAGTTTATAGCTGGTAGCGTATAGCTGATAACCAGGTAGAAAATTCTAGCAAAAGAAACGTCTAGACATTTGGGCACAGAGTATAAAAGTAGCGAAAGCTGACTAATCTGTAATCAGTTTGATTTAAGCCCGCTATTAGTTGCGAAGTGAAGTTTAATGGCGAAGTACTCTTAAAGTAGTCTAATAAAGCCCATTTTGTAATACAGAATATTGGAGGGTTTTATTTAGTTTAGCGATACGAACGTAAGAGAAGGTTGCAAATAAGCGGAATTTCCCAAAATTCGTCTACCGTCCTATTCAAAAGGTCGGGGAGTTGATAATATTTCCATAAATGGCACCCAAAAGCAATTGAGTATCTACTATCAAAATGTCTCCGGAATGAGAACTAAGTCTAACGCAATGTACAATATGAGTCCACATGCAGACTTTCACGTGTTCGTTCTTATCGAAACCTGGCTAAATCCTGAGTTCCTTGATGCTGAGTTTTTGACTCTAACCTGTATATTGTCTATCGCAAGGATCGCGATTTTTCCAAAACTGACCTCTCTAGAGGCGGTGGAGTTTTAATTACCATACGCCGGCACATCAACTCGTCGCTTGTGGGGCTGAAGGATCAAGACTCGCTTTTGGACCAACTATGTCTCAGTTCGTGGCATCTATGAAATTTTTATCTGTGCGTCATACATTCCACCGTCTAGTCTAGACTCACTTTATAAGTCTCATGTAGATAATATTACCGATTTAGTTCGTTCTTGTGATAATGGTAACTTTTGCATATTAGGTGACTTTAATTTACCTAATATTGAATGGTCTTACGTCGACGATAACTACACATTGGTTCCGAACAATGTAAACACCACTTCTGAGATTTACCTTATTGACAGTCTCTCAAGTGTTACTCTTTCTCAGATCAACGGCTTCACCAATCAACTGTCGAGAATTCTTGATCTTGTCTTTCTTAATGAAAATTTTAACTGTACGGTAACTGAATGCCTGGAACTTTTACACCACATTCCGCTTATCCTCGAAGTAGAATTCTATAACTTCGAAAGTATTGCTACTCTAAATGAGGATCCTAGTCTTTCATTTAGACGTGGAAATTATGACTGTATATATCAGGAAGTTTCTTCCGTTGATTGAGAATCTATTTTTCTGGGATGTGAACTTGCTCGTTCCTTCAGTTTATTTAAAAGCATTCAGCCAATTCTAAACGAAAATTCCGTGCGAGTTTTTTCCCTTCTCCCAATCCTCGTATTCTAAATAAAAATTCCTTGTGAGTTTTTTCACTTCTCCCTTTCCTCCTATTCTGAACAATGTTCGAAAAAGCGGAAACCGGTTATGGGAGAAAAGTAGGTATTATGAATGTGAGGGAGAGGGAGATTTCTCTACCATTTCATAGGAGTTTTTTCACTAGTTAAATTAAAGGGAATGCATCAAAATAGTTAAAGGAAATTGGTTCTTTTAAGAAAGAACACTTATTTGTACAAACTTGTTCTAAAATATGTATTTACATTCTACCCCAATATTCTCACTGTTAATACAACAACAACAACAACCACGATATTTATTTTAAGTCGAAAAGTATATCACAAGCAACGGTAGAGCTCTTGGTAAACAAATTTGATGCAGCCATCCAGAAATTGCGCAAGGATTTTTTAATAAGGCTTAAATAGATTTTGGCATATGATGAAGGACGAATTCAACTCAACTTGGCCGCCAGAAAATTGCTTTGCTGAATGAAAGCAGGCAACTCCGGCAGATTTGTGTTATGCGGCCGTCTTCTTCTTATGTTCCGCTGTTGATGTTGCTGTGGCACCAATTCATTACTCATTTCAGTGAATACCACATGAAATGCAATAAATACTGTGCAATGTTTATATTTTATTTCTTAATTTCCAACAAATTTGCAACAATAATTAAACTTTTCAATTTTTTAAACAAAATAAGAAATGTGCAACGAAATTTCAATTAACAAAACAGCTGACTTCGAAAATTCGAAATTCCTATTCCCCAATTATTGTTCTACCTAGGAGAACAGAATTGGAGGAATTTTTCTGCGGGAATAAAAAAATCCGCGAGAACAAAATTCCGCGAGAATATTTAGAATTGGTCTGATTGTAAATCAAATCTGCATAAACAATATACCTCAGAAAATGAAGCGGTGTTACAGAATACATGGTATACTAGGAAACTAAAGAGGCTTAAGAATCAGAGGAATAGGTTTTTCAAAAAGTTCAAGGCCACTAAACTTATGGCGTATAAAGAAAAATACCTGCGTTATTCCAAATTATTCAAAGCGTTAGGCAAGAGGCTCTATGGTAACTATGATCGCAATTTTGAATCTGACATTAAAGAAAACCCAGGGCGTTCTGGAATTATGTAAATTCCAAAAAACGATGCTCAAGTATCCCGGCCTCAGTCATCTATAACTCTGAGCATGTTTCATCAACAGCTGAAGCTGCCAATCTTTTTGCAGCCTTGTTCTGCTCCAATTTCGTTACGCCACCGGAAGTCCCGCAGGAGTTGCCCACTGTGGTTGACACTCCCATTAACTTTGGTCCGCTGACTCTATCGAATGATATGGTCGATGGAATCCAGAATATTAAATAATCTACCTATACTGATATTGACAGCTTATCGTCTTATCTATTGAAAAATTTTTTGGCTCTGGCTTTCCCCCTCCTTTTAATTTTCAACAAATCTTTAGAGTGTGCGAATTTGTTGATGCGTGGAAGATAACCTTCATCAGCCCGATTTTCAAGTGTGGTAGCAAGAACAATGTAGCAAATTATACGCCCATTGCAAAATTATCATCTGTTTCAAAATTATTCGAGTACATCGTGAAACAAAAAATGTATTTTGCTGTTAAACCTCTAATCATTGAAAATCAGCATGGTTTTTTGGCCGGTAGGTCCACTGTAACAAACTTATCTATCTTCTCTGATTTTTGCCTATCTTCTTTTAATGACCGTTGTCAAGTTGATACTGTGTACAGCTATTTCTCAAAAGCATTTGATAAAGTTAGTCACTTAATCCTGATTTCCAAATTGGCCCACTTGGGTTTCCACTCGATGTTTTTATCATGGATTAAATCGTACCCTCACCAGCGTAGCTGTGTTGTGGTTATAGACAATGACTCTTCAAACCCATTTACAGCCACCTCTGGGGTGCCTCAAGGTAGCATACTTGCCCGTTACTTTTTGTAATTTTTATAAATGATATTTCCACCTGCTTCCAGCACTCTAATTTTCTCTTATACGCGGATGACCTAAAGATTTTCAATACCATCACAAACTCTGATAACGTGATTAAAATTCAATCTGATTTAGATAACGTTGCTGTCTGGTGCAGTGCCAATAACCTGCCGCAGTTGATGCAGCTTGTCTCCTTAAGAGTCTCCGTTTCCATATCCCTATAAGGCCTCTTCGTAATGTACCTATTTTCTATACGGATTGTGTCCGAACCATCTATGCCTCAAACGCACCTTTGCTTAGAGCTATGACGGACTTTAATCGCATCTATGGTTCTTCAGCCATTGATTTTGCTCTTCCTAAGTCTACTTTTAAAACAATACGTACTGATATCTTTTCAAATTGATTAATTTTCTGGTCAATCTCTTCGTAGCATGTAAGTTTTATTGTGTCTATACTCAACTTATGTACTATACTATTAAGTAATTATCTAATTATACTCAGTTGAGCAGAGCTCACAGAGTACATTAACTTTGATTGGATAACGGTTGGTTGTACAGGATAAAGGAATCGAGATAGATATAGACTTCCATATATCAAAATCATCAGTATCGAAAAAAAATTTGATTGAGCCATGTCCGTCCGTCCGTCCGTCCGTCCGTCCGTCTGTCCGTTAACACGATAACTGGAGTAAATTTTGAGGTATGTTAATGAAATTTGGTATGTAGGTACGATATCGGACTATAACCACGCCCACTTGTTCGATATCGAAAATTTCGAAAAACCGAAAAAGTGCGATAATCCATTACCAAAGACGGATAAAGCGATGAAACTTGGTAGGTGAGTTGAACTTATGACGCAGAATAGAAAATTAGTAAAATTTTGGACAATGGGCGTGGCACCGCCCACTTTTAAAAGAAGGTAATTTAAAAGTTTTGCAAGCTGTAATTTGTCAATCGTTGAAGATATCATGATGAAATTTGGCAGGGACGTTACTCCTATTACTATATGTACGCCTAATAAAAATTAGCAAAATCGGAGAAGGACCACGCCCACTTTAAAAAAAAAAATTTTTTTAAGTAAAATTTTAACAAAAAATTTAATATCTTTACAGTATATAAGTAAATTATGTCAATATTCAACTCTAGTAATGATATGGTGCAATAAAATACAAAAATAAAAGAAAATTTCAAAATGGGCGTGGCTCCGCCCTTTTTCATTTAATTTGTCTAAGATACTTTTAATGCCATAAGTCGAACAAAAATTTACCAATCCTTGTGAAATTTGGTAGGAGCTTAGATTCTAGGACGATAACTGTTTTCTGCGAAAAAGGGCGGAACCGGTTGAAGCCACGCCCAGTTTTTATACACAGTCGACCGTCTGTCCTTCCCCTCAGCCGTTAATACGATAACTTGAGCAAAAATCGATATATCCTTACTAAACTCAGTTCCCGTACTTATCTGAACTCACTTTGTATTGGTGTAAAAAATGGCCGACTATGACTACGCCCACTTTTTCGATATCGAAAGTTACGAAAAATTAAAAAATTCCATAATTCTATACCAAATACGAAAAAAGGGATGAAACATAGTGATTGGATTGGTTTTTTGACGCAAAATATAACTTTGGAAAAAACTTTGTAAAATGGGTGTGACACCTACCATATTAAGTAGAGGAAAATGAGAAAGTTCTGCAGGGCGAAATCAAAAGCCCTTGGAATCTTAGCAGGAATACTGTCGTGGTATTACATATATAAATAAATTAGCGATACACGGCTGATGATGTTCTGGGTCACCCGGTCCACATTTTGGTCAATATCTCGAAAACGCCTTCACATATATAACTACCACCACTCCCTTTTAAAATACTCATTAACACCTTTCGTTTGATACCCATATCGTACAACCAAATTCTAGAGTCACCCCTAGTCCACCTTTATGGCGATATCTCGAAAAGGCGTCCACCTATAGAACTAAGGCCCACTCCCTTTTAAAATACTCATTAACACCTTTTAAAATACTCATTAACGCCTTTAATTTGAAACCCATATCGTACAAACAAATTCTAGAGTCACACTAGTCCACCTTTATGGCGATATCTCGAAAAGGCGTCCACCTATAGAACTAATCCCTTTTATTTTGAAAACGCCTTAAAGAATTTGTTTATATTTGCCACCTGATTTGAGTGGAGTCATGTTCCTTAACTCCCCCCGTTTTTCAAATGAAACGTCCCTGTTTTATTCAGCGAATTAGTTAATATTTCAATTTGAGAACTTAAATTTTTAAATATATTTTCATTAATTTCTGTTTGTTTTCTTTGCTTAAATATTTCGTATTGATTAGCAGCTTTGACTAATACTATTATCATAAATATAACTGTTACTATTTTTAAACCTATCCAAAATATGGGTTTTGATTTTATTTCACCTTTTATGACATTAATAAAGTTTATATTTTCAAATTTAAAATTTAAGTCTTCAGATTCTATATATTTAACAATTTCAAAGCTACTGAATTTATTATTTTTTACATATTTCAATATTTTTGCATCTGTGTTCTCATAAGTTACATTGTCAATCTTTGACTGATTTTTAAAAGTTACGAGATAAACTCCATTTACGGTATGATTGTTAACAGTATGATTTCCTGAAACTAAAATAACACCATCTTTTATTACATCCGTTTCTTTATTCCTTTCTTTAATTTTTATCATCTAGTCGTTTTTCCTAACAAAATATCCACTAAACTAGAATTTATTTATTTGTTAGTCTACAAATTTTACAATTAATCAGACTAAATATGAATGAATGAATGAATATAAATGCGGATTACAGTGTAAAATTAACAAGCATACATAGTGAGCAAAATTATATTATAAAATATGTATATACATATATTATTGAATCAGTTGTCGGGATGGAATGTGATGCCGAGCAACGGAATTGATTATCAGTGCTGTCGGAATGGACGTGATTTCGAGCAGCTGATGTATATTTAACACACAATAGTAGGGCTGCGATGTGTGGGAGGTTGGAAAGGACGTGATTCCAAGCCACCAGCCCAAAATAACTATTGATTATTAGTGCTGTCGGAATGGACGTGATTTTCAGCAGCTGATGTATATTTAACACAAAATGAGTAGGGCTGCCATGTGTGGGAGGTTGAAAAGAACGTGATTCCAAGCCACCCGCCCAAAGTAACTGGAGCAGGTAACAGATTTAGTTTAACATGTGATTTTGAAACAGTTATGAGTTCAAGGCAGTGAGTATATATTTTTGTATACTGTAAAGTGTGTCGCAAGTATCAGAAGATTTTATTTCACCATATATGTACATTCACTATTTCTTTCTTACAATTTTTAACATTAACATATTGATTCTCACATTTTGCAATCTCTTTTTCCATAAATAACTTACCATCTTGCTTAGCTATTGCTCTTACTTCGTAAAATTTACCATCTAAAAATATTTTTAGATACCTAATATAAATAACTATAAAATCTTTATTCTGTAATATTTTAAAATTAGAAATATCTATTAAATCTGTCACACTCAATCGTCCATGTTCGTTTGCAATAATGCCTCTTATTTCATCTAAATGTAAAATTGCTGGATTCAAAATTCCTAATTTTCTTAAAGTTATTGTACGAATAATATTCTGTAATTCATTTAGTAAAAATTTATTCCTACGTTTCCTTAGTTGTGTAGCATGATCATTTTTATTTGCGTTTTTTATTGTCTCTGATAATTGAGAAATAACTTTAAATACTTCTGAATTTGTCATAAATTGTTTGACATAGGCCGATAAAAACAAAAACAATTTATAAATTGTTTGTTGTTATTTAAAATTAACTCGATAAATTTTTTTTTTACCAAAACTAAATCGTCGTGATCCGGGGTACCGGCTATCGACTTCCATAAAGTCCCTAATTCATTAATTCCTCTTTTTAAACGTCTCTCCGTTTTTTGTAGTTGCCCTAACAACGTCTGTATTAGCTCTATTTCTGGGTCCATATTGATATGAAGCTCGTCACGTATGTCAATTTCCCTAACATTATCATAACCTACATTTTTGTTGTAATCCTCCTCGTCTAGTAGTAATATTTCGGAAAAATAAGTTAAATTTGTAACATGGAAAAAGTCACCAAAGTCGTTGTATAATGCTGCGTCTCCATCTTCTATTAATACATAATCTTTTCTCGTATAATCCATTATATCCGTCCCTACTACAGTAATTAATGCCAGAAATATGATTAACTCCATTCCCTGTAATTAAAGTTAAGATTTAATGTTATCTTTATGTACTATTCTATTCCTATTATTGATTCTAACTTTATTTCCTAAATCTTCCTTTACCACTTGCTTTTTATACTCAGTTGAGCAGAGCTCACAGAGTATATTAAGTTTGATTGGATAACGGTTGGTTGTACATATATAAAGGAATCGAGATAGATATAGACTTCCATATATCAAAATAATCAGGATCGAAAAAAAATTTGATTGAGCCATGTCCGTCCGTCCGTCCGTCCGTCCGTCCGTCCGTTAACACGATAACTTGAGTAAATTTTGAGGTATCTTGATGAAATTTGGTATGTAGGTTCCTCAGCACTCATCTCAGATCGCTATTTAAAATGAACGATATCGGACTATAACCACGCCCACTTTTTCGATATCGAAAATTTCGAAAAACCGAAAAAGTGCGATAACTCATTACAAAAGACAGATAAAGCGACGAAACTTGGTAGATGTGTTGAACTTATGACGCAGAATAGAAAATTAGTAAGATTTTGGGCAATGGGCGTGGCACCGCCCACTTTTACAAGATGGTAATTTAAAAGTTTTGCAAGCTGTAATTTGGCAGTCGTTGAAGATATCATGATGAAATTTGGCAGGAACGTTACTACTATTACTCTATATGTGCTAAATAAAAATTAGCAAAATTGGATGAAGAACACGCCCACTTTTTAAAAAAAAATTTTTTTTAATTCAAATTTTAACAAAAAATTTAATATCTTTACTGTATATAAGTAAATTAAGTCAAAATTCAACTCCAGTAATGATATGATGCAACAAAATACAAAAATAAAAGAAAATTTCAAAATGGGCGTGGCTCCGCCCATTTTCATTTAGTTTGTCTAGAATACTTTTATTGCCATAAGTCGAACAAAAATTTACCAATCCTTCTCAAATTTGGTAGGAGCATAGATTCTATGACGGTAACTGTTCTCTGTGAAAATGGGCGAAATCGGTGGAAGCCACGCCCAGTTTTTATACACAGTCCACCGTCTGTCCTTCCGCTCGGCCATTAACACAATAACTTGAGCAAAATCCGATATATCTTTACTAAACTTAGCCCACGTACTTACCTGAGCTCACTTTTTCTTGGTATAAAAAATGGGCGAAATCTGACCATAACCACGCCCACTTTATCGATATCGAAAATTACGAAAAATGAAAAAAATGCCATAATTCTATACCAAACACGAAAAAAGGGATGAAACATGGTAACTGGATTGGTTTATTGACGCAAAATATAACTTTGGAAAAACCTTTGTAAAATGGGTGTGACACCTACCATATTAAGTAGAAGAAAATGAAAAAGTTCTACAAGGCGAAATCAACAGCCCTTGGAATCTTGGCAGGAATACTGTTAGTGGTATTGCATATATAAATAAATTAGCAGTACCCGACAGATGATTTTCTGGATCACCTGGTCCACATTTTGGTCGATATCGCGAGAACGCCTTCACATATACATCTAAGGGCCACTCGCTTTTAAAACCCTCATTAATACCTTTAATTTGATATCCATATCGTACAAAAACATACCAGAGTCACCCCTGTCCCACCCTAATGGCGATATCTCGAAAAGGCGTCCACCTATACACCTAATGCCCCCTCCCTCTTAAAATGCTCAGTAACACCTTTCGTTTGATACCCATATCGTACAAACATTCTAGAGTCACCCCTGGCCCACCCTAATGGCGATATCTCGAAAAGGCGTCCACCTATAGACCTAGTGTCCACTCCCTCTTAAAATGCTCAGTAACACCTTTCGTTTGATACCCATATCGTACAAACATTCTAGAGTCACCCCTGGCCCACCCTAATGGCGATATCTCGAAAAGGCGTCCACCTATAGACCTAATGCCGACTCCCTCTTAAAATGCTCAGTAACAGCTTTCGTTTGATACCCATATCGTACAAACATTGTAGAGTCACACCTGGCCCACCCTAATGGCGATATTTCGAAAAGGCGTCCACCTATAGAACTAAGGATTACTCCCTTTTAAAATACTCATTACCACCTTTCATTTGATACCCATATCGTACAAACACATTCTAGAGTCACCCTGGCCCACCCTAATGGCGATATCTCGAAAAGGCGTCCACCTATAGACCTAATGTCCACTCCCTCTTAAAATGCTCATTAACACCTTTCGTTTGATACCCATATCGTACAAACATTCTAGAGTCACCCCTGGCCCACCCTAATGGCGATATCTCGAAAAGGCGTCCACCTATAGACCTAATGTCCACTCCCTCTTAAAATGCTCAGTAACACCTTTCGTTTGATACCCATATCGTACAAACATTCTAGAGTCACCCCTGTCCCACCCTAATGGCGATATCTCGAAAAGGCGTCCACCTATAGACCTAATGCCCACTCCCTCTTAAAATGCTCAGTAACACCTTTCGTTTGATACCCATATCGTACAAACATTCTAGAGTCACACCTGGCCCACCCTAATGGCGATATCTCGAAAAGGCGTCCACCTATAGAACTAAGGATTACTCCCTTTTAAAATACTCATTACCACCTTTCATTTGATACCCATATCGTACAAACACATTCTAGAGTCACCCTGGCCCACCCTAATGGCGATATCTCGAAAAGGCGTCCACCTATAGACCTAATGCCCACTCCCTCTTAAAATGCTCAGTAACACCTTTCGTTTGATACCCATACCGTACAAACATTCTAGAGTCACCCTTGGTCCAGCTTTATGGCGATATCTCGAAAAGGCGTCCACCTATAGAACTAAGGATTACTCCCTTTTAAAATACTCATTACCACCTTTCATTTGATACCCATATCGTACAAACACATTCTAGAGTCACCCTGGCCCACCCTAATGGCGATATCTCGAAAAGGCGTCCACCTATAGACCTAATGCCCACTCCCTCTTAAAATGCTCAGTAACACCTTTCGTTTGATACCCATATCGTACAAACATTCTAGAGTCACCCTTGGTCCACCTTTATGGCGATATCTCGAAAAGGCGTCCACCTATAGAACTAAGGATTACTCCCTTTTAAAATACTCCTTACCACCTTTCATTTGATACCCATATCGTACAAACACATTCTAGAGTCACCCCTGGCCCACCCTAATGGCGATATCTCGAAAAGGCGTCCACCTATAGACCTAATGCCCACTCCCTCTTAAAATGCTCAGTAACACCTTTCGTTTGATACCCATATCTTACAAACATTCTAGAGTCACCCCTGGCCCACCCTAATGGCGATATCTCGAAAGGGCGTCCACCTATAGACCTAATGCCCACTCCCTCTTAAAATGCTCAGTAACACCTTTCGTTTGATGCACATATCGTACAGACACCCCTGGTCCACCTTTATGGCAATATCTCGAAACGGCGTCCACCTATGGAACTAAGGATCACTCCTTTTCAAAATACTCATTAACAGCTTTCATTTGATACCCATATCGTACAAACACATTATAGAATCACCCCTGGTCCACCTTAATGGGGACATCTCGAAAAGGCGTCCACCGATAGACCTAAGGCCCACTCCCTCTTAAAATGCTCAGTAACACCTTTCATTTGATACCCATATCGTACAAACAAATTCTAGAGTCAGCCCTGGTCTACCTTTATGGCGATATCCCTAAATGGCGTTCATCCATAGAACTATGGCCTACTCTCTCTTAAAATACTCTTTAATACCTTTCATTTGATACACATGTTATACAACCACATTCCAGGGTTACCCCAGATTGATTTTCCTTATTTTGTCTCCATAGCTCTCAACTGAGTATGTTATGTTCGGTTACACCCGAACTTAGCCTTCCTTACTTGTTAAATCTAGGTTTTAGCTTATTTCTCTCCCCTATAATCTTTTCATATATAACATCGCCACGTTGCACAGTGTTTCGTGTAGAACAAGCTAGCTGGACAAAAACAAAGTTCTTATTCCAAGAAAAGTGTTATGAGAAATGAAAGAAAACAAACAAAGTAACGGGATTTTTGCTTTTTTTTGATATTTTTGCTCATATATATTGAGTAATTGAAGTAAGAAGGCAGGAGTGGCCGTAAAATGCATTGATTAATTTGCAAAATTCTTGTTGAATATTAAGAATCATATTTCTTTTAAGTGAACACTTTTACATAATTTTTTTGATGGATTCTTAGCTCGAAGGTAAGTAAAATTTTTTAATAGTAATTCTTTCGCAATAAGAGAATTTTCAATATATTTAACATTCCGTTATTAAGAAGAAAAGGTATTTTTTCTCTATATTTTTAACTTTAGGAACAAAAAAGTTACATACATCCGCCGACATAAATTTTACATATGTTATATTCGCAAGTATTCTCTAATAGTCGAAAGAAAAAACCATTGCGAATTTTTTGCACATCTATTTTTAATTTTTTTTTTTGTAGATTTAGTTATCTCTACATATCAAATAGGATGTATGTACGTACCAGCTCCGACGAGATATTTGAACCTCTAAAGCTGATCTACAAACGGCAAAACCAATTCCCTGGTACAGGGAACAAACACGTAGCCATAAAACATACAAAAATAAACGCGCAAGGTCAGCAAGATCACACCAAAAGCAAAAAGGCGAAGATCATTGACTTCAACCTGCCACAACCTACCGCACCAGTCACCAAGGCATAAAAACAGGTACATACAATGGATTGATGAAGATAAACCAAAACCAGGTTTCGGCAATACCAATGACGGCAACACTGCTCGTAGGTTTTTCGAAAATTCTGAAGCTAGTGCTGAGATTACGGGATTGGATGTAACGCTCATCAAAAGATTCGACACTCTCCTTCGCGCATTAGCATCTGGGTACAATATAAATATCCAAAAATTTGAAAAATTTGCGGTCGAGACTAAAAAACTATACATAGATCTCTATCCATGGTTTAATATGCCTGTTACAGTTCATAAATTCTTAGTGCATAGTACTGATATTATAAAATCAGCAATTTTACCTATTGGTCAACTTTCCGAGGAAGCACAGGAAGCCCGTAACAAAGATTTGAGACGATTCAGGGCTGATAACACACAAATGCAGTCGCGTGAAGCCACGAATAGAGATCTTATGAATATGTTGCTTATAACATCGGATCCTTTAGTTAACAGTTTTAGGGAGATACCTAAGAAAAAATTTAAAAGTCTGACTTCAGAAGTCTTAAATTTACTGTCCCCCGATAATGTCGAGGAGTCAATAAATACCCCAGTTGTTTCAAGCTTTCACAGTAGTGTTGCTGATGCTCATGACTATTCCACAAGTGACTCATCGAATGAAAGTGATGATAGCGAATAATAACATAATTATAAAAGATAACCTACCCTATAACTTTTTGTTGGATCAGGTTTTATTTAATTTAAATCTATTTTCTTTTCTACTTTGTATGATACTTTACTTTTAAGTTTTTGTAATAAGTAATTTTCACATAATTAATTTAATTATTTACATTGTTATTATTATTATTGTAATTCACTTTTACATTCCTGACTGGTACTATAAAATAATTCTGTAAAAATTGTAGTGCCAGGATAAATACTCAAATAAATACAATATATGTATGTACATATGTACAGTCACTCACATAAATAAGTAGACACCCCTTTTTTGGACAATTCTTACAATTTTCGGTTTCGCAAATTTATTTTAACTAATTTCCCATAAGAAAATTTGTCACGATCTATAACAAAAACTAAATTATATTTAAAAAATTCGATGAATTTTCATAAAAAATTTTAATTTTTTTCCGAATTTTTAGAATTTTTTAGAGTATTGAGATTTGTATTCCATTCAATTTAAGTACAATAAAGTAATATTCTTAAGTCCTTTAAATTTTTTTGGATCTATGTCACTTATTCACATGAGTTACTGTATATGAAATAAGCAAATGTATGCATATGAAGTAAAATTTTGGAAAAAAAATAAAAAAAAAGAACATATGGCTGAAAAAAATTACGTAGTTGTACTAAATGACTGCATATGAAACGGAAAATCTCATAAAATAATTTTGTCCAGCTAGCTTGTTCTACACGAAACACTGTGCGTTGGTATGTTTTACTAACCCTGTTTCTATTTTCCCTATCTAACATTTTATTTTGCGCAGTCAAAAGCTTTGACCGAACTGCATCAAGTGGCACTTTATTAAAAAATATTTGAAATGGTTTTTCTTCTATTACTGAGTGAATCGTTTTATTGTATCGATGCACAGCACGATATATCGACTCAGCAAAACTTATTAAATTATATTCGTGTTTAATGCAACGCGCGATTTCTATTACGGTCGAATGCACTCTTTCAACTTGTCCATTAGTTGTGCTATGACCTGGACTACAAAAAATAATTCTTATTCCTAATCTTTGCATTAAAGATTTAAACTGCATTGTAATAAACCCAGGTTCATTATTAACCGTTATTTCGTTTAACTCAGGAAAACTTTGAATAACTTATATTTTTCCTCCAAATTAATTTTATCTTCAATTTGCTTTAGTACCAAATATTTAGAATATTCATAAATTTTGTCGATGGGTAAGTTTCTCTTAAGACATGTTTAATTCCATAAAGCACCTCTGGTGTGCAGTAAATTGCGGTAACCAATTTTGGATTCAAATATTCTGTCAAAACCGAAGGAATATTTTCAGGTTGATCATATTCGATCAAAAAGCGTTTGTTATTAAATGGAAATATGGTTTCTAGGGTTGTAATTCTAAATTATCAATAAGGATTTGCTGTTTGAAATGATTTAATGGTTTTTTTGTTGCAGCAATTTGATATTCATCACTACTTTCTGCAGAATGTTGTGTATTAGTTAAAGAGTCGCTTGAGTTACTTTCATCATTTTCCGACTCTGTTACATTATTTAAAAAGCATCTGCAACCACATTTATTGCACCTGGTTTATAAATAATTTTTGGGGAAATTCGTCAATAAATGCCCTCCATCTTTTCATTTTAATATTTAGATTTCTTTCAGAAATTGTAGATGATAATGGTTGATGGTCGATGTGAATCTCCAAATCTCTCACCGAATAAAGGTAATTTCGTAAATTCTTCAATGCACACACAATGGCAAATAATTCCTTTTCATTTGTCGCATAGTTTTTTTCAGTCGTGGTTAATGTTTTTGAAATAAAAGTCACTGGTCTCCCCTCTTGAGATAACACAGCTCCTACGGCTACATTTGATGCATCTGTTGTTAGAACACATTTTTTTGTAAAATCTGGTTGTATCAATTCTATCTGCTGGCACAACAATCCATTTAGTTTTTCGCAAGCAGCTATTGCCTCTTGGTCTAGATTGACAATAGTTTTTTTGATTTATATTGGGAGATTTTACCATTTTCCCCTTGTAAATATCTTGTAATTGGTTTTGCTATTTTAGCATAACCATCTATAAATTTCCTATAATATCCCGTTAAACCTAAAAATCCTCTAACCTGACGTAGAGTTCTTGGTATTGGATAATTTTTTATTGCTTCTATTTTCTTTGGATCGGTTTTAATGACCTTATGAGATACAATGTATCCCAGAAACCCAACTTCTTGCTCGATAAACCTAGACTTTTCTAGAGATATTTTCATATGGGCCTTTTTCAGTACTTCTATTACCAATTCTAAATGTTTCAACTGATCCTCCAAATTACGTGAATATACTATAATGTCATCAATGTAGACATGACAAAACTTCCTTATATATTCATGCAAAATATTATTCATAGTCCGTTGGAATATGCTGGGAGCGTTGCGAAGGCCAAAGGGCATTCGCACATACTCATACTTCCCGTTATTAACGGAAAACGCCGTTTTTTTCAATATCCTCTTCTCTCATTAATATTTGATGAAATCCAGATTCGGGATCTATCGTTGAAAAATATTTTGATTCCCCCAAATTTGAAAGTATGATCTCTGGATTCGATATCGGATATCTATCCGGAATAGTTTTTTCATTTATTTTTTTAAAATAAATCACTAAGCGTAACTTAGGACTTCCATTCTTATTAATTCCCTTTTTTGGAACTACCCAACATGGAGAGTTATATGGACTCTTACTTTCCCTTATAATCCCCTTCTGCAATAGACTTTGGACTTCTTCATTAACAAAACCATTAACAGATATTGGATATGGATATTGTTTGGACCAAATGGGTCTTTCCTCATCCATGCGAATTGCTGCTCTGACATCTGTGTTGAATGGTAAATCCAAATCAACATCTTCGTGTTCTTTTTTTATAACATCAATTATCTTCTGACGAAGATTTTTTATATTGCCCTCTTTTGGGCTTATTTTATTATTTGGAATTTTGCTGGTACATTCTTCAGCTGGCGCTGTGGAATGTTCTTGTTCCACATTTGTTCTATTTTTTATATTAGCTGTACTATTGCCGGTTTTACCGTCGGCTGGCGCTGTGGAAAATTTTTGTTCCACAAAGCTCATTTTATCAACCTCACTTTCTTTTTCACAACTGTGCTTTATAGCAGTCCTTTCCACAAATTCATAAATTTTTTCAATTCTATTAACAATTAACTTCTCCAGATTCACTAAAGCGTTGACTTTCCGCAATAAATTATAACCTATAAGGAGATCTGACTCCAAGTTATGAATTTCGTAAAAAATCTCTTTAACACCAAACAGATGAATTTCGTGATAAAATCTTATTATTGTATAACCATTAATGGTTTTTATCCTCTTATAAATATCCAATTCTTTTGGATTCCTATAAATTCCCTTCCTGAGGTAACAGGATTTTGCACCTGTATCTACTAAAATTTCAAAATCTTTTTTTATAGCTTGGTCATACAGATATATATATATGGCAAGCTTACTTTTGGCCTAAAAAATGGCCTTCTTAATATTATTTACTCGCTGTACTTTTTCCTGTGGTTGCGCACTGACTTGCGCACCTCCAACTCTTTTATTAAAATTGTTGTTTTGCGAATTGTTTCTAACTCCCTGTGGCATATATCTATTACTAGGCCTATTCTCAATTTGCAAGGATGGATCTACACCCATTGGCTCTGGACGGGTTTTTTTATTGTCGCCGAATATTGGACTATTTTTCTCCGGGTACCTCAAATTATTCTGAAACTCCTGACTTCTCCGATCATTATAAGGAAGTCTGTGGGGAGATGAATTAAAACTTTTCTGCGAATATTGCAAATGATTTGCAAATATTGCAAAGCAAATTGTGACCTCATTTGATTGGCATTTAACTCTTGAGTCTTGGCAAGGGCATTTGGCAAATCTTTGGGTGCCAAGGTAAACAATAGCCGTGTTTTTTAACACGCGCGTATACGTTTCGTTTGCGCGTGTTAAAAAACGCCTATCTTCGCTTAGATAATGCTTAGGAGACCCATCTAGCGGCTGTGGTAAAACAACTAGCTACAGCAACAGGGTGTAGCGAAAAGCGGAGACGCAACGCTCTGATGGCCATAGGGTATAACATATAGCTGAATCAGTTGCGATGAATTGTGGACACACATATAATACATAGAATTAGTGTACAGGGTGAAACAAAGACACATATTTCAGTTACATCTGAGTATAATGCATGGCGGAACGATACAAGGTGGCAGCATGGCGACATACCTACAAACATAAATAAAAATTTCATGTACTTTGTTTTTGTAAATTCGATGGACAAATGTCAAAATCGTATTGCGGCGGAAGTTGATGTATCAAATCAAATAAAAAAAGTTTATAATCAGCTGTCCCATGCTGTCACCTTGTATCGTTCCGCCATGGTATAATGCGTATTGAAATTTAGTAGGACAAAATTTATGCGCAGCAATTTCAGAGGTGTATTTATAGTTTGTCTCTTAGCAGTCAATATAAAGTTTAAACGTAAACGGATATACTCGTGTTAAAAAACACGGCTAATATTTGATCTAATGGGTGACTAAGCCCAGTTATAAAGGTCCGCAGAGCAGTGGCTCTGTTTTTAGAGTTTAGCTCTTTAGTTATGGGTGAGCTTGTCCCATGAGTAATTATGGTCTTATTTATGAGAAGCGTCAACTTCTCGTTAACCTCATTATAGAAACCTATCAGGGATTTCGATCCCTGTCTCAGGACACTCATCTCCTGCTCGATTATATGACTTGGCCTTTTGTCAGCAAAGGCAAAGTCCAGACGACTTAAAATTGCGTCGAAATTCAAAACTGTTCCGTGATTGGTCAGTATATCATTGGCCTCACGGGTAATTTTATTCCTTAAAATTGTTGTGTACAAGGACATGGAATTATTGGCTGCTTCGCTTACATAATTATTTATCTTACCCCCAAACTCAGGCAAAGATTTGATAACGTCTAAAGGTTCGTCACAATTTATATTTGAATCTATTTGTTCGGGTACAAACTCGGTCACAGCATCATTGGTGTTGTTGGCCTGTATCTGTCGCCTCATTTGATCTACTTCCGTTCGTAATGATGCCGTACTAGCGGCAATCAATCTAGATATTACATCCACATTAGTTGTATTATGATTACTATTTATTGACATTTTTGTCAAATCTTCTATCAAAGAATGCAGATCTATATACCCTTTTCAAATCTTCTTTCACAATCTTTTAGCAGTTTATATAAATTTTATTTTTTAACTTTGCTTTATCTCTTCTAGTTTTGCCTTCACTTTTATAATCTTCTAATTTATATGTACATACATATAATTATTTATACATACTATGTATTAACATATAGCTTAACTATTTTCTTAATTAGCTTACGCTTCTTCATCTTCGGATTCTCGTCCTTCTATTTGATCCTTGTTGGCTTTGTGGATGAATGCTGATGTACATATATTGGTGGTCCTTTCACTTTCCCGAGCTACGTAATTCGCGTTTTTAGTTTTCCTGTAAGGTGACAAATATTTTTGGTCAGTATTGCTTTCACTCAATCTTGTACGAACTTCCGTTTGTATATGCAAATAATCGTGTGTTGCTTTTTACACATATTCCGTTGTTTTGTTCACAAATTGGTTTTCAGGAAAATAACGATTTTTCTTAATGTCCTTTAATCGAAAAGACACAACAAAAATTTACTCTTCAGTCATTTTTTTGTTTGCTTTAATTTTAGTGTTTTTTTTTTCTCTCCTTTTTAGAGATACTTGTTTTATTTTAATTTTTACAGGGTTTTTTTCACTCCAGAGGACACGCAACCTTTTTACAGGCTATCACTGCGTGTCTCCTGGCAGGATCGCCAATTAAAGTTTAAGTTGGGTAAATTGAGTTTTTAAAAACTCTTGCACTTTATTTCAATATCGCTCAAAAAACTGACTAAGCTTTACATTTTTCTCTTATTTATAACTTACAAATAGTCTACAATAGGCATATTGAATAGGATGCCTCTCTTAATACGATGCCTTAGTAATTTTACATCTGGCATTGCATCAGCTGGCTAACGCAAGGTAAGTATGTGGGAATGGAATGTTACAACGGATTTGGTAAATAAATCAAATAGCAACTTTTAAAGAATTTGTTTATATTTGCCACCTGAATTGAGTGGAGTCATGTTCCTTAACTCGCATTCTAGAGTCACCCCTGGTCCACCCTTATGGCGATATCTCGAAAAGGCGTCCACCTATAGAACTAGGCCCACTCCATTTTAAAATACTCATTAACACCTTTCATTTGATACCCATATCGTACAAACAAATTCTAGAGTCACCTCTGGTCCACCTTTATGGCGATATCTCGAAAACGAGTCCACCTATAGAACTAAGGCCCACGCTCTTTTAAAATACTCATTAACACCTTTAATTTGATACCCATATCGTGCGAACAAATTCTAGAGTCACGCTGGTCCACCTTTATGGCGATATATCGAAAAGGCGTCCACCTATAGAACTAAGGCCCACTCCCTTTTAAAATACCCATTAACATCTTTCGTTTGATACTCATATTGTACAAACGGATTCTAGAGTCACCTCTGGTCCACCTTTATGGCGACATCTCGAAAAGGCGTCCACCTATAGAACTAGGCCCACTCCATTTTAAAATACTCATTAACACCTTTCATTTGATACCCAAATCGTACAAACAAATTCTAGAGTAATTAAAATACCATTATTACCCTTCATTTGATACTCATATCGTATTGTAACGAATTTACTGCAATTCCGATTATTTCAAATCTTCTACTAAGGTTCGAATCACTAAACTGTTGAATAAACAACATCACCTTTCAGTAATGCAAAATGGTCTTTATTAGACTACTTTCAAAATAACACTTCTATTGCTTCACAGATAGCGTCCTAAATCAAAACTGATTCTCGCGTCTCTACTGTTGGTGCATTTATACTCTGTGATTTCCTCGTTGCATCTTCTAGGCGCTTCCAGAATTTACTTAGTTAATGCCATATAATTATAACTACAGATGCACGTGTATAGCTTCTCATATGCGCGTGTATTTGTCAGAGACACTTCCACAATTACAATTGCATAATTTTGGGAGCATCTCAGATAAGATATCTGCATGTATTTGTGCGTTGCTTCTCCGCTGCGTGTACGTACATATGTGTAGTCATAATGCTTGATTCGTTTATGTAGATACATAATGATTGATTTATGGATATGCATATAATCACTGCTTAGCATCGGCTTAGAGATGGCAGTACCCCTTAGTGTTGCTAATATTCGTAACACTGCCCTCCACCTAAGTCTGATCGTCCCGATCAGACAAATCTCCCGATCTAAACGCCGCTACCATCTCCAAATGTACCACTCTTCTACTCCGTGGTTTCCCAATGGTTTGTATGCGGTAGATGGTACCACTAATCTTCTTCACAACTTTGTACGGGCCTTCCCAACTGCACCGAATCTTGGATGGAACACCTTTCCGCCGGTGAGGGTTGTATAACAGTACCAAATCTCCCTCCAAGAAACCCCGAATTATTGTACTCATCGTACCTGCGTTTCATCTTACTACTCATTATCCTTGATCGTTCCCTCGCACTCTGTTGTTTGGCCAATGAACCACTTTGTAGAGCTTGCTCTTGATGGATTGGCTTCACATAATCAGTATCGTTCCGGCGTTTCTCAACAGAGGTGCGCGCTGGCTTGAAACCACCCTTGCATTCTTTCTGGAAAATTCTTTCAGTCGTTTTAGTGCGTCCATTAGGTTTTGTCAATGCCAGTGTTTTTCTCGAATATTTGCAACACTAAGGGGTACTGCCATCTCTAAGCCGATGCTAAGCAGTGACTGTACGCACATCAATAATTCAATCATTATGTCTACACATATGTACGTACACGCATCGGAGATGAGATGCCCAAACACATGCAGACATCTTATTGCGATGCTCCTAAATGTAGGCAATTCTAATTGTGGGAGTGTCGCCACACATACAAGCGCATGGGGTGTGAGAGAAGCTATACAAATTATACATCTGTAGTCGTAGCTGAGAAACCAACAAGTAAGTTCTGGAATGGAAAAGCCTAGAAGTATGCAACTAGGAAATCAAAGAGTATAAAAATGCGAGAACAGTAGAGGCGAGAATTAAGTTTCATTTGAGCTATCAATCAGTTTGGTTATTAAGCCAGCCAGTTGCAAAGTATAAGTGTTATTGTGAAGTACTTTAATAAAGGTCATTTTTCCATTATTCAATATTGGAGTTATTTATTCAACAGTTTAGTGATTCGAACTTAGCGGAAGGTTGCAAATAAGCAGAATTACAGTAAATTCGTTACAATTGGTGTCAGAAGAGGAATTGTTGAATAAATTCCAGAGGACAACAAGGACATGGCAAAGTTCAGTGAATTGAAGATCCAGCAACTGAAGAAGGAGTTGGAGAGCCGTGGATTGAATACAAGCGGCGTTAAACTCGAACTTCAGGCACGGCTACGAGAGGCAATGGAAGCAGAAGGAATTGATGTGGATGAGTATGTCTTTTATCCTGATGAGGACGAGACAACAACAAAAATTGAAGGGAAAAACGAAATATCGCAGACAGTTACGAGCACAGACTTGAACATGATTTTGGCTGCAATATCTGCACAAACATCGACAGTAAAAGAAATGCCGTCAGAAATAACATCGAAGATTGAAGCACAAGAAACGCGTATTTCAGAAATGTCGACACTGATTACATCCAAGATGGAAATTAAACTGGCAGAACAGAAGACATATATGGTATCCCAAATGGAATCACAGGAGACATGTATTTCCGAAATGTCGTCACAAATAACATCCAGCATTGAAACACAGGAGGCACGTATATCCGAAATGTTGTCACAAATAGCATCCAGGATTGAAGAACAGGAGGCACGTATATCCGAAATGTCGGGACAAATTTCAGCACAGGTATCATCACAGATCTCTGTACAACTAGAAGCCCGTATGGACGAAAAAATAATGCCGTTTGAGAACAAAATCGAGGCTGAGGTAGATGCTTTAAAAGGTCGTATACAGGAGCTGAAACTAAATCGCCCAGTTTTTTCAGCAAGCAATACGAAGGTAAAAATACCATCCTTTGACGGTTCTGCTCCTTTCCAGGTCTTTAAGCTACAGTTTCAGAAGACCGCAGCAGTGAACAACTGGAATGTGGAAGATAAAGTTACCGCACTCTTCGTAGCATTGAAAGGACCAGCTGCCGAAATCTTACTGACTATTCCAGAGTACGAACGGAACAGTTATGACGCATTGATGGCTGCTGTAGAACGGCGATACGGAAGCGAACACAGGAAAGAGATATTTCAAATAGAATTGCAAAACCGTTACCAAAAAGCTAATGAGATTTTGCAAGAGTTTGCTTCGGATGTTGAAAGGTTGGCAAATACGGACGCACCCATGGAATACACTGAAAGGGTAAAAATCCAGAGCTTCATAAATCGCATACGAGATGTGGAAACGAAGCGGGCTACATATGCGAATCCAAAACTAACATTTGCTGAAACGGTATCCCACGCACTGACTCAGGAAACAGTGTCACTTTTGAGTAAGCCCGCATACAAAGCTCATCGCGTGGAAGTGGAAAGGCCAGACTGGGTAGACACAATTTTGGAAGCATTAAAACGAACGCAGCAGAAAAACGATGGCGCCGTCAAATGCTTTAAGTGTGGGAAGCCAGGGCACATTGCACGTTATTGTAGTACCAATCCTAACAATTCCAGCAATGTGGGTGGCCGTAAACGCAGAGCTGAAGGAGACGAGCAAATCTCCAAATCCACTCAATCTTTAAACTAAAGCGAGTCGGCCGCAAGGGGCGACAGCTGGCTCCCTCAATTGAATGCCCCATAATCTCTATCTCGCAAATTGGAAGAAGGTCAAGCAATCTTACTGTCGGAGGACATGTGGATGGAAAGGAACGTTTACTGACTGTAGATACAGGTGCATCCCATTCCATCATTCGATCCGATTTAGTCAACAAGAAGATAAGACCACTGCTTGGAGCAAGATTACGTACAGCCACGGGATAGGACACCCAGGTAATTGGAGAAGTAGAATGTGAAGTAGAAATTGGGAACGTCACGGTACTACACAATTTTATAGTGGCAGGTATTGTTGATGAAATCATAATTCGAGTGGACTTCTTAATCAACCAAGGCATCAAGATCGATATGCAAAGCAAGACGATGCGATATAAGAACATGGATGTGCCACCTAATTTCGGCTACGAGAGAGGCTACAGCAGTAAGCGAGTGCTGGTGGAAGAGAGTCAGCAAATACCACCAAAATCAGAAGCAGTCATCTGGGCAAAGGTTGATGGAGATTGTGGGACAAACAAATTGTGTGTTGTCGAAGCAGCAAATAAATCAGCACTGAACATACTTGTAGGAAAAACCCTGGGAATGACAAAACAAGATGGACGTATTCCCGTAAGAGTACTCAATGAGTTCAAGTCACCATTCAATTTGACCAAAGGAGCTATTTTGGTAAGATGCCAAGAGGCCGAAGTAGTTATTAACTGTGAACAGCTCCAGGAACACGTTTCATCTAGTAATACTGATCTTTCAAATGACATCACGGCATGGACGCAGGGGCTAGAGGAAGCCTATCAGAGTAAGGCAAAACAACTGCTCCTAAGGTACGCGAACATATTTGACCAGGATGGTTCCAAACCAGGCCGCACCAATGTTGTGAAACATCAAATTGACACTGGAGATGCGAGGCCGATCCGTCAAGCTCCACGTAGTGTTCCACTGGCGAAGCGGGAAGTTGTGAGTCAAATCATACAAGAAATGAGCGACAGCGGCGTCATCGAACCATCAGCTAGTCCATGGAGCTCACCGGTAGTACTTGTAAAGAAGAAGGATGGAAAAATGAGGTTTTGCGTTGACTACCGGAAGTTGAATGACGTTACGAAAAAGGATAGCTACCCATTGCCAAGAATTGACGACACTCTGGACTCGCTATCTGGTACGAAATGGTTTTCCACGCTGGACTTGAAAAGCGGCTACTGGCAAGTGAAGGTGAAGGAGGAAGATAAAGAGAAAACAGCCTTCAGTGTCGGTGATGGTCTTTGGCAATTTACAGTGATACCTTTTGGACTTTGTAATGCACCAGCTACTTTTGAGAGACTCATGGACCAGGTACTGAAAGGACTACATTGGAAAACATGCTTGGTGTACCTGGACGACATCGTCGTATTGGGCAAGAACTTTGATGAACATCTTAAGAACTTGGAGGAAGTGTTCCAGAGAATAGCTGGCGCTGGTCTGAAGTTAAGTCCCGAAAAGTGTGCGCTGTTTAAAAAGGAAGTAAACTATTTGGGTCACAAGGTACCGACAGAGGGCATCTGCACTGCGAACGAAAAAATAGAGGCTGTAAAGGATTGGCCAAGACCACAGAACCTACATGAATTGAGAAGTTTCCATGGGCTGTGCACATATTACCGCCGATTTGTACCAAATTTTTCCAGCGTAGCCCATAGCCTCCTTGAGCTTACAAGAAAAATCAAAGCTTTCGAATGGAAGAAGGAGCAAGAAGTGGTTTTCCAAACATTGAAGGAGCGTTTGTGCACTGCCCCAATGTTAGCATATCCGATTCCAGGAGCAACATTTATTCTAGGTACAGATGCGAGTGGATATGATATAGGAGGCGTTTTATCACAACTGGTCGATGGACAGGAGAAGGTAGTTGCATATTACAGCCGTTCGATTGGAAAACCAGAGAGGAACTACTGTGTTACGCGGAGAGAGCTGTTGGCATTGGTAGAGTGCATTAACTATTTTCACAAATACCTCTCCGGCCAGCGATTCCGTGCCAGGACAGATTACGCAGTGTTGAAATGGCTTCTGCAGTTCGGTAATCGGGAAGGACAATTGGCACGGTGGATCGAGCGACTACAAAGCTATGACTTTTCCATTGAGCATCGAAAAGGTAGTACCCATGGAAATGCCGATGCAATGTCACGAAGACCATGTAGTATGGAATGCAAGCACTGTTCAAAGGCCGAGGCTAAAGAAGACGTTATAGATGTCCGGCTAATGACTATAACGTGTACGGTTGAATGGGACAAGGAAAAACTAAGAAAGTGTCAGCTAGAAGATACAGATATTTCACATGTTATGCAAGGGCTCGAACGAAACGAAAGACCAAGCAGAGAGGAGATGTCAGCAGAGAGTCCCATCGCGAAGTCATATTGGGCACAGTGGAACAGTTTAGAATTGATATCCGGTTGCTTGCATCGAGTATGGGAGAGTGAGGATGGTCAATGCAAGAAGAAACTGATAGTTGTTCCCAGAAAGAGGATTCCTGACGTGTTCAGCGAGCTGCATAATGGTCCAAGTGGAGGTCATCTTCGAATCACGAAGACACTTGAGAAAATTAAGCAGAGATTCTATTGGGTTGGTTGCCGTCAGTCGGTCACCGAGTGGATTGCCAACTGCGAGGTATGCAACAGAGCGAAAGGGCTCAAAACCCGAAGTCATGGCCAGATGAAGCAGTATATTTCAGGTGCACCATTTGAAAGGATCGCCATGGATGTCGCAGGTCCATTTCCTACTAGCAACCGCGGAAACAAATACGTACTGGTGGTTATGGATTATTTCAGTAAATGGCCAGAGGTATACCCAATCCCAAACCAAGAAGCAGAAACAGTAGCAGAAGTGTTTAAAAACGAATGGGTTGCAAGGTATGGTGTACCAATGGAGTTATATTCTGACCAAGGCAGGAATTTTGAATCAGCTGTGTTCCAAGAAATGCGCAAGAAGTTGGGAATACGAAAAACACGGACAACTGCATTGCATCCTCAGTCCGATGGTATGGTGGAACGTTTCAATAGAACATTGGAGAAACATTTAAGGAAAGTAGTAGACAAGTACCATAAGGACTCAGATACACGCGTATCATTATTCTTGATGGCCTACCGATCGGCAGTACATGACACAACGGGCCAAACTCCCGCAAAGGTAATTTTTGGCAATGACCTTCGACTGCCAGCTGATTTGAAGTATGGGATAGATGCCGATGCGGAGAGGAATGTCAAGAAATCCACTGGTGTCTTGGAAGAAGAGCTGAGAGAGATACACGATCTGGTAAGGCAACGAGCAAAGATTATGAGTGACAAGATGAAAGCGAGGTACGATAAAGCAATTAATTCAGAAGGGTTTCAGGAAGGAGATTTGGTGCTGCTATACAACCCACAACGAAAAAGATGTTTGTCCCCGAAATTGCAGTGTAACTGGGAAGGCCCATACAAAGTTGTAAAACGGATCAACGATGTAGTGTACCGCATACAAACCATTGGCAAACCACGAACCAAAATGAAGGTGGTTCATTTGGAGAGGCTAGCAGCGGTTAGATCGAGAGATTTGTCTGATCGGGACGATCAGACTTAGGTGGAGGGCAGTGTTACGAATATTTGCAACACTAAGGGGTACTGCCATCTCTAAGCCGATGCTACGCAGTGACTGTACGCACATCAATAATTCAATCATTATGTCTACACATATGTACGTACACGCAGCGGAGATGAGATGCCCAAACACATGCAGACATCTTATTGATTTGCTCCTAAATGTAGGCAATTATAATTGTGGAAGTGTCGCTCACACATTCGAGTGCATGTGGTGTGAGAGAAGCTATACAAATTATACATCTGTAGTCGTAGCTGAGAAACCAACAAGTAAGTTCTGGAATGGAAAAGCCTAGAAATATGCAACTAGGAAATCAAAGAGTATAAAAATGCGAGAACAGCAGAGACGAGAACTCAGTTTCATTTGAGCTATCAATAAGTTGGTTATTAAGCCAGCTAGTTGCAAAGTATAAGTGTTATTGTGAAGTACTTTAATAAAGGCCATTTTCCATTATTCAATGGTGGAGTTATTTATTCAACAGTTTAGTGATTCGAACTTAGCGGAAGGTTGCAAATAAGCAGAATTACAGTAAATTCGTTACAATATTTTATTTATTCCATTTCTTTATTTTCTTTGGACATACATATACTTTTCTTCAAATAATTCCACATTGCCTTGCTATCCCCAACATTATGTGTGATTCTTTGTTCCATATACTTGGCCTTTTTAATCTTTATAAGACGTTTATACCAGCACTTTGTAAGGTTGTATTCATCCCATTCACCTGTTTTTTGAGCTATCTATATCTTCTATAATAATAGTAATAATAATTTATAATAATAATCTATATATACATATAAAAAGAAGTGTACATTTTGATTGTCACTCCATAACTCGAGAACGGTTCGACAGATTGCCATGAAATTTTTAGGAAAGATACAGGAAGGAGAGATGATGGTTAGTTGATTTTGAAATCTCAAATCGGTTTAGCCATATATATATAAAAATCAAATTCTGTGTGTGTGTGTTCGATATGGAAACGTATTTCCCACACATCAATCATCACCAAATTTTAGTTATGGGTTCCTTCAATCAACGGGAAGGTTTTAGGCTAAAAATAATTTCGATATATACAAAGGGCGTGGCACCTCCCATACAAATGGAACTTTTGGTAGGTATACAAGCCAGAACATTGAAATGCAGTAAGGAGTTATATGAGGTCAATCCCTAACACCACCAAGAAAATGCGGAATTTGGAAAAAGGGGGCGTAGCACCTTCCATACAAATGGAATCCTTAGTAGTTATACAAGCCAGAACATTGAAATGCAGTAAGGAGTTATATGAGGTCCCTAACACCACCAAAAAATGCGGAATTGGGAAAAAGGGGGCATGGAACCTCTCATTCAAATGGAATCTTTGGTACTGCATAACTTTGAAGGTATACATGCCAGAACATTGAAATTCAGTAAGGAGTTATTTGAGGCCAATCCTTAACACCACCAAGAAAATATGGAATTGGGAAAAAGGGGGCGTGGCACCTCCCATACAAATGGAATATATTATACTTCATATATCTGGATGTCGTAATGGTAGGATAATTAAAATTGGTAAGGAGCTATGTGACGTTAAGTCCTAAAACCTTCAGTAAAATGTGGAATGGGGAAAAACTATGGCTGCCGTACAAACTTAAGTTATTTTAACACCTAAAATTTGACTGCATTGTTGAGTTTAGCTGTTATGCCTTTTGGACGTTTAGTAATCTCCGCTGTTAAAAAAAATTTTTAGCTTCAGTCTATATACATCTATATCTATCTATAAATCTTATAAAATAAAGTCGCTGAATGCCATGTATACACATAACTTCACACAGGAAGCTCCGATTTTAAAACGGTTTTATGCTTTTGAAAGCTTAGCTACGTGAGATGGTACAGTTAATATCATTTGAAGATATATATTATAGGGGCGTGGCAAATTGCCAAAATGTAGTAAAAAATCATAAAATTTTTGTTTACACAGCTATAACTCATAAACGGATGGACGGATTTAAAAAATTCTACTTTTCAGTAAAACTTTGAAATATTCGCCTTCGATCTGCATCAAAAAAAATACTTGATTCCTTTCTTATATCAGCCAAGTTGTTTAAACAAAAGTAACATTTTTATCAAAAAATGCGTATGTGTGTTTGTTCGCTGTGAACTGTCCGCGCTAATTGCTTTTGAGTGAGGCTTGATGCGACACATACGTACATACATAGAATTCGCTGCGTTATTTAACTTCGGGAGTACATTTATATGTATGGATGTATGTATGTATTTTCATATCATATCAGCTTGACATATTTATGCTGTTTATGCGTTGTTGCCAAGTTAATGCAACATAAATGGTTAAGAATGCATACATCTCTTGAAAAATACTCTTTCGTTAAAAATATTGAACATTTCCTTAAAATTCATAAAAAAAAGTTAAATTGTTTGGTATTTTTGCATGTATCACTATCACTATCAGCACATAGTATAAAACAAAGTCGCTTTTTCTGTCCCTATGGCTTTTGAATGCTTAAACCTTTAAAAGTACGCAACGGATTTTGATGCGCTTTTTTTTAATAAATAGAGTGATTAAAGAGGAAGGTTTGTATGTATAATAACTTCCATTAAATAGTGGAGAAATACTGTTATTTTTGAAGTTTCTAATGTAATGTAAGTATAAATATAAAAGATAGATATAACTCAAGAACGGATGAACAGATTTGGCTGAAAATTGGTGGAGGGGTAGCTTAGAACCAGGAGATAGACATAGGATACTTTTTATCCCATTCTGGATAGGGTCCTGGATAGGGTTTCGTACCCGTGGGTGACTAGGGTCTCGAGATATAGGCCAAAATGTGGACCAGGGTAGCACTAGGATGTGTTTTTACATTATGGATATCAAATTGAAGCTGTTGATGTGTGCTTTAGTACAGAGTAAGTTTTATATCGGTGGGTGACTAGGGTCTCGAGATATGGGCCAAAACGTGGACCCGGATGCACCTAGAATGTGTTTTGACATTATGGGTATCAAATTGAAGCTGTTGATGTGTGCTTTAGTACAGAGTAAGTTGTACACCGCTGGGTGACTAGGGTCTCGATATATAGGCCAAAACATGGACCCGTATACCCCTAGAATGTGTGTGTAATATGGATATCAAATGAAAGCTGTTGCTGAGAGCTTTAAAGTAATTTTCATTGTGATTTTCGATTTAGTCGCATCAACCTGGCAAAACTGATAAATATGCATGCGAAGCCGAAATAAAGACATGAATTAATAATACCCACATACCTATTTACATACATACGCCCTATTCGATTTGCCTTAAATTTGGTATATAAATTTGTCTATACCGGCCCTATGCTGCGCGTAACCGGTAAAATTGTAATCGGCAAACAAAATTACCAAAAGTCGTAACCCCCAAATGTAACCGCGATTCTGAGTGTGGAGACCTGTATCGGAGCAAAACTAATATTCATGGTAACCCTGGTGTGGAATATAATATGTTGTAATATATTGGATTATATTGTATTGTATTGGATTGCATTGTATGGTATTGTACTGTTTGGAGTGCGTGTGCGGAAGACACATATTAAAGTACCAGTGAAATATATATATATATATAATTAGTGTGTTCTTATTTAATACAAAATGTTAGGTTGTTACATTGGCGACGAGAATGGGATCTGAAGTTGCGTTAATAAAACGCATTATAATTGTATTTCTGTTTCATTGCAGGTACTGCATCAGGCGTGGTGAATTTGACACGGTGTGGGCTCAACACACACACATAAAGAGGGACACAACCAAAAGCAATTCAATTTGCATAGCATGCGCGCAAGAAAAAAACCAGATTTGATATTTATTGAAGTGATACAGAGAAAAAACGATTTATGTTTGCAAAAGCAGCGCATTTAATTGTGCTTACATATATTTCCATTGAACTGGTAATATGTTTTGAAAATTTAGACAAAAACGATTATTATCTAAAGGTAGTAAATTTGTTATGTGTTGCAGGCCATTGAATTGGTGCATAGACGTACGCATTAAATTGCTTCTTTGAGATAATCATTGAATTGATGAAGAGATTCGAATTCTTAGCAGATGAGAGCAGCGCATTAAATTGGGTTTATATAGGTACATGAATATAGAACAATTTTATTGTTCATTAGATTGTGAAAACTCACAAGCTTTGCATTGGAAATTATAGGAGTGCACATTGAATTGTGCAAGCGAACTATTAATTTGGCGACAAGCATACAAATTAAATTAAAATTGAGACGTTGCTTCGAAACTTCAGCCGAGGTATTGTAACAAAGTTTTGCGTTCGGTGTACGAACGTATTTAAACCAAAATGACTGAATTCAAGCCGTTTTTATGCGATAATATAGACAAAGCGTTACTGCGTAATGAGTGGGAAAAATGGTCCCGATCCTTGTCTCTATTCCTTCAATCTGAAGAAATAATTGACCCTGTTAAGCAAAGGAACAAACTACTGCATTTAGGGGGGCCCCAATTGCAAGAAGTTATATTCAATATTCCGGGTGCTCTTGTAGAAGTTAACGAGAACACCAAAAATGATGTTTTTAATATATTACTGCGGAAATTGAATGATTTTTTCTCACCCACACGTAATTCCACATTTGAGAGGCATTTATTTAGGAAATTATGTCCGTCAGAAGGAGAAGATTTCAATAAATTCTTGTTGCGACTGAGACATCAAATGTCCAAATGCGATTTTGGATCAACTAAAAATGAAATTGAAAGTAATTGCTTAAAAGACAAATTAATTGATTCTTGGGCACCGTCTCAACTTAAAAAACGACTTCTTGAAAACGAACAAAATTTAGATGAAGTTATTGGAGCGTGCCAGGTGCACGAACAAATTAACAAGCAGTCGCAAAGTATGGTGGCAAAACCAGACGGTGAGACTGTCAACAAGATATCGTTGAAGAACCGACAAGAAAAAGATAGTTCCAGTGAATGTGGCAGATGCGGTAGGTTGGGACACAAATACTACGATGATAGTTGCCCGGCGCGAAAATCGAAATGCAATAAATGCGGTCTGATAGGCCATTTCGCTAGGAAGTGTAAGACAAAGGGCCAAAAGCGTAAGCCGGGGGAATATGAGCGTGGCAGCCCAAAAAAGCGTCGTTTCAAATCTTCCACTGTAAAATACATTGACGAAGAAACAGATTTTATGGAAAATAAGTTTGTTGATACGGGGTGTTTTAAAGTAAATTGTTACGGCCAAGAAGATGAATTTATTGAATGCTGCATTGGGGGGCATGCCATTTCTATGGTGATTGACTCAGGATCGCGTTTCAACCTGCTCAGCCATGACAAATGGATTGAGTTAAACGAGAAAAAGGCTGTTTTATTTAACGTTCGTACACAATCAGCGAATCAGTTCAAAGCATATGCTGCGAGTCAGCTCCTCAAAGTCCTTTTCGTCTTTGAAGCACCGATAACTATTGTGGGCGATAAAGAATTAATTGCAACATTTTATGTAATTGAGAACGCGACGCAATCCCTTTTAGGTCGTGAGACAGCAATAAAATTGCACGTTCTAAAACTAGGTCGAAACGTGAATAGTATTGAAACTGTAAACCCATTTCCCAAAATTAAGGATATCAAAATAACCTTATCACTAGACCTTTCAGTGAAACCCATACAACAGCCTATGCGGCGAATACCCATTGCTCTGGAGGAGAAGGTTGAACGGAAATTAAATGAAGCACTTAAACAGGACATCATTGAGCCAGTGGTGGGACCAAGCCCTTGGATCTCACCAATTGTGATTGTCTTTAAGGAAAATGGGGAAATGCGTATGTGCGTCGATATGCGCAGGGCGAACCAAGCGGTTCTTAGGGAAAATTACCCATTGCCAACGTTTGACACGTTTATGACTAAATTAAGGGGCGCAAAATTATTTTCACGGCTCGACTTGAAATGGGCGTATCACCAGCTCGAATTGGATGAATCCTCAAGAGAAATTACCACATTCATTACGCACAAAGGTCTTTTCCGATATAAAAGATTAATGTTCGGTATTAACTCAGCCCCAGAATTGTTTCAACGAGTTTTAGAAGGACTATTATCTCCTTGTAAAAACTGTCTAAATTATATCGATGATGTTATAGTTTTCGGGGAAACAGAAACGGAACATGATGAGGCTCTGGGAAAAGTTATAGAAATTTTTAAAAATAATTGCGTTTTATTAAATCATGAAAAATGTGTATGGCGAGCAAAAGAATTAAAGTTCCTGGGACATACCTTGTCCGATGAGGGTATATTACCAGACCCAGAGAAAATAAAAACAATTCAAAGCTTTAGAGCACCAAATAGCAAGGAAGAGATTAGAAGTTTCCTGGGCCTAGTCACGTATGTTGGCAAATTTATCCCAGACATGGCTGATATAACTGAACCATTGAGAAGCATACTGAAAACTAATTGTAACTTCATGTGGGGGCCAAAACAACAGACTTCCTTTTATAAATTAAAGACGCTTCTTTCCAGCATACCAAAACTGTCGTATTTCAATCCGAAACGTAAGACTAGGCTGATAGCGGATGCGAGTCCCGTAGCTTTAGGAGCTGTCCTCATTCAGTGTGACTTGAGTGATGATCCACAGATAATCTCATTCGCCAGCAAAAGTCTTTCAGATGTGGAGAAGAGGTACTCCCAAACGGAGAAAGAAAGTTTAGCTCTTGTATGGGCGGTGGAGAGATTCTATTATTATTTAACTGGTCTAGAATTTGAGCTTATCACTGATCATAAACCGCTAGAAGCCATTTTTAAGCCTACGTCCAAACCTCCGGCTAGGATAGAAAGGTGGCTTCTGAGGCTGCAATCTTACAAATTTAAAGTAATTTATCGTGCGGGGAAAGAAAACATTGCGGATTCCATTTCGAGGCTTTGCAAAATTGAGAACACACGCAGTTTTGATGAGAACGGTGAACAAAATATATTTCATATAATATCGCACTCAACTCCGTCTTCCCTCACTATCTCCGAAATTGCCAAGACGAGTGCCAAAGATGAAGAGATAAGAGCTACACTCGAATACATTAAATACGATTCCTGGCCAACGGACTCAAAAAGTAGTTTTTACCCTTTCCGCCAGGAGCTGCTGGCTGTTGGTGAAATAATATTACGCGGGACTCGAATAGTTATTCCAAAGGTTCTTCGGCCGAGATTGTTAGAACTAGCACATGTGGGTCATCCAGGCGAATCAGCTATGAAACGGAGAGTAAGAGCCAAGGTCTGGTGGCCGTTCGTTGACAGAGAAGTGGAAACTTTTGTGAAGAACTGCCGGGATTGTTTGGTGGTCTCAAAACCTAATAACCCTACCCCGATGAACAGACATGCGTTCCCAAATGGTCCCTGGCAATGTGTGGCCATGGACCTGCTGGGGCCGTTGCCTAACAATGATTATATATTTGTGCTTATCGACTACTATTCTCGTTACCAGGAAGTAACATTTTTGCGTAAAATCACTTCAGAAGCTATTATCAACGTCTTGAATGAAATCTTTTGTCGGCTCGGTATACCTACATCCATTCGAGCAGACAATGGAAGACAGTTTGTGAGCAGTGAGTTCAAAAATTTTTGCAAGGACAACAACATCGCTTTGATAACGACACCGCCCTATTGGCCACAAGCCAATGGAGAAGTGGAAAATATGAACCGGTCATTGGTGAAGCGTTTGAAAATAGCACACAGCAATAAACGTAATTATATTCAAGAGATTCAAAAATTCCTGTTGATGTACAATGTGACTCCTCACAGCACCACGGGTTCACCGCCAACCCAATTAATGTTTAATCGGGTAATAAGGGATAAAATACCTGGAATTGAGGAAATATCAGAAGATATGATAGACTCGGCAGCAAGAGATTTAGACACTATCAACAAACAAAAAGGAAAGGATAAGGGGGATAAGAAGAGACGAGCAAAGGTATCGAATATAGTACCAGGAGATAAAGTACTGCTACGTAATGTGGTCCTCCCGCATAAGCTGACACCAACTTTTGACACGACCGAATACGAAGTCTTAGAGACAAACGGGAACGAAGTCATCATAAGGAGCGGTGACAAGACCGTTCGGAGAAATATAAGTCACGTAAAAAAAGTACCAATCGCTTTCACTGCAGTGGATGAAACCGATTCTTCGACACCACCTCCAGAAACATCGCTCGAAACTGATCTTCCAATAAACTCAAACTCGACGTCACCACCTCGTGCAACACTTCAGTCGAATTGTACCGAAACGGAAAATTCTAGGTCCGAACCTCACTGCGAAGCTGAGAGACCAGACACTCAACCTAAGCTTTGTTTGAAGCTGCAAAATAAGGGAGGGATGTGGAGACCTGTATCGGAGCAAAACTAATATTCATGGTAACCCTGGTGTGGAATATAATATGTTGTAATATATTGGATTATATTGTATTGTATTGGATTGCATTGTATGGTATTGTACTGTTTGGAGTGCGTGTGCGGAAGACACATATTAAAGTACCAGTGAAATATATATATATATATAATTAGTGTGTTCTTATTTAATACAAAATGTTAGGTTGTTACACTGAGCAGATGGTAACGCTGTCATGACGAAGAAACTCACCAGTGTGTATGGTGGAATTGAAAAACATATGTTTTTATAATCAAAAGAAGAAAAAAGGAAAATGGAAATCAACAAGTAAGTAAATTTTGGTAAATATTTTATTAAATTCATTATTAATTATTTATTTTAATTATAGAAAATATGCACGTACCACCCCATCCCAGATGCGACTATATGTGGCATATTGTAGGGATCATCCCGAGCTCCTGCAAGGTAAAAACTGCCCCACATCGCCAAATCAGGTTCAAAGGATGCGGGAGGAGCTCACATCTAAATTGAATGCAATGGTGGGGCCATCAAGAACATGCGATACCTGGCGAGAGGTAAGCAAATTGATTTTTATATAATTAAGGGTTTTGTGTTGTTTTGTGTGCCAAAAATTTACTCCGGCTACACGTAGCCGGAGTAATGCAAACTGCAGGATTTTTGTGTCAAGTACACATTTTAATGTCCAATAACATAGAACAGCGCACCTGTGTAATTAAATACTAAAATTCTTATTTATAAGTTAATAGTTGTTGAAATTTGTACTTGGCATAACAAAGCATGTATGAGCGCCACAAGCACCAGAATAATACCATACATAACTACATACCACTAAATTATTATTGGAAAGAGGGTAAGAACTGATTGTTTGTCTTTATTTATAATTTCAGAGTTTGGGAAACTGGCGAAAACAGTTGCGTTCCCGGGCCCGAAAATTTTCCGCCGAGAGGAGAAAGACAGGTAGTGGACAAAATCCTGTGGCAGAGCTCACTAATTTCGAGCAGCAAGCGTTAGAGGTGTTTGGGATTGCTGCTGTGGAGGGCCACTCAACCTCAAGGCTGGGCTTCCAGGTAAATATATTTGTAATACACTTGTGTAATACAATAATAACCGCTGGTAGTGTATGTGTGTAATTATTATGCCCATGTACATATATGCATTTCTTGCATTTTTATTTAAGAATTGAAATATGTTGTCATATAAAACTATACTGCCAATATTGTAGTATTACATTTTTATATTGTAAAAAAATGTGACGATAATACTTTTTTTTTTTTATTAATAGAACGCCAACAATGCCGAAAATGTTCATCCAACGCCAGAGGAATTACCACTGGAAATTCCACCACCTGCTTTTGCGGAAGATCCGAACGAGTTTGCCTCGTTTTGCTTAGTGGTAAGTGAGTCGCCCAGTTGAACTTCCTCACGTCCTGTTACTCCCAATCCCGTGCCACGCAGTGCTGCTGCGAGCAATTCTGCCGCGCCGAATGCTGATACGCCCAGACTAGTTTTGTTGTCAACGTCACGCAACAGAAGAAGGAGCGCTAAAGATGAAATTTTTGAATTGGTGCAACAGGACATGAGGAACAGGCGTCATGAACAGTCAAGACTGGCTGAGTCCCTAGACAATTTGGGAAATGGGTTGATGTCGTTGGCTGCGGCAATTCAGGAAATGGTGGCATTGCAAAGACAACGCCGGGACTAAGCTCGTATGATGTCAGCCAGTATGCTTTAAGTTTAGCTTAAGAACATTGAATTCCTTTTTTTAAGTATTAAGTAATTTAAGAAATTAAAAAAGACTGAATTAATTTTTATTTGTTTTATATTATTGAATTTTTATTTCATTTAAAACGAATTTCTTTTAATTTTAAATGTATCAATATAATGCAGTAATTTTGCTTTTTAAATAACCAATATGAAATGTGATAAACTTATTTACAAACACAAAAACAGACTATTCTGTACTTTTTGCTATTTTATTTACTTTATAAACAAATGTATATTAGTTTTTAAGTAAGCAATATGGAATGTAATAAAACTCATTACTATAAAACAAAATTATCAAAGAAGATACTCAGTACTATTTTTTTGTTACTGACTTATTTAGAAATATAAACCCACAAATAAGAAACCTGCAAGTCAATCAAATAATTAATAAAAAGTTTTGAAAATTTTAAATTTTGTCTAAATTTTTATTCATCCTTCAGTATTTGTTTGTGTTTTGTTTACATATATTATTTTATTATCCTATTCGCAGGCACAGTCAGGGTATGTGGTTGATTAACTGCTGGCGAATCCTTTCGCCTTGGCGGTGAAGATGGGTGTTGGTGGCAATTTCTGGTGCAGTCGTTTCCTCGTCTGGCTCCACTTCTTCAATTTCCACTTCGTCACTCGGAAAATTTTTTCTTACAACATTGTGAAGAATAAAGCAGACGTTTACAATTATAGTTACTCTTTCGGGACTATAATTTAAAGTGCGATGTTGTGCCAAGCATCGAAAACGTGACTTAAGTACTCCAAATCCTCTTTAAATAACATTCCTTGCCTTACAATGGTATTTATTGAATTTTTGTTCCAGAGGATTTGCGGGCTGAGCTAAGGGTGTGATAAGCCAAGGCTCTAGGGGGTAAGCTTCCTCTCTGCCCGCTCATAAACGCACGCACGTTTGATGTTGTCCATATACCTGAGTCGTGGCATGACCCAGGAAAAGTTGCATCAATTGCCAGAAACTTTAAGTTTTCGTCGCAAACAGCTTCAACATTGACGCTGTAGTATCCTTTGCGATTCATGTAGAGGCTACACGGTCTGACAAATGAGCGCCACATGTGTGCAATCGATTGCACCGATAACACCCTTCAAACCAAACTTTGCGTAGAACCTTAACAAGTAGAAACAAAAAATATTATCCCATGTACTATCTGTAAGTTTCCACGTTCAACGTTACCTTGCTTTTACAGCCAACTGCTCCTCGTTTGTGGTAGGAAAACTTACTTCAGATGCTTTTTCTTTCACAATTAAATTTGTAATGTATTTGATAGCTCGTGATGCAGAAGATTGGCTGAGCGCAGCGTATATACATATTATTAGCAACACATTTTTGATACGATCCATGTGCTAAAAATGTGAGACAACAAAAAAATCGTACTCCAAAAGGCAGAGAAGTAGGTTGGTCATCCTTTGGCCACAACTCTTCTATAAGTATTTTACAGGCTTCTTTCGGTAAACGAAAATGCTCTTTGAAGGTACTACAAGGAAGATTCAAAGGATCACTACTGTTCCGAAGACTATTTAAGTTATGTCTCCGTTCCAAAATTTCATCATATTCTTCATCTTCAGCAAGCAGCAATAATAGTAAATTGGACATTTTTATTATATTAAACTGATTATTGGCGCTAATTTTTACATTTCCTTGTATTTGTTTATTGTATTTATTTATTTGTTTTTAAAATGCTCGATTTAATTTTCACTTTCGCTTTATTTATTTTTCAGAGTAAACATCAGCTGTTTTATGTGGTTACGTCGATGTTACCACCTATTTTAGTGGTTACGTTGTTATCCGGCAAATTTTGCCTTCAGAATACCAAAAAGGTGTAAAAGTTGCCAGAAGATTTCGTAACCGGTAAAAAATTAAGTTGTTACGACTGTAGAATAGGGCCGTACATGTTAATATTTACGATCCTTTTTTCCGGGAAGTAGACCAAAGACGGGCTGGGAATGGGATTAGGACTAGGACTGGGACTGAGACTCGGAATGGGACTGGAACAAAATGCATACCACCCTCTGGGACTGGCAATAAGGGATTAAGAAGAGTGGGAAAAACTTGAGAGAAGGGAAAAGAGGGAAGGAGAAGGAGACTAGATAGAGAAGAGATAGAGTGAGACGAAGATAGAGATAGATGAAGCGAAAAAGACGGAGGGAGGAGTGAATAAAAGGATAAAGAAAAAGTGAAGAGGGGGAGGGCAGAGTTAGACGGAAAAAGCTTATTAAAATGTACGCAGATAGATCAAATTTAGGGAAGAACAACGTCTGACGGGTCTGCTAGTCTTCTATAAAAATAAAATTCTGTGTGTGTGTTCCCTATGAAAACGTGTTTGCTATACTTCGATCATCACCAAACTTTGGCTCTAGGTTCCTGGATCAAGACGAAAGTTTTTCATATTTCAGAATTAAGAATTTTAAATTTAAATGTTTTTGTTTAATAATTTGGGAAAAATTTAAACAACGTGACATCAGGACGGACAAGGCGACAGCTGTTTCGATTATACCTTGTAAATCTCTTCAAAGCCTTTTCTCCCGGGAGTGGGAGTCGAACTCGCACTCCTACGATAGTTGAAATGGTTGTAAACGCATTCAGCTACGTCATGCCTGTTGTAAAGTTCTTCCCAATTGCCTTCTTTTTTGCATATTTTAATCTTTTACACATTGCATACTTCGTATGCAATTATGTGTTAAAGCTATGCTTGGTACGGCGGTTTTCAAAGAAACTTTGGTTTTTGTTGCTGTTTTCGTTCTATTTATAGAACTACAACGAATTAACCAATTTTGTCTGTTTGTATGATTTTAATAATCGGGGATTGCCCATATTGCTTTTCTAAATGTATGAAAACATTTATTTGAAGCAATTTTTTAATTTTATAATTTATTTAATAATTTGGGAAAAATTTAAACAACGTGACATCAGGACGGACAAGGCGACAGCTGTTTCGATTATACCTTGTAAATCTCTTCAAAGCCTTTTCTCCCGGGAGTGGGAGTCGAACTCGCACTCCTACGATAGTTGAAATGGTTGTAAACGCATTCAGCTACGTCATGCCTGTTGTAAAGTTCTTCCCAATTGCCTTCTTTTTTGCATATTTTAATCTTTTACACATTGCATACTTCGTATGCAATTATGTGTTAAAGCTATGCTTGGTACGGCGGTTTTCAAAGAAACTTTGGTTTTTTTTGTTTTTTGGCTATGCGAAAGAACTATCTTAGCTCCCAAAAATGATCATGCTAACAAAATCAATGATCGCTTTCAAAATCAATTTCCTGGTGAAGTGACGAAATATAAATCGATCGACACAGTTACAGATGAAGATAAAATTGTGAATTATCCAAATGAATTTCTATACTCCTTAGAACCAAAAGGAATGCCTGCGCATATATCAACTTTGAAAATTGGCTCACCATTCATGCTTCTTCGGAATGTAATCAAAGCAACAATCATTAGCGGTAAAAGCAATACAATAATATAAAATAAGATACAAGAATAAAATGTTTTAACAGAAAATTTCACCAAATATGCGTACAAAATTCAATTCAATTTACAGAACAATAAATTAAATTATCAACAAGCAAAACAGAAAAAATAACGCAACATCCATTCGATCTCGGACGTTACAACGTGCGCCTGGTAAAGCTAGTAGATCTTATAAAATAAAGTCGCTAAATGCCATGTACGCACATAACTTCAGACAGAATGTTTCGATTTTAAAACGGTTTTTTGCATTTGAAAGCTTAGCTACGTGAGATGGTACAGTTAATATAATTTGAAGGTATATATTACAGAGGCGTGGCAAATTGCCAAAATGTAGTAAAAAATCATAAAATTTTTGTTTACACAGCTATAACACATAAACGGATGGATGGATTAAAAAAATTTTACTTTTCAGTAAAACTTTGAAATATTTACCTTCGTTCTGCATCAAAAAAAAAATACTTGATTCCTTTCTTATATCAGCCAAATTGTTTAAACAAAAGCAACATTTTTACCAAAAAAATGTGTGTGTGGTTGTTTGGTGTTAAATGTGTGCACAAATTGCTTTTGAGTGAGGCAGGCGACACATATGTAGCATTCGCTGCGTTATTTAGCTTCGGGAGTACATTTATATGTATGGATGTATGTATTTTCATATCATATCAGCTTGACATATGTATGTACATACATATTTATGCGTTGTTGCCAAGTTAATGCAACATAAATGGTTATAAGGCAAACATCTCTTGAAAAATACTCTTTCGTTAAAAATAATGAACATTTCCTTAAAATTCTTAAAAAAAGTTTTATTTTTTAGTATTTTTGCATGTATATGCTCAGGGCCGTAGAGAGAAAATCCGGGCCCGTGACTAAACAATTTACGGGCCCCCTATAAAAAATCCACTAATACATTTGATTAACTTGAATTAATGACGTCTAATTCATGAATCATTATTGATGGATTACATAAAAAAATTTTGCCACATCAACTAAATGATTTTTGGACTAAGAGCTGACAATAAAATTAACACAGAATATTTACTATTTATACTATTTTATTGTAGCGTAGAGATAAAATTCTCTTTTAACAGCCACATATTGTTTCAAATAATCTTTTCTAGTTATTTGGTAACATTTTAATACATTTCTGATAAATTTAATGATGATTATAAATTTTAATTATTCAATATAGAAGATTAGGATATTAAAGAGTGGGTTTTCTTGCTTTTTTCGCTGCAAAATTATTATAATAATATCAAAATTTAACTGTCTTGCCAAAACGGATTCAACACAAAGCGCGGCAAGTTCTAAAACTCGCTCTTGAGATGAACACGATCCATGCAAGTTTTTGATTCTTGAAAGACGCTGAAGGAACGTTCTACACTAGCTACAGTGACAGGTATAGTGCAAAAGATACGTAAATCAACACAAATCTTGGGGAAAATGGTATAAAAATTTTGAACATAGATAGTATTTAGCAATTTCAGACCTTTATCGTAAATGTGTTTCAAGTGAATTATATTGCATTCTAAGCTTTGAGAAATGTCCGACTTGTATTTTTCGACAAATTTTGCTGCGCTCGCTCGCCCGAACCGTTGTTTCATCCATCTCTTCAAATTGCCACAAAAAGGAAAACATGTCGCTCAATTTTTTCATAGTTGCAAATCGTTCAGTAATGCCAGTGATTACCGATTCAACGATCACCAGGATTCTATTGTTTTTAAAATCAGACTGTGAATCATTCATAATCATCTCATTTAAATTATCTTCAAAACGTCTTTTGGGTTTTCTCTTTCGAATGTCCGGAAACTTTGGCAAGATGTTCAATTGAATAGCAACTGCTTTGCATTCGTTCAAAAATTGTTTGCCATTGATTCCTGAACAACTTCAAATCAGCTAATAAGGCATCTAGATGTCGGACCTCATTATATCAGCGATTTTCTGACCAGTTTTTTGGTTACAAAACCAAAAACCGTTCTTGAATTGTAAAATTTGTTGTCTTCGAATTGAAATGGAGTTAGCGCAAAATGAACGTAGTCAACGTGATTAACATCAGGCATATCATCAACGATAATAAGAAAATACTTGGCTTTCTTGCCTTGATCTAATATAGTTTCCCTCACGTGCTTTGTACAAATTTCTATAAATTTGTTCTGAATTTCTGGGGAAAGATAGTGAACTTTTAAACGTTTGTGCTGCTGTTGTGAAATCCTAACTTTCTCCAAATGATCTCTAAGTATCGGATCATAATGGCCTACGAGATCTTAGATATCCAAAAAATGTCCATCGTTTCGTTCACCTTCGCCTTTGAAAGCTACGCCTCTTTCACCCAAAAATAAAATAGTGTCCAAAATTCTATATCCAATTTGTTTCCACTTTCGAGTTTCAGTGATTAGCTGTTCATTGATATCAATTGTAGCTTCCTTTTGAATAAGATTTTGTAAAGATCGCTATTGAATATAACTTTTAATGTGAGCTTCTTCCATACCTGGAATTTCAAATATCCGCCAGGACAACAAATTTTAGGTCGATTTAAAGTATTGATGCTTAACAGACGACATTGTAGGCAATAAAAAGCATTGCTACTGGCACTCCACACTAACCAGTCACGCTCCACTTTCTCTCAATTTGGCAATATTCCGTTTAACAACGCGGTAGGAAATGCCTCGTCATGACAATAACGTGTAAACATAACAGGACACTTGTGATGACCTCGATGAATTATTTCGTTGACTTCTTCAGATCGCAAAAACTCATTATTCATGGTACCAATATCGAAGTCGTTTAAATATTCTGGACTTTGATACAGAGTTGGTGGTATTGTTGTAAGACTTTGCGAAGATGATCAATGTCGCCACGAAAACTTTACGATTTCGGATTCATGTAAACATACATTTTTGTTTGATGTTTTTATTGTTTCCTCAGGCCCAGGCAAAAAATCGTTATCAACAGTCTTTGCTTTTGAAATTCGGCTTAAAATTTTCACATGGAACAACTAAAGACTCTCCTGAATTAAAAAAAAATTCCACAGTACCTCTAAATCGTGGGTCCCCTGAGAAACACATTTTTGTTTGATGTTTGTATTGTCTCCTCAGGCCCAGGCAAAAAAATATTATCAATATTCGTTGCTTTTGAAACTCGGCTCAAAATTTGCACACGGAACAACTAAGGACTCTCCTGAATTAAAAAAAAAGTCATAGTACCTCTAAATCGCTGGCCCCCTGAGAAACACATTTTTGTTTGATGAGAAACACATTTTTGTTTGATGTTTGTATTGTCTCCTCAGGCCCAGGCAAAAAAAAACATTATCAATATTCGTTGCTTTTGAAATTCGGTTTAAAATTTGCACGTGGAACAACTAAAGACTCCCCTGAATTAAAAAAGTGTCTTAGTACCTCTAAATCGCGGCCCCCCTGAGAAACCCCGGGCCCGGGGGGAATCCCGCCATTCCCCCCCTCTCATCGGGCCTGTATATGCTAATATTTGTGCACTAAGGAAATTTAATTCTTCAATATATTTTTTATGCTAAGGTAATCCTGGGATGTGTTTGTACAATATGGCTATCAAATGTAAGCTGTTTATGAGTACTTTAATATGGAGAATTTTTCGTACCCCTGGTTGACTAGGATCTCGAAATATAGGCCAAAACGTGAACCCGGGTACCCCTAGACAGTGTTTACACAATATGGGTATTGTGGCGAATATTAGCAACACTAAGGAATACTATCATATCTAAGCCAATACTAAGCAGTGACTTGTATGCACATCAACATACATACATATATCCATACAAGCCGCGGAGAGATGCACAAACACATGCATATATCTGAGATTCTCCCAAAAGTAAGTAATCATCTGTGGAAGTATCACTCACATATACACGCACATATGAGAAACTATAACGGGCATCTGTAGCTATAGCTGATAATTTTATAGCTGGTAAACAAATAGTAGTATTGGCGGCCAACGTGGTGTGATGGTAGCGTGCTCCGCCTACCACACCGAATGCTCTGGGTTCAACTCCCGGGCAAAGCAACATCAAAATTTTAGAAATAAGGTTTTTCAATTAGAAGAAAATTTTTCTAAGCGGGGTCGCGCCTCGGCAGTGTTTGGCAAGCACTTCGAGTATATTTCTGCCATGAAAAGCTCTCAGTGAAAACTCATCTGCTTCGCAGATGCCGTTCGGAATCGGCATAAAACAAGTCGGTTCCGCCCAGCCAATTTGTAGGGGAAATTAAAAAGGAGCACGACACAAATTGGAAGAGAAGCTCGGCCTAAAATCTCTTCGGAGGTTATCGCGCCTTACATTTATTTTTTTTTAAACAAATAGTAAATTCTATAAATGGCTAGTAATATGCAAACGAGGAAATCGAAGGGTATAAAAGCAACACCAGCTGAGGCATGGCAATCAGTTTGACTTAAGCACGCTATCTGTTGAGAAGTAGAAGTTTTATTCTGAAGTACTTTAATATATCTGAATAAACGTCGAAAATAACATCGAAGATTGAAGCACAGGAAACCCGTATTTCAGAAATGTCGACACAGATAACATCCAAGACGGAATCTCAACTGGAATCACAGGAGACACGTATAACATCCAAGATGGAAACACAGGAGGCACGCATTTCAGAAATGTCGTCGCATATGTCATCCCAACTGGAAGAACAGAATACATATATGGCATCACAATTGGAAGAACAGAAGACATATATGACATTTCAGTTGGCTGAGCAGTTGAAAGTACAGGAGGATCGCATATCCTCGCAGCTGGACGCACAGGAAACAAAAGTCTCATCGCAGCTGGTGGTTTTTAGTGAAAGACAAGATAAAATGGAGACCGAGATGGATGCTTTGAAAGATCGGATTCAGGAGTTACAATTGAACCGTCCAATCACTTCAACGTCTACTCTGAAAGTAAAATCCCCAACGTTTGATGGTTCTGTTCCTTTTCAGGTATTTAAGCTCCAATTTAAGAAGACGTCAGCAGCGAACAACTGGAATGTCGAAGATAAAGTTGCTGTATTGTTCGTGGCTTTAAAAGGACCAGCTGCAGAGATATTACAGACCATCCCAGAGTACGAACGTAACAGTTATGAAGCATTGATGGCCGCTGTAGAACAACGGTACGAAAACGAACACAGGAAACAGATCTACCAAATAGAATTGCAAAACCGGTACAAAAAAGCTAACGAGACTTTGCAGGAGTTTGCCACGGATGTTGAAGGATTGGCTCATCTAGAAAATGGGGACGCACCCGTGGAATACACTGAAAGGGTAAAAATCTACAGCTTCATATGCGAATCCAAAACTAACTTTTCTGAAACGGTATCGCATGCACTGACTCAAGAAACAGCCTCACTTTTGAGTAAGCCGGCGTACAAAGCTCATCGCGTGGAAGTGGAAAATCCAGACTGGGTATACACAACCTTGGAAGCACTGAAGGGGTCACAACAGAAAAATGCTGGAGTTATGAAATGTTTCAAGTGCGGCAACCCAGGTCACATTGCACGTCATTGCAGCACCGGTTCTAATAGTTCCAACAATGTGGGTAGCCGTAAACGCAGAGCTGAAGGAGATGAGCAAATCTCCAAATCTACTCAATCGTTAAACTAAAGCGAGTCAGCCGCAAGGGGCAACAGCTGGCTCCCGCAATTGAATGCCCCATCATCTCTATCTCGCAAACTGGGAGAAGGTCAAGCCAAGGTCTTACTGTCGGAGGACATGTGAATGGAAAGGAACGTTTACTGACTGTAGATAAGGGTGCATCTAATTCCATAATTCGATCAGATTTAGTCAACAAAAAGATAAGACCATCGCTTGGAGCAAGATTACGTACAGCCACGGGAGAGGGCACCCAGGTAATTGGAGAAGTAGCATGTGAAGTAGCATGTGAAGTAGCAATTGGGAACGTCACGGTACTACATAATTTTATAGTGTCAGAGATTGTTGATGAAATCATAATTGGAGTGGACTTCTTAATCGATCAAAGCATCAAGATCGATATGCAAAGCAAGACGATGCGATATAACAACATGGATGTGCCACTTCATTTCGGCTACGAGAGAGGCTACAGCAGTAAACGAGTGCTGGTGGAAGAGAGTCAGCAAATGCCACCAAAATCAGAAACAGTCATCTGGGCGAAGGTTGATGGAGACTGTGGGACAAACAAATTGTGGGTTGTCGAAGCAGCAAAAAAATCAGCACCGAACATTCTTGTAGGAAAAACCATGGCTATGACAAAACAAGATGGACGTATTCCGGTAAGAGTACTCAATGAGTTAAAGTCACCACTCAAACTGACCAAAGGAGCTATTTTGGGAAAATGCCAAGAGGCTGAAGTAGTTATTAACTGTGTACAGCTCCAGGAACACGTTTCAACTAGCAAGACTGATTTTTCAAATGACATCACGGCATGGACGGAGGGGCTAGAGGAAGATTATCAGAGTAAGGCAAAGCAACTCCTAACGTATTTGAGCAGGATGGTTCCAAACCAGGCCGCACCAATGTTGTGAAACATCAAATTGACACTGGAGACGCGAAGCCGATACGTCAAGCTCCTCGTAGTGTTCCACTGGCGAAGCGGAAAGTTGTGAGTCAAATCGTACAGTGGCGTCATGGAACCATCAGCTAGTCCATGGAGCTCACCGGTGGTACTTGCGAAGAAGAAGGATAGGAAAATTAGGTTTTGCGCGGACTTCCGCAAGCTGAACGACGCACTATGGCGCCTCTGCCCGAAAAGCCTGAAAAAAATCAAAAATTTCATGAAAGCGTTCGATAAACCTAATACATGTATTTAATAGAGAATTTTCCAGGGATTACGGGTATATAACTCTTATTAAACAAAAAATTATATTTTAGGAGGTAGAGCTGCTCAAAGGTGATTAATTTTTAACACTTAGAAAAATTTTTGGTTTTTGTATCGCAAAATTAGAACCAACAATAATTGAAATCGAAGACGGGAATGTTATTATCATAAAGCATAATTTTCTTCTAACAATGGTCGACGGAAAAGTTTTAAACTTACTAACAAACACATCGTCTACATTGAAATGTCCAATCTGTAAGAAGAGTCAAAAAGACTTTGAAAATCTTGATGATTCAATTATTGACTAACTAAATTATGAGTATTGAATATCTCCTTTGCATGCGAGGATAAGGTGCATGGAATTATTTTTGAAAATGGCTTTTACACTACCACAATAAGGAGAAGTTTTCGACGACAATGCAACATCTAAGGAAAAACAAAACATTAGAAAAAAAATAATAATTCAAGATGTATTCTATAAAGAGCTTTGCCTGAGAGTTGACTGCCCAAAATATGGATACGGCAACACAAATGATGGAAATTCCTTAAGAAGTTTTTTTTAACACGATTAAATGACTGCTCGCATTACTGGAGTCGATAGAGATTTTGTCAAACGATTGGGAGTAATTTTAAATATTTTAAATTGCCATGAAAAAGTTAATGGACCTAAATTTGCAGAATATGCGTCGAAAACTGCAGAGCTGGTACTTCAAAAGTATCCTGAACATAAAATTTTGGCCCAGGGAAAAGATTTAGTAGAATACCAGTGTTTACCATTAGGAGAATTTTCTGAAGAAGCTCAAGGACTACAAAAGATATAGAAGTCTAACGCTTGCAAATTCTCACGAGTTGGACAAAACGAGGACCTTTTCAACATGTTGGCCATCTCTTCTGATCCAGTCATATCATCCATGAGGCATGTAAGATCACAAAATGATCTTACAGACACCTATAGCTCAGAAATGGTTTCCTCGTTAGATATATTTTCAAGTGACGTAGACTACGTTAAACAAACAACAGACAAACAGACAGTACACAACTACACGTCACGCAGTGCAGACGTGTAAATAAAATGTATGTAAACAGTATTTTCGATCGATCACGTTGTGATAGACGGACGGCATGCCTCCAGTGTTTTATATGTGCGCACGATCCGAGAACCTAACATCGACGCACCCGCCTCAGCGCGGCTAAAACCAAGGAACAAAAAACACAAGGAAAGCTAGATGTCGAAAAGCTTCAATCACAACAGACTACCAATGATTTCGCAACTCGACTCTCACCCCTGCTCTCTGAGAGCACAACTCATCCTGAAGGAATACAGGAGCAGTGGGAGCATATCTCCAAAGCACTTCGTACTGCTGCCGAGGAAAAATTGGTTACCGGCGGCCACGAAAAAACAACTGGTACGATGAAGAATGCCGCGCTGCAACCGAAAGAAAAGACGCTGCCTACAGGGCTACGTTAAAAGGGAGCGCGACAAGAGGAGTGTGTGAACGCTATCGTGAGTTGAAAAGGGAAGCGAGACGCCTTTTCAGGAAGAAAAAAGCAGAAGCAAAAAGGCGTGAGTGCAAGGAGCTTGAGCTGCTAGCCACCAGGAATAACGCCCGCAAATGTTACCAAAAAATACGGGGACTGACGGAAGGTTTTAAGACCGGGGCAAACTCCTGTAGGAACGAAAACGGCGACCTTGTAACTGATGTCCAGAGAGTGCTTAGATTATGGAGGGAACACTTCTCTGCTCTCCTAAATGGAGGCAGCAATTTACCGTGCAGGGATGAATAACCCGATCCCGCAATCGATGATGATGGAATATATGTCCCCCCGCCCGATTAGGACGAAGTTAGAATAGCAATAACCAGATTGAAAAAGAACAAGGCCGTGGGCGCTGATGGATTGCCTGCGGAGCTATTCAAGTACGGCGGCGAGGAGTTGGTAAGGCGCATGCAGCAGCTTCTTAGCAAAATATGGGCGGACGAGTGCATGCCCGACGGTTGGAATCTAAGTGTTCTTTGCCCAGTCCACAAGAAGGGGGATACTGCAAAATGCACCAACTATCGTGGAATCAGCCTTCTTAATATCGCATATAAGGTCCTTTCAAGTGTATTGTGCGAAAGATTGAAGCCAACCGTGAACCGGCTGATTGGACCTTATCAGTGCGGCTTCAGACCTGGTAAATCTACCATCGACCAGATTTTCACAATGCGCCAAATCTTGGAAAAAACCCGTGAAATGAGAATCGACACACATCACCTCTTCGTCGACTTTAAAGCCGCCTTCGACTGCATGAAAAGGAGCTGCCTATATGCCGCTATGTCTGAATTTGGTTTCCCCGCAAAACTTATACGGCTGTGCAAAATGACGTTGAGCAACACCACCAGCTCAGTCAGAATTGGGAAGGACCTCTCCGAGCCGTTCGAAACTAAAGGAGGTTTCAGACAGGGTGACTCCCTATTTTGCGATTTCTTTAATTTTATGCTGGAGAAAATGCAACCACGCTACTGTTGGCAGCCATAATTTCGAAATAGTAAAAGACTTCGTTTATTTGGGAACCAGCATCAACACTAGCAACAACATCAGCACTGAAATACAGCGAAGAATAAATCTTGCCAATAAATGCTCCTTTGGACTAGGTAGGCAATTGAAAAGTAAAGTCCTCTCTCGGCGAACGAAAATCATACTCTACAAGTCACTTATCGTACCCGTCCTGCTATATGGGGCAGAAGCATGGACCATGACATCGAGAGAAAAGTTCTTCGAAAGATTTATGGACCTCTACGCGTTGATGATGGCGAGTTCCGAAGAAGATTTAGTGATTAGCTGTACGAGCTATACGCAGACATCAACATAGTCCAGCGAATTAAAACGCAGCGGCTGCGCTGGCTAGGCCATGTTATGCGAATGAAAGATGATGCTCCATCCAAGAAAGTGTTTCTATCGGAAGCCGCCTATGGAAGCGAAGGTAGAGGGCGGCCCCCACTCCGTTAGCAGGACCAGGTGGAAAACGATTTAAACTCCCTTGGTGTGACCAATTGGCGCCGGTTGGCGGAGCGAAGGAGCGACTGGCGCGCCTTGTTGGACGGCCATAGCCGTTTACACGGTTAAGCGCCAATTAAGTAAGTAAGTAAGCAAACAGTATTTTTGTTTTAATGTTGATTTTTATTATTTGTTAAAATTTAAATATATTATTTGTTAAAAATGTGATCTTAATTATAATTTAAATGTTTTATGTTTGTCAACAGTCTGCCCTGAAGACGGTTACCGGTGTTTAGCCGAAATATATTGGAGATAAACAAAACCATATGTGTTTTATTTAACATTGACCTAAAGCCGGCAAAATAAATAATTGTTTAAATCAAAAAGGTCGCTAAATACACTAATTTATTATAAATAATACAGTTATTTCATTTAGTAATTATAATCATATAATTTTCGTTTTTACATCCTTTATAATTTATCAAATTTTAAGATGAGTTTTGAAGCACCCTTTATATATATTTGTTTTAAAGCTTATGCTTATGCTATCAGAAGTGTAATAAATTTTTAGAGAAATCAATAAAATTGGTAAAGCGGTTATTAAGATAAAACTGTTTATCATAACTGGGCAGTGCTCAAAAATTTATTAGTTGTTCATCTTTGGCTCAAAAAAAATAATATTGAAAAACCTTTAGTAATTTTTCTAAGTATTAATAAAATATTTGGTTTTTGAATTTTTCAAAAATATGTAAGTAAATTTATACAATGAACTTTCAAGCAATGTTTATATACTCATCCCCTAGCGTACACGTTTCACTTTTATAAGAGTACTAGCTTTACCAGGCGCACGTTGTAACGCCCGAGATCGAATGGAAGTTGCGTTATTATACTCAGTTGAGCAAAGCTCACAGAGTATATTAAGTTTGATTGGATAACGGTTGGTTGTACATATATAAAGGAATCGAGATAGATATAGACTTCCATATATCAAAATAATCAGGATCGAAAAAAAATTTGATTGAGCCATGTCCGTCCGTCCGTCCGTCCGTCCGTCCGTCCGTTAACACGATAACTTGAGTAAATTTTGAGGTATCTTGATGAAATTTGGTATGTAGGTTCCTGAGCACTCATCTCAGATCGCTATTTAAAATGAACGATATCGGACTATAACCACGCCCACTTTTTCGATATCGAAAATTTCGAAAAACCGAAAAAGTGCGATAACTCATTACAAAAGACAGATAAAGCGACGAAACTTGGTAGATGTGTTGAACTTATGACGCAGAATAGAAAATTAGTAAGATTTTGGGCAATGGGCGTGGCACCGCCCACTTTTACAAGATGGTAATTTAAAAGTTTTGCAAGCTGTAATTTGGCAGTCGTTGAAGATATCATGATGAAATTTGGCAGGAACGTTACTACTATTACTCTATATGTGATAAATAAAAATTAGCAAAATTGGATAAAGAACACGCCCACTTTTTAAAAAAAAAATTTTTTAAATTCAAATTTTAACAAAAAATTTAATATCTTTACTGTATATAAGTAAATTAAGTCAAAATTCAACTCCAGTAATGATATGATGCAACAAAATACAAAAATAAAAGAAAATTTCAAAATGGGCGTGGCTCCGCCCATTTTCATTTAGTTTGTCTAGAATACTTTTATTGCCATAAGTCGAACAAAAATTTACCAATCCTTCTCAAATTTGGTAGGAGCATAGATTCTATGACGGTAACTGTTCTCTGTGAAAATGGGCGAAATCGGTGGAAGCCACGCCCAGTTTGTATACACAGTCCACCGTCTGTCCTTCCGCTCGGCCATTAACACAATAACTTGAGCAAAATCCGATATATCTTTACCAAACTTAGCCCACGTACTTACCTGAGCTCACTTTTTCTTGGTATAAAAAATGGGCGAAATCTGACCATAACCACGCCCACTTTATCGATATCGAAAATTACGAAAAATGAAAAAAATGCCATAATTCTATACCAAACACGAAAAAAGGGATGAAACATGGTAACTGGATTGGTTTATTGACGCAAAATATAACTTTGGAAAAACCTTTGTAAAATGGGTGTGACACCTACCATATTAAGTAGAAGAAAATGAAAAAGTTCTACAAGGCGAAATCAACAGCCCTTGGAATCTTGGCAGGAATACTGTTAGTGGTATTGCATATATAAATAAATTAGCAGTACCCGACAGATGATTTTCTGGATCACCTGGTCCACATTTTGGTCGATATCGCGAGAACGCCTTCACATATACATCTAAGGGCAACTCGCTTTTAAAACCCTCATTAATACCTTTAATTTGATATCCATATCGTACAAAAACATACCAGAGTCACCCCTGTCCCACCCTAATGGCGATATCTCGAAAAGGCGTCCACCTATAGACCTAATGCCCCCTCCCTCTTAAAATGCTCAGTAACACCTTTCGTTTGATACCCATATCGTACAAACATTCTAGAGTCACCCCTGGCCCACCCTAATGGCGATATCTCGAAAAGGCGTCCACCTATAGACCTAGTGTCCACTCCCTCTTAAAATGCTCAGTAACACCTTTCGTTTGATACCCATATCGTACAAACATTCTAGAGTCACCCCTGGCCCACCCTAATGGCGATATCTCGAAAAGGCGTCCACCTATAGACCTAATGCCCACTCCCTCTTAAAATGCTCAGTAACAGCTTTCGTTTGATACCCATATCGTACAAACATTGTAGAGTCACACCTGGCCCACCCTAATGGCGATATTTCGAAAAGGCGTCCACCTATAGAACTAAGGATTACTCCCTTTTAAAATACTCATTACCACCTTTCATTTGATACCCATATCGTACAAACACATTCTAGAGTCACCCTGGCCCACCCTAATGGCGATATCTCGAAAAGGCGTCCACCTATAGACCTAATGTCCACTCCCTCTTAAAATGCTCATTAACACCTTTCGTTTGATACCCATATCGTACAAACATTCTAGAGTCACCCCTGGCCCACCCTAATGGCGATATCTCGAAAAGGCGTCCACCTATAGACCTAATGTCCACTCCCTCTTAAAATGCTCAGTAACACCTTTCGTTTGATACCCATATCGTACAAACATTCTAGAGTCACCCCTGTCCCACCCTAATGGCGATATCTCGAAAAGGCGTCCACCTATAGACCTAATGCCCACTCCCTCTTAAAATGCTCAGTAACACCTTTCGTTTGATACCCATATCGTACAAACATTCTAGAGTCACACCTGGCCCACCCTAATGGCGATATCTCGAAAAGGCGTCCACCTATAGAACTAAGGATTACTCCCTTTTAAAATACTCATTACCACCTTTCATTTGATACCCATATCGTACAAACACATTCTAGAGTCACCCTGGCCCACCCTAATGGCGATATCTCGAAAAGGCGTCCACCTATAGACCTAATGCCCACTCCCTCTTAAAATGCTCAGTAACACCTTTCGTTTGATACCCATACCGTACAAACATTCTAGAGTCACCCTTGGTCCAGCTTTATGGCGATATCTCGAAAAGGCGTCCACCTATAGAACTAAGGATTACTCCCTTTTAAAATACTCATTACCACCTTTCATTTGATACCCATATCGTACAAACACATTCTAGAGTCACCCTGGCCCACCCTAATGGCGATATCTCGAAAAGGCGTCCACCTATAGACCTAATGCCCACTCCCTCTTAAAATGCTCAGTAACACCTTTCGTTTGATACCCATATCGTACAAACATTCTAGAGTCACCCTTGGTCCACCTTTATGGCGATATCTCGAAAAGGCGTCCACCTATAGAACTAAGGATTACTCCCTTTTAAAATACTCCTTACCACCTTTCATTTGATACCCATATCGTACAAACACATTCTAGAGTCACCCCTGGCCCACCCTAATGGCAATATCTCGAAAAGGCGTCCACCTATAGACCTAATGCCCACTCCCTCTTAAAATGCTCAGTAACACCTTTCGTTTGATACCCATATCGTACAAACATTCTAGAGTCACCCCTGGCCCACCCTAATGGCGATATCTCGAAAGGGCGTCCACCTATAGACCTAATGCCCACTCCCTCTTAAAATGCTCAGTAACACCTTTCGTTTGATGCACATATCGTACAGACACCCCTGGTCCACCTTTATGGCGATATCTCGAAACGGCGTCCACCTATGGAACTAAGGATCACTCCTTTTCAAAATACTCATTAACAGCTTTCATTTGATACCCATATCGTACAAACACATTATAGAATCACCCCTGGTCCACCTTAATGGGGACATCTCGAAAAGGCGTCCACCGATAGACCTAAGGCCCACTCCCTCTTAAAATGCTCAGTAACACCTTTCATTTGATACCCATATCGTACAAACAAATTCTAGAGTCAGCCCTGGTCTACCTTTATGGCGATATCCCTAAATGGCGTTCATCCATAGAACTATGGCCTACTCTCTCTTAAAATACTCTTTAATACCTTTCATTTGATACACATGTTATACAACCACATTCCAGGGTTACCCCAGATTGATTTTCCTTATTTTGTCTCCATAGCTCTCAACTGAGTATGTTATGTTCGGTTACACCCGAACTTAGCCTTCCTTACTTGTTTTTATACTCAGTTGAGCAGAGCTCACAGAGTATATTAACTTTGATTGGATAACGGTTGGTTGTACAGGTATAAAGGAATCGAGATAGATATAGACTTCCATATATCAAAATCATCAGTATCGAAAAAAAATTCGATTGAGCCATGTCCGTCCGTCCGTCCGTCCGTCTGTCCGTTAACACGATAACTTGAGTAAATTTTGAGGTATCTTGATGAAATTTGGTATGTAGGTTCCTGAATGAACGACATCGGACAATAACCACGCCCACTTTTTCGATATCGAAAATTTCGAAAAATCGAAAAAGTGCGATAATTCATTACCAAATACGGATAAAGCGATGAAACTTGGTAGGTAAGTTGAACTTATGACGCAGAACTGAAAACTAGTAAAATTTTGGACAACGGGCGTGGCACCGCCCACTTTTAAAAGAAGGTAATTTAGAAGTTTTGCAAGCTGTAATTTGGCAGTCGTTGAAGATATCATGATGAAATTTGGCAGGAACGTTACTATTATTACTGTATGTCTGCTTAATAAAAATTAGCAAAATCGGAGAACGACCATGTCCACTTTTTAAAAAAAATTTTTTTTTAATTCAAATTTTAAAAGAAAAATTAATATCTTTACAGTATATAAGTAAATTATGTCAACATTCAACTCCAGTAATGGTATGGTGCAACAAAATATAAAAATAAAAGAAAATTTCAAAATGGGCGTGGCTCCGCCCTTTTTCATTTAATTTGTCTAGGATACTTTTAATGCCATAAGTCGAACAAAAATTTACCAATCCTTGTGAAATTTGGTAGAGGCTTAGAATCTAGGACGATAACTGTTTTCTGTGAAAAAGGGCGTAATCGGTTGAAGCCACGCCCAGTTTTTATATACAGTCTACCGTCTGTCCTTCCGCTCGGCCGTTAACACGATAACTTGAGCAAAAATCGATATATCTTTACTAAACTCAGTTCACGTACTTATCTGAACTCACTTTGTATTGGTGTAAAAAATGGCCGGAATCCGACTATGACCACGCCCACTTTTTCGATATCGAAAATTACGAAAAATGAAAAAAATACCATAATTATATACCAAATACGAAAAACATGGTAATTGTATTGGCCTATTGACGCAAAATATAACTTTAGAAAAAAACTTGGTAAAATGGGTGTGACACTTACCATATTAAGTAGAAGAAAATGAAAAAGTTTTGCAGGGCGAAATCAAAAGCCCTTGGAATTTTGGAAGGAATACTGTTCGTGGTATTACATATATAAATAAATTAGCGGTACCCGACAGATGATGTTCTGGATCACCCTGGTCCACATTTTGGTCGATATCTCGAAAACGCCTTCACATATACAACTACCACCACTCCCTTTTAAAATACTCATTAATACCTTTAATTTGATACCCATATCGTACAAACACATTCTAGAGTCACCCCTGGTCCACGTTTATGGCGATATCTCGAAAAGGCGTCCACATATAGAACTAAGGCCCACTCTTTTTTAAAATACTCATTAACACCTTTCATTTGATACCCATATCGTACAAAAAAATTCTATAGTCACCCCTGGCCCACCTTTATGGCGATATCTCGAAAAGGCATCCACCTATAGAACTAAGGCCCACTCCCTTTTAAAATACTCATTAACACCTTTCATTTGATACCCATATCGTACAAACAAATTCTAGAGTTACCCCTGGTCCACCTTTATGGCGATATCTCGAAAAGGCGTCCACGTATAGAACTAAGGCCCACGCCCTTTTAAAATAATGCAAAACAGAGAAAAGGCAATGAACAAGAAAGAAGATACACAAGACATAGCCGCGACTTACTTATTATGCCTATGACACAGATAATTAGTTTTAGTTTGACAAGTTTACCATATAGTGATGGTAGCGTTTAATTAATTTTTTTGTAAAGTAATAATAAAATCGTTTTTTAAATACCAATGTGAGTGAATATAAATAATTGTTTGTGAAGTAATATTTCATGTAAAATTCAAATTTATAATTGTGCAAAACTTTGTTTGAAACTATGTAATTTAGACCGTGTAATTTTATTTCTAATGTTGTTTTTGTCTTTTGTATTTTGTTATAAACAAATATAGACCGCCCCTGAAGAAGATAAGGATAATTATCGAAACGTTGGGCTAAATGGTGGAATAAATAACATTTTATTTGCACTTGACCCTAATAGATCAGTAAAGCTGGAAAACTACATATAAATTAATAAAACTGATCGGAAATTACCATTAAATAATAACACCTTTCATTTGATACCCATATTGTACAAACGCATTCTAGAGTAACCCCTGGTCCACGTTTATGGCGATATCCCGAAAAGGCGTCCACCCATAGAACTAAGGCCCACTCCCTTTTAAAACACTTATTAACACCTTTCGTTTGATACCCATATTGTACAAACGCATTCTAGAGTAACACCTTTCATTTGATACCCATATTGTACAAACGCATTCTAGAGTCACCCCTGGTCCACGTTTATGGCGATATCCCGAAAAGGCGTCCACCCATAGAACTAAGGCCCACTTCCTTTTAAAACACTAATTAACACCTTTCGTTTGATACCCATATTGTACAAACACATTCTAGACTCACCCCTGGTCCACCTTTATGGCGATATCTCGAAATGGCGTCCACCTATAGAACTAAGGCCCACGTCCTTTTAAAATACTCATTAACACCTTTCATTTGATACCAATATCGTACAAACAAATTCTAGAGTCACCCCTGGTCCACCTTTATGGCGATATCTCGAAAAGGCATCCATCTATAGAACTTAGGCCCACGCCTTTTTAAAATACTCATTAATACCTTTCATTTGATACCCATATCGTACGAAATAAATTCTAGAGTCACCCCTGGTCCACCTTTATGGCGATATCCCTAAATGGCGTCCACCTATAGAACTAAGGCCCACGCCCTATTAAAATACTCATTAACACCTTTCATTTCATACCCATATCGTACAAACAAATTCTAGAGTCACCCCTGGTCCATCTTTATGGTGATATCTCGAAAAGGCATCCATCTATAGAACTTAGGCCCACGCCCTTTTAAAATACTCATTAACACCTTTCATTTCATACCCATATCGTACAAACAAATTCTAGAGTCACCCCTGATCCATCTTTATGGCGATATCTCGAAAAGGCGTCGACCTATAGAACTTAGGCCCACTCGTTTTTAAAATTATCATTAAGACATTTCATTTGATACCCATATCGTACAAACAAATTCTAGAGTCAGGCCTGGTCCACGTTTATGTTGATATCACGAAAAGGCGAATAGAACTAAGGCCCATTCCCTTTTAAATACTTATTAACACCTTTCATTTGATACACATGCCATACATACACATTCCAGGGTTACCCTAGGTTCATTTTCTACGAGGTGATTTTCCCTTATTTTGTCTCCATAGTTCTCAACTGAGTATGTAATGTTCGGTTACACCCGAACTTAGCATTCCTTACTTGTTATATATATAGATTGTGATGTATGTCTATCTTTATATGATTATATTTTATCTTTTGGATCTAACTACTCTCCACTTTTATACTCGCACAAGTTTTGAAAGAATTCAAGAAGTTTAAGCTACCATTTGAAATTTTTTTTTGTGAGGAGAAGCGTTTTGAATTCGTTGGGGAGCTAGTGGATTTTAGTTGCTGAATTGAAACGCGTGCAAATGTATTTTACAATCAATTACGATTTTTTTTTTTAAATAAAACTAAAATCCGTTAAGAAACTTTAAATTCGGAAATAAAAAGTATATTTTAATGCACGCAAGTGCTGTGCCTCTGTTGCAAATTGCAAAATATTATATTTGCGAATTAAATTCTACCAGTTTTCCTGACCCTAACAAGGGTATTCCGGCTAACCGAAAAGTGCTGGCCGAAACCCCAAGGCAATAACGTCGATGGAAAAATCTTCATCTGCAGTTGCCGCATTTTTAAGCTGTTTTTTTCTTTTTGCTTTAATAAAGAGACGCCTCACCAATCAACAAGCTTATTTTCTTACAAAATCGTGATTAATGCCCTAAAATTAAATTAAAATAATTATAAAACAAGTAAGGAAGGCTAAGTTCGGGTGTAACCGAACATTACATACTCAGTTGAGAACTATGGAGACAAAATAAGGGAAAATCACCTCGTAGTAAAATGAACCTAGGGTTAACCCTGGAATGGGTTTGTAAGACATGTGTATCAAATGAAAGGTGTTAATAAGTATTTATTTATATTCGCCTTTTCGGGATATCAACATAAACGTGGACCAGGGGTGACTCTAGAATGCGTTTGTACAATATGGATATCAAATGAAAGGTGTTAATGAGTACTTTAAAAGGGAGTGGTGGTAGTTGTATATGTGAAGGCGTTTTCGAGATATCGACCAAAATGTGGACCAGAACATCATCTGTCGGGTACCGCTAATTTCTTTATATATGTTATACCACGAACAGTTATCCTTCCAAGATTCCAAGGGCTTTTGATTTCGCCCTGCAAAACTTTTCATTTTCTTCTACTTAATATTTTGCGTCAATAGACCAATCCAATTACCATGTTTCATCCCGTTTTTCGTATTTGGTATATTATTATGGCATTTTTTTCATTTTTAGTAATTTTCGATATCGAAAAAGTGGGCGTGGTCATAGTCGGATTTCGGCCTTTTTTACACCAATATAAAGTGAGTTCAGATAAGTACGTGAACTGAGTTTAGTAAAGATATATCGATTTTTGCTCAAGTCATCGTGTTAACGGCCGAGCGGAAGGACAGACGGTCGACTGTGTATAAAAACTAGGCGTGGCTTCAACCGATTTCGCCCTTTTTCACAGAAATAACACAAGGATTAGTAATGTTTTGCTCGACATATGGCATTAAAAGTATCCTAGACAAATTAAATGAAAAAGGGCGGAGCCACGCCCATTTTGAAAGTTTCTTTTATTTTTGTATTTTGTTGCACCATATCATTACTGGAGTTGAATGTTGACATAATTTACTTATATAATACTGTACAGATATTAACTTTTCTTTTAAAATTTGACTTTAACAAAATTTTTTTTAAAAAGTGGGCGTGGTCGGGTTCCGATTTTGCTAATTTTTATTAAGCATACATATAGTAATTAGAGTAACGTTCCTGCCAAATTTCATCATGATATCTTCAACGACTGCCAAATTACAGCTTGCAAAACTTCTTAATTACCTTCTTTTAAAAGTGGGCGGTGCCACGCCCATTCTCCAAAATTTTACTAGTTTTCTATTCTGTATCATAAGTTTAACTCACCTGTCAAGTTTCATCGCTTCATCCGTATTTGGTATTATCGCACTTTTTCGATTTTTCAAAATTTTCGATATCGAAAAAGTGGGCGTGGTTATAGTCCGATATCGTTCATTTTAAATAGTGATCTGAGATGAGTGCCCAGGAACCTACATACCAAATTTCATAAAGATACCTCAAAATTTACTCAAGTTATCGTGTAAACGGGCGGACGGACGGACGGGCATGGCTCAATCAAAGTTTTTTTCGATCCTGATGATTTTGATATATGGAAGTCTATATCTATCTCGATTCCTTTATACCTGTACAACCAACCGTTATCCAATCAAAGTTAGATAATATACTCTGTGAGCTCTGCTCAACTGAGTATAACAAAAATGAATTTTGTTTAATAGTTTTAATTTACTGTTTTGTAACTCTTAAAGTTTTTTGTTTATCGAAAATATTAACCGTTATACTTTAAGAATTTAATTTAATATAATTTTTTTTAAATAATTTGCAAATTAAATGTAAAAGCGAACATATGTGGTAATTTGCATTTAAAACTAATTGACCGTGTATAGACACCGGTCTGTAATTTCTACATACATTAAGGTATCCAGCTGTTTGCGCAATCATCGAAGGACAAACCCAAGGCTAAGGTATGTAAGCATTTATAAGTGTCTGTAAAAACAGTACATACACATATATTGTCGCTTCTTTAAAATAAATGATTTTTGTTTGACTAATTACAATACCGTTATTCAACTCTTTTAAATTACGAGCTTTTGTTGTTGTTCAGTTAATTTAATTTTTCTGTTATAAAGTTTTATTAAATTTCGAATTTGTATAACAGTTTTCAAATAATGAAATTCACCAGATGTGCTGAACGGTTCTCAATACAACAACAACTTTTTCTAATGTAACAAAACTGAATTTTTTAAAATGAATAAAGTCTAAGTTTCTTTTGTAATGTGATCTACGACTTCCAATTATTTAGGTGGGTTGGGAGAGACGTAAATGTACTCTCACATATGGTTGGGAAGGGAGTGAGATGGGGACAACTTTCATCTTGTCCCCTGAATTATCCTTGCTTCTAAAATGTTTTTTTTTATTTCTGTTGTCCTTTTGTACGTACTTCCGACCAAGTAGGAAACGCTATCTTAATTTTTGTCCGACTAACTAGTTACTCTGATGTTCTAGATTAAATTTTGATGTGCGTTTTAATGTAGTATCTGTATTAGTTTTATTTTTTTTACCAGTTCATGAAATAAATGTTTGTGTGTGTATGCAGTGAGTATGTTTAATACAATAATTCTAGATGTATTGATCGTAATAGCCTTCATCCACGAGTAGGTATTTCTTTTTTTGCGTTGTTTTACCCCGGACACACATATATACGCATGCTTCTACTGAAAAAAGACAAATACGTACGTACAAACTCTGCACCTCCACCGATAGCTCGGTATATGTACTGGAGTCACTCGGGGTTTTTCCGGGACCAAATCATGGCATTTCAATGTAGCATGGCTCAACTTCTCTCGGATCATTCATAATTTGTCAAACAATGAGTAGCTCCTTGTGGAGAGACTGTCCTTCGTTCGGTCCTAGAGACTAGCACTGCCCCATCTACCGAAGAAATATATATTTATAAAACGGGCACATATATGTCACATGCAAAACGCGATATTTTAGGCCAACTCCTAATACTTTAAAACATGTATGACTCCTTTCTGTTCACAACCAAGAATGATTCTCGTTTGTTGTAGCGCTAAAAGGCGCCTGAAGTTAAGAGATACAATCTCACAAGCTCGAAATGCCTGACCACCAACATTCATGTGAGAAAAGATCATAAGATTACTCACACCGTGCGCACCGTATTTTAACGATAAAGACACTCCCCGAAGGCTTTGGGGAGTGCTATCGATTTTGATGGTCCTTTGCCGGATATAGATCCGGTACGTTCCGGTAACAAAGAACCAATAAGGTACTAGCCCGACCATCTCGAGAACGATTAATATGACCACATTTGCAGTGTACTCACGACTATTCAAACGCACATGTCGAGTTCTATTTCACACTAAGTTTATTTCAAGGTATTCAGCTAAGTATATGTCGGAGTTACGTCTACGTTTTCATTTGATTCCGTTTCGCTGACACGATTATGTTCTGAAGGCATCACGATTAATATTTGTTTTATAAAGCGTAATGAGTCCCCGAACGATGTGTCGATATTGCTGCCAATATAAAAACTAACTCTTCAAAAATCTCTATCATATATTTCAACTAACTCCCCATATCTGAATAATAATATATTTTCATCATATACTCTTTGCAATTTCAACAAGTGCTTTTCATCATAAAACTCTCTTTTACACATAACTCAGGGCCACATGCGATAGAGCAATATTACTCTACCTTGCTTCTAGTAATAGTAGTAGTAGTAAATAATATCTCAGTAAAAAAAGGAAAGATCACATGTGCCTTTCACCGCATACTATGTTACAAATTTAATTCAATGACGCAATACCAAATATGCAAAATAGATTCTAACACAGTAGTTGAATGTACCGACTATCACACGCCCTCGGGTGTATTTAACATAAACAAAAACAAAATTAGGTTGAACTAGCCGGTCCATGAGGACCTCACATGGACTAAATGAGTCTGTAGTGAAAAAAAATTATTAATTATTGTTCTTTTTTTTATATTTGGGGATCCATTTCTAGTAACATGTTGATAGGCTAAATCATTGATTAAAATTACAAAACAATTTCTTAGGACAACAGCTCCTACAAGTTCCTCAATATTTCTTTCACACCATAAGGCTGTTGATACCATATATAACAATAAAACGGTCGACACGACCACCACAAAGACCCCCGCCACATCTTTAAATGCCCCACACGCCATGGTCAAACAATATGTTTGCACTTGTGCTTGCATAAAATGACTATGGTGCAGTCTACAGGTATAAGCCTGATCGCGGTCTTTCTCAACGTCTTTAATGTTCCCATCTTCTTTTTCGCTAACTGCCTCATATATATCCAACTCTGTGGGAACTTTTCCTTCTGGCAGTTTTCTCAAATACTCATGTGAGTATTGGGAGTGCCACGAAATCCCCAAAACAAAAATACCCAAACACAAAATCCCCAAAGAAAAAAAAAATACCCAAACACATAATCCACAAATTCAAAATCCCCACACACCAAATCCCAGCGCTATGACAAACATCATGACCGTGTAAAAATTAGCAATATCTCTTTCCTCTTTCATTCATATTTGTGTATGTATAACTATATATTCACGTTTTGGCAATACATATTTTTACTTATCCATATATAGGACTGCTAGTCGCTCTAATTCGAACAAGCTAACAGAAGCGTGTACTACGCAGAAGGACGGGTCTACCACGTTATCCCCCAAATCAAAATCCCCAAACTCATAATCCCCAACACAAAATCCCCATTTTATGTGTGAAATAAATTCAAATTAGGTTTAAAATCGCCGCGACTAAAAAAGGCTAATAATCCAAACCAACTTTCTGCATAGGCGGCCTTTGGCCGCGCTTATTAAAAATAACCCTGGGTTACGCCATGCCAAGTCCGGGCGTGTGGTATAACCGTGGTTACCGCCACGGTGATATCCTTCTGGGGAGTGCCACGAAATCCCCCCAAAAAAAAATAGACAAACACAAAATCCCCAAAGAAAAAAAATACCCAAACACATAATCCCCAAATTCAAAATCCCCAAAATCAAAATCCCCAAACACAAAATCCCAGTGCTATGATAAACATCATGACCGTGTAAAAATTAGCAATATCTCTTTCCTCTTTCATTCATATTTATGTATGTATAAGTTAAGCAGGTCCCTTTGGTCCTTGCGCAATATTTAAAATAAAACACAACACTTTAATTTACTGCTTTATGTCATACGCTTGATTGCGTCTTCCAATTAAAACTAAAACAATTGACTTAATCCTACTGCCTTTCTTAATGCTAGGAAGCCCATGGGAAAGGGGTTGCGGTTGTAGGTGCATATTGTTCTTACCGCTAGCCTGTGCCTGTGCCATATTGCTTAACAACATACGTTTACCCTAATTTGTTGCTACGCTTTGCTCTAATGCTTCGGTGATGAATATGAGCTTAACTCCTGTTACATTCCATCACGCAGCATCAGCAGTTATTGGGAGTACCATGCTGCTGGCGCAAAACATGGTAGTGGTTGCTAGGCGGTGATCAACCCACGCTTACAACGAGTTTTGCAGCGACGCTATTGCTAGGACAGAAGTAACACGCTAGTTTATGTTGCTTGGCCAAACTTGTGCAAGCAAACGGGTTATGCGCTGTCGCTGTTGCTATGTGGGTGGTAATAAGGAAAGCGTTTGTTGTCACATCTTAGCTGTGCTAGGTAGCAATCAAGCCATACTTAGCGCCTGTTACATTCCTCGCATGATAAGCGCAAACAGGTTTTTAGTTATTGATAAGATAACTAAAGCGAAGCAAGAAATTGGTGTTGCTTAGTTGTGACCAGGAGCCAAGCTTACTCCTGTTATATGTAATTATAAAATAAATTATATAAAATTGTTGGTAAACATGTTCAGGCACAGTGGGCCTAATGTGATAACTGACACAGTGGGTCTAATGTGATAACTTATAACTGGGTGTGTGGTATAACCGTGGCTACCGCCACGGTGATGTCCTTCTGCGTAGTACACGCTTCTTTTAGCTTGTTCGAATTAGAGCGACTAGCAGTCCTATATATGGATAAGTAAAAATATGTATTGCCAAAACGTGAATATATAGTTATACATACATAAATATGAATGAAAGAGGAAAGAGATATTGCTATTTTTTATACGGTCATGATGTTTATCATAGCACTGAGATTTTGATTTTGGGGATTTTTATTTTGGGGATTTTGAATTTGGGGATTATGTGTTTGGGTAGTTTTTTTCTTTGGGGATTTTGTGTTTGGCTATTTTTCTTTTTGGGGGATTTCGTGGCACTCCCCAGAAGGACATCACCGTAGCGGTAGCCACGGTTATACCACACACTCGGACTTGGCATGGCGTAGCCCAGGGTTATTTTTAATAAGCGCGGCCAAAGGCCGCCTATGCAGAAAGTTGGTATGGATTATTAGCCTTTTTTAGTCGCGGCGATTTTAAACCTTATTTGAATTTATTTCACACATAAAATGGGGGTTTTGTGTTGGGGATTATGAGTTTGGGGATTTTGATTTTGGGGATTTTGATTTGGGGATTTTGTTTTGGGGATTTTGATTTTGGGGATAACGTGGTAGATCCGTGAATATTTATAATTTATTTTACTTGTTAATGATTTCAACATATACCTGTCACGTCTAAAACCCCCGTCACTAAAAAATGGACCTCTGAACTCAGGATCTAACTTAGTCTGATGTCTTTCCTCATTTTTAAGTAAAACGTAATCGCCTGCATTATGTTTAACAATTTTAGCTTTGTCTTTATCAAATCTGCATTTTTCGTAACAAGCATTGCCTTGCACTTTTCCGATGCAAGCGATCTTACAAATGATATATCTACAGTATCTTCTTCACCAGTAATTGGAATGAGGCCTAGTGGACCACTTTCCCTATAAGTAATTCTAATGGACTGGCCTTAGTTACCCTGTTGGCCGTGGAATTTAAAGCCAATTGTATTTCGTATAGTGCATCTTGCCAAGATCGATTACTAGTTTCAACACACTCAAAAAAAAGTTATCATCAAGGCGATGCCATCTAGGCATCAATGTGCAATTTTTGCTTATCTTTTTTTCGTCATCAATGATCTTATGTTATGACATATTACTTTGATACTTGTATTTGAAACTAGGAAATTTATACAGGTATCATTTTCCATGGGCAAATCAATAGTCAAGATACAAAATTGATATTTTTAATTATACTTTTCATAATATTTATCGTGGCATTGATACCACGAAAATGATACCGCTTATAGTTTCATTTTTGCACATCGTGTATTAAATTAATAGTGATACTTTTTTTTTTTTGAGTGCTGCAGTTAGCAGATTTTTTAAGGTGCTCATAACACGCTCATCTTGAGCATTAGCACGACTTGCACCGGTAGCTATTAAATGTAAATCCAGTTTTTTGCGAGGTACAAAAATCAAGAAAATCTTTACTAGCGAAACATCTACCCTGTTTTAGTAAGAATGTCTATAAGAGTTTTTAGCCGTTCACCCGCTTTCTCCTTAGTGGTCGCAACTACCATATTATCATCCATATAGACTATTACAAAAGAATGAGCAATATCACCCAAAGCTGACATAACAGACCGCTGAAAAACTGAAGGAGCATTTTTGAGACCAAGAGGCATAGCCAAGAATTCATACTGTCCCTCTGGTGTAACGAAAGCTGTACGTTCTACAGAATTGGGATGTACGGGGATTTCATAAAATCCACTTGCCATATCAAGACTAGAAAAGTATTTTGCTCCACGCCCTCTAGATATCTCGTCTGATATGAGAGGAAGTGGGTATTTGTCAGAGATAGTGTTGAAATTTATAGTTGACACAAAGACGGTCAGAGCCATTTTTCTTTTTGACTAAAAGAATTGGACTGGCAAAGGGGGAATAGCTTGGACGAATGATATTTAACTCTAACTCTTCTCTTTCCTCTGAACTAAGTCTGTAAGGTCGCCTCTGTACCGTTTTATTTGGGTAAATAAAACGTATATCTAGCCGACCAGAGTTGAGACGCGTTTGTGGAATACCATCAATGGGCTAGTTAGAATATTCTTTTAACAACTGTAGTAACCGCTTTATATCACACATATCTAATTCATTATCATTATTAACAAAATCTTCAATATTCACTGTAACTGAGCACGCATTTAAATTTTGATTTCTTGATAAAAATATATCAAATTTGTCAAACGTCATTATAACACCGAAACCCTGACTTAAAACTTCACGGCCAAGCACTATATCAAATTTTAAATAACAATCCGAAATAAAATGAAACAAAATTCCTAAAACATGGCCACCTATTACAACTTTAGATAAAACTTGTAACGTACCACATACTGCACTATTACCGATACCCTTTAATACTACAACATTGTCAGTTCGCTTTTCATTAAATTTAACCGAAATGGGTTTCTTTAAAAGAGAACATTCAGCTCCAGAATCAAAACAAAACTTATATGACTCACCAGACTGAAGAAGATCTCAACCACTGAACACACGTTCCCCCGTTTTTCTCACATATTTTCTTTTTTCTCAGCTAAAGACGAACTGCTCCTCTTGAGGCATGTTGTTGCAATGTGTCCAACTTCACCACATTTAAAACAAGTTAATGATTTCAGATCCCTACCTGTAAACGTCCCGCGCTGTACCTGATTGTTGATTGATTTCGCTTTCGTGTTTTTAAGACGACAGTCAGCGATTTTATGGTCAATTTTCCCACAAAAATGACACTTGACGTAGGCAGGCAGCTTTAGCTTCTTGTTCTCAGTACCACCATAAATGTCTTCCTAGACCTTACGCTTACCGAATGAAAAGGCTTTCAATTCCAGCTGTAGCTGATTTCTGCTTTTGATGTTCGTTGTAAATATTAGACGATGTAAACGCTGGTTTAAATTTGCAGTGTGCGCAAGAACCATAGATATCGCAATTTCTTCAGTGCTCATTGACTTCCACCGTGAAAGCAAAGATATAACCAAACGACTCCCATACAGTGAAAGACATTCCCCATCTCTTGGATGACCATTCATAATATTAATCAAAGTAGCAGCTGCTGTTTCAACACCCACAAAACATTGCAAAAAACGTTCTTTGAATTGATCCCACGATATGCCGGTGAACGATATTTGCGATGCACTTTCCTGCAAAGATTTACTCAACGCGATAATAAGTTTGCTACCCGCTAAAGGATTTTCTAACAGAATCATGTCCACGGTTGAACACCAGGACAATGATTTGATGATTTCTGCATTTGAAAGGCCTTAACCAGCTCAAGGAAGTTACGGCTTTGGGTCTCCAATAGTGCACGCCAATGGTCGCTTTCATTTTCTTGAGGCGAAGTCCATCGGACTTCTGATGTCGGAGTTACCTCGACGTTTTCATTTGATTCCGTTACGCTGACACGATTATGCTCTGAAGGCATCACGATTAATATTTGTTTTATAAAGCGTAATGAGTCCCCGAACGATGTGTCGATATTGCTGCCAATATAAAAACAAACTCTTCAAAAATCTCAATCATGTATTTCAACTAACTCCGCATATCTGAATAATATATTTTCATCATATACTGTTTGCAATTTCACAAGTGCTTTTCATCATAAAACTCTCTTTTACATATCACTCAGGGCCACATTCGATAGAGCAATATTACTCTACCTTGCTTCTAGCTAAATAATATCTCAGTAAAAAAAGGAAAGAGCACAAGTGCCTTTTACCGCAAAGTAGATTCTAACACAGTAGTTGAACGTACATATACACATTTGCAATATGAATATCAAAGGTAGAAGAGTGTATAATAACTCTCCTTTGCATATACAGATGCACATGTGTACATTAAACCTTCTAGGCCATTCCGCCCTCCCCACCCCCTGGTTCCATGAGGAACTTGTGGTAGCAAGAGCACCGCCTGTTAAATATGTGTATGATACACTCATTATTGTAACAGAATTATCCTCGCGTAGGTGAGGTTGACAATTGGGTTGGGGAAGCTTTGAATCTATAAAGCTTTGCTTATCAACCCCTTAAATCCCACTTCAGCGTGATGCTACCGCGCTTCGTAGGTTACCAGGGACTAAGCCAATAACCGTAGATACACCTTAATACCTTAGAGAATAACTATTTCAAAACCATAAGCTGGTTACGTGGATATCATTGTGTAACTCACGGGTGAAAATAGTTAATCCTTAGGTGGTCGCTGCACTTATTTACGCTAAAACTGCATGGGTCCCTGGATACATTTTTTTAAATGAAGGCCAAAATTTGCAGACTTTTGTGTTCGAAACATTTATTTCAATGGTATTAATTAAACTAAAACAATATTTAACAAGTAAAGGTGTGTGATTTCGGATCTAACCGAAGACTATATACTCAGCGTGAGCTTTAATTGTACATTTCATTTCAGATAAATTACTTTTCTACATAACAAGTGGCATCGCCCGTTTAAAAAAAATGTCTCCACATTTCCTCTTACAATAAAACTTGATAAGTGAAATATCATTGATTCAAAACAATTTTTTGCTAAGCTATAGCTTGTTATTCTAGTATACGACGCTTTTAAACTTGTTTTATATCCAAGTTGCCGTGGCCTTTAACCGATCCCGTCCATTTTTACTAGAAATATTTTCTGCTATAAGGAAAATATGTGTACAAAATTTCATTACGATATGTTAATTTTTCTTCGAGTTATGGCTCCCGAAACATAGAAAATTGCTTAGTCGTAAAAGGGGCGGTGCCACACCCATTTAAAAAATTTTAGTGTTTTCCAATTTAATGTTATAATTCAATTTATAAAGTAAAATTCTGTTGATACAAAGCTCTTTTTCGCTAAGATATAGCTTATTATTTTCGTCCACGACCCTTTTAAAAATCTTTTATATAAAAGTAGGCGTGGTCCTTAACCGATTTCGTTAATTTTTCTTCAAAGCATTCCTTATAGTATCTAAAGACAAGATCTCTGCCGAATTTTGTTGCGATATGTTTAACGATTTTTGATTTATAATTAATAATATTTGTAAAATTGATTTTATCACAAGTGGGCGGTGCCACGCCCATTTTAAAAATTGTTTCCAAATTTTTATCAAGAGTCTCAACGTCAGTCCACATGTCAAATTTCAACGTTCTAGGTGTATTATTTACTAAATTATCAGGTTTTTTGTGTTTTCCAAAATTTTATATATATAAAAAGTGGGCGTTCGGATTTTCAATACCAATCTATTCTGGGTCCAGGTAAGATAGTGTACCAAATTTGGTGAAGATACCTCAATATTTACTCAAGTTATCGTACTAACGGACGGACGGACGGACATGGCTGAATCAAATTTTTTTCGATACTGATATATGGAAGTCTATATCTATCTCGATTCCTTTATACCTGTACAACCAACCGTTATCCAATCAAAGTTAATATGCTCAAGTAAAAACATTTTTTTTATCGCCCCTCAGCAGTGGGCTCGCAAATACTCTAGAGTGTATTTCCGCTATGAAAAGCTTTTCAGCGAAAATGCATCTTCCTCGCAGATGCCGTGCGGAATGGGTTTAAACAACGCAGATTGAAAGGGAAGCTCGGCCTAAATCTCCTCGAAGGTACATCGTGCCTTATGTTAGGTTAGGTTGAACTGGCCGGTCCATGAGGTCCTCACATAGATTGATTGAGTCCGTAGTGTTACCAGAAGTTTGTTTTAACGACCAAAGTGAAAAACCCTATCAAAAACCAGGACCTATGTTATAAAATAACTCCGTCCTCTTGGCAAATACTAGAAGATTCCTAGGACTTAAGCTACTTGCTGCTTCTAGATCTGACAGCTGTATCACTCCTAATAGCTGGAGTCTTAGCGTGGCAAGTGCAGGGCACGAGCACAGAACGTGCTCGATCGTTTACTCCTCCAACCCGCACTTCCTACATATGCTATCACTGACCAAGCCTTATGTTGATTTCTTTAATTTTTTTAAGGGACATTGTGTCATGGTCATCAGAATAAGTGCAATATTATACATGGCCCAATAAGCCGTTGCCACGCCAGTTTTTCAAATTTGTAAAATACGTAATTTAAGTCATCATTACGAGGATGTTTCCCTTAATTTTTAAGATTGCAGCTCTTCTTTACAAAGATATCTTATATGTATATGTTTGTATTTTTATAAAGAAAGTGGACGTAGTTGTCTGCCGATTGTTTTTTTTTGAGCACTTCCTCCTTCAATAGGAATATCTGAAGATATTGCTCCCGACTTGAAGGCAATAGCTCAATTAGGCATTAAAATATCGAAAAGTCAATTTACAGAATATATTTGATATACATATAAAAACTCTGCGTGGCTATATACCGATTACGGCCACTTCTTGTAGGAACATTACTGGTGTTCGAAAGTAGCGGCATGACAAATTTCATTACAACAATTAGCAACAAACAGGAATTTTGCTATCAGACCAGCTTTGGTACTAATAGATGAGGAAGGAACGGAGGTGCGCTTAATAAACGCGGTGTGAATCGCTCTTGGTTGTGAACAGAAAGGAGCTTCTAGTAGTTATTCAACACTGAAATTATCGACTGTTATTATTATTTAGTACATACGATCTTCGTCGATTTCCGTACTCACACGGACTTATATACATTTTTTTGAAACTAAGCTATCACATGTGAAATTTAAGGTTAATCATTGCAATTTGAACAGTGTCCGAGTTAAGATAACTTAGTATAATTCACAAGTAAAATTGTCTATATTTCTTCACTATACTTATCGAAACTTTAATCATATTCTGTTAATAAGAGAAATTCCAATTTCCTCCAGCAATTTTAACTCTTTATGTTACTCCTGGTATATCCAGCCCTGATTTGAGTTCAAAATCGACGAAGATCGGCAGACCATACGCAGAATAAATTTCTCAGCTTACATTTAATTAAAATTCTTTTTTAATTATCAACAACTTATACGGACCAATAGCCGGACTAACTTGGTGCCGGAAATCAATTATAGCAATCGATCGAAAGCAAAATCACAATATCTATACTCTACCTCACAGTAAGTACAAAATGAGCCATTCTAGTTTACAGGGTCAATCATCCAGCCACCCAAAACCAAATCCTCCCGAAGACCAGCAAAAGCAGCAGTAACTTGACACAACGGCGACGAAAAAACGTCCATTAAGCTTCGCCTCGAGTGCCTCTGCAAATACTCAAGCGCGTCGAAGGTCACGAAGAATCGCTGAGGAAGAACAAATAAAACTAGACTTCGTTGCCAGGAAGTATAAGCTATTGGAAAATGACGTAGATGAATCGAGTAACGATTCGGGTTCTGTGAAAGTAAGTGCAGTTCAAGAATGGATAAATTCGGTGAATGCTGCACCAAACGAATCTACAACGCTTGGTGTTGCGAATGCGCCAGCAGCCGCTGAAGATGCAATAGATTCGGTAAATGCGCCAGCAGCCAATGGAAATAACATCGCACGTAATTACATAAACTCACAAACTGCTGATTATAGAAGAGCAAACGTCACTAGCAATACTCGGAATTACAATACTCAGGCTACGTATATTCCAAACGCGACCGCCAAATACAACCGGCACGCGGAACCTATTATAGGCGATCAATCATGCCCTAACACTTACCCTATGCGGGCGGAATGCAAAATGTTTGAACAAGGTAGAACACAAGAAAATGCAGAGACAACAAACGGCCGCGTAAATTTTGCTTTCAACACTTCTCGATATAACTCCACGATGTTACATATTCCGTCTTCGTTAATAGGGCCACAGAATTTTGCACCTCCACCACATGTGTCAAACATGAGGTTCCCACAACTTACAGAAACTGCAACCGATTAATAATAATAACCATAACAACTTGACTTTGCAACAAATAAACGCACGTCTCTCAGTTCCACGCGAATTGCCGACATTCTCTGGACGACCGGAAGAGTGGCCAATTTTCAGTGCCACGTATGACTGGTCTACAGCGGTCTGTGGGCTAAATGATGCTGAAAACTTAATCCGACTTCAAAAATCTCTAAAAGGAGACGCGTTCAACATATCTTAATACACCCGGCATGTGTGCCTGATGCTATATCGACACTAAAAATGCTATACGGCCAACCAGAGAAAATCATCAACTCTATTAAAAACAAAATAAAAGCAATGTCACCAATTAATCAAAATAAGTTGGAAACATTCACTTATTTTGCGGTGAATGTTAAAGGCTTAAGAGCTACTATAGAAGCATCCGGCTTATATAATGAATTAGAAAACTCGTCTCTATTGCCAGAGCTTATAGAGAAATTGCCCCCAACTCTCCAGCTGAAGTGGGGGAACCTTTAAATTAGGTTTATTAAAAGAAAACAAATACGTAAATCTTGCTACATTTTCAGATTGGATATTTGACGTAGGAATTTCTGCTAGCAGAGTAAATGCAAACAATTTTGAATATAAAGATATTGCATGCGCGAACTTCGGTGGAAAGCAGCGGAGCGTAACAAAATTCTAGTAGGTCACTTTCACCACACCAAAAACTTTAACACAATTTTTAACATAATTTAAGCACAGAAATACACTGATTGGAGTTTTAGTGAGTAAAAGTTAAAATTCTGAACACATTAGCTGAATAAAAAGTGTACAAATAATTATTAAATAACAAATACAGACAGTGGTAGTTTAACAAATTCTGCTGTGGTAAGTGGTGAATGTGACCTACTAGAATTTAGAAGCTTGCCTCACACGATTTTTCGTCTATGCAATGTCTCTATATTATATCGTTTCTGGTAAATGTAAATCAAGTTATGCAAACGTCAGACAGTAAAAACAAAAAAGCTTTTGTTTACTCTCACGCTACTCAGCAAAGGAAATGTTGCGTTTGCAAACTGAATTGCAACAATTTTGCGAAATGTCAAAAATTTCTTAGCATGGATCGAGCAATGCGTTGGAATATTGTGAGACAACATAACCTCTGTAAACAATGCCTCGGGCAACATGTTGATAGAGCAAAATGTCAAAAAGGTTGCGAAGTGAATGGGTGCGTTTATAAACATCACGCTCTTTTGCATCGTTTTTTCAGTACACGAAATGAGGACCAACAACAAAAGCAACCACAACTGCAGCCAATTGAAGAGCAATTAGCAAATTTCAAAACAAATGCAAACAGCTGTAATGCGCATTGCAATAAAAATCAAAACGTTTCATTTAGAATTTTGCCTATCACAATATTTGGTAAAGACAATAAGTCTGTTAAAACTTTTGCATTTATTGACGAAGGATCGTCAATTACGTTAATGGACCAATCAATTGCTGAAGAATTAAATCTAAGTGGAAAAAGCGAGCCACTATGCCTGAAGTGGACAGGCGACGTGCGGACGACCGAAAATGAACGAAGGCAGTAAATATACAAATTGCTGGACCAAATCAGCGAAAAAAAAATCTTAGAGCACACACGGTGAACAAATTATCTCTTCCAATGCAGAGTCTTGACTATGGAAAAATCAGTGAGGAATACAAGCACATAAGAAACCTACCGATATCGAGCTACACCAACGCTATTCCTACACTTTTAATTGGTATCGATCACTTTAAATTGGGACTAGCCCAAGACATAAGGGAGGGTCAGCCAAACGAGCCAGTAGCAATAAAAACAGTGTTAGGGTGGCACATTTACGGAACAGCTGGGGATAAATCAGCGGCACATGAACAGTGGAATTGCTGCGTATGCGAATGTTCAAAAGAAAACGATGATGAACTGCATGCTGCGGTTAAGAAGTTTTACGCATTTGAAAGTCTAGGCATTGTTGCTACGCAGAAGTCGTTACCTAGTAAAGAAGATGAGCGTGTTTTAAAGCTGTTGCACGAACATACTCGCCAAGCTCCTAATGACCACTACGAAAGTTGCCTTCTGTGGCGCTTTGGTGAATTTGAATTGCCGGAGAGCTACATTATGGCAAAAAATAGACTTATCTGTTTAGAGAAAAAGCTCCAACGCGAAGCAAATTTTAAAGCCATATTTGATACCACTATAGCTGATTATTTAAGAAAAGGATATATTCATAAACTAACGAGCAGCGAGATCAACGAAAACGAACAAAGGCGTATATGGAATTTACCTTTATTTGCGGTGTTCAACAAAAATAAGCCAGGCAAATCGCGTGTAGTATGGGACGCTGCCGCTAAATCACACGTCGTTTCCCCTAACACTTTTCTGTTGAAAGGACCCGATCTAATCGTATCCCTGCCCGCAGTTTTATACCGGTTTAGGCAAAAGTCTATTGCTATATCAGCCGCCATTCAAGAAATGTTTCATCAAGTATTGATTCGCCCCGAAGATCAACACGCTCAACGTTTTCTTTGGCGTGGGTGCGATGCTTCCGTAGAGCCGGATATTTTTGTTATGAAGGTGATGATCTTTGGAGCAGCTTGCTCTCCATCGACTTCTCAATTTGTTAAAAACTTGAATGCGGAACGATTTGCCAGTAGCCAAGCTAGAGCAGTCGATGCTATTCAAAACAACCACCATGTTGATGACTACTTAGATTCCGTCGACTCTAAAGAAGAAGCCATCACTCTTGCGTATAACGTGCAATACATTCACAAGGCTGGTGGGTTCAGTATTCGTAATTGGTGCTCCAATTGTCCGGTAGTTTTAAAAACATTGGGCGAATCAGCCGCCAAACTTAAATTTAATATCAGCGGCGATAACACCACGGAAAAAGTACTAGGAGTTTTCTAGATTCCCAGTGACGACGTAATTACATTTAACCTTTCACCTTTAATGTGGCATGAAAATATTTTTAACGGAAGCAAAGTTCCAACGAAACGTGAGATGTTAAGCATGGTAATGACTATATATGACCCCCTTGGTCTAATCAATAATATATTAATATTTGGAAAAATATTATTACAAGCCGTCTGGCGCAGCTCAGTCAAATGGGATGAAGAAATTTGATCCGGTCTAGCAGAAGAATGGTTTTAATGGCTAAAATGTTTGCCTATATTAAATACCATATTAGCGTTGCTATATAAAATACCATGCTAATTACGAAGGAGCTGATGTTCAGCTGCATACCTTTGTCGATGCCAGCGATTTTGCTTATGCCGCAGTATGCTACTTACGTGCAGAAACGATTTAATATAGAGACATTGCATAGACGAAAACTCGTGTGAGGTAAGCTTCACAAAATTCTAGTAGGTCACATTCACCACTTACCACAGCAGAATTTGTTAAACTACCACTGTCTGTATTTGTTATTTAATAATTATTTGTACACTTTTTATTCAGCTAATGTGTTCAGAATTTTAAATTTTACTCACTAAAACTCCAATCGGTGTATTTCTGTGCTTAAATTATCTTAAAAATTGTGTTAAAGTTTTTGGTGTGGTGAAAGTGACCTACTAGAATTTTGTTACGCTCCGCTGCTTTCCACCGAAGTTCGCGCATGCAATATCTTTATATTCAAAAATTTTTGTTACGTGTATCAAAAAATAACGTCGCAGAATGCTCTCTCATAGGTTCAAAGGCTAGAGTAGCGCCTCTAAAACAAATTTCTATCCCCAAACTGGAATTGATGGCAGCACTGATAGGTGTTGGGTTCTAAAGGTCCGTATCGGATTCATTATCGATTAAGATAAGCCGTAAAGTTTTTTGGTCTGATGTCAAAACACTTTTAAGCTGGCTGCACTCAGATACTAGATGCTATCATCAGTTCGTGGGACTGCGCATAGGCGAAATTTTGGAATCAAGCGACCTTTCAGAATGGAGATGGATTCCGTCAAAAAGTAACGTTGCAGATGAAGTCACCAAACGTCATAAAATATTTTACGTCACTTCATATGGGCGTTGGTTTAATGGCCCGTACTTTCTTTGCAGGCCTGAGGATGAGTGGCCACAAGAACAACATAATATTGAAGCGACTATTACTGAGCTGAAGAAACATGTCCTTCAAATATTAGAAGTTACACCACTAGTAGATGTAAATCGCTTCTCAAAATGGTGTCGGCTATCTAGGACTATGGCTTACGTTATGCGCTATATTCAAAACTGTAAGAGACGCAAGATAAATCAGCAATTGCTTTTAGGAGAGTTACAACAAGAAGAGCTTTATAAGAGTGAATTATTTCTTTACCGACAAGCACAGCTCGAAATATTTTCAGAAGATATTGCGCAGCTAAAAATCACTAAAATCGTCTAAGGAAAACCTCTTCACTATACAAAGTGACAGCATATCTTGATAAAGACGACATTTTAAGGGTGGAAAGGAGAATAGCTAATGCGCCGGGGCCTCGAGAGAACCCCATAATTCTTCCTAAAAATGGTCGCATCATATCCCTAGTCGTTCGGCACTTCCATTCGAGATACCATCACTTAAATAATGAAACCGTGATAAATGAATTACGCCAATATTTCTATATTTCACGCTTACGAACAACAGTGAAATCAATTTTGAAAGAATGTCAAATATACAAAATTATGAAGGCTAAACCCGCACCTCCACAAATGGCAATATTACCACGACCACGTACCACTCCATACGTAGCCCCATTCACGTTTACAGGTATAGATTATTTTGGACCGATCCTTGTTACGGTGGGACGTCGTAAAGAAAAAAGATACGGTGTTTTGTTTACATGTTTGACATTGAGAGCTATTCACGTGGAAATCGCTTTCTCTTTGACGACGAGCTCTTGTATCTTGGCATTAAGGAGTTTCATATCTGGCCGAGGCACGCCCCGAGAATTTTACAGCGATAATGCTACTAATTTTGTTGGCGCAGAACGGGAATTACGAGAAGCTTTAGAAGCCGTTGACAAAAAGGTTCTCGTTCGGTCTTTCACAACCGCAACGACATCATGGAAATTCATCACACCGGCAGCTCTTCACATGGGGGGCGCATGGGAGCGCCTGGTTCGCTCATTTAAAAACATATTTTATAAAATTACTCCGACTCGGGCACCGACTGATGAGCTTCTTCATAGTATCACGACGGAAATAGAAAATATCATTAACTCCCGACCATTAACGTATATACCAATCGATAGTGACCAAGAGGAAGCCTTAACCCCCAAGTTTGAATGGGATGAAACCCCTTGCCATCTTTGATGATCACCATACTGTTCTACGTCATACGTGGCTTACAGCTCAACAATAGCTCAGCATTTCTGGCAGCGGTGGGTCAAGGAATACTTGCCAAGCTTAACTTGCCGCACAAAATGGCATGAGAAGAAGAAGCCGATTCGAGTAGGAGATTTGGTGGTGGTTGTTGACCCTGGAACTGTAAGAAATGTCTGGCAGAGAGGTAGAGTGCTAGATACAAAGACTGCTTCGGACGGACAGGTTCGGAGTGCCACTATACAAACCTCGCAGGGAGTTTTCGAAAGACCGGCTGTCAAATTAGCAGTACTAGACGTGGCTCGGGAAAAGGAGTAAGCCCACGAATGCTTCTCGTCTTACTGGAAGGGGGAATGTTACCGCCACATAATACATTTAGCTTCTGATAGTTATTCAACACTGAAATTATCGATTGTTATTATTATTTAGTACATACGATCTTCGTCGATTTCCGTATTCACACGGACTTATACACATTTTTTTGAAACTAAGCTATCACATGTGAAATTTAAGGTTAATCATTGCAATTTGAACAGTGTGAGTTAAGATAACTTAGTATAATTGACAAGTAAAATTGTCTGTCTTTCTTCACTAAAAAAGTATGTATACCTATGCTTTGGTCCCGGAAAAACCCCTAGTGACTCCAGTACATATACCAAGCTACCGGTGGAGGTGCAGATTTTGTACGTACGTATTCCATTATTGTCTTGGGTGACTTCAATATGCCACACATATCATGGTGCATCTCTGACTTTAATATCGTACCAGTTTCGTCAAAGTCTTCCAACAATGAATTTCTAGACGGAATGTCTGAGCTGTGCCTTCAACAAATCAACATCCAATCGAATAAATTCGGAAGAGTGTTGGATTTAGCCTTTGTGGATGATGAATCTAAATATTCCATTAGTCGATGCGAACCCATTATTGAACCTGAAGATGCTTACCACCCTTCCCTCAAAATAGTTTACGAAGTTGTAAATTATGCTTGTAACAGCGGAAATAAACGATACGACTCCAGTTATCGCTTCGACTTTGCGAAGGCCAATTTTAAAAAATTAAATCGTGATCTATCTCGAATAGTGTGGCCAACATTTAATGCTGATGTGGAGCAAAGCGTTTCTCACTTTTACAATACCATTTACTGTCTTTTTGAAAAATACGTACCTAAGCGGATTTGTGTACATTCCGATACAAGCCAAGTATGGTTCACTAAAGAGCTGAAAATTTTAAAGAATAAAAAGTCTCGATCTTTCAAGTTGTTCAAAAAGACGGGTTTACATAACCATTACTTACAGTACTCGATTCTACGCTGCAAGTATTTTCAATTGAACAAAAAGTGTTACAAAGCTTATCTTTGTAAAATGAAAAGAAATATAACTTGCAACCCGAAGGCATTTTACGGATTCGTAAACTCTAAACGCAGGGTGAAAGGGTTTCCATCATCCATGAAATTCCAAGATAATATTTCCAGCGATGATCAAGAGATCGCCGACTTCTTTGCGGAATTTTTCAAATCAAATTACTCTATTGAGACCAACGTTCCACCTAATGAATACCCATACCATATTGATTCATGTTATTCAATCAGAGCTCCATTTATATCTTCAGAAGATGTATTATCTTATTTAAAAACTTTAAAAGTATCATATTCATACGGCCCCGACAGGATCCCGACACACTTTCTTAAAAAATGTGCCGCAAACATCTATCAGCCGCTAACAGATTTATTTAATTTATCTTTAATTTATGGCGTTTTCCCAACAATATGGAAGGAATCTTTTCTTATTCCGCTTCATAAAAATGGAAGCAGGTCTTCAATAGAAAACTACCGGGGCATAGCAAAGTTATCCGCTATCCCAAAGTTATTTGAGGCTATTGTTACCCACCACCTAACATTCCCTATTTCCCCCATAATTGCAAGCTCGCAGCATGGGTTCTGTAAGGGCAAATCACCTATCACCAATTTACTAGAATTTACCACCCACGTTTCTAATGGATTTAGAAAAGGCCTTCACACTGATGTAATTTACACCGATTTCAGTAAAGCTTTCGACAAGGTATCACACCCATTACTTATTCATAAGCTCAGTCAACTCGGTTTTCAACCCCGTCTTATATGTTGGATTTCTTCGTATCTTGGTTATCGTACGCAAAAAGTAATCTTTAAAAATACACTTTCTGGGGTCATCAATGTTTCTTCTGGTGTTCCTCAGGGCAGCCATCTTGGTCCGATTCTGTTCTTGTTGTTCATAAACGATATATCTGGTACAATTAAATACTCAAAAATCTTGATGTACGCAGACGATGTAAAACTTTTCAAATCATGTGCCTCGGTTGAGGAACATTCCTTGCTTCAAATGGATTTAAATCACTTGGTTACCTGGTGCAATGTAAATTATATGCCGCTCAATCTCAAAAAATGTAAATTCATGTGTTTTTCTCGGAGAGTTTCGCCACCAGCTTCATATACAATTAACAACTATAGTCTAGAAACTGTAAATAATTTTATTGACTTGGGAGTCATGATGGATTCCAAACTTAGTTTCAATCTTCATATTAATGCTACAGTGAATAAAGGCAAAGGTGTTTTTGCATTTGTTAAACGGTGGTCAAAAGAATTTAACGACCCTTACATAACTAAAGCACTTTTTACAACATTAGTTAGGCCAATATTAGAATACGGCTCGATAATTTGGAATCCGCGTTATCAAGTCCATGCAGACAGTCTCGAATCAATACAAAAACAATTTTTACTATTTGCCTTAAGAAATTTCCAATGGGACTCTTTAACTAATCTTCCACCTTATACTAATCGATTAAAGCTTATCAATCTTCCAACTCTTGCTAGTCGAAGGGAAATGCTTGGTGTGATATTTATGACAAAACTTTTAAATGGATCAATTTCGAGCCCATTCCTTCTGAATGAAGTGAACTTTTGCGTTCCCTCTCGGACATCGAGACACTTCAAACCTCTTCTGCTGAAACAATGTAGAACGAATTTCGAACAAAATGAACCTTTTCGGCGTTTATGCCAAGATTATAACTCTCACTCAAACACATTTGATAGCTCGGACTCCCTTTTTTCTATAAAAAAGATTGTTCTCACCTCTCTAAATTAATGTATAATACGTTTGCTTCTGTTCTCTTTAAGTATTACGCTTGGCTGATGAAATTTCTTCTGTAGCTGAGCAGTCTCAGATCGTGACGCTTGACAAACCGCTGCCCATCAAAGACTCAAAGACGTATTTGTCTTTTTTTTTCAGTAGAAGCATACGTATATATGTGTGTGGGGGGTAAAACAACACAAAACAAGTAAGAACGGGACTGTCTTCGGCTGTGCCGAAGACTTCATACCTTTCATGAATGGGGCTGAACAATAATCTTATCCCGTACGTAATCTCCGAATAATCGGATGTATAAGATAAGAAATATATAGTGAACAGATCTACATACCTAAACGCTTTTTACGATAAATATAAAACAAACAAGTAAGGAAGGCTAAGTTCAGGTGTAACCGAACATTATATACTCAGCTGAGAGCTGTGGAGACAAAGTAAGGGAAATCACCATGTTGTAAAAGGAACCTAGGGTAACTCTGGAATGTGTTTGTATGACATGTGTATCAAATGGAAGGTATTAAAGAGTATTTTAAGAGGAAGTGGGCCATAGATCTATAGATGGACGCCATTTAGGGATATTGCCATAAAGGTGGACCAGGCCTGACTCGAGAATTTGTTTGTACGATATGGGTATCAAATGAAATGTGTTAATGATAATTTTAAAAGGGAGTGTGCCTAAGTTCTATAGGTGGACGTCTTTTCGAGATATCGCCATAAAGGTGGACCAGGGGTGACTCTAGAATTTATTTTGTACGATATGGGTATCAAATAAAAGGTATTAATGAGTATTTTAAAAGAGGGTGGGCCTAAGTTCTATAGATGGTCGCCTTTTCGAGATATCGCCATAAAGATGGACCAGGAGTGACACTAGAATTTGTTTGTACAATATGAGTATCAAATGAAAGGTGTTTATGAGTATTTTAAGAGGGCGTGGGCCTTAGTTCTATATGTGGACGCCTTTTCGAGATATCGCCATAAACGTGGACCAGGGGTGACTCTAGAATTTGTTTGTACTATATGGGTATCAAATGAAAGGTGTTAATGAGTATTTTAAAAGGGAGTGGGCCTTAGTTCTATAGGTGGACGCCTTTTCGGAATATCGTTATAAAAGTGGACCTGGGTTGACTCTAGAATGCGTTTGTACAATATTGGTGTAAAACGAAAAGTGTAATAAGTGTTTTAAAAGGGAGTGGGCCTTTGTTCTATGGGTGGACGCCTTTTCGGAATATCGCCATAAACGTGGACCAGGGGTGACTCTAGAATTTGTTTGTACGATATGGGTATCAAATGAAAGGTGTTAATGAGTATTTTAAGAGGCAGTGGGCCTTAGTTCTATAGGTGGATGCCTTTTCGAGATATCGCCATAAAGGTGGGCCAGGGGTGACTCTAGAACTTTTGTGTACGATATGGATATCAAATGGAAGTTGTTAATGAGTATTTTAAAAGGGTGTGGGCCTTAGTTCTATAGGTGGACGCCTTTTCGAGATATCGCCATAAAGGTGGACCAGGGGTGACTCTACAATTTGTTTGTACGATATGGGTATCAAATGAAAGGTGTTAATGAGTATTTTAAAAGGGCGTGGACCTTAGTTCTATAGGTGGATGCCTTTTCGAGATATCGACATAAAGGTGGACCAGGGCTGACTCTAGAATTTGTTTATACGATATGGGTATCAAACGAAAGGTGTTAATGAGTATTTTAAAAGGGAGTGGGCCTTAGTTCTATAGGTGAATACCTTTTCGAGATATCGCCATAAAGGTGGGCCAGGGGTGACTCTAGAATTTTTTTGTACGATATGGGTATCAAATGAAAGGTGTTAATGAGTATTTTAAAAAGGCGTTGGCCTTAGTTCTATAGGTGGACGCCTTTTCGAGATATCGACATAAAGGTGGGCCAGGGGTGACTCTAGAACTTTTGTATACGATATGGATATCAAATGGAAGTTGTTAATGAGTATTTTAAAAGGGTGTGGGCCTTAGTTCTATAGGTGGACGCCTTTTCGAGATATCGCCATAAAGGTGGACCAGGGGTGACTCTAGAATTTGTTTGTACGATATGGGTATCAAATGAAAAGTGTTAATGATTATTTTAAAAAGGAGTGGGCCTTAGTTCTATATGTGAACGCCTTTTCGATATATCGCCATAAACGTGGACCAGGGGTGACTCTAGAATGTGTTTGTACGATATGGGTATCAAATTAAAGGTATTAATGAGGGTTTTAAAAGGGAGTGGCCCTTAGTTGTATATGTGAAGGTGTTTTCGAGATATCTACCAAAATGTGGACCAGGGTGATCCAGATCATCATCTGTCGGGTACCGCTAGTTTATTTATATATGTAATACCACGTACAGTATTCCTTCCAAGATTCCAAGGGCTTTTGATTTCGCCCTGCAAAACTTTTTCATTTTCTTCTACTTAATATGGTAGGTGTCACACCCATTTTTCCAAGTTTTTTCTAAAGTTATATTTTGCGTCAATAGACCAATACAATTACCATGTTTCATCCATTTTTTCGTATTTGGTATATAATTATGGCATTTTTTTCATTTTTCGTAATTCGAAAAAGTGGGCGTAGTCATAGTGGGATTTCGGCCATTTTTTATACCAATACAAAGTGAGTTCAGATAAGTACGTGAACTGAGTTTAGTAAAGATATATCGATTTTTGCTCAAGTTATCGTGTTAACGGCCGAGCGGAAGGACAGACGGTCGACTGTGTATAAAAACTGGGCGTGGCTTCAACTGATTTCGCCCTTTTTCACAGAAAACAGTTATCGTCCTAGAAGCTAAGCCTCTACCAAATTTCACAAGGATTGGTTGATTTTTGTTCGACTTATGGCATTACAAGCACCCTAGGCAAATTAAATGAAAAAGGGCGGAGCCACGCCCATTTTGAAATTTTCTTTTATTTTTGTATTTTGTTGCACCATATCATTACTGGAGTTGAATGTTGGCATAATTTACTTATATGCTGTAAAGATATTAACTTTTCTTATAAAATTTGAATTAAAAAAAAAATTTTTTTAAAAAGTGGGCGTGGTCGTTCTCCGATTTTGCTAATTTTTATTAAGCAGACATAAAGTAATAAGAGTAACGTTCCTGCCAAATTTCATCATGATATCTTCAATGACTGCCAAATTACAGCTCGCAAAACTTCTAAATTACCTTCATTTAAAAGTGGGCGGTGCCACGCCCATTGTCCAAAATTTTACTAGTTTTCTATTCTGCGTCATAAGCCCAACTCACCTACCAAGTTTTATCGCTTAATGCGTATTTGGTAATGAATTATCGCACTTTTTCGATTTTTCGAAATTTTCGATATCGAAAATATGGGCGTGGTTATTGTCCGATATCGTTCATTTTAAATAGCGATCTGAGATGAGTGCTCGGGAACCTACGTACCAAATTTCATCAAGATATCTCAAAATTTACTCAAGTTATCGTGTTAACGGACAGACGGACGGACGGAAGGACATGGCTAAATCGATTTTTTTTTCGATACTGATGACTTTGATATATGGAAGTCTATATCTATCTCGATTCCTTTATACCTGTACAACCAACCGTTATGCAATCAAAGTTAATATACTCTGTGAGCTCTGCTCAACTGAGTATAAAAACAGGTAGGTATTTTGTGTGAGGATGCAAAGTTTCAGGTTTTTTGTGGTCTGCATGTAAAAACTATGACTACGAATCACGTATTTCAAAAATATATGACGTAAACTTAACTAATTGATGAAATTTGATGAATTTTGAAGCTTCTAGCCGTAAAAAAGGGGCAAAAATTACAGTTTATATGAAGTATATAATATGTATACCACCGACCTCTATGATTCTAGCTGTTAAAACGGGGCAGAAATTGTGCAAAGTTTCTTATCTGAACTATCGGTTGTATGAGATGTATACTATTGTAACGATTTTACTGCATATCCTCTTATTTGCAACCCTCTGCTAAATTCGAATCACTAAACTGTTGAATAAATAACTCCAATATTTAATAATGCAAAATGGCCTTTATTAAAGTACTTCACAATAACACTTATACTTTGCAACGAATAGCTTGCTTAATAACCAAACTGATTGATAGCTCAAATGAGACTCTCCCTTCGCCTTTACTGTCGCGCCTTTTATACTTTTTGATTTCTTATTGCATACTTCCAGGCTTTTCCATTCCAGAACGTACTAGTTAGTTTCAGCTACAAAATCGCCAGCCACAACTACGTTTATAACTTCTCATTTGAGTAATTATTGCCCTCTCTTGTGACAACTCAGATGCGTTTGTGCATTGATTCTCCGCTGCTCGTATACGTACATGGTACATATGTGTAGACGCAATTATTGTTTCGTTTATGTAGATACATAATGATTGATCTATGGATGTGCATGATATCACTGTTTAGCATCGGCTTAGAGATGGCAGCACCCCTTAGTTTTGCTAATATTCGTAACACTGCCCTCCACTTAAGTCTGATTGTCCCAATCAGACAAATCTCTCGATCTAAACGCTGCTAGCCTCTCCAAATGAACCACTTTCATTTTGGTTCGTGCATCGTTGATCCATTTTACAATTTTGTATGGGCCTTCCCAGTTACACTGCAATTTCGGGGACAAACCTTTTTTTTCGTTGTGGGTTGTATAGCAGCACCAAATCTCCTTCCTGAAATCCTTCCGAATTAATTGCTTTATCGTACCTCGCTTTCATCTTGTTACTCATAATCTTTGCTCGTTGCCTTACCAGATCGTGTATCTCTCTCAGTTCTTCTTCCAAGACACCAGTGGATTTCTTGACATTCCTCTCCGCATAGGCATCTATCCCATACTTCAAATCAGCTGGCAGTCGAAGGTCATTGCCAAAAATTACCTTTGCGGGAGTTTTGCCCGTTGCCTAATGTACTGCGGATCGGTAGGCCATCAAGAATAATGATATGTGTGTATCCCAGTCCTTATGGTACTTGTCTACTACTTTCCTTAAATGCTCCTCCAATGTTCTATTGAAACGTTCCACCATACCATCGGACTGAGGATGCAATGCAGTTGTCCGTGTTTTTCGAATGCCCAACTTCTTGCACATTTCTTGGAACATAGCTGATTCAAAATTCCTGCCTTGTTCAGAATGTATCTCCATTGGTACACCATACCTTGCAACCCATTCGTTTGTTACCACTTCTGCTACTGTTTCTGCTTCTTGGTTTGGGATTGGGTATGCCTCTGACCATTTACTGAAATAATCCATAACCACCAGTACGTTATTTGTTTCCGTGGTTGCTAGTAGGAAATGGACCTGCGACATCCATGGCGATCCTTTCAAATGGTGCACCTGAAATATACTGCTTCATCTGGCCATGACTTCGTATTTTGGGCCCTTTCGCTCTGTTGCATACCTCGCAGTTGGCAATCCACTCGGTGACCGACTGACGGCAACCATCCCAATAGAATCTCTGCTTAATTTTCTCGAGCGTCTTTGTGATTCCAAGATGACCTCCACTTGGACCATTATGCAGCTCGCTGAGCACGTCAGGAATCCTCTTTCTGGGAACAACTATTAGTTTCTTCTTGCATTTACCATCCTCACTCTCCCATACTCGATGAAGGCAACCGCATATCAATTCTAAACTGTTCCACTGTGCCCAATATGACTTCGCAATGGGACTCTCTGCTGACATCTCCTCTCTGCTTGGTCTTTCGTTTCGTTCGAGCCCTTGCATAACATGTGACAGATCTGTATCTTCTAGCTGACACTTTCTTAGTTGTTCCTTGTCCCAGTCATCCGTACACGTTATAGTCATTAGCCGGACATCTATAATGTCTTCTTTAGCCTCGGCCTTTGAACAGTGCTTACATTCCAAACTTCTTCGTGACATTGCATCGGCATTTCCATGGGTACTACCTTTTCGATGCTCAATGGAAAAGTCATAGCTTTGTAGTCACTCGATCCACCGTGACAATTGTCCTTCTGGATTACGGAACTGCAGAAGCCATTTTAACGCTGCGTGATCTGTCCTGACACGGAATCGCTGGCCGTAGAGGTATTTGTGAAAATATTTAATGCACTCTACCAATGCCAACAGCTCTCTCCGCGTAACGCAGTAGTTCCTCTCTGGTTTTCCAATCGAACGGCTGTAATATGCAACTACCTTCTCCTGTCCATCGACCAGTTGTGATAAAACGCCTCCTATAGCATATCCACTCGCATCTGTGTCTAGAATAAATGTTGCTCCTGGAATCGGATATGCTAATATTGGGGCAGTGCACAACCGCTCGTTCAGTGTTTGGAAAGCCACTTCTTGCTCCTTCTTCCATTCAAAAGCTTTATTTTTTCTTGTAAGATCATGGAGGCTATGGCCTACGCTGGAAAAATTTGGTACAAATCGGCGATAATATGTGCACAGCCCAAGGAAACTTCTCAATTCATGTAGGTTCTGTGGTCTTGGCCAATCCTTTACAGCCTCTATCTTTTCGTTCGCAGTGCAGATGCCCTCTGTCGTTACCTTGTGACCCAAATAATTTACTTCCTTTTTAAACAGCGTACACTTTTTGGGACTTAACTTCAGACCAGCGCCAGCTATTCTCTGGAAAACTTCCTCCAAATTCTTAAGATGTTCATCAAAGTTCTTCCCCAATACGATGATGTCGTCCAGGTACACCAAGCATGTTTTCCAATGTAGTCCTTTCAGTAGCTGGTCCATGAGTCTCTCAAAAGTAGCTGGTGCATTACAAAGTCCAAAAGGCATCACTGTAAATTGCCAAAGACCATCACCGACACTGAAGGCTGTTTTCTCTTTATCTTCCTCCTTCACCTCAACTTGCCAGTAGCCGCTTTTCAAGTTCAGTGTGGAAAACCGTACCAGATTGCGAGTCCAGAGTGTCGTCAATTCTTGGCAATGGGTAGCTATCCTTTTTCGTAACGTCATTCAACTTCCGGTAGTCCACGCAAAACCTCATTTTTCCATCCTTCTTCTTTACAAGTACTACCGATGAGCTCCGTGGACTAGCTGATGGTTCGTTGACGCCGCTGTCGCTCATTTCTTGCATGATTTGACTCACAACTTCCCGCTTCGCCAGTGGAACACTACGTGGAGCTTGACGGATCGGTCTCGCATCTCCAGTGTCAATTTGATGTCTCACAACATTGTTGCGGCCTGGTTTGGAACCATCCTGGTCAAATATGTTCGCGTACTTTAGGAGCAGTTGTTTCGCCTTACTCTGATAGGCTTCCTCTAGCCCCTGCGTCCATGCCGTGATGTCATTTGAAAGATCAGTATTACTAGATGAAACGTGTTCCTGGAGCTGTTCACAGTTAATAACTACTTCGGCCTCATGGCATCTTCCCAAAATAGCTCCTTTGGTCAAATTGAATGGTGACTTGAACTCATTGAGTATTCTTACCGGAATACGTGCATCTTGTTTTGTCATAGCCAGGGTTTTTCCTACAAGTATGTTCAGTGCTGATTTATTTGCTGCTTCGACAACCCACAATTTGTTTGTCCCACAATCTCCATCAAATTTTGCCCAGATGACTGCTTCTGATTTTGATGGTGTTTGCTGACTCTCTTCCACCAGCACTCGTTTACTGCTGTAGCCTCTCTCGTAGCCGAAATTAAGTGGCACATCCATGTTCTTATATCTCATCGTCTTGCTTTGCATGTCGATTTTGATGCCTTGGTCGATTAAGAAGTCCACTCCAATTATGATTTCATCAAACAATCTCTGCCACTATAAAATTGTGTACTACCGTGGCGTTCCCAATTGCGACTTCACATGATACTTCTCCTAGAACCGTGGTGTCTTCTCCAGTGGCTGTACGCAATCTTGCTCCATGCAATGGTCTTATTATCTTGTTGACTAAATATGCTCGAATCATGGAATGAGATGCCCCCGTATCTACAGTCAGTAAACGTTCCTTTCCATCCACATGTCCTCCGACAGTAAGATTGTTTGACCTTCTTCCAATTTGTGAGGTAGAGATTATGGGGTATTCAATTGAGGGAGCCAGCTGTCACCCCTTGCGGATGACTCGCTTTAGTTTAACGATTGAGTGGACTTAGAGATTTGCTCATCTCCTTCAGCTCTGCGTTTACGGCCACCCACATTGTTGGAGCTATTGGGACCGGTGCTGCAATGTCGTGTAATATGACCTGGGTTGCCACACATGAAACATTTAATAACTCCGGCATTCTTCTGTTGTGATCCCTTCAGTGCTTCCAAAATTGTGTCTACCCAATCTGGGATTTCCACTTCTACACGATGAGCTTTGTATGCTGGTTTACTCAATAGTGAGGCAGTTTCCTGAGTCAATGCATGTGATACCGTTTCTGCAAATGTTGGCTTTGGGTTTGCGTATGTGGCTCGCTTCGTTTCGACGTCCCGTATGCCATTTATAAAGCTCTGAATTTTTACCCTTTCGGTGTATTCCACGGGTGCGTCGGCATTCACCAAATGTGCAAGCCTTTCGACATCTGACGCAAACTCCTGCAAAGTCTCATTAGCTTTTTGGTAGCGGTTTTGCAACTCTATTTGGTGTATCTGCTTCCTGTGTTCGATTCCGTATCGCCTCTCTAGAGCGCTCATCAATGTTTCGTAGTTGTTCCGCTCTCCCTCGGGAATAGTCTGTAGGATTTCAGCAGTAGATCCTTTCAATGCCACGAATAGTGCAGCAACTTTATCTTCAGCACTCCAGTTGTTCACTGCTGCGGTCTTCTCACACTGAATCTTAAACACCTGGAAAGGAACAGAACCGTCAAAGGATGGTGTTTTTACCTTTGGATTGCTTGCTGAAACAGCCGGCCGATTTAGTTGTAACTGCTCCATACGACCTTTTAAATCATCTACTTCTGCCTGAAATTGAGCCATTTTTGCATCCTGCGCTTCCAGTTTTGATGATACCTGTTCCAAAATATCTGCCGACATTTCAGATATACGTGCCTCTTGCGCTTCCAATTGAGATGCCATATATGTCTTTTGGTCTTCCAGTTGAGATGACACTTGCGACGTCATTTCTGAAATACGTGCCTCCTGTGATTCCAGTTGGGATGCGATATATGTCTTCTGTTGTTCGAGCTGTGTTTCCATCTTGGATGTAATCTGTGTCGACATTTCTGACTTACGCGTTTCTTGTGCATCAATCTTCGATGTTATTTCTGATGACATTTGCGACGACATTGATGTTACTGTCGATGTTTGTGCAGATATTGCAGCCAAAATCATGTTCAAGTCTGTGCTCGTAACTGTCTGCGATGTTTCGTTTTTCTCTTTAATTTTTGTTGTTGTCTCGTCTCCATCAGGATAAAAGACACACTCGTCCACATCGATTCCTTTCGACTCCATTACCTCTCGTAGTCTTGCATGAAGTTCGAGTCTATTGCCGGTTGTATTCAATCCAAGGGCTTCCAACTCCTTTTTCAGCTGCTGGATCCTCAATTCACTTAACTTCGCCGTGTCCTCGTTGTGCTCTGCAACTTTGCAATTTATTCAACAATTCCTCTTCTGACACCAATTGTAACGATTTTACTGCAACTCCCCTTATTTGCAATCTTCTGCCAACGTTCGTATCGCTAAACTGTTGAATAAATAACTCCAATATTGAATAAAGGAAAAATGGCCTTTATTAAAGTACTTCACAATAACACTTATACTTTGCAACGAATAGCTTGCTTAATAACCAAACTCATTGATAGCTCAAATGAGACTCTCCCTTCGCCTTTACCGTCGCGCCTTTTATACTTTTTGATTTCTTATTGCATACTTCCAGGCTTTTCCATTCCAGAACGTACTAGTTAGTTTCAGCTACAAAATCGCCAGCCACAACTACGTTTATAACTTCTCATTTAAGTAATTATTGCCCTCTCTTGTGACAACTCAGATAAGATATATGCATGTGTTTGTGCTTTGATTCTCCGCTGCTCGTATACGTACATGGTACATATGTGTAGACGCAATTATTGTTTCGTTTATGTAGATACATAATGATTGATCTATGGATGTGCATGATATCTCTGTTTAGCATCGGTTTAGAAATAGCAGCACCCCTTAGTTTTGCTAATATTCGTAACACTATGTATACCACCGATCTCAATGATTTTTTCAGACATCAATATATGCTATACACGTAAGCATTTGGTGAAATTTGAAGCTTCTAGCTGTTAAAATGGGGCCGAAATCGCAAAAAAAAATATATATATACTATATATATATACTATTTATACCATCATATATATTATATATATCACCGATCTCTATGATTTTTTGACACAATAATATATACTATATACGTAAGCAATTGGTGAAATTTGAAGCTTCTAGCTGTTAAAATGGGGCCGACATCGCAAAATATATATATATATATTATATATATATACTATATATACCATCATATATATTATATATATCGCCGATCTCTATGATTTTTTGACACAACAATATATACTATATACGTAAGCAATCGGTGAAATTTGAAGCTTATAGCTGTTAGAATGAGGTAGAAATTGCGAAAAGTTTCTTATCTGAACAATCGGTTGTATGAGATATATACAACCGATCGCTATGATTTTTTTCAGACAACAATATATGCTATATACGTAAGCATTCGGTGAAATTTGAAGCTTCTAGCTGTTAAAATGGGGCTAAAATTTCAAAAAAATATATATATACTATATATATATACTATATACTATATATACTATATATAGCACTGATCTTTATGATTTTTTCAGACAACAATATATACTATATACGTAAGCATTCGTTGAAATTTGAAGCCTCTAGCTCTTAAAATAGGGCAGTAATTACGAAAAGTTTCTTATCTGAACAATCGGTTGTGGGGATTATATACTATATATACGACCGATCTCATCAATTTTTTCAGGCAACAATATGTGCAATATACGAAATTATATGGTGAAGTTTGAAGCTTCAATCTGTTAAATTGAGTAAGATATGACAAAAATCCTCTTTTTCTGAAAAATCGGTTGTATGGAGGATATATGCTATAGTGGTCCGATCCGGCCGATTCCGACAAATGTCTAATCGGACACCCAAATACACCCGCTCACCAAATTGTATCAAGATATCTCAAAAATTGAGGGACTAGTTTGCATACAAACAGACAGACGGACAGACGGACATGGCTAAATCAACTCAGCTCTTCATCCTGATTATTTCGGTATACTTAATGGTGGGTCTATCTATTTTCCTATAAGGACTTACAATTTTGGGTTTCGTGACGAAATTAATATACCATTTCATTTTCATGAAAGGTATAAAAATAGGTAGGTATTTTTGTGAGGATGCAAAGCTTCACGTTTTTTGTGGTCTGCATGTAAAAACTATGACTACGAATCACGTATTTCAAAAATATATGAAGTAAACGTAACTATTTGATGAAATTTGATGAATTTTGAAGCTGCTATCCGTAAAAAAGGGGCAAAAATGACAGTTTATATGAAGTATATAATATATATACCATCGATCTCTATGATTTTTTCAGACAACAATATATGCTATATACGTAAACATTTGGTGAAATTTGAAGCTTCTAGCTGTTAAAACGGGGCAGAAATTGCGCAAAGTTTCTTATCTGAACAATCGGTTGTATGAGATATATACTATGTATACCACCGATCTCAATGATTTTTTCAGACAACAATATATACTATATACGTAAGCATTCGTTGAAATTTGAAGCCTCTAGCTCTTAAAATACGGCAGTAATTACGAAAAGTTTCTTATCTGAACAATCGGTTGTGGGGGATATATACTATATATACGACCGATCTCATCAATTTTTTCAGGCAACAATATGTGCAATATACCAAATTATATGGTGAAGTTTGAAGCTTCAATCTGTTAAATTGAGTAAGATATTACAAAAATCCTCTTTTTCTGAAAAATCTGTTGTATGGAGTATATATGCCATAGTGGTCCGTTCCGGCCGGTTCCGACAAATGTCTAATCGGACACCCAAATACATCCGCTCACCAAATTTTATCAAGATATCTCAAAAATTGAGGGACTAGTTTGCATACAAACAGACAGACGGACAGACGGACATGGCTAAATCAACTCAGCTCTTCATCCTGATTATTTCGGTATACTTAATAGTGGGTCTATCTATTTTCCTTTAAGGACTTACAATTTTGGATTTCGTGACCAAATTAATATACCATTTCATTTTCATGAAAGGTATAAAAAGAAATACCTACTCGTAGATGAAGGCTATTACGATCAATACATCGTACAATTGTTTGTATGTCACTTTGAAAATCAAATAGTTCTGCTGAAATAGTAAACAAAAATTTACTTTTACTTATTTTCAGCGCAATTCGAAACCAGAATTTCGGCTGTTAAAAAACTGAAAAATGTTTACTTAAAAATAGTTGATCATGAAATACTTATAGCTTCAAAGCACAGTAAAATATTCAAGTTTTTTTTTTCTGCTGACGACATCAGCTCGCATCCATTCATGGCGCAATGATACAAGGTGGCAGCATTGGACAGCTGATTATAAACTTTTTTTATTTGATTTGATGCATCAACTTCCGGCGCAGTACGATTTTGGCATTTGTCCATCGAATTTACAAAAACAAAGTGCATTAAATTTTTATTTATGTTTGTAGGTATGTCTCCATGCTCCCACCTTGTATCGTTACGCCATGCATCCATTCAAGTAATATCTGAAGTAAAATGAAAAAAAAAATAATAATAAATTTGTTTGCTTTGCTTTTTTCTGTTGCTGAAATATTTTCCAAATTTTAATTCAAGTAATTTTGTAATACTGAAAATTAGTTCAGCATTTTCAAACACTGGTTACATAACATAAAATGGCACCCAACGTGGGGCCCACGCTTTTGTGGGTACCTGATAATTAATTTGTTTTTTCTGTTTTCCAGTCTATCATGTTTAGAGAGGTGAAGGAATTAGTTTAAATGCATATTGCGTTTATCTAACCAAACTCTTTAAATAATGGTAACTATTTCTCGCAGGAACTTTCAGTTCACATACATATATTTCCTATTTGGAACAGAGTGCTAGTATCAGATGTTTAGTACACTCTGCCATTGGAATATGTGTGTGTGTGAAAGCTGCTTGGCTGTTATACTTTTGCAAACATCAAATTGGCATTGAATCAGCTGATTGTTTGCAAATACTGGCAGTGAGCAGAGCTCGCAAAATGTTTTAGTTTTTTTTTTATTTTTACAAAACAAAACATTTAAAAGCACACACAAAGGTCTCTTCAAGAAGTCAACATCGTTGGATCACATACTGTTGCAAAGAATTTAAATTGGAAATATTACATATATACAATATACCTGTATCAGAATAATATTGGCAAAGCAATAATAATAAAAACAGCTTCTTGCAATATTTTTTATTTACAAAACTTAAATCAGATTGTTGTTTTGATTTTATAATTTATTAAACCTATCAAGTGATTTTTGTGCATTAATCTGGGAATTTCGGTTATTGATTTGTTTTTTCTTGTGTGAGTCGATTTATTTGTGGAATTAAGATGTCTGTTCGTCATAGCAATGAAAATTTGTCTCTGGTAGATGCGCAAGAGGGGATGCGCAGTATTTGTAACGACGTTATGAACGATTCCAATACCGCGGTTACTCCATGTGAACATCGTTTTCATCTTACGTGCATATCTACGTGGATGGATAGTAATATTACCTGTCCATTGTGTCATAGGGTGTAAAGTAGCAGCGCATTTGCTGATTATACCGGACACGGTATACGTCTTTTAAATAGGGTTGCGACCCGTTCACAAGTAGCGCAGGATAATACGCCTAACTCAGACCCCGAAAACACAGAACCCATTCAGGTTCCTCACCACGGCAATGGTCGAAATCGTAATCGGAATAGACAATCTAGATCTAATGCAAATTATGACATGAATTTTAACAGGCAATACAATGATTTTAATTGTATCGTAGAAGTATTAGATAATGCTGTTCGTAGACAACAAGAAGTTATAAATCGCGATATGCAAAGCACAATTGAACGCATTGTAAGTAATGCTTTAGAGCTCCAGTTCTCAACACTTAATTTACGTCCCTTGCAACCACATGCGGAAAGTCCTATTCCAAACAGAGAAGAAACTGTAGCAAATAGAGAAGCAGGTCACGCTGCTTCTGAGGAGTCTGCTTTTCATTCAGAAGAACGTACCTACACGGAATTCGTCAGGGCCAAGAGATTCGTCTTTTACTTTGAGTGGTGTTGGTAAGATTATTTCCAGTTGGAAGCTAACGTATGACGGATCTAGTCAGGGTATATCTGTGAATGAGTTTATTTATAGAGTAAATGCGTTAACTATGTCGTCATTGCGTGGTAATTTCGAGGTGCTTGGTCAGAACGCTCATATATTATTTGAGCGTAAAGCCAAAAATTGGTTTTGGCGGTATCATCGAGCAAATAGGCTTATCGATTGGTTCGGATTTTGCGAGGATTTAAAAACTAATTTCAAGGACGCCCGTACTGACTTTGACATAAAAGAATCTATTCGAAATAGGAAACAAAAAACCAACGAATCATTCGAACAGTTTTTAGAAGGTGTATTGTCTTTGTCTGATGTTCTAAATACACCAATGTCAGAACGCGAACTTGTCGCAACTATAATACGTAATTTACGTTCGGATATTCGTTTGGAACTGTTGCATTTCGACATAGTCAACTTTAATGACTTACGACGAGCTTGTCTAAAAGGCGAAAATTTTTTAGAAACTGTCCAGGCCACGCAAAAATTACACTTTAAACAGCCAAATGTACCAAAAATGCAAATATCAGAAGTAGAGCATTATGACATGAAAGCGGAAATATTTGAAAGTGGTAATCCTGTCGAAGTTTTTGCAGTGAAGGATATATCGGAGCGCAAGTGCTGGAATTGCGACGAGGCCGGACATAATTATAAGGAATGTGTGAAACCTCGACGTGTATTTTGCTATGGCTGTGGCCTTATAGCTTTCTTCTTTTCAACTTGTCCTAACTGTAATAAGTCGGGAAACGTTCATCGGGATGTTTGCACCAAAAGCAGCAAACATCCGAGAGTGCAGTAAACCCAACATCGGAATCAATAAAGATTCGGAAACCATTTTCAAGAGTTAACAAAAATACCCAAAATGTTCCTATTTTACACCCAATTAAACCTTTTCATGAACGGTTAGAAGAGTGTCGAGTGCGGCGTGAACGGATCTTTAATGATTCTCGGTCAGCAAAGCGGGGTAGAGTATATTGGAGAGATATAAATGATAAACGAAATAATTTAATATCGACGATCCTTTGTAAATCGGGCGATGCTAGGCCGCACGCAAAAATTCGGAAGTGTTTGGCTTGTTAGACTCTGGTGCTACAATTAGTTGCCTAGGAGGGAAGTTAAAAGGAAAACCACTGCGGTTACATGCGCGTACGGCTGATAGTTCGAAACAATAAATTGAAGGTGTTGTGGAATTTTTAGTTACATACAAACAGGAGGACAATCCTATTGAGTTTTATATTATACCATCCAAGACGTGTACTTAGGAGTTAACTTTTGGAACGCTTTTAAGTTAGCTTCACATATAATTAGCGAGACTAGTATAGTTGATGAAAATGTTCATATACATGCGTTGACACCAAATCAAAAACAGGAACTTAATGCGACGATAGAATGTTTTCCGTCATACGAGCGAAACGGTTTAGGGAAAACTACTATCTTAAAACACGAAATCAATGTTGGAGTTGCAAAGCCAATTAAACAAAGGCATTTCCCAATTTCACCAGCTGTTAAAAAATTAGTGGGACAGGAGATTGAGCGCATGCTTAAATTAGGCGCGATTGAAGAATCAAACAGCTCATGGTCGTCACCTGTTGTACTAGTGAGAAAACCTGGGAAAGTCAGGCTTTGTTTAGATAGTCGCAAAGTAAACCAACTTACACGAAAAGACGCTTATCCATTGCCACACATAGAGGGTATTTTGAGCAGACTTCCGCGTTATATCTAGTCTAGATTTAAAGGACGCATTCTTACAGATTCCACTGGAAGAGAGATCTCGTGAGAAAGCTGCTTTTACCATTCCAAATCGGCCACTTTATCAGTTCGCGGTTATGCCTTTTGGTCTGTGTAATGCTCCCCAAACGATGTGTCGGTTAATGGATAAAGTAATTCCATATAACTTGAAAGAACGCGTTTTCGATTATTTAGACGATTTACTCTTGGTCCCGGAAGATTTCAAATCGCATATCGATTTACTGCAGGAAGTAGCCCTTCACATACGTAAGGCAGGTCTGACGATTAACATCGCAAAAAACAAGTCTTGTCTTAAGCAAGTAAGTTACCTGGGTTATATACTAGGTCAAGGGACATTAAAAACCGTCCCGGATAAAGTTTCCGCAATAGTCGAGTTTCTTGTTCCCAAAACAGTTCGTCAGCTTCGACGATTTTTAGGAATGGCTGGGTGGTACCGGCGATTTATTGCAAACTTTGCAGACGTGACTCAGCCTCTGACAGAACTGTTAAAAAAGAACAAGACAGATTGGACAGAAACCGCACTGGAATCATTTGATATTTTAAAACAACGTTTGACATCTGCCCCGTTTCTGGCAAAACCGGACTTTACTAAGCCATTCATTGTACAGTATGACGCAAGCCAAAACGGAGTTGGGGCTGTACTAGCTCAGGTTAACGAGAATGGAGAAGAGATTCCAATCTCGTATATGTCACAAAAACTTAACAAAGCACAGCGCAATTATTCGGTTACACAACAAGAATGCCTGACAGCAGTTTTAGCGGTTAAAAAGTTTCGTCCTTACGTTGAGGGTCAAGAATTTAAAATAGTCACAGATCACGCAAGTTTACGTTGGCTTATGAACCAAACTGACTTAAGCGGTAGGCTTGCACGCTGGTCGCTTAAGCTTCAATAATTTCAATTTACAATAGAACACCGTAAAGGAAGCCAAAATGTGGTACCCGACGCACTGTCCCGAAAGTATTCTGTAAGCACAGAGGAAGTGGAGAGTTTACAGCTGGACTATGTGCCGAATATTGATCTTACGTCAACTGCTTTTAATGACGTGGCTTATAATGAACTTCGTAATAGGATTTTATCCAATAAAGATAAGTATCCAGACTTCGAAGTCAAGATAACTTCATATATCATCGGACAGAATGCTACACAGGTGACGTCGCGCAACAGAACTCTGCTTGGAAACTAATGGTTCCGGAAGGCTTAAAAGAAGAGGTAATACGCAACTGCACGACAATCCAACTTGCGATCATGGTCGCATTGCTAAAACTACGGAGCGTATTCGACGGTATTTCTTTTGGCCAGGGCTTTTGCGTAGAGTGCGCGACTATATTGCAAAATGTGACACTTGTAAAATGAGGAAGCATCCAATTCAGATTTTAAGACCTCCTATGGGAAATTCTGAACCTTCCGAAAGAATTTTTCAAAGATTGTTCGTAGATCTTATAGGGCCCTTTCCTGGGTCAAATATTGGTAATATTGGTATTTTGATCGTCTTAGATCAAATATCTAAATTTACTTTTATCAATGAAGAAGTTTACCACGACGCCTATTGTGAATTACATTAAGGAACATGTTTTTGGTTTTTTTGGGCAGCCAGAAGTACTAGTTAGCGATAATGGAAATCAGTTTAATTAAGTCAGGCGTGTTTGAAGCATTTTTAACCAAGTGTGGAATAAAGCATGTATGCACCGCTGCGTACTCTCCGCAGAGCAATAGCTCGGAGCGTGTCAACCGATCAATAAATGCAGCACTTCGCGCTTATATTAAGGGAGATCAGCGGGAGTGGGACCAACATTTAAGTAGCGTCAATTGTACTTTGCAGAATTCAGTACATCAGCCGCCCTCGACCAGTTCACATTTTATGGTATTTAGTCAGCATATGATGACTCACGGCGAAAATTACAAGCTGTTACGAAATATTGGTATGACCGAAGAAGGGTGCGCATTAAACACGGTACAAAGACATAATACCCTGTCCCTGATACGCGACACTGTGCGTACCAATATTCAAAAATCATATAAGGTAAATGAAAAAACTTACAACTTGAGGTCAAGGCCAGTCTCATTCAAGGAAGGTCAAATGGTATTACGTAAGAATTTTGCTCAGAGCGTACCGGAAAATGAAGGCGGCAAACTTCTAGGAACATATCACTGCAAAGACATACAGGCACTTTAATATACACGCAAGTGCTGTGCCTCTGTTGCAAATTGCAAGGGTATTCCGGCTAACCAAAAAGTGGTGGTCGCAACCCCAAGGCAATAACGTCGATGGAAAAATCTTCATCTGCGGTTGCCGCATTTTTAAGCTGTTTTTGTTTTTTTTTTTTTGTTTTAATAAAGAGACGCCTCACCAATCAACAAGCTTATTTTCTTACAAAATCGTGATTAATGCCCTAAGATTAAATTAAAATAATTATAAAACAAGTAAGGAAGGCTAAGTTCGGGTGTAACCGAACATTACATACTCAGTTGAGAACTATGGAGACAAAATAAGGGGAAATCACCTCGTGGTAAAATGAACCTAGGATAACCCGGGAATGTGTTTGTATGACATGTGTATCAAATGAAAGGTGTTAATGAGTATTTTAAAAGGGCGTGAGCCTTAGTTCTATAGGTGGACGCCATTTAAGGATATCGCCATAAAGGTGGACCAGGGCTGGCTCTAGAATTTGTTTGTACGATATGGATATCAAATGAAAGGTGTTAATAAGTGTTTAAAAGGGAATGGGCCTTAGTTCTATTCGTGGACGCCTTTTCGGGATATCAACATAAACGTGGACCAGGGGTGACTCTAGAATGCGTTTGTACAATATGGATATCAGATGAAAGGTGTTAATGAGTATTTTAAAAGGGAGTAGTGGTAGTTGTATATGTGAAGGCGTTTTCGAGATATCGACCAAAATGTGGACCAGAACATCATCTGTCGGGTACCGCTAATTTATTTATATATGTAATACCACGAACAGTTATCTTTCCAAGATTCCAAGGGCTTTTGATTTCGCCCTGCAAAACTTTTTCATTTTGTTCTACTTAATATGGTAGGTGTCACACCCATTTTACAAAGTTTTTTTCTAAAGTTATATTTTGCGTCAATATACCAATCCAATTACCATGATTCAACCCGTTTTTCGTATTTGGTATATTATTATGGCATTTTTTTCATTTTTAGTAATTTTCGATATCGAAAAAGTGGGCGTGGTCATAGTCGGATTTCGGCCATTTTTTACACCAATATAAAGTGAGTTCAGATAAGTACATGAACTGAGTTTAGTTAAGATATATCGATTTTTGCTCAAGTCATCGCGTTAACGGCCGATCGAAAGGACAGACGGTCGACTGTGTATAAAAACTGGGCGTGGCTTCAACCGATTTCGCCCTTTTTCACAGAAATAACACAAGGATTGGTAATGTTTTGCTCGACATATGGCATTAAAAGTATCCTAGACAAATTAAATGAAAAAGGGCGGAGCCACGCCCATTTTGAAAATTTCTTTTATTTTTGTATTTTGTTGCACCATATCATTACTGGAGTTGAATGTTGACATAATTTACTTATATACTGTACAGATATTAACTTTTCTTTTAAAATTTGACTTTAACAAAATTTTTTTAAAAAATGGGCGTGGTCGGGTCGATTTTGCTAATTTTTATTAAGCATACATATAGTAATTAGAGTAACGTTCCTGCCAAATTTCATCATGATATCTTCTACGACTGCCAAATTACAGCTTGCAAAACGTCCGATTTCGTTCATTTTAAATAGCGATCTGAGATGAGTGCTCAGGAACCCACATACCAAATTTCATCAATTTACCTCAAAATTTACTCAAGTTATCTTGTTAACGGACGGACGGACGGACGGACGGACATGGCTCAATCAAATTTTTTTTCGATCCTGATTATTTTGATATATGGAAGTCTATATCTATCTCGATTCCTTTATACCTGTACAACCAACCGTTATCCAATCAAAGTTAGGTAATATACTCTGTGAGCTCTGCTCAACTGAGTATAACAAAAATGAATTTTGTTTAATCGTTTTAATTTACTGTTTTCGTAACTCTTAAAGTTTTTTGTTTATCGAAAATATTAACCGTTATACTTTAAGAATTTATTTGAATATAATTTTTTTAAATAATTTGCAAATTAAATGTAAAAGCGAACATATGTGGTAATTTGCATTTAAAACTAATTGACCGTGTATAGACACCGGTCTGCAATTTCTACATACATTAAGGTATCCAGCTGTTTGCGCAAACATCGAGGGAAAAACCCAAGGCTAAGGTATGTAAGCATTTATAAGGGTCTGTAAAAACAGTACATACACATATATTGTCGCTTCTTTAAAATAAATGATTTTTGTTTAACTAATTACAATACCGTTATTCAACTCTTTTAAATTACGAGCTTTTGTTGTTGTTCATTTAATTAAATTTTTCTGTTATACAGTTGTATTCAATTTCGAATTTGTATAACAGTTTTCAAATAATGAAATTCACCAGATGTGCTGAACGGCTCTCAATACAACAACAACTTTTTCTAATGTAACAAAACTGAATTTTTTAAAATGAATAAAGTCTAAGTGCCTTTTGTAATGTGATCTACGAGTTGACTTCCAATTATTTAGGTGGGTTGGGAGAGACGTAAATGTACTCTCACATATGGTTGGGATGGGAGTGAGATGGGGACAACTTTCATCTTGTCCCCTGAATTATCCTTGCTTCTAAAATGTTTTTTTTTTATTTCTGTTGTCCTTTTGTACGTACTTCTGACCAAGTAGGAAACGCTATCTTTATTTTTGTCTGAATAACTAGTTACCCTGATGTTCTAGATTAAATTTTGATGTGCGTGTTGCTGTAGTATCTGTATTAATTATACTCAGTTGAGCAGAGCTCACAGAGTATATTAAGTTTGATTGGATAGCGGTTGGTTGTACAGGTATAAAGGAATCGAGATAGATATAGACTTCCATATATCAAAATAATCAGGATCGAAAAAAAATTTGATTGAGCCATGTCCGTCCGTCCGTCCGTCCGTCCGTTAACAAGATAACTTGAGTAAATTTTGAGGTAAATTGATGAAATTTGGTGTGCAGGTTTCAGAGCACTCATCTCAGATCGCTATTTAAAATGAACGAAATCGGACCATAACCACGCCCACTTTTTCGATATCGAAAATTTCGAAAAACCGAAAAAGTGCGATAATTAATTACCAAAGAAAGCTAAAACGATGAAACTTGCTAGATGGGTTGACCTTATGACACAGAATAGAAAACTAGTAAAATTTTGGACAATGGGCGTGGCACCGCCCACTTTTAAAAGAAGGTAATTTAAAACTTTTGCAAGCTGTAATTTGGCAGTCGTTGAAGATATAATGATGAACTTTGGCAGGAACGTTACTCCTATTACTATATGTACGCTTAATAAAAATTAGCAAAATCGGAGAAGGACCACGCCCACTTTAAAAAAAAAAAATTTTTTTTAAAGTACAATTTTAACAAAAAATTTAATATCTTTACAGTATATAAGTAAATTATGTCAACATTCAACTCCAGTAATGATATGGTGCAACAAAATACAAAAATAAAAGAAAATTTCAAATGGGCTCCGCCCTTTTTCATTTAATTTGTCTAGGATACTTTTAATGCCATAAGTCGAACAAAAATTTACCAATCCTTTTGAAATTTGGTAGGGGCATAGATATTATGACGTTAACTGTTTTCTGTGAAAATGGGCGAAATCGGTTGAAGCTACGCCCAGTTTTTATACACAGTCGTCCGTCTGTCCTTCCGCATGGCCGTTAACATGATAACTTGAGCAAAAATCGACATATCTTTACTGAACTTAGTTCACGTACTTATCTGAACTCACTTTATCTTGGTATAAAAAATGAACGAAATCCGACTATGACCACGGCAACTTTTTCGATATCGAAAATTACGAAAAATGAAAAAATGCCATAATTCTATACCAAATACGAAAAGAGGGATGAAACATGGTAATTGGATTGGTTTATTGACGCGAAATATAACTTTAGAAAAAACTTTGTAAAATGGTTGTGACACCTACCATATTAAGTAGAAGAAAATGAAAAAGTTCTGCAGGGCGAAATAAAGAACCCTTGAAATATTGGCAGGTATTACATATATAAATAAATTAGCGGTATCCAACAGATGATGTTCTGGGTCACCCTGGTCCACATTTTGGTCGATATCTGGAAAACGCCTTCACATATACAACTACCACCACTCCCTTTTAAAGCTCTCATTAATACCTTTAATTTGATACCAATATCGTACAAACACATTCTAGAGTCACCCCTGGTCCACCTTTATGGCGATATCTCGAAAAGGCGTCCACCTATAGAACTAAGCCCCACGCCCTTTTAAAATACTCATTAAAACTTTTCATTTGATACCCATATCGTACAAACATATTCTAGAGTCACCCCTGGTCCACCTTTATGGCGATATCTCGAAAAGGCGACCACCTATAAAACGAGGGCCCACTCCCTTTTAAAAATACTCATTAACACCTTTCATTTGATACCCATATCGTACAAACAAAGTATATAGTCACCCCTGGTCCACCTTTGTGGAGATATCTCGAAACGGCGTCCACCTATGGAACTAAGGATTACTCCCTTTTAAAATACTCATTAACACCTTTCATTTGATACCCATATCGTACAAACAAATTCTAGAGTCAACCCTGATCCACCTTTATGGCGATATCGCTAAATGGCGTCCACCTATAGAACTATGGCCCACTCCCTCATAAAATACTCTTTAATGCCTTTCATTTCATACACATGTCATACAAACACATTCCAGGGTTTCCCTCCGTTCATTTTCCTACATGGTTATTTTCTCTTATGTTGTCACCATAGCTCTCAACTGAGTATGTAATGTTCGGGTACACCCGAACTTAACCTTCCTTACTTGTTTTATTTTTTTTTTACCAGTCCATGAAATAAATGTTTGTGTGTGTATGCAGTGAGTATGTTTAATACAAAGATTCCGCCCCCAGCCGAAGAGCTTAGTCCTGGTTTAATTAGCATGCACAACCCAGATCAACTTAGCGAACCTCCATGAAGTTACATTACAGTATAACATCCTAAAAGAAGTAATGCGTCCATCAAGTTTGGTGGAGATTGATAACCTTGCTACTAATACAAAACTTTTAATTATAAGTGGGTGGAGCCACACTCCTTCATACGAATCATAAGTTTATCTGATTTCATGTTCAAATACATCCTCATAAAAAATTTCGAAATTTGTTCTTCAGTTTTTAACAAAATTTTTTTTTTTTTTTTGTACTTTTTTACAATTTTTCAACTTTGACAAATTATTATGAAGCACCCTGTTACTCTCGCACTCTATATTTTAAATTGTCCAAAGCCTAATAATTAGCTTTCAGGTGCAGTCTAAATCTTCAAAATATCTTCGTTAGTTCAAAAGTTATGATTTTTGCAAAGAAAAAGCTCAAAAGGCGCCATAGTGCGACGTCACGAAAAAGGATAGCTACCCATTGCCGATAATTGACGACACTCTGGACTCGCCCTCTGGTACGAAATGGTTTTCCACACTGGACTTGAAAAGTGGCTACTGGCAAGTGGAGGTGAAGGAGGAAGACGAAGAGAAAACAGCCTTCAGTGTCGGTGATGGTCTGTGGCAATTTACAGTGCTGCCTTTTGGACTTTGTAATGCACCAGCTACTTTTGAGAGACTCATGGACCAGGTACTGAAAGGACTACATTGGAAAACATGCTTGGTGTACCTGGACGACATCATCGTATTGGGGAAGAGTTTTGATGAACATCTTAAGAACTTGGAGGAAGTTTTCCAGAGAATAGCTGGCGCTGGTCTGAAGTTAAGTCCCAAAAAGTGTACGCTGTTTAAAAAGGAAGTAAATTATTTGGGCCACAAGGTAACTACAGAAGGTGTCTGTACAGCGAATGAAAAGATAGAGGCAGTAAAGGATTGGCCAAGACCACAGAACCTACATGAATTGAGAAGTTTTCTTGGGCTGTGCACATATTACCGCCGATTTGTACCAAATTTTTCCAGCGTAGCCCATAGCCTCCATGAGCTTACAAGAAAAAACAAAGCTTTTGAATGGAAGAAGGAGCAAGAAGTGGCTTTCCAAACACTGAAGGAGCGTTTATGCACTGCCCCAATGTTAGCATATCCGATTCCAGGAGCAACATTTATTCTAGATACAGATGCGAGTGGATATGCTATAGGAGGCGTTTTATCACAACTGGTCGATGGACTGGAGAAGGTAGGAGAGAGGAACTACTGTGTTACGCGGAGAGAGCTGTTGGCATTTGTAGAGTGCATTAAACATTTTCACAAATACCTCTACGGCCAGCGATTCCGTGTCAGGACAGATCACGCAGCGTTGAAATGGCTTCTGCAGTTCCGTAATCCGGAAGGACAATTGGCACGATGGATCGAGCGACTACAAAGCTACGACTTTTCCATTGAGGATCGAAAAGGTAGTACCCATGGAAATTCTGATGCAATGTCACGAAGACCATGTAGTTTGGAATGCAAGCACTGTTCAAAAGCCGAGGCTAAAGAAGACATTATAGATGTCCGGCTAATGAATATAACATGTACAGATGAATGGGACAAGGAACAGCTAAGAAAGTGCCAGCTAGAAGATGCAGATCTGTCACGTGTTATGCAAGGGCTCTAACGAAATGAAAGACCAAACAGAGAAGAGATGTCAGCAGAGAGTCCCATTGCGAAGTCATATTGGGCACAGTGGAACAGTTTAGAATTGATATCCGGTTGCCTTCATCGAGTATGGGAGAGTGAGGATGGTAAATACAAGAATAAACTGATAGTTGTTCCCAGAAAGAGGATTCCTGACGTGCTCAGCGAGCTGCATAATGGTCCAAGCGGAGGTCATCTTGGAATCACGAATACGCTCGTGAAAATTAAGTAGAGATTCTATTGGGTTTGTTGCCGTCAGTCGGTCACTGAGTGGATTACCAACTGCAAGGTTTGCAGCAGAGCGAAAGGCACAAAACACGAAGTCATAGCCAGATGAAGCAGTATATTTCAGGTGCACCATTTGAAAGGATCGCCATGGATGTCGCAGGTCCAATTCCTACTAGCGACCGCGGAAACAAATACGTACTGATGGCAAGAAATTCGAATCAGCGGAGTTTCAAGAAATGTGTAAGAAGTTGGGCATTCAAAAACACAGACAACTGCATTGCATCCGCAGTCCGATGGTATGGTGGAGCGATTCAATAGAACCTTGGAGGAGCACTTAAGGAAAGTATTCGACAAGTACCATAAAGAGTGGGATACACACATCATTATTCTTGATGGCTTACTGATCGGCAGTGCATGAGACAACGGGCCAAACTCCCGCAAAGGTAATTTTTGGCAATGACCTTCGACTGACACCTGATTTGAAGTTTGTGATAGATGCCGATGCGGAGAGAAATACCAAGAAATCCACTGGTGTCTTGGAAGAAGAGATGAGAGAAATACACGATCTTGTAAGGAAACGGACGAAGATTATGAGTGACAAGATGAAAGCCAGATACGATAAAGCAATTAATTCGGAAAGTTTTCGGGAAGGAGATTTGGTGCTGTTATACAACCCACAACGGAAAAAAGGTTTGTCCCCGAAATTGGAGTGTAATTGGGAAGGCCCATATAAACTTGTAAAATGGATCAATGATGTAGTTTACCGCATACAAACCATTGGCAAACTACGAACTAAAATGGAAGTGGTTCATTTGGAAAGGCTAGCAGCGTTTAAATCTGGAAATTTGTCTGATCGGGCCGATCCGACTTAGGTGGAGGGCAGTGTGACGAATATTAGTATCACTAAGCCGATACTAAGCAGTATCACATATACACACGCATATGTATACAAACTACAAATATACATGTGTATAGCATGAAGTTCACGAAATTACTAGACCTTTGGAGAAATGGGTGAACGAGGAAACCGAGAGTATAAAAACAAGCAAGCTGAGGCAGTTTAATTTAAACACGCAATTAGTTGTGAAGTAGGAGTTATTGTGAAGTACTTTCAAAGTAGTCTAATAAAGACCATTTTGCATTATTAAATATTGGAGATATTTATTCGACAATTTAGCGATTCGAACGTTAGCAGAAGATTTGGAATAAGCGGAATTTCACTAAATTCGTTACACTAAGATATCGCCAGCTATAGGATTATCGATTTTAGGTGCTAGAAATCGAAAAATTCAATTTAAATTATTCGAGTCTCCATAGAGCAATCTTAACTTTGGTCGACACTCCTTAACCATTAAAATTGTTGTGTTATATTTTTAACCTAGTTATTACCATCTGAGGAGTTGAGACTGGAAAATCGATTATTTGATTTATGAGCACCATACCAATGTTTGCACAAATGTGTATACCCAGTTGGAAAAGATCGTGTATACCACTTCACTCTGAAATGTTCCCGCCTTGGGCTCTATACTGCGTCCATAGCAAAAAGGCAGTAAAATGCGCTTACTGCCTTACTGAATTTTATTGCCAATTAATTTATGCGATTACAATTTATTTATTTATTTATTTGTATAAACAATTTGTACAAGTAACTCTAAAGTCTTTTAGGTACTACCTAAATCAGTCTTAAAGATTACAAAGGAAATATGACACATATAAATATAATTCCAAAGAAATTATACAAAGAAAACCATAGTAATACTAATAACATTAATATCTTAAAAATAGCATTATACATTTTAACACAAAAACATTTTCGGTACACAGATTAAGAATCAAAGATCGAACTATCGTTTAGGATAAGTTAAGAGCTGAGGAAAGTTATTACTGCTTGTTTGAAACATCCTGCTTTTCGTATAGCTTTTATCTTAGATGGAAGTGAGTTCCATAGACGGATTGAAGTGACAAAGAACATTCTGGATGATGATGAGTACCTAAAGTTCGGAACCAAAAGATTCATAGTTCGAGTAGACTGACACAACTTTAGTTTTTTAAATAAGTAAGGTGGATTTTGGGAATTCCATAGCTTATGCAAGAAGCAAAGATTTCTCATTTTTAAGAAATTATATACATCGCATCCGAGGATTTGTGTAGAAAATGAAGATATATGATAATCTTTTTAGAAAAAATTAACCGGGCCGCATTGTTTAAGGCCAATTGTAATTTGTTTAGCGATATCGAGTCAAGGTTACCGTATATAAATTCGCTGTAGGAAATATGAGGTACAATAAGAGATTTCACCAGATTCATCTTGGTGTCTCGCGGCAACTAATAGGCAGTTCTGTATAAACTTCGTAGAGACCTATAAATTTAGCAATGACAAGGTTCATATGATCAACACAAATCAGAGTGGAGTTGATTTTAAATCCTAAATTGGTAACCACATCGTGAAACAATATTTCTCTCCATTAAGCATAATTTCAGGAAGGTTGTACGAGGCGTTCAATATTGCTATTGCCTTTGATTTAGTTGCATTAAGAGATAGTTTATGTCTCCTATGCATGTTAAGTCTTCATTCAGCCTGAAAAATAGGTCTTCGGAAAGACCAATTGGACGAGACATGTATATTTGAGTATCATCGGCATAAAGATGAATGGAGGCATTGCGACAACAGGCGACTATGTTATTAATAAAAAGCGTAAAGAGTATTGGACCTAGGATAGATCCTTGCGGAACACCAGATTTTATGGAATTTAAATTTGAGACTTTATCAGCACATTTTACTTGTTGAAACCGGTTACAGAGGTAGCTTTGCACTAACTTTATGGCATATGGGCTGAAGTTAAAACTAGTTTCAAATTTGTGAATTAGTACTTCAAAACCAACCATGTCAAAAGCTCTTGAGAAATCCAAAAGCACGAGCACGGTAAGTTCGTTATTGTCAAAGGCCGGACGTATATCTTCAAGAAACTTAAGCATAGATGTTGCACAACTATGCCCCCTTCTAAATCCCGAATGGACTTCGGATTATTATTATATGTATGGTGAGTTATTTGCATTGCTAATAGCTTCTCAAATACCTTAGATAAGGCAGTTAACAGACTTATTGGTCTAAATTCTTTGTAAGAACACGGAGACCTCGTTTTAGGAACCGGAATAATATTTGCAATTTTCCATTGACTAGGAAACCTACTCGACATAATTGAGAAATTAAAGATATGTGTTAGCGAAGCGGTGGCGTAAGGTAGAATAAGTTTTATAAATCGTATGCTAATACCGTCAATTCCCACGGCATTAGACTTTATAGCGAAAATAGCATCCAGCACATCGCTTTCGGTGACCACTGAAAAATCAAAGGCACTTATATCCAGTCTTCTGTTTACACAGGTTACAGCGTTTCTTTTATCCATATCATTCTTATTCACATTATTATTTTTTTCAATATTGTTTGTATTACCACACAAGAAATACGAGTTCATAACATGTGGGTCGTGGCTGCATTCAATGTTATGCTTTTTACAGACTCCAAAATATCGAAGATTTTTCCAGAGCATTCTCGTTGGCAAATTTGTATTAAATTTAATATTCAGGTATGCTACTTTAGCATTCCGAATGAAAAGGGTAGCTTGATTTCTCAGAAGGCGGTAATCTTCCCAGTGCTTATCATCGCGATATCTCTTCCATTCCCTGTAAGTCCTCTCACGTTTTTTATGTGTTTCAAAACCTCCGGTGTGAACCAGGGCTTTTTATGGCCCTGGATTTTAAAAGATTTTAGCGGAACAAATCTATCGAAAAGGTGCCAAACCAGGTTGTTAAAATATTTTACCTTCTCGTCCAAATTTGAAATGGACAAGCAACCACTCCAATCAAGACGAGAGGCTTTTTCATTAAGAAGTTCCATAATAACACCTTTGTAATTTCTGTAGGTTATTACAGATTCGGGCTCTGCTGTATTAAATTTCAAATCATAGCACAAGAAGAGCATTTCATGGTCAGAGATACCATCCATCGGAAGCTGGTCAGTATGATTGATATAATTTATATTGTTAACACACATTAAATCTAGCAAACTAGGCTTACTATTAAGAGCAAAACGAGTTGCAAATTTATTTATAATTTTTAAGTCACACGCCTGAAAATTATTAATAATACTTTTACTACGGGAATCACAGTTAAGCAGATCTACGTTAAAACCTCCACAAATAATGACGTGGTCATAATTTAAAGAAAACTCTGTTATTTTGTGAAAAAGGTGTGTTAAATCGTTAGACCTATTGGGGTTATAAACACATGCCACAAAACACTTTTTATGTGCATCGCCTATTTCAATAAAAATACATTCAACCTCGTTTGCATGCTCTGAACGATAAACCACTTTTGGATTTAAAACATCTTTGCAGTAAATTGCAACACCACCACTACGAATGTTATCTTTTCTGTCATTCCTCAGCAGTACATATTTATTTATAGAATAAGAATCATCATTAACGTTGGATCTGAACCAGGTTTCCGTTAGGCAAATTAAATGAATATTTTGATCGGCAAATAAATACGAAAGGTAATCAAGTTTCTGAGTCGTAAGACTCCGCACATTTAAGTGACACATATTTAATCTGTTATGACTTTTACAAATTTGACTCAAAATGCATCGCACATGTCCACTGTCAGTGCAATTATAAGTTAACCAAACTCATAGCAACGAAGCAAAATGAGATCAACAAAGCAGTAAGAGGGGGGAAGTAGAAAAAAGAAAAGAACAATATAGAATGGAAATAAAGCTGGAGACATTGGTGCTTTATCGGTAACCGTATCGGGTAACCTTATAACAGCTGATTCGACCAACCTTATGAGAATCAATGCAATCGATTATTGGTGCCGCTAAGGTCGTAACCGTATCGTAGCCAATCAATTGGGTTTTGGTTTACCGTCGTAACGATAAACAGCTGATTACGTTAGGGATAAGGATACAGCGATACGACATACGGCACCAATGACTCCGGCTTAAACTAAAAACTAATAACACATAAAGCATTGCATTGCAAATATAAGTATGCATTGTTGTTGTCATTGCTCGCTTACAGCAATTCGATCAGCGCTCTCTTTGTCACTGATTTTCACTGCTTCACCTTGTTGACGTGTACGCACATATACATCTCCATGTATAGAGAAAACAGAAGTAAGTTTTCTCTGTTTTTTTAGTTGCAGTGCATGCTGCAGTGTTTCGCGATTGTTCTTAGTTAGGCACTCATGCACAAAGATCTTTCCATTTTCGTTGCGCCCAATATCACTGAGAGTCATAGATCTTTTATTTAATTTGCAAAAATTTGAAATTGCTCTTAAAAGCAAGGAGCGGTCAGTGGGTGAATTTAGTTTTATTATGATGGGAGAGCTACCGTTTTTGTTCTTGCTCTTTTGAATGCGAAATGCAGAGCGTATTGACGGCGCGGTCAACTGAACCGAGTTACATATTTTTGTGAAGACTTCGCCTATATCTTCGTTTGGTGTTTGGGTGACTCCACTTACCAGCACATCAGATAGCACGGCATTGTTTTGGCATTCATTCAACTGAGCCTTTAATGAGTTGACATCAGATCGAAGCTGACTGGATTCACTTTCCGCTGCTTGTACTCTGGACTGCAGACTGCTGAAGCTGCTCTTTAAATTCGAGATCTCAGCAGCCAACTCACCCACTCTCTGAAGAACCCGCTGTCCTGATTCTCTCAGTTGATCCCTTACTTTTTCTGCAATCTCCTCTAACATGCTCTCTTTCCACAGTATAAGTTTTGCTTCAAGGTGCGAAATCTCACCTGAAACCGCCGGTGGGCTCTCAATTTTCGTAGGCTTAACAAATGTTGGTGTGTGAAGCGGAGAATTAGTTAGCCGTTTGACGTGTTGTGATTTTTTTCATTGGTGAAGCCATATTGGTGGTCAAATTAAAATTAAAAAGTGAATAAAACAAGCACAGAAGCAGCACAACTTTCAATAGGCTTTCACACTTTTATCACAGATTGCCTTACAAAGAACGTCCGCGTATTTCAAGGAATTAATATGGCGTCAATTTATAATTAAATATTAATTTACTGCAGCGAAACCGAATACGCGTCTATTCTCTTTGCATTATTCTGTATTAATATTTACTCATAAACTTAATAAAAATTCATATAAAATGCACGATGAAAGACGAAACAAGGTCCTAAATTTGAAGTTTCCTTGAAAAATCTAAAATTTCCTGTATAAAAATTCCATTTTTTCCAAATTTACTTTTTACACTTTACTGCCTTTTTGCTATGGACAGCAGTATAAACTTTTGAAAAATTTCGAAATTATTTCTTGTTGGGTTGAGATGAGTTTTTAACGACGAATTTAAATAAATGTTAAGTTTTGTTGTCACCTATTCGGGATTATTTTTGAATTTCTGTAAGTAGGCTCGTGCGGACTGTCAGGCTTTTTGTAAAAATCATAATACATAATGCATCTAATCAGTTGTAGCTGTAGCCACTATTTCACGTATTACCTCAATCCCAATTACGATTTCAGCACAATTGCGACTCGAAAAATTGAATTCGATCACGGATGATATAACACGATACGGGCCCAGCTGAGAAGTTTTCTTTATTTGATAACATTGGCTGTTTAATACGTATTATTAATATCAATGCTACATATAAAGTTTTATAAGGAAAAGCAGGCGGGAACCTGGTATGTATTTTTTTACAGAATAAAATTAACCGCCAAAAACTCGAACAGAAAATATCGTTGCCACAAATGCAATAAAATTAAGTGTAGTATCGTTGAATACGATCATTGGTTGCCAACCATACGAAGGCAAGTTATTTGACAAGTCAGTCCTATAGGATACATACAGACCAATTCTAAATATTCTCGCGGAATTTTGTTCTCGTAGATTTTTTTATTCCCGCGGAAAAATTCCTCCAATTCTTTTCTCCTAGGGAGAAGAAAAATTGGGGAATAGGAATTTCGAATTTTCGAAGTCAGCTGTTTTGTCAATTGAAATTTCGTTGCGCATTTCTTATTTTGTTTAAAAATTTGAAAAGTTTAATTATTGTTGCGAATTTGTTTGAAATTAAGAAATAAGGTATAAACAATGCACAGTATTTATTGAATTTAATGTGGTATTCACTGAAATGAGTAATGAATTGGTGCCACAGCAACATCAACAGAGGAGCATAAGAAGAAGACCGCGGGATAACACAAATCCACCGGAGTTGCCTGCTTTCATTCTCCAAAGCAATTTTCCTCGTCGAGTTGAGTTCGCCTTTCGCCATATGCCAAAAACTAATTAAGCCTTCTTAAAAAATCCTTGCGGAATTTCTGGATGGTTGCATTAAATATACAAAGAGCTCTTCCGTTGCTTATGATATACTTTTCGACTTAAAGAATATTGTGGTTGTTGTTGTTGTTCTTGTATTAACAGTGAGAATATTGTGGTAGAATGTACATATTTTAGCACAAATTTGTGCAAATAAGTGTTCTTTCTTAAAAGAACCAATTTCCTTTAACTATTTGGATGCATTCCCTTTAATTTAACTAGTGAAAAAGCCCTTATGAAATGGCAAAGAAATCTCCCTCTCAAAATACCAACTTTTCTCCCATAACCGGTTTCCCGTTTTTCGAACATTGTTCAGAATAGGAGGAAAGGGAGAAGTAAAAAAACTCACAAGGAATTTTTATTTAGAATACGAGGAATGGGAGAAGGGAAAAAACTCGCACGGAATTTTCGTTTAGAATTGGGCTGATTGTATATTGATAACAGGGTTTAACGGACGCGTCCTGGCAAAGGTGTTTACCGATTCTGTGTAAAATCAAACGGCTCTGTTGGCAGGTGCCGGTTTCCATCAAAGTGCTTATGCAGATTTTTCCTTAACCCCCGTTGAGGCGGAGCTAGATCAAGAAGTTGTTTGCTAGGGTGTCCTGGTTTTTGACAGTTTAGCATAAACTGCCTGTTAAGCATTTCGTTGTGCCCTTTAATGTAGATCTCTTCTGCGTAACTATGTAAGTGGTTTTTAGGGGTCATAAGGAGACACCGCCCTCCCACCCCAAGGTCCATCGCCTGTTAAAAAAACAGGACCCGCTACGGGTAGGTGAGGTTGACAATTGGATCGGAGAAGCTATATATTGCGCTGGCAACCCCTTGAAAGGGTTGCGCTATACAACTCCTTGAATGAATTTGGTGTTTTCGACGTCTCTTACAGGCATACCTGTCGCGGGTATATTCTAAGCCCCCTAACCCACCAATCGAAGTGAACGTTCAATACTTGCGTCATCTCTTCCTTCCACGTTGTAAACAGAGTGACCGTTAGATTGTTTTTTGATAATGCAAGGTTGGCGAGGTGAAGAAACGAGAAAGACCGAGGAAATATCTTTTTATTTTAGAAAGGGCTAGGTCCCAGTAGGCTTTTCAGAGATGATACAATTAGCAGGTCACTGTATTGTAAGGAGTATGGGCAGGTGGTCTGATGTTAAAGTAAGCACTTTATGAACCCTGAGCTGCCGATGGAAATGTCTGGCAAGATGTGACAGTTAGCTGCAATTCGAGTGGGGCCATCGCCGTTTATCGTACAGAAAGTAGCGCGCTGATATCAGGGCGATAGACACTTAGACAGCAGGTGGCAGGAGCGATACAGATGTTAATTATTTCTAGGTCAACATCACCTAACCGGATGGTCATGCCTTGACTTTTAAGGGCGCAGGGACAAACCCTGATCCTGGGTGGAAATGAGACTATATTCCACGGTGTGATGGGTGATAAGGGGAAGGCCACCACCATTGCCCCTTGTGCGATCTTTCCTGTTGATGTTGTAGCCAGGGAATGGAGCGGCCGCGTTGGCTGGAGACGCCGTTGGTGCGAGCAACTGCGAACAGTTGATGTGGCCTGCTGGCAGCGTTGCTGCTAAAAGGTGGCGGAGGTACGCTTGAGAGTGAACCACGGGAACAACAGGGAGCCACAAATGTTTTGTAGAAATTTCGAGGGCGATGAACGTTGGGTTCTAAACCAAAATAACCCAAACGGTGTAACCATCTTCTACACGTGACACACTGGCAATAATATGCTTGTCTGAGGTAGATCCCTTTCCGACATATGCTGCAGAACCACAGCCTAGGACCGGCGTTAGGTTCAGTACCTTCCCCTAGTAGGAGGGTATGGAGCAGTCCAGCTTCAAGGAGCTGCTCTGAGGATGACGATTTGTGGGAGGGATGCAACAAATTAAATGGGTTTACTGAAATGACAGCCCTTGGTCGGGAAAAATAATACCGAATCGCTCCCGTAAGAGAAATTAAAATCCACGCACCCTTAAATTCGAGGGTCCAAAAAATTTTTTCCGAAAACAGGCGCGTTAGTACATGTAAAGGCAAATGACCGCTATATCCGTAACACTTCTTGGGCCTTCGGTTTTTTTTGCGGTTAAAAAAATAAAAACAACGAAGAGCAACACTTCGACAACTTACAAGAAAGTAGAATTCCTTGCAAAGTTTTAGATCATTACATACGACGATTATAAGTCACAGTGAATTCCATAACACTGTACAACACTCGGGTGGGTATTGGGCGGAACAATTTTTTTAAGAGACTGATCCATAAGCAAATGTGTAATTTCCCAGTGTTTTCTCGAAGTTCGAAATTGGAATCACCCTAATATAGTTTTTTTTATTTATTTTGTCCGGCCGCCATTGTATGCAAGTACTACGCTGGCTTACCAACCAAAGATCATCGAAGTGACTGGACAACTAAAATCAAAATACTTTATGTGTTTCAGTGCAATTTTAAACTCTTGTTTAAGTTGACTAGAGTTTAACCTTGCTACTTTGTTCGAAAATATAAAGTTTTACTGCTCATCCCAGTTCATGCGACCGAAGTGGCAGGGTTAAACTCCAATCAACCTTAACTGTAGTTTGAACTCCCACTGAAAATCTCAGCCTAAAACTACGAAAATCTAAATTTTAAATGCTGATTAAGCCACATTCATATTAAAAAATTCAAAACCTGTTTGCAATGGGAAGGGTGCGGCCTTATACCGTTTTCACAAAGAAACTTAATCGAATCACAATTCTATTTAATGAAATAATTAAGTTTCTCTTTTCATACAGGACCTTTTGCTTCATTAAGCGAACATCTGTCAGCAGCCCCAAAAAATATTTCGTTTTTAAAAAAATAGGATAATGGAAAGCAACTACCATAGATGTTGCACCTAACCTAATATGTGCCTATTTTCGAAAAAGGCATATTATCTTTTGCAGCAAATGCAGCGAAAATTAAATTTTGAATTTTTTCGTGTTTTTCTATTTTTTGTAAATTATTGATAATAATTTATTTTTAATTGTCGTTTGTTATATTGACAATACAATTTGAAGCATCAAGCAAAACCGACTGGATTTTTCACTCGATTAGGCATTCAATGAAGCAATAATGAGATAATTAAAAATTTGTATTTTGTATGGAAGATTGAGTTCAATTAAGGCTTTAATATAGAAAGCTTGACTAATTATTTAATTAAGCCTCTGTGTGAAATTGGTATAACCGCACTGCGTTACACGCTTTACGTAACAAAATGCACCCCTGCGTGCAAGTGGCATCGCCGTCAGCTGTTGCTGAACAGCAATGCCAATTGCACTCAGCAGTGACAATTGCCTTCAGCTATAGGAAAAATGGCAACGCAGCGTGGATATAGACAGGGATAGAACAGAAAAATACGGAACCGGCAACATAGACACACGAGAAGGAGATTGTAAAAGTTAAATTAATAGTGTCGAGACATTAAATCAAAGTTAAGTTAAACTAAAAAGGAACTGAGAAACAAAAGCTTTTATTTACAAATAAGACAAATTATTATTAATAAAACAATTAAACTTATACTTTAAAATCCACAAACATTTATTGAACTAAAAGGAAACAGAAAGAAAAAAGTAAGTTGGTATCGTGGTGAGTGTGAGTGTGTGTGTAGTGCGCACAGCATATTTTTTGGATGTCCAAAATGGGCATCTTAAATGGCGACCGTGACGCCAGGCCTTGCGATGGCGGCCATAGGCGTGAAGAGGCACGAAAACTCAAAAAGAAAAAAAACCTAAAAATTTAAAAAGCCAACCTTAAATCACAAAAATTTAAAACCAATTTTATTACCTAACAAAAAAATGAATTGAATCTACATAAATTCTTGCAGAATTGAAATTTAATTTCGCAAAACCAAAAAAAAATGCAAAAAAAATTCCAAAAAATAACCCACAAAAGGTTACACAAAATTTAAATGAAATATTAATTACAACAAAATACACACATACGAAAAGAAAAAGTTCCAAATTTAAAATTCCAAAATCTATACAAAAAAAAAAAAACGCAAAACTCTTACAAAAAATTTAAAAACCATCAAAATCTACAAAAAAAAAAAAAAACTAAAAATGCAAAAAAAATTTTACAAAAAAAAAAATTAAAAACAACACTACACAAAATGTTCTTTAAAAAACTATAAAATCTACTAAAAAAAAATACAAAACTTATAAAAACCCTACAAAAAAAAAAATATAAAAATGCAAAAACCCTACAAAAAAAAAATGTTCCTTTGAAAACTATAAACAAAATTACAAAAAAAATTTTAAAAAAATTCGAAAAACCATTACAAAAAAATTACAAAATATTTAAAGAAAAATCTACAAAAAAAGTACAAAATCAAAAAATTACAAAAAAAAATATATCACTATGATCCACAAACCTTATTAATCATTTTCGACATTAAAAAAAAAAAAAAAAATTGTTCAACGATGCATATGGCAGTGGTGGTGGTTTCTTTGTCCGTGGCTAGTGCGAAAAATTAGAAAAATAAAAGACGAAAAATCGGAAAAATATAATAAAACTACTTAACAAAAACGGAAATAATAAGAATTTGTTTTACTATAATAAAAATACTAACTAAAACAGAGATAATACGTAAATACAACAAAAACTAAAATATACATGTGCGAAAACATTTTGAAAAAAACTGTACCAAAATTGCGAAAAAAACGGCACTAGCCACGCCACCAGAATAACGGAAAACCACCGTACACCAAAAGAAAGCCGAATAGCGGAAGACGAGTGACGCCATCGACAACAGCAGCAGAACATCAGATGCAGCAGCAGATTTCCAAGCGCAGCAACAGAACATCAAGTGGCAAACCAAATAATGCAGAAGTCGGTATGACGCACAGTGTGCGAAAATCATTTTTATATTCATATTAATAAATATCAAAATTAAAAGTTATATTACACATTACATATATATTTTCTTAATTTTCTATTTTCACAATTAATACAAAATACTTTACAAAAAAAAAAAAAAAAAAAAAAAAGGTTTTTTATCAGCTATTGAAAGCGCCAAATAACCCAATTACACATACATATATATGAGTGAACTTACGACTAGGCACAGTGGGACAGAGTTGGAAAAACACCGAACAATTTTTTTCGAGTTTTAATTAACCAGTTCAACTGATAAATTTTCTGGGAAAAATTAAAAGCAGTTGCCATCTTTAAAAACAAATTAAATAACTTTTATCAATTTTTCGGTTTTAGTCCCACTCTGCCCTAAAGTGGGCTTCATCAAAAAATACAAACAAAAAAAAACATAATATTTTTTTCGCATAAAACGGTGGTTCCGTAATTAACCAAAAATATTTTTTTTGCGTAAACGGTGGTCCCGTAAACAACCGATGTAAATTTTTTTAATCCCGGTGCGTCCGAGGATATTCGTAATACAAATTTGAAAAGATGCGGTGCGCCCGTATCTATAAAAATAAATCCATACAATTTTAATAAAAACGGTGCGTCCGTTATTACACAAACACATTGAGATCTTTTTAATAAAGCGGTGCGTCCGTTATCAACAGCCAAGTCCTTTTATCAAATTAAAATATTTTCCTTTAAAAGCAATTTAAATTAAATTACTTCAATATACATTCAATTTATCATTAAATATTCAGTCTCTAATTAAATTACCGAATAACTCTTTCAATTTCACATCAACATTCAATTCAATTTCAACTTCTGTTAAATTTTCGTAAGCAATTTCTACAAATTCGACTTTAATCAGTTTAAATATTTCTTCTTTGCTTCCTACTACATATGTTCCTTAGAAACAAAAAAGTGGTTCCCAGAGTTTCAGAACAAGACTCAGATTCCGAAAATTCCAAAAATTCAGATTCCAATTCCAAAAATTTTAATTCCGAAAGTTCCGATTCCGATAATCTTGATTTTAAAAGCCCAGTTTCCGAAGGCTCAACCACATATTCGCCCAATACAATCAAAAACCTTGTTGTTAGACTTTGTTTGTCCGGAGAATTTCACGGATTTGAGGAATTGCCCGAAACTAATATTTCAAATCCTCCTAATTCCGATAAAAATATGGCGACTCCTGAAGAAAAAAGAACGTTTATCGGCATATGTGCTGGTATTATGCGTGAAAATTATAGCGGTGAGCCCCTAGGTCTCGAATCTTTCATTACTAAAATTGAGTTAATCGAACAATTTGTCGACGAAAATTTAACTAGCATTTGTATTTCATATATTAAATCCAAACTCGATGGTAAAGCTCGAGAAGCGATACCAACTCAAGTACTTTCAGTTAACGATATAAAAATAGCACTACGTAACCGTATAAAACCCGACAACTCCAAAGTTGTGGCCGGAAAATTCGCAGCTTTGCAAGTTAATAATAATAATTACACCGATTTTGCAAAACGCGTTGAGGAATTGTCTGATGCTTTAGAGCGTTCGCTCATTATCGAAGGGATTACTCAGACCAAAGCCCGTGAAATGGCCATCGGGCAAACAGTTAACGTTTGCCGATTGAATGCAAAAACCAGTTTAGTCAAATCAATCCTCGCTTCAACCAATTTTTCTGATTCCAAGGACGTAGTAGCCAAACTGATTGTAGAGCAATCAAATGAAGTAAAAGAACGTCAAGTTTTAGCATTTAGAGGTCGAAATTTTCAAAATCAAAATCGTAACTTTAACAATTATAGACAAAATAGACCATCCTTTAGTAACAGTAACTATGGCAACAACTTCAATCGCGGCAATCAAAGGCAAAATTTCCGTTCCAGCGGCGGAAATCGGAATCAGCCTAATAATAATAATAATAATAGCAACAATAGTGGTACTAGCAATAACAACGGTTCTAACACTTCCAATAATAGAGGTAGAAATGCAAGCGTGCGGGCTTTAAACAGGGAAGCCCCTCAGGAGCGAACACTGAGGGAGGACGGGACAAATTACTAATTGATTCAGCTCACACTTTTTCTTCTAAAAACGTTTATTGTCTCAACTTAAATTATTCTGATTTTATACAAATAAATATTACTGGCTCTAACAAATTTTGTACATTTCTAGTCGATACACAAGCCGACATTTCGTTAATTAAAATTTCTTCTCTTAATAAAAATTTGTCAATTAAAACAATGATACAATTAATATTCCTGGAGTAACTACAGATACAGTTTCAACATTAGGTACTTTTACAACTAACTTACACTTTTCAAATTTTTATATCAAACATACGTTGCACGTGGTAGACAATGACTTCAACATTCCATCAGACGGAATACTTGGTAAGGATTTCCTAAAAACAAATAAATGCGATATCAGCTATGCAACAAACTGCATTTCCTTCTGGATAGGCAATGAGAAGATCGCACTTCCTATCCTTCACGGAATGGAAAGCGATACATTTGTTATTCCACCTCGTTGCGAAGTTTATAGAATTTTCGCTTTGAAAAAAGACTCAGAACCACTTTTCGTGGATTCTCAAGAGATTTCCGACGGTGTTTTCACAGCGAAATGTATAGTTGATACTAGTAATCCGATCATTAAAGTAATAAACACCACAAATAGCGTAAAATACGTAAGCAACCACAACATTCAAACCGAAAAACTTTCTAATTATCACGTTTATAAAATCAATAACCCAGTAAAACAAGATAGTCGTATTAAAGAACTTAAAGGCATTTTAGAAAAACAAATACCTAATTATGCTGAAAATAAGCTTATTAACTTATGTTTACAATATTCCGATATTTTTGCGCTAGACAATGATAAGATGACAATCAACAATACTAAGACTAAACGATACGACGCCAGTGTACATTAAAAATTACCGCCTACCGTATCCTCAACGTCAAGAAATCAATAAACAAGTTAATAAATTATTGGAAAACGATGTGATCGAAAATAGTTGTTCGAATTATAATAGTCCCTTGATTTTGGTACCGAAAAAAGACCTAAATAGCCAAAAATCGTATAGAATGTGCGTTGACTTTAGGGCCGTGAATAAAAAGTTAATTGCCGATAAATTTCCTTTGGCACGTGTAGACGATATTTTAGATAACCTTGGCCGTGCGAAATTCTTTTCTACATTAGATCTTTTTTCGGGTTTTCACCAAATCCCACTTCACAAAGATTCAAGAGACATAACATCTTTTAGTACTGACCGCGGAGCTTTTCGATGGAAGGTTTTACCATTTGGTCTAAACGTAGCTCCAAATTCATTTTCAAGAATGATGTCAATTGCATTTTCTGGTATTTCACCCAACCAAGCCTTTATGTATGTAGACGACATAATAGTAATTGGATGTAGCGAAGCACATCATCTCAATAATCTAAAAAAAAGTTTTCGAAACTTGTAGAAAGTTCAACTTGCGACTTAACCCAAAAAATTGTAATTTTCTTAGACCTGAAGTAACTTTCTTAGGGCATAAATGCTCAGCAAATGGATTGCTACCAGACGATTCAAAAATTGAAGCAATTAAAAGGTATCCTAAGCCACGCGATAAAGACGCTGTCCGAAGATTCGTGGCATTTGCAAATTATTATAGGAGATTTATCCCAAATTTCGCTTCTTTAGCAGCTCCACTGAATCGTTTGAGTAGAAAGAAGGTTGAATTTAATTGGGATACGGCATGTGAGTTAGCTTTCGAAAAACTAAGAAAAAGTCTGATTTCTCCAAAACTTTTACAATATCCAGATTTCACCAAAGAATTTTTAATTACGGTTGATGCTTCAAAATTAGGGTGTGGTGCGATACTGAGTCAAAATCATAACGGTAACGACTTGCCAATTTGTTTTGCTTCGAAATCCTTTAGCAAATCAGAACAAAATAAAGCAATAATAGAATTAGAACTTTTGGCAATATATTTTGCAATAAAGCAATTTCGTCCATATATTTATGGCACTCACTTCAAAGTTAAATCAGATCATCGTCCACTAGTTTATCTGTTTAATATGAAAGATCCGTCGTCGAAACTTTCCAGAATCCGTTTGGAATTGTCCGAATATAATTTTACCATAGAATATATTAAAGGAAAATCTAACGTAGGTGCAGACGCATTATCGCGAATTTCAATTCAAGAACTTAAAAAGTCCAATAATCAAATTTTAGCAGTACAGACGAGGTCTATGACGAAACGTCACGAACAATTACAACAATCGGCTGAAGACGTAAACGAAGAAAATGTCAAATTACAGGTAGTCGACAAGTTTTCATATAATTTTTCCAAGAAAATCCATAGGATAAAAAGCCAAATACGTCATGACAATGATAATGATAAAATCAATTTAAAAATATATGCGCATTTAAAACATAAAAAACTCGAGTTACTTAATATTGTGTGTACTAACAAAATAATGCAATTAGATGAATTACTTTTGAAGCTTGAAAAAGAAGCTGGTAAACACAACGTTAAGAAAGCAGAATGGCAAAAAGATGATCAAATATTTAAATATTTTTCTATTTCAAATTTTAAAAATACAGGAAATTCAATTTTAAAAAATTTAAAAGTACTATTAATAGAACCTGTCGAAACAGTTACAGACAACGACAAGAAACTTAAATTAATGGAAATTTACCACAATGACCCGATATCATATCAGGAAGTCACTGCGGAAATAAAAAGCTTTATGCAAAAATACGTACGAAATATTATTGGAAAGGTATGACCCGTGATATTGCCACATACGTCAAAAATTGCAAAAAATGCCTTTTGAATAAAGTCAAGCCAAAAACCAAAGAAAATTTGGTGCTTACACCAACACCCTGCAAACCTTTCGATGTCGTAGTTATAGATACTATAGGACCTTTGCCTGAGTCGAATAATGGGAATAGGTTCGCGGTTACTATTATGTGCGACTTAAGCAAATACCTTGTTACAATATCAATCCCTGATAAGACAGCAAAAACAATTGCAACTACCATTTTTGAAGGCTTCATCCTCATTTATGGCATAATGAAATCAATTAAAACCGATTTAGGAACCGAATATAAAAATGAAATTTTCTCTGAATTAACTAAACTCCTAAAAATCGAACATAGTTTTTCTACAGCTTACCATCATGAAACCCTAGGTACAATTGAAAGAAATCATCGGGTGTTTAATGAATATTTACGAGCTTTTCTAAATGATAAATTCCCCGAATGGAACGTTTATATGAAATATTTTACATTTTTGCATAATACAACTCCTAGTGCAGTCTTTGATAATGGATTTACTCCATACAAATTAGTATTCGGTAGAAATGTTACCTTACCAAATGAAGTTCAAAAGGAACAAATCGATCCAATTTACAATGTTGAAAATTATGCAAAAGAAGTAAAATATAGACTACAAAAAACGCAAAAATTAGCAAAAGATTTAATTAATAAACATAAAATTAAAAATAAGGATCTTTATGATAAGAGGGCGCGTCCGTTAGCTATTAATATAAACGATAAGGTAGTAATACAAAAAGAACCTAGAAATAAGCATGAAAGCATTTACCAAGGACCATATATAGTCACAAAAATTGATGGAGTTAATGTTACGGTTTTTGATGAAGTAAATAAAAAGGAAAAAACCGTTCACAAAAACCGAATCAATAAGGTAAATAAAAAATTTTTTTTTTCTCATACAAATTTATAAACTAGCTTGTAACTAATTTTAAATTTTCATTACTTTATTATTAAAGCATGATATATCAAATTAAAATTTATATTAATATTAATATACAAAAACAAAAAAAAAAATTTTTAATTTGCATGTAAATAAAATCAAAAATTAATATGCACGCACTATTTGTAATAAATATATAATACAATAATTTAGTGCAATAGAAATTAGAAAGCAAATTACATGTAAGTAATTAAATTAATATGAACTAAATTTCATATGTGAAAGGAAAAAATTGTTCTGATTGAACGAATGAGAAAAAAGGGGAGGAACACCCTAATATCATACATTCATTCAACCAAAACAATTTGAAAGTCAGAGAACAAGAAGAATATGACAAATCTGATCAACTTGTCAGATTCTTCTTTTTCTAAGGAAGGGTGGTATAACCGCACTGCGTTACACACTTTACGTAACAAAATGCACCCCTGCGTGCAAGTGGCATTGCACTCAGCAGTGACAATTGCCTTCAGCTATAGGAAAAATGGCAACGCAGCGTGGATATAGACAGGGATAGAACAGAAAAATACGGAACCGGCAACATAGACACACGCGAAGGAGATTGTAAAAGTTAAATTAATAGTGTCGAGACATTAAATCAAAGTTAAGTTAAACTAAAAAGGAACTGAGAAACAAAAGCTTTTATTTACAAATAAGACAAATTATTATTAATAAAACAATTAAACTTATACTTTAAAATCCACAAACATTTATTGAACTAAAAGGAAACAGAAAGAAAAAAGTAAGTTGGTATCGTGGTGAGTGTGAGTGTGTGTGTAGTGCGCACAGCATATTTTTTGGATGTCCAAAATGGGCATCTTAAATTGGCATTAAAGAGTTAATCATACCTTACAAGTCACTCATCATACCTGTCCTGCTATATGGTGCAAAACCATGGACCATGACAACATCAGCAGCAGACCAATTCTAAATAATCTCGCGGATTTTTTTATTCCCGCGGAAAAATTTCTCCAATTCTTTTCTCCTAGGGAGAAGAAAAATTGGGGAATAGGAATTTCGAATTTCCGAAGTCGGCTGTTTTGTCAATTGAAATTTCGTTCCGCATTTTTTATTTTGTTTAAAAAATTTAAAAGTTTAATTATTGTTGCGAATTTGTTTGAAATTAAGAAATAAGGTATAAACAATGCACATTATTGCATTTAATGTGGTATTCACTGAAATGAGTAATGAATTGGTGCCACAGCAACATCAACAGAAGAGCATAAGAAGAAGACGGCGGGATAACACAAATCCACCGGAGTTGCCTGCTTTCATTTTGCAAAGCAATTTTCTGGCGACCACGTCGAGTTGAGTTCGCCTTTCGCCATATGCCAAAATCTAATTAAGCCTTCTTAAAAAATCCTTGCGCAATTTCTGGATGGCTGCATCAAATATACAAAGAGCTCTTCCGTTGCTTATGATATACTTTTCGACTTAAAGAATAATGTGGTTGTTGTTGTTGTTGTTGTATTAACAGTGAGAATATTGTGGTAGAATGTACATATTTTAGCACAAATTTGTGCAAATAAGTGTTCTTTCTTAAAAGAACCAATTTCCTTTAACTATTTGGATGCATTCCCTTTAATTTAACTAGTGAAATATTTAATAACAAATATAACAGTAAACACAAATAGAAGATAAAGTCAAATTAAGAAAATATTAATTGTTGATTTGAAGGAGTCTCTTGACAAAGAGAAATCAGTATTTAAAACCGTTGAGAGTATATTATGTTCGGTGAGGGCCCGGATGATTGGATTAAATTGATAGTAATTGGCCCGACTAGCAGGCAAATAAAACGGGAGGAATGAGCGAAGAGTTCTTAGGGGCACGTTAAACGGTATGTTGCCAAGAAGTGCTGGGCAGTCCAAATAGTCTGCAATGAGGTCATAGACAAACATGATCAGCTGCACTGTTCTTTTGCAACGAGAGGAATAAGATGGCAACGGATAATCAAAATTTAAAGAGAATAAGGCAAAGCGAACAAACTATAGATAGGGTTCCAAATAATGGAGGCACATTCTAATTTAGAGCGCACCGATGAGATGTATAGGGCTTTCCTGGTATAAGGATCTCTAAAATCTTGGGCATACCTGCGAAGGAAATCTAGATTTCTGTAGGCCTTTGGCAGGACATAGAACATATGGTTATTAAGGGTGAAGTTGGAGTCGAAGACAACACCTGGGTCAACATATTCGGTGACTTCCGCCAAATGGCCGCCTGAAAGGCCATAGCGTGAGGAATGGGAGCGGGATAACTTCGAGAACGCATGGTGAAGCACTTTTTCACGTTGAGGAAAAATTGTTTGTACGGCACCAGTCAACCAGATTGTTAAGGTCGTTTTGCAGAAGGGACGTATCCGAAGGGAGTTGATTCTGTGGAAAAGTTTAATATCGTCAGCATAGAGGAGGAAACTTGAGTTTTTGAAACAGGAACCAATATTATTAATAAAAAGTAAAAACAGGAGAGGACCAAGAATACTGCCCTGGGGTACTCCAGATGTTGCGACAAAATATCGAGATTTAATATTTTCAATTTCAACACACATGGGCCTATTCGTTAGGTAGGATTATAACAAACGTAAGAATACAGAGTGGAAGCCAATACACTCAAGCTTATATAAGATGATGTGGTGGGAGACTTTGTCAAAAGCCTTCGAGAAGTCGGTGTATATAGCATCAACTTGAGATCCGTCCTTGAATGCTGAGATACAAAAATCAGAAAGGGAGGGCAAGTTAGTGATAATAGACAGTAGAGCGTCCAGCAACAAACCCATGTTGCTTGGATTCAACGATGCTCTTAACGATAAAAGATAGTTTCTCCTTTATAATTTTTTCAAGAAGTTTTGAACAAGCGGTAAGTTTTGCAATAGGCCTATAATTAGATACCTCATTTTTCTTTCCGGCTTTAAAAATAGGTGTTATAGAAGCAGACTTACATCTATCAACGAAGATACCCGAAGATAGAGATAGGTTAAGGATATCACAAAGAGAGACACATAAAGATAAACTCCAATGTTTCAGAACATAAGCACAGACACCATCACTGTCGCATTTCAGTGACGGCTGTAGCGTGAACATGGCATTGCTTACATTGAGTTTGGAGTAGGTATTTCAAAGTTACTTACTTACTTACTTCCTTAATTGGCGCTTAACCTTCTAAACGGTTATGGCCGTCCAACAAGGCGCGCCAGTCGCTCCTTCGCTTCGCCAACCGGCGCCAATTGGTCACACGAAGGGAGTTTAAATCGTTTTCCACCCGGTCCTTCCAACGGAATGGAGGCCGCCCTCTACCTCTGCTTCCATAGGCGGGTTCCGATAGAAACACTTTCTTCGATGGAGCATCATCTTTCATTCGCATAACATGGCCTAGCCAGCGCAGCCTCTGCATTTTAATTCGCTGGACTATGTTCATGGGTGGAGCCATGTATAGAAGTTCACGAAAGTGGGGAAAGCTTCTGACCGCCATTCACCTGTGAATGGCCAGAGCGATTATTTTGCATGCGGTTCAAGCAGCTCACTACTGCCCGATGCTTGCGGCCAAGTATCCTCTGGGTAGCCACTAAACATCCGTTTAGCGGTGAGCTAATGTGAGAAGGAGACAACCTGGCTAGGCCACTCTGACATAATCAGTTTATGGGCTAGCCGGGGGGAAATTTCATCGGCAGCGTCTGTACACCTCTAGGTGCGGCTGCAAGGGGGCGTCTCGCTATATAAACGTGCAAGTAATATTTTCACCCCCGCTGAGCGGGTTGTGCGCTGGGCTTGGGACACGCCACGTAAAACCATATTTCAATGAAATATAACAACAAGCCTGGGATAAATACACTCTCTATTGATGACGACCATGGCAAACGTTTGAAGGACAATGAATTGAGGGCATGCAGCTGGAACGTATATTTCACCCTATTTTAATTAATTAATTAATGATGAACCGCTAGGCTAGGCTCAGCTATGTTCTTCAACCAAACACAATTTGCTTAGCTACTGTATGGTTATCACTAAGGCGTTATGTTATGGTTTCAATAGTATAATACATTGATTTCCATAAGGTTGATTGCATCAGCTGTTTTATACGAAGTTTTTCAGGACCTTAAAGTACTTATTACGCAATTTTCTTTTTAACTCATGTTCTATTCATTAAAGAGGGAACTTTAAAGCTAAGAATAAAATTTGTTCTCACAACGTAAGGCATTTGCATGTGTCACACATTTGTTGCATACAATAAAAAAATGTATTTTTTTTTTTAATTGTAATTATAAACATTTATTTATATATAACACAAGAAGAAATATCATCATTTCGACTGCTGATTGAAGTATCACCATATCTCAGCTACCGTTTCGAAAAATCGATCAATCTTAGCATAATTCTATATATTTTGCCGTGACCTACAGCGTTTATGAAAAAATAGTTCTGAAATGGGGTGTTCAGCCAAGTTAGGGTGATTTTGCACTCAGGAGTCGATTTATAACAACACCCTGCAATTATAAAGTGTTGAACTTTTGTAGTTTATCGCGTACTTAACACTGTGGAAGTTTCCTCTGCACCAAGCAAAATCAATATACACATGTTTAAGTTTAATACAAAGTAGTTTTATTAAACACGAAATATAATACCAAGTTTATTTGTTGAAAGTAAAGAGAAGAAGAAAAGATGTTGAATTCAAATTTGACATGTTATAAGGTTGCGTGAATATGTGAATTGTGAACAGAGTTGTTTTTCAACTTAAAGCCTTTAGGGCCAATGCAATACGTAAAAATGTTTTAACTCTTTTATTACTTAAAATTGTAAAAACAGTCAGACAGTGGGAGTGCAAACAACCCAGATTTTGTGATACCACCGCACAAAGGTTTCCATTCACAATTCCCGGTCCGCCAACATCTTCAAAGCACACAGGAGATCTTTCTTGCACGCCACAAATCATTGATATTGTTATAGTTGACAGCGGAAATCTATTCGCACATACGTACCTTGACATTGTACTCAAGACAGTAGATTGGAGTGTATTCGTAGTCATCCCATTTTGTAGATTTCTCCAACTCCATCCATTAATATGTATATCAATGCCCCCTTTTAAATCATCTTCGCAAGTTGTTATTGTATCTATTGTATTACTCCTGTCAAACGGCGAACACAATATCATCAAAGCTATATCCATATTTTTTGTTTCGGAATCATAAGCATCTGCCTTAATTATCCTGACCACACTGCGAGTTTTTCCAGATGAGAATATATCACGTAAATTCGTTACACCAGCGAGAATAACAAATTCGCTCTCATGTTTCTGCGCCACGCAACTCGCAGCTGTAACCACCTTGTCGAGAAAGATCAGTGAACCAACGCAATGATGTTTGTTCACATGGCGTATTGATACCAAGTGAGGGCTCTGCTCTATGGTCCAAGGATCGCCCCCTGCAATGCGAATTTTCGAACTGCAGCTAAATATGATAACCAAAAGCGCGAAGTAATTGCGTAAATACATTTTATTTTAAGACTATTTCCACCCAGTTTTAAGTATAAAGTACACCGATATACATTTTGTGGGCGCTATTTATACCTAATTTGGTCGTGTGAATAAAAAATAAGCAAAAAAGTTTCCTTCTAGATTTCAAGAATTTGAACAATAAAAATACTTGTATATTGAAGTTAAAGCAATTAATACAAAGGGGTTTTCTTTTACTCTACCTTGAGTAAATTGTGGCTAATTAAAATTTCAATGGCCTTAATGATCAAAAACACAAAATATTTATACAGCTTTTAAAACGACATTTCTATTGAAATTTTCTATTATATAAGCTTTATATTTGTATGAAAAGAACAGAGTGTATACTTAATTAGTTTTATTTGTTTCCAAACTGCTATTATGTTGCCACGCATTTAAACCTGCATAAAAAGGAACACGAGCAGCAGACTGAGCGAATATTAGTAGCGTCCCATTGAGCCATCGTGCTCTGAATCAAGATCAAATCTCATTACAACGATCAGAATCAGTACTCTGAGAGTTGCCACCACTCAACCGATCAGCCGGTCGGGTGCCTGTTATTTTCAACCTTTTTTCCTGAATCTTTCCATAAAATTTTTATTAAAAAGTAAAAACAAATTATCAAACTCATAACTAATATTATTAGTTCTTTTAAACATACCGAAAATGGGATATATTTTCCATATAAAATTGTATGGGATTTTGCACTTACAACTCCTCCTAACCCTTGAGGAGGGTCCGTTTGACGTGGCGCTGATCCAGGAGCCGTGGCTACCATCGGGAGGAAAGGTTTCTTGACTTAGCTCGCGCGGATCTAGCGTTTACTATGCGCAAACGGAAGGACAGGTGCGAGCTGTAGTAAAGGTAAGGAAACAGCTGCATTCATATATGCTGCCTAATTACACTACTGAGGACCTCGTAGTGGTGGCCGTTGAGCAAAGGAATAAGCAGGCACTTATCCTGTCATCCTGCTACATGGCGCATGCTGCGAAAGTTCCACCGATGGAGTGCAAGAGGCTAGTAGAGGACGAAGGGCGCAAAGGGCGGTTGGTCATAGGCGCGGACGCAAATGCGCACCACAATGTGTGGGGAGGAGCAGATACGAACGAGAGAGGCGAATCTCTATTTTCTTACATCCTGCAAACCAATTTGCAGATAACCAACAGGGGAAATGTCTCTACATACATTGGTCCAACATTCAGCAATTTTGTATATTACACTGAGCTCCGAACGTGATATATCAAGGTATGATTGGATGGTTCTTGATAGACAATCCTTCGACGACCATGCTTATATCAGCTTCAGCATCCCCCTAAAGAGGGTAGAGAAGGGAGGCACCTTTAGAAACCCTAGGTCAACGAACTGGACTAAATTCCAGAAACAGGTAGAAACAAAACTGGGACAACCCAAAGAGGTTGCCAATGTAGAAGAACTGGAGGAGTCTAATGAACTCCTAACAAAGACGCTTATGACTGCGTATAAGAAAGCTTGCCCTCTAAGAAGATTCAGAGGAAAAGCAAAGCCGCCATGGTGGAGCAATGAGCTAAGTCTTCTAAGAAGACAGGTAAAATAAATGTTTAAGCTAGCAAAGACGGCGGAAAGCGAAGCGTGTCGCGACGAGTACATTGATCTACTGAGGATCTACAAGCGACAAATGTCCATGGCGAAGAGAATATCATAGAAAAGTTTCTGTACGGACATAGAGTGCTCCAGCGAAACAGCACGGTTGAGAAAAGTCTTAGCAAGGGGAAATATAATCCAGGGACTAATTAAGAAAGAGAACGGGGAATGGTCACGTAATATTGAGGAACCCCTTGAGGTGCTTCTCGATAGACATTTCCCATCGGGAGATGGTTTAGAAGAGCCAGTAGATAGCACTCACACTTAGGTCACGGAGCGAGTAGTGCCGGGAGCGGTGACCGATACCAAGATCGAATGGGCAGTGAAGACGTTTTCTAAGTTTAAATCGCCGGGCCCAGATAGTATATTCCCTGCCATGCCACAAGTTTCAGGTAGGGCGGTCGTGGAATGGCTTAAAATAATATTCGATGGGTGCATAAGACTGCATTATGTACCACACTCTTGGAGAACTGCTCATGTAGCTTTCCTACCGAAGGCGGGGAAAATCGGTCACGTGTATCCCAAAGATTATAGATCCATTAGCTTAACATCATTTCTGCTCAAAACCTTTGAGAGGCTGATAGATGTGTTCATAAAGTCCAACGTGGATGAAAAGCTCCTCTCCACAACACAGTATGCGTACACCAAAGGCAAGTTGGTAGACACCGCATTGCATAGGGTGGTAATAAGCACAGAGAAAGCCCTGGAATATAAGGAATATACTCTAGGAGTCATCTTAGACATTGCCGGGGCTTTCAATAATGTTTCTAAATGGGCGATTATGGATGGTATTAATTACATTAAAGTACATCCAGCCTTAACCAGATGGATCGGCTGCATGTTAAATTGCATCACAATGGGGATTGTACGAGGCCACGAAATCAGTAGAGAGGGGAACGCCGCAGGGAGGGGTGTTATCACCTCTGCTGTGGACGCTGGTCATCAACCAATTGCTCAGGCGATTTGATGAGGGACCCCAAAAACTTACGGCTTACGCGGATGACGTTGCAATTGTAATAAGTGGAGAGTGCCTAGATTAGCTCTTTGTTGAATCGGGCGCTTCGGAATATTCATACCTGGACATCAAATGTCGGGTTGAAAGTCAACGCGGATAAGACGGATATGGTTTTGTTTACAAAGGGGTACACGGTCCCAAATTGGATTAGACCTAAGTTAGGAGGGGTGACCCTACAGGAGAAACCTTGCACAAAGTATCTAGGAATCATCCTAGACAGTAAGCTGTCATGGAAGCTCAACGTGGAGGAGAGGGTGAAGAAGGCTTCAACGGTACTTTATGCATGTAAAAGAACGCTGGGGTGAACGTGGGGCTTATCGCCCTTTCTTTCTCATTGGGATTGTACAGCGATTGTAAGCCTTATCCTATACTATGCAGTTCTTGCTTGGTGGAAAGCCACACAACAAGCAACCTACCTCAAAAAATTAGAGGGGTATGCAGACTATCAATGCTTAGCATTACGGGAGCCCTAAAAACAACCCCGACAGCTGCACTGTATTCCATTCTGCACATTCCACCTGTAGACCTGGTAGCAAAGAACATAGCGTTAACAACTGCAACCAGGCTCGGTGCCTCGGGGCAGCTTGAGCGCCAACCATACGGCCATAGTAGTATAGCGTCATCAATCACAAGACGAACAGACTACCTGATTCCCTATCTGCGCTTCGAGCGAGATCTTAAAGCCACAATAGAGGTGGACGGTTGGCGCAAGGGTGCTCAAATGGCGGACGAGGCAATACATGTATACAACGATGGTCCCAAAGTAGTGGAAGGAGTATGGTCTGCGGTATACTGTGCTAATCCGGAAATAAACAGATCCTACAGGCTGCCGGATTACTGTGGCGTTTTCGAAGCGGAAATAGTATCCGTAACCAAAGCAGTAGAAACCCAAGAAGAAAATAGCCCTGCAATCGTGTTAACTTTTATATTGACAGTCAAGCAGCAATTAAGGCAATAATCTCGCATAGCACATCATCTAAATGCGTGTTAGAGTGTAGGCAGTCCCTGAAGAGAATCGGGACAGGGAGAAGCATACATCTATATTGGGTCCCAGGGCATATGAGAATAGATGGGAATGAAAAAGCGGATGAACTATCTAAAAAGGGCGCACCCTTCAAGCTTGCTCCGTAGACGTCCCAATTAGACTGGGCGAAATTAAGCGAGGGCGAAAGGTGCACATGATCGACCAAGCAGGAAAGGCGTGGGTTCAAGCGCGGGGCTGTAAAGTGCCGAAGATTATGTGCAGGTCTTACAACCTTAGACTAACAAAGTTGCTTCTACCATTAAAAAGAGAAGACTGTAGACTCATGACGGGTATTCTGACTGGACACTGCCTTCTGGCGTCACATTCCTTTAAATTAGGCTTGGTCAGTGATAGCAGATGTAGGAAGTGCGGGCTGGAGGAGGAAACGATAGAGGACGTTTTGTGCTCTTGCCCTGAGCTTGCCAGGCTAAGGCTCCAGCTATTAGGAGTGATACAGCTGTCAGATCTAGAAGCAGCAAGTGGCTTAAATCCTAGGAAGCTTGTAGCACTTGCTAAGAGGTCGGAGTTATTTTATTACATAGGTCCTGGGTTTGATGAGGTTTTTCAGTTTGGTCGTTAAAACAAACTTCTGGTAACACTACGGACTTATTTAGTTTATGTGAGGTCCTCATGGACCGGCCAGTTCAACCTAACCTAACCTTGCACTTAAAAAAAGGTAGAGTACTAAGAGTTAACAAAGGGATCGGCAGTTAACATACGTCCATAAATGTCGGCAGAGGTACCAAAAGAAATGTTTTAAGCTAAATAACTATCGTGCCAAGGCTGATATTAGAAATTTTACTTTGGTCAGGACCTTTGTGCAAAAAGCAATTGTACATTATGTAAAACCACAACATCGTATTTTTACAAAAATTTATAGTTTTTTTTTTATCATGATTTAAAAGGAATATAATGTAATTATGTTATGGCCTTAATAATTTGTTTTCAAACTCAAAGCTAAAATGTATGGTTTGTAGAATGGGAAAAATATATTAAATGTCGGATGCCCCAGTGCATATGTCTGTAAGTGCTGCCAGTTACTTTATTTTTTATTTTATATATTTCTTACAGCTTATACTAAGCCTAATTTATACCTATATATAGTAATCAATATATAATCTAATTAAAGTAATTTATATGCATCTATTGACTGCCCAAATGGAGTGAGAGATGGGTAGCAGACGAATGACACCAATGCAAGGATTTTACGAGTTGTATCTGGCGCTGTTAACTTATTTAAAGTGCGAAGGCAATATCTGAATGGCGATGCACTTATTTTGCTGAGTGATGCGTTAGGGTATGAGCTTCGGCTACTTTTTGCGTACGTGGGAAGGCTTCCTAGTGCCAGCTTAGAGTAATCGGGATGTATGCAATGCTATTGATTTGAAAGTTTGCCCATCTTGCACTAGATTGGCAGTGTTCTATAGTAATTGTACAATTTGTATTTAGATTCCCTTATGTTACGATTTGCTTTTCGATCTTTAAACCTTTCTGAACCAATGCCTTGGTATGAATCTCGATGCCTTTTAATTGCACTAAACACGTTTGAAAATAGACGTTCCATTCTATCTTGCTCATTTGTCATTGGCATAATTTCAGGGACCGTTGATTGTCCATCACTTCCTCATAAAATTCAGTTTAATGAACCATGCATAAACCTCCGACAGTTTGAACCCTTAAAAATTGGGTTTTCCATAACTATTTGTGGTGTAAATGCTCCTATTTCTAGGGCTTGTGCTGATCTGAATACGTTTTTTAACTCCTCAGGTGCTGACTACACTTTTCCTTACGCTGCCTTAATTAACAATTTAAGATCTTATTTTTCTTACGATTAAGTTAATGTAAAAATTTGCATAATATAGTCTGTAAGGATCTATAAATTCAAAGACTCAACTTAAATAAATAAATAAATAAATAAACATCAATTGGTAATTCATTGTAGAATTTTAGTCCTCTATTGTACAAATTACATTTGTCTGCTTCTGTTCTATAAGCAGGTAAGGTAAAATCATTTCTTCTCCTTGTATTGACGGAATGAACATTTCGTACATATTTTATGTTACTTTTCAAATAATCAGGCAAGTTGCCTTCTATGTTTCTAATAAATTTCATCGTATGGTAAAACAGTACCTGTTTAATGCTTAGCCAATTTAGAACGGCGAGCATATCTCTGATAGGTTTGTCATAGCGTTGCCTAAGAATAAATCGCATAGCTCGGTTCTGTTGCTTTTGCAGTTTGTAAATTTGGCTGTCTCTCATAATGAAGAATAATGATGAACAATATATGAAGTGAGGTTCGATTATCGATCTGTAAACTATTACTTTGGACCGTCTACTTAAGTACTTGCAGGTTCTTTGTATTAAATATATCTTTTTGGCTATTTTCCCAACCATGTAATCTATGTGCTCACTAAAGTTGAGTTTATCATCGATTTTCATTCCTAAATACTTGACAGTACTGGCTTTGTCAATAGCTTCGCTGTTTATATTTAGAAGTGGTAACTCATTATTTTGAAAATTCCTTTTTGATATAGCCATAAATTTTGTTTTGCTTATATTTAGATTCAATCTATTCGAGCATAACCAGTCATATACTCTATTTAAGTCTTCTTGTAATTTTATATATATTTCAGTGATATTATCTCCACTAAGCATCAACAATGTATCGCCAGCAAAGAGTTTAATATCACAGTACTTTGGAGAATTGGTTTTATCATTAATATAGATATTAAACAGTATAGGTGCCAGGACAGACCCTTGCGGAAGTCCAACCGGCACCTCACTTTTCTGACAGCGATGGTCTTGTTACCGTTCTTTGACTTCTCTTCATGAAAAGGTTTTGGAATCAGTTTAGTTCCGTTTCAGTAACACCTGTGCTATAAAGTGTTTTTAGTAATAAATTTTGATCGATAGTCTCAAAAGCACGTTTTAAGCCTAGGAATACAGCTCTTATATGTTTATTTCTGCTCAGATCTTCTTTTCAGCTTACTAAAACAAGGTTCAAGGCAATTTCACAAGAATGTTTTTCCGAAAACTTGATTGCTGCGGTATAATAACTTTATTATCATCTAGGTACTTCACTAGCTGGTTTTTAACTACAGTTTCCAGTATCTTTTCATCACACGCTTTCTTGTTAATTGGTCTTATCTCATCAGCTCTTATAGTATTCTTGACTTTCTCTATTGGTACCACAATTGAAGTTTTCCATAGGTTAGGAACTACCTCAAGCCTTCATTTACAATTTGGGTATAAAAGTATCCCGTGTATGTTATTGAGTCCCTTATGACTCCTTCAGTTACAAGTTTTTTACCTCCAATTTTATTTTTGAAATTACTAACTATTTCTAGTATATCGCTTGCAGATACCTTCTGAAATTTGAAGGTAAGAGTACTACTTTGAACAGCCGAAAATGCTACGTTATTGTTATTAATTGGAATATTCGAGCTGATTTCGACTATACTGTCAATGAAATAGTTATTGAGCGACTGGTCTATTTCATTCTCCTCAGTATATAGTTGGTCGTTTATCAATATTTTATTTATTCCATTCCTTAATTTTCTTTGGACATACATATAATTTTCTTCAAATGCTTTCACATTGCCTTTCTATCCCCAACATTATGTGTGATTGTTTGTTCCATATACTTAGCCTTTTTAACCTATATAATGATATAAGATGCTTCCGCTTTGTAAGGTTGTATTCATTCCATTCACCTGTTCTCTGAGCTATTTTGTATATATTGAATGTATATTTGTGCAGATTCGCTAGTTCAGAGTCGTACCACTTGCAAAGAGGATAAATATAATAAGAGCCACAAGTCTGCTACGAGTGGCGAGTAACTCGCTAGAATTTAAAAAAATTGATGCCTAATGTTTTCCATGAGGGACATTTTCAATTGTCTCGAATTTATCCAATATGCATTATGCAATTATGATTTTTGGAAAGAGCACTACTTAATTAATTAAATACAGCCGAAAAAATATACACGAATACCCCACGAAAAGGTATAAAAACATTTCTGCACATCTCGCCCAAAAAAATCCTACGATTACCCTAACCAAAAACATTACGCAAAGTAATACGTGACGTCCCTTATTATGTTTATCATCGTTGCTACTTGTTCATAGGTTTCACAGTGATATTTAAGAGTATGTTAATGTAGTCATTGCATTCGATGATGTATTGCTTAGGAATGAAACCTTGTTTTCAACACTGAGATTCTCAAATCCAGAGTAGTTAACCTGTCGTAATTGGTTGACAAGACTATCACATGCATAATATGCCCAAGAAGTTATGGTTCTTTTAGCTCTCATTTGAAATTCTCTGTCTAACTTGATTTTGAACTGTATAGTTTCGTGATCAGAAATTGGATGCTTTTCCAATTTGTCACATGGTATGAATTCACTATTCGTAAAGAGCAGATCAATCATTGTTTCGGTATTATGGGTCTTTCGGGTGTAAAAATCTATTTTTTGTTCCATCGCAAAAGACCTAAATAGGTCAACTAACTGCTTGCTATATTTATTTATTTATTAATTCAGTCTATGAACATACAGTTCTTACAAACTGCCAATAATGGTAGATACAAAAAATACTACGGCAAAGAAAACAAAATATACATGTAAATATATAGCTTACAATAAATAATAGGTTCTTATAACTAACAAATTAAAAACAACTAAGTAGCTGACTTTAAAATATTTATAAAAGCGTCCCTACACATCGAAAAACAAGCTCAATAGAAGATGAAATCTTATTGAATTCGTTCAGGGCGAGTGCAATTGGCACATTCCTTCCATAATTGGTTCTAATATTGATACCATAAAATGGGCAAACATTACGAAGATCCCTCCTTGGAACATTAAAATTAATTTCCACAAGAAGGGCAGCGCAGTCTACAATTCCGTGGGTAATAACAAACGAGAAAATAAAGAAGAGAATATATCTACTGGATTCCAGGGATTTAAGATTCAAAGTAAACGAGCAGTATGTATATGGAGAAAGACGGTATGTAAATCTTAATGACGCATGCTTAAGAAAAATTTTTTGAAATCGCTCAAGCCTGTTGTTTGAGAATGATGGTAGCATACTCAAGATGAGAACGCGCGAATGAAGTGTAGAGTACTTCTAAAGTGTACGTGTCAGAAAACTCCGAACTATTACGAATGAAGCCTAGCATAGCATAGGCATTGGCAATGATGAAATTAATATGGTTCACGAACAGAAATTTTGTATCAAAGACAACTCCAAGATCTTTGATTTTATTAACAGTCTGCAACGTACTGTTAGCGATGCTATACGAACTGTTGAGATTTGAACGAGATTTTGAGTAGGTTGCGTGGAAGCATTTATTGATATATAATGAAAGATGAGATCTAATGCGCCAGGAGTAAAGTTTGTCTATTTCAACTTGAAGATTAATCATATCATTTGCGGAATTTACAACAGAGTAAACTTTGATATCACCGGCGTACAACAGAAATCTAGCGTAAGAGAAGCTAATGTAATTGATGAATAAGACAAAAAGCAATGGTCCTAAGATACTACCCTGAGGAACGCCCGATTTCGCCAAGAAGGGATCTGATGGTACCCCATCAACAGAGACGGCACACCATCTGTTACTGATTTTAGCCGTTGCAAAAAGGTTGAGTGAAAGCCAAGGCAGTACAGTTTGTGAATTAGAATATCATGTGATACCTTATCAAACGCTTTGGAAAAGTCTGTGTAAATACAGTCGACCTGATGACCAGATGAAAAGGCAGAGATACAATGTTCACTGAACTCCACAAGATTGGAACCGGTAGAGCGCCCAGAAACAAACCCATGCTGTTTCGGACAGATCAAGTGCTTAACTGAAAAATAAATATTTTCCTTGACAATGCACTCAAATAACTTAGAAACGGTGGAAAGCTTTGAAATTGGTCTGTAATTGCAGACATCAGTCTTGCTACCAGATTTATAAAGAGGAGTTATCGAGGCGATTTTCCAAGCATCAATAAACCCACCAAAGCTAAGTGACAAATTTAAGATGAACTCTAACGGGATGTGCATCCTTATAACAAGACAGCAGAGAGACCATCAGAGTCAGCTTTAGTAGAGTTACTCAGTTTCGAGATACCACTGATGATACCTTCAAATTAAATTGACACTGAACCAAAATTTAGGGACGAAGGAATTTCAGACGAGAAGTCAGACGAGGGAATATCATCATGGTTAGCAAAATTATAACTAAAAAATTCAGCAAACGCGTTAGCCACATAATAAGGAGTGTTAGCAAGTCTGTCATTGTAGAAGACGGTAGCAGGCACCGAGGAGCTTCTGTCATGCTTCTGTTAAGATTTATGTTGTAATCCCCAATGAAGACGACTTTGTCATTTGTAAGACAGTTGTTGCTTAGAATTTCGTTTAGATATTGTTACGAATATTAGCAAAACTGAGGAGTGCTGCCATCTCCAGGCCGATGCTAAGCAGTGACGTCAATTCACATCAATAATTCAATCATTATGATCTACATAAACGAATCAATAATTGCGTCTACACATATGTACACATTCCGACAAGCAATATTTACATACAAGGCAGCGAGAGATGAGATGTCACACACCGATGAATTTACTTATACGCTTATGTGTGTGCGGGAGTCTGTAAACTACAAACACATGCATATATCTTATCTGAGTGGTCACAAGAGAGGGCAATAATTTGTGCACGTAGTTGTGGCTGGCGATTTTATAGCCGAAAAAACTAGTAACTTCTGGAAATCGAAGAGCCTAGAAGTATGCAGCGTAAACTATAAAAGCGGTGCAGACGAGTAAGAAGTAATTCAGTTTTGATTTGAGTTGTCAAGCAGTTTGATGAAGACGATATCTAGCGAGCAATAGCAGTGTTATTTTGAATAGTAGAGTTTCATTGAACTATCAATCAGTGTGGTTATTAAGCAAGCTATTCGTTGCACAGTTTGTTATTGTGAAGTACTTTAATAAAGGCCATTTTGCATTATTACAAATTGGAGTTATTTATTCAACAGTTTAGTGATTCGAACTTAGCAGAGGATTGCAAACAAGAGGATTTGTGGCAGATTCGTTACAATATGAAAAAAGTCAGCATCACTCGCACTAGGCGAATGATAAATCAATCCTATTTGATACTGGGGAAATATGTTTTTGATTTTTATTATTATGCACCAAATATTTTTGCTAATAGTATTATTGTAAACTATTTTATACTCCATTCAGTCATGTACATATGCATACTAAAACACCCCCTGTATGTCTACTATGTGAATTACACCGTAAAGGTTTATATGTTGATATCTGTAACTCTAGGTTTGTTATTTCATCTGTGGAACAGCTTTCTGAACAAAGAATCAGATGAGGTTTCCAAAGTTCGGTAAGGCGTTCTAACTCACCTTTATTAGCAACATTGCTATTTATATTTAAATATATATAGTGCAGCTCATTTAATGCTCGTTGGTAAACGCGCACTTTATTTTTTAACCGCGCGTGTTTTTGGTGCGCTGGCCAGTCTTTACTGAAACTACGTGATGTTGTTGTTGTTGTGGCGATAAGGTTGCTCTCCGAAGGCTTTGGGTAGTGTTATCGATGTGATTGTCCATTGCCGGATATAGATCCAGTACGCTCCGGTAACACAGCATCAATGTGCTAGCCCGACCATCTCGGGAACGATTTATATGGTGCAGTGAAATAACTCCCAAAAGCAATAACTCCCAACAAGAAAATGAAATAACTCCCAAATATTTTCCATGCTAATTGGGACTTATTTCATTATGAAATAGCTCCCAATTCATTGCGACTTATTTCATAATTTTTGCTGGTAATTATTTCATAATGAAATAACTCCCAAATGAAATAATCCCCAATAGAATTTCTTTGGGAGTTATTTCATAATTTTTTGGGATTGGGATTTATTTAATTTTTATTGGGATTTACTTCGTTGTTTGTAATTCAGGCATTGGGAGTTATTTCATTTTCGTTGGGAGTTATTTCATTTTCTTTAAAATACAATTTTATCAAACTTTGACGTTCTTCTAACAGTTTCTATGGGTCGGTTATACATTAAGGGACCAATTGGTTTTATTCGTAAACCAAAGGGGTTTGAACTTTGAAATTTTTCACGTAGGTTCCCAGGGAGTTCCCCAACGAGAATCAGTAAGTAATTTTTAATTGTCATTAACAATTCACTAGTAATTAGTAGTTAAAGTTACCATGGTATAACTATCACTTTTTATCTACATACGAACACTTTCACAAGAATTTTATACATAAGTACACTTTATAATGTTTATAAAACCACAATCAACTATTTTCGTTTGTTTAAATTTGCGTATTATTGTAAAATTTAATGATTTATTTGTTTACTTTCCGCGAACACAAGCATACAGCCATTTTATCTAATTCACTGCTTGCTTGGTGGTACCAGATGCTTTAAATTGTTAAATTAAACGAATGAAAAATTTTTAAATAGTACCAACGAGGAAAATGGACCTTTTTCATTCAACTCTATTTATTTATTTTACAAAAAAATAGAAAATTTGGAATAAAAAATTGCGCGATGCACAGTAAATCTGCGTAGAACACCTTTCTGCATAAGCTACCGGCACGGTTATACCACACACCCGGACTTGGCAAGGCGTAGCCCTGGGTTATTTTTTATAAGCGCGGCCGAAGGCCGCCTATGCAGAAAGGTGTTCTACGCAGACTTGTTCCTTTCATTTTTTACTTTTAATAAATTATTTTAATTTCATTTTTAAAATAAATTACTTTTACTTCGACGACACTATTCAAGTTTTCTTGTTATTGTAACTTTTACATATGTACATAATAGTTTGCTGTATTTTTCAAATCTCATTGTAACTGATTATATAGTATAAAGATACCATTTCAAATTTTGATTTGGGATTTATTTAATTTTTTTGGGACTTATTTCATTTGGGAGTTGTTGAACAATTTTGGTCTCCCTTCGCTACACTCTTCACTTTCGCACAAAGAAAAAGATGTTTCAGTTTTTTTTTTCATAAAACGTTATAAATTTAAACTTTTTAATTTCTTCTTTAGTTGTCCATGATTTTACAAAATTCACTTTGCACAGAAAACTTGATTGATTAAGTTAACTTTAAACTTTAAAAAAATAACTTTGGATATTATAAAAAATATATGTTATAATTGTATATATATATGTTGTTGGAACGTTAAAGAAAGGATCGCGTCCGCGTTTGCCGAGTGATAGTACTTGACTAATTCGTTGGAAAAAGGATCGTTGCTGACGATGGCAGTTCTTGTGAATTTGCGCCGTTCCACTCGCCGCGCACGGCTGCGCATAAGAATTTCGCCGCCGTCTGGGTCTTATTGGAGGCGGCTTCAACATCCTGCCCGCCCTGCAGGGAGGTGCTTGTAAGGAACTTCTGCAGTTCCTGCAAGGCGCGGATGGTGATAGTTGAGGCGCGACTGGCTATATTATGTCGTTGGCAGGCCTCGTGGCGTGCGCGTGATCGTGCGCTTGGCCATATGTTCCGGTTTGGGAGTTGCCGCTGGTTTCTTCGATTGGTCCGCTGCGCGTGGTAGTGGAGGCAGAGCCGACACTGAAGGCAGTTGTCGGTCTCTGCCGTGAGAGCCAGATGGATGTCGTCCTGGAAGTATAAGAGCAGACAGAGAAACGAGAAGTAGTTGGATACAGCGGATGATAAACGGAAATTTAATTATACAGGGGAAACGTATATCAGTTAGAGCGCTGTGCTCGAAGAGTGCTCCATTGGAAGAAAGCACAGTTTAACTAAGGGGCGCATGACAAGCCCATTTTGGGTGCGAACCTCTACAACCCGAACATGGTTGTCAGGTCCGAGGCGAACGTTCTCGATTCGTCCCAGACGCCACTTGGTGGGTGGGAGTGAATCTTCTTTAATTACGACGAGGTCGCCTGGTTGAGGATTTCGCTGTGGCGTTTGCCATTTATAGCGTTTCTGAAGGTCCTTCAAATAATCCTCTTTCCAGCGTCGACTGAATTGGTGATGAAGCGATTTGAGCTTTTCCCATCGATTTATCCAGGAGAGGTCTTCCGCGTTTGGCTCAGGAATGGCTAATGGCGGTGCACCTCGAAGGAAGTGACCCGGAGTGAGCGCTGTGAAGTCAGCTGGGTCCTGGGATAGTGAGGTGAGAGGCCTCGAATTGAGAACTGCTTCAATACGTACCAACAGCGTCGTGAATTCTTCGAAAGTAAACTTGTGGGATGCAGCGGTTTTTTTGAGGTGGGTTTTAAAACTTTTTACTGCAGATTCCCACAAGCCGCCCATATGAGGGGCGCTGGGTGGAATATACTGCCAGTTTATTCCCTGAGGGGCATATTTCTGTACAATGTCCGCAGAGCATTCGTTAAGAAATTTAACGAAGTCGCGTTCGAGTGCGCGCTGAGCGCCAATGAACGTTTTACCATTGTCGCTCATCATTTTTGAGTGATAACCTCGTCTGCCAACGAATCGGGCGAATGCTGCTCGAAAGGCTTCAGTAGTAAGGTCCGAGCATAGCTCGAGGTGTACTGCCTTTGTGGAAAAACAGACGAATACAGCCACGTACCCTTTTATGATAGTGGTCGACCTCAGAACCGATGCTTTTATTTGGAATGGACCTGCAAAGTCTACTCCTGTTGTGGAAAAGGGGAGTGAGAAATTGCAGCGCTCAAGTGGTAGAGCTGCCATTATTTGCGTGCGCGTTTTCTGTTTGAAAAGCGTGCAAGATTTGCATTGAAAAATGCATTTCTTTATAAGAGGCTTTAGTTTTGGTACGTAGTACTCTTGCCTCACCATTTTGAGCATTAACCGCATTTCTGCATGAAGAAGCAGGCGGTGTAAGAACTCCAGATACAACTGGCAGAGCCTTCAATCCGGAGGAAGGATTACTGGATGCTTCTCGTTGTATTGCATTGTAGAATGTTCCAATCTTCCACCGATACGTAGGAGCCCGTATCCATCCAGAAATGGGTCAAGAGCCAGAAGGGAACTCTTTTTGCTTATTGGCATATTGCTTTGTAAGGCGCTCTTTTCCGCCCCGAAATGGCGAGATTGTGCCATTGCCACAAGCCGCGTTTTCACATGTTGCAACTCTTTGTACGTCAGATGAGGATTATGTGTTGTTGCCACCGATTTGGATTTGTTGCAGGCATTGTTCGCAAAGCGGAACACGTATGCAATCACACGGAGGGCTCGAGAGTATGAGAAGAAACGTTGAAGAATGTCGTCCTCTTCCTCGAGTGCGTGATATGCTTCGACCTTGCGTTTCTCGGGTGGAGAAGCTTTCGGCTTTGGCCATGCCGAAATGTGGCAAGAAAGACATTGTGGTCCGTGCCACCAAAGTGAAGAGCCTATCAAATCATGCGGCTTGCAACCACGTGTGCCAAGATCAGCAGGGTTGTCTTGGCTAGATACGTGGCGCCAGGTGCCGCTAGGAAGATATTCTCGAATTTGAGAGGTACGGTTGGTCACATAAGTTTTCCAGGTCGATGGAGATTTCTCTAGCCAAGCTAGTACAATCTCAGAATCTGACCATAAGAATATGTTGCATGCTTGTAAGTCGAGCTGTTTTCGAACAGTTGAAGCCAGTTTTGCGAGTAGGACTGCACCACATAGCTCTAAGCGGGGTAAGCTTACAGTTTTTATGGGGGCAACTTTGCCTTTCGCAACCAAAAGAGAAGATTTTATTTGATATTATTTATTTAATCGCTGCGCAATATGCTTTTTCCGAGGCATCACAGAACCCGTGGATTTGGGTGTCTTGCCCTGGAACAACATTAACCCATCGAGGGATTTCGATGTGGCAAATGGCTGGCAGATTTTCTGCGAAATGTTGCCATTTTGATAATGTTGCAGGTTTGGCGCTTTCATCCCAATCGCTGCCATCCACCCAGATTTCTTGGAAAATCATCTTGGCCTGGATCATAACTGGCGACAGCCATCCTGCCGGGTCAAAAAGTTTTGCAACAGAAGATAAAATTTGTCGCTTTGTGACCGAATTTTGGGTGTGTTCCGGCAGAATGGTGTATGAAAATTTGTCCGTGAGCGCGTTCCATCGAATGCCAAGAGTTTTGGTATTGGAAGTGCTCTCAAATTTTAAGAAGTTGGAGTCTAGAAGATCCTCCCTCGGAAACTGTTCTAATATGGCCGGGTGATTAGCCGTTAGTTTCTTTAGTATGAAACCAGCTGATTTTAGGGCGTTTATCACTTGACCGAGTGATTCAGTGGCGTTATCGATGGTATGACTTCCGGATAGGATGTCGCCGACATACGTTTGCGTCTTGAGAATTGTTGCAGCCAACGGGAATGTCGCTTTCGTGTCATCGGATAGTTGATGCAACGTACGAATAGCGAGATATGGTGCACAATTGACGCCGAATGTAACCGTTTTTAGATTGAAATCGCTAACATTGGAGTTGGCCGATTTGCGAAATAGGATTCGCTGAAAATCTTTGTCGTCCTCGTGTATAAGGATCTGACGGTACATTTTTTCAATGTCTCCATTGAACACATACTTATGCATGCGCCACTGTAGAATTAGTAGCATGAGATCTGGTTGGAGAATTGGACCAGTGTATAGCACGTCATTCAGGGATTTTCCTGACCCAGATTTTTTAGAGGCGTTGAAAAACACACGAACTTTAGTGGTGACCTTATCTGGTTTGACTACCGCATGATGTGGCAAGTAAAATGAGAAGACCTTGCCATTCGAAGTTATTTCTCATGGGTCGGTAGATTCCATGTGATCAAGGTCGAGATATTCTTGCAACACATTGTTGTACATTGTACCTAACTCCCCTTTTTCTGAAGCGATCGCCCCATGCTGAAAAACTGCTGCAGAGCAGCCGGGCGGGATTTGCCGAGGGAGAGTTTTTCAGGAAACTCTTCCTTGAATGGAAGTCGCACAATGTATCGACCGTTTGGTGCACGTGTCGTGGTTGTTGCATATATCTGCTCACACGCTTGATCCTCGGGGGATATCTGTGGAGGTTGTGGAATTTCCTCCTCTTCCCAAAATTTTCTCAGTTGAGAACTGAGTGTCTCGTATGACGCTTGGACTTGCGTCGAGAATGACACAACATTTTCCGTTATTGGACCACTGAGAATCCAAACAAAAATGGTTTGTTGCGCAAGTATGCTACCGCACACCTTTTTTATACCTTCCAGCAGAATTTGTGGAAGTATGTCGCTGCCAATGACCATGTCAGTCTGACCTGGTATGTGGCAACTGGGATCAGCGAGCTCAAGGAGTTTGAACTGCTGCCAGATTTTGCGACTAATGGTGGATGTTGGCAGATTTTTTGTCAATTGCGGCAACACAATGGCATGAGCCTTTATCCTTTTCATGGCCTTGGATGCAACCAGTGTCAAAGGACAAAGCTTGGAGGACTTTTGTACGACTTGTCCACCCATGCCAGAGATTTCGAACTTTGAATGTTCGAATGGAAGTTTCAACCGTTTTTGAACTTTCGAGGAAATGAAAGTTCTTTCCGAGCCCTGATCAATAAGGGCTCTCAGTTGAAATAATTCCCCTTCGTGTTCGACTGCGACCATAGCAGTAGGAAGGAGAATTTGGTTATCATTGGCTGCATGCAATGATTGAACCGGTGCATGTTTTGAACAACACGGTAGCTCGCTAGAATCGGAGCTATTCTGCGTTTGTCGAACGGGAGGTGTTGACTCAGCAGTTGTGTGCTGCACGTTTGGTGCATTCGTTGGCGGGGTGGAACGTTGAGCTTGTGGGCTCGCATGCAACAGCGTGTGATGCCGTTGATGACATGTCGAACATGACCACTTGCTCGTGCACTCATTGATGATATGAGTGCTGCTAAGGCAGTTTGTACACAGCTTAGCTTGGTTTACGAATTTTGTCCGGTTTTGCACAGACATTCGCTTGAATTGTGGACAGAATCTAATAAGGTGCGGGGAGTTGCAACATTGGCAAGTTTCCTTTTTAGATTCTGCCACAAGGGTTTGTGTCCTGTTGAAGGACCTGTTTTGCGCAGAATTTTGATGAGCGACTGGTTTTTGTTTGCTTGGTTGAAGCCTATTGACCCTTTCAACGACTTCATATCTCGAGGTGAGAAAGTCGTTCATTTGTGACCATGAGGGTAGATCTCTTCGAGAAGAGAGAGACCGTTCCCAAAGTGACAGGGTTGTTTCTGGGAGCTTTGATGAACAAATGTACACCAGAATCGGATCCCAACTGTCTGTCGTAACTCCTTGGGAGTGAAGGACGGATAGGCAGGTGTTGATTGTATTTTGCAATTTCTGAAGTTGCTCACTGTCTTCGGATGGAATAGTGGCAAGAGTCAGTAAGGATTTTATCTGGTTGTCAACCAAGATACGCTTGTTTTCGTATCGTGACCGTAAAGCTTCCCAGGCAAGGTCAAAGTTATCATCGCTCAACGCATATTGCTTGACGATGGAGCCGGCTTTGCCTTGTACCGGAGATGGTACAATTCCTGAGCACGGGAGAGCCTTGGGTGGTTAATGTACACCGCTGTGAACATATCACGAAAAGCGGGCCATTTCTCATAGCCACCATAAAAGGTCTCCGTGTCGCATGCTGGGACTTTGAGGTAAATATTTGCCTCAGCCGGGGGTTGTTCCACGCGGGGTGGTGGACTCGGCGTTGCCATCATTTTGATCAATGAAAGTTGATCGGCAATTTTTGCTTTAGTCACTTCATACGTATCAAGGCAGGCGCATTGTTTGCCTTGCACTGAACTCTTGAAGTCTTCAGGGAAACTTTCGTCTGGTTTCGAAAAAACCACATCGTAAACCGATTGAAGTCGTGCCCAATAATCATCTAGTGATTTGTCCTTTATCATGAGGTACGATTCAGTGTGATCCTGAATCGGTGCTTCGTTGAATTTTGCACAGTATCTCATCAGATTGTCACTTTCCGCGATGAACTTTTGCGCGGATGGGTCAACTGATTTGGATTTCCGGCGAGGGGATGTTGACCTTTCCTTGGCCGTTTCTTCCTTTGGGCCACCTTTTGGTTTTGTCCCGGTTTCGGACATTTTTGGGGAGGCATTTTATGCAAGCTTTTGGGTTTTCACCAAAAAAAACCGAATAAAATATTTGTCCGCTCAGAGAACGTTCGCAAAATTCGGAGATGGAAAACTCAAATCACAAAAAACCAAATCAACAGATCCACCCTGTTGATACGAAAATGATTCAAATAGATATAACGATCACAGCGTTTTTGCTGCATATGAATCTATGGGTTTCGTCCTAAGCACAGTTGTTCTGCAGCTATGTTGAAAATACTGGACGACATAAGAATTAATTTTGATAAAGGTGACCTAACTCTTCTTTGCCTCCTGGATTTTTCAAAGGCATTTGACTTAGTTAGTCATAAACTTCTTTGTGAAAAGCTCAAATGTTTTTTTGGGTTTTCAGTTACATCAGTTAGCCTAATGGCCAGCTACCTTGCCGAAAGGACTCAGAAAGTTGTATGCAAAGCTCTGCATCTAGATCATGTATTGTCACTTCTGGTGTACCGCAAGGCTCTGTCCTTGGTCCTCTTCTGTTTACTCTTTTTATCAATGATGTGTTCGCTAGGTGTCAGTTTGTTAATGCACATGTTTATGCTGATGACATTCAATTGTATTTATCTAGTCGTGTTGGTCTTGTTGATGATTTGTGTTACAAAATAAATAGCGACTTGTCTGCTATTGCGAAATGGGCTTGTGAAAACGGTCTGTGCTTGAATGCCAAAAAGTCATATGTTCTGCCTATAAGCAATAGTGTTGTGCATACTGAAGATATTCCAAAACTGCTCGTTGGTGAATACGTGCTTTCGTTTACTAGCAAAATAAAAATCTGGGCTTTGTGATTAACTCAAAACTAAACTGTGTCGACCATGTAAATAAAATTGTGAGTAATGTTTGTTCTGGTATACGTAGATTGAGAATGTCTGCTTCGTTTACTCCCCTAGAGACTAGGAAAAAACTAGCTATGCAGCTGATCCTTCCACACATAGCGTACTCAGAGCTCGTTTACAGTCAACTTGACTCTGCTTCGTCCCATAAAATTGATGTTACTTTTAACAACGTCACACGTTATGTTTACGGCCTACAAAAATATGATCATATATCTCCATGGAAGCGCAAAGTTCTCAGATGCAGTATTTTTGAGTATATAGCAGCGCGAAATTGTATATACATGTACAAACTCATTGAATTTCAAACACCAAAGTATCTTTTTGAGAAACTTAAATTTTCCAAGTCTGGTAGACATCGCAAATTGATCATTCCCAGATATATCTTTTTGTGCTCTTCGAGACTATTCTTTATACATGCTGTAAGGCTCTGGAATTCTATCCCAAATTCTCTTAAGGGTGTGTTGTGTGGGAACAACTACAGAAAGGTGATTCATGACTACTTCAGTTCAGTGAGCTTAATGTGATTATGATAAAACTTTATACTCTTCCTTGTATTTCCACCTTTCTTTCTTTTACCAACAAAACTTTCTATTCGTTAAATTTATAATTATTGTTAGTATTTATCTTATAAGAATTTAGGCTTAATTGTTAATTATTTTGCAATGTATAATCTTTGATGTGCTATAAAAGACCCTGTCTTACAGTCACAACCACTTTTTTTTTTTTAAATAAATTGAAATATCTGGACCACGGTTCATTTGGACGCAACTATTATAATGTTTGGTGGCGCTACCAGAATGCTTCATTCCATTTAAATTTTGGTTACCTCAAACATTCAAGTACCTGTATATGTAGGGTGACCAGATCGGTCGGACGCCAATCCGGGACGCCTTGTCAAAATATACATAATTGGGTCGTGTGAATAACAAATAAGCAAAAACGTTTCCTTCTAGATTTCAGGAGTTTGAACAACAAAAATAGTTCTACATTTAGATTAAGGCTAATTACACATAGGTATTTTTTTACTCGATCTTGAGTAAATTTTTGGTTGAAGTGGCTAATTAAAATTTCAATGGCCTTAATGATCAAAACACAAAATATTTATACAGCTTTTTTAAATGACATTTCTATTGAAATTTCCTATTATATAAGCTTTATATTTTTATGAAAAGAACAAAGTGTATACTTAATTAGTTTTATTTGTTTCCAAACTGCTATTTTGCTCGCACGCATTTAAACCTGCCTAAAAAGAAACACGAGCAGCAGACTGAGCGAATATTAGTAGCATTCCATTGCGCAATCGAGCTCTGAATTACGATCAAATCTCATTAGAACGACGAGAATTAGTACTCTGAGAGTTGCCACCACTCAACCGATGAACCGATGTGTACACATGATAGGGTGCCTGTTATTTTCAACCTTTTTCCCTAATCGCTCCATAAACTTTTAATAAAAAAGTAAAAACAAATTATCAAACTCATAACTAATATTTTTAGTTCTTTTAAACATGCCGAAAATGGGATATATTTTCCATATAAAATTGTATGGGATTTTGCACTTAAAAAATGTCGGTAGAGGTACCAAAAGAAATGTTTTAATTCAAATAATTATCGTGCCAAGGCTGATATTAAAAATTTTACTTTTGTCAGGACCTTTGTGCAAAAAGCAATTGTACATTATCTAAAACCACAACAACATATTTTTCAAATTAAAAATTTATAGTTTTTTTATCATGATTTAAAATGAATATAATGTAATTATGTTATGGCCTTAATAACTTGTTTTCATACTCAAAGCTAAAAGGTATGGGTTGTAGATTGGAAAAAATATATTAAATATCGGATGCCCCAGTGCAGTGTAAGTGCTGCCAGTTACTTTATTTTTTATTTTGTTTATTTATTTCTTACAGCTTATACTAAGCCTAGCTTATACTTATATATAATAATTAATATATAATCTAATTAAAGTAATTTATATGCATCTATTGACTGCCCAAATGGAGTGAGAGACGGGTAGCAGACGAATGACACCAATGCAAGGATTTTACCAGTTGTATCTGACGCTGTTCACTTATTTAAAGTGCGAAGGCAACATCTGAACGGCGATGCACTTATTTTGTTGAGTGATGCGTTACAGTATGAGCTTCGGCTACTTTTTGCGTACGTGGGAAGGCTTCCTAGTGCCAGTGTAGAGTAATCGGGATGTATGCAATGCTATTGATTTGAAAGTTTGCCCATTTTGCACTATAATGGCAGTGTTCTATAGTAATTATACAATTTGTATTTAGATTCACTTATGTTACGATTTGCTTTTCGATCTGTAAACTTTTCTGGATCAATGCCTTGGTATGAATCTCGATGCCTTTTAATTGCACTAAACACGTTTGAAAATAGACGTTCCATTCTATCTTGCTCATTTGTCATTGGCACAGTTTCAGCGAACGTTGACTGTCCATCACTTCTTGATAAAATTCAGTTTAATGTACCATGCATAAACCTCCGACAGTTTGAACCCTTAAAAATTGGGTTTTCCATAACTATTTATGGTGTAAATGCTCCTATTTCTAGGGCTTGTGCTGATCTGAATACGTTTTTTAACTCCTCAGGTGCTGACTACACTTTTCATTACGCTGCCTTAATTAACAATTTAAGATCTTATTTTTCTTAGGATTAAGTTAATGTAAAAATCTGCATAATATAGTCTGTAAGGATCTATAAATTCAAAGACTCAACTTAAATAAATAAACAAATAAATATCAATTGGTAATTCATTGTAGAATTTTAGTCCTTTATAGTCCAAATTGCATTTGTCTGCTTCTGTTCTATAAGCAGGTAAGGTAAAATCATTTCTTCTCCTTGTATTGACGGAATGAACATTTCTTACATATTTTATGTTACTTTTCATATAATCAGGCAAGTTGCCTTCTATTATGTTTCTAATAAATTTCATCGTATGATAAAACAGTACCTGTTTAATGCTTAGCCAATTTAGAACGGCGAGATAGGTTTGTCATAGCGTTGCCTAAGAATAAATCGCATAGCTCGGTTCTGTTGCTTTTGCAGTTTGTAAATTTGGCTGTCTCTCATAATGAAGAATAATGTTGGATAATATATGAAGTGAGATTCGATTATCGATCTGTAAACTATTACTTTGGACCGTCTACTTAAGTACTTGCAGGTTCTTTGTATTAAATATATCTTTTTGGCTATTTTCCCAACCATGTAATCTATGTGCTCACTAAAGTTGAGTTTATCATCGATTTTCATTCCTAAATACTTGACAGTACTGGCTTTGTCAATAGCTTCGCTGTTTATATTTAGAAGTGGTAACTCATTATTTTGAAAATTCCTTTTTGATATAGCCATAAATTTTGTTTTGCTTATATTTAGATTCAATCTATTCGAGCATAACCAGTCATATACTCTATTTAAGTCTTCTTGTAATTTTATATATATTTCAGTGATATTATCTCCACTAAGCATCAACAATGTATCGCCAGCAAAGAGTTTAATATCACAGTACTTTGGAGAATTGGTTTTATCATTAATATAGATATTAAACAGTATAGGTGCCAGGACAGACCCTTGCGGAAGTCCAACCGGCACCTCCCTTTTCTGACAGCCATGATCTTGTTACCGTTCTTTGACTTCTCTTCATGAAAAGGTTTTGGAATCAGTTTAGCTCCGTTTCAGTAACACCTGTGCTATAAAGTGTTTTTAGTAATAAATTTTGATCGATAGTCTCAAAGGCACGTTTTAAGCCTAGGAATACAGCTCTTATATGTTTATTTCTGCTCAGATCTTCTTTTCAGCTTACTAAAACAAGGTTCAAGGCACTTTCACAAGAATGTTTTTCCGAAAACCTGATTGCTGCGGTATAATAACTCTATTATCATCTAGGTACTTCACTAGCTGGTTTTTAACTACAGTTTCCAGTATCTCTTCATCATACGCTAACGTGTTAATTGGTCTTATCTCATCAGCTCTTATAGTATTCTTGACTTTCTCTATTGGTACCACAATTGAAGTTTTCCATAGGTTAGGAACTACCTCAAGACTTTCATTTACAATTTGGGTATAAAAGTATCCCGTGTATGTTATTGAGTCCCTTATAACTCCTTCAGTTATAAGTTTTTTCCCTCCAATTTTATTTTTCAATTTACGAACTATTTCTAGTGTTTCGCTTGCAGATACCTTCTGAAATTTGAAGGTTAGAGTGCTTATTTGAACAGCCGAAAATGCTACGTTATTGTTATTAACTGGAATATTCGAGCTGGTTTCGACTATACTGTCAATGAAATAGTTATTGAGCGACTGGACTATTTCATTTTCCTCAGTATATCGTTGGTCGTTTATCAATATTTTATTTATTCCATTTCATAATTTTCTTTGGACATACATATAATTTTCTTCAAATCCTTTCACATTGCCTTACTATCCCCAACAGTATGTGTGATCCTTTGTTCAATATACTTGGCCTTTTTAATCTATATAAGACGTTTATGCTTCCGCTTTGTAAGGTTGTATTCATTCCATTCACCTATTCTTTGAGCTATTTTGTATAGATTGCATTTATATTTGTGCTGATTCGCTAGTTCAGAGTCGTACCACTTGTTCATAAGTTTCACAGTGATTTCTCCAGAGTATGTTAATGTAGTCATTATATTCCATAATGTATTGTTTAGGAATGAGACCTTGTTTTCGACACTGAGATTCTGAAATCCAGAGAAGTTAACCTGTCGTAATTGGTTGACAAGACTATCACATGCATAATATTCCCAAGAAGTTATGTTTCCTTTAGCTCTCATCTGAAATTCTCTGTCTAACTTGATTTTGAACTGTATAGTTTCGTGATCAGAAATTGGATGCTTTTCCAATTTGTCACATGGTATGAATTCACTATTCGTAAAGAGCAGATCAATCATTGTTTCGGTATTATGGGTCTTTCGGGTGTAAAAATCTATTTTTTGTTCCATAGAAAAATACCTAAATAGGTCAACTAACTGCTTGCTATATTTATTTATTTATTAATTCAGTCTATGGACATACAGTTCTTACAAACTACCAATAATGGTAGATACAAAAAATACTACGACAAAGAAAACAAAATATACATGTAAATATATAGCCTACAATAACTAATAGGTTCTTATAACTAGCAAATTAAAAACTATTAAATAGCTGACTTTAAAATATTTATAAAAGCGTCCCTACACATCGAAAAATCAAGCTCAATAGAAAATGAAATATTATTGAATTCGTTCAGGGCGCGTGCAATTGGCGCATTCCTTCCATAATTGGTTCTAATATTGATACCATAAAACGGGGAAACATTACGAAGATCCCTCCTTGGAACATTAAAATTAATTTCCACAAGAAGGGCAGCGTAGTCTACATCTCCGGGGATAATGCCAAACAAGAAAATAAAGGAGAGAATATACCTACTGGCTTCCAGGGATTTAACATTCAAAGTAAATTCCTTCTTGAATCGTGAACGTGTGAGGTTGGGATGGGCAGAGCGTCCTTGGACCTGTCTTCAGGATAGATTCTGTCCTCCCAACATGAAGTGACTATTTTTTTTTAATATATATTGCTGATTAATAAAAACCGAATTTTTGTGGACTTTGTGACTAGCGTGGAGCCAATAATAAAAAAACAAAATTTAACTTTTTTATGAGAAATAAGGGAATTTGAGTGTGTTGAATAGAGCTATTGTGAATAACGGAGCTTAGAACTGGCGTGATGCCAACAAAACAACGAAAAAAATCAACTTTTTTATGAGAATTAATGGAGTTTAAATATCAGTGAATAACGGAGCGACTATTTAAAAACTGGCGTGGTGCCAATTTAATAACCAATATCAATTCATATACATTTTGATCTGGCATTATCGGTTTAGTCGAAGCCAACTACCCTCAACGTAGGTTGAGTAAATCCCTAAAAAAAAGATTCAAAGTAAACGAGCAGTATATGGAGAAAGAAGATATGTAAATCTTAATGACCGTTAAAGCATGCTTAAGAAAAAATTTTTGAACTCGCTCAAGCCTGTTGTTTGAGAATTGTTGGAAAGGTATCCAAATGATGGTAGCATACTCAAGATGAGAACGCACGAATGAGGTGTAGAGTACTTTTAAAGCATACGTGTCAGAAAACTCCGAACTATTACGCCGAATGAAGCCCAGCATAGCATAGGCATTGGCAATGATGAAATCAATACGGTTCACGGAACAGAAATTTTGTATCAAATATAACTCCAAGATCTTTGATTTTATCAACAGTCTGCAACGTACTGTTAGCTATGCTATACGAAATGTTGAGATTTGAACGAGATTTTAAGTAGGTTACGTGGAAGCATTTACTGATATTTAATAAAAGATAAGATCTAATGCACCAGGAGTAAAGTTTATCAATTTCAACTTGAAGATTAATCATATCATTTGCGGAATTTACAACAGAGTAAACTTTGAGATCATCAGCGTACAACAGAAATCTAGCATAAGAGAAGCATTAGCTTATGTCATTGATGAATAAGACAAAAAGTAATGGTCCTAAAATACTACCCTGCGGAACGCCCGATGTCGCCAAGGAGGGATCTGATGATATCCCATCAATAGAGACGGCAGACCATCTGTTACTTATATATTATTTTAGCCATTGCAAAAAGGTTGAGTGAAAGCCAAGCCAGTACAGTTTGTGAATTAGAATATCATATGATACCTTATCAAACGCTTTGGAAAAGTCGGTGTAAATACAGTCGACCTGATGACCAGACGAAAAGGCAGAGATACAATATTCACTGAACTCCACAAGATTGGAACCGGTAGAGCGCCCAGAAACAAACCCATGCTATTTCGGACAGATCAAGTGTTTCACTGAAAAATAAATAGTTTCCTAGACAATGTACTCAAATAACTTAGAAACGGTGGGAAGCTTTGAAATTGGTACGTAATTGCAGACATCAGTCTTACTGCCAGATTTATAAAGAGAAGTTATCGAGGCGATTTTCCAAGCATCAATAAACTCACCAAAGCTAAGTGTCAAATTTAAGATGATCTCTAACGGGATGTGCATCCTTTTAACAAGACAGCCGAGAGACCATCAGAGTCAGCTTTAATAGAGTTACCCAGTAGTTTCGAGATACCACTGATGATACCTTCAAATTAAGTTGACACTGAAGAGGGAATAGCATCATGGTTAGCAAAATTATAACTAAAAAATTCAGAAAACGCGTTAGCCACATCATGAGGAGTGTTAGCAAGTCTGTCATTGTAGAAGACGGTAGCTGGCACCGAGGAGCTTCTGTCATGCTTCTGTTAAGATTTATGTTGTAATTCCCAATGAAGACGACTTCGTCATTTGTAAGACAGTTGTTGTTTAGAATTTCGTTTAGATATGAAATAAAGTCAGCATCACTCGCACTAGGCGAATGATAAATCAATTCTATTTGATACTGGGAAAATATGTTTTTGGTTTTTATAATTATACACTAAATATTTTTGTTAATAGTATTATTGTAAACTATGTTTTACTCTATTGAGTCATGTACATATGTATACTAAAACACCCCCTGTACGTCTGCTATGTAAATTACACCATAAAGGTTTATATGTTGATATCTGTAACTCTGCGTTTGTTATTTCATCTGTGGAACAGCTCTCTGAACAAAGAATCAGATGAAGTTTCCGAAGTTCAGTAAAGCGTTCTAACTCACCTTTATTAGCAAAAATACTATTTATATTTAAATATATACAGTTCAGCTCATTTAATGCTCGTTGCTAAACGCGCACTTTATTTTATAACTGCGCGTGTTTTTGGTACGCTGGCCAGACTTTACTGAAAGCGTGATGTTGTTCTTGTTGTTGTTGTAGCGATAAGGTTGCTCCCCGAAGGCTTTGGGGAGTGTTATCGATGTGATGGTCCTTTGCCGGATATAGATCCGGTACGCTCCGGTAACAGAGCACCATTAAGGTGCTAGCCCGACCATCTCGGGAACGATTTATTTGGCCACAATAAACCTTCAGGCCATTCCTCCTTCCACACCCCCAAGTTCCATGAGGAGCTTGTGGTCGCCAGAGCCTCGTCTGTAAGTGAAACTGGATTCGCAGTGGATAGGTGAGATTGACAATTGGGTTTGGAGAAGCTATATATTGCGCTGACAACCTGAAGGGTTGCGCTACACAGCCCCTTGAATCTGGTATTTTAGTCGCCACTAACGACAGGCATACCTACCGCGGGTATATTCTGACGCCCTAATCCCCTGGGGGCCTAAAAGCACGATAATTGACATCTACGTCAATCACTTTCTTTTTCACCAGTTCACAACAGTTAATACATTTAATCGTATTTGATGTATGCTCCTTGCTGTTGTGGGATCCAGCACATTTGCTACAAGCCACTTTATTTGTAAAGGTTATGATGCCAAACATTTTCCACAAAAAACGAAATTAACAGAGCCACCCTGTTGATCCGAAACTGATCCAAATAGATATAACGATCACAGTGTGGTTGCTGCATTTGAATGTTAAATCTCTATCCGTATCTGGACTACGGTTCATTACGACGCAACTACTATAATGTTTGGTGGCACTACCAGAATGCTTCATCTCTATATATAAAAAGAAGTGTACATTTTGATTGTCACTCCATAACTCGAGAACGGATAGAAATATTGCCATGAAATTTTTAGGAAAGATACAGGAAGTAGAGATGATGGTTAATTGATTTTGAAATCCCAAATTAGTTTAGCCATTCTTGAGTTATGATTTTTTTTTAGAAAAAATTTTTGCAGATACCATGGGAAGATTGTACACAGTTCATCCAAACAATGCAGAATGTTATTTTTTGCGATTGTTGTTAGTAAATGTTGTTGGGCCACGTTCATTTCAACATTTGCGAAGAGTGAACGGTCATTTATGTATGACGTATCGTGAAGCATGCGAGCAATTAGGTTTGCTTGAAAATGATGCGCATTGGGATTTATCGCTTCACGATCCATCGATTGCTTCTTCTCCACATCAAATACGTATCTTATATGCCATAATCGTGTCAATATGTTTTCCATCAAATCCTCTTGAATTGTTGAATAAATACAAAGATTTTATGGCAGAAGACTATTTGATTCGAATGCGTCATCACACAAGAAACACTGATTTGCTGATTTCATTGGAAATGTATAATGAGGTATTGATAGCGATTGAAGATATGTGCCTTACGATTGCAAATAAAGGATTAGGGCAATTATGTTTGTCACCACCCAATCGTCCAATGCATAATTTATTTGATCGAGAATTGCAACGTAAACAACAGTATGATCCCAATGAATTGCAAACATTTGTGAATTTGAATGTTCCTAAATTAAATGACCATCAAAAACATGTCTATGATACCATCATCCAAGCGATACAAAATGAAGTCGGTGGATTATATTTTTTGGATGCGCCTGGTGGTACGGGAAAAACCATTTGTGATATCACTCATTTTGGCAGCCATTCGATCGCAACGAAAAATTGCATTGGCACTTGCTTCGTCGGGAATCGCTGCTACTCTATTGGATGGTGGGCGAACAGTGCACTCTGCATTAAAATTGCCGTTGAATGTGCAGGTATGCTTATATTTATTGATTGATCCCTTTAAAATTTAATCGATATTAATTAAAATGTAATTATTTTCAAATTAACAGGTGATTGAACATTCCACGTGCAATATTTCAAGAAATTCGATGCGATGGCAAAATTTTTGCAACAAGCAGCAATTATTCTATTGGATGAATGTACAATGATGCATAAAAAAGCGCTGGAAGCATTACACCATACAATGCAAGATCTACGGCAGAATCAAGAAATTTATGGTGGTGCATTAATATTATTGTCGGGGGATTTTCGACAAATATTGCCTGTGGTTCCACGATCAACACCGGCGGATGAGAACAACGCATGTTTAAAGTCTTCTCTTCTGTGGCGACATGTGCAAAAATTGACATTAAACATAAATATGCGCGTTCAATTCCACAACGACCAATCTGCAGATCGGTTCTCGAAGCAATTGTTAGATATTGGCAATGGAAAAGTTCGAGTCGATAATACAAATGGATTGATTATTGCCGAACAATTTCTGTACCATTCTCCAATCAACAGAAGAGTTGATTGAAAGTGTGTTTCCAAATATTGTTCAAAATTACAGGAATCACAATTGGTTGAGAGAACGCGCAATACTGGCACCAAAAAATTTACACGTCAATGCAATCAATTATCAGATTCAAGAAAAATTGCCAGGTGCAGTGACATCATATAAATCTGTTGATAGCGCAATGAATGCAGATGATGCAGTGAATTACACAGGCCGACAAGAAAATGTGTGTCTTAAAGAAGAAGTATTTCTCTTACGAATGGCGTTGAGTTTGCTCAAAATATCTTTTTTTTCGCTAAGATAGAGCAATTTAAAGTTTATAAATTACTACTACTGCATCATACCTACGTTAGTTCAGTGGTTCTTCAGCTATAGGAAAATTAGCAAATTTATAAAAATCTGTCGTTTATATATAACCTCAAAAATAGGCAAAAACGGTGTTTTTTGCACATTCAAAATCCTGCGTGATAGAGCAATTCTGCGACCAGATTTGAATTCAGCGCATCGAAAACCTTTAGGAAAGTATGGTCTGGTTTATGGTCAAAAAACCCGGTCTCATTTTGTCGGCCTGAGTTATCCAATTGAATTTTTGAATTCATTGGAATCACCTGGTATGCCACCGCATAATTTGAATGTAAAGGTTGGCTCAGCAAATATTTTACTGCGGAATTTAAATGCACCAAAACTCTGCAATGGCACAAGATTAGTAGTAAAAAAAATTGATGCCGAATTTAATTGAAGCGACAATATTGACCGGAACAGCGAAAAATGAAATTGTACTCATACCACGTATTCCACTGATTCCAACAGACATGCCATTTGAATTTAAGCGTTTGCAATTCCCAGTGCGTCTATCATTTGTCATGTCCATTAATACGGCACAAGGACAAACGCTTCAAATATGTGGATTAAATTTGGAGAAGCCGTGCTTTTCACATGGACAGCTATACGTGGCCTGCTCAAGAGTTGGAACTCCAAATTGTTTGTTTGTGCTCGCTTCCAATGGGCAAACTAAAAATATTGTATATCCAAATATTTTGAATTGACATTAATAATTTTGAAATACAATGCATTCATTTCATAAAAAAAATGTATAATCTTTCATTCCTTTTTTTGGTTGGTTGCTACGAAGTGCGGGGTCCGCTAGTTAATCTTATAAAATAAAGTCGCTGAATGTCATTGTACGTCCATCGCTTCACACAGAATACTCTTATTTTAAAATGGTTTTTGCATTTGAAAGCTTAGCTACGTGAGATAGACATTTTCAATATAATTTGAAGGTATATATTAGAGCGGAGTGGCAAATTGCTAAAAAGTAGTCAAAAATAACAAAAAACCTCTTTTTAGTTGGAAGAGTCAAATGAAGTAAAACTTGATCTCCTTTAGACCTTCTAGCTGTTGTCAGCTAACGCGAAACAGGGCAAATAAATAAATATTGTAACGACTTTACTGCAATGCCCCTTATTTGCAATCTTCTGCCAACGTTCGTATCGCTAAACTGTTGAATAAATAACTCCAATATTGAATAAAGGAAAAATGGCCTTTATTAAAGTACTTCACAATAACACTTATACTCTGCCACGAATATCTTGCTTAATAACCAAACTGATTGATAGCTCAAATGAAACTCACTCCTCGCCTCTACTGTCACGCCTTTTATACTTTTTCATTTCTCATTGCATACTTCTAGGCTTTTCCATTCCAGAACTTACCAGTTAGTTTCAGCTACAAAATCGCCAGCCACAACTACTTTTATAACTTCTCATTTGAGTAATACTTGCACAAATTAGTGCCCTCTCTTGTGAGCAATTCAGATAAGATATATATGCATGTGTTTGTGCATTGCTTCTCTGCTGCTCGTATACGTACATGGTACATATGTGTAGATGCAATTATTGTTTCGTTTATGTAGATACATAATGATTGATCTATGGATGTGCATGATATCACTGTTTAGCATCGGCTTAGAGATGGCAGCACCCTTAGTTTTGCTAATATTCGTAACACTGCCCTCCACTTAAGTCTGATTGTCCCGATCAGACAAATCTCTCGATCTAAACGCTGCTAGCCTCGCCAAATGAACCACTTTCATTTTGGTTCGTGCATCGTTGATCCGTTTTACAATTTTGTATGGGCCTTCCCAGTTACACTGCAATTTCGGGGACAAACCTTTTTTTTCGTTGTGGGTTATATAGCAGCACCAAATCTCCTTCCTGAAATCCTTCCGAATTAATTGCTTTATCGTACCTCGCTTTCATCTTGTTACTCATAATCTTTGCTCGTTGCCTTACCAGATCGTGTATCTCTCTCAGCTCTTCTTCCAAGACACCAGTGGATTTCTTGACATTCCTCTCCGCATCGGCATCTATCCCATACTTCAAATCAGCTGGCAGTCGAAGGTCATTGCCAAAAATTACCTTTGCGGGAGTTTGGCCCGTTGCCTAATGTACTGCCGATCGGTAGGCCATCAAGAATAATGATATGTGTGTATCCCAGTCCTTATGGTACTTGTCTACTACTTTCCTTAAATGCTCCTCCAATGTTCTATTGAAACGTTCCACCATACCTTCGGACTGAGGATGCAATGCAGTTGTCCGTGTTTTTCGAATGCCCAACTTCTTGCACATTTCTTGCAACATAGCTGATTCAAAATTCCTGCCTTGTTAAGAATGTATCTCCATTGGTACACCATACCTTGCAACCCATTCGTTTGTCACCACTTCTGCTTCTTGGTTTGGGATTGGGTATGCCTCTGGCCATTTACTGAAATAATCCATAACCACCAGTACGTTATTTGTTTCTGTGGTTGCTAGTAGAAAATGGACCTGCGACATCCATGGCGATCCGTTCAAATGGTGCACCTGAAATATACTGCTTCATCTGGCCATGACTTCGTGTTTTGTGCCCTTTCGCTCTGTTGCATACCTCGCAGTTGGCAATCCACTCGGTGACCGACTGACGGCAACCATCCCAATAGAATCTCTGCTTAATTTTCTCGAGCGTCTTTGTGATTCCAAGATGACCTCCACTTGGACCATTATGCAGCTCGCTGAGCACGTCAGGAATTCTCTTTCTGGGAACAACTATTAGTTTCTTCTTGCATTGACCATCCTCACTCTCCCATACTCGATGAAGGCAACCGGATATCAATTCTAAACTGTTCCACTGTGCCCAATATGACTTCACAATGGGACTCTCTGCTGACATCTCCTCTCTGCTTGGTCTTTCGTTTCGTTCGAGCCCTTGCATAACATGTGACAGATCTGTATCTTCTAGCTGACACTTTCTTAGTTGTTCCTTGTCCCAGTCATCCATACACGTTATAGTCATTAGCCGGACATCTATAATGTCTTCTTTAGCCTCGGCCTTTGAACAGTGCTTACATTCCAAACTACATGGTCTTCGTGACATTGCATCGGCATTTCCATGGGTACTACCTTTTCGGTGCTCAATGGAAAATTCATAGCTTTGTAGTCACTCGATCCACCGTGCCAATTGTCCTTCCGGATTACGGAACTGCAGAAGCCATTTTAACGCTGCGTGATCTGTCCTGACATGGAATCGCTGGCCGTAGGGGTATTTGTGAAAATATTTAATGCACTCTACCAATGCCAACAGCTCTCTCCGCATAACGCAGTAGTTCCTCTCTGGTTTTCCAATCGAACGGCTGTAATATGCAACTACCTTCTCCTGTCCATCGACCAGTTGTGATAAAACGCCTCCTATAGCATATCCACTCGCATCTGTGTCTAGAATAAATGTTGCTCCTGGAATCGGATATGCTAATATTGGGGCAGTGCACAACCACTCCTTCAGTGTTTGGAAAGCCACTTCTTGCTCCTTCTTCCATTCAAAAGCTTTATTTTTTCTTGTAAGATCATGGAGGCTATGGCCTACGCTGGAAAAATTTGGTACAAATCGGCGATAATATGTGCACAGCCCAAGGAAACTTCTCAATTCATGTAGGTTCTGTGGTCTTGGCCAATCCTTTACAGTCTCTATCTTTTCGTTCGCAGTGCAGATGCCCTCTGTCGTTACCTTGTGACCCAAATAATTTACTTCCTTTTTAAACAGCGTACACTTTTTGGGACTTAACTTCAGACCAGCGCCAGCTATTCTCTGGAAAACTTCCTCCAATTTCTTAAGATGTTCATCAAAGTTCTTCCCCAATACGATGATGTCGTCCAGGTACACCAAGCATGTTTTCCAATGTAGTCGTTTCAGTAGCTGGTCCATGAGTCTCTCAAAAGTAGCTGGTGCATTACAAAGTCCAAAAGGCATCACTGTAAATTGCCAAAGACCATCACCGACACTGAAGGCTGTTTTCTCTTTATCTTCCTCCTTCACCTCAACTTGCCAGTAGCCGCTTTTCAAGTTCAGTGTGGAAAACCGTACCAGATTGCGAGTCCAGAGTGTCGTCAATTCTTGGCAATGGGTAGCTATCCTTTTTCGTAACGTCATTCAACTTCCGGTAGTCCACGCAAAACCTCATTTTTCCATCCTTCTTCTTTACAAGTACTACCGATGAGCTCCGTGGACTAGCTGATGGTTCGATGACGCCGCTGTCGCTCATTTCTTGCATGATTTGACTCACAACTTCCCGCTTCGCCAGTGGAACACTACGTGGAGCTTGACGGATCGGTCTCGCATCTCCAGTGTCAATTTGATGTCTCACAACATTGTTGCGGCCTGGTTTGGAACCATCCTGGTCAAATATGTTCGCGTACTTTAGGAGCAGTTGTTTTGCCTTACTCTGATAGGCTTCCTCTAGCCCCTGCGTCCATGCCGTGATGTCATTTGAAAGATCAGTATTACTAGATGAAACGTGTTCCTGGAGCTGTTCACAGTTAATAACTACTTCGGCCTCTTGGCATCTTCCCAAAACAGCTCCTTCGGTCAAATTGAATGGTGATTTGAACTCATTGAGTATTCTTACCGGAATACGTGCATCTTGTTTTGTCATAGCCAGGGTTTTTCCTACAAGTATGTTCAATGCTGATTTATTTGCTGCTTCGACAACCCACAATTTGTTTGTCCCACAATCTCCATCAAATTTTGCCCAGATGACTGCTTCTGATTTTGATGGTATTTGCTGACTCTCTTCCACCAGCACTCGTTTACTGCTGTAGCCTCTCTCGTAGCCGAAATTAAGTGGCACATCCATGTTCTTATATCTCATCGTCTTGCTTTGCATGTCGATCTTGATGCCTTGGTCGATTAAGAAGTCCACTCCAATTATGATTTCATCAAACAATCTCTGCCACCATAAAATTGTGTACTACCGTGGCGTTCCCAATTGCGACTTCACATGATACTTCTCCTAGAATCGTGCTGTCTTCTCCAGTGGCTGTACGCAATCTTGCTCCATGCAATGGTCTTATCTTCTTGTTGACTAAATCCGCTCGAATGATGGAATGAGATGCCCCCGTATCTACAGTCAGTAAAGGTTCCTTTCCATCCACATGTCCTCCGACAGTAAGATTGTTTGACCTTCTTCCAATTTGTGAGGTAGAGATTATGGGGTGTCACCCCTTGCGGATGACTCGCTTTAGTTTAACGATTGAGTGGACTTAGAGATTTGCTCATCTCCTTCAGCTCTGCGTTTACGGCCACCCACATTGTTGGAGCTATTGGGACCGGTGCTGCAATGTCGTGTAATATGACCTGGGTTGCCACACTTGAAACATTTAATAACTCTGGCATTCTTCTGTTGTGATCCCTTCAGTGCTTCCAAAATTGTGTCTACCCAATCTGGGATTTCCACTTCTACACGATGAGCTTTGTATGCTGGTTTACTCAATAGTGAGGCAGTTTCCTGAGTCAATGCATGTGATACCGTTTCTGCAAATGTTGGCTTTGGGTTTGCGTATGTGGCTCGCTTCGTTTCGACGTCCCGTATGCCATTTATAAAGCTCTGAATTTTTACCCTTTCGGTGTTTTACACGGGTGCGTCGGCATACACCAAATGTGCAAGCCTTTCGACATCTGACGCAAACTCCTGCAAAGTCTCATTAGCTTTTTGGTAGCGGTTTTGCAACTCTATTTGGTGTATCTGCTTCCTGTGTTCGATTCCGTATCGCCTCTCTAGAGCGCTCATCAATGTTTCGTAGTTGTTCCGCTCTCCCTCGGGAATAGTCTGTAGGATTTCAGCAGTAGATCCTTTCAATGCCACGAATAGTGCAGCAACTTTATCTTCAGCAATCCAGTTGTTCACTGCTGCGGTCTTCTCAAACTGAATCTTAAACACCTGGAAAGGAACAGAACCGTCAAAGGATGGTGTTTTTACCTTTGGATTGCTTGCTGAAACAGCCGGCCGATTTAGTTGTAACTGCTCCATACGACCTTTTAAATCATCTACTTCTGCCTGAAATTGAGCCATTTTTGCATCCTGCGCTTCCAGTTTTGATGATACCTGTTCCAAAATTTCTGCCGACATTTCAGATATACGTGCCTCTTGCGCTTCCAATTGAGATTCCATATATGTCTTTTGGTCTTCCTGTTGAGATGACACTTGCGACGTCATTTCTGAAATACGTGCCTCCTGTGATTCCAGTTGGGATGCAATATATGTCTTCTGTTGTTCGAGCTGTGTTTCCATCTTGGATGTAATCTGTGTCGACATTTCTGACTTACGCGTTTCTTGTGCATCAATCTTCGATGTTATTTCTGATGACATTTCTGACATTTGCGACGACATTGATGTTACTGTCGATGTTTGTGCAGATATTGCAGTCAAAATCATGTTCAAGTCTGTGCTCGTAACTGTCTGCGATGTTTTGTTTTTCTCTTCAATTTTTGTTGTTGTCTCGTCTCCATCAGGATAAAAGACATACTCGTCCACATCGATTCCTTTCGACTCCATTACCTCTCGTAGTCTTGCATGAAGTTCGAGTTTATTGCCGGTTGTATTCAATCCACGGGCTTCCAACTCCTTTTTCAGTTGCTGGATCCTTAATTCACTTAACTTCGCCATGTCCTCGTTGTGCTCTGCAACTTTGCAATTTATTCAACAATTCCTCTTCTGACACCAATTGTAACGATTTTGCTGCAACTCCCCTTATTTGCAATCTTCTGCCAACGTTCGTATCGCTAAGCTGTTGAATAAATAACTCCAATATTGAATAAAGGAAAAATGGCGTTTATTAAAGTACTTCACAATAACACTTATACTTTGCAACGAATAGCTTGCTTAGTAACCAAACTGATTGATAGCTCAAATGAAACTCACTCCTCGCGTCTACTGTCGCGCCTTTTATACTTTTTGATTTCTCATTGCATACTTCCAGGCTTTTCCATTCCAGAACTTACTAGTTAGTTTCAGCTACAAAATCGCCAGCCACAACTACTTTTATAACTTCTCATTTTAGTAATACTTGCACAAATTATTGCCCTCTCTTGTGAGCAATTCAGATAAGATATATGCATGTGTTTGTGCATTGCTTCTCTGCTGCTCGTATACGTACGTATTGCATATGTGTAGACGCAATTATTGTTTCGTTTATGTAGATACATAATGATTGATCTATGGATGTGCATGATATCACTGTTTAGCATCGGCTTAGAGATGGCAGCACCCCTTATTTTTGCTAATATTCGAAACAATATGTAAATCTAAGGCGCGATAACCTCCGAGATTTAAGGCCGACCTTCTCTTCCATTTAATTTTTCGTACACCATTAAAATTTTCCTACAAATTGGCGGGACGGGACTTACTTGTTCTTATGCCGAATCGCCTTAGATTCTTGTAGGCTGACCACGCACTTAACGCGGCTTATACAAGGTATAAAGGGGTCACTTCTGTTGAGCCTTTGGAAGATCAAATTTTTTAGAATAAATGCTGTATTCACCACGTATTCAACTATACACCCATCTGGCATAAATGCAATCTCGAAGGCTGCGGGCCCACTTCCCCTACTAATAAATAGAAATAAATTTGTTGGTGTTATTTGCGTCAGACACATATACGCCCTCGGTGTAAGGATACTGGGGAGATGACCGGTAGATGGCTTAGTCACCAATTCAAGGTAACAAGAAAAGTAGGCCGGTAAGAGTAGAATGAACAGAAGGGTGATGTCAAGTCCGATGAAATGGGGTAACGGTTAACAGTAGATCGGCTGGCCGATATTCAAAGTTACCCCTGTGTCGGTGAGCAGTTGGCTATTATCCATGAGCAACGATGTAGTAAGAGGATGGTGAACATTCGAATGGTGGGTGGTGATTAATGAACCGCTGACTGGTAGCTTGTTAGATATGAATGAAAAATGGAAGATGGTCGTCCAAGGAAGTATGTAATCATAAGGATGCCTGAGTTGCCAGTAGATGTAGAGCTGCAGAACAAGAGAACGATAAACCGCTGAACGGTCCACAATGAACGTCGGATGGTGCGTAGTTAAATGGGTAGCCGTGGACCAGTACAATTGGCGAACGATTAATCGGTGATTGATTGATGGTGACTACTGTATGATGAAGGGTGAATAATGTTGAGCGGGCCGGTAGATAATGAAATGGCAAATGGTTGATTTGCGACAACATTGTCTATGGGAAATAGTATTTTTTAACAAGTTTTGTGATAGGTGAAAATATTTTGAGACCTATCAAAGCTCTAGGTAGGACTATACGTTAGGAGCGTCAACAGGTATCTATGTAGAACACTGCAGACTTTCGAGCGACATTCACAGATGCGGTGGAGCCTCTGCCTTGAATGAGATTGTTGAGCACATATTTCGCACAAGCGTGGTGGTGCACCTTGGCTAGAGAATTAGCATATACCGATTGCTGAGTGGAATATCACCTTATCTCGACTGCCGTTTCGAAAACGCCCGATCTCAGAAAACATTTGAATAGTGCCCTATTTCATAATTTGTTTCAAAAACGCCCTATCTGAGCTTTAATTTAATACATTTTGACTGTGGCGGGGCGTTTGAGTGAAAAATCCTAAGATAGCGCGTTATTCAACCCAATCCTGTGATAGGACGTTTTTGAAAAATATTTTCAGATAGGGCATTTTCGAAGAGACAGCTGAGATAGAGGGTATTCCAATCAGCCGTCGATACACTCTTATAGCGCCAAAAAAGTTCTTGTGTTTCTGAAGGATCTAGGCCTATATAAAGCTCTGTAAGAAAAAGATGATACAATCGTATTGATATACTCAAACTCAACTTTATTTGTAGTGAGGGCTGCAGAACTTCTAAATATGCTCCACCTCAAAGCAGCTGCAGCTGCCACTTATTTGTTGGTTCCATTATAAGATAGGACGATGTGTCGTTACTCCACTTAAATACATATATGTACATATGTATGTTATTGTAAAGCATTAAAAAAATGCTTCCGCACATTAATTCTTTTCGAAAATATTTATACTAAATTTGAACACGCATGCATAGCACATTAGGGTGGGTCAATTTGTATGGACGAAAGATAACCGATATAGCGCCATAGATATTTCGTTAGGATTTGGGCTCAGGAAAAAAAGTTCCGCTACCCATACCCAAAAAAAATAATTTTCGAGCTTGCGAAATTTAATTTTTTTGACTTTTTTTCGACTTTGATTTCTAAGTTTTTTCCCATGACCTACTAAAAATATTTTCATATTGTTACGAATATTAGCAACACTAAGGGGTACTGCCATCTTTAAGCCGATGCTAAACAGTGACTTGCATGCACATCCATAAATCAATCATTTGTATCTACACAAACGAATCCCTAAATTAGGTCTACACATATGTACGTACACGCAGGGAGAAACAGTGCACAAACACATGCATATATCTTATCTGAGATGCTCCCGGAATTATGCAATTGTAATTGTGGAAGTGTGGCTCACAAATACGCGCGCATATGAGAAGCTATACACGTGCATCTGTAGTTATAATTATATGGCACAAACTAAGTAAATTCTGGAAGCGCCTAGAAGATGCAACGAAGAAATCACAAAGTATAAAAGCACGAAAGGTAGAGGCGCTAGAAGCAGTTTTGATTAAGACGCTATCTGGCGAGCAATAGCAGTATTATTTATTGTGAAGTACTTGAATAAAGGCCATTTTTCCATTATTCAATATTGGAGTTATTTATTCAACAGTTTAGTCATTCGAACTTTATTAGAGGACTTGAAATAAGCGGAATTGCAAGTAAATTCGTTACAATATGTATACCCCGTATTTTTTTTTTTTTTTTTTTCAAAAAACTGTTATCGACAATGTTTTTAGCGGACACTTTTGGGTCGGACAGGATATACATGAACATTTTACAATCAATTGAAAATTTGTTTAGTAGGTCATGAAAAAACCTTAAAAATGAAAGTCGAAAAAAGTAAAAAAAAAAAAACAAGTAAGGAAGGCTAAGTTCTGGTGTAACCGAACATTACATACTCAGTTGAGAGCTAAAATAAGGGAAAATCATAATGTAGGAAAATGAAACTAGGGTAACCCTGGAATGTGTTTGTATGACATATGTATCAAATGAAAGGTGTTAATGAGTATTTTAAAAGGGGGTGGGCCTTAGTTCTATAGGTGGATTCCGTTTCGAGATATCGCCATAAAGGTGGGCCAGGGGTGACTCTAGAATGCGTTTGTACAATATGGGTACCAAACGAAAGGTGTTTATGGGTGGACGCCTTTTCGAGATATCGCAATAATGGTGGACCAGGGGTGAGACTAAATTTTTTTTGTACGATATAGGTATCAAATGAAAGGTGTTAATGAGTATTTTAAAAGGGAGTGGGCCTCAGTTCTATTGGTGGACGCCTTTTCGAGATATCGCCATAAAGGTGGACCAGGGGTGACTCTAGAATTCGTTTATACGATATGGGTATCAAATGAAGGGTGATAATGAGTATTTTAAAACGGAGTGGGCCTTAGTTCTATAGGTGGACGCGTTTTCGATTTATCGCCATAAAGGTGGACCAGGGGTGACTCTATAATGTGTTTGTACGATATGGGTATCAAATTAAAGGTATTAATGAGGGTTTTAAAAGGGAGTGGCCCTTAGTTGTATATGTGAAGGCGTTTTTCAGATATCGACCAAAATGTGGACCAGGGTGACCCAGAACATCATCTGTCGCGTACCGCTAATTTATTTATATATGTAATACCACGGACAGTATTCATGCCAAGATTCCAAGGGCTTTTGATTTCACCCTGCAGAACTTTTTCATTTTCTTCTACTTAATATGGTAGGTGTCACACCCATTTTACAAAGTTTTTTCCAAAGTTAAATTTTGCATCAATAAACCAATCCAATTACCACGTTTCATCCCTTTTTTCGTATTTGGTATAGAATTATGACATTTTTTTCATTTTTCGTAATTTTCGATATCGAAAAAGTGGGCGTGGTCATTGACGGATTTCGGCCATTTTTTATACCTAATACAAAGTAAGTTCAGATAAGTACGTGGACTGAGTTTAGTAAAGATACATCGATTTTTGCTCAATTTATCGTATTAACGGCCGAGCGGAAGGACAGACGGTCAACTGTGTATTAAAACTGGGCGTGGTTTCAACCGATTTCGCCCTTTTTCACAGAAAATAGTTACTGTCCTAGAATCTAAGCCCCTACCAAATTTCACAAGGATTGGTACATTTTTGTTCGACTTATGGCATTAAAAGTATCCTAGAAAAATTAAATGAAAAAGGGCGGAGCCACGCCCATTTTTAAATTTTCTTTTATTTTTGTATTTTGATGCACCATATCATTACCGGAGTTGAATGTTGACATAATTTACTTATATACTGTAAAGATATTAAATTTTTTGTTAAAATTTGACTTAAAAAAAAATTTTATTTTAAAAGTGGGCGTGGTCGTTCTCCGATTTTGCTAATTTTTATTAAGCATATATATAGTAATAGGAGTAACGTTCGCGCCAAACTTCATCATGATATCTTTAACGACTGTCAAATTACAGCTTGCAAAACTTTTAAATTACCTTCTTTCAAAAGTGGGCGGTGCCACGCCCATTGTCCAAAATTTTACTAATTTTCTATTCTGCGTTACAAGTTCAACTCACCTACCAAGTTTCATCGCTTTATCTGTCTTTGGCAATGAATTATCGCACTTTTTGTGTTTTTCGAAATTTTCGATATCGAAAAAGTGGGCGTGGTAATAGTCCGATTTCGTTCATTTTAAATAACGATCTGTGATAAGTGCCCAGAAACGTACATACCAAATTTCATCAAGATACCTCCAAAATTTACTCAAGTTATCGTGTTAACCGGCAGACGGACGGACGGACGGACGGACATGGCTCAATCAAATGTTTTTTCGATCCTGATGATTTTGATATATGGAAGTCTATATCTATCTCGATTCCTTTATACCTGTACAACCAACCGTTATCCAATCAAAGTTAATATACTCTGTGAGCTCTGCTCAACTGAGTATAAAAAATGAAATTTCGCAGGCTCGAAAATTATTTTTTTGGGTATGCGTAGTGGAACTTTTTTCCGGAGCCCAAATCCTATCGAAAAATCGATGGCGCGATATCGGTTAATAAATCGACCCAGTTTAATACACATGCTTATCTATGTAAATGCATATGCCCTCAAAAATTGGTATATAAAACCATCTACGCTGCAATATGCCTCAAATCTTTTACACACCCCCACCCACCTGCATTTCAATTCGCCGAGTTTCACTTTCCCAAGAGCTTACATTTTTACGGCTTTTCCGTACTGTTAGTCATGTGCTCGTATTTGCTTACATTGCAAAAATATTATGACAACAAAATATTTTCAACAAGGATGCTCATGTCAAGTGGCTAACGGCAGAAATAAGTATCCACGACAAAGCACTGATAAAACAACAACAAAAATGAAAGTTAAATACATATAAATCTGTACGTTGGGAAATATAAAAGGGAACATAAGCCACCAGTATGTGAGAACAAAGGGTTACGGAGGAGACCGATGCGAAAACCAAGTCTACATATATAGATAGGGTGGTCCTTATAAATAAAATAAACGATTTTTTCCACTATCACCCCTTCAGAAGGTAATCGATTCTTATCGGCATCAAAATTTGTATATTATATCGCCATTTATAGGATTATCGATTTTAGGTGCTAAAAAATTCTATTTAAATTATTCGAGTTTTCATTGAGTAATTTTAACTTTGGTCGACACTCCTTTGCCATTTTCAATCGGGACCAAAATTGATGTGTGATATTTTTGACCTAGGTATTACCATCTAAGGGGTTGAGACTGGAAAAACGTTTATTTGATTTATGAGGACCACCCCAATGTTTGCACAAATGTGTATACTAGGGTGGTTTTAAAAAATCGATGGCGGATTTTTTTTGGCGGCGCCCCCTAAAATTTTTCATTTTGTTAGATTTTAAGATTGCCAAAGCTTGAGCACAATTTGAAGATGATAACCCATGCCACTGGGGCCTCAAAGTTTTGAAAATCTCGATTTTTTGGCAGTTTGACGACTTCGGCGACCCATAACTCTGGAACGGCTAAAGCTATTTGCCCGTGTCATACATGAAATTAAAGGCAATACTGTTAATAATGTTTTGTATGCAATATTCTTCTGCTTGATTTGTTAAGATTTTTGTCGCCATTTGGCTCTTTACGGTGTTTTGCACTGTCGGGTCAAATTATGCCAGGGCAATAAGTTCATGACTAAGATAGCACAGGTATCATTCATTTTGTTAATTCCTTTTTCTGATATTTCTTTGTCAATGCTTTCGTATTTCAACAGATTTTCAATGAGGTTTAGGTCTTGTTTTGATGCTAAACATGCTCTGAGGTCGTTAAACCAGGCTTTAAGTGGCCCCAGTGGCACGGGTTAACATCTTCAAATTGTGCTCAAACTTTGGCAATCTTAAAATCTAACAAAATGAAACATTTTAGGGAGGTGCGGCCAAAAAATGTCTGAAATTTTTTTACCCTATGAGATAAAACCACCCTAATGTGTATATCTTAAAGGTTAAAAAATTTCAGTTTTATGCCTTAAATATCTATTGAGAAATATTATTAAAATGGACACTAAACCAAAAATTAAAACTTAAATGAGGTATCTAAACAAGCTTCAATTTTTTTACCCTATGAGATAAAACCACCTTAGTGTATACCCAGTTGGAAAAGATCGTGTATACCACTTCACTCTGAAATGCTTCCGCCTTGGGCTCTATACTGGCGTCCATAGCAAAATGGCAGTAAAATGCGCTTACTGCCTTTCTGAATTTTATTGCCAATTAATTTATGCGATTACAATTTACTCATAAACTAAATACGTAGTCATTTAAAATTCACAATGAAAAACAAAACAAGGTCTTAAATTTGAAGTTTCCTTGAAAAATCTTAAATTTCCTGAATAAAAATTCCATTTTTTTCCACATTTACTTTTTACACTTTACTGCCTTTTTGCTATGGACAGCAGTATAAACTTCTAAAACATTTCGAATTTATGTCTTGTTGGGTTGAGATTATGAGTTTTTAATGACGAATTTAAATAAATGTTAAGTTTTGTTGTCACCTATTCGGGATTATTTCAAAATCCCTGCTTTAGCTTTACGCGACTGGGCTTGTCTTCGGCATCATTTCGAGGATGCTCCGGAATAATTTCGGGACTATCTTTGGCATCAATCGTGATCGAGACTATTTCGTGGTTATTGTCCGATTTCGCTCATTTTGAATACCAGTCTATTATGGGTCCAGATAAGTCCGCATTTGGTGAAGATATCGCAATATTTGCTCATGTTATCGTGTTAATGGGCGGACAGATGGACGGATAGACGGACATGGTTTAATCAAATTTTTTTTCGATGCTGATGATTTTAATATATGGCAGTCTATATATATCTTGAATGCTTTATATCTGTACAACCAACCGTTATGTTACCAAAGTTAATATGCTCTGTGTGCATAACCTGAGTATAAAAATAACACAATTTTAATTTCAATCCACAAAATAAATGCAATATCAAAACCCAACTCAAAATACTCTTTTTCATGAACGATCAAACTGTAAAGATTTTAAACCAATTTTGGTTTGGTCATAACAGGAAGTCCAAAAAAGTTTTGAATTTCTGTAAGTAGGCTCGTACGGACTGTCAGGCTTTTTGTAAAAATCATAATACATAATGCATCTAATCAGTAGTACCTGTAGCCACGTATTTCCTCAATCCCAATTACCATTTCAGCACAATTGCGACTCGAAAAATTGAATTCGATCACGCGTGGTATAACCGGACAAGGGCGCACCTGAGTAGTTTTGTTTATTTGATAACATAGGCTGTTTAATACGTATTATTAATATCAATGCTACATATATAGTTTTATAAGGAAAATCAGACGGGATCCTGGCATGTATTTTTTTACAGAATAAAATTAACCGCCAAAAACTCGAACAGGAAATATCGTTGCCACAAATGCAATAAAATTAAGAGTAGTATCGTTGAATACGATCATTGATTGCCAACCATACGAAGGCAAGTTATGTGACAAGTCACTCCTATAGAACAAATAATTTATTTGGAATTGATATTGCTTTTTAGGACAAAACATAATTTGTATGTACTTTTAAAGTCACAGTATAATTGCAAATGTAGAACTGTTTAATCTTAATCTTTCACGAATGTGGTCATGCCATGTACGATAAAGTACGTACGTACGTACGAACGTATAGTAGAAAATCAACACCAGGAAGTTTCGTAAAAAGTAGGAACTTTTTTTGGTATAGCTTTGATCTTTGTAACCAACCAAGTCGTACAATGCACGATACTGCTCCAGATAGAGCTGGAACTATCCGCATATTCGAATATCCGGATATCCATACGGATGTCCGTTGACACGGATAAAATCCGGACGGCATGGATATCCGGTTAATATTCGTGTGTGAAACTATCCGGATATCCAGATTTATGAAGATCCGGTTAATAACCATATTATCATATCATATATGTTTATTTAACATTAATAACAATAAATTCGTGGGGCATTTAGCACAATTAACAGCAAATATTAAAAAGGCCCGTACTGAGAAATATGTAATATGATGTTAAACTATTTTCTTAATAATATTATTCATAATCTACAAACATATTTTGTGAATAATTTTTCGATGTTTGCTTCGTTTAATTCTGATATGCAGATATTCAACTTTTATATTCCAGTATCCAGACATACGGATATCCAGATTTTCCATTTACGTATCCTCTTATCAGAACAGCGGATATCCGGATTTTCCATTTACGAATCCGGATATCCGGATAGCCGGATTATTTGCTTAACTATCCGGTTATTCGAATATCCGGTTTTCCGGATAGTTGAAAAATCCGGATGCAGTTCACAGCCCTAGCTCCAGCTATTCAAAGTTTTGCCTTCATAAACAAATTTTAAAAGCAAAAAATATTCCAAACATCTTTTGATATTTGACCCTATTTTAATTAATTAATTAATGATGAACTGCTAGGCTAGGGTCAGCTATGTACTTCAACCAAAACCAAATTGCTTAGCTACTGTATGGTTATCACTAAGGCGTTATGTTATGGTTTCAATAGTATAATATATTGATTTCCATAAGGTTTATTGCATCAGCTGTTTTATACGAAGTTTTTCAGGACCTTAAAGTACTTATTCCGCAATTTTCTTTTTATCTCATTTTCTATTCATTAAAGAGGGAACTTTAAAGCTAAGAATAAAATTTGATCTCACAACGTAAGGCATTTGAATGTGTCACACTTTTGTTGCATACAATAAAAAAATATATTTTTTTTTAATTGTAATTATAAACATTTATTTATATATAACACAAAAAGAAAAATCATAATTTCGACTGCTGATTGAAGTATCACCATATCTCAGCTACCGTTTCGAAAAAGATCTATCTTAGCATAATTCTATATATTTTGCCGTGACCTACAGCGTTTATGAAAAAATAGTTCTGAAATGGGGTGTTCAGCCAAGTTAGGGTGATTTTGCACTCAGGAGTCGATTTATAACAGCAACCTGCAATTATAAAGTGTTGAACTTTTGTAGTTTATCGTGTACTTAACACTGTGGAAGTTTCCTCAATCAATATACACATGTTTAAGTTTAATACAAAGTAGTTTTATTAAACACGAAATATAATACCAAGTTTATTTGTTGAAAGTAAAGAGAAGAAGAAAAGATGTTGAATTCAAATTTGACATGTTATAAGGTTTCAGGAATATATGAATTGTGAACAGAGTTGTATTTCAATCTAAATCTATTTCGGCCAATGCAACACGTAAAAATGTTTTAACTCTTCTATTACTTAAAATTGTAAAAACAGTCAGACAGTGGGAGTGCGAACAACCCAGATTTTGTGATACCACCGCACAAAGGTTTCCATTCACAACTCCCGGTCCGCCAACATCTTCACAGCACACAACAGATCTTTCTCTCACACCACAAATCATTGATGGTGTAATAGTTAACAACGAAAATCGTTTCGTACATAAGTACCTTGACATTGTACTCAAGACAGTAGATTGGAGTGTATTCGTAGTCATCCCATTTTGTAGATTTCTCCAACTCCATCCATTAATATGTATATCAATGCCCCCTTTTAAATCATATTCGCAAGTTGTTATTGTATCTATTGTATTACTCCTTTCAAACGGCGAACACAATTTCATCAAAGCTATATCCATATCTTTTGTTTCGGAATCATAATTATCTGCCTTAATTATCGCGGCCACACTGCGAGTTTTTCCAGATGAGAATATATCACCTAAATTCGTTACACCAGCTAGAATAACAAATTGGCTCTCATGTTTCTGCGCCACGCAACTCGCAGCTGTGACCACCTTGTCGAGAAAGATCAGTGAACCAACGCAATGATGTTTGTTCACATGGCGTATTGATACCAAGTGAGGGCTCTTCTCTATGGTCCAAGGTTCGCCCCCTGCAATGCGAATATTCGAACTGCAGCTAAATATTATAACCAAAAGCGCGAAGTAATTGCGTAAATACATTTAGTTTCAGACTATTTCCACCGAGTTTTAAGTATAAAGTACACCGATATCAATTTTGTGGGCGCTATTTATACCTAATTTGGTCGCGTGAATAAAAATTAAGCAAAAAAGTTTCCTTCTAGATTTCAGGAGTTTGAACAATAAAAATACTTGTATATTGAAATTAATACAAAGGGGTTTTTTTTTTTACTCTACCTTGAGTAAATTTTTGGTTGAAGTGGCTAATTAAAATTTCAATGGCCTTAATGATCAAAAACGCAAAATATTTATACAGCTTTTTTAAATGACATTTCTATTGAAAATTTCTATTATATAAGCTTTATATTTGTATGAAAAGAACAGAGTGTATACTTAGTTAGTTTTATTTGTTTCCAAACTGCTATTATGTTGGCACGCATTTAAACCTGCATAAAAAGAAACACGAGCAGCAGACTGAGCGAAAATTTGTAGCGTTCCATTGAGTCATCGAGCTCTGAATTACGACCAAGTCTCATTAGAACGATCAGAATCAGTACTCTGAGAGTTGCCACCGCTCAACCGATCAACCGATGTGTACACATGATAGGGTGCCTGTTATTTTCAACCTTTTTTCCCTAATCGCTCCATAAACTTTTACTAAAAAAGTAAAAACAAATTATCAAACTAAGTAATATTATTAGTTCTTTTAAACATGCCGAAAATGGGATATATTTCCCATATAAAATTGTACGGGATTTTGCGCTTACAACTCCTCCTAACCCTTGAGGAGGATTCGTTTGACGTGGCTCTGAGCCAGGAGCCGTGGCTCTCATCGGGAGGAAAGGTTTCTGGACTTAGCGCGCGCGGAGTTGGCGTTTACTATGCGCAAACGGAAGGACAGGTGCGAGCTGTAGTAATGGTAAGGAAACAGCTGCATTCATATATGCTGCCTAATTACACTACTGAGGACCTCGTAGTGGTGGCCGTTGAGCAAAGGAATTAGCAGGTATTTATCCTGGCGTCCTGCTACATGGCCCATGCTGCGGAGGTTCCACCGATCGAGTGCAAGAGGCTAGTACAGGATGAAGGGCGCAAGGACGGTTGGTCATAGGCGCGGATGCAAATGGGCACCACAATGCGTGGGGAGGAGCAGATACGAACGAGAAGGCGAATCTCTATTTTGTTACATCCTGCATACAAATTTGCAGATAGCTAACAGGGGAAATGTCCCTACATACATTGGTCCAATATCCAGCAATGTTTTGGATATTACAGTGAGCTCCGAACGTGATATATCAAGGTATGATTGGGCGGTTCTTGATAGACCATCCTTCTCCGACCATGCGTATATCAGCTTCAGCATCCCCCTAAAGAGGGTAGAGAAGGGAGGAACCTTTAGAAACCCTAGGTCAACAAACTGGACTAAATTCCAGAAACAGGTAGGAACGAAACTGGGACAACCCAAAGAGGTTGCCAATGTGGAAGAACTGGGGGAGTCTAATGAACTCCTAACAAGGACGCTTATGACTGATATAACAAAGCTTACCCTCTAAGAAGATTCGTAGGAAAAGCAAAGCCGCCATGGTGGAGCAATGAGCTGAGTCTTCTAAGAAGACAGGTAAAAGAAATGTTTAAGCAAGCAAAAACAGCGGAAAGCGAAGCGTGTCGGGACGAGTACAGGGATCTACTGAGGATCTACAAGCGTGAAATTTCCAAGGCGAAGAGAATCTCATGGAAGAGTTTCTGTATGGACATAGAGTGCTCCAGCGAAACAGCACGGTTGAGAATAGTCCTAGCAAGGGGAAATATAGTCCAGGGGCTAATAAAGAAAGAGAACGGGGAACGGTCACGTAATATTTAGGAATCCCTTGAGGTGCTTCTCGATACACATTTCCCATCGGGAGATGGTTTAGAAGAGCCAGCAGACAGCACTCACACTTCGATCACGGAACGATTAGTGCCGGGCTTGATGGCCGGTACCAAGATGGAGTGGGCAGTGAAGACGTTTTCTAAATTTAAATCGCCGGGCCCAGATGGTATATTCCCGGCCATGCTACAAGTTTCAAGTAGGGCGGTCGTGGAATGGCTTAAAATAATATTCGATGGGTGCATAAGACTGAATCATGCACCACACTCTTGGAGAACTGCTCGTGTAGCTTTCCTACCAAAGGCGGCGAAGATCGGTCACATGTATCCCAAAGATTATAGACCCATTAGCTTAACATCATTTCTGCTCAAAACCTTTGAGAGGCTGATAGATGTGTTCATAAAGTCCAACGTGGATGAAAAGCTCCTCTCCACAACACAGCATGCGTACACCAAAGGCAAGTTGGTAGACACCGCATTGCATAGGGTGGTAATAAGCACAGAGAAAGCCCTGGAATATAAGGAATATACTCTAGGAGTCATCTTAGACATTGCCGGGGCTTTCAATAATGTTTCTAAATGGGCGATTATGGATGGTATTAATTACATTAAAGTACATCCAGCCTTAACCAGATGGATCGGCTGCATGTTAAATTGCATCACAATGGGGATTGTACGAGGCCACGAAATCAGTAGAGAGGGGAACGCCGCAGGGAGGGGTGCTATCACCTCTGATGTGGACGCTGGTCATCAACCAATTGCTCAGGCGATTTGATGAGGGACCCCAAAAACTTACGGCTTACGCGGATGACGTTGCAATTGTAATAAGTGGAGAGTGCCTAGATTAGCTCTTTGTTGAATCGGGCGCTTCGGAATATTCATACCTGGACATCAAATGTCGGGTTGAAAGTCAACGCGGATAAGACGGATATGGTTTTGTTTACAAAGAGGTACAAGGTCCCAAATTGGATTAGACCTAAGTTAGGAGGGGTGACCCTACAGGAGAAACCTTGCACAAAGTATCTAGGAATCATCCTAGACAGTAAGCTGTCATGGAAGCTCAACGTGGAGGAGAGGGTGAAGAAGGCTTCAACGGTACTTTATGCATGTAAAAGAACGCTGGGGTGAACGTGGGGCTTATCGCCCTTTCTTTCTCATTGGGATTTTACAGCGATTGTAAGCCCTATCCTATACTATGCAGTTCTTGTTTGGTGGAAAGCCACACAACAAGTAACCTACCTCAAAAAATTAGAGGGGTATGCAGACTATCAATGCTTAGCATTACGGGAGCCCTAAAAACAACCCCGACAGCTGCACTGTATTCCATTCTGCACATTCCACCTGTAGACCTGGTAGCAAAGAACATAGCGTTAACAACTGCAACCAGGCTCGGTGCCTCGGGGCAGCTTGAGCGCCAACCATACGGCCATAGTAGTATAGCGTCATCAATCACAAGACGAACAGACTACCTGATTCCCTATCTGCGCTTCGAGCGAGATCTTAAGGCCACAATAGAGGTGGACGGTTGGCGCAAGGGTGCTCAAATGGCGGACGAGGCAATACATGTATACAACGATGGTTCCAAAGTAGTGGAAGGAGTATGGTCTGCGGTATACTGTGCTGATCCGGAAATAAACAGATCCTACAGGCTGCCGGATTACTGTGGCGTTTTCGAAGCGGAAATAGTAGCCGTAACCAAAGCAGTAGAAACCCAAGAAGAAAATAGCCCTGCAATCGTGTTAACTTTTATATTGACAGTCAAGCAGCAATTAAGGCAATAATCTCGCATAGCACAGCATCTAAATGCGTGTTAGAGTGTAGGCAGTCCCTGAAGAGAATCGGGACAGGGAGAAGCATACATCTATATTGGGTCCCAGGGCATATGAGAATAGATGGGAATGAAAAAGCGGATGAACTAGCTAAAAAGGGCGCACCCTTCAAGCTTGCTCCGTAGACGTCCCAATTAGACTGGGCGAAATTAAGCGAGGGCGAAAGGTGCACATGATCGACCAAGCAGGAAAGGCGTGGGTTCAAGCGCGGGGCTGTAAAGTGCCGAAGATTATGTGCAGGTCTTACAACCTTAGACTAACAAAGTTGCTTCTACCATTAAAAAGAGAAGACTGTAGACTTATGACGGGTATTCTGACTGGACACTGCCTTCTGGCGTCACATTCCTTTAAATTAGGCTTGGTCAGTGATAGCAGATGTAGGAAGTGCGGGCTGGAGGAGGAAACGATAGAGGACGTTTTGTGCTCTTGCCCTGAGCTTGCCAGGCTAAGGCTCCAGCTATTAGGAGTGATACAGCTGTCAGATCTAGAAGCAGCAAGTGGCTTAAATCCTAGGAAGCTTGTAGCATTTGCTAAGAGGTCGGAGTTATTTTATTACATAGGTCCTGGTTTTGATGAGGTTTTTCAGTTTGGTCGTTAAAACAAACTTCTGGTAATACTACGGACTTATTTAGTTTATGTGAGGTCCTCATGGACCGGCCAGTTCAACCTAACATAACCTTGCAGTTAAAAAGAGGTAGAGTACTAACAGTTAACAAAGGGATCCGCAGTTAACATACGTCCACAAATGTCGGTAGAGGTACCAAAAGAAATGTTTTAAGCTAAATAACTATCGTGCCAAGGCTGATATTAAAAATTTTACTTTGGTCAGGACCTTTGTGCAAAAAGCAATTGTACATTATGTAAAACCACAACAACGTATTTTTATAAAAATAAAAATTTATAGTTTTTTTATCATGATTTAAAATGAATATAATGTAACTATGTTATGGCCTTAATAATTTGTTTTCAAACTCAAAGCTAAAAGGTATGGGTTGTAGAGTGGGAAAAATATATTAAATGTCGGATGCCCCAGTGCATATGTCTGTAAGTGCTGCCGATTATTTTATTTTTTATTTTATTTATTTATTTCTTACAGCTTATACTAAGCCTAATTTATACCTATATATAGTAATTAATCTATAATCTAATTAAAGTATTTTATATGCATCTATTGACTGCCCAAATGGAGAGAGAGATGGTTAGCAGACGAATGACACAAATGCAAGGATTTTACGAGTTGTATCTGGCGCTGTTAACTTATTTAAAGTGCGAAGGCAACATCTGAATGGTGATGCACTTATTTTGTTGAGTTATGCGTTAGAGTATGAGCTTCGGCTACTTTTTGCGTACGTGGGAAGGCTTCCTAGTGCCAGCGTAGAGTAATGGGGATGTATGGAATGCTATTGGTTTGAAAGTTTGCCCATCTTGCACTATAATGGCAGTGTTTTATAGTAATTGTACAATTTGTATTTAGATTCCCTTATGTTACGACTTGCTTTTAGATCTTTAAACTTTTCTGAACCAATGCCTTGGTATGAATCTCGATGCCTTTTAATTGCACTAAACACGTTTGAAAATAGAAGTTCCATTCTATCTTGCTCATTTGTCATTGGCATAATTTCAGGGAACGTTGATTGACCATCACTTCTTGATAAAATTCAGTTTAATGTACCATGCATAAACCTCCGACAGTTTGAACCCTTAAAAATTGGGTTTTCCATAACTATTTATGGTGTAAATGCTCCTATTTCTAAGGCTTGTGCTGATCTGAATACGTTTTTTAACTCCTCAGGTGCTGACTACACTTTTCCTTACGCTGCCTTAATTAACAATTTAAGATCTTATTTTTCTTAGGATTAAGTTGATGTAAAAATTTGCATACTATAGTCTGTAAGGATCTATAAATTCAAAGACTCAACTTAAATAAATAAACAAATAAATGTCATTTGGTAATTCATTGTAGAATTTTAGTCCTTTATAGTACAAATTACATTTGTCTGCTTCTGTTCTATAAGCAGGTAAAGTAAAATCATTTCTTCTCCTTGTATTGACGGAATGAAAATTTCTTACATATTTTATGATAATTTTCAAATAATGAGGCAAGTTGCCTTCTATTATGTTTCTAATAAATTTCATCGTATGATAAAACAGTACCTGTTTAATGCTTAGCCAATTTAGAGCGGCGTGCATATCTCTGATAGGTGTGTCATAGCGTTGCCTAAGAATAAATCGCATAGCTCGGTTCTGTTGCTTTTGCAGTTTGTAAATTTGGCTATCTCTCATAATGAAGAGTTCGAGTATCGATCTGTTAACCATTACTTTGGACCGTCTACTTAAGTACTTGCAGGTTCTTTGCATGAAATATATCTGTTTGGCTATTTTCCCAACCGTGTAATCTCTGTGCTCACTAAAGTTGTGTTTATCATCGATTTTGATTCCTAAATACTTGACAGTACTGACTTTGTCAATAGCTTCGCTGTTTATATTTAGAAGTGGTAACTCATTGTTTTGAAAATTCTTTCTTGATATAACCATACATTTTATTTTGCTTATATTCAGTTTCAATCTATTCGAGCATAACCAGTCATATACTATATTTAAGTCTACTTGTAATTTTATATATATTTCAGTGATATTATCTCCACTAAGCATCAACAATGTATCGTCAGCAAAGAGTTTATTATCACAGTACTTTAGAGAATTGGTTATATCATTAATATAATTATTAAACAGTATAGGTGCCTTGCGAAAGTCCAACCCGGACCTCTTTTTTTCTGACAGAGATGATCCAATTACAGTTCTTTGACTTCTATTCATGATAAGGTTTTGGAATCATTTTAGCTCCGTTTCAATAACACCTACGACATAAAGTGTTTTTAGCAATAAATTTTGATCGATAGTCTCAAAAGCACGTTTTAAGCCTAGGAATACAGCTATTATATGTTTATTTCTGCTCAGATCTTCTTTCCAGTTTGCTAAAACAAGGTTCAAGGCATTCGATAATGTACTGATTAGGAATGAGACCTTGTTTTCGACACTGAGGTTCTCAAATCCAGAGTTGTTAACTTGTCGTAATTGGTTGACAAGTCTATCACATGCATAATATTCCCAAGAAGTTATGGTTCTTCTAGCTCTCATTTGAAATTCTCTGTCTAACTTGATTTTGAATTGTATACTTTTGTTCCATAGCAAAATACCTAATTAGGCCAACTAACTGCTTGCTATATTTATTTATTTATTTATTCAGTCTATGAACATACAGTTCTTACAAACTGCCAATAATGGTAGATACAAAAAATACTACGACAAAGAAAACAAAATATACATGTAAATATATAGCTTACAAAAAATAATAGGTTCTTATAACTATCAAATTAAAAACAATTAAATAGCTGACTTTAAAATATTTATAAAAGCGTCCCTACACATCGAAAAATCAAGCTCAATAGAAGATGAAATCTTATTGAAGTCGTTCAGGGCGCGTGCAATTGGCGCATTCCTTCCATAATTGGTTCTAATATTGATACCATAAAACGGGCAAACATTACGAAGATCCCTCCTTGGAACATTAAAATTAATTTCCAAAAGAAGGGCAGCGCAGTCTACATCTCCGTGGATAATACCAAACAAGAAAATAAAGGAGAGAATATATCTAATGGCTTCCAGGGATTTAAGATTCAAAGTAAACGAGCAGTATATAGAGAAAGAGGGTATATAAATCTTAATGACCATAAAGCATGCTTAAGAATAACTTTTCGAACTCGCTCAAGCCTGTTGCTTGAGAATTGTTGGAAAGGTCTCCAAATGATGGTAGCATACTCAAGATGAGAACGCACGAATGAGGTGTAGAGTACTTTTAAAGTATACGTGTCAGAAAACTCCAAATTATTACGCCGAATTAAGCCTAGCATAGCATAGGCATTGGCAATGATGAAATCAATAAGGTTCACGAACAGAAATTTTGTATCAAAGACAACTCCAAGATCTTTGATTTTATCAACAGTCTGCAACGTACTGTTAGCTATGCTATACGAAATGTTGAGATTTGAACGATATTTTAAGTAGGTTACGTGGAAGCATTTATTGATATTTAATAAAAGATAAGATCTAATGCACCAGGAGTAAAGTTTATCAATTTCAACTTGAAGATAATCTAATCATTTGAGGAATTTACAACATTGTAAACTTTGAGATCATCGGCGTTCAACAGAAATCTAGCGTAAGAGAAGCATTAGCTAATGTCATTGATGAATAAGACAAAAAGTAATGGTCCTAAAATACTACCCTGCGGAACGCCCGATGTCACCAAGAAGGGATCGGATGATACGCCATCAATAGAGACGGCACACCATCTGTTACATATATATTATTTTAGCCATTGCAAAAAGGTTGAGTGAAAGCCAAGACAGTACAGTTTGTGAATGAGAATATCATGTGATACCTTATCGAACGCTTTGGAAAAGTCGGTGTAAATACAGTCGACCTGATGACCAGATGAAAAGGCAGTGATACAATATTCACTGAACTCCACAAGATTGGAAACGGTAGAGCGCCCAGAAAAAAACCCATGCTATTTCGGACAGATCAAGTGCTTCACTAAAAATAAATATTTTCCTTGAAAATGCACTCAAATAACTTAGAAACAGTGGGAAGCTTTGAAATAGGTCCTTAATTGCAGACATCAGTCTTACTGCCAGATTTATAAATAGGAGTTATCGAGGCGATTTTCCAAGCATCAATAAACTCACCAAAGCTAAGTGTCCAATTTAAGATGATTTCTAACGGGACGTGCATCCTTTTAACAAGACAGCCGAGATACCATCAGAGTCAGCTTTAGTAGAGTTATCCAGTTTTGAGATACCACTTATGATATCTTCAAATTAAATTGACACTGAACCAAAATTTAGGGACGAAGGAATTTCAGACGAGAAGTCAGACAAGGGAATAGCATCATGGTTAGCAAAATTAGAAGACGGTAGCGGGCACCGGGGAGCTTCTGTCATGCTTCTGTTAAGATTTATGTTGTAATCCCCAAAGAAGACGACTTTGTCATTTGTAAAACAGTTGTTGTTTAGAATTTCGTTTAGATATGAAATAAAGTCAGCATCACTCGCACTAGGCGAATGATAAATCAATCCTATTTGATACTGGGAAAATATGTTTTTGATTTTTATTATTATACACCAAATATTTTTGTTCAGAGTATTATTGTAAACTATTTTATACTCTAGTGGGTCATGTACATATGTATACTAAAACACCCCCTGTATGCCTGCTATGTGAATTACACCTTAAAGGTTTGTATGTTGATATCTATCTGTAACTCTAGGTTTGTTATTTCATCTGTGGAACAGCTTTCTGAACAAAGAATCAGATGAGGTTTCCAAAGTTCGGTAAGGCGTTCTAACTCACCTTTATTAGCAACATTGCTATTTATATTTAAATATATATAGTGCAGCTCATTTAATGCTCGTTGGTAAACGCGCACTTTATTTTTTAACCGCGCGTGTTTTTGGTGCGCTGGCCAGTCTTTACTGAAACTACGTGATGTTGTTGTTGTTGTGGCGATAAGGTTGCTCTCCGAAGGCTTTGGGTAGTGTTATCGATGTGATGGTCCATTGCCGGATATAGATCCGGTACGCTCCGGTAACACAGCATCAATGTTCTAGCCCGACCATCTCGGGAACGATTTATATGGTGCAGTGAAATAACTCCCAAAAGCAATAACTCCCAACAAGAAAATGAAATAACTCCCAAATATTTTCCATGCAAATTGGGACTTATTTCATTATGAAATAGCTCCCAATTCATTGCGACTTATTTCATAATTTTTGCTGGTAATTATTTCATAATGAAATAACTCCCAAATGAAATAATCCCCAATAGAATTTCTTTGGGAGTTATTTCATAATTTTTTGGGATTGGGATTTATTTCATTTTTATTGGGATTTACTTCGTTGTTTGTAATTGAGGCATTGGGAGTTATTTCATTTTCGTTGGGAGTTATTTCATTTTCTTTAAAATACAATTTTATCAAACTTTGACGTTCTTCTAACAGTTTCTATGGGTCGGTTATACATTAAGGGACCAATTGGTTTTATTCGTAAACCAAAGCGGTTTGAACTTTGAAATTTTGCACGTAGGTTCCCAGGGAGTTCCCCAACGAGAATCAGTAAGTAATTTTTAATCGTTATTAACAATTCACTAGTAATTAGTAGTTAAAGTTACCATGGTATAACTATCACTTTTTATCTACATACGAACACTTTCACAAGAATTTTATACATAAGTACACTTTATAATGTTTATAAAACCACAATCAACTATTTTCGTTTGTTTAAATTTGCGTATTATTGTAAAATTTAATGATTTATTTGTTTACTTTCCGCGAACACAAGCATACAGCCATTTTATCTAATTCACTGCTTGCTTGGTGGTACCAGATGCTTTAAATTGTTAAATTAAACGAATGAAAAATTTTTAAAAAGTACCAACGAGGAAAATGGACCTTTTTCATTCAACTCTATTTATTTATTTTACAAAAAAAATAGAAAATTTGGAATAAAAAATTGCGCGATGCACAGTAAATCTGCGTAGAACACCTTTCTGCATAAGCTACCGGCACGGTTATACCACACACCCGGACTTGGCAAGGCGTAGCCCAGGGTTATTTTTTATAAGCGCGGCCGAAGGCCGCCTATACAGAAAAGTGTTCTACGCAGACTTGTTCCTTTCATTTTTTACTTTTAATAAATTATTTTAATTTCATTTTTAAAATAAATTACTTTTACTTCGACGACACTATTCAAGTTTTCTTGTTATTGTAACTTTTACATATGTACATAATAGTTTGCTGTAAATCTCATTGTAACTGATTATATAGTATAAAGATACCATTTCAAATTTTGATTTGGGATTTATTTAATTTTTTTGGGACTTATTTCATTTGGGAGTTGTTGAACAATTTTGGTCTCCCTTCGCTACACTCTTCACTTTCGCACAAAGAAAAAGATGTTTCAGTTTTTTTTCATAAAACGTTATAAATTTAAACTTTTTAATTTCTTCTTTAGTTGTCCATGATTTTACAAAATTCACTTTGCACAGAAAACTTGATTGATTAGGTTAACTTTAAACTTTAAAAAAATAACTTTGGATATTATAAAAAATATATGTTATAATTGTATATATATATGTTGTTGGAACGTTAAAGAAAGGATCGCGTCCGCGTTTGCCGAGTGATAGTACTTGACTAATTCGTTGGAAAAAGGATCGTTGCTGACGATGGCAGTTCTTGTGAATTTGCGCCGTTCCACTCGCCGCGCACGGCTGCGCATAAGAATTTCGCCGCCGTCTGTATCTTATTGGAGGCGGCTTCAACATCCTGCCCGCCCTGCAGGGAGGTGCTTGTAAGGACCTTCTGCAGTTCCTGCAAGGCGCGGATGGTGATAGTTGAGGCGCGACTGGCTATATTATGTCGTTGGCAGGCCTCGTGGGGTGCGCGTGATCGTGCGCTTGGCCATATGTTCCGGTTTGGGAGTTGCCGCTGGTTTCTTCGATCGGTCCGCTGCGCGTGGTATTGGAGGCAGAGCCGACACTGAAGGCAGTTGTCGGTTTCTGCCGTGAGAGCCAGATGGATGTCGTCCTGGAAGTATTCGAGCAGACAGAGAAACGAGAAGTAGTTGGATACAGCGGATGATAAACGGAAATTTAATTATACAGGGGAAACGTATATCAGTTAGAGCGCTGTGCTCGAAGAGTGCTCCATTGGAAGGAAGCACAGTTTAACTAAGGGGCGCATGACAAGCCCATTTTGGGTGCGAACCTCTACAACCCGAACATGGTTGTCAGGTCCGAGGCGAACGTTCTCGATTCGTCCCAGACGCCACTTGGTGGGTGGGAGTGAATCTTCTTTAATTACGACGAGGTCGCCTGGTTGAGGATTTCGCTGTGGCGTTTGCCATTTATAGCGGTTCTGAAGGTCCTTCAAATAATCCTCTTTCCAGCGTCGACTGAATTGATGATGAAGCGATTTGAGCTTTTCCCATCGATTTATCCAGAAGAGGTCTTCCGCGTTTGGCTCAGGAATGGCTAATAGCGGTGCACCTCGAAGAAAGTGACCCGGAGTGAGCGCTGTGAAGTCAGCTGGGTCCTGGGATAGTGAGGTGAGAGGCCTCGAATTGAGAACTGCTTCAATACGCACCAACAGCGTCGTGAATTCTTCGAAAGTAAACTTGTGGGATGCAGCGGTTTTTTTGAGGTGGGTTTTAAAACTTTTTACTGCGGATTCCCACAAGCCGCCCATATGAGGGGCGCTGGGTGGAATATACTGCCAGTTTATTCCCTGAGGGGCATATTTCTGTACAATGTCCGCAGAGCATTCGTTAAGAAATTTAACGAAGTCGCGTTCAAGTGCGCGCTGAGCGCCAATGAACGTTTTACCATTGTCGCTCATCATTTTTGAGGGATAACCTCGTCTGCCAACGAATCGGGCGAATGCTGCTCGAAAGGCTTCAGTAGTAAGGTCCGAGCATAGCTCGAGGTGTACTGCCTTTGTGGAAAAACAGACGAATACAGCCGCGTACCCTTTTATGATAGTGGTCGACCTCAGAACCGATGCTTTTATTTGGAATGGACCTGCAAAGTCTACTCCTGTTGTGGAAAAGGGGAGTGAGAAATTGCAGCGCTCAGGTGGTACAGCTGCCATTATTTGCGTGCGCGTTTTCTGTTTGAAAAGCGTGCAAGATTTGCATTGAAAAATGCATTTCTTTATAAGAGGCTTTAGTTTTGGTACGTAGTACTCTTGCCTCACCATTTGGAGCATTAACCGCATTTCTGCATGAAGAAGCAGGCGGTGTAAGAACTCCAGATACAACTGGCATAGCCTTGAATCCGGAGGAAGGATTACTGGATGCTTCTCGTTGTATTGCATTGTTGAATGTTCCAATCTTCCACCGATACGTAGGAGCCCGTATCCATCCAGAAATGGGTCAAGAGCCAGAAGGGAACTCTTTTTGCTTATTGGCATATTGTTTTGTAAGGCGCTCTTTTCCGCCCCGAAATGGCGAGATTGTGCCATTGCCACAAGCCGCGTTTTCACATGTTGCAACTCTTTGTACGTCAGATGGGGATTATGTGTTGTTGCTACCGATTTGGATTTGTTGCAGGCATTGTTCGCAAAGCGGAACACGTATGCAATCACACGGAGGGCTCGAGAGTATGAGGAGAAACGTTGAAGAATGTCGTCCTCTTCCTCGAGTGCGTGATATGCTTCGACCTTGCGTTTCTCGGGTGGAGAAGCTTTCGGCTTTGGCCATGCCGAAATGTGGCAAGAAAGCCATTGTGGTCCGTGCCACCAAAGTGAAGAGCCTATCAAATCATGCGGCTTGCAACCACGTGTGCCAAGATCAGCAGGGTTGTCTTGGCTAGATACGTGGTGCCAGGTGCCGCTAGGAAGATATTCTCGAATTTGAGAGGTACGGTTGGCCACATAAGTTTTCCAGGTCGATGGAGATTTCTCTAGCCAAGCTAGTACAATCTCAGAATCTGACCATAAGTATATGTTGCATGCTTGTAAGTCGAGCTGTTTTCGAACAGTTGAAGCCAGTTTTGCGAGTAGGACTGCACCACATAGCTCTAAGCGGGGTAAGCTTACAGTTTTTATGGGGGAAACTTTGCCTTTCGCAACCAAAAGAGAAGATTTTATTTGATATTATTTATTTAATCGCTGCGCAATATGCTTTTTCCGAGGCATCACAGAACCCGTGGATTTGGGTGTCTTGCCCTGGAACGACATTAACCCATCGAGGGATTTCGATGTGGCAAATGGCTGGCAGATTTTCTGCGAAATGTTGCCATTTTGATATTGTTGCGGGTTTGGCGCTTTCATCCCAATCGCTGCCATCCAGCCAGATTTCTTGGAAAATCATCTTGGCCTGGATCATAACTGGCGACAGCCATCCTGCCGGGTCAAAAAGTTTTGCAACAAAAGATAAAATTTGTCGCTTTGTGAACGAATTTTTGGTGTGTTCCGGCAGAATGGTGTATGAAAATTTGTCCGTGAGCGCGTTCCATCGAATGCCAGGAGTTTTGGTATTGGAAGTGCTCTCAAATTTTAAGAAGTTGGAGTCTAGAAGATCCTCTTTCGGAAACTGTTCTAATATGGCCGGGTGATTAGCCGTTAGTTTCTTTAGTATGAAACCAGCTGATTTTAGGGCGTTTATCACTTGAACGAGTGATTCAGTGGCGTTATCGATGGTATGACTTCCGGATAGGATAGGATGTCGTCGACATACGTTTGCGTCTTGAGAATTGTTGCAGCTAACGGGAATGTCGCTTTCGTGTCATCGGATAGTTGATGCAACGTACGAATAGCGAGATATGGTGCACAATTGACGCCGAATATAACCGTTTTTAGATTGAAATCGCTAACATTGGAGTTGGCCGATTTGCGAAATAGGATTCGCTGAAAATCTTTGTCGTCCTTGTGTATAAGGATCTGACGGTACATTTTTTCAATGTCTCTATTGAACACATACTTATGCATGCGCCACTGTAGAATTAGTAGCATGAGATCTGGTTGGAGAGTTGGACCAGTGTATAGCACGTCATTCAGGGATTTTCCTGACCCAGATTTTTTAGAGGCGTTGAAAACCACACGAACTTTAGTGGTGACCTTATCTGGTTTGACTACCGCATGATGTGGCAAGTAAAATGAGAAGACCTTGCCATTCGAAGTTATTTCGCATGGGTCGGTAGATTCCATGTGATCAAGGTCGAGATATTCTTGCAACACATTGTTCTACATTGTACCTAACTCCCCCTTTTTCTGAAGCGATCGCTACATGCTGAAAAACTGCTGCAGAGCAGCCGGGCGGGATTTGCCGAGGGAGAGTTTTTCAGGAAACTCTTCCTTGAATGGAAGTCGCACAATGTATCGACCGTTTGGTGCACGTGTCGTGGTTGTTGCATATATCTGCTCACACGCTTGATCCTCGGGGGATATCTGTGGAGGTTGTGGAATTTCCTCCTCTTCCCAAAATTTTCTCAGTTGAGAACTGAGTGTCTCGTTTGACGCTTGGACTTGCGTCGAGAATGACACAACATTTTCAGTTATTGGACCACTGAGAATCCAACCAAAAATGGTTTGTTGCGCAAGTATGCTACCGCACACCTTTTTTATATCTTCCAGCAGAATTTGTGGAAGTATGTCGCTGCCAATGACCATGTCAGTCTGACCTGGTATGTGGCAACTGGGATCAGCGAGCTCAAGGAGTTTGAACTGCTGCCAGATTTTGCGACTAATGGTGGATGTTGGCAGATTTTTTGTCAATTGCGGCAACACAATGGCATGAGCCTTTATCCTTTTCATGGCCTTGGATGCAACCAGTGTCAAAGGACAAAGCTTGGAGGAATTTTGTACGACTTGTCCACCCATGCCAGAGATTTCGAACTTTGAATGTTCGAATGGAAGTTTCAACCGTTTTTGAACTTTCGAGGAAATGAAAGTTCTTTCCGAGCCCTGATTAATAAGGGCTCTCAGTTGAAATAATTCCCCTTCGTGTTCGACTGCGACCATAGCAGTAGGAAGGAGAATTTGGTTATCATTGGCTGCATGCAATGATTGAACCGGTGCGTGTTTTGAACAACACGGTAGCTCGCTAGAATCGGAGCTATTCTACGTTTGTCGAACGGGAGGTGTTGACTCAGCAGTTGTGTGCTGCACGTTTGGTGCATTCGTTCGCGGGGTGGAACTTTGAGCTTGTGGGCTCGCATGCAACAGCGTGTGATGCCGTTGATGACATGTCGAACATGACCACTTGCTCGTGCACTCATTGATGATATGAGTGCTGCTAAGGCAGTTTGTACACAGCTTAGCCTGGTTTACGAATTTTGTCCGGTTTTGCACAGACATTCGCTTGAATTGTGGACAGAATCTAATAAGGTGCGGGGAGTTGCAACATTGGCAAGTTTCCTTTTTAGATTCTGCCACAAGGGTTTGCGTCCTGTTGAAGGACCTGTTTTGCGCAGAATTTTGATGAGCGACTGGTTTTTGTTTGCTTGGTTGAAGCCTATTGACCCTTTCAACGACTTCATATCTCGAGGTGAGAAAGTCGTTCATTTGTGACCATGAGGGTAGATCTCTTCGAGAAGAGAGAGACTGTTCCCAAAGTGACAGGGTTGTTTCTGGGAGCTTTGATGAACAAATGTACACCAGAATCGGATCCCAACTGTTTGTCGTAACTCCTTGGGAGTGAAGGACGGATAGGCAGGTGTTGATTGTATTTTGCAATTTCTGAAGTTGCTCACTGTTTTCGGATGGAATAGTGGCAAGAGTCAGTAAGGATTTTATCTGGTTGTCAACCAAGATACGCTTGTTTTCGTATCGTGACCGTAAAGCTTCCCAGGCAAGGTCAAAGTTATCATCGCTCAACGCATATTGCTTGACGATGGAGCCGGCTTTGCCTTGCGTTTTGTACCGGAGATGGTACAATTCCTGAGCACAGGAGAGCCTTGGGTTAATGTACACCGCTGTGAACATATCACGAAAAGCGGGCCATTCCTCATAGCCACCATAAAAGGTCTCCGTGTCGCATGCTGGGACTTTGAGGTAAATATTTGCCTCAGCCGGGGGTTGTTCCACGCGGGGTGGTGGACTCGGCGTTGCCATCATTTTGATCAATGAAAGTTGATCGGCAATTTTTGCTTTAGTCACTTCATACGTATCAAGGCAGGCGCATTGTTTGCCTTGCACTGAACTCTTGAAGTCTTCAGGGAAACTTTCGTCTGGTTTCGAAAAAACCAGATCGTAAACCGATTGAAGTCGTGCCCAACAATCATCTAGTGATTTGTCCTTTATCATGAGGTACGATTCAGTGTGATCCTGAATCGGTGCTTCGTTGAATTTTGCACAGTATCTCATCAGATTGTCACTTTCCGCGATGAACTTTTGCGCGGATGGGTCAACTGATTTGGATTTCCGGCGAGGGGATGTTGACCTTTCCTTGGCCGTTTCTTCCTTTGGGCCACCTTTTGGTTTTGTCCCGGTTTCGGACATTTTTGGGGGACTGGGAGGCATTTTATGCAAGCTTTTGGGTTTTCACCAAAAAAAACCGAATAAAATATTTGTCCGCTCAGAGAACGTTCGCAAAATTCGAAGATGGAAAACTCTTCGTGCCACAGAAATTTAAAAAAAGGGAATTCAAATTGGTGGCGGTGTTTGTGTTTTTTTTTTTTTTTTTTAACAATAGAGTCAAGCACGGACAACGGGACGTTCCTTAAATTATTTAAATCCGCGAAATTCGGAATTTAATAGGATGTATATTGTTTTGTAAAAACAAAAGGTATAAAATTTAAAAAAAATCACAAACACTTTTCACTTATATATACGGGTAAATATACGTGTGGAAATAAACGTGTATTTGTAAATTACTGGTATATATAGGTATGTATATATTAGAAAATAATAATATGTACTCGAAGTTTGTATGGATATTTTTTTTGAAAGTTCCTATAGGGACGAAAATATCTCAAACTTAGTTTTGTACGCCAGAATAAGTACAAATGTACGTGCGCAATATACAAACGTATGTATGTATATATTTGTTTGTGCGAACGTATGCACGAGAATCAGATGAGCTTCTCTGTTTATGTTTACAAACAGAAGAGTTTGTTTTGATTCGCTTCTTCGTCGCTTTAATGTCGCGTTTCTTTGTGAAGCTGAGTGCGCTTGATTGCACTGTTGGGAGAGTGCAACAAAGAAAGATGAAAAAATTGCAAATATGTGAGAGGGTGAGAAATTTGATCAGTAGTACACAGCTCTCGTTGCTAATGAAGCTATATGTGCTGGCAGAATGTCGCTGGAAGATCGACTGGAACGTGTGAGTAAACACGTATGATGTTCTCAGAGTATGAATGCTGGAAAAGCAATTTGAAATTATTTGTACATGTATGTAAGTATGTACGTATGAATATTATGATTTTTATATATGCTGGCAAGCACGAAAAAATCACTTGGAAGAAGTTGAACTGTATCGACAAGTTCAACGCTCTGTGCGAACAACGGGGTAAACTCAGCTGTAGAAGAAGTTTTTGCCGATGTTGTTCTTGCACAGTGGGTTTGAGTAGGCAAGTAAACTGCAATTTTTTGTTGGTTAAATACCACTAGAAATATGTATACATATATATACATATATAATTGACGGATTTTGCCTATTGGTATAGCGGAATATTTTCTACCAATTTTTGGTTTCAAAAAGGTTGCAGTAAAACCAACGGTAAGAAAATTTCCGCAATATTCATGTATATATGTGGATATATATATATATATATATGTTTTTGCAGTTTACACAAAATAATATAACTTTTGTGGAAAAAAGTTTTATTATTTTCTATATTTTTATGAAAAATAAAAACTGCCTACTCACCAATTCCTGTATGTTCTGCTCCTTATTGTTGCGGTCTGCTCTGCTTGTTGCTGATGATAAGCTGGCTGTTGTTGCTGCTGCTTGGTGCCTTTGGAGATGATTTTTGATGATGAATTTTTCCAAAATTTTACTCTTTTTAAACCCGTGTTAAACAAAAATTTATTTTCGCAAATTTTTGTGAATATATGTAAGTGTTTGTGTACCCACAATTTTCAAAAATATTTTTGTTTTTAAATTTTTTAATGTTTTCGCAATTTTTTTGTTTTTGAATGCGAGTGTATGTGTGTATATTTTTTTTTTTTTATTTGTTTTTTAACCAAGCACTTTGAGCTTCGTTCGCCGATTTAAATAAAAATATAAACAAAAGCTCGATTTTACTTTTAATTTTTGTTCTTTGCAATCATATTTCAAAGAAGAATTTTTTTTTTTGTTGAATTTGTAAATTTGTATTTTTTGTTTTTTTTTTTTATAGGTATGTGAGTATATATGTATTCAAAAATCCACTGTGTATAATATTGTTTTAAATTTTGTTGTCACTCGAAAACTGTTTGTACATTTGTGTATTTTTTTGTACGAACGAATATTCGATTTAATAAAATTTTTTAGTTTGTAATTTTTTAGGGCGGGCCAAAGATGGCTGCGAAGGACCATGAACAATTTTGGTCTCCCTTCGCTACACTCTTCACTTTCGCACAAAGAAAAAGATGTTTCAGTTTTTTTTCATAAAACGTTATAAATTTAAACTTTTTAATTTCTTCTTTAGTTGTCCATGATTTTACAAAATTCACTTTGCACAGAAAACTTGATTGATTAGGTTAACTTTAAACTTTAAAAAAATAATTTTGGATATTATAAAAAATATATGTTATAATTGTATATATATATGTTGTTGGAACGTTAAAGAAAGGATCGCGTCCGCGTTTCCCGAGTGATAGTACTTGACTAATTCGTTGGAAAAAGGATCGTTGCTGACGATGGCAGTTCTTGTGAATTTGCGCCTTTCCACTCGCCGCGCACGGCTGCGCATAAGAATTTCGCCGCCGTCTGGATCTTATTGGAGGCGGCTTAAACAGTTGTTATTTAATTTTTTTTTTTTTTGAGACTTGTGGTTTCATTATGAAATAACTGGCAAATATTGGGAGTTATTTCATTTCCTTCTTTGGGAGTTATTTCATTTATTAAAGTTGGGTTTTATTTCATTTTTATTGGGACTTATTTCATTGGGAGTTATTTCATGGGAGTTATTTCATTTGGGATTTATTTCACTGCACCGATTTATATGGCCATGTTAAACCTTCAGGCCATCCCTCCTTCCCCACCCCAAGTTCCATGAGGAGCTTGGGATCGCCAGAGCCTCGTCTGTTAGTGAAACAGGATTCGACGCGGATAGGTGAGGTCGACAATTGGGTTTGGAGAAGCTATATATTGAGCTGGCAACCTGAAGGGTTGCGCTACATATCCCCTTGAATCTGTTATTTTAGTCGCCTCTAACGACAGGCATACCTACCGCGGGTATATTCTGACGCCCTAATCCACCGGGGGCCTAAAACCGTGATGATTGACATCTACGTCAATCACTTTCTTTTTCACCACTTCACAACCTTTAAAAAATTAATCGTATTTGATGTACACTCTGGCCCAACGAGAGGGGGGGGGGGGTTTCTCAGGGGGCCCGCGATTTAGAGGTACTAAGACATTTTTTTTTAATTCAGGAAAGTCTTTAGTTGTTCCATGTGCAAATTTTGATCCGAATTTCAAAAGCAACGAATATTGAAAATAATTTTTTGCCTGGGCCTGAGGAGACAATAAAAACATCAAACAAAAATGTATGTTTACATGAATCCGAAATCGTTAATTTTTCGTGGTGACACTAATGAAGGTTCAAAAAGTCTTCCGACAATAGCACCCCATTTAGTATTCGTAAAAAGAAGTCCCCACCCTGGTGGAGCGGGGACCTTAGGAAACTTAGAACGACAGTACGAAAGGCATTTAATAAGTGTCTCATAACCAAGGAGTGGCAGCCATATAGGGAGGCGCTCAAAGCATACAAAAAAGTTATAAGGGTAGCGAAGGCTGTGTCCGGGCAATCCTTCTGCTCCTCAATAGAAAACACTCGTGAATCCTCCAGACTGAGTAAAATTCTGTACAAAGAACACCACAACAATCACTTCGTAAGAAGTGAGGCAGGCCTATGGACAAACTCAGCAGAGGACTCCCTGGGCACACTCATCAATACTCACTGCCCTGGATGCGATCCAGCACCAGTAGAAGAATCTCTCTGCAGGGACTCTCAGCCCTCAGAAGGCTTACTGGACAGAATAATAGACAGGAATAGATCAGGTTTGCCATAAATGGCTTCTCTCCATTCAAATCGCCCGGTCTGGATGGCATTATCCCGGTAATGCTACAAAAGCTAGGTGATCCAATGATCCTCTGGCTGGAAGTGGTATACAGAGCGAGTATCGCCCTGACCTATATCCCACAAAGCTGGAGAAAAACAAAAGTAATCTTTCTGCCAAAAGCGGGCAGACGCACACACGAAAATGCCAAAGACTACAGGCAAATAAGTCTCACATCCTTCATGCTCAAGGTCCTTGAGAGGCTTCTGGATATATATATTAGATCAATAATTACAGGACTAAACCTGTCAAAGGCACAGCACGCCTACATGAAGGGAAGATCTACGGCGCTACGCCCTCCATGAGCTAACGGATTTTGTGGAAAGATCACTACACTACAAACAATTCACACTAGCAGCTGTCCTAGATATAGAAGGCGCCTTCAACAACATCGAAATCGGCACAATTGTGAAAGCCCTGCAAAGGGCCGGATTTGACAACCACATTTGTGGATGGACTCAATCAATGCTGGAAAACAGAACCATACAAGCGGATATGGGCTCAGTGGCAATGACCCGCAAAGTGGGTAGAGGTACACCCCAGGGCGGAGTCCTCTCGCCACTACTCTTGGCCATTGCACTGAACGAGATACTACTCGAACTCGACAAGAATGGTGTTAAGGCAGTAGCATACGCAGACGACGTGGTCATTGAAGTCTCGGGGGCTTTTCCTTCCACGCTAAGCGACATCCTTCAGGGTGCGCGAAGAGGGCTACACACCTGGGCGGCATCGTTTGACCTCAACATCAACCCTACCAAAACAGAACTGATACTGTTCAGTAACAGAACGAAAATACCAACATTTCGACTGCCCTCACTAGATGGTACGGAACTCTCGCTGTCAACTAGAGTTAAGTACCTAGGCGTCGTAATAGTCAACAAGTTAAATTGGAAAAAAAATATCGAAAAAAGAGTAGAGAAGGCGTATATCGCATACTACTCGTGCAAGAGAATAGTCAGCAGATTGGGGGCTAAAGCAAACACTCATGATGTGGCTCTATACGGCGGTCATAAGGCCCATCCTGGCGTACGGAGCTATAGCATGGTGGCCTGCCCTGAACAAGCAATACAACACTAAAAAACTAGACAAAATACTAAGGGCAGCATGCGCAGGGGTAATAGGTGCACTTAGACCGTGCCAGACGGCACACATCAGATATACAACGATCAGCACAGCCATCAGGCTAAGGGAGTCTAGATGATGGCTAGAAAAACGATATGGCCACAGTGACATCCTAAAAAGGCTCGCCGATATGGATTCGACAACATATTACCTCTCAAAAACACTGATCATAGACAGAAATTACAAGGTGCAGATACCCTCTAGAACGGATTGCTCGGCCGACAAAATTGGCAGGGAGGGTGTCACCTCATTCTACACTGATCCAAAATGGAGTGCGGCGTCGGTGCAGGTGTCTTCTCCAACCAACTAAATATCGCAATCCCCATCCGCCTTCCAAACACAGCTAGAATCTTCCAAGCAGAGCTGCAAGGAATAGAGAGGGCCTGCATTTTCCTGCTGGAGAACCGGATAGACGGTGAGGTAGTCATATACTCCGACAGTCAAGCGGCGCTAAAATCGCTAGAATCACCGTACACATCCTCAAAAGCCGTCGATAACTGTAAGAGGGTGCTACGTGAAGCAGCTAGCCAGGCAGCTATCACACTCAGCTGAGTATCCGACCACAGGAACATTGACGGCAACGAAAAAGCGGATGAAATAGCAAAGGCAGGAGCATCGTTAGACATCACGGAAGAAGTCGCGGTGAATCGACCACTCACATCAATTAAAAGAGACATTCTCACCTATCTTAGGAAAATATCAATCCGTTATTGGTACTCTACGGACACCTGTAGAATCACCAAACTAATCTGGCCAGAGTACAACCAGAAAAGAACCGATGATCTACAAAATAGGTCTAGGCAGGGAATATAAAATCACGGCCACTATTACAGGGCACTGGCCGTTTGGCCCGTAAGCGAGTAGAATGGTTATCCAATACAATGAGAAATGTAGGAGCTGTAGACAGGAGGGTGCCGAGGAATCGGTTACTCACTTCCTCTCCCAGTGCCCAGCCCTCGCGAACTTTCGGTCCTGAACTCTAGGTAACTATGTGTTTCCCAACTTAATGGCGGTGTTAAACTGCCGCATCAAGGACATCAGTAGGTTTGTTGTTTTAACCAAGTGGTTCGAGTAAAGCAATACGCAGGGTACATCAGCCAACATATAATTGGTTCCAGGAGAAAGTGCATCAAAATGGCGCCTAGAGCGCTACTTGGGCCCTGCTCCATAGCCGGGCAGCATAGCAACCAACCAACTATAGCACCAACTCTATATCAAAGTCCAGATTATTTAAACGACTTCGATATCGGTACCGTGAATAATGAGTTTTTGCGATCTGAAGAAGTCAACGAAATAATTCGTCAAGGTCATCAAAAATGCCCTGTTATTGTTCCACGTAATCGTCACGACGAGGCATTTCCTACCTCGTTGTTAAACAGAATCTTGCCAAACGGAGAAAAAGTGGAGCGTGATTGGTTAGCGTGGAGTTCCAGTAGCAATGCTTTTTTTTTTTGCCAACCATGTCGTCTGTTAAGCACCAATACTTTAAACCAACCTAAAATTTGTTGTCCTGGCGGATATTCGAAACTCCAGGTATGGAAGAATCTATACGATAAACTGCCATCACATGAAAATACTCAAGATCACATTAAATGTTATATTCAATGGCGATCTTTACAAAATCTAATTCAAACGGAGGCTAGAATTGATACACTTATCTATCAATGAACAGCTAATCACTGAAACTCAAAAGTGGAAAGAAATTTTATATATAATTTTGGACACTAGTTTATTTTTGGGAGAAAGAGGCCTAGCTTTCAAAGGCGAAAGTATATATCTTGGTGAACGAAACAATGGACATTTTTTGGGCATCTAAGATATCCATAAGCCATTATGATCCGATACTTAGAGATCATTTGGAGAAAGTTAGGATTTCACAACAGTGGCACAAACGTTTACAAGTTCACTATCTTTCCCCAGACATGCAGAACGAGTTTATAGGAATTTATGCAAAGCACGTGAGGGAAACTATATTAGATCAAGGCAAGAAAGCCAAGCATTTTGCTGTTGCCTGATGCTAGTCGCGCTGACTACGTTCATTTTGCGCTAACTCCATTTCAATTCGAAAGCAACAAATTTATAATTCAAGAACAGTTTTTGGCTTTCGTATAAATAGTATTAGTACCGGGGTCAATCGAAAGAGCTCTGGTGGGTTTAGGAGTCGAGGCGGCTCTGGTTGAATTTATTAGCAAACTTCTATGCGGCAGAATTGTCGCAGCGGAGTGGGGAGGGGCCATAATTAAGAGGAAGGTGTGCAGGGGCACGCCACAGGGGGGTGTCCTATCTCCTCTCCTCTGGGTTGTGGTAGTCAACGAGCTTCTTGTGGAGCTGGAAGCCAATGGTTGTCGGGTGGTTGCCTATGCAGATGACCTCGCTATCCTAGTCAGAGGCAAATTTCTGGGCGCCCTGCGCGATGTTCTTCAGGGCTACCTGGATACTGTGGCTAGGTGGGCTGAATCATGTGGATTGGCGGTCAACCCGGGAAAAACGGAATTGGTCCTTTTCACAAGAAGATATAAGGTGCCCGATTTCAGAACTCCCTCGATTGCAGGGGTACCGTTGGTACTTTCTGATAGGGTTAAATATTTGGGGATTGTTTTGGACAAGAAACTGTCCTGGAGACCCAATGCGGAAGATCGGGCCAGGAAGGCCGCCATTGCCTTGTACTGCTGCAGAGGAGCTATCGGAAAGAGATGGGGACTCTCGCCAAGAATAGTACACTGGCTTTATGAGATGGTGGTCAAACCGATTCTGCTATATGGGGTGCTGGTCTGGTGGAAAGCACTGGACACGGCGAGCACCTCCAAAATGTTAGTGTCAGTGCAACGGACGGCGCTGATCGGTATCAGTGGCGCTCTCAGAACAACGCCTACCTTGGCACTGAACGTCATGCTGAACATATACCCAGTAGATATTGCGGGAAAGGCGGCCGCGGCAAGGTCGTTGGTCAGGCTTCGTGATATGGGATATAGACTTTCTGACCGCGGACACTCTAGCCTTCTTACCAGTTTCGACTTCATCCCGGACAGAACGGACTACTGTATGCCGATAACAGCTCCCTATACAACCTTCACCCCAGTTATTCCAGAGAGAGAGGATTGGGGAAGAGGAATTATCTGGGGCATGGGACCGGTTAACTTGTTCACGGATGGGTCAAAGCTGGATGGAAAGGTTGGTGGGGGGGTCTTTTGTCAAGAGCTAAATTTAAGCCGCAAGTTTAAGTTGGCTGATCACTGCAGTGTATTCCAAGCGGAAATTGCTGCGATTAAGGATGCGGTGGATGGAATGCTATCCAGTGCTACCACGGTTAGGGAATTTAACATCTACTCTGATAGCCAATCGGCTATCAAGGCCTTGAGCTCAACTACAGTGCGATCGAGGGTGGTCTGGGAGTGCCTGACCTCGCTTGCGATTGCATCGAATTATTTTACAATTAAGATTATCTGGGTCCCGGGCCATAGTGATATCCCGGGTAACTGTCAAGCGGATCTCTTAGCCCGCATCGGTACAACTGAACCGGATGAAGATGGCTGTAGGGACTTCGGGATCCCGCTGGCCACCTGTGGATTGCTCCTCCATAGCTGGGCCTCGAATCAGCTCAGCAAACGTTGGGCGGATACCACGTCTTGCAGGGTAGCAAGATCTTTCTGGCCGAAAGTGGATGGCAGGAGGTCTGCTGAAATAATTGGGTTCACTAAGGCTCACCTATCAATGGTCATTGGGGTTTTGACAGGGCACTGTCCCATGGGTATCCATGCGGTACGTCTCAATATACTGGAAACTCCATCCTGCTGCAGCTGTATGGAGGATGATGAGGTGGAATCACCAAATCACTTTATGCTTGATTGTCCAGCTTTTGCCAGAATTAGGCGAAAGTACTTCGGTCGCGACTCACTTGGATCTCCCGAGGATATATCCAAAGTTGAGATCGGTATCATTCGGAGCTTTATCGTTGCTACCCAACGATTCTCTAAGTAGCTGGATCTAGGTCACCGTTATTTTTGGTGTATGTGGTATCACAACGGACCTTCGTGTTGTCCAAGTGAGCTATCCTTATCAGGGATGCTACCACCTAACCTATCCTAACCTATCCTAAATAGTAAATATTCTGTGTTAATTTTGTTGTCAGCTCTTAGTCCAAAAATCATTTAGCTGATGTGGCAATTTTTTTTTATGTAACACCGCGTTACACCCATTCTGTCCTATGAACCAAAGTATATTCGGAAAGGGGAGAAAAAATAAAAATACACGTGTATCGGTGATTTTCATGTACACGTCGGATTTTTTTTTTTATGTATAAAATATAAAGCTCGTAGTGTCCGTCTGTCCGCCTGTGTGAAAGGCTTTGTATCGATTTTTAACCATTTTTTCCGTGATCCAATCGAGCTGAACTTTTGCAGGCAGACTCGTGGAAATGTCTCTATCACGTCAAAGTAGATTTTTATCAATTCTCAGATTTTCCTGAATTTAAAAAAAAAAAATTTTTTCACTTTTTTCGGCATAAATTCAAGGGACTCCAAATTTTTAAACTACTAAAGCGTTCCGAAAAAAAAAATATTTTTCGACCCATCCTACTCCATATATTTGTAGTTTATCAATAGTAGCTTTCTAACACTAAACTGTTTATGGCGGACAGACGGACACTACGAGCTACTTTATACATAAAAAAGAAAACAAATACTGACGTGTACATGAAAATCGCCGATACAGGTGTATTTTTATTTTTCCTCCCCTTTCCGAAAAAGTATATTTGGTTCATAGGACAGAACTAAAGCTCGTTTTTGTAACGCAGTGTAATGATTCATGAATGAGACGTCATTAATTCAAGTTAATGAAATATGTTAGTGGATTTTTTATAGGGTGCCGGGCCCGGATTTTCTCTCTACGGCCCTGTATACACTCCTTGCTGTCGTGGGATCCAGCACATTTGCTACAAGCCACTTTATTTGTAAAGGTTATGATGTCAAACATTTTCCACAAAAAACCAAATCAACAGAGCCACCCTGTTGATCCGAAAATGATCCAAATAGATATAACGATCACAGCGTTGTTGCTGCATTTGAATGTTAAATGTCTATGATTTTCGTCCTAAGCACAGTTGTTCTACAGCTATGTTGAAAATACTGGACGACATAAGAATTAATTTTGATAAAGGTGACCTAACTCTTCTTTGCCTCCTGGATTTTTCAAAGGCATTTGACTTAGTTAGTCATAGACTTCTTTGTGAAAAGCTCAAATGTTTTTTTTGGGTTTTCAGTTACATCAGTTAGCCTTATGGCCAGCTACCTTGCCGAAAGGACTCAGAAAGTTGTATGCAAAGCTCTGCATCTAGATCATGTATTGTCTCTTCTGGTGTACCGCAAGGCTCTGTCCTTGGTCCTCTTCTGTTTACTCTTTTTATCAATGATGTGTTCGCTAGGTGTCAGTTTGTTAATGCACATGTTTATGCTGATGACATTCAATTGTATTTATCTAGTCGTGTTGGTCTTGTTGATGATTTGTGTTACAAAATAAATAGCGACTTGTCTGCTATTGCGAAATGGGCTTGTGAAAACGGTCTGTGCTTGAATGCCAAAAAGTCATATGTTCTGCCTATAAGCAATAGTGTTGTGCATACTGAAGATATTCCAAAACTGTTCGTTGGTGAAAACGTGCTTTCGTTTACTAGCAAAATAAAAAATCTGGGCTTTGTGATTAACTCAAAACTAAACTGTGTCGACCATGTAAATAAAATTGTGAGTAATGTTTGTTCTGGTATACGTAGATTGAGAATGTCTGCTTCGTTTACTCCCCTAGAGACTAGGAAAAAACTAGCTATGCAGCTGATCCTTCCACACATAGCGTACTCAGAGCTCGTTTACAGTCAACTTGACTCTGCTTCGTCCCATAAAATTGATGTTACTTTTAACAACGTCACACGTTATGTTTACGGCCTACAAAAATATGATCATATACCTCCATGGAAGCGCAAAGTTCTCGGATGCAGTATTTTTGAGTTTATAGCAGCGCAAAATTGTATATACATGTACAAACTCATTGAATTTCAAACACCAAAGTATCTTTTTGAGAAACTTAAATTATTAAATTAACAAGTCTGGTAGACATCGCAAATTGATCATTCCCAGATATATCTTTTTGTGCTCTTCGAGACTATTCTTTATACATGCTGTAAGGCTCTGGAATTCTATCCCAAATTCTCTTAAGGGTGTGTTGTGTGGGAACAACTACAGAAAGGTGATTCATGACTACTTCAGTTCAGTGAGCTTAATGTGATTATGATAAAACTTTATACTCTTCCATGTATTTCCACCTTTCTTTCTTTTACCAACAAAACTTTCTATTCGTTAAATTTATAATTATTGTTAGTATTTATCTTATAAGAATTTAGGCTTAATTGTTAATTATTTTGCAATGTATAATCTTTGATGTGCTATAAAAGACCCTGTCTTACAATCACAACCACTTTTTTTTTTAAATAAATTGAAATTGAAATATCTGGACCACGGTTCATTTGGACGCAACTATTATTGTTGAAATTCTATTTCATGTGGCAACTCTGTTTTTCATTTGCAACTTGTAATCGCATTTTTGCTTTGCGAATTCTTTCTTTGCATTCGCCATTTTAACTTACGAATAATTCTTTTCTACTGTGTGTATCTAACCGACGTTGAAGTAAGTCGAAATAAAACATTCTTTATTGTTCAGAAGAGCGGCTGTTTTTATTTTAAATTAGAGGACCTCCAACAGGTTATGGGCCCAGCCCCTACATAAAGTGCTAAGAAAAATGAACAATTCCTCGTTTTTTAATGTTGAGAAGTTGGATGAGTCCAACTATGACGCATGGTGCGTTCAAGTAAAAAGTATACTTGTATACAAGGAGCTCTGGGATGTGGTGTCAGGTGCACTTATGCAGCCAGCTACAGAAGCCGAAGACGCTGAACAAAAAGCATGGAAATCGAGTGATGAGAAGGCCATGGCAACAATTGTGTTAAGCCTAACGCCAATACAAATTGCCTATGTGAAAAAATGCAAAACAGCAAAAGAAGCATGGAGCGTGTTGCAGGATATACATCGACCAAAAGGCCCTGCGCGAAAGGTGTCTTTATTTAAGCAGCTACTGGATATGCGCATGGCAGAAAGTGATAAGGTACAACAATATCTAAGCAATTTTTCGAGTATAGTTGAGAAGCTAGCAGAAATTGGTATAGATCTGCAGGAGGAGTTATTTGTAATAATGCTCCTAGCTAGTCTTCCGAAGTCTTTCGAAAATTTAGTTGTCGCGTTAGAGTCACGCGATGAGCTTCCAAAGCTGAGTTTGTTAAAAATTAAATTGCTTGAGGAAGAGCAACGTCGAAAAATGAGTGTGTCGCCTATTGCAGAAAGTAGCGTGCAAGTTTTCATGGCACATGAAAAGGGTAAAAGCAGTGGCAGCAAGTCGTCGCAGCGAAGTAAATGTTCTAGAAATCGATCGAACTTAAAATGTTTTAGTTGTGGACGCACGGGTCATTTTGCTGCACAATGCAACAAAAGCAACAAAAACCAGGAACAGACAGATAAAACAAACGAGAAACCAAAAGCATTTACTCTGTTCTCAGCGTTTGAGTCAAACAACTTGCAGTCGAACGTATGGTGTATCGATAGCGGAGCCACGTCGCATATGTGTTGTGACAGAAACATGTTCGATGAGTTGAATGAATACAATGAAAACATTTTGTTAGCTGGTAACAAATGTATAGAAGCAATGGGAAAGGGAACAGTTCGACTAAAAGCAGAAGGGAAAGAAATCCAGCTGATTGATGTACTTTATGTTCCTGTATTGCAATGCAATTTTATTTCAGTATCGAAAGCAGTGAAAAATAACCTTTGTGTTAAATTTGCAAAAGATTTTGTCACGGTATATGAAAACAACGGCAGCGTAATATTGCGTGGAAACAAAGTTGGTGGTATATTTTTGTTCACAGAAAATAAGAAAATGTTATTCTTTGCAGGCCAGCAGAATGAAGCAATGAAGTGGCATGCACGGTATGGTCATTTGAACTATGACAGCATGCGTATGCTTGTAAACAAAAATTTAGTGAACGGGCTTCAAGTAAATGTGCCAAAATCTATTCAGTGTGTTGTATGTATGCAGAGTAAACGTGTAACAAAACCATTTACATCAAGTTCAAATCGAGCAAGCGAATTACTTGAACTAGTACATACAGATGTATTTGGGCCAGTAAAAACATCGGCTGGTGGTTCGAAATACGTATTGACATTTGTAGATGACAAATCAAGATATGGTTTTGTTTATTTAATGAAGGACAAAAGCGAAGTTTTCAGTAAATTTAAAGAATTCAAGATTTTCGCTGAACGTCAAACTGGGTGTCTAATTAAAGCCATTAGAAGTGACAATGGCACTGAATACACAAATAATTTGTTTCAGCAGTATGTAAAAGATTGTGGCATTTTGCATCAGTTCACGGTACCCTACACTCCGCAGCAGAATGGTGTAGCTGAACGCTATAACCGGACATTGGTAGAGATGGCACGGAGCATGCTAATTGGTGCGAATTTGAGTGATACATTATGGGCAGAAGCTGTAAATACTGCAGCCTACTTGCGAAATAGGTCACCAACAAAAGCAGTCGATGAAATGACGCCTTATGAGGCATGGTATAAAAGAAAACCAGTTGTGTCACATCTAAGAACATTTGGATCAGTGGCTTACGCCTTAGATAAAAAACCTAAAAGTAAATTTAATGCTAAGGGAAAAGCGTATGTAATGGTTGGTTACGGTAGTGCTACCAAGGGCTATCGCTTGTATGATTCTGCCACAAGAGGAATTATTTTAAGACGTGATGTATCATTTATAGAACCAACTATTCCGAAAGAAAATCTAAACGTTGATTTATATATTTTAAAGTCAAATCAAGACAAGCCAGAATGTGAATGTGTAAGCACTGAAGACAAGCTAAAGAGTGAATGTGTTAGCACTGAAGACAAGCTAGATAATGAACGTGTTAGTGCTGAAGACGACCCAGAGAGTGATTATAAATCTGCAAAAGAAGAAAGTGATGAAGAGCCTGCTACTAAACAAGTAGGACCTGGTCGGCCTAAGTTGGTGCGGTCAGGGAAACCAGGAAGGCCAAAGAAAGAATACCATTATGCAAATTTTCTCTATGATGTTGATATTCCGAATACAGTGGGTGAAGCCATGTCTAGTGACCATGCAAGTGAGTGGCGTAAAGCAATGTGTGCTGAATATCAAGCTCTTTTAGACAACGATACATGGGAGCTAGTAGATTTACCAAAAAATCAGAAAGCCATAAAGTGCAAATGGGTATTTTCGATCAAGAAAAACAAGAACGGTGAAATTGATCGATTTAAGGCAAGGCTAGTAGCCAAAGGGTGCAGCCAAGTATATGGGGTGAACTATACCGATACGTTTTCACCTGTGGTGCGGTATTCTACGATCCGTACAATTTTCGCGTTAGCTGCAGAGTACCAGCTATACCTACACCATGTTGACGTCTCATCTGCGTTTTTAAATGGTATCATAGATGACGAAATATATATGATGCAGCCTGAAACATTTACAAACAGCGAGTATCCCAATAAAGTCTTAAAGTTAAAGAAAGCTTTATATGGTTTGAAACAGGCAGGACGTCAATGGAATATGAGGTTGCATGACATTTTAATTAATATTGGTTTTAAACAATGTGTAACAGAGCCTTGCGTATATACGAAGCATCACGACGGGCACATCAATTTGTTAGCAGTGTATGTAGATGATTTGCTAATAGCCAGCTCAAACAAGAAAGAGATGAGCTCTATTAAACACGAAATTTCGAAAAGACTGCAAGTGGTAGATAAGGGTCCTGTTCAATTATTTCTTAGTATGGAAGTCGAAAGAGAAGGTGAAAGGGGCGCAATAGCTATACGACAAAAAGGGCAAATCAAAGAATTGCTGCAACAACATGAAATGTTAGACTGTCGTCCTATAGCAACACCACTCGATCCTAAGCAACAAATATTATGCGCTGATTCTAGTTGCAAGCGCGTTGGCAAACAAGAGTACCAGTCGCTGATAGGCTCGTTGTTGTATCTGGCATTGTGCACAAGGCCAGATATTATACATACAGTGTGCAAGCTTGCGCAGCATAATAATGAGCCACATAGCGAACACTTGGCAGCGGCAAAAAGGGTGTTAAGATATTTATGTTCTACGATTGATTTATCGCTCACGTACAGTAAGAAGGGAACGCCGATACAATGCTATGCTGATGCTGATTGGGGTGGAGAGTCACTCGAGCGCAAATCGTTCACTGGCTATGTATTTCTTTTAGCCGGTGGTGCGGTGTCTTGGGAGTCGAAGAAGCAATCAACAGTGGCCTTGAGCAGCACCGAAGCGGAATACATATCGTTGTCAACTGCCGCAAAAGAGGTTATGTTCATAAAACAATTTTTGGGCGAAATAAATATACATAGGCCTGACAAAATTGTTGTAAATGGTGATAATTTAAGCTCATTACATCTTATCAAAAATGCTGTATACCATACAAGATGTAAGCACATAGAAATTAAATATCATCATATAAGAGATATGTATCAGAAAAATTTAATTGAATTACAATATTGTTCAAGCTCAGATAATATTGCAGATGTATTTACGAAAAATCTAAGCAAGTTAAATCATAACAAGTTTGTAAAATTGTTAGGTTTAATCTAGTACATGTAAAATAACTTCAAAGTTTTTTTTTTGAGTTAAATTATTAATTTGTGACTGCAAATGAATACCAGATTTGAGGAGGAGTGTTGAAATTCTATTTCATGTGGCAACTCTGTTTTTCATTTGCAACTTGTAATCGCATTTTTGCTTTGCGAATTCTTTCTTTGCATTCGCCATTTTAACTTACGAATAATTCTTTTCTACTGTGTGTATCTAACCGACGTTGAAGTAAGTCGAAATAAAACATTCTTTATTGTTCAGAAGAGCGGCTGTTTTTATTTTAAATTAGAGGACCTCCAACAATTATAATGTTTGGTGGCGCTACCAGAATGCTTCATTCCATTTAAATTTTGGTTACCTCAAACATTCAAGTACCTGTATATGTAGGGTGACCAGATCGGTCGTACGCCAATCCGGGACGCCTTGTCAAAATATACATAATTGGGTCGTGTGAATAACAAATAAGCAAAAACGTTTCCTTCTAGATTTCAGGAGTTTGAACAATAAAAAACTTGAACATTTAGATTAAGGCTAATTACACATAGGTATTTTTTTACTCGATCTTGAGTAAATTTTTGGTTGAAGTGGCTAATTAAAATTTCAATGGCCTTAATGATCAAAAAAAAACAAAATATTTATACAGCTTTTTTAAATGACATTTCTATTGAAATGTCCTATTATATAAGCTTTATATTTTTATGAAAAGAACAAAGTGTATACTTAATTAGTTTTATTTGTTTCCAAACTGCTATTTTGCTCGCACGCATTTAAACCTGCCTAAAAAGAAATACGAGCAGCAGACTGAGCGAATATTAGTAGCATTCCATTGCGTAATCGAGCTCTGAATTACGATCAAATCTCATTAGAACGACGAGAATCAGTACTCTGAGAGTTGCCACCACTCAACCGATGAACCGATGTGTACACATGATAGGGTGCCTGTTATTTTCAACCTTTTTTCCCTAATCGCTCCATAAACTTTTAATAAAAAAGTAAAAACAAATTATCAAACTCATAACTAATATTTTTAGTTCTTTTAAACATGCCGAAAATGGGATATATTTTCCATATAAAATTGTATGGGATTTTGCACTTAAAAAATGTCGGTAGAGGTCCCAAAAGAAATGTTTTAATTCAAATAATTATCGTGCCAAGGCTGATATTAAAAATTTTTCTTTTGTCAGGACCTTTGTGCAAAAAGCAATTGTACATTATGTAAAACCACAACAACATATTTTTCAAATTAAAAATTTATAGTTTTTTTATCATGATTTAAAATGAATATAATGTAATTATGTTATGGCCTTAATAATTTGTTTTCATACTCAAAGCTAAAAGGTATGGGTTGTAGATTGGAAAAAATATATTAAATATCGGATGCCCCAGCGCAGTGTAAGTGCTGCCAGTTACTTTATTTTTTATTTTATTTATTTATTTCTTACAGCTTATACTAAGCCTAGCTTATACTTATATATAATAATTAATATATAATCTAATTAAAGTAATTTATATGCATCTATTGACTGCCCAAATGGAGTGAGAGACGGGTAGCAGACGAATGACACCAATGCAAGGATTTTACCAGTTGTAGCTGACGCTGTTAACGTATCTAAAGTGCGAAGGCAACATCTGAACGGCGATGCACTTATTTTGTTGAGTGATGCTTTACAGTATGTGCTTCGGGTACTTTTTGCGTACGTGGGAAGGCTTCCTAGTGCCAGCGTAGAGTAATCGGGATGTATGCAATGCTATTGATATGAAAGTTTGCCCATCTTGCACTAGATTGGCAGTGTTCTATAGTAATTGTACAATTTGTATTTAGATCCCCTTATGTTACGATTTGCTTTTCGATCTTTAAACTTTTCTGAACCAATGCCGTAGTATGAATCTCGATGCCTTTTAATTGCACTAAACACGTTTGAAAATAGAAGTTCCATTCTATCTTGCTCATTTGTCATTGGCACAATTTCAGGGAACGTTGACTGTCCATCACTTCTTGATAAAATTCAGTTTAATGACCATGCATAAACCTCCGACAGTTTGAACCCTTAAAAATTGGGTTTTCCATAACTATTTATGGTGTAAATGCTCCTATTTCTAGGGCTTGTGCTGATCTGAATACGGTTTTTAACTCCTCAGGTGCTGACTACACTTTTCCTTACGCTGCCTTAATTAACAATTTAAGATCTTATTTTTCTTAGGATTAAGTTAATGTAAAAATGTGCATAATATAGTCTGTAAGGATCTATAAATTCAAAGACTCAACTTAAATAAATAAACAAATAAATATCAATTGGTAATTCATTGTAGAATTTTAGTCCTTTATAGTCCAAATTGCATTTGTCTGCTTCTGTTCTATAAGCAAGTAAAGTAAAATCATGTCTTCTCCTTGTATTGACGGAATGAACATTTCTTACATATTTTATGTTAGTTTTCAAATAATGAGGCAAGTTGCCTTCTATTATGTTTCTAATAAATTTCATCGTTTGATAAAACAGTACCTGTTTAATGCTTAGTCAATTTAGAGCGGCGTACATATCTCTGATAAGTGTATCATAGAGTTTCCTAAGAATAAAACGCATAGCTCGGTTCTGTTGCTTTTGCAGCTTGTAAATTTGGATATCTCTCATAATGAAGAATAATGTTGGATAATATATGAAGTGAGATTCGATTATCGATCTGTAAACCATTACTTTTGAGCCTTAAGTACTTGCAGGTTCTTTGCATGAAATATATCTTTTTGGCTATTTTCCCAACCGCTTAATCTATGTGCTCACTAAAGTTGTGTCTATCATCGATTTTGATTCCTAAATACTTGACAGTACTGACTTTGTCAATAGCTTCGCTGTTTATATTTAGAAGTGGTAACTCATTGTTTTGAAAATTCTTTCTTGATATAACCATACATTTTATTTTGCTTATATTCAGTTTCAATCTATTCGAGCATAACCAGTCATATACTATATTTAAGTCTACTTGTAATTTTATATATATTTCAGTGATATTATCTCCACTAAGCATCAACAATGTATCGTCAGCAAAGAGTTTATTATCACAGTACTTTGGAGAATTGGTTATATCATTAATATAGACATTTAACAGTATAGGTGCCAGGACAGATCCTTGCGGAAGTCCAACACCTCTCTTTTTTCTGACAGCGATCATCCCGTTACAGTTATTTGACTTCTCTTCATGATAAGGTTTTATAATCATTTTAGCTCCGTTTCAGTAACACCTGTGCTATAAAGTGTTTTTGTAATAAATTTTGATCGAGCACGTTTTGAGCCTAGGAATACAGCTATTATATATTTATTTCTGCCCAGATTTTCTTTTCAGTTTACTAAAACAAGGTTCAAGGCACTTTCACAAGAATGTTTTTTCCGAAAACCTGATTGCTGCGGTATAATAACTCTATTATCATCTAGGTACTTCACTAGCTGGTTTTTAACTACAGTTTCCAGTATATTTTCATCACACGCTTTCTTGTTAATTGGTCTTATCTCATCAGCTCTTATAGTGTTCTTGACTTTCCCTATTGGTACCACAATCAAAGTTTTCCATAGGTTAGGAACTACCACTTTGTCTATACTTTCTTTTACAATTTGAGTATAGAAGTATGTTATAGAGTTCCTTATAACTCCTTCAGTTATAAGTTTTTTCCCTCCAATTTTATTTTTCAATTTACTAACTATTTCTAGTGTTTCGCTTGCAGATACCTTCTGAAATTTGAAAGTTAGAGTGCTAATTTGAACAGCCGAAAATGCTACGTTATTGTTATTAACTGGAATATTCGAGCTGATTTCGACTATACTGTCAATGAAATAGTTATTGAGCGACTGGGCTATTTCATTTTCCTCAGTATATCGTCGTTGGTCGTTTATCAATATTTTATTTATTCCATTTCATAATTTTCTTTGGACATACATATAATTTTCTTCAAATGCTTTCACATTGCCTTACTATCCCCAACAGTATGTGTGATCCTTTGTTCCATATACTTGGCCTTTTTAATCTATATAAGACGTTTATGCTTCCGCTTTGTAAGGTTGTATTCATTCCATTCACCTATTCTTTGAGCTATTTTGTATAGATTGCATTTATATTTGTGCAGATTCGCTAGTTCAGAGTCGTACCACTTCTTCATAAGTTTCACAGTGATTTCTCCAGAGTATGTTAATGTAGTCATTATATTCGATAATGTATTGTTTAGGAATGAGACCTTGTTTTCGACACTGAGATTCTGAAATCCAAAGTAGTTAACCTGTCGTAATTGGTTGACAAGACTATCACATGCATAATATTCCCAAGAAGTTATGGTTCTTTTAGCTGTCATCTGAAATTCTCTGTCTAACTTGATTTTGAACTGTATAGTTTCGTGATCAGAAATTGGATGCTTTTCCAATTTGTCACATGGTATGAATTCACTATTCGTAAAGAGCAGATCAATCATTGTTTCGGTATTATGGGTCCTTCGGGTGTAAAAATCTATTTTTTGTTCCATAGAAAAATACCTAAATAGGTCAACTAACTGCTTGCTATATTTATTTATTTATAAATTCAGTCTATGAACACACAGTTCTTACAAACTACCAATAATGGTAGATACAAAAAATACTACGACAAAGAAAACAAAATATACATGTAAATATATAGCTTACAAAAAATAATAGGTTCTTATAACTAACAAATTAAAAACAATTAAATAGCTGACTTTAAAATATTTATAAAAGCGTCCCTACACATCGAAAAATCAAGCTCAATAGAAGATGAAATCTTATTGAACTCGTTCAGGGCGCGTTCAATTGGCGCATTCCTTCCATAATTGGTTCTAATATTGATACCATAAAACGGGCAAACATTACGAAGATCCCTCCTTGGAACATTAAAATTAATTTCCACAAGAAGGGCAGCGCAGTCTACATCTCCGTGGATAATACAAACAAGAAAATAAAGGAGAGAATAGATCTACTGGCTTCCAGGGATTTAAGATTCAAAGTAAACGAGCAGTATGTATATGGAGAAAGAGGGTATATAAATCTTAATGACCATAAAGCATGCTTAAGAATAACTTTTCGAACTCGCTCAAGCCTATTGCTTGAGAATTGTTGGAAAGGTCTCCAAATGATTGTAGCATACTCAAGATGAGAACGCACGAATGAGGTGTAGAGGACTTTTAAAGTATACGTGTCAGAAAACTCCAAACTATTACGCCGAATTAAGCCTAGCATAGCATAGGCATTGGCAATGATGAAATCAATAAGGTTCACGAACAGAAATTTTGTATCAAAGACAACTCCAAGATCTTTGATTTTATCAACAGTCTGCAACGTACTGTTAGCTATGCTATACGAAATGTTGAGATTTGAACGAGATTTTAAGTAGGTTACGTGGAAGCATTTATTGATATTTAATAAAAGATAAGATCAAATGCACCAGGAGTAAAGTTTATCAATTTCAACTTGAAGATTAATCTAATCATTTGAGGAATTTACAACATTGTAAACTTTGAGATCATCGGCGTTCAACAGAAATCTAGCGTAAGAGAAGCATTAGCTAATGTCATTGATGAATAAGACAAAAAGTAATGGTCCTAAAATACTACCCTGCGGAACGCCCGATGTCACCAAGAAGGGATCGGATGATACGCCATCAATAGAGACGGCACACCATCTGTTACATATATATTATTTTAGCCATTGCAAAAAGGTTGAGTGAAAGCCAAGACAGTATAGTTTGTGAATGAGAATATCATGTGATACCTTATCAAACGCTTTGGAAAAGTCGGTGTAAATACAGTCGACCTGATGACCAGATGAAAAGGCAGAGATACAATATTCACTGAACTCCACAAGATTGGAACCGGTAGAGCGCCCAGAAACAAACCCATGCTGTTTCGGATAGATCAAGTGTTTCACTGAAAAATAAATAGTTTCCTTGACAATGCACTCAAATAACTTAGAAACGGTGGGAAGCTTTGAAATTGGTACGTAATTGCAGACATCAGTCTTACTGCCAGATTTATAAAGAGAAGTTATCGAGGCGATTTTCCAAGCATCAATAAACTCACCAAAGCTAAGTGTCAAATTTAAGATGATCTCTAACGGGATGTGCATCCTTTTAACAAGACAGCCGAGAGACCATCAGAGTCAGCTTTAGTAGAGTTACCCAGTAGTTTCGAGATACCACTGATGATACCTTCAAATTAAGTTGACACTGAAGAAGGAATAGCATCAGGGTTAGCAAAGTACATCATTGTGGAAGACGGTAGCGGGCACCGGGGAGCTTCTGTCATGCTTCTGTTAAGATTTATGTTGTAATCCCCAATGAAGGCGACTTTGTCATTTGTAAGACAGTTGTTGTTTAGAATTTCGTTTAGATATGAAATAAAGTCAGCATCACTCGCACTAGGCGAATGATAAATCAATTATATTTGATACTGGGAAAATATGTTTTGGTTTTTATAATTATACACTAAATATTTTTGTTAATAGTATTATTGTAAACTATGTTTTACTCTATTGAGTCATGTACATATGTATACTAAAACACCCCCTGTACGTCTGCTATGTAAATTACACCATAAAGGTTTATATGTTGATATCTGTAACTCTGCGTTTGTTATTTCATCTGTGGAACAGCTCTCTGAACAAAGAATCAGATGAGGTTTACGAAGTTCGCGTTCTAACTCACCTTTATTAACAAAAATACTATTTATATTTAAATATATACAGTTCAGCTCATTTAATGCTCGTTGCTAAACGCGCACTTTATTTTATAACTGCGCGTGTTTTTGGTACGCTGGCCAGACTTTACTGAAAGCGTGATGTTGTTCTTGTTGTTGTTGTAGCGATAAGGTTGCTCCCCGAAGGCTTTGGGGAGTGTTATCGATGTGATGGTCCTTTGCCGGATATAGATCCGGTACGCTCCGGTAACACAGCACCATTAAGGTGCTAGCCCGACCATCTCGGGAACGATTTATATGGCCACGATAAACCTTCAGGCCATCCCTCCTTCCACACCCCCAAGTTCCATGAGGAGCTTGTGGTCGCCAGAGCCTCGTCTGTAAGTGAAACTGGATTCGCAGTGGATAGGTGCGATTGACAATTGGGTTTGGAGAAGCTATATATTGCGCTGGCAACCTGAAGGGTTGCGCTACACAGCCCCTTGAATCTGGTATTTTAGTCACCTCTAACGACAGGCATACCTACCGCGGGTATATTCTGACGCCCTAATCCCCTGGGGGCCTAAAAGCACGACAATTGACATCTACGTCAATCACTTTCTTTTTCACCAGTTCACAACATTAATACATTTAATCGTATTTGATGTATACTCCTTGCTGTCGTGGGATCCAGCACATTTGCTACAAGCCACTTTATTTGTAAAGGTTATGATGTCAAACATTTTCCACAAAAAAACGAAATTAACAGAGCCACCCTGTTGATGTTAAATCTCTATCCGTATCTCGACTACGGTTCATTACGACGCAACTACTATAATGTTTGGTGGCACTACCAGAATGCTTCATCTATATATATAACAAGTAAGGAAGGCTAAGTTCGGGTGTAACCGAACATTACATACTCAGTTGAGAGCTATGGAGACAAAATAAGGGAAATCACCATGTAGGAAAATGGACCTAGGGTAACCCTGGAATGTGGTTGTATGACATGTGTATCAAATGGAAGGTATTAAAGAGTATTTTAAGAGAGAGTAGGTCATAGTTCTATTGATGGACGCCATTTAGGGATATCGCCATAAAGGTGGACCAGGGCTGACTCTAGAATTTGTTTGTACGATATGGGTATCAAATGAAAGGTGTTACTGAGCATTTTAAGAGGAATGGGCCTTAGGTCTATCGGTGGACGCCTTTTCGAGATATCGCCATTAAGGTGGACTAGGGGTGACTCTAGAATGTGTTTGTACGATATGGGTATCAAATGAAAGGTGGTAATGAGTATTTTAAAAGGGAATGGGCTTTAGTTCTATAGGTGAACGCCTTTTCGAAAAATCGCCATAAAGGTGGACCAGGGGTGACTCTAGAATATGTTTGTACGATATGGGTATCGAATGAAAGCTGTTAATGAGTATTTTGAAAAGGAGTGATCCTTAGTTCCATAGGTTGACGCCGTTTCGAGATATCGCCATAAAGGTGGACCAGGGGTGTCTCTAGAATGTGTTTGTACGATATGGGAGTCAAATGAAAGGTGTTACTGAGCATTTTAAGAGGGAGTGGGCATTAGGTCTATAGGTGGACGCCTTTTCGAGATATCGCCCCTGGCCCACCCGGGGTGACTCTAGAATTTTTGTACGATATGGGTATCAAACGAAAAGTGTTACTGAGCATTTTAAGAGGGAGTGGGCATTAGGTCTATAGGTGGACGCCTTTTCGAAATGTCGCCATTAGGGTGGGCCAGGGGTGACTCTAGAATGTGTTTGTATGATATGGGTATCAAATGAAAGATGGTAATGAGTATTTTAAAAGGGAGTAATCCTTAGTTCTATAGTTGGACGCCTTTTCGAGATATCGCCATAAAGGTGGACCAAGGGTGACTCTAGAATGTGTGTACGATATGGGTATCAAACGAAAGATGTTACTGAGCATTTTAAGAGGGAGTGGGCATGAGGTCTATAGGTGGACGCCTTTTCGAGATATCGTCATTAGGGTGGGCAGGGGTGACTCTAGAATGTGTTTGTACGATATGGGTATCAAACGAAAGGTGTTACTGAGCATTTTAAGAGGGAGTGGGCATTAGGTCTATAGGTGGACGCTTTTCGAGAAATCGCCATTAGGGTGGGCCAGGGGTGACTCTAGAATGTTTGTACGATATGGGTATCAAACGAAAGGTGTTACTGAGCATTTTAAGAGGGAGTGGGCATTAGGTCTATAGGTGGACGCCTTTTCGAGATATCGCCATTAGGGTGGGCCAGAGGTGACTCTAGAATGTGTTTGTACGATATGGGTATCAAATGAAAGGTGGTAATGAGTATTTTAAAAGGGAGTAATCCTTAGTTCAATAGGTGGACGCCTTTTCGAGATATCGCCATAAAGGTGGACCAAGGGTGACTATAGAATGTTTGTACGATATGGGTATCAAACGAAAGGTGTTACTGAGCATTTCAAGAGAGAGTGGGCATTAGGTCTATAGGTGGACACCTTTTCGAGATATCGCCATTAGGGTGGGCCAGGGGTGACTCTAGAATGTTTGTACGATATGGGTATGAAACGAAAGGTGTTACTGAGCATTTTAAGAGGGAGTGGACATTAGGTCTATAGGTGGACGCCTTTTCGAGATATCGCCATTAGGGTGGGCCAGGGGTGACTCTAGAATGTTTGTACGATATGGGTATCAAACGAAAGGTGTTACTGAGCATTTTAAGAGGGAGTGGACATTAGGTCTATAGGTGGACGCCTTTTCGAGATACCGCCATTAGGGTGGGCCAGGGGTGACTCTAGAATGTTTGTACGATATGGTATCAAACGAAAGGTGTTACTGAGCATTTTAATAGGGAGTGGGCATTAGGTCTATATGTGGACGCCTTTTCGAGATATCGCTATTAGGGTGGGCCAGGGGTGACTCTAGAATGTTTGTACGATATGGGTATCAAACGAAAGGTGTTACTGAGCATTTTAATAGGGAGTGGGCATTAGGTCTATAGTGGGACGCCTTTTCGAGATATCGCCATTAGGGTGGGCCGGGGGTGACTCTAGAATGTGTTTGTACGATATGGATATCAAATTAAAGGTATTAATGAGGGTTTTAAAAGCGAGTGGCCCTTAGATGTATATGTGAAGGCGTTCTCGGGATATCGACCAAAATGTGGACCAGGTGATCCAGAAAATCATCTGTCGGGTACTGCTAATTTATTAATATATGGAATACCACTAACAGTATTCCTGCCAAGATTCCAAGGGCTGTTGATTTCGCCTTGTAGAACTTTTTCATTTTCTTCTACTTAATATGGTAGGTGTCACACCAATTTTACAAAGTTTTTTCCAAAGTTATATTTTGCGTCAATAAACCAATCCAGTTACAATGTTTCATCCCTTTTTTCGTATTTGGTATAGAATTATGGCATTTTTTTATTTTTCGTAATTTTCGATATCGATAAAGTGGGCGTGGTTATGGTCGGATTTCGGCCATTTTTTATATCGAGATAAAGTGAGTTCAGATAAGTACGTGTGCTAAGTTTAGTAAAGATATATCGATTTTTGCTCAAGTTATTGTGTTAACGGCCGAGCGGAAGGACAGACGGTGGACTGTGTATAAAAACTGGGCGTGGCTTCAACCGATTTCGCCCTTTTTCACAGAAAACAGTTATCGTCCTGGGAGCCAAGCCTCTACCAAATTTCACAAGGATTGGTTAATTTTTGTTCGACTTATGGAATTAAAAGCATCCTAGACAAATTAAATGAAAAAGGGCGGAGCCACGCCCATTTTGAAATTTTCTTTTATTTTTGTAATTTGTTGCAGCACATCATTACTGGAGTTGAATGTTGACATAATTTACTTATATGCTGTAAAGATATTAACTCTTCTTTTAAAATTTGAATTTAAAAAAATTTTTTTTTTTTAAAGTGGGCGTGGTCGTTCTCCGATTTTGCTAATTTTTATTAAGCAGACATAAAGTAATAAGGGTAATGTTCCTGCCAAATTTCATCATGATATCTTTAACGACTGCCAAATTACAGCTTGCAAAACTTCTAAATTACCTTCATTTAAAAGTGGGCGGTGCCACGCCCAATGGCCAAAATTTTACTAGTTTTCTATTCTGCGTCATAAGCTCAACTCACCTACCAAGTTTCATCGCTTCATGCGTATTTGGTAATGAATTATCGCACTTTTTTGATTTTTCGAAATTTTCGATATCGAAAGTTGGGTGCGGTTATTGTCCGATATCGTTCATTTTAAACAGCGATTTGAAATGAGTGCCCAGGAACATATATACCAAATTTCATGAAGATACCTCAAAATTTACTCAAGTTATCGTGTTAACGGACAGACGGACGACTGTGTATAAAAACTGGGCGTGGCATCAACCGATTTCGCCCATTTTCACAGAAAACAGTTAACGTCGTAAAATCTACTCCCCTACCAAATTTCAAAAGGATTGGTTAATTTTTGTTCGACTTATGGCGTTAAAAGTATCCTAGACAAATTAAATGAAAAAGGGCGGAGCCACGCCCATTTTGAAATTTTCTTTTATTTTTGTATTTTGTTGCACCATATCATTACTGGAGTTGAATGTTGACATAATTTACTTATATACTGTAAAGATATTAAATTTTTTGTAAAAATTTTACTTTAAAAAAAATTTTTTTTTTAAAGTGGGCGTGGTCCTTCCCCGATTTTGCTAATTTTTATTAAGCGTACATATAGTAATAGTAGTAACGTTCCTGACAAATTTCATCATGATATCTTCAACAACTGCCAAATTAAATCTTGCAAAAGTTTTAAATTACCTTCTTTTAAAAGTGGGCAGTGCCACGCCCATTGTCCAAAATTTTACTAATTTTCTATTCTGCGTCATAAGTTCAACTCATCTACCAAGCTTCGTCGCTTAATCGGTCTTTTGTAATGAATTATCGCACTTTTTCGGTTTTTCGAAATTTTCGATATCGAAAAAGTGGGCGTGGTTATAGTCCGATATCGTTCATTTTAAATAGCGATCTGAGATAAGTGCTCAGGAACCTACATACCAAATTTCATCAAGATACCTCAAAATTTACTCAAGTTATCGTGTTAACGGACGGACGGACGGACGGACGGACGGACGGACATGGCTCAATCAAATTTTTTTTCGATCCTGATTATTTTGATATATGGAAGTCTATATCTATCTCGATTCCTTTATATATGTACAACCAACCGTTATCCAATCAAACTTACTCTGTGAGCTCTGCTCAACTGAGTATAAAAAGAGGTGTACATTTTGATTGTCACTCCATAACTCGAGAACGGATAGAAATATTGCCATGAAATTTTTAGGAAAGATACAGGAAGTAGAGATGATGGTTAGTTGATTTTGAAATCCCAAATCGGTTTAGCCATTCTTGAGTTATGTTTTTTTTTTTAGAAACAATTTTTGCAGATACCATGGGAAGATTGTACACAGTTCATCCAAACAATGCGGAATGTTATTATTTGCGATTGTTGTTAGTAAATGTTGTTGGGCCACGTTCATTTCAACATTTGCGAAGAGTGAATGGTCATTTATGTATGACGTATCGTGAAGCATGCGAGCAATTAGGTTTGCTTGAAAATGATGCGCATTGGGATTTAACGCTTCACGATCCATCGATTGCTTCTTCTCCACATCAAATACGTATCTTATATGCCATAATCGTGTCAACATGTTTTCCATCAAATCCTCTTGAATTGTGGAATAAATACACAGATTTTATGGCAGAAGACTATTTGATTCGAATGCGTCATCACACAAGAAACACTGATTTGCTGATTTCATTGGAAATGTATAATGAGGTATTGATAGCGATTGAAGATATGTGCCTTACGATTGCAAATAAAGGATTAGGGCAATTATGTTTATCACCACCCAATCGTCCAATGCATAATTTATTTGATCGAGAATTGCAACGTAAACAACAGTATGATCCCAATGAATTGCAAACATTTGTGAATTTGAATGTTCCTAAATTAAATGACCATCAAAAACATGTCTATGATACCATCATCCAAGCGATACAAAATGAAGTCGGTGGATTATATTTTTTGGATGCGCCTGGTGGTACGGGAAAAACCATTTGTGATATCACTCATTTTGGCAGCCATTCGATCGCAACGAAAAATTGCATTGGCACTTGCTTCGTCGGGAATCGCTGCTACTCTATTGGATGGTGGGCGAACAGTGCACTCTGCATTAAAATTGCCATTGAATGTGCAGGTATGCTTATATTTATTGATTGATCACTTTAAAATTTAATCGATATTAATTAAAATGTAATTATTTTCAAATTAACAGGTGATTGAACATTCCACGTGCAATATTTCAAGAAATTCGATGCGATGGCAAAATTTTTGCAACAAGCAGCAATTATTCTATTGGATGAATGTACAATGATGCATAAAAAATCGCTGGAAGCATTACACCATACAATGCAAGATCTACGGCAGAATCAAGAAATTTTTGGTGGTGCATTAATATTATTGTCGGGGGATTTTCGACAAATATTGCCTGTGGTTCCACGATCAACACCGGCGGATGAGAACAACGCATGTTTAAAGCCTTCTCTTCTGTGGCGACATGTGCAAAAATTTACATTAAACATAAATATGCGCGTTCAATTCCACAACGACCAATCTGCAGATCGGTTCTCGAAGCAATTGTTAGATATTGGCAATGGAAAAGTTCGAGTCGATAATACAAATGGATTGATTACATTGCCGAACAATTTCTGTACCATTCTCCAATCAACAGAAGAGTTGATTGAAAGTGTGTTTCCAAATATTGTTCAAAATTACAGGAATCACAATTGGTTGAGAGAACGCGCAATACTGGCACCAAAAAATTTACACGTCAATGCAATCAATTATCAGATTCAAGAAAAATTGCCAGGTGCAGTGACATCATATAAATCTGTTGATAGCGCAATGAATGCAGATGATGCAGTAAATTACACAGGCCGACAAGAAAATGTGTGTCTTAAAGAAGAAGTATTTCTATTACGAATGGCGTTGAGTTTGCTCAAATATCTTTTTTTTCGCTAAGATAGAGCAATTTAAAGTTTATAAATTACTACTACTGCATCATACCTACGTTAGTTCAGTGGTTCTTCAGCTATAGGAAAATTAGCAAATTTATAAAAATCTGTCGTTTATATATAACCTCAAAAATAGGCAAAAACGGTGTTTTTTGCACATTTAGGTTAGGATATCTCAAAATCCTGACGTGATAGAGCAATTCTGCGACCAGATTTGAATTCAGCGCATCGAAAACTTTTATGGTCAAAAAACCCGGTCTCATTTTGTCGGCCTGAGTTATCCAATTGAATTTTTGAATTCATAGGAATCACCTGGTATGCCACCGCATAATTTGAATGTAAAGGTTGGCTCAGCAAATATTTTACTGCGGAATTTAAATGCACCAAAACTCTGCAATGGCACAAGATTAGTAGTAAAAAAAATTGATGCCGAATTTAATTGAAGCGACAATATTGACCGGAACAGCGAAAAATGAAATTGTACTCATACCACGTATTCCACTGATTCCAAGAGACATGCCATTTGAATTTAAGCGTTTGCAATTCCCAGTGCGTCTATCATTTGTCATGTCCATTAATACGGCACAAGGACAAACGCTTCAAATATGTGGATTAAATTTGGAGAAGCCGTGCTTGTCACATGGACAGCTATACGTGGCCTGCTCAAGAGTTGGAACTCCAAATTGTTTGTTTGTGCTCGCTTCCAATGGGCAAACTAAAAATATTGTATATCCAAATATTTTGAATTGACATTAATAATTTTGAAATACAAATTTATAATCTTTCATTCCTTTTTTTGGTTGGTTGCTACGAAGTGCGGGGTCCGCTAGTTAATCTTATAAAATAAAGTCGCTGAATGTCATTGTACGTCCATCACTTCACACAGAATACTCTTATTTTAAAATGGTGTTTGCATTTGAAAGCTTAGCTACGTGAGATAGACATTTTCAATATAATTTGAAGGTATATATTAGAGCGGAGTGGCAAATTGCCAAAAAGTAGTCAAAAATAACAAAAAACCTCTTTTTAGTTGGAAGAGTCAAATGAAGTAAAACTTGATATCCTTTAGACCTTCTAGCTGTTGTCAGCTAACGCGAAACAGGGCAAATAAATAAATATTGTAACGATTTTACTGCAATGCCCCTTATTTGCAATCTTCTGCCAACGTTCGTATCGCTAAACTGTTGAATAAATAACTCCAATATTGAATAAAGGAAAAATGGCCTTTATTAAAGTACTTCACAATAACACTTATACTTTGCCACGAATATCTTGCTTAATAACCAAACTGATTGATAGCTCAAATGAAACTCACTCCTCGCCTCTACTGTCGCGCCTTTTATACTTTTTCATTTCTCATTGCATACTTCTAGGCTTTTCCATTCCAGAACTTACTAGTTAGTTTCAGCTACAAAATCGCCAGCCACAACTACTTTTATAACTTCTCATTTGAGTAATACTTGCACAAATTATTGCCCTCTCTTGTGAGCAATTCAGATAAGATATATATATGCATGTGTTTGTGCATTGCTTCTCTGCTGCTCGTATACGTACATGGTACATATGTGTAGACGCAATTATTGTTTCGTTTATGTAGATACATAATGATTGATCTATGGATGTGCATGATATCACTGTTTAGCATCGGCTTAGAGATGGCAGCACCCCTTAGTTTTGCTAATATTCGTAACACTGCCCTCCACTTAAGTCTGATTGTCCCGATCAGACAAATCTCTCGATCTAAACGCTGCTAGCCTCGCCAAATGAACCACTTTCATTTTGGTTCGTGCATCGTTGATCCGTTTTACAATTTTGTATGGGCCTTCCCAGTTACACTGCAATTTCGGGGACAAACCTTTTTTTTCGTTGTGGGTTATATAGCAGCACCAAATCTCCTTGCTGAAATCCTTCCGAATTAATTGCTTTATCGTACCTCGCTTTCCTCTTGTTACTCATAATCTTTGCTCGTTGCCTTACCAGATCGTGTATCTCTCTCAGCTCTTCTTCCAAGACACCAGTGGATTTCTTGACATTCCTCTCCGCATCGGCATCTATCCCATACTTCAAATCAGCTGGCAGTCGAAGGTCATTGCCAAAAATTACCTTTGCGGGAGTTTGGCCCGTTGCCTAATGTACTGTCGATCGGTAGGCCATCAAGAATAATGATATGTGTGTATCCCAGTCCTTATGGTACTTGTCTACTACTTTCCTTAAATGCTCCTCCAATGTTCTATTGAAACGTTCCACCATACCTTCGGACTGAGGATGCAATGCAGTTGTCCGTGTTTTTCGAATGCCAAACTTCTTGCACATTTCTTGCAACATAGCTGATTCAAAATTCCTGCCTTGTTAAGAATGTATCTCCATTGGTACACCATACCTTGCAACCCATTCGTTTGTCACCACTTCTGCTTCTTGGTTTGGGATTGGGTATGCCACTGGCCATTTACTGAAATATTCCATAACCACCAGTACGTTATTTGTTTCTGTGGTTGCTAGTAGAAAATGGACCTGCGACATCCATGGCGATCCGTTCAAATGGTGCACCTGAAATATACTGCTTCATCTGGCCATGACTTCGTGTTTTGTGCCCTTTCGGTCTGTTGCATACCTCGCAGTTGGCAATCCACTCGGTGACCGACTGAAGGCAACCATCCCAATAGAATCTCTGCTTAATTTTCTCGAGCGTCTTTGTGATTCCAAGATGACCTCCACTTGGACCATTATACAGCTCGCTGAGCACGTCAGGAATTCTCTTTCTGGGAACAACTATTAGTTTCTTCTTACATTGACCATCCTCACTCTCCCATACTCGATGAAGGCAACCGGATATCAATTCTAAACTGTTCCACTGTGCCCAATACGACTTCACAATGGGACTCTCTGCTGACATCTTCTCTCTGCTTGGTCTTTCGTTTCGTTCGAGCCCTTGCATAACATGTGACAGATCTGTATCTTCTAGCTGACACTCTCTTAGTTGTTCCTTGTCCCAGTCATCCGTACACGTTATAGTCATTAGCCGGACATCTATAATGTCTTCTTTAGCCTCGGCCTTTGAACAGTGCTTACATTCCAAACTACATGGTCTTCGTGACATTGCATCGGCATTTCCATGGATACTACCTTTTCGATGCTCAATGGAAAATTCATAGCTTTGTAGTCACTCGATCCACCGTGCCAATTGTCCTTCCGGATTACGGAACTGCAGAAGCCATTTTAACGCTGCGTGATCTGTCCTGACACGGAATCGCTGGCCGTAGGGGTATTTGTGAAAATATTTAATGCACTCTACCAATACCAACAGCTCTCTCCGCGTAACGCAGTAGTTCCTCTCTGGTTTTCCAATCGAACGGCTGTAATATGCAACTACCTTCTCCTGTCCATCGACCAGTTGTGATAAAACGCCTCCTATAGCATATCCACTCGCATCTGTGTCTAGAATAAATGTTGCTCCTGGAATCGGATATTCTAATATTGGGGCAGTGCACAACCGCTCCTTCAGTGTTTGGAAAGCCACTTCTTGCTCCTTCTTCCATTCAAAAGCTTTATTTTTTCTTGTAAGATCATGGAGGCTATGGCCTACGCTGGAAAAATTTGGTACAAATTGGCGATAATATGTGCACAGCCCAAGGAAACTTCTCAATTCATGTAGGTTCTGTGGTCTTGGCCAATCCTTTACAGCCTCTATCTTTTCGTTCGCAGTGCAGATGCCCTCTGTCGTTACCTTGTGACCAAAATAATTTACTTCCTTTTTAAACAGCGTACACTTTTTGGGACTTAACTTCAGACCAGCGCCAGCTATTCTTTGGAAAACTTCCTCCAAATTCTTAAGATGTTCATCAAAGTTCTTCCCCAATACGATGATGTCGTCCAGGTACACCAAGCATGTTTTCCAATGTAGTCCTTTCAGTAGCTGGTCCATGAGTCTCTCAAAAGTAGCTGGTGCATTACAAAGTCCAAAAGGCATCACTGTAAATTGCCAAAGACCATCACCGACACTGAAGGCTGTTTTCTCTTTATCTTCCTCCTTTACCTCAACTTGCCAGTAGCCGCTTTTCAAGTTCAGTGTGGAAAACCGTACCAGATTGCGAGTCCAGAGTGTCGTCCATTCTTGGCAATGGGTAGCTATCCTTTTTCGTAACGTCATTCAACTTCCGGTAGTCCACGCAAAACCTCATTTTTCCATCCTTCTTCTTTACAAGTACTACCGATGAGCTCCGTGGACTAGCTGATGGTTCGATGACGCCGCTGTCGCTCATTTCTTGCATGATTTGACTCACAACTTCCCGCTTCGCCAGTGGAACACTACGTGGAGCTTGACGGATCTTTCTCGCATCTCCAGTGTCAATTTGATGTCTCACAACATTGTTGCGGCCTGGTTTGGAACCATCCTGGTCAAATATGTTCGCGTACTTTAGGAGCAGTTGTTTTGCCTTACTCTGATAGGCTTCCTCTAGCCCCTGCGTCCATGCCGTGGTGTCATTTGAAAGATCAGTATTACTAGATGAAACGTGTTCCTGGGGCTGTTCACAGTTAATAACTACTTCGGCCTCTTGGCATCTTCCCAAAATAGCTCCTTTGGTCAAATTGAATGGTGACTTGAACTCATTGAGTATTCTTACCGGAATACGTGCATCTTGTTTTGTCATAGCCATGGTTTTTCCTACAAGTATGTTCAGTGCTGATTTATTTGCTGCTTCGACAACCCACAATTTGTTTGTCCCACAATCTCCATAAAATTTTGCCCAGATGACTGATTCTGATTTTGATGGTGTTTGCTGACTCTCTTCCACCAGCACTCGTTTACTGCTGTAGCCTCTCTCGTAGCCGAAATTAAGTGGCACATCCATGTTCTTATATCTCATCGTCTTGCTTTGCATGTCGATCTTGATGCCTTGGTCGATTAAGAAGTCCACTCCAATTATGATTTCATCAAACAATCTCTGCCACTATAAAATTGTGTACTACCGTGGCGTTCCCAATTGCGACTTCACATGATACTTCTCCTAGAACCGTGGTGTCTTCTCCAGTGGCTGTACGCAATATTGCTCCATGCAATGGTCTTATTATCTTGTTGACTAAATATGCTCGAATGATGGAATGAGATGCCCCCATATCTACAGTCAGTAAACGTTCCTTTCCATCCACATGTCCTCCGACAGTAAGATTGTTTGACCTTCTTCCAATTTGTGAGGTAGAGATTATGGGGTATTCAATTGAGGGAGCCAGCTGTCACCCCTTGCGGATGACTCGCTTTAGTTTAACGATTGAGTGGACTTAGAGATTTGCTCATCTCCTTCAGCTCTGCGTTTACGGCCACCCACATTGTTGGAGCTATTGGGACCGGTGCTGCAATGTCGTGTAATATGACCTGGGTTGCCACACTTGAAACATTTAATAACTCCGGCATTCTTCTGTTGTGATCCCTTCAGTGCTTCCAAAATTGTGTCTACCCAATCTGGGATTTCCACTTCTACACGATGAGCTTTGTATGCTGGTTTACTCAATAGTGAGGCAGTTTCCTGAGTCAATGCATGTGATACCGTATCTGCAAATGTTGGCTTTGGGTTTGCGTATGTGGCTCGCTTCGTTTCGACGTCCCGTATGCCATTTATAAAGCTCTGAATTTTTACCCTTTCGGTGTATTCCACGGGTGCGTCGGCATTCACCAAATGTGCAAGCCTTTCGACATCTGACGCAAACTCCTGCAAAGTCTCATTAGCTTTTTGGTAGCGGTTTTGCAACTCTATTTGGTGTATCTGCTTCCTGTGTTCGATTCCGTATCGCCTCTCTAGAGCGCTCATCAATGTTTCGTAGTTGTTCCGCTCTCCCTCGGGAATAGTCTGTAGGATTTCAGCAGTAGATCCTTTCAATGCCACGAATAGTGCAGCAACTTTATCTTCAGCACTCCAGTTGTTCACTGCTGCGGTCTTCTCAAACTGAATCTTAAACACCTGGAAAGGAACAGAACCGTCAAAGGATGGTGTTTTTACCTTTGGATTGCTTACTGAAACAGCCGGCCGATTTAGTTGTAACTGCTCCATACGACCTTTTAAATCATCTACTTCTGCCTGAAATTGAGCCATTTTTGCATCCTGCGCTTCCAGTTTTGATGATACCTGTTCCAAAATTTCTGCCGACATTTCAGATATACGTGCCTCTTGCGCTTCCAATTGAGATGCCATATATGTCTTTTGGTCTTCCAGTTGAGATGACACTTGCGACGTCATTTCTGAAATACGTGCCTCCTGTGATTCCAGTTGGGATGCAATATATGTCTTCTGTTGTTCGAGCTGTGTTTCCATCTTGGATGTAATCTATGTCGACATTTCTGACTTACGCGTTTCTTGTGCATCAATCTTCGATGTTATTTTTGATGACATGTCTGACATTTGCGACGATATTGATGTTACTGTCGATGTTTGTGCAGATATTGCAGTCAAAATCATGTTCAAGTCTGTGCTCGTAACTGTCTGCGATGTTTCGTTTTTCTCTTCAATTTTTGTTGTTGTCTCGTCTCCATCAGGATAAAAGACATACTCGTCCACATCGATTCCTTTCGACTCCATTACCTCTCGTAGTCTTGCATGAAGTTCGAGTTTATTGCCGGTTGTATTCAATCCACGGGCTTCCAACTCCTTTTTCAGTTGCTGGATCCTTAATTCACTTAACTTCGCCATGTCCTCGTTGTGCTCTGTAACTTTGCAATTTATTCAACAATTCCTCTTCTGACACCAATTGTAACGATTTTACTGCAACTCCCCTTATTTGCAATCTTCTGCCAATGTTCGTATCGCTAAACTGTTGAATAAATAACTCCAATTATGAATAAAGGAAAAATGGCCTTTATTAAAGTACTTCACAATAACACTTATACTTTGCAACGAATAGCTTGCTTAGTAACCAAACTGATTGATAGCTCAAATGAAACTCACTCCTCGCCTCTACTGTCGCGCCTTTTATACTTTTTGATTTCTCATTGCATACTTCCAGGCTTTTCAATTCCAGAACTTACTAGTTAGTTTCAGTAACAAAATCGCCAGCCACAACTACTTTTATAACTTCTCATTTTAGTAATACTTGCACAAATTATTGCCCTCTCTTGTGAGCAATTCAGATAAGATATATGCATGTGTTTGTGCATTGCTTCTCTGCTGCTCGTATACGTACGTAGTGCATATGTGTAGACGCAATTATTGTTTCGTTTATGTAGATACATAATGATTGATCTATGGATGTGCATGATATCACTGTTTAGCATCGGCTTAGAGATGGTAGCACCCCTTAGTTTTGCTAATATTCGAAACAATATGTAAATCTAAGGCGCGATAACCTCCGAGATTTAAGGCCGACCTTCTCCTCCATTTAATTTTTCGTACACCATTAAAATTTTCCTACAAATTGGCGGGACGGGACTTACTTGTTCTTATGCCGAATCGCCTTAGATTCTTGTAGGCTGACCACGCACTTAACGCGGCTTATACAAGGTATAAAGGGGTCACTTCTGTTGAGCCTTTGGAAGATCAAATTTTTTAGAATAAATGCTGTATTCACCACGTATTCAACTATACACCCATCTTCCCCTACTAATAAATAGAAATAAATTTGTTGGTGTTATTTGCGTCAGACACATATACGCCCTCGGTGTAAGGATACTGGGGAGATGACCGGTAGATGGCTTAGTCACTATGCGCAAACGGAAGGACAGGTGCGAGCTGTAGTAATGGTAAGGAAACAGCTGCATTCATATATGCTGCCTAATTACACTACTGAGGACCTCGTAGTGGTGGCCGTTGAGCAAAGGAATTAGCAGGTATTTATCCTGGCGTCCTGCTACATGGCCCATGCTGCGGAGGTACCACCGATCGAGTGCAAGAGGCTAGTACAGGATGAAGGGCGCAAGGACGGTTGGTCATAGGCGCGGATGCAAATGGGCACCACAATGCGTGGGGAGGAGCAGATACGAACGAGAAGGCGAATCTCTATTTTGTTACATCCTGCATACAAATTTGCAGATAGCTAACAGGGGAAATGTCCCTACATACATTGGTCCAATATCCAGCAATGTTTTGGATATTACACTGAGCTCCGAACGTGATATATCAAGGTATGATTGGGCGGTTCTTGATAGACCATCCTTCTCCGACCATGCGTATATCAGCTTCAGCATCCCCCTAAAGAGGGTAGAGAAGGGAGGAACCTTTAGAAACCCTAGGTCAACAAACTGGACTAAATTCCAGAAACAGGTAGAAACGAAACTGGGACAACCCAAAGAGGTTGCCAATGTGGAAGAACTGGGGGAGTCTAATGAACTCCTAACAAGGACGCTTATGACTGATATAACAAAGCTTACCCTCTAAGAAGATTCGTAGGAAAAGCAAAGCCGCCATGGTGGAGCAATGAGCTGAGTCTTCTAAGAAGACAGGTAAAAGAAATGTTTAAGCAAGCAAAAACAGCGGAAAGCGAAGCGTGTCGGGACGAGTACAGGGATCTACTGAGGATCTACAAGCGTGAAATTTCCAAGGCGAAGAGAATCTCATGGAAGAGTTTCTGTATGGACATAGAGTGCTCCAGCGAAACAGCACGGTTGAGAATAGTCCTAGCAAGGGGAAATATAGTCCAGGGGCTAATAAAGAAAGAGAACGGGGAACGGTCACGTAATATTTAGGAATCCCTTGAGGTGCTTCTCGATACACATTTCCCATCGGGAGATGGTTTAGAAGAGCCAGCAGACAGCACTCACACTTCGATCACGGAACGATTAGTGCCGGGCTTGATGGCCGGTACCAAGATGGAGTGGGCAGTGAAGACGTTTTCTAAATTTAAATCGCCGGGCCCAGATGGTATATTCCCGGCCATGCTACAAGTTTCAAGTAGGGCGGTCGTGGAATGGCTTAAAATAATATTCGATGGGTGCATAAGACTGAATCATGCACCACACTCTTGGAGAACTGCTCGTGTAGCTTTCCTACCAAAGGCGGCGAAGATCGGTCACATGTATCCCAAAGATTATAGACCCATTAGCTTAACATCATTTCTGCTCAAAACCTTTGAGAGGCTGATAGATGTGTTCATAAAGTCCAACGTGGATGAAAAGCTCCTCTCCACAACACAGCATGCGTACACCAAAGGCAAGTTGGTAGACACCGCATTGCATAGGGTGGTAATAAGCACAGAGAAAGCCCTGGAATATAAGGAATATACTCTAGGAGTCATCTTAGACATTGCCGGGGCTTTCAATAATGTTTCTAAATGGGCGATTATGGATGGTATTAATTACATTAAAGTACATCCAGCCTTAACCAGATGGATCGGCTGCATGTTAAATTGCATCACAATGGGGATTGTACGAGGCCACGAAATCAGTAGAGAGGGGAACGCCGCAGGGAGGGGTGCTATCACCTCTGATGTGGACGCTGGTCATCAACCAATTGCTCAGGCGATTTGATGAGGGACCCCAAAAACTTACGGCTTACGCGGATGACGTTGCAATTGTAATAAGTGGAGAGTGCCTAGATTAGCTCTTTGTTGAATCGGGCGCTTCGGAATATTCATACCTGGACATCAAATGTCGGGTTGAAAGTCAACGCGGATAAGACGGATATGGTTTTGTTTACAAAGAGGTACAAGGTCCCAAATTGGATTAGACCTAAGTTAGGAGGGGTGACCCTACAGGAGAAACCTTGCACAAAGTATCTAGGAATCATCCTAGACAGTAAGCTGTCATGGAAGCTCAACGTGGAGGAGAGGGTGAAGAAGGCTTCAACGGTACTTTATGCATGTAAAAGAACGCTGGGGTGAACGTGGGGCTTATCGCCCTTTCTTTCTCATTGGGATTTTACAGCGATTGTAAGCCCTATCCTATACTATGCAGTTCTTGTTTGGTGGAAAGCCACACAACAAGTAACCTACCTCAAAAAATTAGAGGGGTATGCAGACTATCAATGCTTAGCATTACGGGAGCCCTAAAAACAACCCCGACAGCTGCACTGTATTCCATTCTGCACATTCCACCTGTAGACCTGGTAGCAAAGAACATAGCGTTAACAACTGCAACCAGGCTCGGTGCCTCGGGGCAGCTTGAGCGCCAACCATACGGCCATAGTAGTATAGCGTCATCAATCACAAGACGAACAGACTACCTGATTCCCTATCTGCGCTTCGAGCGAGATCTTAAGGCCACAATAGAGGTGGACGGTTGGCGCAAGGGTGCTCAAATGGCGGACGAGGCAATACATGTATACAACGATGGTTCCAAAGTAGTGGAAGGAGTATGGTCTGCGGTATACTGTGCTGATCCGGAAATAAACAGATCCTACAGGCTGCCGGATTACTGTGGCGTTTTCGAAGCGGAAATAGTAGCCGTAACCAAAGCAGTAGAAACCCAAGAAGAAAATAGCCCTGCAATCGTGTTAACTTTTATATTGACAGTCAAGCAGCAATTAAGGCAATAATCTCGCATAGCACAGCATCTAAATGCGTGTTAGAGTGTAGGCAGTCCCTGAAGAGAATCGGGACAGGGAGAAGCATACATCTATATTGGGTCCCAGGGCATATGAGAATAGATGGGAATGAAAAAGCGGATGAACTAGCTAAAAAGGGCGCACCCTTCAAGCTTGCTCCGTAGACGTCCCAATTAGACTGGGCGAAATTAAGCGAGGGCGAAAGGTGCACATGATCGACCAAGCAGGAAAGGCGTGGGTTCAAGCGCGGGGCTGTAAAGTGCCGAAGATTATGTGCAGGTCTTACAACCTTAGACTAACAAAGTTGCTTCTACCATTAAAAAGAGAAGACTGTAGACTTATGACGGGTATTCTGACTGGACACTGCCTTCTGGCGTCACATTCCTTTAAATTAGGCTTGGTCAGTGATAGCAGATGTAGGAAGTGCGGGCTGGAGGAGGAAACGATAGAGGACGTTTTGTGCTCTTGCCCTGAGCTTGCCAGGCTAAGGCTCCAGCTATTAGGAGTGATACAGCTGTCAGATCTAGAAGCAGCAAGTGGCTTAAATCCTAGGAAGCTTGTAGCATTTGCTAAGAGGTCGGAGTTATTTTATTACATAGGTCCTGGTTTTGATGAGGTTTTTCAGTTTGGTCGTTAAAACAAACTTCTGGTAATACTACGGACTTATTTAGTTTATGTGAGGTCCTCATGGACCGGCCAGTTCAACCTAACATAACCTTGCAGTTAAAAAGAGGTAGAGTACTAACAGTTAACAAAGGGATCCGCAGTTAACATACGTCCACAAATGTCGGTAGAGGTACCAAAAGAAATGTTTTAAGCTAAATAACTATCGTGCCAAGGCTGATATTAAAAATTTTACTTTGGTCAGGACCTTTGTGCAAAAAGCAATTGTACATTATGTAAAACCACAACAACGTATTTTTATAAAAATAAAAATTTATAGTTTTTTTATCATGATTTAAAATGAATATAATGTAACTATGTTATGGCCTTAATAATTTGTTTTCAAACTCAAAGCTAAAAGGTATGGGTTGTAGAGTGGGAAAAATATATTAAATGTCGGATGCCCCAGTGCATATGTCTGTAAGTGCTGCCGATTATTTTATTTTTTATTTTATTTATTTATTTCTTACAGCTTATACTAAGCCTAATTTATACCTATATATAGTAATTAATCTATAATCTAATTAAAGTATTTTATATGCATCTATTGACTGCCCAAATGGAGAGAGAGATGGTTAGCAGACGAATGACACAAATGCAAGGATTTTACGAGTTGTATCTGGCGCTGTTAACTTATTTAAAGTGCGAAGGCAACATCTGAATGGTGATGCACTTATTTTGTTGAGTTATGCGTTAGAGTATGAGCTTCGGCTACTTTTTGCGTACGTGGGAAGGCTTCCTAGTGCCAGCGTAGAGTAATGGGGATGTATGGAATGCTATTGGTTTGAAAGTTTGCCCATCTTGCACTATAATGGCAGTGTTTTATAGTAATTGTACAATTTGTATTTAGATTCCCTTATGTTACGACTTGCTTTTAGATCTTTAAACTTTTCTGAACCAATGCCTTGGTATGAATCTCGATGCCTTTTAATTGCACTAAACACGTTTGAAAATAGAAGTTCCATTCTATCTTGCTCATTTGTCATTGGCATAATTTCAGGGAACGTTGATTGACCATCACTTCTTGATAAAATTCAGTTTAATGTACCATGCATAAACCTCCGACAGTTTGAACCCTTAAAAATTGGGTTTTCCATAACTATTTATGGTGTAAATGCTCCTATTTCTAAGGCTTGTGCTGATCTGAATACGTTTTTTAACTCCTCAGGTGCTGACTACACTTTTCCTTACGCTGCCTTAATTAACAATTTAAGATCTTATTTTTCTTAGGATTAAGTTGATGTAAAAATTTGCATACTATAGTCTGTAAGGATCTATAAATTCAAAGACTCAACTTAAATAAATAAACAAATAAATGTCATTTGGTAATTCATTGTAGAATTTTAGTCCTTTATAGTACAAATTACATTTGTCTGCTTCTGTTCTATAAGCAGGTAAAGTAAAATCATTTCTTCTCCTTGTATTGACGGAATGAAAATTTCTTACATATTTTATGATAATTTTCAAATAATGAGGCAAGTTGCCTTCTATTATGTTTCTAATAAATTTCATCGTATGATAAAACAGTACCTGTTTAATGCTTAGCCAATTTAGAGCGGCGTGCATATCTCTGATAGGTGTGTCATAGCGTTGCCTAAGAATAAATCGCATAGCTCGGTTCTGTTGCTTTTGCAGTTTGTAAATTTGGCTATCTCTCATAATGAAGAGTTCGAGTATCGATCTGTTAACCATTACTTTGGACCGTCTACTTAAGTACTTGCAGGTTCTTTGCATGAAATATATCTGTTTGGCTATTTTCCCAACCGTGTAATCTCTGTGCTCACTAAAGTTGTGTTTATCATCGATTTTGATTCCTAAATACTTGACAGTACTGACTTTGTCAATAGCTTCGCTGTTTATATTTAGAAGTGGTAACTCATTGTTTTGAAAATTCTTTCTTGATATAACCATACATTTTATTTTGCTTATATTCAGTTTCAATCTATTCGAGCATAACCAGTCATATACTATATTTAAGTCTACTTGTAATTTTATATATATTTCAGTGATATTATCTCCACTAAGCATCAACAATGTATCGTCAGCAAAGAGTTTATTATCACAGTACTTTAGAGAATTGGTTATATCATTAATATAATTATTAAACAGTATAGGTGCCTTGCGAAAGTCCAACCCGGACCTCTTTTTTTCTGACAGAGATGATCCAATTACAGTTCTTTGACTTCTATTCATGATAAGGTTTTGGAATCATTTTAGCTCCGTTTCAATAACACCTACGACATAAAGTGTTTTTAGCAATAAATTTTGATCGATAGTCTCAAAAGCACGTTTTAAGCCTAGGAATACAGCTATTATATGTTTATTTCTGCTCAGATCTTCTTTCCAGTTTGCTAAAACAAGGTTCAAGGCATTCGATAATGTACTGATTAGGAATGAGACCTTGTTTCGACACTGAGGTTCTCAAATCCAGAGTTGTTAACTTGTCGTAATTGGTTGACAAGTCTATCACATGCATAATATTCCCAAGAAGTTATGGTTCTTCTAGCTCTCATTTGAAATTCTCTGTCTAACTTGATTTTGAATTGTATACTTTTGTTCCATAGCAAAATACCTAATTAGGCCAACTAACTGCTTGCTATATTTATTTATTTATTAATTCAGTCTATGAACATACAGTTCTTACAAACTGCCAATAATGGTAGATACAAAAAATACTACGACAAAGAAAACAAAATATACATGTAAATATATAGCTTACAAAAAATAATAGGTTCTTATAACTATCAAATTAAAAACAATTAAATAGCTGACTTTAAAATATTTATAAAAGCGTCCCTACACATCGAAAAATCAAGCTCAATAGAAGATGAAATCTTATTGAAGTCGTTCAGGGCGCGTGCAATTGGCGCATTCCTTCCATAATTGGTTCTAATATTGATACCATAAAACGGGCAAACATTACGAAGATCCCTCCTTGGAACATTAAAATTAATTTCCAAAAGAAGGGCAGCGCAGTCTACATCTCCGTGGATAATACCAAACAAGAAAATAAAGGAGAGAATATATCTAATGGCTTCCAGGGATTTAAGATTCAAAGTAAACGAGCAGTATATAGAGAAAGAGGGTATATAAATCTTAATGACCATAAAGCATGCTTAAGAATAACTTTTCGAACTCGCTCAAGCCTGTTGCTTGAGAATTGTTGGAAAGGTCTCCAAATGATGGTAGCATACTCAAGATGAGAACGCACGAATGAGGTGTAGAGTACTTTTAAAGTATACGTGTCAGAAAACTCCAAATTATTACGCCGAATTAAGCCTAGCATAGCATAGGCATTGGCAATGATGAAATCAATAAGGTTCACGAACAGAAATTTTGTATCAAAGACAACTCCAAGATCTTTGATTTTATCAACAGTCTGCAACGTACTGTTAGCTATGCTATACGAAATGTTGAGATTTGAACGATATTTTAAGTAGGTTACGTGGAAGCATTTATTGATATTTAATAAAAGATAAGATCTAATGCACCAGGAGTAAAGTTTATCAATTTCAACTTGAAGATAATCTAATCATTTGAGGAATTTACAACATTGTAAACTTTGAGATCATCGGCGTTCAACAGAAATCTAGCGTAAGAGAAGCATTAGCTAATGTCATTGATGAATAAGACAAAAAGTAATGGTCCTAAAATACTACCCTGCGGAACGCCCGATGTCACCAAGAAGGGATCGGATGATACGCCATCAATAGAGACGGCACACCATCTGTTACATATATATTATTTTAGCCATTGCAAAAAGGTTGAGTGAAAGCCAAGACAGTACAGTTTGTGAATGAGAATATCATGTGATACCTTATCGAACGCTTTGGAAAAGTCGGTGTAAATACAGTCGACCTGATGACCAGATGAAAAGGCAGTGATACAATATTCACTGAACTCCACAAGATTGGAAACGGTAGAGCGCCCAGAAAAAAACCCATGCTATTTCGGACAGATCAAGTGCTTCACTAAAAATAAATATTTTCCTTGAAAATGCACTCAAATAACTTAGAAACAGTGGGAAGCTTTGAAATAGGTCCTTAATTGCAGACATCAGTCTTACTGCCAGATTTATAAATAGGAGTTATCGAGGCGATTTTCCAAGCATCAATAAACTCACCAAAGCTAAGTGTCCAATTTAAGATGATTTCTAACGGGACGTGCATCCTTTTAACAAGACAGCCGAGATACCATCAGAGTCAGCTTTAGTAGAGTTATCCAGTTTTGAGATACCACTTATGATATCTTCAAATTAAATTGACACTGAACCAAAATTTAGGGACGAAGGAATTTCAGACGAGAAGTCAGACGAGGGAATAGCATCATGGTTAGCAAAATTAGAAGACGGTAGCGGGCACCGGGGAGCTTCTGTCATGCTTCTGTTAAGATTTATGTTGTAATCCCCAAAGAAGACGACTTTGTCATTTGTAAAACAGTTGTTGTTTAGAATTTCGTTTAGATATGAAATAAAGTCAGCATCACTCGCACTAGGCGAATGATAAATCAATCCTATTTGATACTGGGAAAATATGTTTTTGATTTTTATTATTATACACCAAATATTTTTGTTCAGAGTATTATTGTAAACTATTTTATACTCTAGTGGGTCATGTACATATGTATACTAAAACACCCCCTGTATGCCTGCTATGTGAATTACACCTTAAAGGTTTGTATGTTGATATCTATCTGTAACTCTAGGTTTGTTATTTCATCTGTCGAACAGCTTTCTGAACACAGAATCAGATGAGGTTTCCAAAGTTCGGTAAGGCGTTCTAACTCACCTTTATTAGCACCAATACTATTTATACATATTTAAATATATACAGTGCAGCTCATTTAATGCTCGTTGCTAAACGCGCACTTTATTTTTTAACTGTGCGTGTTTTTGGTACGCTGGGCAGTCTTTACTGAAACCGTGATGATTGACATCGACGTCAATTACTTTCTTTTTCACCAGTTCACAACAGTTAATATATTTAATCGTATTTGGTGTACATTCCTTGCTGTCGTGGGATCCAGCACATTTGCTACAAGCCACTTTATTTGTTAAGGTTATGATGTCAAACATTTTCCATAATTGAGTCGTGCGAATAACAAATAAGCAAAAACGTTTCCTTCTAGATTTCAGGAGTTTAAACAATAAGAATACTTCTACATTTAGATTAAAGCTAATTATATAAAGATATTCTTTTTACTCGATCTTGAGTAAATTTTTGGTTCGAAGTGCCTAATTAAAGTTTGAATGTCCTTAATGATCAAAAATACAAAATATTTATACAGCTTTTTCAAAGGATATTTCGATTGAAATTTCCTATTATATAAGCTTTATATTTTTATGAAAAGAACAAAGTGAGAGTAATGGGGATGTATGCAGTGCTATTGATTTGAAAGTTTGCCCATCTTGCACTATAATGGCAGTGTTCTATAGTAATTGTACAATTTGTATTTAGATTCCCTTATGTTACGATTTGCTTTTTGATCTTTAAACTTTTCTGAACCAATGCCTTGGTATGAATCTCGATGCTTTTTAATTGCACTAAACACGTTTGAAAATAGAAGTTCTATTCTATCTTGCTCATTTGTCATTGGCATAATTTCAGGGACCGTTGATTGTCCATCACTTCTTGATAAAATTCAGTTTAATGTACCATGCATGAACCTCTGACAGTTTGAACCCTTAAAAATTGGGTTCTCCATAACTATTTATGGTGTAAATGCTCCTATTTCTAGAGCTTGTGCTGATCTGAATACCTTTTTTAACTCCTCAGGTGCTGACTACACTTTTCCTTACGCTGCCTTAATTAACAATTTAAGATCTTATTTTTCTTAGGATTAAGTTAATGTAAAAATTTGCATAATATAGTCTGTAAGAACCTATAAATTCAAAGACTCAACTTAAATAAATAAACAAATAAACATCATTTGGTAATTCACTGTAGAATTTTATTCCTTTATAGTACAAATTACATTTGTCTGTTTCTGTTCTACAAGCTGGTAAAGTAAAATCATTTCTTCTCCTTGTATTGACGGAATGAACATTTCTTACATATTTTATGTTAGTTTTCAAATAATGAGGCAAGTTGCCTTCTATTATGTTTCTAATAAATTTCATCGTATGATAAAACAGTACCTGTTTAATGCTCAGCCAATTTAGAGCGGCGTGCATATCTCTGATAGGTGTATCATAGCGTTGCCTAAGAATAAATAGCATAGCTCGGTTCTATTGCTTTTGCAGTTTGTAAATTTGGCTATCTCTCATAATGAAGAGTTCGAGTATCGATCTGTTAACCATTACTTTGGACCGTCTACTTAAGTACTTGCAGGTTCTTTGCATGAAATATATCTGTTTGGCTATTTTCCCAACCGTGTAATCTATGTGCTCACTAAAGTTGTGTTTATCATCGATTTTGATTCCTAAATACTTGACAGTACTGAGTTTGTCAATAGCTTCGCTGTTTATATTTAGAAGTGGTTACTCATTATTTTGAAAATTCCTTCTTGATATAACCATACATTTTGTTTTGCTTATATTCAGTTTCAATCTATTCGAGCATAACCAGTCATATATTCTATTTAAGTCTTCTTGTAATTTTATATATATTTCAGTGATATTATCTCCACTAAGCATCAACAATGTATCGTCAGCAAAGAGTTTAATATCACAATAGTTTGGAGAATTGGTTATATCATTAATATAGACATCAAACAGTATAGGTGCCAGGACAGACCCTTGCGGAAGTCCAACAGGCAACTCTCTTTTTTCTGACAGCGATGATCCAGTTACAGTTCTTTGACTTCTCTTCATGATAAGGTTTTGGAAACATTTTAGCTCCGTTTCAGTAACACCTGTACTATAAAGTGTTTTTAGTAATAAATTTTGATCGATAGTCTCAAAAGCACGTTTTGAGCCTAGGAATGCAGCTATTATATGTTTATTTCTGGTCAGATCTTCTTTTCAGGTTACTAAAACAAGGTTCAAGGCACTTTCACAAGAATATTTTTTCCGAAAACCTGATTGCTGCGGTATAATAACTCTATTATCATCAAGGTACTTCACTAGCTGGTTTTTAACTACAGTTTCCAGTATCATTTCATCACACGCTAACGTGTTAATTCTTCCTAATTAATCTCATCAGCTCTGATAGTATTCTTGACTTTCCCTATTGGTACCACAATCGAAGTTTTCCATAGGTTAGGAACTAACACTTTGTCTATACTTTCATTTACAATTTGAGTATAGAAGTATGTTATAGAGTTCCTTATGACTCCTTCAGTTATAAGTTCTTTCCCTCCAATTTTATTTTTCAATTTACTATTTCTAGTATATCGCTTGCAGATACCTTCTGAAATTTGAAAGTTAGAGTGATAATTTGAACAGCCAAAAATCTTACGTTATTGTTATTAACTGGAATATTCGAGCTGCTTTCGACTATACTGTCAATGAAATAGTTATTGAGCGACTGGGCTATTTCATTCTCCTCAGTATATAGTTGTTCGCTTATCAATATTTTATTTACTCCATTATTTTCTTTGGACATACATATACTTTTCTTCAAATGGTTCCACTTTGCCTTACTATCCCCAATATTATGTGTGATTCTTTGTTCCATATACTTGGCCTTTTTAATCTTTATAAGACGTTTATACCTGCGCTTTGTAAGGTTGTATTCATTCCATTCACTGTTCTTTGAACTATTTTGTATAGATTGCATTTATATTTTTGCAGATTCGATAGTTCAAAGTCGTACCACTTGTTTATAAGTTTCACAGTGATTTCTCCAGAGTATGTGAATGTAGTCATTATATTCGATAATGTAATGTTTAGGAATGAGACCTTGTTTTCGACACTGAGATTCTCAAATCCAGAGTAGTTAAGCTGTCGTAATTGGTTGACAAGACTATCACATGCATAATATTCCCAAGAAGTTATGGTTCTCAGTCTAACTTGATTTTGAACTGTATAGTTTCGTGATCAGAAATCTGATGCTCTTCCAATTTTTCAAACGATATTGATTCACTATTCGTAAAGAGCAGATCAATCATTGTTTCGGTATTATCGGTCTTTCGGGTGTAAAAATCTATTTTTTGCTACATAGCAAAAGACCTAAATAGGTCAACTAACTGCTTGCTATATGTCGTGCTTCTGTTAAGATTTATGTTGTAATCCCCAATGAAGACGACTTTGTCATTTGCAAGACAGTTGTTTTTTAGAATTTCGTTAATTAGGCCGTGTGAATAACAAATAAGCAGAAACGTTTCCTTCTAGATTTCAGGAGTTTGAACAATAAGAATACTTCTACATTTAGGTTAAAGGTAATTATACAAAGGTATCCTTTTTACTCGATCTTGAGTAAATTTTTGGTTCGAAATGCCTAATTAAAATTTCAATGGCCTTAACAATGAAAAATACAAAATATTTATACAGCTTTCTATTGAAGATTCCTATTTTATAAGCTTTATAGTTTTATGAAAAGAACAAAGTGTATACTTAATTAGTTTTATTTGTTTCCAAACTGATATTATGTTCGCACGCATTTCACCTTGCATAAAAAGAAACAGGAGCAGCAGACTGAGCGAATACTAGTAGCTTTCCGTTGAGAACGATCAGAATCAAAACCCTGATAGTTGCCAGCAGTCAACCGATGAACCTATGTGTACTGTTTCGTGGCTGACTGTTTGGGGTGGTGAGGAGCGGCGGCAAGCAGATATGCTTGCGAACCCAGGCTAGCTTGTCGTCTTGGGCGGGGTATTACACCACCGTCCTCACCCGCAGCCACATGAACAAAAAGGGTTCATACCTGCATATGTATTGGAAAGAAAGTGGAAGCTGAAAAAGATGTAAATATACGTGAGGGGCATAGTTAGAAGGGGGAAAGCATAAAGGGCAGAAAAAGATTAAAGTATGTCCCATCAGGTGGAGTGCTCCTACCCTCTTCAGCGCAACTTGCGCTGAACAATGGGCGCTGTGTCGACTTATATTTCCTTACAGGGCCCCCAAACCTGACACCAGTCTGTCCGTCTGTCACTCGGTCATTTTTCCCTACAACTCACCTTCACCTAACCTTGCCACGCAAGCGCAGCATCAACACCAAGATCCAACACCATCATCCAAACATTTTTAAATTTTATTAACTATTCGATCTTGCTTAAGTCTACACCCTAGAGCTATCTAATCCATCGAATGAAAAACAAAGATATTCGCGAATAAAAAAAACCCGCTTAAAATTTAATTTCAAAAAAAGCAAAATAAATTTAAATTCAGTTCGATTCAATACAATTGTTTGTATCGAAAACAAAAACGTAAAAAAAAGAAAACAAGGGGTAAGATTCCTTATATCCATAAAAATATTTATGAGTCACCCTAATGTATTATCCTACCAGCTAGAAAAAAATCAGCAAAATTCAATAAAAGGCCAAAAAAAAAAAAGATTCAAAAACCCTAATCCCTGACCTACCCCAATCGCACAAGTAAATCTAAAATCAATTTTGTACAAAGCAAAAGTAGGTCATCAAGGAAAAGCAATTTATTCGATTCGGCATTTTTCGCAATGTTTTTCGGGATATTTTCGTGGCTAATTAAGAATTATTTCGGAATCATTTTTGTATTACATTTATTTTTGTCTACATCCGCTTTTGGATAATTTCAAAATAATTTCATAATTGTTTTCGGCCTAGTTTCAGAACGATTTCCGAACCATTTCGTAGTTGTGTTGGTGAATAACAGCAGCCATAATCACTTGTAGACCATTTTGGGATCCCTTCAGGGCCATTTCGGAAAGGTTTTCAAGATAGTTTCGTGGCTAATTGAAAACCATTTCAGTTTCATTGCATATGATTTCATTTTTATCCATATCCGCTGTTGCCACGAAATTGCTCATATATACATATCATCCCGAATCCCCAATCCCGATCTCGAAAAAACACCACAGTAGCCAATAAATTATACTAGCTGCAGAACTTAACCGCACTGGAACAATATACTATAAAAGCGTGCAATTACTGGCATATGCTGATGACATTGATATCATCGGCCTAAACACCCGCGCTGTTAGTTCTGCTTACTCCAAGCTGGAAAAATAAGCGGTAAAGATGGGTTTGATGGTGAATGAGGACAAAACGAAGTACCTGCAGTCATCGAGCAAAGAGTCAGCGCATATGCGCCTTGGCAACCACGCTACTGTTGGCAGCCATAATTTCGAAATAGTAAAAGACTTCGTTTATTTGGGAACCAGCATCAACACTAGCAACAACATCAGCACTGAAATCCAGCGAAGAATCAATCTTACCAATAAATGCTACTTTGGACTAGGTAGGCAATTGAAAAGTAAAGTCCTCTCTCGGCGAACGAAAATCGTACTCTACAAGTCACTTATCGTACCCGTCCTGCTATATGGGGCAGAAGCATGGACCATGACAACAGCAGATGAAGCGGCTTTGGGAGTGTTCGAGAGAAAAGTTCTTCGAAAGATTTATGGACCTCTACGCGTTGGCGATGGCGAGTACCGAAGAAGATTTAATGATGAGCTGTACGAGCTATACGCAGACATCAACATAGTCCAGCGAATTAAAGCGCAGCGGCTGCGCTGGCTAGGCCATGTTATGCGAATGAAAGATGATGCTCCGGCCAAGAAAGTGTTTCTATCGGAACCCGCCTATGGAAGCAGAGGTAGAGGGCGGCCCTCACTCCATTGGAAGGACCAGGTGGAAAACGATTTAAACTCCCTTGGTGTGACCAATTGGCGCCGGTTGGCGGAGCGAAGGAGCGACTGGCGCGCCTTGTTGGACGGCCATAACCGTTTAGACGGTTAAGCGCCAATTAAGTAAGTAAGTAAGCCAATAAGTTAACAAAAAATCAATTTCAAAATAAATGGGAAGTCATCCCGAAATGAACCTTAATTAGTAGCGATATGATTCTGAAACAATCTAGGATTGGTGCCAAAATTCTTCCTATTTCCAGATCACTTTTGGATAATTTTGGAATTATTTTCAGGACAACTTCGGCGCTACTTTGATGCAATTTAAAAATTTCTCTAAAAATCTTTTCGTGGCTAATTCAAGATCGTTTCGGTGCTCTTCCAGAAACATCTTCATATCATATTTATTTTTTTTACATCCGCATTTGCCTGTAATAAGGCTAACCCATTACAAAACCCCAAATTGATCTCGAAAACAACAATAAAATGATTCAAAAATTATACCAAAATTTTCCATAAATAACCCCAAAGTGACATGCAAGTAAGTCACGAAGCGTATCCGAAAGCAATCCCGAAATTGTTACAAGATAAGCGCTTAAACTATGCCGAGAGCTAATCCGTGATAGGGGGGAAATTCTACAGAAGTAGCACCAAAAACATTTTGAAACAGTTTCGTATTGATCCCGAATGTAAACCCGAAATTATTTCGAAATGGCCCTGAAATTATACGGTTCCCGAGCAATCGCTAATTATAAAAATATCTAATATATATGTAGTTTTGAATTTTAAACTGAATGTTTTTAGCGACCTTTTTATATGTAAATATGTTGAACTTTAGCTGGCTCGAGGTCAGTAAAACTACGATAACCGTTCTCAAGGATCTGTGTATAAATGTGATATAAACAATTTTCTTAATACCAAAAACAACGTCAAAACATAAACAATATTTGTATATACATACACATTGTTTACTATATAGTTTGGCAGCTTAAGTAGAGGTTATGTTGCGAATAGAGTGGAAGGCAGTGGACTAGGCAGTCGAATGTCATATAATGAAGGAATGGTGTTCGGAGTTTTTTCAAAGTTAAAAAAAAAATTAAAAAAGCTTTAATAATAAATAAAACTATTGATTTAATAACAACAAAAACGCCATTTATATTCTGTATACATAAATTTGTAAGGATTATCCCACTTTAAAATTTGAATTAAATAATCTAAAGTTTTTTTTTGAAACTGAGTCGAGAACTGTGCGTGTGAATGTGCGAATTTTCATCGATCAGCTGTTAGTTGCGCTACTTGGTAAAATTTACAATGTACATACATTTCTTTGCACGTCTTTATAACTTGACGCGGAGCTTAACACTGTCTATTTGATCGTTAGTAAATGACGAAACAAGTGAGCAACGCCATCGGTATCCGTTTTGTAGTTTAGCCGAATGTCTGGTGGAGTGTTAATTATATGTAACATTTCTAGTTTAAATCGTTTGTTGTAGTGTTGTTCTTGTTGTAATATTGTTACTTTTTCGAAGTTGGGGGAGTGGCCGCTACATGCACAGTGTGCCATAGGTTCAGTTTTTTGTGTATTTGAATGATGGCACTGTTTAACGTCGCATTTGTGTTGTGCTAGTCTGGTTTTTAACTTTGATTTCGTTGTGCCAATATACATACTTTTGCAAGGTTCTTGGTTATTGCCGTTACATGGAATTTTATAAATTACATTACTTTTTTCTAATTGAGGTATTTTTAACTTAGTTTTGTTGAACATGGTTTTCAGAGTGTTGGTAGGCTTATGGGCTATTCTTACCTTTTCTTTATCATAACAATCTGACTTCGCTAGTCGTTCTGATAAATGAGGTACATAAGTGACGGATTTGAAAATTTTTTTAGGGGTTTCACGGTCTTGTTGATTTTTTGTAAATTTGGCTCTTTTTAATAGTGTTTTTATCATGTTTTCCGGAAATTCGTTGTCTTTTAACAGTAATTTTGCTTCTTTTTTAATCTCATTGTGGTAAACTGCGTCTGTTATCTGCAACATACCTCGTATACAGCCCATTGCTGTATTTATTATCATCGTTTTGGGATGTTTCGAATGAAAGTTGATGATTCGTCTGGATGCTGTTGCTTTTCTATACCACTTTAGTTTTAGTCAAGGTACGGCAATGAGTTTTCTTCTTCAAGTTCTATAGTGATTTAATATTTCTGTCAAACGAATTTAATATGTTTAGCGTATTTTGTACTTCATCCTCCCGTATGATCGCAAATAAATCATCGACATATTTGGTGAATATTCTGGTTTACGGCTTAGCTTTTCCATAGTTTTGTTGAGCAATTCTTCCATTATGATATCCGCTATGACTGGGGATGCAGGGATCCCATTGGCATTCCTTTTAATTGTGTATATAACGTATCATTAAATTTGAAGTATCTAGTTTCTTCAGTGCAAAATTTAAGTATGAAAATTTGTTTGGGTATATTAGTGTGTGTTTTTTAAAATATTCACGATATATTTGCACAAACTGTATGATGGTGAACCAGTGGCAGAACAAAGAGGTCCGAGTGGCGTTCCTTCTTTTTGTATCTTGGGAAGTCCATAAATACTGGGTGCTAGCGCGGTGGTTGTGGTTAATTTGTACTTTTCAGCTTTTGAGATACACCCGATTTTAAAAAGTTTCTCTACGAGACTGTTATTTTTATTTTGCAACCTTGATGTAGGATCCTGTCTTTGAATTCGATACGTAGTCAAGTCATTTAAATATCACCCATTTTGCTGTTATAGTCATTTATGTCCATAGCTACGGTTTTGTTTCCCTTGTCCGATGTTGAAATTCTAATGTTGTAATTTTTGCTTAGAAATTTCTGCGTCTGTTCCACTGTGTCTAATATTGCACGGTCTATTGCACATTCCTTATTAGTTGTTGTATGATTTTTTATTAAAAGCGTGAGTTTAGTGCGGGCTTCTTTTTGTATCTCTTTTTCTTTATTACTCTGTATAAGTTCCTCTCCGTCAGCAATATACTGGAAGAGTGGGAAACGTTGATTTTTTACCGGTAACGCGAACTTCGGTCCCTTTGCGAGAAGCGCTTTGATATCTTGTGGGAAGTCGATGGTCGTTTTGTTTACAAACCAATCTTCGTGGTTGTTGTTAGTAAGTATGCTATTTTGTTTGTTTCTTAATTTCTCATGTTTTGCCACTTGCCTATTTTTTACCAATGTTGTTAGTTTATTTGTGACGTTTTCTTCATTTTCCATAAATTCTCGCAGATCACATGCACTCAAAGCTTTCTTTAGTTTTGTTGTTATGTCATCCAATCGCTTATTGTCTCTTTAGTATGTTGTGTTTGTGTTTAAGAAGTAGGTTTAATACTTTTGTATGATAATGCTGTGTATATTTGTCTAACGTTCTGTCTATGTTTTGATGTATGTCTCGTTTATACACAAATAGTTTATAAGATTTTGTACAATTTTTAATAAAATTAGGTATAAGTTTAGATTTTCTGCATTTTAACAAAAATTTTATACTAAACTTAGGCTTTACCACTTTCTTCGATGTAACTTGCAACTTGTTTATTATCCATTTGGAGATGTTGTTGTTGTTTTTTATATCTGCATAACCCATTTTTGCTGTGTCTATGCTTAGTATTTGTAAACTGAATGTTTTTAGCGACCTTTTTATATGTAAATATGTTGAACTTTAGCTGGCTCGAGGTCAATAAAACTACGTTGAATAAAACCACAGGTTTTTAAACTAATTTATTCCAATATATTTCGGTTATTCCGCGATAACCGTTCTCAAGGATATGTGTATAAATGTGATATAAACAATTTTCTTAATACCAAAAACAAAACGATGGAAAAGCTAAGCCGTAAACCAAGAATATTAACCAAATATGTCGGTGATTTATTTGCAATCATACGGGAGGATGAAGTACAAAATACGCTAAACATACTAAATTCGTTTGACAGAAATATTAAATTCACGATAGAACTTGAAGAAGAAAACTCATTGACTCTATTATAATCCGCAGAGGAAATCAGCTAAAACTAAAGTGGTATAGAAAAGCAACAGCATCCAGACGAATCATCAACTTTCATTCGAAACATCCCAAAACGGTGATAATAAATATAGAAATGGGCTTTATACGACGTATGTTGCAGATAACAGACGAAGTTTACCACAATGAGATTAAAAAAGAAGGAAAATTGCTGTTAAAAGACAACGAATTTCCGGAAAACATGATAAAAACACTATTAAAAAGAGCCAAATTTACAAAAAATCAACAAGACCGTGAAACCCCTAAAAAAATTTTCAAATCCGTCACTTATGTACCCCATTTATCAGAACGACTAGCGAAGTCAGATTGTTATGATAAAGAAAAAGTAAGAATAGCCCATAAGCCTACCAACACTCTGAAAACCATGTTCAACAAAACTAAGTCAAAAATACCTCAATTAGAAAAAAGTAATGTAATTTATAAAATTCCATGTAACGGCAATAACCAAGAACCTTGCAAAAGTATGTATATTGGCACAACGAAATCAAAGTTAAAAACCAGACTAGCACAACACAAATGCGACGTTAAACAGTGCCATCATTGAAATACACAAAAAAACTGCACTTATGGCACACTCTGCAAGTAGCGGCCACTCCCCCAACTTCGAAAAAGTAACAATATTACAACAGAACAACACTACAACAAACGATTTACACTAGAAATCTATACTATAATCTCTAGAAAATCGTGTCTGTACATCCAAGATTTCTAAAAAAAAAATGAGTGTACTTGACGTTTGGAATGTCGTAGAATCCATCGGCACCACTTTTTTCTGTTTTTCTGTTTGTCGGTTTGTCTGTATGATATCGATAATCTCGGAAACTAACGAATGGATTTTTATGAGACTTTCACAGATGGATAGCCTGTAATCCAGAAGGGAATCTAGAACTTATTTCATTAAAATCGCGTAAGAAACAAAAAAGATATAGTTGTTTAAGCTATAATTAAGCTACTTTTAAGGATTTTTTTTTTTTTTTTTTTTTGAAAAACGAAGGAAAATGCACTTAGTTTCCAAACAAATATCAAAGAATGCCTTTGCAAAGTTTTTTTTCAATTTCATATAAATTAAAAATCAAATTTATGATAGATACAGTGGCGTACCAAAAAAAAATTATTTTACGCTCCCATATTACGATAATCGGTTAAAATGAGGTTAACTAAAACCTCTAAATATGCGTACAATATGGGCACCAACAATAGAGGAGGATCACAGGTTTCATTTGAATTTCGTGATATTTCGATAAAGTAATCGATAACTGAGTTATCGGTCAAAACGTATTTGCTCCAAAATCTATAAATTTACCTAAAATCTATCTATCTATCTTCTATCTATCTATATTCTATCTATATTCTATACTATAATAAAACTCTATAAAATCGTGTCTGTACATCCAAGATTTCTAAAAAAAAAAAATGAGTGTACTTGACGTTTGGAATGTCGTAAAATCCATCGGCACCACTTTTTTCTGTTTGTCTGTATGATATCGATAATATCGGAAACTAACGAATGGATTTTTATCAGACTTTCACAGATGGATAGCCTATAATCCAGAAGGGAATCTAGATTTTATTTCATTAAAATCGCGTGAGAAACAAAAAAGATATAGTTGTTTAAGCTATAATTAAGCTACTTTTTAGGATTTTTTTTTTTTGAAAAACGAGGGAAAATGCACTTAGTTTCCAAGCAAATATCAAAGAATGCCTTTGCAAAGTTTTTTTTCAGCTTGATATAAATTAAAAATCAAATTCATGAATAGATACAGTGGCGTACCAAAAAAAAAATTATTTCTCGCTGCCATATTACGATAATCGGTTAAAATGAGGTTACCTAAAACCTCTAAATATGCGTACAATATGGGCATCAAACAATAGAGGAAGGTCACAGGTTTTATTTGAATTTTGTGATATTTCGATAAATTAATCGATAACTGAGTTATCGGTCAAAATGTATTTGCTCCAAAATCTTTAAATTTACCTACAATATGAAATACTTTTAGCTAAGATTTTAAACCTTTTACACGCGTGATCAGGGACTCAAACCTTTTGGTGCAATTCGGTTTATCTATTCGCTGACAGGTTGCGCAAAGTTTTCGTGTGTACTGCGATGCTTTGGTAGGTGTGCGATTGGTTGTCGTACACATACACTAAATAAAATTTAAAAAAAAAAATAAGGGCCACTTTAATATAAATACGCATCCCGAACAACGTCGGGTACCCTGCTAGTGTTACATATAATTAACACTTCACCAGACATTCGGCTAAACTACAAAACGGATACCGATGGCGTTGCTCACTTGTTTCGTCATTTACTAACGATCAAATAGACAGTGTTAAGCTCCGCGTCAAGTTATAAAGACGTGCAAAGAAATGTATGTATATACAAATATTGTTTATGGTTTGACTTTGTTTTTGGTATTAAGAAAATTGTTTATATCACATTTATACACAGATCCTTGAGAACGGTTATCGCGGAATAACCGAAATATATTGGAAAAAATTAGTTAAAAAACATGTGGTTTTATTCAACGTAGTTTTATTGACCTCGAGCCAGCTAAAGTTCAACATGTTTTGATTTTTATTTTTGACTTTTTACAAAAGAGTCAACAGAAACAAATAATTTCGTGCTTTTTGAGAAGACCTTCGTCGGCTTCTTATATGTAACAACCGCTACCAACAAGTTATTATTGTACTATCGGCTTACTATCGACAGCGAATTATTGTCGTCGAGTAATCGGTTTGCTGTTGCCGAGTCATCGGCTTTTATTGGCATGTTATCGGCTTGTTATAGCTGATGATTCGTCGATAACAGGACGATGCTTTTTAATAACAAATCGATAACACGACTGAAACAAATTAAATACACGAAAGCAAGTAGACAACTTTTTGAACACTTATTGGTTACATATCGATAACTTTTTATTCCTCAATGTTTACCGCATTCGTGCACAACTACCGGCATTCCATAGAGGGAACACATTATTTACACGTGTGTGTGTGAGTGTAGTTAAAATTCTGTCAAATACAGCCAGCATCAGCCATAAAGTAAAGCGAATAATAGCAAAAGAGATGATGAAAAAGGTTCCTTTCAAAGTTGCTACCGAAAATCGATATTCACATTTAAATGCCTGTATGTTAGTGACACGTGCCAAAGTTAAAATAAAGAAACAAACACAAATCCAAATAAATGTATGAAGTAGGCAATTTCAGAAATTCCCAGAGGGATTTTACATCTTAGTAGGTAAATAAATTATATATAACAAGAATATGTGAAGTTTTTTGTATGTAGTACGCGGCCTATACGTGCTTACGTGCTCATCCCACGTTAGATATTATTTTCGTGGATACATTTCTTGTAAAAATAGAAAGGCTTAATAGAACTTGGAAGTGCAATGGTAACTTTAAATTTTTATGTAACGTAAAAAAAAAAGAATTATAACTGAAGGAGAATAAGTAACTGAAGTGAATATTAAAGATTTTTGCAAAAGTATGCCACACCGAAAGTATACCGTATTCCGAAAATTGTCCAAAGGGAAATCAAGTTTGCCTAAAAGTATGCTTTTTTCGTAGAACGCGTACATCGTCTATTTTCCCACAGTACAGGCAGCTCGGGTTATCAACCTTGCCCATCCTATGCAGGTATTTGCGGAAGTAACCGTGTCCGGTTAGAAACTGGGTCAGGTAAAAGTCTACCTCTCCGTGTGGTCACTTCAACCATGGATTCAGCTCAGGGATTAGTTCCCTAGTACACTTTCCTACGATGTTGTTGCTCACTGTTCTTGCCAGCGGCGAATCGATTATTTTCGCGCCTGCGTGGCAACAGCAGTTCTACTCGCTTGCGATCCGTTGCTTTTCTTTCCTCAGCGAGAAGATACATTGGTATGGTTCTCGTAACGACCAGGACACCTTCAGCCGAGACCGTGCAGTAAGCCGAAGATATTCGCGCACCCCTGTGCGTTGCACCGAGGCTAGGGCGGCTCGGATCTTCTGGTATTTCGTTGCGTTCGCCCAGATTTCTGCACCGTATAAGAGTATAGAATGCGAGGCTGATGCAAGCAGCTTCCATATGCATGGCTTTGGAGCACCTGTATATGCCATTAATCTACTCAAATTCGCTATTGTGCGCGCAGCTATTTTACAGGCTCCTCTTATGTGATCCGAGAAGGTGAGTTTGCTGTCTTCCAGATATTTCGTTGAAGTGAGTGTTTCTATTGGCTGGTACCCAATATTCCTGGTAGTGGGAATCCGTCTCTTTGTGAGGAGGACGATCTCCGTTTTTGCTGTTACTAGCTGTAGACGGTGCTCAGCCATCTACCTGGTTTAATTTTAGCTGTGCCAGCTCGCAGCTGCGACGTCGTCTGCAAAAGCAACGGGCAAGGTGCTTTCTGGCATGTCCAGTCAAAGAAGACTGTCGTAAGTTATATTCCACAGATCGAAACCTAGTACCGAACCCTGTGTTGCTCCACCTGTTATTTTTAACTTTTTTGACCGTGAGTGGTTTCATACATTAGATACCTGTCTCTTAAGTAGTCCGTTAAAATTTTCAGCAAATATTGGGGTACCTTGAAGTGCTTTCTAGTGCCTCAAGCATGTCTTCCCACCTGGTTTTGCTGTGTGGCACGCTGTCTCGGCTTTCTTGACTGCGTCTATAACTTCTGCTATGGTATCGATTGTGGAGTGCTCCTCCGCCGTCCTCTAACGCTCTGGTGAGGCGTTGCTTCAGGAGATTTGCCATCATTTTCCATGCTGTGACCAACACGCACAGCGCACGGTAGGATGATAGAGATTTGTGATCTCCTTTCTCTTTTGGAATGAGAACGAGTCGAGCTGTCTTCCATATGGTGGGGAAAGTTCTTTCTTCGACATTTGTTGTACATGTATATAAGCTCTTCTTCTTGAAATGGTTCCACGTTGCGGTCTTCATGGGTATGCTATATTTTATCATAATATCCAAAGTATTACCAGAGAGGGTAGAAATAATAAGAGACTTCAGTTCGACGTTTCATACTTTTTGAACTTTAAACTTTCACGAATAAATCAGCTCCTATGTACGTTGTAGTTGCTTCTTATTAGTACCAAGTTCGGTTTTGATTTTGATGACATTGGAAATATCAGTTTCCGTTTGAATTTTGATTTTGATTTCGAGTTCAGCACGTATTTTACTTCAGATTCAGCTTCAGGCTTAGCGTTCGTCCTCAATATCGGCTTTCGGTTTCGGGTCCGGTTTCAACATCGATGCCGATTTTCGCTTCGATTCCTGCTTCCGCTTTTCTTTTCGGGACTCAGTTCCCGTTCATGTTTAGATTCTGGTTTTGGATCTGCCTTTTGATATGGTTTCGAGTTTGGTTCCAGTTCCTGCTTATGTTCCTGTGCAATTTTCACTTCCAGTTATGGTTTCACCTCAGGATCCGTTTCTTTTCGGATTCTGTTCCGTTTTCGATTTTCATTCACTTCACGGTTCCGGTCGCGGTTTCCTGTGGCCTTCTGTCCTCTCTCCATTTTTCGGCCTCTGATTAGGTTACAGTTTGGGTTTACTTTCACTTCCGTCCCATGTCCGCTTTCGGTCTCCTTTCATTCCCGGCCCGGTTCCGTTTTCGTGCTCTCCTTCGGTCTAGTTTAATTTTCCTTTAACTTTCGGTCCCAGTTTCGGTTTCAGTTCCCTTTCATTTCCATCCCGAGTTCCGTTTTCGTGTTCAGATTCGAGTCCGGTTTGGGCTTCCTTTGACTTCCTGTCCCGGTTTTGTTTGCGGTTTCCTTTCACATCCGGTCACTGTCTCGTTTTCGCGTCCAGTCCTGTTTTGGCTTCCTTTCACTTCCTGTTCCGGTTCTGTCTACGGCTTCCTTTCCCTTTCGGTGCCGGTTCCGTTTTTGAGTACTTCTCCTGTTTCGTCCTCGGGATAGGATCAGAATCAATTTGGCCATACTAGTGGAACAGTTTCCGAATATTTTTTTGACGGAAGTGCTCTATAAATCTTCAACGTAGCTACTCAAATGACAACACTACCATATTAAGGACGCTCTCAAGACAATATCATCGGGGGAGAATAAATAGTCATGAATCTTTGAGTGAAAGAGATTTTGTACGCACAAATTACGGGCCTAGGTTTCCTTGCATAAAGGAATCAGAGGCAGGAACAATCAGGCGTCAGGAAAAAAATACGGGCCTAGGTTTCCTTGCACAAAGGAATCAGAGGCAGGAACAATCAGACGGCAGGTACAAAATACGGGCGTAGGTTTCCTTGCACAAAGGAATCGGAGGCAGGAACAATCAGACGGCTTAGCCTGAAAGGCAGCTGCTGTTCAGCTCATTGATGTCAAAGTCTTGATTAAGTAATCCTTTTTACAAATTTTGCAATATCCACTTGAATACACAAACATTACTTTGTACATTGCCATATGGCGAACACACTTCACTATTCTATTTCTTCGTCCCCGCCTTTATGACGTTCTTTCGTCAAAGAGATGTTAGAGGCTATAAGCTTACATATTAACTCCATTAGCCTATCACTGTCAGCAGAAATGTAAATATGTACATAAACGTTGTTATATTACCCTAGTGCCCCAGTAATGTGCTAAATGGGAAAATAGAGCAAAGCGCTGGTGAAAATTAATTTTATTGCAGCTAACAAAAAAATTTGCTCTGTTACATCCAACTTTCAACAATCTCCTTATACCCTTTCCGTTATGTCTCAAGATGCCAGCATAAATATTTGATGTACGCTTTTATGATTATAAAGCACATATAATATATAACATAAACATTAGCGTAGCCACAATTTTTAGGTGCATTGTGAATATCCTCGGGAGTGTCTTTCTTTCAACCATGTTATTCCATTTTATTCTGATGACTTCTCTTTTTATACTCAGTTGAGCAGAGCTCACAGAGTATATTAAGTTTGATTGGATAACGGTTGGTTGTACATATATAAAGGAATCGAGATAGATATAGACTTCCATATATCAAAATAATCAGGATCGAAAAAAAATTTTATTGAGCCATGTCCGTCCGTCCGTTAACACGATAACTTGAGTAAATTTTGAGGTATCTTGATGAAATTTGGTATGTAGGTTCCTGAGCACTCGTCTCAGATCGCTATTTAAAATGAACGATATCGGACTATAACCATGCCCACTTTTTCGATATCGAATATTTCGAAAAACCGAAAAAGTGCGATAATTCATTACAAATGACAGCTAAAGCGACGAAACTTGGTAGGTGAGTTGAACTTATGACGCAGAATAGAAAACTAGTAAAATTTTGGACAATGGGCGTGGCACAGCCCACTTTGAAAAGAAGGTAATTTAAAAGTTTTGCAAGCTGTAATTTGGCAGTCGTTGATGATATCATGATGAAATTTGGCAGAAACGTTACTCCTATTACTATATGTATGCTTAATAAAAATTAGCAAAATCGGAGAAGGACCACGCTCACTTTTAAAAAAAAAATTTTTTTAAAGTAAAATTTTAACAAAAAATGTAATATCTTTACAGTATATAAGTAAATTATGTCAACATTCAACTCCAGTAATGATATAGTGCAACAAAATACAAAAATTACAGAAATTTTCAAAATGGGTGTGGCTCCGCCCTTTTTCATTTAATTTGTCTAGGATACTTTTAACGCCATAAGTCGAACAAAAATTAACCAATCCTTTTGAAATTTGGTAGGGGCATAGATTTTATGACGTTAACTGTTCTCTGTGAAAATGGGCGAAATCGGTTGATGCCACGCCCAGTTTTTATACACAGTCGTCCGTCTGTCCTTTCGCACGGCCTTTAACACGATAACTTGAGCAAAAATCGGCATATCTTTAATGAACTTAATTCACGTGCTTACTTGAACTCACTTTATCTTGGTATGAAAAATTAACGAAATCCGACTATGACCACGCCCACTTTTTCGATATCGAAAATTACGAAAAATGAAAAAATGCCATAATTCTATACCAAATATGAAAAAAGGGATGAAACATGGTAAGGTAATTGGATTGTTTTATTGACGCGAAATATAACTTTAGAAAAAACTTTATAAAATGGTTGTGACACCTACCACATTAAGTAGAAGAAAATGAAAAAGTTCTGCAGGGCGAAATAAAAAACCCTTAAAATCTTGGCAGGTATTACATATATAAATAAATTAGCGGTATCCAACAGATGATGTTCTGGGTCACCCTGGTCCACGTTTTGGTCTATCTGGAAAACGCCTTCACACCACTCCCTTTTAAAACTCTCATTAATACCTTTAATTTGATACCCATATCGTACAAACTCATTCTAGAGTCACCCCTGGTCTACCTTTATGGCGATATCTCGAAAAGGCGTCCACCTATAGAACTAAGCCCCACGCCCTTTTAAAATACTCATTAACACTTTTCATTTGATACCCATATCGTGCAAACGCATTCTAGAGTCACCCCTGGTCCACCTTTATGACGATATCTCGAAAAGACGGCCACCTATACAACAACCACCACTCCCTTTTAAAACCCTCATTAATACCTTTAATTTGATACCCATATCGTACAAACACATTCTAGAGTCACCCCTGGTCCACCTTTATGGCGATATTTCGAAACGGCATCCACCTATAGAACTAAGGCCCACTCCCTTTTAAAATACTCATTAACACCATTCCTTTGATGTCCATATTGTACAAACAAATTCTAGGGTCACCCCTGGTCCACCTTTGTGGCGATATCTCGAAACTGCGTCCACCTATGGAACTAAGGATTACTCCCTTTTAAAATACTCATTAACACCTTTCATTTGATACCCATATCGTACAAACGCATTCTAGAGTCAACCCTGATCCACCTATATGGCTATATCCCTAAATGGCGTCCACCTATAGAACTATGGCCCACTCCCTCTTAAAATACTCTTTAATGCCTTTCATTTGATACACATTCCACGGTTTCTCTCGGTTCATTTTCCTACATGGTTATTTTCCCTTATGTTGTCACCATAGCTCTCAACTGAGTATGTAATGTTCGGTTACGCCCGAACTTAACCTTCCTTACTTGTTTTCCTTTTTCTTTGTTTGAATCTCGTAAAAGGAGGAAATGATTTTAACACTGACTGGGAGATTTAAGCCTCCCTAAGATAAACTTCGAGTACAGGTCTTCATTCTTTCTTGAAGGGCTCCCCACTTAAACCTAACCTCCCACGGGCCGCGCAACTCGCCGTGCCTGAGACCGCATTAAGCATTAGGGTTTGACATGTGTCGAAAGCTGTGGGGAATGGAGCATAATGAACGAAAGCAGTCTGAGAATTTTAGTAAGCATACTCACATGTCACAGCAGACTCAAGGCCAAACGAAATAAACAAGGCATATGGTTTAGTAGCCTCTGTGTATTCTGCGAGGTTGTTACTGCAGAACATATCCTTCTCGAATGTGATACTATTGCAAGAACAAGACTAACAATGATTGTAGGGCTGAAATTAGAAGAACGACATATACACCCTCTAAAGCCACGCATCATTATGGACTCTCTGATAATGAACTGTTTAAATGAGATGATGTGAAGAGAATAAGGTCTGGGTAGACCGCTGTGCATTTTGTCATCTTAAATCTATCTATCTATGACCATAGAGACCCTGAGACTTCGAAATCCTTCCGGTTTTGCCTCTAGAGCTTTTATGTTAGCTGGCTGTAAAAAAAGTTCCTGTTCAGCTGCTCATTCTTTAGTATGGAGTTACACTAGAAGATACTGCATTTGTAAGAATCCATTTGTAAAAAAATCAATCTGACTGTCTGTCCTGCAAATACTTCGGGTATGGGCGAACCTTAGCTCCTTTGCCTATCGACGTTGAGCAATATCAAACAGCTCCGTAAGGACTGGGAAGGACCCCTACAAGTCATTCGAAACCAAACGAGACTTCAGACAAGATGAATTTTTCGTGTGGAGGAGATATAGGAGCAGTTATAAACCGCGACGATACAATCTCTTATAAGAGCGTACAATTTCTAAGCCTTAAAAAAACGTAGTAAGTTCTGCATTCTCTGGATTGGCTAAAGAGGCAAACAACTATTTGTTTTAATGTGAATGAGGATCCGTGCATTAAAAGGAGAATCACTCTCTCCAAAAAATGCTACTTTGGACTAAGTAGGCAACTGATAAGTCAAGTCTTCCCTAGAAGAACAATATTCACGTTCTTTAAGTCACTCATCATAACTGTCCGGATGTATGGCGCAGAATCATGGACGGTGTTGAGATAAGTTGGGACGGCTTTTGGAGTATTTAAAGGTTCTCTGAAAGATGTATGATCCTATCCTTGATGGCAACAGAAGCTTTACTAATGCGTTGTTTGAACTATAATCAGATAAAAGCATTATGCAACGAACAAAAGTCTAAAGATTCCGATGGCTAGGTCATGTTATTATGACAAGAAACTGAAAGTATTCCTATCAGTGGAGACATCCACTGAGTTGTGTGGGACAGGTGTAGTAAGACTTGAACTCCCCATTTGCCATCAGTTATCGCAAAATAGGGAGAGCTGAAATTACTCTTTACACAACGTCTAAATTAGCCTAGGCGGTTAAGCACTGATTAATGATAATGATAACGATTTTTATCTTGGAAGCGACTTAACTCATTTGTGTATAGGAAATGCTACGTCCTAAGCTCTCACATAAAATATCAGAAAATTTCGATTTAATCCGGCACTTAAAGCTTCAACTACAAGCGAAGGTTGATATGCAAATACAACTCACGCTTCCCCACACCAAACTGAAGCTGCATTTTAGCATTTTTGCCCACTCTGCTCGTACAAATTGTGTCAGAGTAGTCACAAATCAAATAATTTATTACAATCAAACTGGGGCAAGATAACAAATTTTTGGCTTTGTGCGATTGTAATGCTTCACGAACATCCCCACTGTTATATATACTTTCATGAAAACACAGATTGCACGCATCCCAACGCAATGCGGACCAAAAAATTTTTCTTAGTAGTTCACTTACTTTATGATTCATTTGCACTGGGTTAGCTCGGGATGGAGCACCCTTTTTTGTACAAAAAAAAGTAGTTTTAAAAGCTCACAAACTGAAATAAGCAAAATTATTGTTTTTACTGGCACGTTTGACCAGGGTTAGGCCAGGTTAACCCATACTTTTTGTTGCGTTAGCCCAACCTTGGAAAAAAATTTACAGGAGAAAAACTTTTCTTAAAACCCCAAAAATCAAAAAACAATCAAAATGATTACTTTCATACTGTGCTTCGCTTGCACGGGGTTAATCCAGGAATTTGAAGGACGAAAAAAAGTATGGGCTAACCTAAGTAAACGAGCCACAATAAGAAAACAATAATTTTGAATATTAATGATTTTGAGGGCTCTTTAACTTGAAATTTTTCCAAGGGAAAGAAGAGTGGGCTATCCTGGGATTTCTTGGGCAAATAAACTACCTACAGCGAGAAAACAACAATTTGCCTTTTTTTCTTTTTAACTTGAAAACTTTTTTTTAACGTAAATTGTTTCCAAGGTTTGGCTAACGAAAAAATAGTGGTCTATTCTCGGCTAAGTTTGAGCAAACGAGCCACATAATTTTCATAAAAAAACGTATGGGCTAGCGAAAAGAAAGAGTGGGCTATACTGAGCTAACGTTAAGAAAACAATCTACATATTTTCATTAAAAAATCGTATGTCGAGGTGCCAGTTTCACAATGCTTTTTTAAGGATTTTTTTTTTCTAGGGTTTGCTAGCGAAAAAATAGAGTGTGCTATCCTGGCCTAACCTTGGGCAAACGAACCACATAATTTTAATTTAAAACAAGTCGGATTTCGACGTTGCAGCTTCACACTGCTTTTTTTTAGGATATTTTTTTTTTTTTCAAGGGTTGGCTAGCGAAAAGGAAGAAGAGTGGGCTATCCCGAGCTAACCTTGCGCGGACGAGCCACATAATTTTCAGTGAAAAAAATCGTATGTCGAGGTGCCAGCTTCACAATGCTTTTGTAAGGATTTTTTGTTTTTAATGATGGGCTAGCGAAAAGAAAGAGTGGGCTTTCCTGAGCTAACCGTGGGCAAACGAACCACATAATTTTAATTTAAAAAACGTCGGATTTCGGAGTGCCAGCTTCACACTGCTTCTTTTTAAGGAAACATTTTTTTTATTTTTTTTTTCGAGGTGAGCTAGAAAAAAAATAGAGTGTGGTATCCTGAGGGTACTTTTTTTAAATAAAAAAATTTTTTTTTATGGATAATTTTATTTCCAAGGGCGGATTAACGGAAAAAGAGAGTGGGCTAATCTTGAGCAAACTAACTTCTTAGTTTTAATTTAAAAATCGTATTTCGTGGTGCCAGCTTCACACAGCCAAGTAAACTCGCGGTTTAAAAGGTTAATCCATAAAATTAACGCTGTTAGATGAATAATTGAAGTCAAGTGCGAGCTTTATATTGAAATCATACTTTTTGGATGGTTTTAGATAATATTGTGATGAATATTAGCATCACTACGCTTATACTGGAGAAATAATCACGCAACAATAAAAACATGAAGCAGCCACTCGTATATACATGAACACATCAATCATAATTTACACACATATATAAAAGGCAACGAAGAGATAACTCACACACAGATTCAGCAGAACTTGTTACTCACACATACACACGCATATATGTAGCTCAATTACCAAGCAGGAGATACGGTAGTACTAGAAGGCGAAACGTCTAGACTTTAGTAGAAATATGCGAATGAAGCAACGGAGAGTATAAAAGCAGCGCAAGCTGAGTAGTCAGTAATCAGTTTGATTTAAACACGCTATCAGCAGCGAAGTGAAGTTTAATTGTGAAGTATAATTGTACTACTCCCAACGTAGTCTAATAAAGCCCATTTTGCAATACAGAATATTGGAGTGATTTATTTAACAGTTTAGCGATTCGAACGTTAGCAGAGGGTTGCAAATAAGCAGAATTTCCATAAATTCGTTACAATATCGTCTAGAGAGTGGAATGTAATCTTATCCTAACTACCTATTCATAAAAACTCCATCCCAACAACCGATAAAAAAGCACCCTGTCCTCGAATTTGTTCCAAAAATTACTCCAAGATGAAGCGTTCTCCAAATGACTGTCAAGAAAGAGAGATCTTCCCTACCACTCGAAATATTATTCCCCAACGATATGTCATTCATTTATGACTTACGTGGAATATCTGTTGAGACGATACCATACCGTACCCATAAGATATTTATTGAGATTCAGTCTATAAACTTTTGCTGTACAAGAGCTGCTTAAATGTGCTTTCACACTGAAAGAAAAAGACTGTTAAAATCAACCGAAATACGAGTCAATTCAACCGAAATTTCTGTCAATTTTTATCCATCGCAACAAGATGTTGAATCAACTGCGCACACATCGTTGATTCGTTATTGACCGTTTTAGTAGACAAATAAACAAAAAAAGTAGTTTCATTATACTTTACCCATAGTTTTGTTAAATTAACAATTATTACTGTCGCTCTAAGAATACCAATCAAAACTGTTAATATGAAAGGCATTTCTGATCTTTTGAAATTACCAGTGCAAACTGTTAAATTAACAGATTTAATGTTAAGATGAGACTAGCAGCGGATGCCGCAGAGACATACCGTCTTTCAGTGAGTTTTACAGCTCCGGCTCACGCTCTCTTCTCACGGGAATGCTCTGGATCATTGAGAGACTTGAAAAGCAGATGCCGTGAAATTTTCGCACACGTGAAATGTGATTGCCAGATGCCGCCGCTGTTTTTCATTTAACTCATACGCCGAAAGGCTAAGCAGCGACATCTTTTTTTGAAAAAGTAGGTTTATTAAAGGCCGCGGTGACTTCTATCTGGATTTATCTGGTTCAAATCGTTGTTGTTGCATTTACATGCAAAATTATTTATCTGGCTCACCGGATGACGGCAACAGAGATTTTTGTTCATTCAAAATTACCAGCGTAAACTGTTAAATTAACAGAGGTTATTGTCGAAATGATACTACCAATGAAATCTATTGAAATAACAAATATTTCTGTTTTTTCTAGATAAATAGCGTAGACTTTTACATAAACACAGTTTTCTGTTCATATGACATAAATACCTGTGGACAAAATAAAACCGGATAAATATATATTTAAACTTACGTAGTTTTTTTTATTTGTATAAATTAGACATAAGTGCATTATATTTCTAATGATTTTATTGCTATATTTAGTAATATAAATTAAAATAATAATAACTTAAATCCGAATTCAAATAAACAAAACTTGTTCCGAATTACCATCGACAGCTTTGTACGAAAGTATAGGTCTAGTTATACTTACAGTGCATTGCATAACAAAGCAGAATATAGCATGTTAAACATAGACCTGATTATACTTTACGTAACGTACATAAGCCGTGTTTTTTTTTTTACACGCGTATACGTTTCATTTGCGCGTGAAAAAAACGCCTATCCTCGCTTAGATAATGCATAGGATACCCATCTAGCGGCAGTGGTTAAATAACTAACACAACAGCACAGGGTGTACCGAAAAGCGGAGACACAACCCTCTGATGGCCATATGGTATAACATATAGCTGAATCAGTTGCGATGAATTGTGGACACTTATAGAATACATAGAATTAGTGTAGAGGGTAAAAAAAAAACACATATTTCAGTTACATCTGAGTATAATGCGTATTGAATTTTAGTAGGACAAATTTTATGCGCAGCAATTTCAGAGGTGTATTTAAAGTTTGTCGCTTAGCAGTCCATATAAAGTTTAAGCGTAAACGTATATAGACGTGAAAAAAAACACAGCTATAGACTATCGCTAACAAGGGCAAACATACACACAAATAAAATTAGTATGTAAAATATTCACACACACAAGCAAGTATTATGTGCTACTCTGAGAGAGATGCTCATTTTTCGACTCTTTGTAACAACAGTTTCAACAGCAACAAACAAAAATCGGACAAATAAATACATATGTATGTATGTACTTACTAACTGAACTTCAATTGGGCGTACATCAAATATGCTGGCACACATTAAACATTTTACACTTTATTACTTTGTTTTATTAAACGTACCTCTACCAAATTTTATTTTTTATAATTTATTTAATTTATAGTTTTGAACTTTGTAGTAGTCCCGAAAGTGATTCTCAATTCTTTCAGTTGCAGCTCATTCTCAATTACTTCTCTCGCATGTAGAGTTGCCACACTTGATTGTTTCGAACAAAACTTGTAGTATAAATATTTGACATAACATTTTAAATAGAGAACTTGTAAGTTATAGAAAAGTAAAGAATCAAATCGCGGGAAGGTAATTCACCACTTGAGTAACTTTACATCTAATTTGGCAAGTTTAAATCTCGTAACACTTTAAGTTGAAACGATTACAAAACAACTCAAACTTGTATGCTGTCGGAAACATCAACATTTCAAAAGGATGTTTTTATTATCTTATTAGATTCGCTACTAACTTTGGAAAAATCCTGTACGTTCAAACAAAACTTTTGCAACAAGTGGGCGCAATTTTGCATTTCGCTTGTTGAAATGGCGAGAGAGATCAGTTATGTTAACAGAAAAATCAGTTAGATTTATTGGGAATCTGTCAATTTTACAGAATTTTGTTAACTTAAGAACGACAATTTCTCTTCATTTGAAATTACTAAACTAATTTGTTCGCTTGACAAAGAACTCGGTCGAATTAACCATAATTCGATCACGGGTTCGAATCGAGCTCAAGGCCTAACAATAATTTTTTATCATTATTATTGTTATGATAAATTTTTTCTTAATTGAAAAAATTTTTAAATTAGAATAGAAGAAAGAAAAAATTTAGACAACTGCCAAAGCTCGTTGTATAGATCCATTTCGGGAACTGCTAAATTCCTTCATCGGCAACGTTTAGGCGCCGCTGCTATAACCATTCAGCCATCACAGCGGTTTTTTGTTTGTCTTCATTAATCCTACTTCTATTCTGGTTCATGCCAATTGATATTCACAACACTGCGACATCTGTTGCAGAATGGCTGTGAAAATTGGACTTGTTTGTTGGCAATGCTGCCATAGTGTCATATTTTATTGACACTTTTTCCCCGTGCTCTGGGATGTTTTAACAATTTTTGTTGTTATATCGGCCTACTGATTTTAAGATCGCGGGTTCGAATCGAGCTCAAGGCCTAACAATAATTTTTTGTCATTATTATTGTTATGATAAATTTTTTCTTAATTGAAAAAATTTTTAAATTAGAATAGAAGAAAGGAAAAATTTAGACAACTGCCAAAGCTCGTTGTATAGATCCATTTCGGGAACTGCTAAATTCCTTCATCGGCAACGTTTAGGCGCCGCTGCTATAACCAATCAGCCATCACAGCGGTTTTTTGTTTGTCTTCATTAATCCTACTTCTATTCTGGTTCATGCCAATTGATATTCACAACACTGCGACATCTGTTGCAGAATGGCTGTGAAAATTGGACTTGTTTGTTGGCAATGCTGCCATAGTGTCATATTTTATTGACACTTTTTCCCCGTGCTCTGGGATGTATTAACAATTTTTGTTGTTATATCGGCCTACTGATTTTAAGATCGCGGGTTCGAATCGAGCTCAAGGCCTAACAATAATTTTTTATCATTATTATTGTTATGATAAATTTTTTCTTAATTGAAAAAATTTTTAAATTAGAATAGAAGAAAGAAAAAATTTAGACAACTGCCAAAGCTCGTTGTATAGATCCATTTCGGGAACTGCTAAATTCCTTCATCGGCAACGTTTAGGCGCCGCTGCTATAACCATTCAGCCATCACAGCGGTTTTTTGTTTGTCTTCATTAATCCTACTTCTATTCTGGCTCGATTCGAACCCGCGATCTTAAAATCAGTAGGCCGATATAACAACAAAAATTGTTAAAACATCCCAGAGCACGGGGAAAAAGTGTCAATAAAATATGACACTATGGCAGCATTGCCAACAAACAAGTCCAATTTTCACAGCCATTCTGCAACAGATGTCGCAGTGTTGTGAATATCAATTGGCATGAACCAGAATAGAAGTAGGATTAATGAAGACAAACAAAAAACCGCTGTGATGGCTGAATGGTTATAGCAGCGGCGCCTAAACGTTGCCGATGAAGGAATTTAGCAGTTCCCGAAATGGATCTATACAACGAGCTTTGGCAGTTGTCTAAATTTTTTCTTTCTTCTATTCTAATTTAAAAATTTTTTCAATTAAGAAAAAATTTATCATAACAATAATAATGATAAAAAATTATTGTTAGGCCTTGAGCTCGATTCGAACCCGCGATCTTAAAATCAGTAGGCCGATATAACAACAAAAATTGTTAATACATCCCAGAGCACGGGGAAAAAGTGTCAATAAAATATGACACTATGGCAGCATTGCCAACAAACAAGTCCAATTTTCACAGCCATTCTGCAACAGATGTCGCAGTGTTGTGAATATCAATTGGCATGAACCAGAATAGAAGTAGGATTAATGAAGACAAACAAAAAACCGCTGTGATGGCTGAATGGTTATAGCAGCGGCGCCTAAACGTTGCCGATGAAGGAATTTAGCAGTTCCCGAAATGGATCTATACAACGAGCTTTGGCAGTTGTTTAAATTTTTTCTTTCTTCTATTCTAATTTAAAAATTTTTTCAATTAAGAAAAAATTTATCATAACAATAATAATGATAAAAAATTATTGTTAGGCCTTGAGCTCGATTCGAACCCGCGATCTTAAAATCAGTAGGCCGATATAACAACAAAAATTGATAATTCGATCAATTTCACCGAATCTCCGTTAAGTCAAGAACAACAGAACCGATTTGTTGATTTTACTAGCACCATTTCTTTCAGTGCAGTTGCTTCAGTTTATAATACTTTTCAAATTGGCATCAGCATGTGTCCCTCATATAAAAATTTTAGTTTCACTTAAGCACCATAAATCGTTATTATATCTCTATGCAGAGAGAAATGCTGTGCTTTTTTGATTCATGCAGTACTTAGATAGATGATGATGAAATAAACTACATAAATGAGAAATAACAAAACTTTTGCCCATATATCTTTGTACAATCAATGCGAAATTTCCTATGTTATGTATGTATGTAGAACAAGTATTAAAACAAACTGCCAAAGAATAGGGCTATAAACCAAGTTTGTTAGTTTTATGGATTTTTCTATTTCATAAACGCGAGCAACCGGCCTACTTTTATGGTCTTAAAATCGCACAGCAGCATCCCGAGGCATTACAATGGCACAGAAATGTTGTCGCAGTTGAAAATAGGGGTACATTAGCCGTGTTTTTTAACACGCGCGTATACGTTTCGTTTGCGCGTGTTAAAAAACGCCTATCTTCGCTTAGATAATGCTTAGGAGACCCATCTAGCGGCTGTGGTAAAACAACTAGCTACAGCAACAGGGTGTACCGAAAAGCGGAGACGCAACGCTCTGATGGCCATAGGGTATAACATATAGCTGAATCAGTTGCGATGAATTGTGGACACACATATAATACATAGAATTAGTGTACAGGGTGAAACAAAGACACATATTTCAGTTACATCTGAGTATAATGCGTATTGAAATTTAGTAGGACAAAATTTATGCGCAGCAATTTCAGAGGTGTATTTATAGTTTGTCTCTTAGCAGTCAATATAAAGTTTAAGCGTAAACGGATATACGCGTGTTAAAAAACACGGCTATTGTTGTATATTAACGTTTATACCTATATGTATGTTAAAATGTCGCAAATAAGTATTGTAACGAAATTGCTTGCAAATCCTAAGTTCGAATCACTAAACTGTTGAATAAATAACTCCAATATTGAATAATGGAAAAATGGCCTTTATTAAAGTGCTTCACAATACACTTATACTTTGCTACTCGCTGGCTTAATAACCAAACTGATTGATAACTCAAATGAAACTCTACTATTGGCCGCCAGATCGTGTGCTTAATCAAACTGATTGATAGCTCAACTCAAACTGAGTTACAGCGCCTCTTCATCTGTTGCCTTTTACACCCTGTGGTTCCTCGTTCGCATTTTTCCAGAATGTACTAGCATTGTCCATGAGCTCTCAAACTTCTCAGCTATAACTAAAATTGCACAATTTTATACATCTTTTAGGCGCTTCCAGAATCTAATAGTCCAGTAGCTCTCAAACTTCTCAGATATATGCATGTGTTTGCGCATTGACTCTCCGCTGCTCGTATTTGTACATGGTACATATTCATTCGTTTATGTAGATACATAAAGATTGAATTATTGATGTGAATGTTTGTAGTTTACAGTCTCTCGCGCGCACATATGCGTATAAGTAAATACATCTGTGTGTGACATCTCTCTGGGCTGCCTTATATATGTGTATACTTGATTTGATTATTAACGTAAATACTGCTTGGCATGGCCTTAGCATCGTCTTAGTGATGGCATAACTTAGTGATGCTAATATCCGTGACACTGCCCTCCACCTAAGCCTGATCGTCCCGATCAGACAAATCTCCCGATCTAACTGCCGCTAGCATCTCCAAATGTACCACTCTTCTAACTCGTGGTTTCCCAGTGGTTTGTATGCGGTAGATGGTATCACTGATCTTCTTCACAACTCTGTACGGGCCTTCCCAACTGCACAGAAATTTAGCTGGGACACCTTTCCGCCGGTGAGGGTTGTTTAACAGTACCAAATCTCCCGCCAAGAAACCTTCCGAATTAAAGTTCTTGTCATGCTAGTGTTTCATCTTACTACTCATTACCCTGGGCCGTTCCTTCACACTCTGTTGTTTGGTCAATGAACCACTTCGTAGAGCTTGCGCTGGACGAATTTTCTTTGCATAATCGGTATCGTTCCCACATTTTACAACAGTAGTGCGCTCCGGCTTGAAATTACCCTCGCATTCTTTCTCGGAAATTCGTTGCTTCGTTTTCCTGCGTCTTTTAGGTTTTGTCAATGCCTTAGTGATGGGATAACTTAGTGATGCTAATATCCGTGACACTGCCCTCCACCTAAGTCTGATCGTCCCGATCAGACAAATCTCCCGATCTAACTGCCGCTAGCATCTCCAAATGTACCACTCTTCTAACCCGTGGTTTCCCAGTGGTTTGTATGCGGTAGATGGTATCACTGATCTTCTTCACAACTCTGTACGGGCCTTCCCAACTGCACAGAAATTTAGCTGGGACACCTTTCCGCCGGTGAGGGTTGTTTAACAGTACCAAATCTCCCGCCAAGAAACCTTCCGAATTAAAGTTCTTGTCATGCTAGTGTTTCATCTTACTACTCATTACCCTGGGCCGTTCCTTCACACTCTGTTGTTTGGTCAATGAACCACTTCGTAGAGCTTGCGCTGGACGAATTTTCTTTGCATAATCGGTATCGTTCCCACATTTTACAACAGTAGTGCGCTCCGGCTTGAAACTACCCTCGCATTCTTTCTCGGAAATTCGTTGCTTCGTTTTCCTGCGTCTTTTAGGTTTTGTCAATGCCAGTGTTTCTCTCGCAGGTACTTTTGATTTTGATTTATTTGGCCCATCCGATCTATCAACCTTTACCTTTGAATTTCATGGCCTTCGTCGAGTAATCTCCACCAGTACCCGATTACTGCTGATTTTTTTTTTCCAAACTAAAGTTAAGTGGCACATCTTGGTTCTCATAATGCATCACCCTTCTCTGCATATCGATCTTGATGTCATGGTCAGCCAAGAAATCCACTCCCAATATAACTTCATCAACAATCTCCGCCACAACAAATTTGTGTAGAACCATGACCTTTCCAATCAATACTTCACATATCACTTCTCCCTGAACTTGGTTATACTCGCCAGTGACCGTACGCAACTTTGCTCCAGGTAACGGTTTTACTCTCCTGTTGACCAAGTCAGATCGGATCAAGGAATGAGATGCGCCCGTATCTACAGTCAGTACTCGTTCTTTGCCATCCACATTCCCTCTGACGGTAAGACTGCTCGATTTTCTACCAATTTGCAACACAGATATCACAGGGCATTCAATAGCTGGATCTAGCTCTCTACCTCTTACTCGCTCTTGCTCATCTCCTCCAGCTTTGCGTTTATGGCCACCCACATTGTTGGAACTATTAGGATCAAGATCGCAATGACGTGCAATGTGACCTGGGTTGCCGCACTTGAAACATTTAACTGCATCATTATTCTTCTGCTGCGTACCCTTCAGTGCTTCCAAAATTGCCTCTACCCAGTCTGGCTTTTCCACTTCCACGCGATGAGCTTTGTACGCTGGCTTACTCAAAAGTGAGGCTGTTTCCTGAGTCAGTGCATGCGATACCGTTTCAGCAAACGTTAGTTTTGGATTCGCATATGTAGCCCGCTTCGTTTCCACATCTCGTATGCCATTTATGAAGCTCTGGATTTTTACCCTTTCAGTGTATTCCACGGGTGCGTCTGCATTTGCAATATGAGCCAATCTTCCAATATCTGAAGCAAACTCCTGCAATGTCTCATTTGCTTTTTGGTAGCGGTTTTGCAACTCAATTTGGAATATCTGTTTCCCATGCTCGCTTCCGTAACGTCTCTCTAAAGCGCTCATCAATGTTTCGTAGTGGTTCCGCTCGTACTCTGGGATGGTCTGTAAGATTTCCGCGGCAGGCCCTTTCAGTGCCACGAACAGTGCAGCAACTTTATCTTCCGCATTCCAGTTGTTCACTGCTGCGGTCTTCTCAAACTGTAGCTTAAAGACCTGGAAAGGAACAGAACCGTCAAAGGATGGTGTTTTTACCTTTGTATTGCTTGCTGAAACAGCTGGGCGGTTTAATTGCAACTCTTGTATACGACCTCTCAAAGCATCCACCTCGGCTTCGATTTTTTCTTCAAACTGCGTTATTTTCTCGTCCATACGTGCTTCGAGTTTTGATGATATACGCGCCTCTTGCGCTTCGAGTTGTACTGTTATGCGTGCCTCTTGTTCTTTCAGTTGTGTCTCCATCTTTGATGTAATCTGTGTCGACATTTCTGACATACGCGTTTCTTGTGCTTCAATCTTGGATGTTATCTGTGTCGACATTTCTGACATATGCGTTTCTTGTGCTTCAATTTTCGATGTAATTCGTGTCTCTTGGGATTCCATCTGTGATGACATTGTCGATGTTTGAGCAGATATTGCAGCCAAAATCATGTTCAAGTCTGTGCTCGTAACTGTCTGCGATGTTTCGTTTTTCTCTTAAATTTTTGTTACTTCCTCACCATCTAGATGAACGTCATACTCTTCCACATCAATTCCTTCCGCTTCCATTGCCTCTCGTAGCCGTGCCTGAAGTTCAAGTTTAACGCCGCTTGTATTCAATCCACGGCTCTCCAACTCCTTCTTTAGTTGCTGGATCTTCAATTCATTGAACTTTGCCATGTCCTTGTTGTCCTCTGGAATTTATTCAACAATTCCTCTTCTGACACCAATTGTAACGAAATTGCTTGCAAATCCTCTTATTTGCAATCCTCTGCTAAGTTCGAATCACTAAACTGTTGAATAAATAACTCCAATATTGAATAATGGAAAAATGGCCTTTATTAAAGTACTTCACAATACACTTATACTTTGCTACTCGCTGGCTTAATAACCAAACTGATTGATAACTCAAATGAAACTCTACTATTGGCCGCCAGATCGCGTGCTTAATCAAACTGATTGATAGCTCAACTCAAACTGAATTACAGCGCCTCTTCATCTGTTGCCTTTTATACCCTTTGGTTTCCTCGTTCGCATTTTTCCAGAATGTACTAGCATTGTCCATGAGCTCTTAAACTTCTCAGCTATAACTAAAATTGCACAATTTTATACATCTTTTAGGCGCTTCCAGAATCTACTAGTACAGTAGCTCTCAAACTTCTCAGATATATGCATGTGTTTGCGCATTGACTCTCCGCTGCTCGAATTCGTACATGGTACATATGTGTAGACGCAATTATTCATTCGTTTATGTAGATACATAAAAATTGAATTATTGATGTGAATGTTTGTAGTTTACAGTCTCTTGCGCGCACATAGGCGTATTAGTAAATACATCTGTGTGTGACATCTCTCTGGGCTGCCTTATATATGTGTATACTTGATTTGATTATTAACGTAAATACTGCTTGGCATGGCCTTAGCATCGCCTTAGTGATGGGATAACTTAGTGATGCTAATATCCGTGACAGTATGTTTCAATATATTAGAAGTGTGCTACTATCAGAAAAAACTCATTTGAAAAGGCAATCCCTTTATAAAAGCGAAACTATTTATAATGTAACGAATTAAGGCGAATTCCTGCTTAGTTGCTAACGTTCGTATCGCTAAACTGTTGAATAAAACACTCCAATTTTCTGTATTACAAAATGTTCTTATTGGACTACTTTGAGAGTACTACACAATTTAACTTCACTTCGCAACTAATAGCGTGCTTAAATCGAAACTGACTACTGACTGCTCAGCTTGCTCTACTTTTATACTCTCGGTTTCCTCGTTCACCCACTTCTCCCAGGTGTAGTAATTTCGTGAACTTCATGCTTGGTTACCAGCATATACATGTATATTTGTAGTTTGTATCCATATTCGTGTGTATATGTGAATACTATTTCGGCTGGTGACTACATGTGTTTGTGCGTATCTCTCCGTTGCTTTATTGTTGTTTTGCCTTTATTTACTTAGTATCAGATTAGTGATGTCAGTATCAATTAGTGAGTTTTGAACAATTCTGCCAGGAACTCGGAGTCAGATGGAAATTTTGGTTGTCCGTGCACGCTAGCCTCTATGCTATCCTCTACTTTCACTCTTAGGGAAGTAAATACTTTGCTCGATAGTAAAGCGACTATCAAATTGCAAGGATGACGAGTTCTCAAGGATTGCATAACCTCACTCGCATAGGCATCGGGATAATTTTTTATAGAAATTATCTGTGTGCCAGAGCTGATCTCTTGGCCCAAGTGTGCACTTGTGAATTGAACGTGGCTTGCTGTAATGTCTTTTCGATTCCGTTGCCCACTTGCTGTCTGCTTTTAAACAGGTGGGCATCGAGTCAACTTAGTAAGTGCTGGGCTGACATCACCTCTTGCAAAGTGTCGAGGTCTTTCTGGTCAGCTCGGCGCTGCTTTTAGGGTTTACTTATGTTCATCCATCCATGATAATAGGAGTGTTAACAATGCACTGCCTAGTGGGAGTCCATGCGGTGCGCCTTAGGAGCCTAGACATTTCCAACCATTTTTGCTGTATGGAGTACGATAAGGTGGAATCAGACAGTCACCTTAGGTTTAGCAGTCCAGTTTTGCGAATACCAGGTATGAGTATATCGGTTGGAACGAGTTCGACTCACCGAATAAAATATTCAAGATCATTACTTTATCGTTGGCACCTATTGACGTCGTGCAAAACCACGAGCTCCGTGAAGATATGGGAGGACCTCTCGAAACTACTAGAAGCCAAAAGAGGCTTCAGACAAGCGAATGCCTTTCTCGCGATTTAAAACTAAGAACTTGCTGCCATCCAAAAAAGGATGTTGACGGATATAAATTCGATATTGTGAAGGACTTCGTTTATCTGCAAACGTCAGCGTGCTTCGCCATCCACACTGAAGATCCTGGGTTCACGCCACGGGCAAAGCAACATCAAAATTTTAGAAACAAGTTTTTTTTAATTTGAAGAAAATTTTTTATAAGCGGGGTCGCAGTGTTTGGCAAGCCCTCCAATTGTATTTCTGCCATGAAAAGCTCTAAGTTAAACTCGTCTGCCTTGCAGATGCCGTTCGGAGTCGGAGGTGCACGAAGCCAATTGAAAGAGAAGCTCAACCTAAAATCTCTTCGGAGGTTGTCGCACCTTACATTTATTTTTATACTCAGTTGAGCAGAGCTCACAGAGTATATTAAGTTTGATTGGATAACGGTTGGTTGTACATATATAAAGGAATCGAGATAGATATAGACTTCCATATATCAAAATAATCAGGATCGAAAAAAAATTTGATTGAGCCATGTCCGTCCGTCCGTCGGTCCGTTAACACGATAACTTGAGTAAATTTTGAGGTATCTTGATGAAATTTGGTATGTAGGTTCCTGAGCACTCATCTCAGATCGCTATTTAAAATGAACAATATTGGACTATAACCACGCCCACTTTTTCGATATCGAAAATTTCGAAAAACCGAAAAAGTGCGATAATTCATTACAAAAGACAGCTAAAGCGACGAAACTTGGTAGGTGAGTTGAATTTATGACGCAGAATAGAAAATTAGTAAAATTTTGGACAATGGGCGTGGCACCGCCCACTTTTAAAAGAAGGTAATTTAAAACTTTTGCAAGCTGTAATTTGGCAATTGTTGAAGATATCATGATGAAATTTGGCAGAAACGTTACTCCTATTACTATATGTACGCTTAATAAAAATTAGCAAAATCGGAGAAGGACCACGCCCACTTTAAAAAAAAATTTTTTTAAAGTAAAATTTTAACAAAAAATTTAATATCTTTACAGTATATAAGTAAATTATGTCAACATTCAACTCCAGTAATGATATGGTGCAACAAAATACAAAAATAACAGAAAATTTCAAAATGGGCGTGGCTCCGCCCTTTTTCATTTAATTTGTCTAGGATACTTTTAACGCCATAAGTCGAACAAAAATTAACCAATCCTTTTGAAATTTGGTAGGGGCATAGATTTTTTGACGTTAACTGTTTTCTGTGAAAATGGGCGAAATCGGTTAATGCCACGCCCAGTTTTTATACACAGTCGTCCGTCTGTCCTTCCGCATGGCCTTTAACACGATAACTTGAGCAAAAATCTACATATTTTTACTGAACTTAGTTCACGTGCTTACTTGAACTCACTTTATCTTGGTATGAAAAATGAACGAAATCCGACTATGACCACGCCCACTTTTCCGATATCGAAAATTACGAAAAATGAAAAAATGCCATAATTCTATACCAAATACGAAAAAAAGGATGAAACATGGTAAGGTAATTGGATTGTTTTATTGACGCGAAATATAACTTTAGAAAAACTTTATAAAATGGTTGTGACACCTACCATATTAAGTAGAAGAAAATGAAAAAGTTCTGCAGGCCAAATAAAAAACCCTTAAAATCTTGGCAGGTATTACATATATAAATAAAGTAGCGGTATCCAACAGATGATGTTCTGGGTCACCCTGGCCGACATTTTGGTCGATATCTGGAAAACGCCTTCACACCACTCCCTTTTAAAACTCTCATTAATACCTTTAATTTGATTCCCATATCGTACAAACACATTCTAGGGTTACCCCTGGTCCACCTTTATGGCGATATCTCGAAAATGCGACCACCAATACAACAACCACCACTCCCTTTTAAAACCCTAATTAATACCTTTAATTTGATACCCATATCATACAAACACATTCTAGAGTCACCCCTGGTCCACCTTTATGGCGATATTTCGAAACGGCGTTAACCTATAGAACTAAGGCCCACTCACTTTTAAAATACTCATTAACACCTTTCGTTTGATGCCCATATTGTACAAACAAATTCTAGGGTCACCCTTGGTCCACCTTTATGGCGATATCTCGAAACGGCGTCCACCTATGGAACTAAGGATTACTCCCTTTTAAAATACTCATTAACACCTTTCTTTTGATACCCATATTGTGCAAACAAATTCTAGGGTCACCCCTGGTCCACCTTTATGGCGATATCTCGAAACGGCGTCCACCTATGGAACTAAGGATTTCTCGCTTTTATAATTACCATTAACACCTTTCGTTTGATACCCATATCCTACAAACGCATTCTAGAGTCACCCCTGGTCCACCTTTATGGCAATATCTCGAAAAGGCGACCACCTATACAACTACCACCACTCCCTTTTAAAACCCTCATTAATACCTTTAATTTGATACCCATATCGTACAAACAAATTCTAGGGTCACACCTGGTCCACCTTTATGGCGATATCTCGAAACGGCGTCCACCTGTGGGACTAATCATCACTCCCTTTTAAAATACTCATTAACACCTTTCTTTTGATACCCATATTGTACAAACAAATTCTAGGGCCACCCCTGGTCCACCTTTATGGCGATATTTCGAAACGGCGTCCACCTATGGAACTAAGGATTACTCCCTTTTAAAATACTCATTAACACCTTTCATTTGATACCCATATCGTACAAACGCATTCTAGAGTCAACCCTGATCCACCTTTATGGCTATATCCCTAAATGGCGTCCACCTATAGAACTATGACCCACTCCCTCATAAAATACTCTTTAATGCCTTTCATTTGATACACATGTCATACAAACACATTCCAGGGTTTCCCTCGGTTCATTTTCCCACATGGTTATTTTCCCGTATGTTGTCACCATAGCTCTCAACTGAGTATGTAATGTTCGGTTACACCCGAACTTAACCTTCCTTACTTGTTATTTTTTTAGAAATCAAACTGAGAATCACTCTTGCCAATAAGTGCTACTTTGGACTGAGAAGGCAATTGAAAAGTAAAGTCCACTCTCGACGAACAAAAATCAAACATTATAAGCCGTGCCGTGGACGTTGTCGAGAGAAGATGAGATTTCTCTTGGAGTGTGCCATAGAACAGTTCGCCGGAAGACTTATGTTTCTGTTAATGATGCCGACTGCCAGTATCAAAGGAGGTATAATGACGAGCTATTTCCATTTTACGCGGATATAAAGTCCTCGCTAGCTACGTCAGGTTATGCGAGTGGAGACCTCACTAAGTTGGAAGAGGTATGAATGAGGACTTGGTGCCCTCTGGTGCTCCCAATTTCAGTCCGTTTTCACGAAAGATAGCTGGTCTGACTTTTTATATAATGGTTAAAATGGCCTAAGTAGCTATGTGCCAATACATAAGGACAAAAAAATTAGTTTCTCCCGACAACTCAACTGGTCGATCAATTAAGATTTCACCTAGTAATATTACCAGCCGAATAAAGATATGAAATTAATTTTTACTCTCTAGGGTGGGAACCATGTCGATGCTGTGCTGGCTTAGCCAGCGGTAAAGGACTTACGTCTACGCCGTTCTGCTTCATAGGAAGTCGGTGAACAAGAACGGTTAACCTTCTTTATCAAGGGTGTGTTGCGACATGTGCCCATTGCAAGACTTGCACACGGTGGTATATTTGGCTGTATATAAGCGGATTCTTTCCGGGCTCACTCAGAAAGTAACAGTGGCTTTATCAAAGCAAGAGGCACTGAAATCACGTTGTCAAGTTGAATCACTCATCTTGGCGATAGGGAAAAGGAGCGAAGAAGAGTGGAGTCGTAAACATGGGAAGATGAGAAGGGAGCGGCAGTAGAGACTTGACCGTAGAAATATGTAGGGCGAGGGCAGTTCGCTGGCACGGATGAGGGGAAATGAAAAAGTAGCGAGTGGTTGAATGGACCCAGTCGCAGAATTGTAAAGCAGTCTACCCACATCTGCAAAATATGTATGTGCAAAACGGCAGAAGATATGAACTCACCAAAAAGTAGATTCCAATTCCCTCGAAGGCTTCAGGTCAGAAAGATGAGGGATAGAAAGCCAGAAGAAGGGGGGACAAAAGGCATATATATTGAAATGGGAAATTAGCCTAAGGGGGTCAACATCCAGAGTCCGGAAAGAATCAATTACTTAGCGAAGCAGTCCCTGACGGTGGCGTTAATTGATCATAGCAGTCCCTTGAAAAGATGCTTTTAACTGAAACTTTTAACATCACGCCATACGAAGTGGCATCTACTCCCCCAGCCGGTTAGGGGATTAGAATATACCCGCGGTAGGTATGCGTGTCGTAAGAGGCAGATAAATTACCAAATAAATTCAAGGGGTTGTGTAGCGCAACCCTTTCAGGTTGCCAGCGCAATATATAGCTTCTCCAAACCCAATTGTCAACCTCACCTATCCGTGGCGAATCCTGGTTCATTAACAGCCGAGGATCTGGCGACCCCAAGCTCCTCATGGATCTAGGGGGTGGGAGAGCGCTATGGCAGAGAAGGAGCATGTGGTCATAACAAATCGTTCCCGAGATGGTCGGGCTTGGCACCGGAACGTATCGGATATGCATCCGGCAAAGGACCATCAACATCGGTAACACTCCCCAAGACCTTCGGGGAGTGTCCTTATCGCTACAACAATAACAACAACAACAAGTGGCAACTACTAGAACACATTGTAAACTGTCTTCGTTAAGTTAAATTCATATAGCTCAGATATTAGCGCCGTTGGTACAAGTTTGGCTGACAACTGGTTTGCTGTACATCTGATCAGCACTAGTTCAGAAAAAGTCATGAAACCTGTAGTGCCGAACAATCACTTAAAGCGAATCTTTCCCATTTATTATGAAAGTCGGAGAGCTTCTTATTTTTATAATCAAGATATTGCAAATGGAACCCAATAACCCGTTTACATCCTCTGGTTTAGCTGGGTGGTACACAGGAGTTTAGTTGAGGAGAGATACAGCGCAGAACCCCATGGACCCCGCAAAATCCCACGTTTGATGAAGCCGAGGATGAAAGGTAATTCGTATACCTGCGCCTCTGCAAGAGAAGTCATAGCACGAGGTAAAAGGGACGTATTTTTGTTGTTGTTGTTATAGCGATGAAGACACTCATCAAAGGTTTTGGTGTACGTTGTCGATTCTGATGGTACTTTGCCGAATATAGACCCGGTACGTTCCGGTATCATGCAGCATTAAGGGTCTGACCATCTTGGGAACGATTTGATATGACCACATTGAACCTTCTAGGCTATCCATTCCGCCCCCACCACCTAGTTTCATGAAAAATTTGACGTAGGCAGAGCTTCGCCTGCTAGAGAAGCATGACTCGCCGCCGATAGGTGAGGTTGACAATTGGGTTGGAGAAGCTATAAATTGCGCTGGTAAGCCCTTGAATCATTTGCGTATTTCAGTTGTCTCTTACGACAGGCATACCTGCAGCGCGTATATTCTAAGCCCCCTAACCCGCTGGGACAGGTAAAAGGCAGCTCGTGAGCCTTAGCTGAAGGGGTCAAGAGGAGGATGTTCCTCTGTCGTTTTTATTCAGATCTATACTCATGTGAACATATGTGTGTTTCTATTAATGCTAACAGTTTCTAGTACTTTTTTTCGTTCCAACACGCTTTTGTATGATGCACTATGTGAGATTGTTGTTGAGATTTATGTTGCGAGTGATTCTCTCGTCCCCATATCGCTCTCTATACTTTCCTCGTCTCCTTGTTTTCCATTTCTCCTTCTTCTTTCCGACCCTCCCTCGTTACCTTTATCACCAATCCCTTCTTATTCTAATTCTCTCTTCAACTCCCAGATCCATTTTCACTCCCACTCTCACTATCACTTCCACTCTCTCTCCCAACTAAATTTCTTCATATACGGTATCTCTATACCAAATTTTGGATACCTGATTCAAGTTAGTACGAAGATATAGCGAATTTTTCTAAATTTTATGCAGGTTAATATATAGATACTCAGTTATCGATAGTTTGAGCTAAACATAGTTGAGTTTGTCACAAAATGAAATATATATTGCGTGGGGGCGTGGCACTGCTATCGTAAATTTTGTCAAGATCGGTTGAGTACTTTGGACTATCGCAAACATATCCATTTTTAAACCTGCAAAAAATCCCTAAAGGGATCCCCCTAGTCCCTATTGGGTACAGTTGAGATTAGTCAGTTCGAAATTTATATATGCAATTTTGGGAAGCAATAAAAAACGGCAACGAAGTGGTAAAAATAAAAAATTAATAGAATTATTTAAGAAAATTTCGGAGCAGAATCATGATAGAAAAAAGAAGGTAGCTCCACTCAAAATTTTTTGACGTATTTGGGGATTTTTGTAGTTTCATAAGGTTTGTTGTTTTGCCATTAGCGTTGCCATACCGTTACTGTTTAAGGCGAAATTGTGGTTTTCGAGATGGAAATTTCCTTTAGGATGAAAACGCAATGATAATCTGAGACAATAATAATATGCTTTAGCACGATTTATGTGCATATATATCGATTGAGAATACAGTAAAACATGGAATTTTATTAAAAAAAATAGTGGATAATGATTCATACATTGGTTAATGACTCATATCTTTATGGCAGCTTGACCCCTAGACAGAAAAAAAATACACGAAAAATCCTGTTGTTCTAGCATGGCCCTATTACCATACCCCTAAAGTGGATATTTCTTAGGTCATGTTGAGAAAAAGTGTACCTCCAAAGTCTGCACATCTATGTGAATGCTAAAAGGGCACATAATGTGTATAAGCGGCGCTGCCCCAAGATGACCCATGGTACAACGGGCAAAAACACTCCCATAACTAGTGGCTAACCTGCAGGTTAATGTTCTCCCTAAAAAATGGTTAAATAATTCCCTCCTAAAGCGCAACACTTGAATTATTCAATAAATAAAATAATAAAAAATGTGGACTTGTGGCCAATTTATCAAGAAATTGCGGTGTTGGTTTAAAACGACCTCCTTTGGGCAATTAATTGACAAACGTGTATGTTTTGTCAAAATGTTCTGAGCAATTATACGGACACTTAAGAAAGTTATATTCCCTTACTTTGCATACTTCGATCCATGTTTCTTCCACCAAAACAATTTTCGGCAGCTCGAAAAGCTTATTAAAACCCTTTTTTCTAGGCTGAAATTTCGTATTAAGATATTTCCAAGGCATGGGGCGCATTTTTTTTTCCTTTTTATTTAAAATAACTATGAAAGTAATTTAGTCGTATTCGTTAAAATGAAATCCATCAAAATTAGAAAAATTCGTAAAATTTTTTAATCTGGTAGCTTGTGTTTGGTGAAATTGTCATTGTCCCCGCAAAACTCAAGTGGCTAACTTCACACTAAATGGAACTACCTCCATTTTTTGTATCATGAGCAGAATTTGTTTATTATTTTATTTTTGTACAATACCAATAAGAAAAAAAATTAAAAATATTTTATTAAATTTCAAAACCATCATAAAATCGGTAAGAACTCCCGTAAGGGTAGAAAGAGGACCTGTCCGACAGTACCCATAGGGGTGCAAAGAGGATCAGTCCGACAGTACCCGTTTAGGCATAAACAGGCACAATTAATCTCTTCATAGGACATGCTCAAACAATAGGGATCACTCCGACCCATATAAGTAGATCAAAACGGGCTGTGGTCGGATATTCATTTGCGACTCATCCCCGATTCATCATCCAAAATTCATCGCATTTTTTGCAGCGTATTTATAAGATTAACGTAACTCCAACTTGAGCATATTGCTTACAATCAGTGTTTGAAAATGATTTATTACTCTTAAAGTTTAAGTTTGCTTTTACTCCAGATCTAAACATGAATTAAATGTGGCTAATTCATGTTCAGATCCGAAACAATAGCAAAAACAAAACTCAAGAGTAATATGTCGTTTTCAATCACTTAAAATTAAATTCTTAAAGATAAATACCCAGCACCAGCAGAAGAGGGGCGCACTGTCTGCGTCACTCTAGCTCAACTTCGATCTGGATACTGTAACAGGTTAAACTCTTACCTATCAAGAATCAACCCCGACCCACATAATGTATGTTCTGCTTGCAACGTATCCCCACATGATACACCAACCATCTTTTTAATTATAATGTAGAACCAACGGCTTTAATACCTCTCTTACTCTGCTCCACCCCTGTTGAAACTGCAAGTTCGAAAATCGACACTGATGATGGCTCAACGCCGAAACCGGTTAGTCTCGAAACCAAATTTGACAAGGGATGATGGAAAATCGTTTTAATATACATCATTTTTCCTTGGACACTCGCTGCAGGTGCTTGATGACAGTTATTAGTGAGTGTTCACACCTATTGGATGGGACGAAGCACTGTTACAACAACAACAACATCTGAACATGCACCGAGTCTAAAGCAGAGCCGTGGCATAAAAAAGCGATAGCATTTCTTATGCTCTGCTACGAGCTACGTCGTGTTTTAGAACGGAACAAATAGCAGAATAAAAACTCCAAACGAAATGCTTTTTGTAGTGGAGCGAGAGCAAAAAAAAGACGTATTGCTGTTTTCTCTTGGGAATTGTTAAGCAAAACTTTGTATTTCCTCGAGCTACTACTTATCGACAACAACTTAAAATGCAACGTGGGAACAGGGTTGAGTGTTCCGCTCTCGCTGCACTACTCTACAACTTGCACCGCTCTTAAACACGACGTAACTCGTGGCATAGGGGAAGTAATGCTATCACTTTTTATGCTACGGCTCTGCTCTATGCTCTGTTCAAGTTAAGAGCCGTAGCAGTAGCAGAGCGTTTTTTACGCTGCTACTGCTACTCTGAAGTAGCAAATGCATACAATGATTGCAGTATATCTTTTGCTTTCGTCACGACTTCTATTTCCGCCTGAAAGACACCAGACAGAGTAAGGCCATTTTTTGAAGACACTAAGCTTTGCGTAGGAGAAAGAGAAAAGTTCACATAAAAATTAAACACCCCAATGTTTACATACTTAAGTATTTAATAGTAAAAGTAAAAAACATACCTGCTGGTGTCAGTGACGCTTAAACTAGACTTTGTTGGAAACTCCATGTGTCGCCGGCCCTCGATGGGGCTGGCCTATAAATTGAAAAATACTAAAATACATTTAAGCTGTTGCCGGGCGCACACTTAGCAAGACTTTATGGTAAAATAGTACGTAAGAGATTGCAACTTTTAATGTTTGTTTATATTTTTGCTTCGTATGAGTTTAATAAAATTTTAAGTATATTTTTTTAAGATAAGTTGATGTTTTATTATTAACTATTTTAAAAATTTATTTTGCATTGGGATTGTAATAAATAGAAGTTTAGTAAAACTTTTATACAAATTTGTATTGCTTATTGTTTTTAGACCGAAGTAAGCGTGTAAGCTTTTGCAAAGTACATATACGCTTTTTTATATTATTTGAATTTTTTTTTCTTCAATTTTGCACTTTTTTATATTTTAACTTGAAAAGTTTAATTTCTATTAATTTTATTTTTTTTGTTTAATACCACTTTCATTCAAAGTTTCTCAAGCACAACTTTAACACTGATTTTTTCGGTATTGTTTTTGTTTTTGCTTTTTTATATTTTTCTGTTTTCTTACTTTCAATTCACACTCTTCACTGCAATTTAATTTTTATTTACGAACTTTTTTCGTGTCTATTTTTTTTCACAAATTTCTTTATCAACACTCAATAGGATTTGCATTGTTTGCATTTTATTCACTTGAATTGCTTTGAAATGGAATTTTTCTATCAAATCGACCGAACGTACTGCTCCCCGCGCACAAACGCTTTTGCGGCAATACCAACATGCATTTACAGTTAGTCACTGCAAAGTGCATGCATTTATTGTGTGAATGCGTTGTATTGCTGTGTATGTGAATGTGTGTATGTGTGCGTGTTTTAAAACCCGGTCGTTCGGTTGCTTTGGAGATCGGCTTTTTGTCGCCGCTTGCTTTAGCCGCTCCTGTTTAGTGTTTTATTTGTTTTTTTTTGTGCCTCTGCTTCTTTTGCTTTTATTTTAATTGCTTGGCTGCATGCCGCAAAAAGCTCTTTTTCTACATTCCGGCATACGGGCACCTAGGCTTGTGCTTTTAAATAGTTTTGTTGTTGCAGCTTTGTTGTTCTTCTTCTTCTTATTTAAGGATAATTTATAGCTTTTCCGATTTCATGCAGAATTTTGCAGTGCACTTTATTTGTTTTTGTTTTTGTTATTGCAAACTAATGTGGGATTTTGTTTTAATAATATAAGCGGCACTCAGTATTTATAATAACAGATTTTTAGATTTTTCCTATTCTTTGCAATAAAAAAATTTTATTTTTAAATTATTCTCGCACTTGCGAATCATTCACTCAATATGCGAGCTCACTAAATATTCTACAAATTCATAACAAATCATTATCAACTTTTTTCTTGAGTTAAAAAGTCTGCCTCAAAACTTAACAAAACCACACGTTTTTCCTCCGCACACAATAACTTCAAATTAATATTTGAATTAACCAAATTATTCACATAGTTTCGTTGCACTCAGCCTTAGCGCATCAACTATCACTAAAAAACTGTATAAATTTTGTTTGTTGACCACAATGCGGATGTGTCGCTAAGTTAAAACTGGAATAGCCGTTTTACACAAGTCAAGTCAAGCCTTCGTGCGCTTTAACGCTCTTCACCGCTCATCACACACACACACACACACACACAGCACTCAATGCACCCAACATTGCACTGCACTCGGTACGTTGGGCCAATAAACTTTAAGCTACCACCGCATAGGCAAAGCAGTATTAATGTCGCGAAGAAGCATCCATCATACCTAGGAGTCGGGGAGATGGAGAAGGCAGAAGATGAAGCAGCAGGAGCACCAGCACTAGCAGGCACGTTTAAGCCGCAATGTCATGCTTATACTTAGTATGTATGTTAGAGTGGGTCAAATTTATTGTTGAAAAGGCACATCCAGTTTCTGAATCTATGGGTCATGGGACCACAGGTCTGAAATGAATTTCGAGCCTCCCTAATTTGGTTAGAAAATTTTATATCCCAATCCGAATCCGAATTTGACTTTTATTTTCATGTATTTTATTTTTGAGAACCGCTTTTCGGATTGGGATACAAAATTTTCTAACAAAATTAGGGCGGCTCGAAATTCATTTCAGACCTATGGTCCCGTGGACAATATTACTCAGTATGACCCATAGATTCAGAAACTGGATGTGCACCTGAAGTTTTTTTCCTCCTTTCTCCCATACAATTTGACCCGCCCTAATGTATGTACTTTTACGCACAGAAAGTTTACTAATCCAAAAGAGACCACACTGATACCAACTGCAAAAATGTAGACAGTAATAACAACCTATCAAGAATTTTTCTGAGCCTGGGGCTTCGTGTTAAGAGCTAATGGGCACTCTGAAAACGGTTACTTTAGCTTTCTTACCAACTTGGACTTGATCACAGACCGACTGGAGATTTTGTCAAATTCCTGTAGGTTAGCGGCAAGTTCAAGCTGCCCCAGTGGCTGTAGTGTCTTCCAAGTAAAATTCATTGCGTTTAAGAACCACGTGAATGGGATGATAAACAGTGATATTCCGACACATAGCGAATAGCTAATAAGTTCCTGAGCTCGACCGTTGTGCGATTGAGGGTGATAAGGAAAATTTCAAGTTCGCTTACCTCGAAATATTTGAATATGAGAATCATCTGAGTTCCATTGCATGGGAATATACCAAGCAACTGTCAGGCGTATCTATTATCCCAACTACGTTTGAATCAGTAGCGGCGTGTGGTTGTAAATATGTAGGCTTAATCGAACTGTATAAGAAACTGAACTGCTAAATAAACCCAGTGCAAAAACTACAAAATGGGAGGTTAGCTAGATCTTTCTTGCCCGATGTGGATGGCAAGCGGTCTGTTGTTGTTGTTGTTGTTGTTGTAGCGATAAGGTTGCTCCCCGAAGGCTTTGGGGAGTGTTATCGATGTGATGGTCCTTTGCCGGATACAAATCCGGTACGCTCCGGTGCTATAGCACCATTAAGGTGCTAGCCCGACCATCTCGGGAACGATTTATGTGGCCACATTAAACCTTCAGGCCATTCCCTCCCTCCCTACCGCCAAGTTCCATGAGGAGCTTGGGGTCGCCAGAGCCTCGTCTGTTAGTGAAACAGGATTCGCCGCGGATAGGTGAGGTTGAAAATTGGGTTTGGAGAAGCTATATATTGCGCTGGCAACCTGAAAGGTTGCGCTACACAGCCCCTTGAATCTGGTATTTTAGTCGCCTCTTACGACAGGCATACCTACCGCGGGTATATTCTGATCCCCTAACCCGCTGGGGTACAAGCGGTCTGTCGTGTCGTTGGGTTCACCAAACTACATTTATCTTCGATAATTGAGGCTCATTTTTCCAAAAGCAATCCGTAGACATAACCCAAATAACAAATAACAAAATTTTTACAGCGAATACCGAAACCATAACCGAAGCCTTAACAATAACCGTTTACTACTGTTTAATTAAAAAAAACAAACGGAAATTAAAACCGTTTCATTTTAAAAAACGGAAATTGGAACCGTTTCATTTCAAAATTTTACGAGTCCATAATCCCAACCGTTTCATTCTTAAAAAAGCAATCCGAAGCTTTAACCAACACCGTTAAAACACGAGCCCCAACCATAACCGAAGTCGTAAGCTTAACCGCTTCATTTTCCAAAGAGAACAACGAAAATCTAGCCGCATAAAACGTTTATTTTTTATCAGAAGCCGTAATTATAAGCGTTTCATTTTTCAAAATGAAAACCGAAACAATTTTTAACCGTTTACCTTTGAAGAACTGAATCGAACGAAGCCGCAGCCTAAAATATTTCAATTTCCAAAGCGTTAGCGAAAGCTTTACTGTAACCGTGTATAACCGCTTCGGTTTCTAAAATAATACCAAAAACCGCAACCGAAGCAGCTTTCAAACATTTCAGCGTTGAAAAGGAAACCGAAGCCATATACTTTCAATTTTAAGGCCATAACTAAAATCATTTCAATTGCGAAGCCGTAAGCGAAACTTTTACTGTAATCGGTTATAGCCGTTTTACTTTTAAAAGTGAAAATAGAAACTATTCAATTTTTTTAAAAAAGTATGCCGTAGCCCTTACCCTTACCATTTTATTTCTCAAAACGAACAACGAAATAATAACCGTCTCAAACGTTTCATTCTTAAAAATGAAATCCGAAACAGATTTCGTTTATGAAAAACGAAATTCGAAGCTGAAACCATCACCCATTCAGTTTTCAAAGCATACCGCGAAGCTGTAACCGAACCCTTAACCATTTACAATCGATTTGTTTTTCAAAATGATTCCCCGATTTAAAAAAAAACCGAAATTTTAAGAAAAGAACACCGAACCATAGCTGCAACCAACCGCTTCGTTTTCGAAAAAAATGCCAGAAACCGCAACCTTAACAGTTTCCCGACGTTTCATTTTTTGAAAAAGAAAACCAAAGTCATAACCGAATCCACAACAGTTAACAACCGTTTCATTTTTCAAGAGCTTCATTTCCCGAAATCAACACCGATTCCGGTTTAACAAGACAGTTTTGAGGTACAAGGGCAAAGCGGAAATAACTTTAAGTAAGAAAGCGACAAAGATTGAGATACAAACAAATGGAATGTAGCGAAACAATTTTTAATGTCGTTACCAAAACCGGAATGAAACCGAAAAATCTTAGAAGGCCGAAACCTTAGTCGAAACGAAACAGAAAATGTTTGGAGAAAAAATCCAAAACCCACCCGGAACCGAAACATTTTTGATTGCGAAACCAAAATCGAAACGAAACAAAAATAGTTTTAAAGAACGAAACTAAACTAATTTTGAGCCCCAAAACAAACACGAGTCAAACAATTTTGAAGGGCGGAACCGAAACTGAAAATTGTGAAGAACGAACCTAAAACCAACACGAACCCGAAAAAGTTTTGAAGAGCGGAACCAAACCCAAAACGAAAGAGAAATACTTTTGCAAACGAAACCAAAATAGTTTTGAGCCCCAAAACAAATCCGAAACGAAGCGGAAAACGTTTTGAAGAACGATGGCTGCAAAATTGGAAGCATGAATTAAATACGGAAATGTAGCGAAAAACTTTTGAAGGGCGAAACCAAAACCGAAATAAAATAAAAATAATTTTGAGGACAAAATACAAAACCAGCACGAAACACAAAAAATGTTTGAAGAGCGAAACAAACAAACCCAAATTAACTTTGAAGAGCAAAATCGAAAACGAAACGAAATCAAAACTAGAACGAAACGAAAATAATTTTGAAGAACGGTACTAAAACCGGAACGAAAATGAATAACCCACACAACCACGAAATCAAACTTTTTTGAAAACTAAATCAAAACCGTGACGAAACCAAAGTAATTATGAAGATCGAAACCGGAACCACTTCCATATTTTATATGAAAAAATCCCTATTAGGAGTTTTTATTGTTTCATATTTCCGCAACAAGGATATATTAAAAAATTTTCATATATCCACGGCATTGCTCATCATCCTACTTGTACATTATTCCACAACTAGTTGATTTATCTGCTGGGTATAAAAAATATGGACAGTCATTCGGACATTAATCGGTAGTTGGGCGCATCGTAAGCTTTCAAACGAAGGCAAATGTTGTTGTTGGTATGCCAAAAGGATAGCGGTCACATGTGCGCGCTAAATAATAACGGTACCAGAAATAAGTACATAGTAGCAACAATAACAATAACAAAACAACAAATTGCACCAGAAATGCACCGACAAAACAGGACCAAGCAAAATATAAACAGAGCGGCAAAACAGACACAAATACAAAAACTTTATGCTGCTCTACAGAAATGTGGTGAGAGAATGAGTATAACACACGACAGAGCAGTGTTTCTTAGTAGAGTTAAGTATGCCGACCACGGTTGCCACTTTTGGTCCATATGGACCAAAAATGATCCCTTCCAACCCCATTTGGTCCGCTCGTACCTTTGTTTTCAATTTTGGTCCTTTTTAGGGAGTAGCCACGATTTTGGACTTTTCTTCCTTTTTCATAAAGGTTAAAATTCACAACTCTTCCCAGAACATTTCGCATATTTTCATTAACCCACATATAATTTTCAAATTACTTATGTATATGGAAATCTTACCACAAAGACAATAAAATGTAGCAGACCAATGACATTTCATAGGGGATATTTTGGGCGAGGCATTATTAAGAAAAGTCATGGATCTAAGGGCAAACACATTACACGTACTTATCAGAAGAATTCTTGTTTTAGTATCCAGATATTTCGATCGGTTATCAAACACTTTTGGTGATAAATTTTTTTTCACTAGTTGAGCTAAGAAAACTTTTCTAAAATGCACGTGTACCTTTAAGAAATTTGGCAGGACTTGCCACTGATGGAGGAATTTGAATTGAAAACTAAGTAAAATAATGAAACTAATTGGTTTTATGTTTGGTAACACTTTTTTACAAAGAAATCCTATGTAAAAATTACAGGAGTATTGTGGTGTTCCAGGATTATTGTGGTGTTAAGGTACGCCGAATACCTTTAAAACTAAGTAGCTTGGCATAAGAAATATTTTAACTGTAAGTATAGCAGGAACACTTTTTGAAAGCTGTAACTTTATAAATGAACTAGCTTTACAAGGCGCACGTTGTTACGCCCGAGATCGAATGGATGTTGCGTTATTTTTTCTGTTTTGTTTGTTGATAATTTAATTTTTTGTTCTGTAAATTGAATTGAATTTTGTACGCATATTTGGTGAAATTTTCTGTTAAAACATTTTATTCTTGTATCTTCTTGTATCTTATTTTATATTATTGTATTGCTTTTACCGCTGATGATTGTTGCTTTGATTACATTCCGAAGAAGCATGACTGGTGAGCCAATTTTGAAAGTTGATATATGCGCAGGCACTCCTTTTGGTTCTAAGGAGTACAGAAATTCATTTGGATAATTCCCAATTTTATCTTCATCTGTAACTGTGTCGATCGATTTATATTTCGTCACTTCACCAGGAAATTGATTTTGAAAGCGATCATTGATTTTGTTAACATGATCATTTTTGAAAGCTAAGATAGTTCTTTCGCATAGCCAAAAAACAAAAACGTTTAAATTTAAAATTCTTAATTCTGAAATATGAAAAACTTTTGTCTTGATCGAAGGAACCTCGAGCCAAAATTTGGTGATGACCGAAGAATAGCAAACACGTTTTCATAGGGAACACACACACAGAATTTGATTTTTATAGAAGATGTAGATAGACTGAAGCTAAACAATTTCTTTAACAGCGGCAGATTACTAAACGTCCAAAAGGCATAACAGCTAAACTCAACAATGCAGTCAAACTTTAGGTGTTAAAATAACTTAAGTTTGTACGGCAGCCATAGTTTTTCCCCATTCCACATTTTACTTGAGGTTTTAGGACTTTACGACACATAGCTCCTTACCAATTTTAATTATCCTACCATTACGACATCCAGATATATGCCGTATAATATATTCCATTTGTATGGGAGGTGCCACGCCCCCTCTTTCCCAATTCCATATTTTCTTGGTGGTGTTAAGGATTGACCTCAAATAACTCCTTACTGAATTTTAATGTTCTGGCATGTATACCTTCAAAGTTATGCAGTACCAAAGATTCCATTTGAATGGGAGATTCCACGCCCCCTTTTTCCCAATTGCGCCTTTTCTTGGTGGTGTTAGGGATTGACCTCATATAACTCCTTACTGAATTTCAATGTTCTGGCATGTATACCTTCAAAGGTATGCAGTACCAAAGATTCCATTTGTATGGGAGGTGCCACGCCCCTTTTATATATCGAAATTATTTTTAGCCTAAAACCTTCCCGCTGATCGAAGGAACCCACAACCAAAATTTGGTGATGATTGATGTGTGGGAAATACGTTTCCATAGCGAACACACACACACACAGAATTTGATTTTTATATATATATGGCTAAACCGATTTGGGATTTCACAATCAACTAACCATCATATCTCCTTCCTGTATCTTTCCTAAAAATTTCTGGCAATCTGTCAAGCCGTTCTCGAGTTATGGTGAAACCATTGAAACATCCTGAAATTATATACTCAACAACGACTACAACACATTTCTGAATGGCTTGTATCACAATCAAATAAAACAAAAGTTTGGTCCTTTTTTCTGAGATTTGGTCCTTTTTTCCATGAATTTTGGTCCCAAAAGGAAACATGGTGTGGCAATCGTGATGCCGACTAAACGTGCTTTGGGAATAAAGCTATCGGTCGTCAGCTGCTGCAAGCACTATTTTGTTGTTGTTTGTTTTATTGCTCTTTTGTTGCAAATTGCAATCTGTCATCAAGTTAAGAAATTAAATTTATATATATGTACATGTGTATATTGGGCTATGCGTTAATCAATAATAAAACCCCATTTGTGTTAGATGTTATTCTGCATTGCAGTGTGGTATCCACGGGGCGTATGAGTAACATATTCAAGTTGTGTGTGTATGTTTCAGTTTGGACGAGTAGTCCATACGACTCTAAGGCATACATTACTTTTTCTTCTACTAGCCGGTCCTTAATGGTGCTATTTTCCAAAATGCACCGAATAAATATCTGGCAAAGGACCATCAAAATGGATAAAACTTTCGTTCCGATATCGGGCTACCGCGGAAAGTTAGATGGCTTTAACACAGCAAGTCGCACTTTTTCGGGAGGGAGGGAAAGAAATAATGTTGTGATGGGAACAAAACAAAGAGACAAGCAATATAGCCCCCACTCAATAACGAGAAGCACCAGGAATTGTACATCACCTAGGATCCGCAGTCGACCCAACTGCACCCGTGCAGTGAGAAGATGCAGTGGTGCCCCAGCGGGTTAAGGGGGCTTAGAATATGCCCGCGGTGGGTATGCCTGTCGTAAGAGGCGTCTAAAATACCAAATTGATTCAAGGGGTTGTGTAGCGCAACCCTCTCAAGGGATTGCCAGCGCAATATATATATTCTCCAACCCAATTGTCAACCCGCCGCGAATCCTGTTTCATTAACAGCCGAGGCTCTGGCGACCCCGAACTCCTAATGGATCTAGGGGTGGGGGACGTTATGGCCTATAAGGTTGCATGTGGTCATACCAACTCGTTCCCGAGATGGTATTTACGGTGCTTGTTACCGGAACGTACCGGATCTGCATCCGGCAAAGGACCTTCAACAACGTTAACATTTCCCAAGGCCATCGCGGAGTATCCTTATGGCTACAGCAACAACAAGAGGTACCGACCGACTCAAGCCTGTTTTTGGCGGAGAACCATCCACGTCCAGGTATTCTGGGGTAAGGCTTACACCTCGATGTTAAGCCTTAGAACTCTAATGCTGCAAAGAAAAATAGTGGAAAACTGTTTTTAGTATATTGCGACGAATATTAGTAACACTAACGCCCCGATTCTAGTGTGGTAACAATATTCTTCATCACGGTAACGGAATCATGTGGAAACTTTTACACCCTTTGGTATTCTACCAGCGAAAGTATCCGGATAATTTTTTACCCACAAAAGTATGTGGTTACATCGAAATAACCACACAACAGCTGTTGTATAGAAAAAGGCAAAACTGAAAAATAAAGAATTGTAAGCGAAAATAAGTAAAGATAATAGTAAACAAGTGTTGCCTATTGCTATACATATTTGTTTACATTATGTACTTTCACAGAATAAATTACAATATACCTATGTAGAAACTTATCATGCATAATATGCATCATGGCGGAACGATACAAGGTGGCAGCATGGTACAGCTGATTATAATATTTTTTTATTTTATTTGATACATCAACTTCCAGCGCAGAACGATTTTGATATTTGTCATCGTATTTACAAAAACAAAGTACATGGAATTTTTATTTATGTTTGCAGGTATGTCACCATGCTGCCACCTTGTATCGTTCCGCCATGATATGCATATACACATCGTCCCGTTTATTCGTTAACCTACCTACCTACCTAGTATCTACAAGCAAGACATTTTCTGTAAAGCGAACACGGCTGCCACACCATGTTTTCATTTGGGACCAAAATACATCGAAAAAGGGACCAAATTTTTGTTTTATTTTATTAATATAAAATACAAAATTTTAAGATGTTTCCATATGAAATTTTACTAAACATAGTGAAGACTTTGCTTTAATTCAAGCTGAACAAACAAATATATGCATGCAACCAAAAATGGTACTATATTTTGACATAGAATAAGTCTATGTCTTTCACCAACCAAACATTGTGAACCTAGTTTTGGTCACAAAGCTCTTGGTTCTAGCATTATGTTGTTGATTCCAATGAAATAAAATATATAGTGCAGTTAGGTTTTAGTAAGAAACGGTTCAAAATTTGCGTTCTGGTGTTGCCGAAATATGTATGTGGAAAACTCAGTAAATCGTAAATGAAACTAAGCAGTTTGAGATATTTTTATAGATGCATACTTTTTCCCTTAACGTTTAAACTTCATATCAGAGCCTAGATTCAGTAAGTGTTAGTTTTGATCCTCAGGGGTTCTGCTAGCACCTACGGAAATAATTTTATACAAAACATTTCTTCCGAAATCAAATCTCTTCCTTCTGTCTTCGAGTTAAAATATTTCTTGTGCCAAGATACTTAGTTTTCAATTACCTTGCGTGGCTTAACACCACAATAGTCCTGGAATTCCTTGAACTGTTGTTGTTGTTGTAGTGATAAGGTTGCTCCCCGAAGGCTTTTGGGAGTGTTATCGATGTGATGGTCCTTTGCCAGATACAGATCTGGTGCGCTCCGGTAACACAGCACCATTAAGGTGCTAGCCCGACCATCTCGGGAACGATTTATATGGCCACATTAAACCTTCAGGCCATCATCCCTCCCTCCCCACCCCCAAGTTCCATGAGGAGCTTGGGTCGCCAGAGCCTCGTCTGTTAGTGAAACAGGATTCGCCGCGGATAGGTGAGGTTGACAATTGGGTTTGGAGAAGCTGTATATTGCGCTGGCAACGTGAAGGGTTGCGCTACACAGCCTCTTGAATCTGGTACTTTAGTTGCCTCTTACGACAGGCATACCTACCGCGGGTATATTCTGACCCCCTAACCCGCTGGGGTGCTGGGCGAGAAAGATTTAAATATCAACGTGCCAAACGAGAAGTAATGCATAGAATTTCTTTGTATAAGTTTTGAAAGTGTTAGGCTCACGGCAGAGTCCTCGCTATAAGCTATGCTAGGCGAGAAGCAATTTTTATTTTCATATATTTTACATAGTGTTGTATAACCGATCGAAATATCAAGGCGTTATTAATATTATTATAAAAAAAGAGTTTTTTTGATTAGTCGGTTATTTCATCAACAATTAACGACAATGTGTTTGCCAACACTTTTCTTTGTAATGCCTGGCATATATTATATATTAGGTGAAATGTTATTGTTCTGGTACATTTTATTGACTGAGCAATTTTTTATGGTGAGAATTCCATTGAAGTAAATTCAAAATTATATGGGGGGCTAACGAAAGTGTGGCGAATTTTTGGGCAATATTGTGAATTTTTACCTGAGTAAAAAGAAAAGTACCAATCGTGGCTACTGCCTAAAAGGACCAAAATTGAAGAAAAGGGACCAGCGGACCAAACGGGGTTGAAAGGGACCATTTTTGGTCCAAATGGTCCAAATTGGCAACGGTGAAAGCGAAGAAAACTACCTTTCAAATTTCTCCACAGACACTGGTGAGTTTTTCGGTGATGACAGCGTTACCGCTTTGGCCAGAATCGCGGATAAAAGAACTGGTAACCATATTCGGTTACATAAAGTTCTGGGTACTATTTTACCGGTAACGCTGAGAATCGGGGCGTAAGTGATACTTACATCACTAATCTGATACTAAGTAAATAAAGCCACAACAACAATAAAACAAGCTGCCACACTTGTATGTACGTAAACAAATTAATCATCATGTACACACATACATACAAGCAGCAGAGAGATACTAACAAAAGCATGTCATCATCAGATACTACTTCGCTCACATATACACACGCATATGGTTACACGCTACAAATACACGGGTATGCCTGGTAACCAGGTAGAGGATTCTAGCAAAAGAAACGTCTAGACATTTGGGCAGAGAGTATAAAAGCAGCAGAAGCTGGGTAGTCCAGAATCAGTTTGATTTGAGTAATCTATCAGTTGCGAAGTGAAGTTTAATTGCGAAGTACTTTCAATAGTCTACTAAAGACCATTTTGTAATACAGAATATTGGAGTGTTTTATTCATCAGTTTAGCGATACGAACGTTTGCAGAAGGTTGGAAATAAGCGGAATTTCCCTAAATTCGTCACAATATAGTATGCTAAGAAGACACAGAGTGGTTGATACGTTAAATAGAGGTAGCAAGAAAATCTAGCTTAACCGGAAACTCTAAAGCATTGGTGCCCAAAAATTTAAAGTGAAACTTACAATTTCTTCTCGTAATTCCCGCTTGTGTTCGAGAAGAAATCGTAAGCCCTGAATAATACTCCAATACACCGATTCAATTGAATGTCGAGAAGCTCGCGAGCCCTACGAATATTGCGAGAAGGGCCGATGCTCACGAAAAATTTCTTCTCGAACGAATTTGCGAAATCGTAAGGAATAATTTGTGACTGCTTTTTGGTATGCATAATGCGAGCACAATTGTGATATGGTGTGCAGATCCCACTTTTGTAGATAACGTTACGATGCCAGTTCTCCCCGAAAACATAAACGGAGTTTACGCTGCCTACCGAGTGATGGAGATCTGAGGATGAAGGACCAATCAAATAACCCGCTACCATCCTGCAATGCATCGGTATGGTACAATGGAGTTAAGTTAATAAGGTGTAACAACAAGACCGCAAAACCTCTTAAGACAATGCATAAGCTCACGGTTGGAGATAGACTGCTGATCCCAAAGGTACCACAGCCCAATGTATAAATAGGTGGTGAAGTCCACAATGTATGGATGGTGATATAAACGGCAGAGGTCTGCTCATTTTTTTTAAATACCCCAGAGTAGTCTATAAGTGATTAAGAAGTGTATTGTTCCCACTTATGTTGGACCAACATCAAAAAATCTGCCAGATATCGCATTTCAGTTCTGGGTATGATGTATCAGGGTATGACTTTACGATGCCATCCTTATCAGACCATGCAAATATTAGCTTGAACAACCTTCATAAGATGGTAGGGAAAGAAAAAATTTTTAGAGACCATAGGGCAACAGGCCATACCGAATTCCAGAAATATGTAGAGTTTAAATATTGATCAGCCAAAGATGAGGCCTGTAAAAAACCTGGAGAAATACAATAACACGAGCTTGTAGAGCGGTATAGAGATCTTTTAAAAATCTATAAATGTGAAATTCGCAGAGCGAAGAGAGTCTAGAAACTAATAAAGAAAAACCCTACCTAACCTAACTTGCTCACGTTGGCGTTGCTGCCAACAGCCCGCTTTATAGTAAGACACAACGCTAAACATTTTTTCGAAGCTCTAGTTGACGTAATACTTGGTTTACTATCCAAAGAAGCAGGACGGAGATGTGCTATATTTTCTTTTTGATTCGGACCCTGACCAATGAGATACTTAATGTCTGAGTATCTCTCCCACAACATACGCAATACTTAACTACCCTGTAAAAAATTCGTTTTGCCTTGGGTTGGAGAGATTAATTGTACAGGTCCTTTTTCTAACCTTACTTATAGCCTTAACTGAGAAACAAGTTCTTTCAGTTAGAAACAAGTTTTTTGAGGGGCGAACACGCCTCACTGAAAACGTATGTCGTTCGGAGGCAGCGTAAAACATTTGAGTCCCGTCCCGCCAGAAAAATTAAAAGAAGCATAACGCAAATTGGAAGAGAAACTCGGTTAAAAATGTCTTCGAGAGTTGTCGCGCCTAGTAATCATTTAATAATTCTTTATACTCTTACACATACTGTGCGACAGGTCCTCTTTGGACCCTTACGGGTAGTGTCGGACAGGTCCCTTTTTATCCCTGCGGGTAGTAACTGGCAAGCCCTTTTTGTACCTCTATTGGTACTATTCATTTCAATGCCCGTGGGATGATGGAAGCCATTTTATTAAGGAGGGCATGAAGCAGCCGGAAAACGGTACATTTTCAATTCAAAAAATAAATGCTTGGCGCGCTTTTCTTTTGAAGAAATTTAGTCCGAGCTTCTCTCTCAATGTACGTCGTTTTAATTAAAAAAAATTGTTTTCTTAATTTTTGATGTTACTTTGCCCAGGAGCTGAACGCAGGACGCTCGGTCTGGTAGGCGGAGCACGCTACCACCACACCACGGCGGCCGGCATTTTCAATTAGGGACGAGATATTCTAGATGCATGCCCTGAAATCATAGCTTTACGTACGTATGACGTCTTTACATAGGTTTTTACTTGGAGACCCACCAAACGCAGCGCTACATTCGGACACCGGGTTCGCCCAAACTGTTATACACATCTATTTTTTATCATTTATCAAATTTGCATATTCCATCTAAGAAGCTTTCAACATGCATTAAAAATAAGGTTATTCACTCAACGCTCATATTAATACATAGATACATACATATGTACTTACACAAAACAATTGTTAACTTAAGCACATACAACACTTTCTTCTCATCACACTTTACTCACAAGATAACTGCAAAGCACAAAATACTGCTATTAGGGCTGATCACATTCACGGCGGAGGTGTAGCCGCCACATCTGTCATATTATTTTTACACATGTTTTTATGAGTGTCGTTATTTTCAGCGCGACAGGGCTGCACGATAATCAATTACGAAAGCCATTGTAGCCAGATTAAACCTAATTCTATTTTCGGGTAGCGACAGTGAGTGGCGTCCTTTTTATTTTGTCAATAAAAACTAAAATAGAAATAAATAACAGATAATAAAAGCTAAAATCATTATTTTGGGCGTTTTTTTAACATAATTAACAATTTTTTCAAAATTTTTCGCTACTGTTTGCTGTAACTTACATTGGTGGCTGCCGCTTTCAAAGTAATCAGGAAGCCAATGCTTGGCTATGGTTGTCGTCAAGCTTTGCTTTATTGTGGTTGTGGTCTGTAGACGCCGTGTTGAATGTGATCAGCCCTATTGCTATAATAAAAAGTGAATTTTTGCTCCCAATAACTCTTTTTCATATACTCGCAATTTGTTTTTGTTGTTGCTGCTGTTGTTGTTGTTATTGTTTTTCTGTTGTTATTGCTATTGCTGTCGCCGGTGCTCATGTTAAGTAGGTCAGGGACGTTGTGCTCATTTCAGCGTCTCTCATACTTAACGCACCACACATATATTCTCAGTCAGTTTCACACTTCCGGCAACAAACGGCTGAGACTTCTGACACATTCAGGTGTTTTAGATGAGAAAAAAGCTTTTGCAGAGCTTTTGCAGCACGAAGAGAATTCAGAAAGTTGTGTTTGCTAGAAATATAATTCAATAGATTTGCAGCCATATTTGCTTAAGTATTGGTATAATAATGGGCGGCCACCGTGGTGTGATGGTAGCGTGCTCCGCCTATCACACCGTATGCCCTGGGTTCAACTCCCGGGCAAAGCAACATCAAAATTTTAGAAATAAGATTTTTCAATTAGAAGAAAATTTTTCTAAGCGGGGTCGCTCCTCGGCAGTGTTTGGCAAGCACTCCGGGTGTATTTCTGCCATGAAAAGCTCTCAGTGAAAACTCATCTGCCTTGCAGATGCCGTTCGAAGTCGGCATAAAACATGTAGGTCCCGTCCGGCCGATTTGTAGGAAAAATCAAGAGGAGCACGACGCAAATTGGAAGAGAAGCACGGCCTTAGATCTCTTCGGAGGTTATCGCGCCTTACATTTATTTTTTTTTTTTTTATTGGTATAATGAGAATTTACCGTTAAATGGAAAACACGTGACCGGCATATTGTGGGAAATCTTGTTGCTTTTCATTATTATTATTTCATAGGCGTTGCTTATTTTAAGTGATTTCCAGGTTACCTGTCAGGAATTTTAAATCCATCTAAAATGTACTAAGAAATAATCACCTCTGTCAGTATTTGAGATGAGCTGAGCCGGCAAACAAGCTTAAGCTGCGCATGTTACCAGGGTGTTATAACTTCAATTGCTTAACGGTGGGTTATAATGGTATAAACGAGTCGAGATAGATATAAACTTCCTCACATCAAAATTATCACCGTCGAAAAGATTTCACTTGCCCGCCTGGGTCCGTTAACACGTGGATCCATTAACACGATATCCTTGGCAAAAACTAAAATATCGTCATCAAAATAGTTACACGGGTTTGTTCGGTCCCAAATTGGGCAAACTCGGACTGTTACCACACCCAGTTTCATATGATCCATATCCGTCTGATCATATGTCCGCCTATATGTTTGAGAGCAAAAAAAGTCGATAATTTTTAGAACTATCATAATGATAATACACGTGGGTGTATTTTTCTACTTAATTGATCATTTTCCGGATCAATTAACCACCGTAGCATACATCCCCATACAACCTATTGTTTAGATATGAAGACTTTCGCGTTTTCCTTCACATTTCAACAGCTAAAGACCTGAAAATTTTCAAGATGTAAGATTTTGTGAAAAATTACGAACAGCGGTTCAGAAAGGCTAGGTTGAAATAACTGCCGCGGAGGCACACATACGCCAGTGTCAGGAGGCCTCTTATGATTCGGCTCTTCTCTTCGAAATAGTTCGAGAACCTAATAAAGGCCCCAAGTCCTTCATGTCGTACTCCACACCTGTCGTATATTATCCAGAAAAGGAGCTCCAAGGCAGTGCTCTCTGGTACCATTTAAGGGCAGTTGTACATGAGGTGATCCACCGTTCCTCCTCTTCATCATCCTCCAGCATCAACGATAGGGCATTCCTAGCCTTTCTGCATGCCTACCAATAGTACTATTAAAAGCGTTGAATATTTAGCCCACCTTAGGGTGTGAACGTGACGGGATCTCTCAATATCCCCTCTTGGTCAGGTTTGTTTAGATGTCCGCAGCGTTCTTTGTCAAGAAGAATCGGCTAAGACGTACCCTGCCTAGAAAGTTCGTCTGCAATACAGTTTCCCTTAACGTCTTTGTATCCAAAGGCCCATATGAGCTGTACAAGGTTCTGTTGGGCCATCTGCTCAAGAGATAAGCGACAGTCAAGTTTTCAAAAAGGTGAATACAAAGCGCTATAATCTCCGAAGATATTTTAGTCTGAGCTTCTCTTCCAGTTTGTATCATGCTTTTTTAATTTTTCCTATAAATTGACGGGACATGTATGTCCCATGTTTAACGCCGACTCCGAACTACATCTGCAAGGCAGATGAGTTTTCACTGAGGAGCTTTTAACGGCAGAAATACACTCGAAGTGTTTGACACTGCCACTAAACGCAATGATAAATCTGTTCCTATGTAGACAATATATAGACAGAGATCGCCGTTATACAGGATGTGGAGAATGGGATGCTGTCCGCCACTCTAACTGTTATGGATTTCAAGCCAGATAAGCAAACGCTCTGCTGAAATCGCTGGGCGGAGCTATTCAGATTTACAAAAGGTCATCTACTCATGGTGATTGTAATGTTAACAGGGTATAGCCCAATGAGAGTTCATGTGATGGGGATTCAAGGCAGCGCAATATATAGCTTCTCCGAACCCAATTGTCAACCTCACCTTCGTGGGGAGGGAGGGATGGCCTGAAGGTTTATGTGGCCATATAAATTGTTCCCGTGTTGGTGTAGCGATAAGGTTGCTCCCCGAAGTCTTTGCGGAGTGTTATCGATGTGATGGTCCTTTGCCAGATACAGATCCGGTACGCTCCGGTAACACAGCATCATTAAGGTGCTGGGCCGACCATGTCGGGAACGATTTATATGGCCACATTAAACCTTCAGGCCATCCCTCCATCCCCACCCCCAAGTTCCATGAGGAGCTTAGGGTCACCAGAGCCTCGTCTGTTAGTGAAACAGGATTCGCCGCGGATAGGTGAGGTTGACAATTGGGTTTGGAGAAGCTGTATATTGCGCTGGCAACCTGAAGGATTGCGCTACACAGCCCCTTGAATCCCCAGGCTTGGATTTTTGGGCACTATTGTTATCACTGAAATCGTTGTCCGTTAATCGTTTGTCATGTCCGTATCTGAGAAGAGAATTCATCTGAGGGCTTTTTTTCAATGGTAGGAGTTCTTTCGCTTTTTTAAAAATTGGATTAGTAAGAACAATGCTAATAAATTAGAGTGGAATATAAAACTGGATTACAGAATGGGCAGGTATGCTTGTCATAGGAGGCGACTAAAATACCAAATTGAATAAAGAGGTTGTGTAGCGCAACCCTTTCAAGGTGTTGCCAGCGCAAAATATTCTCCAACCCAATTGTCAACCTCACCTACCCGTGGCGAAACCTGTTACTTTAACAGCCTAGGCTCTGGTAACCCCAAATTCCTCTTGGATCTAGGGGGTGGCAGGGCGGGATGGCCTTGAAAGTTGCATGTGGTCATACTAAATCGTTCCCGATATGGTCGGGATGGTACCGCAATGATGCTTGTTACCGGAACGTAACGGATCTGCATCCGGCAAAGGACCATCAACAGCGATAACACTTCCCAAGGCCTTCGGGGAGTGTCCTTAGCGCTACCACAACAACAGAATGGGCTGCCCAAATCTTACCGAAATAAAAAAGAAACATGTCTTAACTTAAAAAGTCTACATATATTAAATATTTTATTTTGTTATATATTTTAAATAAAATTTATTTATATAAAAATATCAAAAATATAACATCAATAATTGAAAATAATAATTGGTGATAAGAAGTACAAAAAATAAATAACACAGATATATAAAAGAAATTTAAAAGTAGTATAATTAATGCGAAATACAACAGCGGTAGTATAAATATTAATAGAGCACCAGGTAAATAGCTTTATTTAATGCTTTGTTCATTGAGAGATTAGTTAATATTGCTTTTTGAAATACAATAGCACATTTTAGTACACTTGCAAAGATATAAAAAAAATTGAATTAATATTTAATTAGCTGGTTTAAGTAGACAGTGAGAGAAGCTTAACAATTTCTACAAAGGAGAATTTCCTACAATACATTTAATTGACTTGAAATTGTTATATATACAACAATAACGTTTTTACTAGGGCTCAATAAAAATCTGAATATGAAAACGTACATATTAATGAGCATTATTATAAAAAATGTGGCATTTGTAAGTCATCAAAAATTTAACTTGCAAAATACAAAATAATTTTTGTGCATCTTTCTTTACTTAGTATAAACATTTTAGTATAAATTCATGTATTTCGTTAGTCAAAGATTTAAACGATTTTAGGCACTTTTACTTTTCATAAACAGCATAGCTGCAGGCAGCGTCTTACATAGGATGAATTTCATATAAAAACCTATAAAAAAGGCACATTTTGAACCCGACCCCCTCAGATTTTGATGAAATTTTGCATAGAGGTACACTTTACTTATACAAACACCACCTCATTTTTAGAAATTGCATTTTTGAAAAATTGTCAAAGTTGGGAAAAATGCGTGACAAATTACGGTAATAGGTACTTTTGAGCTGTGATAACTACGGAACGACTCAACCGATTTCAAAGATCTTAATACCATTGGAAAGGTATTCGAATCGGCTGTCGAAATCGTACACTGAGACATTTTTTTTTTGTTTTTAAATGCTTGATCTTTGTAATTTTTTCCAGGTTTAGTTTTTTAATACTTAAAAAAATGGTTTTTCAGCGAAATAAAAATTCTTACACTACACGGTTTCGAAAGCCTATTTGAATACCTTCCTAATGGTAGCAAGATCATTAAAATCAGTTCAGTTCCAAGTTTAAAATTTTATTTTTGAAACAAACAATTTTTCAGTGTAATAACATATTTTTACAGTGTATATTTTCAAAAGCCGATTCGAATACCTTTCCAATGGTATCAAGATCTTCGAAATCGTTTGAGCCATACCGTAGTTATCACAGCTCAAAAGTACCATAATATCGAAAATAAAGCGATGCATTTACTTAAAATTGGACCTTTCTAAAAAAATATATTTTATTTTAAAGCGTTTGGCCTTTGAAGTTTTTTTCAAGTTTAAAATTTTATTTTAGAAAACAAAAAATTTTTTCAGTGTATTAAAAATTTTTTAGAGTGTATATTTTCGAAAGCCGATTCGAATACCTTTCCAATGGTACCAAGATCTTTGAAATCGTTTGAGCCATTCCGTAGTATCACAGCTCAAAAGTACCTATTACCGTCATTCTTCACGCATTTTTCACAACTTTGACACCTTGCTACGCCCACAATTTTTCAAAAATGCAATTTATAAAAATGAGGTTGTGTTTGTACAGGTAAAGTGTACCTGTATGCAAAATGTCATCAAAATCTGAGGGGGTCTGGTTCAATGCATATTGGTTTTGATATGAAATTCATGTAAAATATATGTTCGCTGCGTTACAAATGTTAATCTAAAAGTGATTAAACTGGCATTTTGCTACAATTGAGTCACTCCGACAATTACTTATTGATTTTGTTTATAACAAATCGTCGGATTTTGTGCAGCAGTAATAAAAAAAACATGCGTATTCAAAATAAATTCTTTCTCGTTCTAAACTTATCGCTTCATTTTATCTAAAATCGGTATAACCATATCGAATTTCGGTCGTTTGCCTGCATCTTCATTCATACAAATTGTTATCAGTTTAGCCATGTGCGGCGATGTGCCTGGTGGTATTTTAACACGCAAACCTTCTAGAGCAATTTTCATGCCACATTCCATGGGCGACCATTCGGCAAAAGGCACTTCGCGTGTTGTCAATTCCCATAAAATTATTGCAAAACTCCACATATCGCATGCTTCCCAATTTCTATCCGCCTGTTTACGTTGCAATGCTTCCGGTGACATCCAAGCTGGTTGATAAATGCGTCCTTTCTCTTGAAATGAGAATTTTGCATCGCCCATATTGATTCGCGCTGTTAGATCATCATCGATCTAAATGGGATTTGAACAGAAAAAGAATGTTAAAATTTAGAACATTTTATGTAAAATTCAATCTAGAATTAGCACTAAATATTTGAAGGATAGTTTCGTTATAAGTACGGCTTATCTTTGGCATGCTTTTGGAATTGCATTGGGAGCGACAAATAGCCTTGTTTCATTTTCATTTCATTTATTGATAAGTCACATAAGTACAATAAGATCTATGATCTCTTATAGTACAACAGTATATGAGCCGTTTATTTTGAAAGTGGCATAAGTCATTTCATGTCGTTTAGGTTCAGTGATAATTTGTTTGTATCTCTCCTCGCCTCCAGTTTGTTAGAGTCCAATATCCAAAAGATGCAATTCTTATTATTATTTTATAATTGTAGAACCATCTATATATGCATTCGTTCAAAAATAACAATGCATTTAAGACCATGAGTTGGAAATGACTTATGCCACTTTCAAAATAAACGGCTCATTTGGAACAGCAAAAATACATATAATTCTTAAATCTAGGTATGATCATAACATAAAAAAAATAAAGCATGAAGTCAATAATCACAGATAACATCATTGTTTAGATAGCGAAACTTGTGAACAAATCAACTTGAGAGTATTCATGTATTGTTGCGATAAATAAGATGGAAGAGGATATACGCTGACTTAATTTCCCCGCAAATCAAATTAACCACTGCCCTAGCACAGAACTTGCTGGATCCAGGGGGCCTACTCTGTATTGCGATGCGAAAGGCAGTGCGATGCGAAAATAAATTGCGATGCGAAAGGTAATTGGAACTCTGTAGCGCTATCGCATCGCTAACAATGTCGCTTTTTTATTTTTCGCTAATTTTTTCCTTGAGTATGCATCACTGACCAAACTCAAAGAAAGAGAACAAAAGAAACAAGGCGATTACAATTTCGGCAAACGATTAATTTTTGTTGAACAAATTAAAAAAAGGATTCTGTAGCATTATGGAACGATTTAAATGAAGAAAGGATTGATTTAAATGAAGAAATCCTCCCAGTTCAGAAATTGAACTGGAAGCAGTGAACGTGATAAATATGTGGAAAATCATAGAATGGGAAATATTGCTAGTTGTATCCGAGAACAAATAAAAAATGACATGATTTCAAATAGAAATGCTTTATAAAAAAGTGGTTTCGATTTGTTATTTATTTATGTATTTTAAGTCCACTAGGATTACAAATTGTTGCTTTTGTGTTTCTTTTGTTTTTTGAGTTGTCCTATATATTTTTAAATGAATATAAAGATATCAATTTATAAAATCATCAATTAATGCTTACATATTTGAACAATGCGAATGCCTATTACTTGTAGCAAGAAAAATGCGAAAATGAATGCTGTTTGACATTCGCTTTCGCTTTACAGAGTGCCGGCAATGCGAAAAGGGAGAAAAATTGCGAATGGGCAAAATGTGAATGCGAAAGTCAAAATATACATGCGAATGTCAAGATACAGAGTACCGATTTTGCGATTTCGCGTATTTTTTCTTTCGCATCGCAATACAGAGTAGGCCCCCAGGACTGCTCAAGGAGCCAGGAATTTTGCCCATCACTGATACGGGAATAATACCAAAATAGTTTCGAAATTACCCTTAAATAACTTCGAAAGTATAAAATATATAATATTGAAATAATAAACGTCTATCTTAAATAATCCTGGTCGAGAAGGAACTGGGGGTGGAGGCGGAATGGCAGTTGTTGTTGTTGTTGTATTAACGATAAAGACACTCCCCTACTGTTTTTGGGTGTCTTATCGATGTTGGTGGTCCTTTTCCGGATACCGGTACGTTCCGGTAACAAGCACCATTAAGGTACTAGCCTGACCATGATGGGAACGATTGGACGGAATGGGCTATAAATTTTAATGTGGTCATATTGATCGTTCCCGACTTAATGGTGCTTGTCACAGGAACGTGCCGGATCTGCCACCGGCAAAGGAGCATAAGCATCGATAACACTCCTCAAAACATTTGGGGAGTGTCTGTGTCGTTAATACAACAACAACAACAGCCATCCCGCCCCCACTCCTCAGTTTCGTACGTGATTATTTATATAACAATTTCGGAAGTAGTTCAAGATCTTTTCAAGTTGGTGTCGTTGCCATTTTGCACTCTGCTCAGAATGAATTCGAAATTATTAAGTTAAGAAATTACGGTTGATGATGCTATATTGGTAGCTAAAAGGTTAAAAAATAAAATCGGAGGGACAAATTTACTATCTTAAGGAGTAATTAAAGATTCGGTGTCATACATGGATCATTTCTATGCGGATATCATAAATAAATCATTATTAGAGGGAATAATGCCCGACGCATGGAAAATATCACCAATAGTAACAATAAAGAAGGTAAAAAATTCATTAAAGGTAGAAGATCTTAGACCGATCAACACGTTGCCGAATATCGAAAAAAATTCTAGAAACAGTAGTAAATAATCAGCTCGTGAGTTACTTGCAAATAAATAAAATACTAATTAAAGAACAGTCCGGTTTCAGAGAAGGGCACTCTTTGAAACGGCTTTAAATTACGTAATATCGAGTTGGAAAGAAGAACTAAACCAAAAGAAAAGTATACTTACCGTTTTTGCCGACTTAAAGAGAGAGAGCATTTGAAACTATAGACAAAAATATAATGATTAAAAAATTAGAAAAAATTGGAATTAGGGGCAACGATCTGCAGTGGTTTCAGAGCTTTTTAGGCAATTCCTCTTATTTTCAACCTTCTACTAACGTTCAAATCACTAAACTGTTGAATAAATAACTCCACTATTCAATAATGGAAAATGGCCTTTATCCAAGTACTTCACAATAACACTAATACTTCTCGACAGATAGCGTGCTTAAATCAAACTGACTATGATTGCACAGATTGCGCTATTTAATACTCTTCTATTTCCTCGTTCCATACTTCTAGGTGTTTCCAGAATTTACTTAGTTCGCAGTATAAAATTATAACTACAGATGCACGTGTATAGCTTCTCATATGCGCGTGTATATGTGAGTGATACTTGCACAAATAATTGCCTACTTTTTGGAGTATCTCAGATATATGCATGTGTTTGTGCGTTGCTCTCCGCTGCTTGTATAGACATATGTGTATACATAATGATTAATTTGGTTATGTGCATACAAGTCACTGCTCAGTATCGGCTTAGAGATGATAGTATCCCTTAGTGTTGCTAATATTTGTCACACTATCCTCCACCTAAGTCTGATCGTCCAGATCAGACAAATTTCCTGTTCTAAACGCCGCTAGCATCTCCAAATGAACCACTCTTCTATTTCATGGTTTCCCAATGATTTGTATGCGGTAGATGGTATCACTGATCTTCTTCACAACTTTGTACGGTCCTTCCCAACTGCACCGAAATTTGGATGGAACACCTTTCCGCCGGTGATGGTTGTATAACAGTACCAAATCTCCTTCCAAGAAACCTTCCGAATTATTGTTCTCATGGTACCTGCGTTTCATCTTACTACTCAATATCCTGGATCGTTTCCTCGCACTCTGTTGTTTGGCAAATGAACTACTTTGTAAAGCTTGCTCTTGACGGATTGGCTTCACATAATCAGTATCGTTTTCCCTGGTTTGAAACCACCCTTGCATTCTTTCTGAGGAATTCTTTCGTTCGTTTTAGTGCGTCCATTAGGGGTTTTCAAAACCAGTGTTTCTCTCGCAGGTACCTTCGGTTTTGATCTGTTTGCCCCATTCCTTCCATCAACCTTTGCCCGATCTACTTTCCTTGACTTTTGTGGTCTCTGTCGAATCTCCTCCGCCAGCACTCGCTTACTGCTGAACCCTTTCTCCAAACTGAAGTTAAGTGGCACATCCTGGTTGTCATAGCGCATAATCCTTCTCCGCATATCGATCCTGATGTCATGGTAAACTAAGAAGTCCACTCCCAAAATGACTTCATCAACGATCTCCGCCACAACGAATTTGTGTAGAACCGTGACCTTCCCAATTATGACTTCACATACCACTTCTCCCTGGACTTGGTTATACTCGCCAGTAACCGTATGCAACCTTGCTCCAGGTAATGGCTTTACTCTCCTGTTGGCCAAATCAGATCGGATTAAGGAATGAGATGCGCCCGTATCTACAGTCAGTGCACGCTCCTTGCCATCCACATTTCCTTTGACGGTAAGACTGCTCGAGTTTCTTCCAATTTGCGACACAGATATCACAGGATATTCAATAGCTGGAGCTAGCTCTCGATTTCTACATGTTACTCGCTCTTGCTCATCCCCTCCAGCTTTGTTATTAAGACCACCCATGCTGTTGCAACCACTAGAATCAAGATCGCAATGACGTGCAATGTGACCGGACTTCCCGCATTTGAAGCATTTGATAACTCTTTCACTCCACTTTTGCGATCCTTTCAGTGCCTCCAATATTGTGTTCACCCAGTCTGGCCTTTCTACCTCCACACGGGGTGCTTTGAACTCTGGCTTACACAGAAGCGATGCTGTTTCCTGAATCAGAGCATGTGATACCGCTTCTGTGAATGTAGGTTTTGGGTTTGCGTATGTTGTTGTTGCTGTTGTTGTTGTAGCAGTGCTTCGCCCCACCTAACAGCCGCGACCGATCACAAATTGCCATCAATATCCTCTAACGGGAGTCCAAGGAAACTTGCTGTTTCAACAGGGGTGGACCATAATGAAAGGGGTGTTAGAGGCGTAGGTTCCACATTACAATTAAAGAGATGGTTGGTGTCATGTGGGGACACATTGCAAGCGGGGCATAAATTTTTTATGTCGGGCTTGATTCTGGATAGGTAAGAGTTTAACCTGTTACAGTATCCAGAACGAAGTTGAGCAAGAGTGACACGCGTTTACCTGGAGAGTATGTGTTCCTCTTCCACAAGTTTTGGGTACTTTTCTTTGAGTACTGGATTCACCGGGCAATTCCTGACATAAAGGTCCGACGCCTGTTTGTGGAGTTCACCAAGGACCTGCTTGTGTTTTTTTGCTTCATTTTATGCTCATCCCCTCCAGCTTTGTTATTAAGACCACCCATGCTGTTGCAACCACTAGGATCAAGATCGCAATGACGTGCAATGTGACCGGGCTTCCCGCATTTGAAGCATTTGATAACTCTTTCACTCCACTTTTGCGGTCCTTTCAGTGCCTCCAATATTGTGTTCACCCAGTCTGGCCTTTCTACCTCCACACGGCGTGCTTTGAACTCTGGCTTACACAGAAGCGATGCTGTTTCCTGAATCATAGCATGTGATACCGTTTCTGTGAATGTAGGTTTTGGGTTTGCGTATGTTGTTGTTGTTGTTGTTGTAGCAGTGCTTCGCCCCACCTAACAGCCGCGACCGATCACAAATTTCCATCAATATCCTCTAACGGGAGTCCAAGGAAACTTGCTGTTTCAACAGGGGTGGACCATAATGAAAGGGGTGTTAGAGGCGTTGGTTCCACATTACAATTAAAGAGATGGTTGGTGTCATGTGGGGACACATTGCAAGCGGGGCATAAATTTTTTATGTCGGGCTTGATTCTGGATAGGTAAGAGTTTAACCTGTTACAGGATCCAGAACGATGTTGAGCAAGAGTGACACGCGTTTACCTGGAGAGTACGTGTTCCTCTTCCACAAGTTTTGGGTACTTTTCTTTGAGTGCTGGATTCACCGGGCAATTCCTGACATAAAGGTCCGACGCCTGTTTGTGGAGTTCACCAAAGACCTGCTTGTGTTTTTTTGCTTCACACGGCTGCGTTCTCAGGTGCCGAATTTCCTCAAAATGCTTACGGAGATGACTCCTTAAGCCCCTAGGCGGTGTTGGCTCATCAATCAGATGTCTGTTGGGATGCCCAGGTGTCTGGGTATTCAACAGAAACTGTTTGGTCAGCATCTCATTTCTCTCCCTGATGGGGAGTATTCTCGCCTCATTATGTAGATGGTGTTTTGGGGACATAAGGCAGCCCGTGGTGATTCTGAGAGCTGTATTTTGGCAGGCCTGTAGCTTCTTCCAGTGGGTAATTTTTAGGCTTGGCGACCATATGGGTGACGCGTAGCACGTAAACGTCTGGCCAATTGCTTTGTATGTAGTAATGAGCGTTTCTTTACCTTTTCCCCAGGTACTGCCTGTAAGGGATTTGAGGATTTTATTACGGCTCTGGATTTTCGGAACAATTGCGGCTGCGTGCTCACCAAAATGTAGATCCTGATTAAACGTCACACCCAAGATTTTGGGGTGTATGACAGTCGGTAGCGTAGTGCCATCGACGTGGATGTTCAAAATGGTCGACATTTGAGACGTCCATGTTGTAAATAAGGTCGCGGAAGATTTAGTCGGTGATAACGCCAGGTTTCGCGAGGCGAAAAAGCTGGAGAGATCAGGGAGGTAGCCGTTTATTCTGTTGCAGAGCTTATCGATCTGTGAGCCTGGGCCTGTGGCCATTATTGTGTAGTCATCGGCGTATGAAACGATAGTGACTCCTTCTGGTGGTGAAGGTAGCTTAGATATGTAGAAATTAAACAAAAGTGGGGATAGGACACCACCCTGTGGCACGCCTTGTTTAATTCTTCTTGGTTTTGATGTTTCGTTTCTAAATTGCACCGATGCCTGCCGACCACTCAGATAATTTGCGGTCAACCTTTTAAGACATGGGGGAAGGGTAGACCCTTCCAGGTCTTACAGTAACGTGCCATGGTTGACCGTATAAAAAGCTATTGATAGGTCTAGCGCTACGAGTACTGTTCTATGGTGGGGGTTTTGATTTAAACCGAAATTTATCTGGGTGCTGATGGCATTTAGCGCGGTGGTGGTGCTATGGAGTTTTCTGAAGCCATGCTGATGACAGGCTAGCTGCAAATTTGCTTGGAAGTATGGGGGATTTTACCTTCAGAAAAGACGTTGAAGTGATTGGACCGTTCAATTGTAACTCCTGTATCCGATCTTTCAAAGCATCCATCTCGGTCTCTATTTTATCTTGTATTTCACTAAAAACCACCAGCTGCGATGAGAATTTTGTTTCCTGTGCCTCCAGCTGCGAGGATGTGCGATCCTCCTGTGCTTTCAACTGCTCAGCCAACTGAGATGTCATATATGTCTTATGTTCTTCCAGTTGTGATGCCATATATGTCTTCTGTTCTTCCAGTTGGTATGACATCTTGGATGCCATATATGTCTTCTGTTCTTCCAGTTGAGTTTCCATCTTGGATGTTATACGTGTCTCCTGTGATTCCAGTTGAGATGCCATTGTCGATGTTTGAGCAGATATTGCAGCCAAAATCATGTTCAAGTATGTGCTCGTAACTGTCTGCGATGTTTCGTTTTTCTCTTCAATTTTTGTTGTTGTCTCGTCCCCATCAGGATGAAAGACATCATCGTCCACATTAATTCCTTCCGACTCCATAGCGTCTCGTAGCCGTGCTTGAAGTTCGATCTTATTGTCGGTTTTATTCAATCCACGGCTCTCCAACTCCTTCAGTTGCTGGATCCTTAATTCACTCAACTTTGCCATGTCCAAGTTGTATTCAAAATCTTCGGAATTTATTCAATAATTCCTCTTCTGCCACCAATCGTAACGAATTTAGTGCAATTCCTCTTATTTGCAACCTTCTACTAACGTTCAAATCAATAACTGTTGAATAAATAACTCCACTATTCAATAATGCAAAATGACCTTTATTCAAGTACTTCACAATAACACTACTACTTCTCGACAGATAGCGTGCTTAAATTAAACTGACTATGATTGCTCAGATTGCACTCTTTTATACTCTTCGATTTCCTCGTTCCATACTTCTAGGCGTTTCCAGAATTTACTTAGTTCCCAGCTATAAAATTATAACCACAGATGCACGTGTATAGCTTCTCATATGCGCGTGTATATGTGAGTGATACTTGCGCAAATAATTGCCTACTTTTGGGAGTATCTCAGATATATGCATGTGTTTGTGCGTTGCTCTCCGCTGCTTGTATGGACATATGTGTAGACATAATGATTAATTTGGTTATGTGCATACAAGTCACTGCTCAGTATCGGCTTAGAGATGATAGTATCCCTTAGTGTTGCTAATATTCGTCACAATATATATAAATGATATATCTTCTGTGCTAAAACATAGTAAAATAAGGCTGTTTGGGGATGACGCATTGCTCGAAGTAAGTGAAATGGATATCATGTTAGCTAGAAGCAAAATACAGGAAGACTTGAACTCCCTATACATTTGTGGATTTGTAACAATAAGCTTAAACTTAATGTTAATAAAACCCATTTTATAGTCATATCCTGAGCAATGAACAAGGAATCTTGTAATATCGAGCTAAAAATAATGAACTCAAACATTAACGAAGTTAAAACTTTCATGTACTTAGGGGTTCAGATTGGTAACAAATTAAAATTTAATGATCATATTGATTATATAGTTGCCAAAATAGGCAAAAAAAATTGGTTTTTGGAAGAGGTCATGCAAATTTATCAGTAGAAAATACAAAATGAAAGTGTATAAATCCATCATAGAGCCGCATTTCATACATTGTCCCACAATATTCTTTATTGCCAATGAAGCTCAGGTAGATAAGCTACAAGTTATGCCATATAAAGCTATGAGATTTATATTAAACATGAGGTATGATACTCCCACTATTAACATGATAGAAGCACTCAACTGGTTGAGTATAAAACAGCTTATAGTCTACCACACATGGAATTTGTATTTAATATCAAGCACGGTAAATTACCAACATACGCTTCCCAAGGCAGTCGGTTCTATGTACCGGAGCGACTCGGGATTTTTCCCGACCAAGGACTGTCATTTCAGTGTGACCCCATTTAATTTGTTTCGTCCCTCCCACAAATTGTCATCCTCCCAGCAGCTCCTTGCAGCAGGACTGCTACATATTCTCTTACTCCGGGAAGGTATCGAACCCAATCCGGGTCCGTCTCCTGACCCCGATCCTGAGAAATGGTTTTGCTGCATTTGCCAGAAAAGAATCTTTTTAGGACGGTCATACTCTGTTCAGTGTGTCTCGTGCAAGGGATGGTTGCATCGGACAGGTTGTTCTGGGCTTGATCCCAAAACCCGACGTCCACGTAACTTTTATAAATATTTTGTGGCTCCTTGCTGCTCACGCCCAAGGGCGTCCCGCAGTCTACGCCTAAACGTATCCCCACTACCTTCCAGCAGCTTCGCTGCTCAGCAAGCCACAACAAGTACCCGCTGCTGCTCGCGCCCCAAGGCGCCAACAACTCAAACAGCTGATACCACTCATAACTACTACCTTCGTAGTAGAGCTGGTAGCAGTGCTGAGCATCAGCCCCTGCCCCCGTCTTCTTCCCCCCCCCCCCCCCTCTTTTCTGGCAGCAATCGTGCAGGTCAGGGAAACAGACTCTTAGTCTCTGCCTCCGTTTGCACCGTCTGCCAGCACAGAATATATAGGTTTGCGACATCCGCTCAATGCAGCTCCTGCCTTGGGTGGTGCCACTTTCCTAGATGTTCTGGTCTCCGCGACGGCAACCCCTCGACGGGTTTCATCGCGCCATGCTGCCAGGTCGCAAACCCAAATCATCCGGGTACCCCAATGCTTGCCCAAGGGCGCCCAGTCCCAAGGCCACAACAGCAATTGCGTCCTGGCCTTCCACAACCTGGGCGTAGTCACCCGTCACTTACCCCTAGAGTGGCGACGTCACCCCTCATGCACTTCAGAATTCTGCAGTTCAACTGTAATGGACTAACTGGGAAGATTACCGAGATAGTCGATTTCATGAAGCGGCACAACATCCGCATTGCAGACCTGCTCTGGTTATAATGTCCACAGGAAAGACCGCGAGAGCGGAAATGGAGGCGGCCTCGCGTTTATTATACACCACTCTGTGCAATGTTATATATTTTATCCTGGCATCGACCGCAGGGACAATGTCTTAGAACGTCAAGGCCTATCTCTCCGGTCAGGCGATGCAAATCTAGAAATCATCAACATCTACATCCCTCCTGTCACCTGTTGCCCCAGTGGATACCGCCCTAATATCGAGGCCTTACTCACTGGCAACAATCGCATTATCTTAGGCGATTTCAATGCCCATCACGACCTATGGCATTCAAACTTGCGGGCGGACAGTAGGGGTGAGATGTTGGCGGATCAAATAGACGAAACGACGTTCTGCACAATAAACGGAGACGCCCCCACACGTATGGTAGGAAGCTGTCATAGCTCGCCAGATATCTAAATCGTGAGCGCAGAACTCGTAAACTGCGTCAACTGGCAGCCGATGGTAACATTGGCATCCGACCACCTGCTCATACTTATTTCGTTCGAGCGTACCGCCGACTTCATCGTCACCGAAAAACGCACTTTCATAAACTTCAAAAAAGGATAGTGGGAAGAATATAAATCTGCAACAGACAGCAGTTTTGCTGCCCTCCCTATCCCGACTGATGCCCGCCAAGGGGAGCGTGCCTTCCGTAAGGTCATTGAATCCGCCTCGGCACATTTCATTTCCGCCGGGAGAATTCCCGAAATCCGGCCCCACTTCCCGGCGGAGGCCGCGAGCTTAGCGAGGGAACGCGACCTTATAAGACAACTTGATCCAGGCGACCCCCAAATAAGGGATATAAACCAACGCATCAGATTGCTTGTGGACGAACACAAGCGGGCGAAATGGGAAGAGCACCTAAGAGGTTGTAACCTCTCTACCGGTGTAGGTAAACTTTGGTCCACCGTAAAGTCCCTATCGAATCCGACTAAGCACAAAGACAAAGTTTCCATCGCCTTTGGTGATAAGGTGCTCTCGGATGCGAAAAAATGCGCGAGCGCTTTCTGCCGACAATATATAATGCATCCTACGGTCGACAAAGATAGACGGAGAGCCAATCGACACGCACATAAACACAAACTCAGCGCGTCACCAATTACCATCACCGCTAGAGAGGTTGAGGACGCCATTGGTCGCGCTAAACCATCCAAAGCAGTGGGCCCAGACGGCATAGCCATGCCGATGCTTAAAAACCTAGGGAAAGAGGGTTTCAAATATTTAGCGCATGTCTTCAACCTGTCTCTTTCCACCTTTGTCATACCCGAGAAATGGAAAATGGCCAAGGTGGTCCCGCTACTAAAGCCTGGGAAACCAGCTAACGTAGGTGAGTCATATCGTCCGATATCTCTCCTATCGCCAGTGGCAAAGACGCTTGAAGCCATTTTGCTCCCTTATTTCCAAGCACATTTGCAGCTAGCCCCTCATCAGCATGGCTTCAGAAAACTCCATAGCACTACCTCCGCGGTAAATATCATTAGCACCCATATAAATTGCGGTTTGAATCAATATCCCCACCATAGAACAGTACTCGTAGCGTTAGACCTATCAAAAGCTTTTGATACGGTCAACCATGGCTCGTTACTGCAAGACCTGGAAGGGTCTACCCTTCCGCCATGTCTTAAAAGGTGGACCGCAAATTATCTGGGTGGTCGGCAGGCATCGGTGCAATTCAGAAACGAAACATCAAAACAAAGGAGAATTAAACAAGGGGTGCCACAGGGTGGTGTCCTATCCCCGCTTTTGTTCAATTTCTACATATCTAAGCTACCTTCACCACCGGAAGGAGTCACAATCGTTTCCTACGCCGATGACTGCACAATAATGGCCACAGGCCCAGGCCCAGAGATCGATGAGCTATGCAATAAAATAAACGGCTATCTCCCTGATCTCTCCAGTTTTTTCGCTTCGCGAAACCTGGCATTGTCACCGACTAAATCTTCCGCGACCTTATTTACAACATGGACGCCCCAAATGTCGACCATATTGAACATCCACGTCGATGGCACTACGCTACCGACTGTCCTACACCCCAAAATCTTGGGTGTGACGTTTGATCAGGATCTACATTTTGGTGCGCACGCAACCGCAATTGTTCCAAGAATTCAGAGCCGTAATAAAATCCTCAAATCCCTTGCTGGCAGTACCTGGGGAAAAGATAAAGAAACGCTCTTGACCACATACAAAGCAATTAGCCAGCCGATTACGTGCTACGCGTCACCCATATGGTCGCCAAGCCTAAAAACCACCCACTGGAAGAAACTACAGGCCTGCCAAAATACTGCTCTCAGAATCACCACGGGCTGTCTTCTTATGTCCCCAGAACACCATCTGCATAATGAGGCGAGAATACTCCCCATCAGGGAGAGAAATGAGATGCTGACCAAACAGTTTCTGTTGAATACCCAGAAACCTGGGCATCCCAACAGACATCTGATTGACGAACCAGCACCGCCTAGGGGCCTAAGGAGTCATCTCCGTGAGCATTTTGAGGAAATACGGCACCTGAGAACCCAGCCATATGAAGCGAAAAAACACAAGCAGGTCCTTGGTGAACTCCATAGACAGGCGTCGGACCTTTATGTCGGGAATTGCCCGGTGAATCCAGTACTTGAAGAAAAATATCCAGAACTCGCAGAAGAGGAACGCATACTCCCCAGGGAAACGCGTGCCACTCTTGCTCAACTTCGTTCTGGATACTGTAACAGGTTAAACTCTTACCTATCCAGAATCAACCCCGACATACAAAATGTATGCCCCGCTTGCAATGTGTCCCCACATGACACCAACCATCTCTTTAATTGTAATGTGGAACCAACGCCTCTAACACCCCTTTCCTTATGGTCCACCCCTGTTGAAACGGCAAGTTTCCTTGGACTCCCGTTAGAGGATATTGATGACAATTTGTGATCGGTCGCGGCTATTAGGTGGAGCGAGCATTGCTACAACAACAACAACAACCAACATACCTCGGCAAAAAGCTTATATATGTAAATGATGCACATTCATACGTAATCAGAGAAAACAATAATTTTAGATTACCTCTTTTCAAAACAGAAGTGGACAAGCAAAATATAATTTATAAGGGCCTGAAATATTTCAATGAACTTCCTAATCACAAAAAAAGTAGTAATAACTTCAATACTTTTAAAACAAGTTTATTGGAGCATTGTAAACCCCTTCCAATAAGATAAAGTGTTTCTCCTTTTATGTTTTACATGATATATCCGATACTGGAGCGCGAAAAGGGAATGGTAATGCAATGCATCCGGCCCTAAGGATAAGAAAATCGGTCGCCACCTGTAACTCCAGACAGTTCCAACAACTAATTTCGCTGGAATTCGGTATTTTCAGCCGATATTTACTGTAGCTGATCGGAATCACTCGCGTTCCGTCAGCATTAATATAACATTAAAATTATATGATGTGTAACGAAAATAAGGGCAAACAAAAGTTTGAGCAGGGGGGATTGGAAACACGTCCTTTTCAACCTCCCATTATATGCTGAGCTATGCTGATCGGAATCTTCATGCATTCCGACAGCGTATTTCCTAAACAAAGTTGATGGGTGATTGGATACACGTTATTTCCAATTTCCAACATCCAAAGACATGTTTAGCAGTGTTGATCGGAGACTAATACATTCCGACAGCTTAAAATACAAATATAATTGAAAAATATAAGTTCCAAATATTGCTGCCTTAAGCTGGGAGCACTGGAGGATTGGAAACGCGTCCTTTTCAACCTCCCTTAAATGAGTGGCTCACAGACTCGTCCGTTTGTCAAGCTAGTAAATATGCTGATCGGAATCAAATGACATTCCAATAGCATATTCAATAGAAATACGTGATTATGTTGTTGTTGTTGTAGCAATGCTCGCCCCACCTAATAGCCGCGACCGATCACAAATTGTCATCAATATCCTCTAACGGGAGTCCAAGGAAACTTGCCGTTTCAACAGGGGTGGACCATAAGGAAAGGGGTGTTAGAGGCGTTGGTTCCACATTACAATTAAAGAGATGGTTGGTGTCATGTGGGGACACATTGCAAGCAGGGCATACATTTTGTATGTCGGGGTTGATTCTGGATAGGTAAGAGTTTAACCTGTTACAGTATCCAGAACGAAGTTGAGCAAGAGTGACACGCGTTTCCCTGGGGAGTATGCGTTCCTCTTCTGCGAGTTCTGGATATTTTTCTTCAAGTACTGGATTCACCGGGCAATTCCCGATATAAAGATCCGACGCCTGTCTATGGAGTTCACCAAGGACCTGCTTGTGTTTTTCCGCTTCATACGGCTGGGTTCTCAGGTGCCGTATTTCCTCAAAATGCTTACGGAGATGACTCCTTAGGCCCCTAGGCGGTGCTGGTTCGTCAATCAGATGTCTGTTGGGATGCCCAGGTTTCTGGGTATTCAACAGAAACTGTTTGGTCAGCATCTCATTTCTCTCCCTGATGGGGAGTATTCTCGCCTCATTATGCAGATGGTGTTCTGGGGACATAAGAATACAGCCCGTGGCGATTCTGAGAGCAGTATTTTGGCAGGCCTGTAGTTTCTTCCAGTGGGTGGTTTTTAGGCTTGGCGACCATATGGGTGACGCGTAGCACGTAATCGGCTGGATAATTGCTTTGTATGTGGTCAAGAGCGTTTCTTTATCTTTTCCCCAGGTACTGCCAGCAAGGGATTTGAGGATTTTATTACGGCTCTGAATTCTTGGAACAATTGCGGTTGCGTGCGCACCAAAATGTAGATCCTGATCAAACGTCACACCCAATATTTTGGGGTGTAGGACAGTCGGTAGCGTAGTGCCATCGACGTGGATGTTCAATATGGTCGACATTTGGGGCGTCCATGTTGTAAATAAGGTCGCGGAAGATTTAGTCGGTGACAATGCCAGGTTTCGCGAGGCGAAAAAACTGGAGAGATCAGGGAGATAGCCGTTTATTTTATTGCATAGCTCATCGATCTTTGGGCCTGGGCCTGTGGCCATTATTGTGCAGTCATCGGCGTAGGAAACGATTGTGACTCCTTCCGGTGGTGAAGGTAGCATATATATGTAGAAATTAAACAAAAGCGGGGATAGGACACCACCATGTGGCACCCCTTGTTTAATTCTCCTTTGTTTTGATGTTTCGTTTCTGAATTGCACCGATGCCTGCCGACCACCCAGATAATTTGCGGTCCACCTTTTAAGACATGGGGGAAGGGTGGACCCTTCCAGGTCTTGCAGTAACGAGCCATGGTTGACCGTATCAAAAGCTTTTGATAGGTCAAACGCTACGAGTACTGTTCTATGGTGGGGATATTGATTCAAACCGCAATTTATCTGGGTGCTAATGACATTTAGCGCGGAGGTAGTGCTATGGAGTTTTCTGAAGCCATGCTGATGAGGGGCTAGCTGCAAATGTGCTTGGAAATAAGGGAGCAAAATGGCTTCAAGCGTCTTTGCCACTGGCGATAGGAGAGATATCGGACGATATGACCCACCTACGTTAGCTGGTTTCCCAGGCTTTAGTAGCGGGACCACCTTGGCCATTTTCCATTTCTCGGGTATCACAAAGGTGGAAAGAGACAGGTTGAAGACATGCGCTAAATATTTGAAACCCTTTTTCCCTAGGTTTTTAAGCATCGGCATGGCTATGCCGTCTGGGCCCACTGCTTTGGATGGATTAGCGCGACCAATGGCGTCCTCAACCTCTCTAGCGGTGATGGTAATTGGTGACGCGCTGAGTTTGTGTTTATGTGCGTGTCTATTGGCTCTCCGTCTATCTTTGTCGACCGTAGGATGCATTATATATTGTCGGCAGAAAGCGCTCGCGCATTTTTTCGCATCCGACAGCACCTTATCGCCAAAGGCGATGGAAACTTTGTTGGTGCTCTTCCCATTTCGCCCGCTTGTGTTCGTCCACAAGCAATCTGATGCGTTGGTTTATATCCCTTATTTGGGGGTCGCCTGGATCAAGCTGTCTTATAAGGTCGCGTTCCCTCGCTAAGCTCGCGGCCTCCGCCGGGAAGTGGGCCGGATTTCGGGAATTCTCCCGGCGGGAATGAAATGTGCCGAGGCGGATTCAATGACCTTACGGAAGGCACGCTCCCCTTGGCGGGCATCAGTCGGGATAGGGAGGGCAGCAAAGCTGCTGTCTGTTGCAGATTTATATTCTTCCCACTTTCCTTTTTTGAAGTTTATGAAAGTGCGTTTTTCGGTGACGATGAAGTCGGCGGTACGCTCGAACGAAATAAGTATGGGCAGGTGGTCGGATGCCAATGTTACCATCGGCTGCCAGTTGACGCAGTTTACGAGTTCTGCGCTCACGATTGAGATATCTGGCGAGCTATGACAGCTTCCTACCATACGTGTGGGGGCGTCTCCGTTTATTGTGCAGAACGTCGTTTCGTCTATTTGATCCGCCAACATCTCACCCCTACTGTCCGCCCGCAAGTTTGAATGCCATAGGTCGTGATGGGCATTGAAATCGCCTAAGATAATGCGATTGTTGCCAGTGAGTAAGGCCTCGATATTAGGGCGGTATCCACTGGGGCAACAGGTGACAGGAGGGATGTAGATGTTGATGATTTCTAGATTTGCATCGCCTGACCGGACAGATAGGCCTTGACGTTCTAAGACATTGTCACTGCGGTCGATGCCAGGATCAAATATATGATATTGCACAGAGTGTTGTATAATAAACGCGAGGCCGCCTCCATTTCCGCTCTCGCGGTCTTTCCTGTGGACATTATAACCAGAGCAGGTCTGCAATGCAGATCTTGCTGTGAGTTTAGTCTCTTGAATCGCAGCAATGCGGATGTTGTGCCGCTTAATGAAATCGACTATCTCCGTAATCTTCCCAGTTAGTCCATTACAGTTGAACTGCAGAATTCTGAAGTGCATGAGGGGTGACGCCGCCACTCTAGGGGTAAGTGAGGGGTGACTACGCCTAGGTTGTGGAAGGCCAGGACGCAATTGCTGTTGTGGCCTTGGGACTGGGCGCCCTTGGGCAAGCATTGGGGTACCCGGATGATTTGGGTTTGCGACCTGGCAACATGGCGCGATGAAACCCGTCGGGGGGTTGCCGTCGCGGAGACCAGAACATCTAGGAAAGTGGCACCACCCAAGGCAGGAACCCCATTCAATAAGTGATTATAATAATGAATTGTACTTAGTAGTTTTAGTTTTAGGCCTAAACAGTCGTAATAATAAATAAATTAAATTAAATAATTTGGTATTATTTTATATAACGCTTCAGTAGTTAAGTGTTAAAACCATCAAAAATTATAACGACCTTATCCCTATCATACTTTAGAAATAATCTTAATGTAGACCCGAAAATTTATTTCGAACAATCCAAAGTGATCCCAAAATAGTCTTGAAGGTTCGCGCAGCTTTGCCGAATATATACCCAGCTGGTGCCAAAATGATCTCGAAGTCATAACGAAGCTACACAATTAAAGTAACTTACCATGACGTGATGGCTATTCAGATGATAGGTTGGTATGATGCGCTCTAAGGAGTGTAAATAGGCCATGCCACGCGCTATATCCAATGCGCAACGCACCGCTTGCGCTGTGTCCACAACAATACCAGAAGCGCGATGAATCAAATTGAACAGCGAACCACGTGTCATAAACTAAAAAATATATACATATTTAATAAACGATTAAGTATAGCTGAATGAGTTAATTAGCGTGGCAAAGTAGCATTCAATACTCACTTGACTAATAGTTATTAGATTTGGCGGTTGATTGCATGCTCCAATTATTGGCAAAATATTAGGATGAGAGAATATACGCAATTTGGGAAATTCCTCATCGAAATCACGTGATATACGTGCTGTACAATGACGCACTGCCAAAATCTAGAATTTAAAAGAAAATGTTCATTAGTGCATAAATCAAATTTGACCAACTTTTTTTTCCTACTAACCTTTGCAATAACATCATTCTTTTGCCAACGTCCACGCCATGTCTCACCCGATGGTGTAACAGCAATTTTCGTATGCAAATCTAATTCACCCAAATTAATTCCTTTGAAACGCGATAATGTTGCATCCCTAGAACGTGTCTTCGTACCCAACCAAGCTTGTTCTTTAAAACTTATTTTCTTAATATCATGACCATTACGTTCAGCTAAATCGTGTAGACGTTTTGATAAACCAGGTTTTGCTTTATCCAGTGGTGTATCGTTATCCTTGTTGGCTATTGATACGAGGGAACCAGCATTGACTAGATCTTCGCAAATCATATCGTAACCCCAAAAGCAGGCATAGTGAAGTGGTGTATTGCCATGTTCATTGACAGCATTAACATCAGAACGTTCACGTATAAGCTAAGTGGGGAAGATTATTAATAATTTTCAACATTTTGGGTGCATCTTTATATGTTTCATTTACCATCTGTACTATATCGCGATGCCCATGCGCAGCGGCAAGATGTAGTGGAATATCATCGCCCATATTTGTGGCATTTACACGTGCTCCACGTTGTATTAAAGTTTCAACCAATTTCGTGTGTCCTTCCTTGGCACACCAATGAAGAGGACTGAAGCCGTGATCATCACTAAAGTAAATAGATAGAACAATTATTAGAGATCTTTTAATGGATAAAGTATTGTGGAAAACAAAAAAATATTCATAACGCCCCAGTGGTTACACAAATTAACGGAAAAATACTCGATATTGTCATAGGCTCTGTTCGATCAAAACGTAGAATTGAATTCTGCCATTGGTAAGATTACTATTTCGAACTGTTATTAGAATCGGTGTTTAAATAATGGCTTTGTTATGTAAGACAAGGGTCCGTAGCTTCCATTCTTATCTATGTAAACAATTATTTTTACTTTAGTAGTTAGATTAACGTCAAAATTTTTCCATAAGTTAGAGGGAAACTGTTACCGTGGTACATAAACCTTCAGACTGCAGACTATTGTGCGCGAAAATATTTTATATGACCTTCTTCACCACACGTCCAAAACGTCTGTCGTCAAGAATCAGTGCTAGGGCGCCCGGGGAACCTTGTTATCAATATACATTATCCTACCATTGCAGACGAAGAAAAAAGACTGCCAAGGGTGACGCGACGCATCGTGGCCCATTTTGTTCCGGATACTGTAACAGGTTAAACTCTTACTTGTCCAGAATCAATCCCGACACGTAATATATGTCCTGAATGCGATGTGTCCCCACATGACACCAAACCTCTTTTCAATTGTAATGTGGAGCAACGAATACAACCAGTTCAATTTTATTTCTTAGACCGTGAATGTCGGATGTCCTCTTCTATTCACCGATTTCAGATCCAATAAAAAATTTAATTCCACTATTTTTTTTATTTACTTTTCGAAGAAATTTTGTCGTGTTCATGGTTGATTCTCCAGGCCGCGTATAAATCCGTTGATTAGACGCTTATTTTTGGATCAGAAAGTCCAGAGGAATTATATCCAACAAAGCAGGGATAGCCGTCCCTATCATAAGCGTGCCCAGAGTTTCCTACATTGGATTCCTATTTTAGTGTAACCCTCATACTGAACGTGTTAACCATGTTGTTGTAGCGAGAAAAACACCCCCTGAAGCCTTGGGGAGTGTTATCGATGTTGATGGTCCTTTGCCGGATGCAGACCCGGTACGTTCCGATTCCAAACCCGACCATCTCGGGAAAGAACCCCAGCGGGTTAGGGGATCAGAATATACCCGCGGTAGGTATGCCTGTCGTAAGAGGCGACTAAAATACCAGATTCAAGGGGCTGTGTAGCGGAACCCTTCAGGTTACCAGCGAATATATAGCTTCTCCAAACCCAATTGTCAACCTCACCTATCCGCGGCGAATCCTATTTCACTAACAGACGAGGCTCTGGCGACCCCAAGCTCCACGTGGAACTTGGGGGTGGGCAGGGATGGGATGGCCTGAAGGTTTAATGTGGTCACATAAATCGTTCCCGAGAGGGTCGGGCTAGCACCTTAATGGTGCTGTGGTACCGGAGAGTACCATATCTATATCCGGCAAAGGACCATCACATCGATAACACTCCCCAAAGTCTTCGGGCAGCAACCTTATCGCTACAACAACAACAACAACAACATCTCGGGAACGAGTTAACCATAATAGCTGTGAGATGAATATTGGATTTGATACAATGCAGCTAGATGGCTAGATGTTCAAATCTGGTACCAATATGCTGCGATGGTCTGATTAACAAATTTTGAGATCATGCCCATTCAGTCAATTGCAGTAAATTATAGATAATAAATATTTACTCCGAGCACAAATCTGATACTGGAGATTTTATTGTTGTTCTTAATTTGTGGTGGCGCTGTGTGTCATATGCAAATTTTTACAAATTTTAGAGGCCATCAAACATAAATCATGACGTCATTCATCATCTCATACTCCCTCATCTGCTAGTTATTTTGGAGCAAAGTGATTTAGTGCCCTTTGCAGACAATTACACAACATTATCTTAAGATTATAATCCTTTGTTTTCATACCCCAAATTCATATCATTGCCCGTATCTTCCAGCCATAGGCGCACTTGTATCGAATTTCCTTCACGGCACCAATGAAATATATCCTCCATATTTGTACTTTTTGCGGTTCTGTCTAATAAACTCCAATGATTACACGATATTCAGGATCTTTGGTTACTGTTTTATCATGAAATAATAGTACAAATTCAATTTATAAAGCAAATTTCTAAATAAATTCAACAGATTGCCTGCAGCAGCACTTCAAGAATTTTTGGGGAAGAACTGTCAAATTTCACGTATGTAGTGATGGAACGATATTTCGCTATTGGTGATTGCATCGCCGGTATTGACAAATCGCTAATAGCTGTAGCTATTGCAATCCAAAAATATCAGTGATTGGCGATTTTCCTTCATTCGATTCTTTTGAATGGAAATCACCTCTGGCAGAATATCGCCAAAAGCGATTATAGCGATTGGCGATTTTCCTTCAGCATGAAATTCTAATACTAATATTGATAGCGGGGATGCAATCATCGATAGTGAAATATCGTTCATCACTACTCATCTGTGTGCTTTGCATAGATTAGATAGATACGAATCTTTTGTTTACGCTCTCATATTTTCGCTCTCACGAGGGATTTATCTCCTAGTTGTTGCTGGCAACAATCACAGATAAATACCTCGCGCCAGCTGAAGCGGGTGCCAGAACAAAAAATGTGCCAGCCAAAACGAAAAACGTGCCAAAAATTTTGGTAAACTTTAGTTTGACCTACAACTGTAGAATAGCGTTCAAAAATTATGGGAAAAAGGATAAAAATACTTGCTTAAGTATAAGTATTATTAGTTCGAAGGCGGAGGGTAAATATTATTTCCCAATCAAAAGTTATCACTAAAAACAGGTTTTGTAAATATGAACTCTCGATGCAACCAGTCCATTTTGATCACAGAACCTGGAACGCCAGACATGTAGGATAAACCCTATCAATTAAATAATGTTAACTATTATATCATAGGTCCGATTTACTGAAATTTAAAAGAATATATGATTTTCACTGCGAGTTAAATGCGTTACAATATTTGACTAATTAATTTAATTGAAATGTTAGTTTTACTTAGATTTGTTTATATTTAACTCTAACTAGTCGTATTATTTTAAAATAACTTTAAGGAAATAAATATTTTACGACTATCATTTTATTAAATGATTGAAACTATAATCGCCGAAATGTATGTCAAAAATCCCCATTTTCAGATCTATTCATTTTTGTTTGGGGTGGCATCATTGATAAATGTTATAAAAAATGTGCATTTTGACAGCGCTCTCTCGAAACAAAGAATTGCAAATCCATTCATCTATGGTGCTTTGCTTTCAGACTGAGTAAAAAAGTTTATTGGCGACAAAAAGCAATAATTTTCTCGAAAATTGGAAAAAATATACTTTTACAAAAGTTTGCCAGCTATTCTCGAAAAATGGGGATAGTTGTCTTAAGAACTGCACAACGAAAAAAATTTCTCGTCAACAGATAGTGGTAAATAAGGGCGAAAAAAGTATGCCTTTTGTGCAGAGAAATTGTGGAAACAGCGAACGGAACAAAGCAAACTTGTGTAACAACAATTTCGACGACGAAGTGATGTGCAATAATTGCAAAAAATGGTTTTGCAATGGACGTGGAAGCACATCTGGATCCCAAATTGTTAAACTTTCGGTGAGGGCTAAACATGGGGAAGTCACCCTACATTCTGAAGGTCCACTTCGAGAAACAGTACTAAAACTTTACTCGTGTGGCGTACGTAATGTATATGAATTGGGATCAAGAGCAATGTTGTTGTTGTTATTGTTGTAGCGATAAGGTTGCTCCCCGAAGGCTTTGGGGAGTGTTATCGATGTGATGGTCCTTTGCCGGATACAAATCCGGTACGCTCCGGTACCATAGCACCATTAAGGTTTCGGGAACGATTAATGTGGCCACATTAAACCTTCAGGCCATTCCCTCCCTCCCTACCCCCAAGTTCCATGACGAGCTTGGGGTCGCCAGAGCCTCGTCTGTTAATGAAACAGGATTCGCCGCGGATAGGTGAGGTTGACAATTGGGTTTGGAGAAGCTATATATTGCGCTGGCAACCTGAAAGGTTGCGCTACACAGCCCCTTGAATCTGGTATTTTAGTCGCCTCTTACGACAGGCATACCTACCGCGGGTATATTCTGATCCCCTAACGCGCTGGGGTATCAAGAACAATGGAAACCACTTATAACTGATCGTTCGTTTTTGCTGTGGTTGGTTAAGGTGCCTACCGAGCAAGAGCAGTAGCGTGCACGACAAATATCAGCAGCACAAATAAACTAATTAGAGGAATTTTGGAAGGAAAATATCGATGCAACATTTCGGGATTTAGAGAAATCAGGTATAGACACTGAACCATCACAAGTGCTATTGCGTTATGAAGATGGTTATCAATACGACATAGTTTTTGGTCCACTTGTGCGCCTAGAAACAGAATACGATAAAAATTTAATGCAGCGTTATTCATGAGTTAATACTTCTAGGCTGTAGCCGTTAACAGTTTCAAAAAATTTGTGTGTTTTGATGGACAAATAAAAGAATTATAGAAACATATATCACTCGTCTTATTGTAAACAGATTAACTCAAAATTTAAGTTTTTTGGAAGAATGCAATTCAAGCTTTGTCATATGGTTTGTATATGGTTGAATTCTCCGGCTAATTTCTAGGGCACTGAAGTGGGTGGCTAATTTTCTGCTAAAGAATATTTTTATAATAGTTTGAAGAATTTTCTATATTTTTCCTCTATATTTTTCATTAAAAACTGATCCACTTTACTATACAAATATTATGCAGCCAAATACAACTTTCAGAATAAATTCATACGGAATATTTCTGAATACATCGGTGTTGTTGTTGTTGTAGCGATTAGGTTACTCCCCGAAGGCTTTGGGGAGTGTTATCGATGTGATGGTCCTTTGTCGGATACAGAACCGATACGCTCCGGTAACAGCACCATTAAGGTGCTGGCCCGACCATCTCGGGAACGATTTATATGGCCACATTAAACCTTCAGGCCATCCCTCCCTCCCCACCCCCAAGTTCCCTGAGGAGCTTGGGGTCGCCAGAGCCCCGTCTGTTAGTGAAACGGAATTCGCCGCTCGAAGGTGAGGTTGACAATTGGGTTGGAGAAGCTATATATTGCGCTACACAACCCCTTGAATCCCAATACATCGGTGTAGTATAATATAGTAAATAAATTATGTTTTTATGGTGTTACATATACAGATTTATTTCGGGTTGATTCATCTTACATTTAAAAATCAAAGCATTTTGAATTAGCAAAATTTATAAAACAAAAATGCATAGACATCTATTTCAGCTAGTTTCATCTCATTGAGTGTAATACGAGACTGAACATATTAGAATTTCACATTACATCAGTTTACTATAAAAGGTACATATTTTCGTCTTTTTATTCCAATTTTGGTTCATATATTCTGTATACTAAATTAAATTAATATATAACATTCAATCTACTCCGGTAAACAAACTTAAACATTCAATATTTATATCCAAGTATACAAATAATTGCAGATTCGCCTATCAAAGATAAATGAAAGCGATCGCCATAGCTGTAAAAAATAGCCATATCTATATTCACTGATACCTCAAAATCGCTGTACTGCCCATCATATCGTCTGTATAGAATCGCTTGTTAAAATAAAGCGATCGCTATAGCAATAAAAAATAGCCGTGATTTAAAAATAGCCATATCTATTTTCACTGATAACTCAAAATAGCCATATCGTCCATCACTACACGTATGTTTGTTTAGAAACGTGCAAATTTACTCCAATTTTGTTGAAGTGATTTTTTATTAAAAAATAACAAAATGAAACTCAGCACTTACAATTTTTTAACTTCCAAGGCCATAAAAGGTGTTAAAGTTGGATTTCCACTTAAATTGACGGTGAGTAACGCTTCAGAACGAGCATATCAGCTGGCCCAACTATATTATACTATATACAGAAGTAATAAATATCTGCCCCTTGAGTTGGTTGGGCAATATGACCACACTCATTGCTGTCTATGAGTAAAGGCAAGCACTGCTGCTTCCGCAGATCTCTTATGCGCCCCAGGAAAGCTGTAACTGCAAATACCCGATATTGTGTTGACGGTGATTCGCCCTATTCAACAAGTCGCCCACTGACTTAAAATAAATAAATACAAGGCGCGGTAGCCTCCGAAGAGATTTGAGGCCGAGCTTTTCTCCCAACTTTGGTCGTGCTTCTTTTAATTTTTCCTACAAATTGGCGGGACGGAAACTACAGTGCTTACGGATATGTATCCTTATCCCTCTTGGAGTTGAGGCTAGATCAGACAGTATTTTAGTAGTCCATGTTTGTGACAATTTAGCAAAAACTATCTGAACATTTCGTTATGCTCTTTTATGTTAAACCAATTTGCCCCATATTCAGGGGTCATAAGAACACAATTCGTGGTAGTTCTGAGTGCACCATTTTGGTGCAGTGAGTATTTTTTAGACCAGACCTTGGGCAGTGTTATCCATGTTGAGTGTCCTTTGCCGGATGCAAATCCGGTACGTTCCGGTAACAAGCACCATTAAGGTACTAGCTCTAACATCACGGAAACGATTTAATATGACCACATGAAACCATGACTTTCGACTAGGATTACAGCGGACTACTGCAGCCCAAAACACATTATTATATAAGGGCCTTAACATATTTAACTCGTTGCCTGATTATATCAAACGAGAGAATAATATTATGAATTTTAAACGGCTATGTATAGATCTTATTTGAGGCTAAAATACTTTTTATTACTTTTTACTTTTTATTACTTAATATATATATATATATATATATCATACACGTCTGTGAATTGAAAATGAATTTGTGATTTTTAAAATTTATTGTGAAATCAAAAAATATGTAAACATATTAATAATAAATATCAATCTATCTATCTATCTATCCTTCCATGACGTAAATATAGTGGCCGTGGATTTGTCGGTGATAAGCATATCGCGCGAAGTGAAAGAAACCAGAAAGACTGTAGAGATAGCTAATTCGTCTATTGAAGGGCCAGGTCATTTATTGTGCAGTCGTCGGCATGTTGTTGTTGTAGCGATAAGGTTGCTGCCCGAAGGCTTTGGGGAGTGTTATCGATGTGATGGTCCTTTGCCGGATATAGATCCGGTACTCTCCGGTACCGCAGCACCATTAAGTTGCTAGCCCGTCCATCTCGGGAACGATTTATTTGGCCACATTAAACCTTCAGGCCATCCCAACCCTCCCCACCCCCAAGTTCCAAGTGGAGCTTGGGGTCGCCAGAGCATCGTCTGTTAGTGAAACAGGATTCGCCGCGGATAGGTGAGGTTGACAATTGGGTTTGGAGAAGCTTTATATTGCGCTGGCAACCTGAAGGGTTGCGCTACACAGCCCCTTGAATCTGGTATTTTAGTCGCCTCTTACGACAGGCATACCTACCGCGGGTATATTCTGACCCCCTAATCCTCTGGGGGAGAAAGTATAGTAACCGGCATAGGAAATGATAGTAGAAATCCTTTTCGTGGGAAAGGCAAAGTTGTCTATGTCGAAATTAAACAATAGTAGATATAGAACACCCCTGTGGCACCCCTGTTTAATTCTCCTAGTTTTTGAGAAAGTAATCGTCTCAGCTGACATGTACTTTAAATTGGCATCGAGCTCATTAAACCATGATAAAAGCACTTAAGTGTAGTCCCAGGAAACCATATATATATATTACATATATCCTGAAAACATATGGTTTCGATTTGAATTTCTTGAAGACAAAATTTTGGTCTTCAGCAATATGTGAAGGTTTTGAAAAGATACTTTCAAGAAAGATTGGCATGAGGAGTTACAAAAAGTGATTCAGATTCATCTACGAGAGCCGGATATACGTATATACATAAATTTAGCAGACGAGGCTATAGGAACTAAGATCCGGTTTATTTACATGAGATAAGCTAAATATCTACACTTTGGCAGGAATTAAAGCACTTGTTGCTGTAAGGGAAACAAAACTATAACCAATTACTGACGCTCTGCTAAAGATCAAACTGTATTTTGCAGCGATAACCTGTACAAAAGAACTGGTTTGAAGATTTTAAAAGCACCTGACATAATCTTAAGACTTACAATCGCTACCGATCGCTCAAAAGTTGTGGTTGTATTCTCACATGCCCTTCTAACTTTCTCAAGATAAATGAAACCTGTCTCTAATATGCGTATATATAAAGAGCGGACGGACGATTCCACGATTCTTAGTGAAGGCTGAAGTGGACCAAGAAGGTTTGACGTGGCATATGAAATCGTTCGATAAATTATCAGCTGGTATCTTCGTGCTAGTTCCGGAGTGTATCCGATCTAAATCTAGCAAAATAATCTCCACACAGCCTTCACTGAGTGTCCTTATCATTTGCACCAACAACAAAAAATTTAGGAAAACCAGCTTTGCATCTTTCTAGTCACTCGATTTCGAATAAAGCCGTTTACTAGCTGTACTAATAGTAAATTTTGCACAAAGCTATAAAAAAGCTTAACTTTAACAAAAACTACAAATTTATAAACTCTTAATTAGTACATATTTGTCTTTATTACAGATAGTTAAAAAGGATATCGTCGAAAATGAATTTAATCCAACATTCATAACGCGATTATTGCCTAGATTAGACTGGTCAGCAATACATTTGGCGGCGCAAGTAGTAAGCTTTTTAGTTTTTCTGTTAGAGAATAATCGATAGTTAATTATTATAAAATTTTCTCCTAGGCAGAGTTGGGCGATGACATTCCAGCGGAGCAGCCAACGAATATAACAGAAAATGAAGATTTATTAAAGAAACTGCATCACTTGTTGTTGGAAATTGATGTGCTGGAAGGACAACTAGAATGCCCTGAAACCGGGCGAGTATTTCCAATTACGGAAGGCATACCAAACATGTTATTAAACGAAGATGAGGTTTAAGTGTATTAATAAATCGATGTATATATTAAGGTAATTTTTTGTTTGTAATTTAATTTGTAATAGCATTAGATAATTGTTAATTCGCTAGGCTCTTGCTAAAAACACAAGGGCTTCACATCAAAAGTTAGCCAAGTTAAAAAGTTGAAATGAATTATAGCCTGTCAGTGTAGTAATTTTAAACAGAGTTTAAAACAACACTAAAATGTTGATTCAAAGCACTTACATACCACAACGCGCAGCTTTGAATGTGGTAAAAATGCATTACCCACTACTCCACGGTGAACCTAAAATGCAACTGAAAGTACGAATATTGGAGGCTGAAATGCGTAAATCCAGTTGAATATTGGAATAACCTCAATTCGTATTTGCCCAATAATTATGTATATCCCGTCACACTAATTCCCCCAAAACATGTCGGTAGCTGTTTTTGATGTTAGGATATTCATTTATTCATTTATATATTTATTTGTTAGTCTACAAATTTAACAAATAATCAGACTAAATATGAATGAATGAATGAATATAAATGCGGATTACAGTGTAAAATTAACAAGCATAAATAATGAGCAAAATTATATTATAATATATATATATATATATTATTGAATCAGTTGTTGTTGTTGTTGTTGTAGCAATGCTCGCCCCACCTAATAGCCCCGACCGATCACAAATTGTCATCAATATCCTCTAACGTGAGTCCAAGGAAACTTGCCGTTACAACAGGGGTGGACCATAAGGAAAGGGGTGTTAGAGGCGTTGGTTCCACATTACAATTAAAGAGATGGTTGGTGTCATGTGGGGACACATTGCAAGCGGGGCATACATTTTGTATGTCGGGGTTGATTCTGGATAGGTAAGAGTTTAACCTGTTACAGTATCCAGAACGAAGTTGAGCAAAGTGACACGCGTTTCCCTGGGGAGTATGCGTTCCTCTTCTGCGAGTTCTGGATATTTTTCTTCAAGTACTGGATTCACCGGGCAATTCCCGACATAAAGGTCCGACGCCTGTCTATGGAGTTCACCAAGGACCTGCTTATGTTTTTTCGCTTCATACGGCTGGGTTCTCAGGTGCCGTATTTCCTCAAAATGCTTACGGAGATGACTCCTTAGGCCCCTAGGCGTTGCTGGTTCGTCAATCAGATGTCTGTTGGGATGCCCAGGTTTCTGGGTATTCAACAGAAACTGTTTGGTCAGCATCTCATTTCTCTCCCTGATGGGGAGTATTCTCGCCTCATTATGCAGATGGTGTTCTGGGGACATAAGAAGACAGCCCGTGGCGATTCTGAGAGCAGTATTTTGGCAGGCCTGTAGTTTCTTCCAGTGGGTAGTTTTTAGGCTTGGCGACCATATGGGTGACGCGTAGCACGTAATCGGCTGGCTAATTGCTTTGTATGTGGTCATGAGCGTTTCTTTATCTTTTCCCCAGGTACTGCCAGCAAGGGATTTGAGGATTTTATTACGGCTCTGAATTCTCGGAACAATTGCGGTTGCGTGCGCACCAAAATGTAGATCCTGATCAAACGTCACACCCAAGATTTTGGGGTGTAGGACAGTCGGTAGCGTAGTGCCATCGACGTGGATGTTCAATATGGTCGACATTTGGGGCGCCCATGTTGTAAATAAGGTCCCGGAAGATTTAGTCGGTGACAATTCCAGGTTTCGCGAGGCGAAAAACTGGAGAGATCAGGGAGATAGCCGTTTATTTTATTGCATAGCTCATCGATCTCTGGGCCTGGGCCTGTGGCCATTATTGTGCAGTCATCGGCGTAGGAAACGATTGTGACTCCTTCCGGTGGTGAAGGTAGCTTAGATATGTAGAAATTAAACAAAAGTGGGGCTAGGACACCACCCTGTGGCACCCCTTGTTTAATTCTCCTTGGTTTTGATGTTTCGTTTCTGAATTGCACCGATGCCTGCCGACCACCCAGATAATTTGCGGTCCACCTTTTAAGACATGGGGGAAGGGTAGACCCTTCCAGGTCTTGCAGTAATGAGCCATGGTTGACCGTATCAAAGGCTTTTGATAGGTCTAGCGCTACGAGTACTGTTCTATGGTGGGGGTATTGATTCAAACCGCAATTTATCTGGGTGCTAATGACATTTAGCGCGGAGGTAGTGCTATAGAGTTTTCTGAAGCCATGCTGATGAGGGGCTAACTGCAAATGTGCTTGGAAATAAGGGAGCAGAATGGCTTCAAGCGTCTTTGCCCCTGCGATAGGAGAGATATCGGACGATAAGACTCACCTACGTTAGCTGGTTTCCCAGGCTTTAGTAGCGGGACCACCTTGGCCATTTTCCATTTCTCGGGTATGGCAAAGGTGGAGAGAGACAGGCGCTAAATATTTGAAACCCTCTTTCCCTAGGTTTTTAAGCATCGGCATGGCTATGCCGTCTGGGCCCACTGCTTTGGATGGTTTAGCAGGAGGTAGGATGCATTATATATTGTCGGCAGAAAGCGCTCGCGCATTTTTCCGCATCCGACAGCACCTTATCGCCAAAGGCGATGGAAACTTTGTCTTTGTGCTTAGTCGGATTCGATAGGGACTTTACGGTGGACCAAAGTTTACCTACACCGGTAGAGAGGTTACAACCTCTTAGGTGCTCTTCCCATTTCGCCCGCTTGTGTTCGTCCACAAGCAATCTGATGCGTTGGTTTATATCCCTTATTTGGGGGTCGCCTGGATCAAGCTGTCTTATAAGGTCGCGTTCCCTCGCTAAGCTCGCGGCCTCCGCCGGGAAGTGGGGCCGAATTTCGGGAATTCTCCCGGCGGGAATGAAATGTGCCGAGGCGGATTCAATGACCTTGCGGAAGGCACGCTCCCGTTGGCGGGCATCAGTCGGGATAGGAAGGGCAGCAAAGCTGCTGTCTGTTGCAGATTTATATTCTTCCCACTTTCCTTTTTTGAAGTTTATGAAAGTGCGTTTTTCGGTGACGATGAAGTCGGCGGTATGCTCGAACGAAATAAGTATGGGCAGGTGGTCGGATGCCAATGTTACCATCGGCTGCCAGTTGACGCAGTTCACGAGTTCTGCGCTCAAGATTGAGATATCTGGCGAGCTATGACAGCTTCCTACCATACGTGTGGGGGCGTCTCCGTTTATTGTGCAGAACGTCGTTTCTTCTATTTGATCCGCCAACATCTCACCCCTACTGACCGCCCGCAAGTTTGAATGCCATAGGTCGTGATGGGCATTGAGATCGCCTAAGATAATGCGATTGTTGCCAGTGAGGAAGGCCTCGATTTTAGGGCGGTATCCACTGGGGCAACAGGTGACAGGAGGGATGTAGATGTTGATGATTTCTAGATTTGCATCGCCTGACCGGACAGATAGGCCTTGACGTTCTAAGACATTGTCCCTGCGGTCGATGCCAGGATCAAATATATGATATTGCACAGAGTGGTGTATAATAAACGCGAGGCCGCCTCCATTTCCGCTCTCGCGGTCCTTTCTGTGGACATTATACCCAGAGCAGGTCTGCAATGCAGATCTTGCTGTGAGTTTAGTCTCTTGAATCGCAGCAATGCGGATGTTGTGCCGCTTCATGAAATCGACTATCTCCGTAATCTTCCCAGTTAGTCCATTACAGTTTAACTGCAGAATTCTGAAGTGCATGAGGGGTGACGCCGCCACTCTAGGGGTAAGTGACGGGTGACTACGCCTAGGTTGTGGAAGGCCAGGACGCAATTGCTGTTGTGGCCTTGGGACTGGGCGCCCTTGGGCAAGCATTGGGGTACCCGGATGATTTGGGTTTGCGACCTGGCAACATGGCGCGATGAAACCCGTCGAGGGGTTGCCGTCGCGGAGACCAGAACATCTAGGAAAGTGGCACCACCCAAGGCAGGAGCTGCATCGAGCGGATGTCGCAAACCTATATATTATGTGCTGGCGGACGGTGCAAACGGAGGTAGGGACTAAGAGTCTGTTTCCCTGACCTGCACGATTGCTGCCAGAAAAGAGGGGGGGAGAAGAAAACGGGGGCAGGGGCTGATGCTCAGCATTGCTACCAGCTCTACTACGAAGGTAGTAGTTATGAGTGGTATCAGCTGTTTGAGTTGTTGGCGCCGTGGGGCACGAGCAGCAGCGGGTACTTGTTGTGGCTTGCTGAGCAGCGAGGCTGCTGGAAGGTAGTGGAGGGGCGCTTAGGCGTAGACTACGGGACGCCCTTGGGCGTGAGCAGCAAGGAGCCACAAGAGATTTATAAAAGTTACGTGGACGTCGGGTTTTGGGATCAAGCCCAGAACAACCTGTCCGATGCAACCATCCCTTGCACGAGACACACTGAACAGAGTATGACCGTCCTAAAAAGATTCTTTTCTGGCAAATGCAGCAAAACCATTTCTCGGGACCGGGGTCAGGAGACGGACCCGGATTGGGTTCGATACCTTCCCGGAGTAAGAGAATATGTAGCAGTCCTGCTGCAAGGAGCTGCTGGGAGGATGACAATTTGTGGGAGGGACGAAACAAATTAAATGGGGTCACACTGAAATGACAGTCCTTGGTCGGGAAAAATCCCGAGTCGCTCCGGTACATAGAACCGACTGCCTTGGGAAGCGGAATCAGTTGTCGGGATGGACTGTGATGCCGAGCAACGGAATTGATTATCAGTGCTGTCGGAATGGACGTGATTTCGAGCAACTGATGTATATTTAACACACAATAGTAGGGCTGCGATGTGTGGGAGGTTGGAAAGGACGTGATTCCAAGCCACCCGCCCAAAGTAATTATTGATTATCAATAAGGAAATAAAACAAAAAGTTTCAGAAACTATGTTTTAAGGAACCTAACGCGCCAGCCAATTGTTTGGCCACTCACTCCACTTGATAAGAATTATTGAACACTCGTTGGACAAGTTGCTTCCAGATTTAAGATTTGAAGATGGGTTGTTGTTGTTGCAGCAGTGCTTCGCCCCATCCAATAGGTGCGACTGATCACAAATTGCCATCAATATCCTCTAACAGGAGTCCAAGGAAACTTGCTGTTTCAACAGGGGTGGACCATAATGAGAGGGATGTTAGAGGCGTTGGTTCCACATTACAATTAAAGAGGCAGTTGGTGTCATGTTGGGACACATTGCAAGCGGGGCATATATTTTGTATGACGGGGTTTATTCTGGATAGGTAAGAGTTTAACCTGTTACAGTATCCAGATCGAAGTTGAGTTAGAGTGACTCGTGTTTCCCCGGAGGAGTGTGCGTTCCTCTTCCGCAAGTTTTGGGTACTGTTCTTTGAGTACTGGATTCACCGGGCAATTGTCGGCATAAAGGTCCGACGCGTGTTTGTAGAGTTTGAAGATACGTAGAGTTGTGCTTTGGTTTACGGTAGCGGTCTTAACCGAAAAGTGTTAAACTGCTCAAATCATGATTCACTATAAAAATCTCGGATTATATCAGCATTAAAAGAAACTTAATTGTTTTAGCTCTTTATTAAAAATACAGCTTTATTTGGAAAAATATACACTTTGCACTTTTCTTACATAAGCGCTATACTTAGTGCTACAGGGCTATGTACACACATTTCCTTAACTTTTTAATATACCTACATAATGCAAGACTCTCATTAGATTGGCACGCAACAGCAAATAAACATAAGCAGTACTTAATAATAATAACTTAAACTTATCGTGTGCAATTAAAATTAAAAGCAATACTATTTGTAACAAATTTTAATTACATTTAATATTTTTAGTATTCGTATTAGCTGAAGCAGCGAGTTGAGCATAAATACTGCCTTTGGCTAAGCCCTGTTGAGCACCTTTGCATAACTCTGTATTGCGTCCAACGGCTGTATAGGTGCGTTCACTCAATATGCTAGCATCTGGACCCTGAGCTAATTGGCGCTGATTACTGCCATGTGGCATATTTGGATTAGCACCATTCCATGTTACATAGTCAGCGCTAAGAAAAATGATAAAAGAATAATAAGAAAAAAGAAAATTGCAGTAGTTTTCAACTTACAGCAACAAACTTTCATCAGCTCCTTTAGCCAAGTTGGCACTATGTCCATTTGTTGGAATGCGACCTATAATTGACTTGAACTCTTGACGTGGTTTAATGTCAACGCCTTCATTGCCACCTTCTTGTTGGACAGCTCTGTGACGAATGGGGAATGGGGAAGAATAATTATTATAAAGCTATTCAGAGCTGAGAGAAATGTATGTAAAAAATATTCAAATCGAAGTAAACACACACATACAAAAATTCCACTTAATTTCTTAACGGGTTAAGATGAGTGGATTAAGGAAGAAAGAAAAAAAAAACATGCAAACAAGTAATGTAAATAACGGCGAATGAAGTTTAATGACGTACATACACCAAATACATATTAAGTTTAAGAATTAACTAAAAAGTTCGGGTGAAATCGAAAGATATATACCACAAGAGTGTGCATCCAAACCAAACGAAACATTTAATTTTTAATTCTATGCTGACGTAGCTCGTATTTTTTAGTACACTGTCCGAAACTGTACAGAATGTTTATTGTACAATGAAATGTGTGAAACAGGCAATTTAGCGTAGCATACATGAAAACATCTCTAAGTCGCTTTGTGCCGTCGTTGGACAGACAGTCAAGGCAATGTTGTTGTTGTTGTTGTTGTAGCAGTGCTTCGCCCCATCCAATAGGTGCGACCGATCGCAAATTGTCATTAATATCCCCTAACGGGAGTCCAAGGAAACTTTCTGTTTCAACAAGGGTGGACCATAATGAGAGGGGAGTTAGAGGCGTTGGTTCCACATTACAATTAAAGAGATGGTTGGTGTCATGTGGGGACACATTGCAAGCGGGGCATACATTTTGTATGTCGGGGTTGATTCTGGATATCTAAGAGTTCAACCTGTTACAGTATCCAGATCGAAGTTGAGCTAGAGTGACTCGTGTTTCCCTGGGGAAATAAGTTTTGGGTACTGCTCTTTGAGTACTGGCTTCACCGGGCAATTCCCGGCATAAAGGTCAAGGCAATAATTTTGGGTTATTTACCTTTTAATTTTTATCGGGTTGTAATCGATAACGATGTTACCGACGAGTTATAAATTTGTTTTTTGTTATCCATAACAACATTATCGACTAGTTATCGAAGTGTTGCCAGTTCTTTATTAATTTGTTATCGCTAAAACGTTAATGACTACCTATCGATTATTTATCAAAAAGTTAATGCTTTTTTACCGGTTCGTTATTGGTTTCTTAACAATAACAACCTTATCGGTTTGATATGGAAGAGTTATCGGCTTACTTGTTTGTTATCGATTTTTTTGAAATGTTATGGATTTGTCTTCAACGAGTTATAGGTTTTTTATTGGTTCATTATCGTTGACAAAGCGACAACTCGTCGATAGCGCATTCTATCGATAACAATTCGGTAACTCGTCGATAACAAGGGATTCAAGGGTTGATGCACGCAATACGAAGCTTTATAGCTTCAAAACTTCCGCAACCCAATTGTCAACCTCACCTACGCGAGGGGAATCCTGTTACAAATATGAATGTATCATACACATGTTTCGCAGGTGCGACTCTGGCGACCACAAGTTCCTCATGGCACTAGGGGGTGGGGACGGTATAGCCTAGAATATTTATTGTGGTCATATTAATCGTTCCCGAGATGGTTGGGCTAGTACCTTAATGGTGCTTTATTACCGGAACGCGCCGGATCTGTATCCGAAAAATGGCCATCAATATCGACAACACTTCCCAAAAACCTTCGGGAAGTGTCTTAATCGTTAATACAGCAACAACGCCGTTCACAAGCCGATAGCCCACCAACAAAATTGTTATCGATAACAAACTCCTAATTAACCGATAACATTTTGAGAAAAAAATCGATAACTCCTCGACAACGTGGTTTGATATCGATATTAAACCCAAAATATTAAAAAAAAAACACTTCGAAAACAAGAAATGATCGATAAATTCTCAAAGTCCCGAAATCATACCGAAATGGTCCTTAAATATTTACGAAAAGTCCCAAAGTAGGACCGAAATAATTTGACATAATCCCGAGAAGGTGGCCGAATCACTCCGTAGATATCCGAACTGATGCCGAAGCATTAGCTTCATCTTTTCGAAAATTTTAAAATTATTTTTTTTTAAATGTGGTCAAGTGCCTACTCATTTTCCAAAATTTTACTTTGCGTGATGAAGTCAGTCCACTCGTCATTGTCATTGAACTATTTTTCGAAAATTTCGATATCGAAAAACTCGGCGTAATTATCGTCAGACTTCTTCGCTCGTTTTCAATACCAATCTATTCTTGGGCTAGATTGTGCGTCAAAATTTATAAAGATATCTCAGTTCAAGCTATCGTGCTAACGGAAGGACATTGTTCAATCAATATCTCTCTCGCCACTGATAGTTTTGATATATGGAAATCGTAATGTATGTATCTGAATTCCTGTATAATATTTCAACCCACAGTAGACAGATTGAAGTCATCGTATTTTCTTCTTGTATCGATAAAAACACTCGCCGAAGGAACGACTTAATGTGACCACATCGAATAGGTCATCCCGTCCACGTCTTTGAGTCGAAATGTGTCGATATGTTATGTATAGTATCGCAATTCTGGTTCATAGTTCTTGTAGAGAAATGATTGTTTGAAGTCGGCCTTATAGATAAGTCGGCAAGCGGTAATTTTGATCGAGTTGTAAAAGAGACCATGATAAAAAAGGGATGCAAAATAAAACAATAATATATCTTCAAAGGCAGCTGTAGAACTGCTGATTCGAATCTCACCCTATCTTGGCCGCTTTTTCAATAACTGTTGAAAGGGTTATTCGTATTCCTCCAGAAAATTTAGTACACAATTTTCCGACCGTTTCCAGACACATCTCAAAATTGTATTTAATAACACACAATCTGTCTTAGAATTTGGTTGATGGAAGGCCTATCTCAGAATATGTTTCGCATAATTTCGATATATTTTAAGCTTAGATAAGGCGTTTATGAAAACGGTACTTGATCGAATTGCGGAAAAAAAAAAGTTTTTGTTAAAAAGATCTGGTCACAAAACTTCTAAAATAGCGTCGTTTTGGAACTGGCAGCCGAAATAGGGTGATATTTCGCATAGACGTCGATAAAGAATAGGAACAAAATATACCAAACGATAGTAAAAAACATCTAGCTACATTACTTAACCCTTTCGCTATATACTATCCATATGGATATATTCAACTTTGTGGGGCGCAGACAGTCTCCACCCTAAAAAAGTAGCTCAGTTTTCATTTTTTATTATATTTTAAGGTTTAAAGAAACACTTACTATAAAAACATTTTAGGTTCACTTTTAACTGATAATAATATAGCGTTTTAGAAAAGGACATCTCTTTTGTTTTGTTTTTTTGGAGTAAGATGGGTTTTGTTATATATAATGTGTATTATACAAATTACATATATATGTGAGAATATATCTGGTTCTGAACGCATCAAGTACGTAGAAAATCGTTCAATTCAACATATTGCATAAGTATTTTTAAAATTTATTATCTGCAAAAGCTTCGCCGATTTTTTTAACAATCCTTGTATCCATATGGATACAAACGTAAGTTTTGGTTGTAAACGGTGTACACAAAGAGGTTTGTTTTTAGCTCTACTGACAGCAAAATAATTTAAAACAATGTCTAGAAGATGAAAAGATCAAGAAATTGAAAAACTTTTAACTACTTTTTTCGATTCCGATATTTCTGATTTAGATTATGAATCGGACGAAATGATAACCTGGCTAACAACTTATTGGGTGCCCTTCAGGAGAATGAAACCTTTTTATTAGAAGAGCTTTCTCGAGAAGGGCCGTATGAGATAAACATACAGGATATAGGTGTTGGTAATTACGAGGGTTCTGGAGAAATTGATATAGTAGCTAGCCATTCAGTTGATGGGACAGTTCAAAAGAGCGGAGTTTTCCAAACTCCATAGGTGCCACGTAAAATGATTTTTCTCCAATTTCCTTTATTGACTACAAAATAAGTTTGTCAAATAAAAAACACACTGATACACTAACAACATATATTTTTTATTTGGCACAACAAATGCATTTCGGACAGACCTGCTGTCCATCATCAGCGACGCGCTACTAAAACAAAGGAGTCAAGAATATAAACAAAATAGAAAATATTAGCAATATTATATCAATTACAAAACAACGTAAATATGTATGTATTAAACTAAAGAAAAAAGAGGGGAATTTATGTTCCCGTTGTCAGCATTCATGGCAATCTTGGTTTTTGTGATGTAGAGAGATTCGTAAGCGTCTAACTTTCTGTTGTTGTGCACCGCTTTTATTAAATGAAGACTCTCTTCTACAGTGCCGATGCTGTGGTTTGGTGAGCTGTCGTCATTTGTCGTGTGAATATGCGCTGCTACTGCAGACCGATGAATTTGTTTATTGTTGGCGTGCTTTTCGTGTTCTTTGAAACGAACAGAGATTTGCCTTCTAGTTTGTCCAACATATTTTGCATCGCAACCCAGGCAGCTAATTTGGTAAATGCCGCTACGCTCAAGCATTGGGACAGTATCTTTTGTGGAGCCCAAAATGTTTTTCAATTTGTTGTTGTTTGTATATACGATTTTCATTTCATTCTTTTCAAATATGTTCGTTAAATTATTGGTGATAGCAGGAAAATAACTAAATGGTATGCGTGCTAATTTGTTTGTTTTAATTTCTTTATTTTGAGCGAAGAGAGTAGTTAAATTGTTTTTGTAGTGTAAGTTGGAATGTTTTTAAAAAAAAAAAAAAAATAAAAAAAATAAATAAAAAAACATTCCAACTTACACTACAAAAACAATTTAACTACTCTCTTCGCTCAAAATAAAGAAATTAAAACAAACAAATTAGCACGCATACCATTTAGTTATTTTCCTGCTATCACCAATAATTTAACGAACATATTTGAAAAGAATGAAATGAAAATCGTATATACAAACAACAACAAATTGAAAAACATTTTGGGCTCCACAAAAGATACTGTCCCAATGCTTGAGCGTAGCGGCATTTACCAAATTAGCTGCCTGGGTTGCGATGCAAAATATGTTGGACAAACTAGAAGGCAAATCTCTGTTCGTTTCAAAGAACACGAAAAGCACGCCAACAATAAACAAATTCATCGGTCTGCAGTGGCAGCGCATATTCACACGACAAATGACGACAGCTCAACAAAGCACAGCATCGGCACTGTAGAAGAGAGTCTTCATTTAATAAAAGCGGTGCACAACAACAGAAAGTTAGACGCTTACGAATCTCTCTACATCACAAAAACCAAGATTGCCATGAATGCTGACAACGGGAACATAAATTCCCCTCTTTTTTCTTTAGTTTAATACATACATATTTACGTTGTTTTGTAATTGATATAATATTGCTAATATTTTCTATTTTGTTTATATTCTTGACTCCTTTGTTTTAGTAGCGCGTCGCTGATGATGGACAGCAGGTCTGTCCGAAATGCATTTGTTGTGCCAAATAAAAAATATATGTTGTTAGTGTATCAGTGTGTTTTTTATTTGACAAACTTATTTTGTAGTCAATAAAGGAAATTGGAGAAAAATCATTTTACGTGTTGTCAGACTACAAACCTTAGGTTCGGCTATTTTAATAAATAAATAGTTCTCACACAGTTTATCCATAGGTGCCATTGAAAAAGGCGACCAATTTCATTGGAAAAAAGCTTCTTGGACCACTCCAGAGACTACTTTTATTGAAGCTTGCTCAAAGAAACCTATTAAATTACCCATAGAGTATTTTACAGAAGAATTTCTTCAGGAAGTGGTATCTTCAACAACCCAGACGTCAATAATGAAAAATGGGAAATCTTTAACTTTGTTTATTCAAGAATAGAGTTGTGCTTTTTCGTTCTTTTCAGAGATTCGACTCTTTCGTTCTTTTTCTGATGAACGAACAAGATGTTCTTTTTGTTCATCTGTTCTTTTTTTTTTTCAAGCAAATTTGTTCACTGCTGCTCGCACCCGCGAAAAAAGCCAACAAGTATAGATGGGGGTGTGTATACAGCAATGCTTGGTGTAGGTATGTTTAAATGTGTTATGAATAAATAAGTTAATATATATATGTATAATTAACTTCAAAAAAGTTACAAATTTGGGAAGATCCAGGAAATTGAAAGAGTACAGACACAAATTGTAAATATGAACTTTTCAAGTTTAGTAAATGTAATAATTAGTTTCTTACAAAACAGGTTTTTCATAAATAGTCCATACATATATTGTTGTAGCAGTGCCACACACAAAGATGACCACACATATCTGGCATTATCGACATTCGCGCTAACTGTGAATTTCTGCGTATGTATGTATGAATTTACAATGTTCGCGAACGAGAAGAGAGAAAGAATAACATTAGATAAAACGAACTAAAGGAACAAATGAACTAAAAGAACAAATAGAACCGAAATCGAAGATCTAGTTCACTTGTTCAGTTGAGGGACCCGGTCAATTGAACAAGTTCAGAACGAAACGACCCAACTCTATTCAAGAACGTTTAAAATTTCCTTCACAATGATATTGGTACAATCGGTTACCCGCTTTTGGAAATATACTGGACAATGGGCACAGTAATACCATCATTCCACGAAAATATGTCGAGACAAAGGTTCCATTCTTTGCGAAATGGGTTGAAGTTTCAACTAGTTCACTACATAGCGATAAACTGCATCTTCTCGTCAACTTTTAAATATGTTTATACAAAAAACCTACACTATTCCAAAAGATGAAAACCTCTGTGTGGATGAGATGATGGTTCCATTTAAAGGAAGGATTTCTTTGAGGCAATATATGCACAAGAAACCCATCAAATGGGGAATGAAACTGTTTTGCCTATGCAGCTCAAAAGGTGCACTATATGATTTTGAAATATACTAAGGATATAGTTTTTATGTCATATATTAATATTTACGCCTTATTTATTGTAAAAGATGAATTTTTATGTATTTTAACACTTGAAACAAATAAAAATTGAATATAAAGCATAGCTCAATTTTAGCATATTTCTTTACCGTTAACAAAATTTGTATCCATATGGATACACTCCAAAAAACACATTTAGCGTAAAACTTTTTTAAAACGGAGTAGTAATTGGTATTCCAGGGGTCAGTATGAGTAGGAATTGAAAAAATTTGATTTTTCAATCAAACCGTTCAAAAGTTGTAGCGAAAGGGTTAAAAGAAAATAAAAGTGTGAAGGCAAGCATTTCATAACTAAGCTCAGCGTACTTTAATGAGTCTGTCTTTTCGCGTAACCCCGTCAAATTCAATTTCTCCAAAATACTAGAAGCCGAAGTGGTTGTGACTGAATTTTTATTTTGGCTAGTTTTTCCATGCAGATATCCATTTATACCAGAGGCATACATATTGCAACGTGCTAAAATGCTTTTTGTCGATATTGTTTTGTATTTTGTAGCGTCATTATTTAATGATTTTGATGATAATGCAGATGCTGATGAAGATGTTGCGATTGTTGGTGATTCATCAGGTGGTGATATGTGAAGTGCTTTTAAAGCTTCGCATGGTGGCTGTGATTGTTTTTGTATAGAATCAACAGCGTCGTATTGCAGCACAGTCTTAGTGTGCTCAATGCACGTTGGTGAATTGGAAAGTATAACCTGCGTTGTGGCGGTGCTGGGTGTAATTAAGTTAATGGACGGGAATGCGACTTTTTTGCCAATATTCCTAGTTGCATTCATTTTTGTGGAAGATTTAAAATTTCTGCATGTAAAAGAATTTTGGGGCACCGATACTGATGATGAAGATGATGTTGATGCCGATGATGATTGTGGTGATAATGAGCAGATGGACTTTGGTGGTGGTGATTGTGCTAAATTTTTGTTATGACGATTATTGATGTCATCGCTTTGGCTTATTAACGGTGTATTGAGAACAACAGTAATGATGCTGCTTATAAATTATTATTATTATTTTTTGTTGTTGTAAATTTTGCAAGATAAGGAAAAAATAATTTGGGATTTTATTAGCGTAAATTAAATAGAAATACATACATAGATCATAATGGAACACAAAATATGAAAGCGGAAAAGCGAGATAGGTTGCATATGATAATTTTTTTTTAAGTTAGTAATTGGAAAGTAAAACAATTTTCAGAAATTGGATCAGAAAAGATCCTACCATCATCATATATATTATTTGTTCTTGCTGTTTTTATGTACGGGTCCCTTTTTTGCTCTTATTTGCAATCGAAATCTATACTATAAATAAAGTTTTGGTTGTATAGATGGAGATTCGGGCTATTAGCGAGCTTTGGGCGATTTTTGTCGTAGTGCTTTTAGTTTAGCTATATTTTATTAAAATAATTTGTTAAAAATAAACGATTGTGAACACACAAATAAATCTATTTGTACTATGGCGCTATTGTGAATATTTGCACTGCATTACGCTAGATGTCAGCGCAAGCTGTATTGTACGCTAGATGTCAGCGCAAGCTGTAAGTTAATAGAACAGCTGATATCTGTTGATATTTGATAAGAGACTTTTATATTGGTTGCGCAAGATGTGCACGGGTCAGGCTCGTTTTTTTATACATCCAGCTAGAGTGCCCGGCAAACTTTGTTCTGCTCGAAAATTGATTTGCCTACATTTCAAAAGTGTGCTTCGCTTCCTCTCTTCACTCTCTAACTCATTCCCTTCTTCTTTATCTTCGATTTTTGCTCTTTTCTTGGTCCGTCTCTTATTCCATTTATCATCCTCCCTCTCTTAAACCCGTTCCCAGTCCCACTCCTGCCCTATAATATTCCTCTCTGCGATGTATATACTTCTTCAGTAAACAAAGGCATTTGTCATTATGTAGCTTCTGCAACAAAAATTGTATCTTCTTGCCTCTTCCTCCTACTCGATTTTTCTCTCTTCTTTTCCCACTTAATTAGTCATCCTCAAAAAACTAAAGGCGCGATAACGTTCGAAGAGATTTTAGGCCGAGCTTCTCTTCCAATTTGCGTCTTGCTCCTTGATTTTTCTACAAATTGGCGGGACGGGACCTACTTGTTTTATGCCGACTTATGCCGAACGGCATCTGCAGATGAGTTTTCACTGAGAGCTTTTGATGGCACAAATACACTGCCGAGGGGCGACCCCCCTTAGAAAATTTTTCTTTTAATTGAAAAAACTTCTTTCTAAAATTTTGAGCTTTGCCCGGACGTGAACCCAGGATCTTTGGTGTGGATGGCGAAGCACGCTACCATTACACCACGGCGGCCCTTGGAGCTACCATATCAACTTCCAATTAAAAGGACCGACACTCTAGGTTCCAAACTTACGGAATCACATAAATATACTTTAGAAAACAGTTTTTTTTAACAAGCGGTACTTTTAGTGAGCTTGGAGAGAGCATTCCATTGGTCAACGCCTACGAAGATTACACATTATTGGCGCTGGTTATTACTGGACCAGCATTCGGCAAATGAGAGTCAACTACTGTACTAAGGAGCTCATGAGAGTAGACATAAGGACAACGGACATAACATCAATTGACCTTATGACCATTTCAAATGGCCACAAAGTCAATTGAAGTTATGACCATATAAAATGCTCATAGCTTCAAATTTCAAATGGTTATAAAGTAGATTTTTTTAAGCGGCCATAAGGTCAATTATTTTTTTTCGCACCACCACATATTAAAATGTTAACAACTGTTGAATTACAGTTATGTCTTATTGTTTTCGCTATATTTTTGTTCAGTCGAATGAAACGAGAACTTTTTTATATCAAATTTTCGGATACGGAGCTCATTTTCGTTTATTTTGTTTCCGTTATAGTGAAAAAAGTAATAAAAAACAGACACAATGAGATCCTCTTTGTTAGGAGGAACTTATTCAACTAAAAGTTTTGAGAAAACTTCGAATAAAAAACCGCGCCATTTTCTATTCCAAATTTTCTTCTGGGCGATACTTTTCCTAATTCTGGTTTCATTACAGAGCAAAATTGAATTTAAAGGTGGGGTAAGAAGGGCTGAAATAAGATGGGCATATACAATCAAACGTCTAGCGAATCCTGCGGAAGTTTTTGTTTTTGTGCTGATCTTAAATTGCTGTATATGGTTATGGTTTTTTCCCGTAGTGGTCATAAGGTCAAACGGAAATATCCTAAATCGCCATAAAGTCAAATTAAAAAAAGTAGTCATAAGACCATTTGAAGTGTTAATGGCGTCAATTGATCTTTTGGCCTTTAACCTTAAATGATAATGCGTATTTGGCAAACTAATCTGCACCACTCAAAAGCAACTTTAGTTGACCTCCTTTTGCTCCTCAGCAAAAGAGCTGAGGTTCGTTCTATTTCAAGAACTTTCAGTCGATGGAAGAAAGATTTGCGGACTTGCATCTGATGTTTATAAGGTGGTTTCTGCTCTAACAACAAAAGGTATGATCAGCGCATGTATTCTTATTAAAAATACTGTCCTATCTTCTGTTATCTAATTTTAGTGCAGATGCTGTAAAAGCTAGCCTAGAATCATACGGAAATCAAGTTTGGTTGGTCTCGGCGTATTTGATACAAGGATCCCGCGACTAGCCTATGAGCAACTTGAATAATGCGTTGAAAGAAATGAACCTCCCGAAGCTGCCGCTAGTTATAGGTGCTGACGCAAATCCTCATTACACAGTCTGCCCTTCTACGAACGCTAGTACGCGCGGTAAGTGTCTTTCACACTTTATCTTAAAAATCTGAGTATACGTTTGGACTCTCGGTAGCAAACCAACTTTTGTTACCGCAAATAGAAAATGAAACTTAGATATAACGAAATTGCCGACCCCTTGTTTGATCAGGTTTTATCAAAGACTGACCTGTATGGGACCAGTACTCCTTTTCCTAACAGATTTAAAAGTTACTGTCTCCTTATGAGACCTCCTACCTTAGTTCTGCAGAAACAGGAGTCGAAAGTTGGCCATTTTTATTAAGTGTCTATGTAATTCGCTCCGCGTACATACTTTACCGACAGTTCGTGGATATCGCTGTCAAGTTCCTATTAACTTTCACGCCATGGTGTGTCTTTCTGGACAGAGAGAGAGAGAGAGTATTTAGCAAGCCGCTGTCGAATCATTCATAAGCAATTTCTAATGGGAAGAACTATGTACCGCAATTAGGTGTGTTATCCTCTTTACGTTGAAACCTAGCGGTGAACACAGTGCTAATAACTCTAGAAAAAACTGGTTGTCAAGTTATCGCATACGCAAAAGATATAGCCCTAGCAGCTATAGGAAAACATCTACGAACTCTAGACCTGCTACTAAAAACGCATTACGGCGTTATCTCGGACAGGAAACTTGAACTGAAACAAACAGGTCGAGGACAGAATAAGGAAGGCTATAACTGCCCTCTGCGCTTCTAAAGGAGAAGTGCGAAAATTACCATGCTTCGAGGATAGGTATAGGAAAGCGGATAGGGATAGGAAAGCGATAGATATACTGAACGTAACTTGCTCCAAAAGATGTGTTTTTGCTAAAAAAAAAAAAATGATATCCGTAAGGTTTTAGATCGGTATAACTTCGTGACAAAAATTGTTTCACTTTCCAAATTTTATAATTTAGTAGATATGTACAGAAAACTGACACCTTTTCCAGTTTAAGTTCATAAATTTACAATTCATATTCAGAAATAACGCTCAGAATCGGGGCGTAAGTAAATAAAGCCACAACAACAATAAAGTAAGCAGTCACTTGTATCTACATAAACGAATCAATCATTATGTCTACACATATGTACGTACACACAGCGGAGAGAAACGCACAAACACATGCATATAGCTTATCTGAAATGCTCACAAAAGTAGGCAATCATTTGTGCAAGTATCACTCACAAATACACGCGCATATGAGAAGCTGCATCTGTAGTTATAGCTGGTAACTAAGTTAAATTCTAGGAAAGCCTCAGAGTATGCGAACGAGGAAATCGAAGAGTATAAAAGAGAGCAAGCTGAGCAATCATGGAATCAGTTTGATTTAAGCACGCTATCTGTTGAGAAGTAGAAGTGTTATTGTGAAAGCAGTCTAATAAAGACAATTTTGCATTATTGAATATTGGAGTTATTTATTCAACAGTTTAGTGATTCGAACGTTATCAGAAGGTTGCAAATAAGCGGAATTGCACTAAATTCGTTACAATATTTATGTATTATACATATATGCAATTTGAATTACATAAACGTATACGGAGTAATTCAAAATGAAAAAAACCTAGCACAAGTATATATGTAAGTCGCACAAGCACTCATTTTACAGATGTAAGAAGTGTTTTTGTAATTTTTAAGGACCACGCTAATGTACATATGCATGCTAGAGCTGCAAAAGTATCGATATTCGGCATACTCGATATTTTCGTTATTTAAGAGGGAGGGTATCGATATATCGCGATATATATAGAATTTTTTGTTATAGTGAAAAGCGCTTACTCAATTTAAAAGCAATATCAGGTATATATCAGACATTTATGTAAATATAATATATACATGTATATATATATATATATATATATATATATATGTAATATTGTCTTCATAATTTCGAAGGATCATAAAACACATTCTGCAAAGTTGTCCGCGATGGTAGCTTATACAGCAAAGCGAGGGTATATACAAAGTTACGACACCCTTTGTCATCCACTATGGGAAAAGGTCGAACGTCTGCGGTGGCTAAACCCCAGTAGGGTGCTGGCAAAAGCCTTTTACGTGATGATGGATCTACATATGTTTTTTCATATAAAAATTAGTCTTATTTGGCGAGCTATGTGAATCTAAATTTGCAGCTATATGCGATCGTTCTAGATGGTGAAACAAATTGGACGTATTACCACTACTTGTATAACATTTTTTGCAATAGTATTACTGATTTTGTCAAAATGGGTCCAAATGCTTGACTTTGTACTTCGTAACTTTTTGGCAACACAATTTTCGTCTTCAAACTCAATGATGTCTTCTGTTGCGTGTATATCTATATATACAAATGCATGTATATATGTGTATATAATATGAAAAAAATAACGTAACTTTCACATTGAACTTTTGTAAGAATTTTTCAATATTCAGAGCCACCAACTTGTTAGGTATTCATCTAAAATAAACACATATCTGACATAATGTATGTAATTTTATTTATTCATGTTTTATTTTTTACCAAAGTTTTAGACGCTGGTAATTCTGCCGCTAGAAAAAGGAATAAGAAATGGGAATAAAGTACTCGATATTTAGAAAAAAACATCGATAATCGCACCACGATACTTTTGCAGCTCTAATACATGCATAACTTTTGATTTCATTTCAATTTTCCAACTCGCTTACAATTGACCCCAATGATTATACTTGGTGTTGCAAAATATTCGGAGTTTGGGAATGTAGCGAGGTTTTTCTGATATAAATATGGAAGGGTTTTTTTTTTTACATACTTATTTTGGAGAAGCCACATCCTCTTTTGAAGAGGAAGCTATGTATTTAGGTATGAATTAATAAAGTTAACATATATATTTAAACAATTTTGCATGCACAGATTTCCATTGAATGAAATAAAAATACCTGAACAATTTTCTGAACTTGAATTGTATTTTTCTGAACTTGAATTGTAATTTTCTGAACTTGAAATGTAATTTTCTGAATATGAATTGGAAATATCTGAACTTGAACTGTAAATTTCTGAACTTGAATTGTAATTTTCTGAACTTGAATTGGAAATTCTGAATATGAATTGTAAATTTCTGAACATGAATTGTAATTTTCTGAACTTAAATTGGAAATTCTGAACATGAATTGTAATTTTCTGAACTTGAATTGTAATTTTCTGAACTTGAATTGTAATTTTCTGAACTTAAGTTGTAATTTTCTGAATATGAATTGGAAATTTCTGAACTTGATTTGGAATTTCTGAACTTGAATTGTAATTTTCTGAACTTGAATTGGAAATTCTGAATATGAATTGTAAATTTCTAAACTTGAATTATAATTTTCTGAACTTAAGTTGGAAATTCTGAATTTGAATTGTAATTTTCTGAACTTACACTGGAAATTCTGAACTTGAATTGTAATTTCCTGAATATGAATTGGAAATTTGTGAACTTGATTTAGAATTTCTGAACTTGAATTGTAATTTTCTGAAGTTGAATTGGAAATTCTCAATATGAATTGTAAATTTCTGAACTTTAATTGTAAATTTCTGAATTTAAATTGGAAATTCTGAACTTGAATTGTAATTTTCTGAATATGAATAGTAAATTTCAAAACTTAAACTGGAAAAGGTGTAGATAAGCTATGTTTCATATAAATAATGCCCAAAAGCTCCGCATGGAGCATTTAAATTGCTCAACAATTTTTGCAATATACTGCACAAAAAGGAAATATTTTAAGTAGCAGAATATACAATTTCGCACAAACTTCTGAGTTTTAACATAAAAACGTCCAATTACATATACATTGGTTCGTTCGAGAAGAAACATAACATACACTGGGACACATTTTTGGGATGCTAAAAGTTTTTCGAGGGGTACAAAACACCGTTTCGCACTTCGAAAACCAAAAAATTTAAAAACAAGAACAAAACAATAGTAGTTTAACGCAAAAACAAAACTCACCTGTCATCAATTACTGCATGATCATCACCTAACGCATGTGCACCACTGGGTGCACCACCCAAAACTACTTCCGCATCTGCGCCAATCGGCTTCAATGTCACATCGTGTTTTTTAGCTTGCAACTCATCTTCCTCTTGTACGATATGAAGTATTTGTATAGCACGATCCTCGGCATAATTAACCGATTCCAAAGCAATCAATATAATACGTTCAGCTATTTTTGGATATTTCTCTTTAAGATGAGCGTGTACTGCAGGATACATAAAAGATGAGAAAAATTAAGCATATGAATTATAATCAGAGTCTCTCACTTGCTGCCTTTTCCTCAGCGCTGTACTCTTTCGGACGCAATGGTATAATCGTTTCATCGCCTGGATTTTTGGCTGCTTTTGCTTTCGCAGCCTCCGCATCAAATCTATGTGTTGTTTTTGGTGGTATAAAATCACGTTTTGTGTAGCCCATCGAAATAAGTTTCTCCGATGCAGTTTGTACGTTATTATCAGAGCTAGCGAGTATGTCCAGGATTAACATTTCGTCCGCTTTTGGGAAGATGGTTTTCATGTATCTATGGAAACAAGTTAAATGCGAGGCTCATTTTGCTTAGATTGGCTAGTAAAAGCTAGATCAGAAATAATTCATGCAAACAAATTTTATTTGAAAGAAATAATACAAAAAATAAAGTAAAATAGAAACGCAAATTTATACTGTCAACGTGTTACTAATATCCTTCTTTCCTCTCTCTTTTTCCTCTCCTTCCCCCTCTTCCTAACCCATTCACAGATGAGCAAGTAGCCGGAGCACCCGCTCTCTGTCACTCTTGCACTCTGCTTCTGGTTCACCATCAGATTCCTGTCTTCCTTGACCCCACTTACGTATATTACCATTTAGGATTATCATTTCCCGACCCGTAAAAGCTTCGTTGCAAGTTCTGATAAACTACCAATTAACATCTTAGTTTTTTCAAAGCCGATTAAAACTTTATTAGAAGAAGGCTGTCTGAGGGTTTAAATCGGCATTAAAAAGTTCCCTTCTTGCGTGTATGTGCTAGGTATCTATCCAATTACATAGATACCATACCATTTATGAGGTGGGTGGGATAACGGGTGGCCAACGGTCGTGGCAGCAATTTGTAGTAACAGCTGGACGACGGTATAATAGTAGAAGGCACTAAGATAAGGGGAATTCGTTCCAGGAACGTAGCCGGTGTGATGGGAGCGTTGGAGTCCTTCGGTGGTATATACTTTCTTCGAAACTTAATCTCGAGGAACGACTGGATGGATATGGACGACAATGGGCACACATATGGACAAGACACTGGAAGAAGCTACTGGTTTTATTTTTTTGAAAATGGGTGGGACACAGCATTCCAGGAATAGTTACTTTTCAATTAGTTGTAATAGTTTTAACGGGACTTTTTCAAAACCATTTGGAAATTGCTTTCGGGATTAATAAAGACTACTTCAATACCATCTCTTGATACCCCCAGCGGGTTAGGGGGTCAGAATATACCCGCGGTAGGTATGCCTGTCGTAAGAGGCGACTAAAATACCAGATTTAAGGGGCTGTGTAGCGCAACCCTTCAGGTTGCCAGCGCAATATACAGCTTCTCCAAACCCAATTGTCAACCTCACCTATCCGCGGCGAATCCTGTTCCTCATGGAACTTGGGGGTGGGGAGGGAGGGATGGCCTGAAGGTTTAATGTGGCCATATAAATCGTTCCCGAGATGGTCGGGCTAGCACCTTAATGGTGCTGAGTTACCGGAGCGTACCGGATCTGTATCCGGCAAAGGACCATCACATCGATAACACTCCCCAAAGTCTTCGGGGAGCAACCATATCGCTACAACAACAACAACCATCTCTTAATCGGTGTGTGATTATTTCCGCGACCATTTTGCTATGTTTTCTGCTTAGTACTATCTCGAGATAGTTTCGGACCTACATATCTCTTTATCATTTCGGGATTACGTTCAGGATAATTTCGGGATTGTTTGCGAATTATTTATCGACTATTTTAATATTACGAGCCGGACCCGTGCGCATCTTGCGCAACCAATATAAAAGTCTCTTATCGAATATCAACAAAAATCAGCTGTTCTATCAATTAAAACTTAAAGGCTTGCACTGCCATCTAGCGTATGATAGCAACTGCCAGTAATGCAGTGCAAATATTCACAATAGTGAAAATAGATTTATTTGTGTGCTCACAATCGTTTATTTTTAACAAATTATTTTAATAAAATATAGCTAAACAAAAGCACTACGACAAAAATTGCCCAAAGCTGGCTAATAGCCCGAATCTCCCTCTTTACAAAAAACTTTATTTGTAGATTTGTGTTCCAAATAAGAGCGGGACCCGTCATAAAAACAGCAATTACAAATAATATATATGATATGTCGGGATCCTTTTGGGGCCAATAACTGAAGCACTTCCGTGCTTTTATGGGTCATATCAGGGCAATTTCTATTTATATAAATTCCGGAACTATTTCCGATTTATGTTTTCTATATCGATTCCCGTCCACGTTTCTATAATTTCGGAACTATCTTCGGAAAATTTTAGTCCTTTTGAAGTTTCTGGATATTTTTCAAATATTTGTTGAAATATTTTCGAAACCTCTTTGACGGGCATTTTGGTTCTGTCTTTGCGTCATTTCGAGACTGATTCGGGTTGTTTTCGAATCATTTAGGCAGCATTTGGCGATCAATAAGGGTTTTCTAGAGCGTTTAATAATTTCAATACAATCTTCGGAAAGTTTTGGGATTTTTGGATAGATTCTGGTATGTTTTGGAATCATTTTGGAATTCTTTCTAAACTGTTTTGTGGGTTAATTTAGGGCGGTTTTCGGACCATTTCGAGACTATTTCGGTTTATTTTCGAATATTTTCAACACCATTTAGGGCTCAATTAGGGACTCTTTCGGTTCTATCGCAGAATCACATCGAAACTATTTCGGGGAAATCTCGAGATTGCTTTATTTACGGATTGTGTTCGGGATCAGACCGAAGTGGTTTTTAGAATTATTGTGGGACTGTTTCAAACATTTTCAGGATCATTCTGGAACTACCTCAAGATAATTTTGTGATTATATTTAGGACATTTCGGGATTGGTTAATTCGGGATTACTTTTAGTACCATGACTGGAATGTTTCCGATTTCGGAATGGCCTTTAGATAGATTTGATAGTAATCGGATCGTAACGTCGAAACGAGTATAATGATGCAAGATGGCATAAATTAAAATTTGGAATAAATAATACACAAAATGATCAGCATGCACACTTACAAAGCTACTACTACATAAGCACTTAACTAAGCTCAAAATTAATTTAAGAAAAATTGCAGTGCATTAAAGTTTACAGTTATTCCATATAAAAATATTTAGCAACAAATTATTGTTTGCGGACCTTAATTTCATCTTTGGTGACGAATGCGGCTTCGGCGAGCTGCGATATTGCTCAAAGCGCGGTGAGCCCTGATGAAACGGCATAGCCGCGGCGGCAGCTGCAGCTATATAACCACCACCACCTCCACCAGACCCAACGCCACTATGTACGCTTGTGACACTACCGAAACGTCCGCATGGTATGGGACTAGCTGTACGCGAGGGATAGCCAGCTGTAACGCTACCATTCAAGCCAACAAAAGGACCATTACGCGCCGACATGCCCATATCCAAGCGGCGCGCTGGTGGTGTCATATGAAAAGCGGAATTGCTATGATATAAATGACGTTGAGCCGGTGGTGTTACATATGGACCAGGCATGGTGACCGGATGTCTCTCCACTTGTAAAGCGCTAATGACGACTGCTTCACGATTATAATATCTGCGTGGGTTATTGTTGTTGTTAGTGGTGTATGGGTTGTGAAAAGTGATTTGAAAAACAACAACACAGATTAAATGTAGAGTTAAATTGAAATTGTTAGCGTTTATTTTTTTTGCAATTCATGGTGGGAGTGGGTGTGTTATTATGTTGTTGTAGTGGTGGTCAGTAGCACATAATTTTTTTTTTTAATTATCAAACGGCGCGGCAAGCGTGTAAAAGCGAAAGATTACAAGTGATTAGTACAAAGGAAAGACAATTTTGGAAGCTGCTGATATTTTTTCAAAACATAACCTAACTTATTTCAATGCACTCACTTTTTAAGCAGCAGTCGTATATGATCTTCGCTTGCAGTGGGAAATATATTTTGTATTTTATTTACCACCGCATCCGTGTCGATGGGATTTGTGAAGGATGTCTCTTGTATGGTGGAACGGCGTGACATATTGCCTAGGCGTGGTGTTTGTGTTAAAGATGAGCGTGGTAAAGGAATCGGCGACATTTCCTAGAAAGCAAAAAATAGTTTTATTAAAAAAGTTGCATATTTTGAGGCGCTATTCGCATAACTTACCAAATTGCCACGAGACGACAGCAAAGGGCTTGAAGACATATTATGTAAACTTGTGTTGGTACCAGGACCTGCCTGAAAAGCTCGCATTGCTGGCAAATTGTTGCTTGGATACACATGATAGGGTGAGCCATGCGCTGGCTATAATACCAACAAATAAATGCGCGTTCATACAAAGTGAACCGGGGGTGATGAAAAAATATGAAATGAGGAATATTTGGCAGTAAAAATTGATTAACGGTAGTTGCCATGTAACATGCATAAGTAAACAAATAACAGCTGTCTCGTGCAATTTCTTTTTTGAGACATAATCCACCTTTTCATAGACCGGGTCACATATATGTTTTAGAAAAATTTTCTTCAGTGGCCCAAGTTGGGTTAAGCGGACTTTACCAAAGCATGACCTCACAAACTTGCGTACGTATGTAGTATTTCCAGCCAGTGCAAAAGGAACATAAATATATATAGCATAATAGTGCACCCAAGTATTTGAAACGAGCTTTAGGTATCTGAAAAAGGCCTATGGCCTCATCTTCCCCAACCGAACCCACTGGCAATAGTATGGTTGTGAGCTGGAGGAACTTTCACTGGAGCGGCTACAGCAGGAGTAGTGTTATCATAAACTGCTGTGGATACCGTGGTGGATACGTTCACTCCAGCTTAAATTAATGCTTTTCCTTACTCTCACCCCTTAAACACACATGGTGGTAGGTCCATGAGAGAGAAACCTAGTGACCTTAGAGTTTCTGGAGGGCAGTTCTTCAATACGGGCAGCAAACTGCCCTCTGACAGGAAGCTCTATAAGGTGGGAGGGATATTTTGAAATCCAAAAGGGACCCCTGGGCGAGCTTCCGCGAAATCTTGGAAGGTGTGCGATTAACGGCGAGTAATATCGTGGTAATGAACGGATGTGGATGTCCTTATTGCGCAGGAATTTACAACGCCGCCGGCTTTTGCCAGGTTAAATGGAATGCCAACCAGCTTCGTATTGAAAAGCCCACATGCGTGAACCATTAGTTCTTTTAAGCTCCACAAATTCCAGGAGCCAGACGGCTTAATTCCTACTCAAGTGCGGACATCTTTCGGTTTTTTTGCTCCTGGTTGGCTCTTACGGATACTAACTGAAACTGTGCTATGTTTCAAAATCTTGGAATATGGTCAAACCCACCAACATCTCAAAAGCGGAAATTCCTCGGGAGCAGCTTTCGGCTTCTCAACATATTGTAAGGGCGGGTGTACAGAAACAGCTCTTCATCAAACTTATGGTGGGGTCACTGAAAAGCAAAGAATTTATGCTGGGTACCATTTCTGACATTAATGGATCCTTCAAAAACGTCCCACCTACTAGCGCTGGGAGTCGAATTGACTATGGTAGAATACATCAGCATAGTGGTGAATGGCATTACTGAAAAGGAGTGGGGGAAGCCACGGCTCAGAAATATATGGATACCTTCATACCCAAAGGTGCGTGGGATTTCGCATCTGCAGTATGCCCTTTCTCCTTGAAAACTTACTCTGGAAAGTTGAACACCGTAGGTTAAGTTTAACTGGCCGGTCAATAGAAGACTTCACATAGACTGAATATGTCCATAGTGTTACTATAATTGGTTTGAGAACGAAACTGAAACTCCTCAATAACGTATCAGGACTTATGTTATAGAAAAACTCCTCCCTAAATTTCTGCTTCGAGATCTGGCAACTCTATCGTCCCTAGTAACTGGAGCCATGACCTCGCGAGGACAAGATATGAACATAGAACGTGCTCAACCGTTTCCTACTGCAGCTAGCACTTCTTACACCTTACTAATGAAACTAGAAACTGTAACCGAAAAACATCTTCAAACTTCGTGGACATGGCCTGGCGCCATAAAACACCACTTTTAAGGCTCTTAAAGGGACTGAACTGAAGGAACTGAACTCACTTAAATGGACTTTGACCAGCTCGGCGAAACCCACATTTGGGGTGTTCAAACTTTTTTTTATTGGCTCTCAATTGTCGAAACGTGAGATTCCATTTCACGGTTAACCAGAAAACGCAATTCGGTTTATCACGTATAACACCCCATATCCAAATACAAAATTGGCTTTCTCGTGAGATATGTTTATTTTTGAATTGTTTCGTTCTTTTTTAGTGAGTAATCTTTATTTAAAAATTTTTTCTCACTGAGGTCGTTTAGTGTGACTTATTGCCTAATGCTTTTCTAAAACTGTCGTCTGCTTTGTAAGGGTCTGCAAATAATACTACGTCTTGATTGTATATTTTTGAGATCATAGGGTCTATTTCTTGGACCTTTTTCAGATCATTTCCGGGCTGCTCGGATATCATTTTGGAATTATTTCGAGACTTTGTAGTAATGTTGGGATCATTACGGAACTATTTTAAGATCACTCAGGGGTTGTTTTAGGTACTATTTCGAGATCAATGCAGGAATGTGTTGGATAACATTTTGGGATTATTTGCTCGATTATTCCGGAATTATCTCGGTATTATTTTGGAGAGTATTTTGAGATCGTTATAGAATCATTTTGAAATCATTTAACAGCCGTTTGGAAATAATAACGAGATGATGTTAACGACTATTTCGCGATCATTTTGGTGGTTTTTTAGAATCATTTGACTGTGGTGGAGATATTATCGGGCTGTTATTATCGAATTGTTATCGGCATATTTTTGGTTAGTTATCGACAACTGTTCGCTCTCGACTAAATATCGATGTTATTGAAAAATTATCGATTTGTTGTGAAGCAAAGTACGACTTGTTATCGAAAAGTAATCGGTCGATATCGAAAAAATATCGATTTGTTATCGAAAAAGATTGATATTTTTTTGATAGTAAATCTATCATTTTTTGATAACAAATCGATATTTTCTTTATTACTATAATACAAATCGTTATTTTGTCGATAACATATCTACTTTTTTAACAAATCGATATTCTTCGCTAACGAATCGGTATTTTGATTTTTTAGATAATAGATGGATAACTTTTCGATAACAAATCGATACTTTTTTCGATAACTCATCGATTATATTGGCGGCCACCGTGGTGTGATGGTAGCGTGCTCCGCAAATTGATATCGCGCGGAGCTTTCTCGGGGGACGATGCACTGTATTTCGGAACTATTTTACATATGTATATGTACATATGTATGTAACTGCAAATGCAACAATCAAAATACTATCAAAATTAACTAACAATTTCCGCAATTCTATAAACTCACCTGCATTGCTATAGATTCATTGGAGCAACGTTCATTTTGCAATTGTTTGTAACGTGCACGTGGATCTTCCAATTGCATTGCTTTTGTAAAATAATTTATATAGTAGCTGGAAAGAAAAGAAAATGCAAAACAACAACAAGTTAATCAAAAGTATATACATATAAATATAAACAAACATTAATGCATAATATAATTTCTTCAGCTATAACAATTCCTTGAGCTTTACTTATTTGACCCTGAATTTGGCCTAGAAATGGCATTTAACTCGCTGCTGCCATGCTGCTGTGTTGATTTTGCTCTCAGTAGAAGTTGAAGGATCTTAGTAAACTCATACCAAATACTCACAAGCAGAGGAAGCATTTCACGGAAAAGGACAAGGACATTTTATTGCCTTGGAAAATTATATTGTTTTCGTTTATGTTTATGCATTTAGGTGTGTATGTTCATGAAACTCGAATTGCTGGCGCATGTGTAGTTGTACACAAAGCTTGTCACTTGTTTGAGTGTGAGTGTGTGTGTTTCTCCTTCCTTGTGTCTGTTTTGCAGACGTTGTGAAAGAAGAAAAATATTTAATGGCGGGTTGATTTGCATACAATTTTTATGTTCTTCTTTACTCGAAGTGAAGTCCCAAATGGAAAATAAAAATAAAATAAAAAAATGTTAAGCACTTCCTTCATATAAACGGACCAAAATCAGCGAAAAATGTCTCCTTATATAAAGACATATTCCTGCTAAACTTTGATTTTTAAATTTTGACATAGAATTTGCAAAAACATTTATGAGAACTAAAAATATCAAAGTGGATTTTTTTCTGCTTTTTTTACTTTGCCACGACATCTTAACCTTTCTGTGAGGTTTCATGTTTGTAGCTCAATGAGAAATTACTTTAAAATCGATCTCAAAACACAAATCTCCAAATTCTTATCTAAATATTTCGATCCTTGCGCCACCTAACGGAATATTTTCTCCTTTTCTTAAATTTTCTCGCCGTCTTCTCCTTTCTGTGAAGTTTTACAGTTGTAGCTCAATGAGAACTTACATAAAAATCAATCCCACAATTCCCTCCGTTTCGTACGATTTTTCTAAATATCTGATCGCGTGAATTTCGTCGTAGTTGCGGCAAGCGGATTTTTTAAAAAATGCCAAAGGCAACGGCTTAAATAAAATAACAACCGAGGACTAGACTTTAACTCGAGAGACTTCAAACCAAACTGAATTCTTTTCTTTATTCAAATTAAAAGAAAGCGTAAATGTACAATGATTAAAATGCTTACTACTAATTAGCCTGAATTGTTTATTTAAAACAATGGTGAAAATACTTACTACTAATTAACCGGAATTGTTTACTTAAATTTTGCAATGACTATAATTTTGAATTGGGCCGGAAGTTGCTTTTATTTATTTTGTTATGCTTAATATGAATTTGTCGATATCGTCTTGTGCTGAGTCTGCACTTACATAAGTTGACGATTTATTGGTAATTGGGGGGTTATTGGCATTATACATAACTACTACCCCTTTTAGATTAGGATTCTCCTGAATTCTACTATTTAGTTTTAATATTACTCGTTTATGCTTAATCATTGAAATTATGAAAATTGATATTATCAAAGAAGTTATTACTGCAATACACATATGAAATTTTACTATGGTAATATAAGTTTACAATACTACTCAAATTTGATTTATTTATTTTTATTACATCGCTTAGCTTAATTTTTTGTGTAAAGTTATGTCTTTTTTCATATTGATAGTAAACAATTTTTTCTTCGAAGATTTCTTCTGAATTAGAGAAATAGTAGTCATTAATTTTAATTGAACAATTTCTGTATTGTATTAGATTATGTTTGTTAAGTATAATTTCATTTTTTGAGCATGTTTGATTAATTAACAAATTTTGTGCATTTTTAACAAGAATTGTATCTAAATCTATTTCTATTATTTCTAGCTCTTTAATTTTAGAGAATTGACAGTTTGAGGTTAATGTACAATGTGAGCTTGTTTTCATTTTTTTCAATTGTTTATTTTCTTCAAATTTAAAAATTTGATTATCGTATTTAAAAATTTTTTCAATTTCACTATCTATTTCGTTATAATCTTTGTTAGGTATTGGTATGAGATATCTAATTCTAACATTTACAAAAGTAATGCGAATTTTTATACTAAGAACTAAATATGTGTTATTGAAATATGCTGTTCCGGATTGTAAATATTTTAATTTATTGTAATCAATATCATATCTAAATATCTCATCACTTGTTAATATGCTGGGATGCACAATATTATATTTGGATGCTACTACGCTATCTAGTATTTGTTCGATTCTAGCCTTTAACAATTGTATTTTTGTTAATTGTTCTAAATATAAACTTCGCTCATATTCCTCATCCATAATTTTTTGTATGGTATTAAATTCTTTTTCTAATATTGTCCTGTCGCTATTAATAACATTATTTAACTGTTCTAATGCTATTTCGAAATAATTATTTACTTCTACCTGTTTATTGATTTTTTCTCCTGTCTGTAAGAGATGGTTTTTTATGTCCTGTCTATCTTCATCATCCATGGTGCCGAATATACATTTCGATAGGCTACCAACGCCATTAACTAGTCCCCGTTTGTGTCTCATGACTTTTGGTCGAAGTGTTAATTGTTTATTTCTCGTATCTATTATTTCTAAATGAAGTAATTCCTTGTACTTTGCTTTCATTAGCACTACATTGTCCGTTATTTTGTCTAAAATGTCCTCTATTTTGCTAATGTTAATCATCTGAAGAATTATTTTTGTGTCCTTAACTATTTCTTGGTCTCTCATTTGTATATCTGTGAATCCTGTTTCGTCCCTTATTTGTGTTACAGTAATTTGTCCGTTAATTTGGCATGTCCATTGTATTATCAATAAAAGTATCAGCATTATCTGAAAATTTAAGCGGTCTTTTAATATTGCATGGGTGTATGCCTTCTAAGTTCTTCTTTCTATATTTTGGCTGCTCCTTATGCCTCACTGCCTTGTAATTCTTTATAAATCCTTCTTTCCTGTTTTCGGTATAAACCTCCCTTTTTTTATTTAGTTTTTCTATAACTCTTTTTTTATTTTGCCTCATATTTTCTTTAATTTTTATTTTACTAACTTTTCCACTTTGTACATCTATGGGCGTACTTTTAATAGTAGAGTGATACCTATTATTGTAACTTCTAACAGCTCTTTGCATTATTTGTTTGATTGGCACATTTTTATTTGAAGAATATATAACTCTAAAAATTTCCGCGATAGAGTTATGCATTCTTTCTATATCTGCATTACCTGTAAGACTGTTTGGTTTGGTTAGATGAATTTGGACTCCTTCTTGGTCTAAAAATTCTTTAAGATGTGTTGTCCTGAATTCATTATCCGCAATTATTTTGTTTGGTTTTCCTATTTTCGAAAAATGGTTTTCTAATTGTTTGATTATCGATATGTGGTTTCTGTCATTCAGGGAATACGCTGCCCTAAATTTAGAGAACTTGTCTATTACCGTTAAAAAATGAAACCTTTTCATAACGTATGTATCTATGTGTATTATTTCATTTATGTCCGATGGTGTCTCGGTGTAATGAAATTGGTTTTTAATAGGACACCGGTCATATATTACTCCTTTACATATATCGCACTGATTGATTACCATTTGCACTAATTCCATTAGCTTTGGGTAATAGATTTTAATTCTTATTTTATTGTATGTTTCCCCTATGCCCGAATGCATGCTTTCCCTTACATGGTAAGGAGAGATTTGTTTTATTGCCTCGACTTCGGTTTCTATGTCTTGTGCCCTTATTGTACATTTTGTAAATTTTAACTGCCTATTATTAGAAAACAATTCTCTCAATTTTTGTTGAACTATGTTATAACTTGAGTCTGATAGCTCTGAGTATATACCTACATTGCCTTTTGTAATGTATTTCCGAAATATTTCGCCCATTACATCAAAGTCACTTTCTGCTATGAAAATTATTGTTTTCCCATGCAAAAATTTTGCTTCTTCAACTTTATTGTTAGTCAAAATTATTTGCATTTTATACTTATTTACAATTTCTTCCTTAATAAAGAAATGGTCCTGCAAATTTTCTTCTGCTGAGTGCATTGTTGCTAACGTTTCATTATCTTCTATGTTATTTGCTTCATAGTGGCTTGACTGTAAATCAAAATCCAATCCACTACTTTCGTTAACATCTTTATCTACTTTTTTCTCTTCCGCATCATCTGCACTATTTTCCAATCTACTCAGAAAATCTGCTACCTGGGTTTCCTTTCCTTTCAAATATTCTATATTGAAATCATATTCTCCTAGTTTGAGAAGCCATCTCTGATGTCTAGGTGACATGTCCTTACCTTTGTATTTGGTGTGAAGGAATTTAATTGGTTGGTGATCTGTAAAAATTTTAAACTTTTTTCCGTAGAGATAAGGTCTCAAATAATTTACGCTCCAGAGAATAGCTAAGAATTCTTTATCTGTAGCAGAATAATTTTTCTCATGGTTATTCAGTGTTCTAGATATGAAGCACACAGGGTGTCCTTCTTGTGATAGGACAGCACCAATTGCATAATTCGATGCGTCAGTTGTTAGTGTGAATGGCTTGTTAAAATTAGGATACCTTAAAACTGGATGCGTACTTATTAATGTTTTTAATTTTTCAAATGCTTCTACGTAGGTTGGATCCTTTAAGTTAATTTTAACATTCTTTTTTAAATATTTTGTTATAGGCTGAGCTATCTTCGCGTAGTCCTTTATGAACTTGCGGTAATAACCTGTAACGCCTAAAAAACTTTTTATTTGTTTTTCTGTTCTGGGCAATTTTAATGATTCTATCACTTTAATTTTATCGGGATTTGGTTTTAATCCTTCCTCTGTTAAAATATGACCCAAGAACTCTGTCTCCTTCTTCATAAAGTTACATTTATCGATTTGGATCTTCAAATTTGCTTTTTCTAACACTTTGAATATTTCTATTATTGTTTTTACGTGCTCTTGAAGGGATGTACTAAATATTAAAATATCGTCAAGATACACTACACATGTTTTATTAATAAAGTCCCGTAATGTTTCGTTCATTAACCGTTGAAATGTAGCCGGTGCATTTTTTAGTCCGAATGGCATTCTTATAAATTCGTATAAGCCATGAGGTGTGGCGAATGCCGTCTTTTCCCTATCCTGTTCTCTAATTAGAATCTGGTGATAACCTTTGGCTAGATCAAGTGTTGTAAAGTATCGAGCTTTTCCTAGCTTATCCAAAATAGAGTCTATATTTGGTAGGGGGTATTTATCGTCTATTGTCACCTCATTCAATTTTCTGTAGTCTATAACTATCCTGTATTTTCTTTCTCCAGAATTATCCTTTTTTTTGGGTACAACAATTAATGGGCTAGAATATCGTGAGCCACTTTTTCTTATAATTCCTTGTTCTTCCATTTCTTTTATTTGTTTTCTCACCTCTGCCTCATGTTGTGGGGGATATCGATATAATTTGCTGTTAATCTGTCCGTCTGTCGTCGTCCTAATTTCATGTACAACCTTCGTCGTGCTTGTTAGTTGGTCACCTTCTTTAAAAAATAAGTTTTTAAACCTTTTTATTATTTTTTCAACCTCCTCTCTTTCTTCCTTGTTTAAGTGGTCAAGTCTTATTCTGCTCCAGTCAAACTTGTTTGCTTCTAACGTATGAATTTCAAGATTTTTATATGGGTTACTTTCAAAATAAGTAGTTTTTTCATTAAGTGTTATATATCCATCCACTAAATTGATTGTTGTGTTAAAACAATTGAGTAGATCGATGCCTATTATAAAATTATATTTTCTGCCTTTTAATGGAGTTACTTTCCACTTAACTCTTGCATAATTCGGAAGATTAAATTCCGTTGGGGCTTCCGTCAATACTTCATATTTAATTATATCATTTTTAGTTATTGTACTAAATTCGATTGGATTCTTCAGCAAATTTTTTTTAAAGTCGTTTATATCACTATCGATTAAACTTATATTTGCTCCAGTATCAATCAGAGCAAAATATTTCTTGTTCCGCAATGTAAGCGTTATGGTGGGAAGACAGTCCGAGCTGGTCCCTCGAAAAAATTTTGCTCCTCTTCATCTGGATTTTCATTAAATTGGGTCCTATAATATTCACAATTATTTAATTCTTCTTTCCTTTCTTCTTGGTTTGCCCGAATTTTTTCTAAATTATCAATCTCCATCGGTTCCGCTCGGTCTTGCCTAGGTTGATTACCGCGATTTTGACCGGAATTTGGCCTAGGGTTTCCTACCTTTGGGTACCTCTGAAGTTGATCTGAACTACTTCTGTAGTTATTATTTTGGTAATAATTTTGAGGACTCTGCCTCCTTTGTAATGACACATTTTCCCTATTTTGGTATGACCCTTGCTGATTTTGTCTTACTTGTGCTGAGTTTCCTTGATTATTTCTAAAATTACCAGAGCTTCTCTCGCCTTGGCCTGTGTTTTTATTTGGAACTTGTGGCGTTTGGTTATAGTTTTTCTTCGGCCACTCTCTATACCTTTCTTCTCTTCTATATATTTTTCTATATTCAGGTCGGATACACGTATCCTCGAATCTTCTTTGATTCATTATGGATATAATTTGGCCTAATTCCCTACATTCATATATTTTGTCTAGCAACGTGCCCTGTGTCATCTCCTTGGTTGTGTTTACTAGGAGACTATCTATGTTAGTGAGATCCATTCCCTGTCCTCCCCTATAGTATACTATAAGCTCATCGGCTTTATACTTAATATTTTGAATTTCAACAGCCAGTTCACTTACCGAGTTCACCTTAAGGGCTGTTATCCGTTTATATATCTCGTGAGGCTCCGTGTCGGGCTTGAATCTCATCTTTAACACTTCTTTTATCAGTTGCCAGTCGTCTGGGCGAGGGATATTTATTACTACGTTTTTCGCTTCGCCCTGTATGGTCCGGTAGAAGATCATCCTCGTCGCCTCTTTCTTCTCGTTTTCGTTGTCTATTGTTGATAGCAGGTATTCTATGCTCGAGAAGAAAGAGTTTACCGATACATCGCCTCGCCCGGTGAAAATTGGAATCTGGGCGATGTTCTTCGACACCCGGTCCGTCCTCGTATGGTCCGCTCTGTGTTGCAGCTCCAGGTATGCTGCCCTCAGCACCTCCAACTGTTGTTCCCGTCTGGCCAGTTCCTCGACCAGATCTACTGGTGCCATTTGAGCCTGATTTTCCGTCATATTCCTTCGTTCGTCGTGTTCTCTTTGCCTTCCTGAAGCCAATTTGTTGCCGCTTTGCTGCTGATTTGTGGGTGGTGGCTATATGTATTATATGCACACTGCACTACCACTTTTTGTTTTATTTTTTGTTACTATTTAGCTGTGGGTGGTGGCTATATTTACTTATATGCACACTACACTACCACTTTTTTAGTTGTGTTCTTTTGTGGGTGGTCACTATACGACTGTATGTCACTGCACTGCCACTTTTTAGTTGTGTTCTTTTGTGGGTGGTCACTATAGGACTGTATGTAACTGCACTGTCACTTTTTAGTTGTTCGTATCACGATCCTTTTATATATATATAAAGGATTACCGACTGCGCCAATTTCGTCGTAGTTGCGGCAAGCGGATTTTTTAAAAAATGCCAAAGGCAATGGCTTAGATAAAATAACAACCGAGAACTAGACTTTAACTCGAGAGACTTCAAACCAAACTGAATTCTTTTCTTTATTCAAATTAAAAGAAAGCGTAAATGTACAATGATTTAAATGCTTACTACTAATTAGCCTGAATTGTTTATTTAAAACAATGGTGAAAATGCTTACTACTAATTAACCGGAATTGTTTACTTAAATTTTGCAATGACTATAATTTTGAATTGGGCCGGAAGTTGCTTTTATTTATTTTGTTATGCTTAATATGAATTTGTCGATATCGTCTTGTGCTGAGTCTGCACTTACATAAGTTGACGATTTATTGGTAATTGGGGGGTTATTGGCATTATACATAACTACTACCCCTTTTAGATTAGGATTCTCCTGAATTCTACTATTTAGTTTTAATATTACTCGTTTATGCTTAATCATTGAAATTATGAAAATTGATATTATTAAAGAAGTTATTACTGCAATACATACATATGAAATTTTACTATGGTAATATAAGTTTACAATACTACTCAAATTTGATTTATTTATTTTTATTACATCGCTTAGCTTAATTTTTTGTGTAAAGTTATGTCTTTTTTCATATTGATAGTAAACAATTTTTTCTTCGAAGATTTCTTCTGAATTAGAGAAATAGTAGTCATTAATTTTAATTGAACAATTTCTGTATTGTATTAGATTATGTTTGTTAAGTATAATTTCATTTTTTGAGCATGTTTGATTAATTAACAAATTTTGTGCATTTTTAACAAGAATTGTATCTAAATCTATTTCTATTATTTCTAGCTCTTTAATTTTAGAGAATTGACAGTTTGAGGTTAATGTACAATGTGAGCTTGTTTTCATTTTTTTCAATTGTTTATTTTCTTCAAATTTAAAAATTTGATTATCGTATTTAAAAATTTTTTCAATTTCACTATCTATTTCGTTATAATCTTTGTTAGGTATTGGTATGAGATATCTAATTCTAACATTTACAAAAGTAATGCGAATTTTTATACTAAGAACTAAATATGTGTTATTGAAATATGCTGTTCCGGATTGTAAATATTTTAATTTATTGTAATCAATATCATATCTAAATATCTCATCACTTGTTAATATGCTGGGATGCACAATATTATATTTGGATGCTACTACGCTATCTAGTATTTGTTCGATTCTAGCCTTTAACAATTGTATTTTTGTTAATTGTTCTAAATATAAACTTCGCTCATATTCCTCATCCATAATTTTTTGTATGGTATTAAATTCTTTTTCTAATATTGTCCTGTCGCTATTAATAACATTATTTAACTGTTCTAATGCTATTTCGAAATAATTATTTACTTCTACCTGTTTATTGATTTTTTCTCCTGTCTGTAAGAGATGGTTTTTTATGTCCTGTCTATCTTCATCATCCATGGTGCCGAATATACATTTCGATAGGCTACCAACGCCATTAACTAGTCCCCGTTTGTGTCTCATGACTTTTGGTCGAAGTGTTAATTGTTTATTTCTCGTATCTATTATTTCTAAATGAAGTAATTCCTTGTACTTTGCTTTCATTAGCACTACATTGTCCGTTATTTTGTCTAAAATGTCCTCTATTTTGCTAATGTTAATCATCTGAAGAATTATTTTTGTGTCCTTAACTATTTCTTGGTCTCTCATTTGTATATCTGTGAATCCTGTTTCGTCCCTTATTTGTGTTACAGTAATTTGTCCGTTAATTTGGCATGTCCATTGTATTATCAATAAAAGTATCAGCATTATCTGAAAATTTAAGCGGTCTTTTAATATTGCATGGGTGTATGCCTTCTAAGTTCTTCTTTCTATATTTTGGCTGCTCCTTATGCCTCACTGCCTTGTAATTCTTTATAAATCCTTCTTTCCTGTTTTCGGTATAAACCTCCCTTTTTTTATTTAGTTTTTCTATAACTCTTTTTTTATTTTGCCTCATATTTTCTTTAATTTTTATTTTACTAACTTTTCCACTTTGTACATCTATGGGCGTACTTTTAATAGTAGAGTGATACCTATTATTGTAACTTCTAACAGCTCTTTGCATTATTTGTTTGATTGGCACATTTTTATTTGAAGAATATATAACTCTAAAAATTTCCGCGATAGAGTTATGCATTCTTTCTATATCTGCATTACCTGTAAGACTGTTTGGTTTGGTTAGATGAATTTGGACTCCTTCTTGGTCTAAAAATTCTTTAAGATGTGTTGTCCTGAATTCATTATCCGCAATTATTTTGTTTGGTTTTCCTATTTTCGAAAAATGGTTTTCTAATTGTTTGATTATCGATATGTGGTTTCTGTCATTCAGGGAATACGCTGCCCTAAATTTAGAGAACTTGTCTATTACCGTTAAAAAATGAAACCTTTTCATAACGTATGTATCTATGTGTATTATTTCATTTATGTCCGATGGTGTCTCGGTGTAATGAAATTGGTTTTTAATAGGACACCGGTCATATATTACTCCTTTACATATATCGCACTGATTGATTACCATTTGCACTAATTCCATTAGCTTTGGGTAATAGATTTTAATTCTTATTTTATTGTATGTTTCCCCTATGCCCGAATGCATGCTTTCCCTTACATGGTAAGGAGAGATTTGTTTTATTGCCTCGACTTCGGTTTCTATGTCTTGTGCCCTTATTGTACATTTTGTAAATTTTAACTGCCTATTATTAGAAAACAATTCTCTCAATTTTTGTTGAACTATGTTATAACTTGAGTCTGATAGCTCTGAGTATATACCTACATTGCCTTTTGTAATGTATTTCCGAAATATTTCGCCCATTACATCAAAGTCACTTTCTGCTATGAAAATTATTGTTTTCCCATGCAAAAATTTTGCTTCTTCAACTTTATTGTTAGTCAAAATTATTTGCATTTTATACTTATTTACAATTTCTTCCTTAATAAAGAAATGGTCCTGCAAATTTTCTTCTGCTGAGTGCATTGTTGCTAACGTTTCATTATCTTCTATGTTATTTGCTTCATAGTGGCTTGACTGTAAATCAAAATCCAATCCACTACTTTCGTTAACATCTTTATCTACTTTTTTCTCTTCCGCATCATCTGCACTATTTTCCAATCTACTCAGAAAATCTGCTACCTGGGTTTCCTTTCCTTTCAAATATTCTATATTGAAATCATATTCTCCTAGTTTGAGAAGCCATCTCTGATGTCTAGGTGACATGTCCTTACCTTTGTATTTGGTGTGAAGGAATTTAATTGGTTGGTGATCTGTAAAAATTTTAAACTTTTTTCCGTAGAGATAAGGTCTCAAATAATTTACGCTCCAGAGAATAGCTAAGAATTCTTTATCTGTAGCAGAATAATTTTTCTCATGGTTATTCAGTGTTCTAGATATGAAGCACACAGGGTGTCCTTCTTGTGATAGGACAGCACCAATTGCATAATTCGATGCGTCAGTTGTTAGTGTGAATGGCTTGTCAAAATTAGGATACCTTAAAACTGGATGCGTACTTATTAATGTTTTTAATTTTTCAAATGCTTCTACGTAGGTTGGATCCTTTAAGTTAATTTTAACATTCTTTTTTAAATATTTTGTTATAGGCTGAGCTATCTTCGCGTAGTCCTTTATGAACTTGCGGTAATAACCTGTAACGCCTAAAAAACTTTTTATTTGTTTTTCTGTTCTGGGCAATTTTAATGATTCTATCACTTTAATTTTATCGGGATTTGGTTTTAATCCTTCCTCTGTTAAAATATGACCCAAGAACTCTGTCTCCTTCTTCATAAAGTTACATTTATCGATTTGGATCTTCAAATTTGCTTTTTCTAACACTTTGAATATTTCTATTATTGTTTTTACGTGCTCTTGAAGGGATGTACTAAATATTAAAATATCGTCAAGATACACTACACATGTTTTATTAATAAAGTCCCGTAATGTTTCGTTCATTAACCGTTGAAATGTAGCCGGTGCATTTTTTAGTCCGAATGGCATTCTTATAAATTCGTATAAGCCATGAGGTGTGGCGAATGCCGTCTTTTCCCTATCCTGTTCTCTAATTAGAATCTGGTGATAACCTTTGGCTAGATCAAGTGTTGTAAAGTATCGAGCTTTTCCTAGCTTATCCAAAATAGAGTCTATATTTGGTAGGGGGTATTTATCGTCTATTGTCACCTCATTCAATTTTCTGTAGTCTATAACTATCCTGTATTTTCTTTCTCCAGAATTATCCTTTTTTTTGGGTACAACAATTAATGGGCTAGAATATCGTGAGCCACTTTTTCTTATAATTCCTTGTTCTTCCATTTCTTTTATTTGTTTTCTCACCTCTGCCTCATGTTGTGGGGGATATCGATATAATTTGCTGTTAATCTGTCCGTCTGTCGTCGTCCTAATTTCATGTACAACCTTCGTCGTGCTTGTTAGTTGGTCACCTTCTTTAAAAAATAAGTTTTTAAACCTTTTTATTATTTTTTCAACCTCCTCTCTTTCTTCCTTGTTTAAGTGGTCAAGTCTTATTCTGCTCCAGTCAAACTTGTTTGCTTCTAACGTATGAATTTCAAGATTTTTATATGGGTTACTTTCAAAATAAGTAGTTTTTTCATTAAGTGTTATATATCCATCCACTAAATTGATTGTTGTGTTAAAACAATTGAGTAGATCGATGCCTATTATAAAATTATATTTTCTGCCTTTTAATGGAGTTACTTTCCACTTAACTCTTGCATAATTCGGAAGATTAAATTCCGTTGGGGCTTCCGTCAATACTTCATATTTAATTATATCATTTTTAGTTATTGTACTAAATTCGATTGGATTCTTCAGCAAATTTTTTTTAAAGTCGTTTATATCACTATCGATTAAACTTATATTTGCTCCAGTATCAATCAGAGCAAAATATTTCTTGTTCCGCAATGTAAGCGTTATGGTGGGAAGACAGTCCGAGCTGGTCCCTCGAAAAAATTTTGCTCCTCTTCATCTGGATTTTCATTAAATTGGGTCCTATAATATTCACAATTATTTAATTCTTCTTTCCTTTCTTCTTGGTTTGCCCGAATTTTTTCTAAATTATCAATCTCCATCGGTTCCGCTCGGTCTTGCCTAGGTTGATTACCGCGATTTTGACCGGAATTTGGCCTAGGGTTTCCTACCTTTGGGTACCTCTGAAGTTGATCTGAACTACTTCTGTAGTTATTATTTTGGTAATAATTTTGAGGACTCTGCCTCCTTTGTAATGACACATTTTCCCTATTTTGGTATGACCCTTGCTGATTTTGTCTTACTTGTGCTGAGTTTCCTTGATTATTTCTAAAATTACCAGAGCTTCTCTCGCCTTGGCCTGTGTTTTTATTTGGAACTTGTGGCGTTTGGTTATAGTTTTTCTTCGGCCACTCTCTATACCTTTCTTCTCTTCTATATATTTTTCTATATTCAGGTCGGATACACGTATCCTCGAATCTTCTTTGATTCATTATGGATATAATTTGGCCTAATTCCCTACATTCATATATTTTGTCTAGCAACGTGCCCTGTGTCATCTCCTTGGTTGTGTTTACTAGGAGACTATCTATGTTAGTGAGATCCATTCCCTGTCCTCCCCTATAGTATACTATAAGCTCATCGGCTTTATACTTAATATTTTGAATTTCAACAGCCAGTTCACTTACCGAGTTCACCTTAAGGGCTGTTATCCGTTTATATATCTCGTGAGGCTCCGTGTCGGGCTTGAATCTCATCTTTAACACTTCTTTTATCAGTTGCCAGTCGTCTGGGCGAGGGATATTTATTACTACGTTTTTCGCTTCGCCCTGTATGGTCCGGTAGAAGATCATCCTCGTCGCCTCTTTCTTCTCGTTTTCGTTGTCTATTGTTGATAGCAGGTATTCTATGCTCGAGAAGAAAGAGTTTACCGATACATCGCCTCGCCCGGTGAAAATTGGAATCTGGGCGATGTTCTTCGACACCCGGTCCGTCCTCGTATGGTCCGCTCTGTGTTGCAGCTCCAGGTATGCTGCCCTCAGCGCCTCCAACTGTTGTTCCCGTCTGGCCAGTTCCTCGACCAGATCTACTGGTGCCATTTGAGCCTGATTTTCCGTCATATTCCTTCGTTCGTCGTGTTCTCTTTGCCTTCCTGAAGCCAATTTGTTGCCGCTTTGCTGCTGATTTGTGGGTGGTGGCTATATGTATTATATGCACACTGCACTACCACTTTTTGTTTTATTTTTTGTTACTATTTAGCTGTGGGTGGTGGCTATATTTACTTATATGCACACTACACTACCACTTTTTTAGTTGTGTTCTTTTGTGGGTGGTCACTATACGACTGTATGTCACTGCACTGCCACTTTTTAGTTGTGTTCTTTTGTGGGTGGTCACTATAGGACCGTATGTAACTGCACTGTCACTTTTTAGTTGTTCGTATCACGATCCTTTTATATATATATAAAGGATTACCGACTGCGCCAATTTCGTCGTAGTTGCGGCAAGCGGATTTTTTAAAAAATGCCAAAGGCAATGGCTTAAATAAAATAACAACCGAGAACTAGACTTTAACTCGAGAGACTTCAAACCAAACTGAATTCTTTTCTTTATTCAAATTAAAAGAAAGCGTAAATGTACAATGATTTAAATGCTTACTACTAATTAGCCTGAATTGTTTATTTAAAACAATGGTGAAAATGCTTACTACTAATTAACCGGAATTGTTTACTTAAATTTTGCAATGACTATAATTTTGAATTGGGCCGGAAGTTGCTTTTATTTATTTTGTTATGCTTAATATGAATTTGTCGATATCGTCTTGTGCTGAGTCTGCACTTACATAAGTTGACGATTTATTGGTAATTGGGGGGTTATTGGCATTATACATAACTCGTGCGCCCCCTAGCGCTGTCTGCTGTCATCGACCTCTGAATTAAGTTTGAAATTTCAAGTCTATAGCTCATCGAGAAGTTACTAAAAAGCTGGTTTGAAAATTTTCAAGTTCTTATCTAATTATTTCGATCAGTGTGCCACCTAATGGATTTTTTCCTTTTGCTGCATTGTCACGGTATTCTAACCCACATATGTGTAAAGTTTCACGTTTGTAGTTCAATGAGAATTTAATTAAAAATCGATTGCAAGATTTGTATGAAAAGCGCACAAATATTCAAGCGACCTAATATAAAGGAAGTAAAAAAGCTGAAATTTTATGTTTGAACGAAATATCTACCTGAAATCTATACAAAAATTTTATGGTGAATAATTTTGTTGTACATTTTAATCTATTAGCACTTTGATGGAAGGAAAATTTCGACCCCTGTTTGAAAGTTTGTTAAAGAAAAATTAGAAATCTCTAGACAGGTAAATGCTCTAGAGCAATTTATGCAATAAATTCAATACACTAGCATAGACAGGGCATTTATGAAAAAAAAATTAAAGAAGGCGTTCTCGAACAATCAACCAAGATAGAAAATTTGGATTTTCCATCAAAATCATATACTTTTTACTTCCTTTATATTAAGTCACTTCCATGTGTATCGCAATGTTTCTTTTAGTAACTTCTTAAAACCGAGAACATACTTCAGACCCCGTTGACAATGCAACAAAAAAGAAGAAACTTTGGCTAATTGGCCAAGGATCTCCTACATAAGGGAGAGCCTGAAACATTAAAATTAAGTGTGATCGATTGTTATGTAGAATGTCATTCAGCTACAAGTTTGAAATTTCAATAGTTGATACACTGTTTGGGATATTTAGAAAGTTTGGGTATTTTCGAAGTGAGAAGTATACATCTACATATATTGGGTCCCAGGACACAAGGGGATACAAGGAATGAAAAAGCAGATGAGCCAGCTAAAAAGGGTGCAACCCTCGAAGTTTGTACCATGGACGTCCCAATAAAATGGTGAGTGATGAAAAGAATGCGAGATGTGCACATCAACGATCAAGCAGGAAAAGCGGGGAGCCGCGTGGCTGCAACGTGTCGAAGATCATGTACAGGTCTTACAACCTTGAACTAACAAAGTTACTTTTACCATTAAAACTAAAGGACTGAAGGCTCACTGCCTTCTGGCGTTATATGCATTTAAATTAGTCCTCGTCAGTGATAGCGAATGTAAGAAGTGCAGATTGGAGGAGGGAACGATGGAGTATGTTTCATGCTCGTGCCCTGCCCTCGCCAAGCTAAGACTCTAGCAATAAGAAGTGTTTAAGCTTGCAGATATAGAAGCAGCACACTTCATGGGCCCTAGAGAAAAAGTTAAAAAGTCGAAATCAAAGACGGAACCGAAACTGGACGACATCTTTTAAATTTTCTATCTATGGTTTCTTATCGATTAGTTTTCGGTTTGTTATATGTGTGTTATAGACGAATTAATTTTCTATCGATAAAAGGACTTTGGCGTTCGTTAAACGATGGTCCAGGGAATTCGACGACCTATATGTCACTAAAACGCTCTTTATGTCATGGGTTAGGCCTTTTTAGAATACGCTGCCATAATTTGGAATCTTCATTATCCGACTCAGTGTGATAAATTAGAATCGGTGCAAAAACAATTTTTGCTTTTTGCGTTACGACTCTTACCATGGGAACCGTCAAAAAATCTTCCTCTTTACTATAGGCGGTTAAAACTTTTACAGCTGCTTACGCTACATAGTCGTAGGGAAATGCTTGGTATCTCATTTTTAATTCAACTTTCGTTGTCTGTGTTTTGGTTTCAACAAACACTGCAGAAACATTGACAGCTGCGACTCACTGCTCGAATTAAAAAGATATCTACTTTCAACCTCAAATACTTAATTAAATATAGTCAGTGGGTGTCAACTCCCACGTTATCAATCGGATCCTTTCTGACCCTAACGCCTCTTGTGGACACTTATCGCCAGCTCCTTTCTGAGCACTTCGTGTCAACCCCCTACTGCGCACATGTATTACTTACAAATACATATGTTATCTTTTTCTTTAACTTTAACTGAATAGTATTTAGTATCTGTAAGTTTACTCACACTTCCTTTCTAGTTTTTTTCAAAAAACTATTGATAAATAAAAAATAAAGGAATGTAAGGCGCGATAACCTCCGAAGAGTTTTTAGGCGAGCTTCTTTTCCAATTTGCCACGTGCTCCTTTAATTTTTCCTTCAATTGGCGGAACAGGACCTACTTATTTTATGCCGACTCCAAACGGCACCTGCAAGGCAGATGAGTTTTCACTGAGAGCTATTCATGGCAGAAATACACTCGGAGTGCTTGCCAAACACTGCCCAGGGGTGGCCCCGCTTAGAAAAATTGTCTTCTAATTGAAATAACTTGTTCCTAAATTTTGATGTTGCTTTTCCCGGGGCGTGAACCCAAGATCTTCGGTGCGGATGGCGGAGCACGCTACCATCACACCGCGGCGGCCGCCACTATCGATACATAACCAAAAAATTTATCAACAAGTTATGGATTTGTTATCAAAAATGATCGATATATTATCGAAAAACTATCAATTTATGATTGAAAAGTTATCGGTCATTAAGGAAAATTTTTCAAAAATTATCGATTGTTATCGAAGTGTGATCGATTTTTTATGGAAATGTTGTCGATTTGTTGTAGAAAATTTATTGATTTGAAAAATTTTCAATTTGTTATCAAAAAAATTTATGATTGAAAAGTTATCGGTCATTAAGGAAAATTTTTAAAAAATTATCGATTTGCTATCGGAGTGTGATCTATTTTTTATGGAAGGGTTGTCGATTTGTTGTAGAAAATTTATTGATTTGAAAAATTTTCAATTTGTTATCAAAAAATTATCAATTTATGATCGAAAAGTTATCGGTTATTAAGGAAAATTTTTCAAAAATTATCGATTTGTTATCGGAGTGTGATCGATTTTTTATGGAAGGGTTGTCGATTTGTTGTAGAAAATTTATTGATTTGAAAAATTTTCAATTTGTTATCAAAAGGTTCCCATAGTTTATCGCAGTGCTACTAATTTTGTACCAGCTTGTAATCGATTTGTTATCGACGATTTATCGGTTTCTTATGAAACAGATACCGACAAAACTTCACTTTTAAATCGAAGGCACATCTGCAACCCGATATAGCCGGCAAGAAACCAATGAGAAGCCGATGACTCGGCGGTAACAACTTGATAACTTCAAGATAATAATTTAAACATTACTTGTACTAGTTGTAACAGATAAGAAGCTCTTCCCAAAAAGTTGGTAAAGATGTCACTATTGTGGTTTGATTTTAACTCCTGCGCGATCATTTTCTAGACATTTACCTGGATGTTAACACATAAGATTTCACGAGTACCCACATCTTTTTTTTTTTTTTTGAGTAATTTGGCAGTATTTACAGTATTTCAACACACATGTAAAATCTATATGTTATTTGTGTCACTGTAACAAAAATGTCAACATACAACATTGCAAATGTTTGTACATCTTAACTTCGGCGAGCATGTCAATGTCCTTACAAAACAGAAGTAAAAGGTCCTTAATTAGCATATTTTTCTTATGACGGTTATATATAAATTGTGACACGTGATAAATACCACACTTGTCTATGAAGTGCACAAATATAATTCATAGAGGAAATATAATGCGAGGGTGGCGCGAAAGCAATGACAGCAAAAGTCACTTGAGAATCCTTTGCTTGTCAATTAAAGGTTAAATGCTGAGGGAAATAAATGAAAATATATGTGAATGAGGTACATATGGAAATGTTTATCAGCATACGTGACTAATGAATGCTTATTTTTTGAAGCAAGGCGCATCCCATTAATCATACGATACTTCATTCATCATACTAAAAAAAAACCTTTGAAATAGAGTGGTCACTAAACTTAGTCTTCCTTTTTAGCGTCACACGGCTGCTTTTCCGACTCGATTTTAGATTTCGACATCTTGCCCATCTGTTCGGGTTTCACATACTAAAAGGTAAAGTCCACAATATCGAGTCTCTTAGGTCAATTTCGAATCAGTACCATTTTGATTGACGTTAACTACCGACTTTATCATTGTCTATATTATGGAAAGAACTCTATTCTCGTACCTTGTAAACTTTCATGAAGACAGATTAAGTACTTTAAGCGTGAATGACTTGCAAAAATACTTACTCATGCGAAGTGCAAATTGCGTCACAAAAAAGTTACCCCTTCCTAATAAAATATATGAAATATCAAAAAGGAGCTTTAGGGTATTATAATAGAATCTTATCGTATGTAAGAATTTCGGTTGAAGAAAGGCCTGTCTCAGAATTTGTTTCAAAAACGCCCTATCCAAACAAAAGCCTGCTACTTTTTAACATGAGGTATGCCGTTAACGAAAAAATTCTGGAACAGGGCGTTCTTCAACCAATTTCTGAGATAGGGCATTTTTGAAAAATATTCTAGGATAGAGTGTTTAATATTTTCGAAACGACAGCTGAGATAGGGTGATATTCCACTCAGCAGTCGATATCTTCATGAAGGCATGTAGGTCTACTGCGTCTACAACGTCGTCGATAACGCCGGTAACTTGTGGATAACAAATTGGTAACTCTTCGATATCAATTCAATATATTTTCGATAACAAATCGATGACTTTCCAATAACAAATCTATATATTTTTTATAGCAAATCGATAACTCGTCGATAAAATACTCTTAGTTGCCTCGTTCGCCTGTTTTCCCTAGGGTTTAGACTTTTCGCGAACAGCCTTCTCGATTAGTTTCTTATTTACTTCTCTCGTCTGTTGCATCTCATACTCACTCTTGTCTTTGTGTGAGTAATATCATTTGCGCTCTTTGTTATTGTGTATATGTGTGAGTAATGTTGCCTACGCTCTTACCTGCTGTGTTCATGTCTGCGTAGCTATTTGTTGGCCATTCTGCGTATATTGCTGTTGTAGTTTTGCAGTATTTATTTACATGCGGCATAGTGACGTGTCAAAACTAATTTTCCCAATAATATAGTAATACAAGACGTTTGTGTCAATTTGTAAAAAATTTGCAAAGACCAATTATACGGCCTCAAGTCATAACGATGGCTTAAAAGCTATGAGCGCCAAAAAGCTTACTAGCTCTATTTGGTCACTCTCATGTGCATAAGTATGTAGGTACATCTATTTGAGTATATATATGCTTACTCTGACGACGTCGCATCGTATTCAAATACATATCTACCTTCAAGTTGATTCCCGGACAAGTGAATTAAACAGCTTCTGCTCAATACGAAGTTATTTATTTTTTACCTGTGTATAAGCATGCTGCTAGGATTACGGGAAAACTTGACAATATTAAAAAACATATTCACACATATAAAAGCGTAATGCAGGCTCGCATTAATCCTTAAACCAAGTAAGCACCTAACTTCGCGTTTATGGCCCATTTTAGAGTTTATCAGTACGGGAAAAATCCAAAATGGCCCATTAACTCGAGTTTATGGCGCAATGCAAATGTAATATGACCCTGTAAAGTGGTACTTTTCGTATTGCACAATGCTAGATTACTAACAAAATATAAGGAGCCTACGGACACATAGTTGGATTAACAAGCTTTGCTCTTTTTTAACACGCTTTTATTAGCTTGGCCTGTATGTAACGGAATCTTTGAACTTAATTTTCACCGGTTCCTAGAAGTCTGATTAATTTGAAACTTTGCATACGTATCAAGGGCCGATGACAATGCATTAATGTGATGGTGTGGTGACATAAGGTCAACGGCCATAAGGTCAATTGGCCTTATTACCACTTTGAATGGCCATAGGTTTGATTGAAACTTTGCACACGTATCACGGCTCGATGACAATGCATTATTGTGATGGTGTGGTGACATAAGGTCAACGGCCATAAGGTCCATTGGCCTTATTACCACTTTGAATTGCCATGAGTTTGATTGAAACTTTGCACACGTATCAAGGCTCGATGACAATGCATTAATGTGATGGTGTGGTGACATAAGGTCAACGGCCATAAGGTCAATTGGCCTTATTACCACTTTGAATGGCCATAAGTTTGATTAAAACTTTTCACACGTATCAAGGCTCGATGACAATGCATTAATGTGATGGTGTGGTGACATAAGGTCAACGGCCATAAGGTCAATTGGCCTTATTACCACTTTGAATGGCCATAAGTTTGATTGAAACTTTGGACACGTAGCAAGGCTCGATGGCAATGCAATAATGTGATGGTGGGGTCACATAAGGTTAACGGACATAAGGTCAATTGAACTTGTGACCACCCCAAATGGCCATAGATTTGAAACCTTGCACATAATGCGATAAACGCATTCCCTTATTAATGATAGTAGTGGGTGCATGGCACATCTACGACAGAGCATACTGGAGCCCTTTTTAACACGGTTTTATTAGCTTGGCCTGTGTCTATCTATGTATCTATGTATCCATGTATGTATGTGATGGAATCTGGAGTGGAGCCGAGAGCCCCGGTAATGCAGAGCTCCGAACTCCGTTGCACCTTTTGAAGTATTTTAAGATAGGTACTTTTAGATAGTGCAGGCCACCAGACCAAGGCACCATAAAGAAGAATCCGGCGCACAATGGCTGTGTAAATACAGTAAGTCACCTTAGGGGAGAATCCCCAGGAGGTGCCAATTGCCCTCTTGCAGGTGAACAGCTCTGCTGTTGCCTTCTTGGATCGCTCCACTATATGGTCACTCCATAATAGCTTCCTATCCAGAATGACTCCCAAATACTTGACTTGATCGGTAAACGCTAAGAACGTCCCCCCAATTCTTGGCGGTGTAAGATTTGGTACTTTGTACCTCCTCGTGAAGAAAAGAAGCTCGGTTTTATCTGGGTTGACTTCCAAACCTGTGGCGGGTTGTACTCCTGGAGCAGCTCCAGGATGTCAGCTGGGTCCATTGGTGTCACTGGATGCCAGGCTCTAGCCCTTGATCGTGAGGGGATATCACGCGCATCCACTACCTTGAGGCGCGCGCCCGGATATACCACCCCTATCATCGTGATGGCGGCCCTATAGAGGTTTACCAACCTGGCGTCGTCACAGGCAATTAGCTTGACATTGCCCTGGAACCACCCTGCATCGGTGTAAGATGGCGGTGGACCAGGGTTGTCTATTTAACCTTAACGGCCACCGTAGCGAGCGCGGCCTCGATCCACTTACACTGTTGTTTCGGGATCCTGCAATCTTCGCTGCTCTCGTCTATAATGCCAATGATTTGCCGACCCTTGGCAATTTCGGCGAAAGACCGCGTCCAGCCTCCCTGCGTTTTGCCCCTTTGGACCGCTGGCGTTTCGAGGTTTCATCACTCTCGACTAAAACTTTTAAAATTACTTGAACTAAAAAATTTAAAATAAATAATAGTTTAAAAAAAACTAAAAAAGCACGCTTTTATAGCAAACAGAACTAAAAAATAGAAAATAATTTTCAATTAAAAAGAGTATATAACAGTAGTAGAAGGTCAAACAATCGTTTATAGTTAATCACCTCAAAAAAAATTTTAAGTTATTAACAGAATAATTTAATTCATAGTAAAAAGCGTGGGGTGCTTTATATTGAATGTTACAATCATTCTATTGGCAACTATCTGAGAGGAAAGATATGAAATGTAGTCAAATGCACCCCACGCTTTTTACTCTGAATTAAATTATTCTGTTAATAACCTAAATTTTATTATAATTTTATTTTGAGGTGATTAACTATAAACGATTGTTTGACCTTCTACTACTGTTATATAAACCCCTTTTAATTGAAAATTATTTTCTATCTTTTAGTTCGGTTTGCTATAAAAGCGTGTTTTTTTAGTTTTTTTTAACTATTATTTATTTTTTTAGTAGTATCTGTATAAATAGTGTCCACCAACTAAATCAGTTCTGAATAAACGAAAAATGATACTGACGATGGCGCAACGCTGAGACCTGTTTGTCTCCAAAACAAATTTGATAAGAGATAACGGAAAATCGTTCCAATATAACTACATCGGTTCTCCATACCGTATAAACACATCTCCGGGCTATCCCTGTAGTTCGCCAACTTTTGAAATTAGTCTCGAAATGTTCTTGGGTCTCACTGTCCGGCCATTTATTGCAGAAACCCTAGAGAAGGGCGTAGGACTCCAGCTTTTTTGAAGAGCATTATATTTGTAATTCGCTGCTGCCATATCAATGTGCAAGGACATGACAACCGGATTGATAGATTTGATTACGCTGGAAAGCTAAAGTTATCAATATCTATAGAAAATTCGATTTAATCTATAACAATATAAAGAACCTCTATCATTATCGAACAACTTGTAAAAAAGAAGAAAATCAGATTGAGTGTTACCTTTCTTCAGCCACAAAATGAAATTCCTAGTTTTCGTCAAGACACTAAAATTCCAGTTCTAGCTTTCTTATGGCACGTCGATGTATATATAGCTATACCTAGTACTTTGTCAAACTAAAATTGTTTATGATACAAAACCAGAGTTCAGAAAAACTCCTCATTGATAAATGCAATATTAATCTTTTTCACTGCATTCACCAAAACTTATGATAAATTTATTTCAATTTATTTCATCAACTGTGAGTTGAGAAAATCAAATACTCTTCTGAAAACTCATTGAAATATTTAAACGTTTATCTCATCAACATTTTTCGTATACGCACGATTTCCTCAAAATAGAATTCATATTGAAAGAGCGTTTCGCTTATTCCAAGGTGAATTTAGTACCAGGTGGTGTTATCCCAACAGCTGATTGCTTCTTCTTGATTATTATCCATACCACACCTTGTACAACAATATGTAAGGTAATCGAAATCAATGAACTTTCTTTTGAATTGACATTCTTCTGCTCGTCGCATTGGTTGAATTCGCCTTTATACAAGACTAGTAGACGTATGTCAAGTCAAAGGGAAGTTTGCATTGGTTGCTAATAACTTTATCAAGACAATTTCTAAGCTACCAAGTAGGGCTGTGAACTGCAACCGGATTTTTCAACTATCCGGACAAACCGGATATCCGGATTCGTAAATGGAATATCCGGATATCCGCTGTTCGGATATCCGGATACGTAAACGGAAAATCCGGATGTCCGGATACTGGAATATAAAAGTTGAATATCTGCGTATCAGAATTGAACAAAGCAAACATCGAAAAATTATTCACAAAATATGTTTGTAGATTACTAAATTATTATTAAGAAAATAGTTGTAACATCATATTACATATGTATTTCTCAATACGGGCCTTTTTTGTATTCACTGTTAATAGATTTAAATGCCACACGAATTTATTGTTATTAATGTTATAAATAAACATATATGGTACATCAATTTGTTGCTTTCACTGGATATCCAAAAATATCGGTTATTAACCGGATCTTCAAAAATCCGGATATGCGGATAGTTTCACAAACGAGTATTAACCGGATAGCCATGCCGTCCGGATTTTATCCGTGTCAACGGATATCCGTATGGTATCCGGATATTCGAATATGCGTATCGTCCCAGCCCTACTACCAAGTAAACATTTTTTTTTGTAAACCTAACACCTTTAAATTTTTATCATAAAATAAAATTTGCATTGAATTCGATTAACTAACATTTTGTCGTACAATGCGTTGTATGGAAAATAATAAAAAAAAAACAAAAAAAAAAAACAAAAAAAAACAAAAAAAAAAAACAAAAAAAAACAAAAAAAAAAGCAAAAAAAAAACAAAAAAAAATAACAAAAAAAAACAATAAGCTGTTGCGATAACAACACCTGGTACTGAATTCGCCGTGGAGGCACACGTGAAGAGTAGATTGTTAAGAAAAAAAGGTATGACAAAGGTCCTAAATTGTTTAAACGATAAGTATTTTTTAAATCAGAAAACTCTAAATAAAAAATTCGCACATTTTGTAAATTTCTTTTTTTAATTTTTGAATTTTGCGAAAACGTTTTTGAGACTGGTTTGCATAGTTACAGAATTGATTAAAGTTGATAAACAAAAATATTGCCACTGCTATTTTTGTGTTAACGGCTGTACATATCTGATACCCACAAAAAATCTGCAAATTTAACTATAGGTAAGAAAATAACGCAAAATATATTGTGATTATTATTTTATCCGCACTGTGTATGCATGATGATTACAAGCAAAAAATATTCCAGGAACATATGAAGGAGTTGGCCGCCAAAATCCCAACGCCTTGGGGTTTTGAAGTACTTAATCCAGGCCTGGATGTTTGCATGTATGTCTATTCCATCATAAGTAGACATCATGTAGCTATATACATAAGTACATGCATTCATATCTATATACAAGCTTAATTAGTATATCGCGCCTTTGTTTGCTGCGTTTTCTAAATGTCTTTCTCTTTCAAAGGATTTGCATATCCTTGATACAGTTTCATACGCTTAGCTGGGGGATTTCGTTTTTTTTTTTTTTGTTTTTTTTTTTTTTTGCTTTATAAATACTCTTATCTACATACATATATTTTAATTTGTACGTATTTACATATGTAAGTGTGCACATGTAATATGAAGATGAGTCCTTATAATTGTCAGTTCAAGTGTCGACCTATTTTCTGAGGCCACAAGTTCCTTTAATAACACATTTTCTTTTTATATTTGTATGTTTTTTATATATCCTTTTTACATACTTTTGTAACATTTTAATATTTTTTATTTACTTTTTGTTTATTGTTTACATTTCCCACTTATTTCATTGCGTTAATTTGCATGGGCTAAGCGCCTAAAAGTATGTTAAAAAAATTTAATTGCAAAAGTTTTCATTAGGCCGCCACAGTTTTTTTATGGCAGCCATTTTGAAAATCTCAACGCGGATGCCAACTTAAATATGCAGCGGAATTCTTAGCGTGTCTGTGGTACATCGTCCCAACCGTCTGCTACATGCACGACTATGGAATTTTGTAAAATTTTGCACACCCAATTCGAAATGCAACGACAATGCAAATACATACAAACTAGAATGCCGTTAAACTATTCGTACCTAGACTTTGTTGAACAAACTATAAGTATTCAACACTAAAGATATCTGTATATATATGTATGTAGATATATATTTTGCAACTATAATAATTTCACATACCAATTTCCTGTTGCTTGATCATATTTACAATCCCAGCCGGGCGGCAATTTCTGATATTGTCCTTTCACGTCTGCCATTTTTTGATTAGAAATTATTTAATTTTATTTATTGCAATTTTTTCACTTGTCTGGTTATGAAATTAATGTTTTTTCTGGCGTCCTTGCTGTCTGCACAGCTAATCCCAAGTCGCCCGTTCTTTTATCCTGTGTAGGTATACTAAGTGGAGCCACAAAATGGAAAAATCCGTGGTGTGGTATGCGTTTTTGGGGGTTGCAAAATAACTAACATACATACACTAACACAAGCACTTGAGCGCTTGAGCGTGAAACTGTACAACCGTTTCTCACTTTTCCACTACTTTTCACTTTGAGTTGCGGTCACGTACTGACTTTCATAGAAACTTTTTCCTTTACTTGATGCTTGGCAGACACATTGTCCAGCTTTTTGTAGTTGAGTATGCATTAGTGATGCGAAAATTGAAGTAGTCGGATCTGTACATCAAGAAACCCCGAAGGGTACAGTTCATGGAAAAACTAAAATGCGGGTTCTGGGAAACCAAAGCCAGGTTGAATAGACAATACAAAGCGGGTCTAACAGAAACAAATATGGATTAACAGCACTGAAACTCGATTTCAAAGGATGTGACCAAAGGTTTTAGAAAGCCTAAGCAATGTCTTCAAACATCCTAAAGTATTTTAAGGCGGTCGATGAACGTGTAAAGGTGAATGCTAAAGGTTTCTTGTAGTATTTGTCCTTCATATAATGAAATACGATCTTCAGATTCAAATTAGTTGCGGTAACAACCGGAAAGTATGCTTTTGGCGCTTATACCTACAATACCTCCTTTCGGAGCTGCTATCTTCTGGGGCGAAAGAAACTGTTCGGTTATCTATAGGACTGCCATAGAATGAAATTTTATATGAAAAAGTGTTTTCAAGAGCCTCTTTGAACTAAAAGGAAGGTAAACGGGTTTGACCGTGAAAGAAGTCGTGCCAGTTACCAATTTGTAATACCAATAGAATTGGAATCGTTTTCCACCTGTACCTTCCAGCGGAGTGAGAGCCGCTTTCTTCCTCTGCTACCGTAGCCGGGTTCCGATAGGAATACTGTTTTGGCCGGAGCATCATCTTTCATTCGCATAGCATGGCCTAGCCAGCGCAGCCGCTGCATTTTAATTCGCTGGACGATGTTGATGTCTTCGTATAGCTCGTACAGCTCATCGTTAAATCTTCTTCGGAACTCGTCATCGCCAATGCGTAGAGGTTCATAAATCTTTCGAAGAACTTTTTTCTCGAATACCGTCAGAGTAGCCTTACCAGAAGTTGTCAGTGTCCACGCCTCTTCTCCATATATCAGGACGGGTACAAAAAGTGACTTGTAGAATATGTTTTTCGTTTGCAGTGAGAGGACTTTATTCTTAAACTGCCTACCTAGTCCAAAGTCGCATTTTGCCCAAAACCTATCGAAAAAACGATGGCGCGATATCGGTTAACTTTCGTCCATACAAATCGACCCACCCTTATACATACATATATATGTTGTCCTCTGCGGTAAATCGCGCCAAGTTATTACTATTATCAATTCACGAGTCCTGCTATCAAAACTGCGCTACTTGGAGTCAAGTGATACTTGCTTTATCAACTACATTTTTTTCAAATTAATTTTCGAATAATACATACCTATTTGTTTATATGCAAATTGTGATAACTACATAGATAACTGAAATTCTGCTTAAATAATCTTTCTCAGTACGCTTGAAATCGGATTCGACAAAGCCGGTTCTGAAAATACTCTCGCATGCACATTACTAATACGCACAGCATGTGTTGTTGGTTTTGGTGGAGCACAGGTTGTTCGAAATTCGAACTTCGAATATATGATGGGATGCGCAATAGGAACGCTGCCAAATGCCGCTAGTGGTTGAGACTTGAGTAAGCGGGTGGTATGCAATTTATATATTTATAAATATATACCGTAATGAACGCGAATGAGTGTATAAAAACAAATCGTGAATAATTTTCAATATACAACTTCGCGCTTTACTGCTTTACATATGAGTATGAACACATGATTTCCTTTTGTTTTGATTATATTTTCTCTGACAAAATACGTATAGAGTGTTTGGCCCTTCTTATATATTCGCATATCAGGTATTTTCGCGCGCTTATTGCCTGAGCTCCAAAATAAGAATATTTTATGTTTTTGTACACAAACACTTTTCTTTTACTTTAGTTTATTAAATAGAAATACGATTTTCAAAAAAGCTGCTAATCTAAAGTTTTGTAAAGGGGGTCGTATATCTGAAAATCTGTTAAAGAGGTCGTACTTAGCGAAATCACCGATTAAAGCCCCCATTACTGATACTTAGCATAGACTTGACTTGACTTGGCGTAAACTTGGCAACTTAGTCACGATTATACTCCACTTGGCGCATAAAATCTGGCATCATAATCAGCGTTGAAATTTATTTTTAAATAAATGTCAATTTGTATGACAAAATGTCAAAATGAAATGGAAACAAACAAATGGCATCTGAAAATGTAAACGTCACTTAGAACTTACATAGAAAATCAAAATTCAACAGACTTCTAAGTCAAGTTAAGTTTTGAGTAATCAGTAACATGCAATGTTCATTTAACAGAACTGTAAGTGACAGTTCGCAAGCCAAGTCAAGTCTATGCTAAGTATCAGTAATGGAGCCTTAAGTCTTATCTCAGCAGTTCGGGTAAGTCCGAAGAAACTGCAGTAAAGCATCAGAAAACGATTAGGGAAGGGTTCCAATATGACTCCAAAAAGGAGCCTTATATAGGTCAAACTTTCGGAAAGTATCACAAAAAATATTCCGATTGGACTCTAAAAAAGCTCCGAATTTAATATTAAAGGAGGTCTTTCTGAAATGAGTCAAAATTTATCGGTTTTGGTGTTGTTTCAGATAATTTTTATGAACCATTCCAGTCGGCCCGTGTATAATGTTTTTTTGTTTTTACTGATTTAAGGCACGGAGAACAACTAATTTATGAAGGAAAGACTTCGAAGTGGTCGGTTGGTAAGGGCATCATATAGGCTGAATATGTGCGAAGTTTATTGGATCCAATTGCAAACCCCCCACAAAAGAACATCTTCGAAAATACTACAAGTTTTTTTAAGAACACAATAGCTGTGTTTTTTTTACACGTATATACGTCTACGCTTGTGCGTAAAAAAACGCTTATCCTCACTTAGATAATGCTTAGGAGACAAATCTAGTGGCAACAGAAAATGTTGTACCGAAAAGCGGAGGCACAAACCTCTGTTGTCTGTTTCATGTCTGTGTATAACCTATAGCTGAATCGGTTGCGGTGAGTAGTGGAACACCATTTGTAGAGGTAATACATAGAATTAGTGTAGAGGTGAAACATAAGTAACGTTCCAATGACGCGTGAACCAGATACGGATAGAAATTTAATATACAAATGCAACAACAACGTTGTGATCCTGATATTCATCTGGTTAAATTTCTCATCCGTATAGCAGTTCTGTTCGTTTTGTTTTCTGTAGTAGATTTTTTGACAGCTAAACACTTTTGAGTTGGTAGCACTAAAATAAATATGTGTATTAGAGATATACGCCGCCGATAAACGCCGCCGCCGTTTTTTGACGTTTATCGCACGCCGCCGCCGAATGACAAAAATATCAGAAAGAAAGTCTTCGGAGCTACACCCAGAGCTTCTAGGAAAGTGACGTCGACGAAGGTATGAGTTCGAAGTCGCAGTCCTATAGCTTATGTGCTGGAATATTTTGTGAGGGTCAGGAGGCGTGGTAGCGACTGGTGGTTGGGATTGCTACTGTTCACTCATCGGGAATTGTAGCTCTTAAAAACAGCCGAAAAAACTGGAGGCTACCTGTGCCACGAGAGTCATAAGTATTAAAAGACCATTAATGGCAACCGTAAGTCCCCTTTGTGGGAAGGAGCCACAAATGATTTAAAGACATTTTGTTAGCGACGATTATTAGGAGTAAACGCCAGGTGAAACTACGCTTTGCACGATATATACAGACAAAAGTGTGACCATTTTATGTATTTCTATTTCTTTTCAGCAGACGCAGCAATTCCAAAGACCGGGGTTAGGTTCGAAGCCTCTCTGGAGTAAGTGAACGAGGGACAATCCCTCCGCAAGGAGCCAATCCTGAAAATGTTTGAACGATCTGCGAGATTTTGAGGCAAACCCCCGGATCTTTCCGAAATGGCTAAAACATTGATTTCCTTAAATACATACAAACAAAACCTTTCCTAAATATTCAGCCCAATTCTAAACCAAAATTCCGTGCGAGTTTTTTCCCTTCTCCCATTCCTCCTATTCTAAATAAAAATTCCTTGTGATTTTTTTCACTTCTCCCTTTCCTCCTATTCTGAACAATGTTCGAAAAAGCGGAAACCGGTTATGGGAGAAAAGTAGGTATTATGAATGTCAGGGAGAGGGAGATTTCTCTGCCATTTCATAGGAGTTTTTTCACTTGTTAAATTAAAGGGAATGCATCAAAATAGTTAAAAGAAATTGTTTCTTTTAAGAAAGAACACTTATTTGTACAAATTTGTGCTAAAATATGTATTTACACTCTACCACAATATTCTCACTGTTAATACAACAACAACTACAACCACAATATTCTTTATTTTAAGTCGAAAAATATATCATCAGCAACGGAAGAGCTCTTTGTATACTTGATGCAGCCATCCAGAAATTGCGCAAGGATTTTTTAAGAAGGCTTAAATAGATTTTGGCATATGGCGAAAGGCGAACTCAACTCGACTTGGCCGCCAGAAAATTGCTTTGCAAAATGAATGCAGGCAACTCCGGCGGATTTGTGCTATCCCGCCGGTCTTCTTATGTTCCGCTGTTGATGTTGCTGTGGCACCAATTCATTACTCATTTCAGTGAATACCAAATTAAATGCAATAAATACTGTGCATTGTTTATATTTTATTTCTTAATTTCCAACAAATTTGCAACAATAATTAAACTTTTCAATTTTGTAAACAAAATAAGAAATGTGCAACAAAATTTCAATTGACAAAACAGCTGACTTCGAAAATTCGAAATTCCTATTCCCCAATTATTGTTCTCCCTAGGAGAACAGAATTGGAGGAATTTTTCCGCGGGAATAAAAAAATCCGCGAGAACAAAATTCCGCGAGAATATTTAGAATTGGTCTGATTATTTTTTTAAATAGAAAAATTAAGCTTTTTAAAGTAAGAACACCGTCGTACGCCACCCACGCCACCGCCGCCGGTATATAATAGAGCCTACGCCGCCGCCGCCGATAAAGTGATCGGCGTAAACCTGTATTGTGTATACATAAAAGATTTTTCCATATTTAATAGCAAAAACACGGAAAGAGTAAACAACTTGAAGAAAATGTAAGGAAAATAAATAGTATGTTTACGTGTGAAATTATTTAAATGTTAATAAAATAAATTTCACTGTTAGGGTAAGGGAATGTGGACCACCACCATCAGCAAAACAGATGTTTTATATTAGTGCTGCCAGCTCTCATAAAGTTGATCCCAGATCGTTCCACTGAGATTTGATCGTGAGCCAGAGATACATATTTCAGCTGCATCTGAGTATAATGCGTATTGAAATTTATGTGTATTAATTTGCTGCGCAGCAATTTCAGAAGAGTAGATAAAGTTTAACGCTTAGCAGTCCATATAAAGATTAAGCGTAAACGTATATGGATGTAAAAAAAACGCAGCTAATATAGGCTCAACCAATTAACTCTGTTGCTCACACTTCCAACGCTGTTTGGGAATCTACCGAATATGTTCAAAATTAGCATCCTCATTTTCCAGTTTAACACTCTTTTCGTCACCATCTATGCCCATGTATGTGATTGAGAACCCTATATAATAAGACCTTTTAAATTGCTTGGTACTTATTCTGGAGCTCTGCTAATTGCAAATGACTCAGTTTCCCGGGGACTTATTTGAGAATACTGCAAAACTAGTAACCAAGTTTCTAGAATCCGCTAATCGCATCAAAAACTACCATATACTAGATAACTACTTGGAGGATCAAGGATTTTTAAGAGGATCAGCAGAATTCAGACGCATTCGTAAAAACGTAGTGCACTTCGTATTTTTAACTTAGTTCGGTTTTCTCATGTAATCTTCAAAATGCCGGATAACCAAAGATTCAATTCACAAAAAGATCAAACTTTCATTACGTGAGTTAATTTCAAAGCGTGAAACATGTATAAAAAAAATTAGCACTACCCAAATGTTCTTTCTTTTTTTTAGAATTTGTTGAATACGAAACTTTGAAACCGACCAATACAAACAATTACCATATAACTACTAAGCTTGCTTTGAAAAGTAAAAACGTGTTTAGCTTAAATAATGAATTCAATTAGGTTTTGTTTATGTATGTACAGTTACTCAAATGCTCTGCGCGTTATTTGCACAATTCTTTCTATACACTAATGCAAAGAATACTGATAAAAGAATCGGCACATTTTTAACGGAGTTTCCGATGAGTGAACGTTTTACTGAATTTTTCTGATGATGATTATTAAGAAAGCAATTTGATGCTTAGAGCTTAGGCCAGCTTCTCTTCCAACTTTTGTCGGTCTACTTTTTAAATTTTTCTTACAAATTAGCGACTCCGAACGGCATCTTGGAGGGAGATGAGTTTTGGCTAGGAAGATTTCATGGCAGAAATGCACTCTGGAGTGTTTGCTAAACCACAACCGAAGAGCAACCCCTCTAAGAAAAAAAAGTTTACTAAAGTATTGAATGTTATTTTTGGGGAAACAAAAACGAAATTACATTTCAGTAAAAGGATCAAAGAAAAAATGCAAAACTGAGAGCGTGCTAAGAGAGTGTCCCCAACAGTGTTGGGACTTCTACCACCAAAGTTTAGACCTACCCTAGAACATTTTTTTAGACCTACTCTAGAACATTTTTTTTTTTTATCACAAGATTACAGTTGACCGATTTTTTAATAGAAAGATAGCGTAATATATTTGGCTTAGAAATAGGTATGCCTTTACTGGAAGTTCGTTACGCCTCCAACAGATGTCCCTTCATCTATCTTCATAGCTTTTAACTGAACTAACCACTGAATTTTCCAATAACTCAATGCTGAATTTCTTATTCGGTTTTCATATTAACAAAGCAAGTTCTTAGCTAAAGTTCCAACCTCTCCAGTGCCTAGGAACATAGTTTAAAAATTTCATTTTTAGTGATAACCGAGCTGCAGATCTACAAAGATACTCCTTTCCATCATTTTAATTAACTATAAACTTGTCCCAGCTACAGTGAAGCCCAACACAGTAGGCTGCATCTAGTCTGAATCCAGGATCATATAGATTTTTTATTTATAGACTTATTTAAGTCAAATCTAATAACTAGTTCCAAATTATGGTAAGACACGCTTTTCGAAAGTGTTACAGAAGTAGCAAAGACGATGAGAAGGAATGAATTGGGCGCATAATCACAATAGGTCCTTTGATATTTAAGCTTGTTGCCACTTGTACCTTGACACTTGTATCTAGGAAACAAGTTGATAGGTTGCCTTGATTGAAATCATTTAAAATACAAATTAAGTCTCTCTCAAATCTAATATAATCATGAGAAGTTTGATCACTGGCACACGTGATGTAGTAAGCAATAAGCACTGCTACAATAAAAACAACAATATGCAGTAAGCCAGGGATTCAAAGGGTTGTGTAGCGCACTCCTTTCAAGGAGCTGCCAGCGCAATTTATAGCTTATCCAACCCAATTGCCAACCTCACTTACCCGTGGCGAATCATGTTTATTTAGCATATTCTTCATCAAACTAGGGGATGGGGGATATGGTCTAAAAGATTCCAAGTGGTCATATTAAATCGGTCTCGAGATGGTCGGGTTTGTGCCTTAATGGTGGTTTTTACCGAAACGTATCGGAACTATATCGGGCAAAGGACCATCAACATCGACAACACCCTACAAAGCCTTCAGGGAGTGTATTTATCGCCACAACAACAAGAGCAGGCAATTAGTCAGATCGGTGAAGTCAATATTACAAAATAGAGATGCCTTTGACAATACTCGCCCTTATAAATTAAAGTGTTGCTCCTTGACTAGTCTGCAATATTGATACTTTTCTAAAAAATACTACATGCATGCCTTTTTGAAATAAGGAAAATTACGCCTGCTTTTTGTCGACGCCAGTTGATTTCTTTTTGTAAATGCAATAAAGTCCACTGATATTATTTCAATTTTTTGCCATTAAATGCGAGGGCTCCTCAGAGGAAATGACAATATTTAAGTCAACGGAAGGAAATGATTGGATCTTTACATTGTCCACAGTTACGGTATATGGAAACAGACCGTTTACATGAATGAGATTACTGAAGAGTTAAGCAGAAAATGGTGAATAAAAATATATAGCGGCAGATTTTATAGCAACGATGTTTTAAAAAATCAGAACTTATAGATTTACCTTATGGCGAAAAAGAAGTTTTTTGCTTATAAGATCGATATATTAAAGAGTACTGGCCAACCTTGAAAAAGTGTAGAACAACATGATATAGTTCCAGCCTTATGATTAAATCCGACAGACATTGTTCCGTCCTACTCTATCCATCTACCTGCCTTCTCCATCCATCTCTATCCCACCCTCTGCTTCCTCTTATTTGCTCTCCCCTCTGATTCTTTCCAGTTTTCCTTAACCGACCAACTCAATTTCCCTATCCCTTTCATTATGCCTTACATCTTCTACTTTCTCCCCTACTCTTTCCTCATTTACTTTTATTTAAGTCTCCCTCTATTACTCTTAACCTTATCCTAATATTGTTCTTGCTCTTTCTGTTAACTCTTGTTCCTAATATTCCTCAAACTATTACCCATATTCTTATTTTTACTCTCAATTTGCTTTTACTTTTCCGACTTCCCTCCAATTTCCCCTAATTTTCCTGCTCTCTTTCCCGTTATAGATATATTGAGTTTGGCTTTTTCCGGCACATTTCATTACTAAAGTAGTAAAAAGAGTAGCAAATCAGTTTTCTCTGGCCACTACTTGAATTTTTTTAGTCGCCACTGTAATGGCATTATTTATTATTCTTACTATTTCTAGCGTGCAATAATTGAACATTTATTTTAAAATTATTTTGTTTCCAATTAATAAACATAAATGGCTTTGTGCAGTAAAGATGTCGATACCGACCTTTTTCGGCTCCCGAAAATCCTGGAAACTAGTTAACTACTAAAAAGAGTTCTTTAATAACTTTTTTAAACTAGGCTTTTAAATTCAAACCATGGCTTTAAATTTCTGGGCTCTCGATATACGAGGGAATAGTACAAGAAAAATTATACTGAGAGGCAACTGACGGTTAGGGGCCCCAAGCGATATCCCGTAGGTACAAACTACAGCTTGAGCTAAGCGTCTTTTGTGACTACGATGGCAACAACTACTAATTTTGTGTCGCTGGGTCATCTGGTCTCGTTTGTTCTGCCAGAGGGTGAGCCTAGTACAGACAAAATCAGTAAGAAGTCATTTGATAAAAAGTATATTTATTTTATGAGTGAATAAAGGCGAAACTTATAAATATAAGTAATAGATAACCCTCTCCTTTTTTCCCTTTAAACATGGACTATTCAGGACTATTTTGAGTATCATTTCGGGAAAACTTCAAAATCATTTCGAGACTGTTTCGGTGCAATTTTGGGGTAGTTGAAACATCCTTTCGCGTACATTTCGAGATTTTTTTAGGCATCGTTTCGGAATGATTTTAGGATATTTTCAAGACTACTTTGAAACCATTTCGGGACAGTTACCTACAAGATCACTTCAGGATCATTTCTATTTTTCAAGATAGTATTGAGATTATTTTACGATCCCGTAACTGTCCCGAAATCGTTTGAAGCCCCATTAATGTCCCGAAACAGCCTCGAAATGGTTTTGAAGTTTTCGCAAAATGATACCTAAAATAATCCTGCTTCTTAACGATAAGTCCATGTTTCATGTGAAAAATTATGAGGCCAGCCATTACTGCCGTTTTTACTGCACTTTTACGGATTTGTTTATAAGTTTCTCTTTTATTAAACGGTTTTATTTAGCTTGACTTGACAGGCTGGTTGGTTGGATGGCTGGCACGAATTTTGTAATTGAAATTTAAGTAACTTCCCGATAAGCTACAAGCTTGAAACTTGGAATATAGTTCAGAACCCGATGACAATGCAATAATAACAAAAAATTGCCGCTAGGTGGCGCAAGGATCGAGATATTCACAAAAATCGTATTTGTGGTCCGATTTGGTTCATATTTGGAACACATAATACATACGAGAATAGAAATCGACCTATGAAAAAACCGCCGTTAGGTGGCGCAAGGATCGAGATGTTCACAAAAATCGTATTTGTGATCCGATCTGGCTCATATTTGGAACACATAATACTTATAAGAAGAGAAAGCGACCTATGAAAAAATAGCCGCTAGGTGGCGCAAGGATCGAGATATTCACAAAAATCGTATTTGTGATCCGATTTGGCTCATATTTGGAACACATAATACATACAAGAATAGAAAGCGATCTATGAAAAAAAATTGCCGCGAGGTGGCGCAAAGATGGAGATATTCAAAAAAATCGTATTTGTGGGCCGATTTGGTCCATATTTGGAACACATAATACATGCATGAACGGAAAGCGACATATAAAAAAAATCTATGCTAGGTCGCGCAAGGATCGAGATATTCAAGAAAATCGTATTTGTAGTCTGATCTGGCTCATATTTGGAACACATAATACATATAAGAATAGAAAGCGACCTATGAAAAAATGGCCGCTAGGTGGCGCAAAGATGGAGATATTCAAAAAAATCATATTTGTGGCCGATTTGGTCCATATTTGGAACACATAATACATGCATGAGTGGAAAGCGACCTATGATGTCCGATTTGGCTCATATTTGGAACAAATATTACATACAGTGCGGTAGAAGTGACATCAAAATATTTTGGAGTTGGAGGAGGGACAAGCATACGTGGCGCAGAGTCGAGTAAAGTCTTTGGAAGGATTATGTATTGAGGACTTAGATTGTAACAAATTGTCAGATAAGAGTCCTTGTAATAATGAATCACTAAATGAACTAAATAGAATAAGAAATAATAGACAATTAAATAAAGACTAAAAACTTTAAAATAAAATAATTAAAAAAAAAATGTTTAGTTAAACGGTTTTCTTGAAAACAATACTTACATTAAGTAATAATAATACTAAAAGCTAGAAAATAATTAGGTAGGTCCTAGGTACTAGTCATCACACTCCTCATCAATCTAGGGCGTTGATCAGACAATTAAATAAAAGCGTTGGACGCGCCAAATTTCTATTGATTGTCATATATAAGACCAACTGAACTTTAATCAGGTTATGCTACGCCTCACATTTTTAGAAATTTCACGCGCCCAACGCTTTTATTTAATTGTCTGATCAACGCCCCAGATTGATGAGGAGTGTGATGACTAGTACCTAGGACGTACCTAATTATTTTATAGCTTTTAGAATTATTATTACTTCATGTAAGTATTGTTTTCCATAAAACCGGTTAACTAAAAAAATTGTTTTTAATTATTTTATTCGGTCTTAAAATAAATACAATTGTTATCGCCTGCCGTTCATATATTTGAACAAATTTTTGTATGATTTTTTTTTTCATTTTATCACTTTGCAGAACGTGACTTGCCCCCCTGGTCATGTGTTTTCACCCACAATGATCTCGAAGCGAGTAATTGAATAATTTAGACAAACGAAAATAGCAGCTAAATTTGCCTTTTTTAATTGACAAACAACAATCTTCCATTGTTTCATTATGTAAGATAAGAAAAAAATCTAACGAATCGATGTACATATCGTTCATTTACTTCAATAGTGTCATAACTAAAAAAACATGACTTTTGAGTTAATTACATATAAACGTACCTAATAACATGATCTATGTTGTATAAAAAAATCTTTATGATCCGTTAAAAACTTACCACGTGCTAAACAAATGAAAATATGCTTTTATATGCGCAACATATGGCAGTTAAAACCTTTGAATGGCTCTCCTAAAAAATTGTGGTTTTTGAGTTATGACACTATTGAAGAGAAAAGTAAATTTTTTAACTTAAAGCCCCGGCGTACCTCAATACATACATATACATATGTACATTCTGTATGTTCCAAGCAAAACCGCTTATCTGATGGGTTTTAGAGAATGTCAAAAATACATCTTAGGCCTTGCGTTACCTTAAGGCTTTTTTATTGAGAAACTAGACGATAGTTGCTCGGAAATATTAAATAAGTTATTAGTTCCCATACTCAAAATGCCTTCGAATCGACACCGGCTTTTGTTAGCTGATATTTATTTAAACCGTAGTTCTTTGAATTCTATGTAGTCCTCACTGACCGGCCAGTTCAACCTAACCTCTATAAATCCTACGTTCAAATATCGATTTGATGCTTAGAGGTTTATATCTTTTCACCAGGCCTGACAGTATTATTTTACCATTGTGAAGATTTCGGCGGTTTTGCAATAGGGTGATATGCGATTTTACAAAAACATTGATACCCTGCCGGTAATATAAAACAGTGCTGTACATTGAGAAGCTTGCTCGTTGTCGAAGAAAGATGATCATATGGAGTTTAATTAACAGTAAAATTTATTCAAGTAAAAACAAGAAAAAAGAAAAAAATAAGGTGTCCAAGTGCGGTTAAAACCGAGAGTAATATACACATATGTGTATCTTGGCAAATCAGTTTGATCAGATTGATTTCCGCCATATCTTTCCTTTCAGAGAGGATGTAAGAAAAGGAGAGTTTTAACGTTAGAGCGACTGAGATATAGAAAACAAAATAATAAGCACCTTAAACCTTATCACTTATCTCCGAAGAAATATAAAATTTCTTATAAAATAACACTTTTTTCATCAATGCATCCAGGTTTTTTAGAAAAACTACGACACTTTTCCTAAGATTTGGATCACTGATGGCTAACAGTCTGGAAGAATGTACTGGCTATATATTTTTTTGAAAAACAGTAAAACTTTAGTTATTTTTCATCCATATAACTTAAGTATTCTAACCTTATCAAATGTAATTAAGTCCTAGAGACACATAAATCGCGGTTTAAGCAACTATCAAGAAGTGGCGCTCCCTCTCGCGTTGAATGAGTCCATTCGACTCAGATCAATGATATTTGATATATGGTGCATATAGGTTGGCGTCCGAAGAATGTTGTTGGCCATTGCCCTCATTTTCCCCCTCCAATAAAACAGTGTTTTCAAATCGTTTTATTCTTAAATAGTTATAACTATGGTTGTATTTTACCTAGACCAAAGGTTCAATGGTTTTTTATGTATATTTGGATCATATAGATTGAGGTCTAGGTACTTTTGGAATTTGGGGAGTTTCTCGGGATCATGTCAAGGTGATTTTCAAAATAGTTTCGTGACTATTTATTCCATATCATTTCGATATCGTTTAGGGATCATTTAATCTATTTCAGTACAATATACGGACTATTTCAGGATAATTTCACAATAATTTCGGAGTTGTTTTGGTTATATTCCCAAACCATTTCGAGATTATTTCGGAAGTTGCTTCGGATGATTTACAGACTTTTTTTGGGATATTCACATGGATATTTCGGCATCGTTTCAAAACCCGACTTTTATTCGGGTATTTTGGAGATATATCGGGATAGTTTATCTAGTGTTTTCGGGCTAATTTCGGCATTGTTTCGAAGCAGGCTAAGGGTTGTTCTCACAATAAATTCAGAATATTTTCGGGGGCATTTCAATATCACTTCGGACTATCTCCGGATAATTTCGGAACTGTTGTCAGTATAGTTTCGGCACTATTTCTTTATAGATTCGTAATTTTTTTGGGGAATTGTAAAAAAATTGTTCGGTACAGTGATCAATTCGTTGGTTCTGTCGATTTTTATTTTGCTATCACCAATTTCTAACAATTGTTTTGAAAACTCATGAGCAGCTGGATCATTTTGTAGGTGAATACGCATATTAATGTTCAGTGTCAATTTTTGTACATATCTCCAAAGAACTGATGACTTCAAACAGGCATTTATTTCAACAGCAGGAGTTGATCGAGGAATGACAGGCAATGTTTGTCGAAAATCCCCTGACAGTAATATCAAAGCACCACCAAAAGCTGTTGATTACCACGTAAATCTTGCATTGTTCGATTAAATGCTTCTAGTAATTTTTTATTCGCCATTCTACACTCATCCCATAAAATAATTGACGTTAATCGCAGAACTTTTGTCATAGCAGAATTTCTTGAAATATTGCAAGTTGGAGTTTCAATCACCTGTATATTCAATGGCAATTTTAATGCAGAGTGTGTTGTCCGACCACCTTCTAATAATGTAGCAGCAATTCCCGAAGATGCAAGTGCCAATGCAATTTTCTGTTCCGATCGAATAGTCGCTAAAATCAGTGATATAACGAACGTTTTGCCTGTACCACCAGGTGCATACAAGAAATATAATCCACCTGCATTATTGGAAATGGCTTGCATGATTGTGTCATATACAAGTTTTTGCTAAATATTCATTTTGGTTATATTCGATTGTACAAATAAACGCAAATCATTAGAATTAAATTCCAGCTCACGTTGCAATTCACGATCAAACAGATCATGCATCTCACGATTTGGTGCGATCATACACAATTGTACTAATGTTTTATTTGCACTCGTAGACACATATCTTCAATTATTATTATTCGTTGTACATTTCCAAATGAATGAAATGAATAGGAATAATGTTTATATTTGTTCCATAATTCAAGTGGATTTGATGGAATACATGTTGATAATATAATGGCAAATAGCATTCGTATTTGTTGAGGATGAGCCGAAATAGATGCATCATGAAGTGTTGAATCCCAATGTGCATCATCCTACAACAAATGAAAATGTTGGCATGCTTCACGGTATGTTTGGCACAAATGACCGTTGACTGTTCTCAATTCTTGAAATAATTTTGGGACATTCACGTTAACTAATAACAATCTCAAATAAAAACACTCAACGTTGTTTGGATGTACTGTATATATTCTCCCAAATGCATCTGTTTGAAAAATGCCAGGGTTCCTTGTTTACGTCTTTGAAATTTTTTCGAAGACACATTCCATGTGTGATACTGAGGCACTTCAGAATATAACAAAGTTATCGCAAATGTATCAGTTTCGCATAAAAGCTGTTAACGTAGTTGCTGGTGGTGGTGCTGCTCTTTCCAATACATTTGTTTCATTAAAATAAACACGTTGGACATTCTCAAGATGTACAGCCAAGTGAACAACCGCAGGATGTCCTTCGTGCATTGGAAACGACATAATCCTCCAGGAAGCTTCATTGCTACTAGTATAGCTCCCCATTTGATACTGAGTAATTTCATCATTTGTATTATCACCAGCAACATATACAAATTGCCATATCGCTTCCTTTGTTTACATACTTACAAATATATTTAATGGATTTGACAGAATTACAATATTCCACATTTATATGAGCATTGAATATTTTCGATAATAATGGGCAATACGGAACCACCCAACGATTATCAACTTCAACTTCCTGGTTATGCATTCTAATGGTTGCTGTTTTGCCATTATCATTAGGTGATCTACGTCGATACAACGGACATCCGTCATTGTCCGTTATTGTGTCTGAAGTAAATTGCCTTGGGTATCGTTTCGAACACTTTACATCAATCATACATGGTGAATTCACATTTAGTTCACCGCACGGTCCATGTATCATGTTTTTAACGACAACTGAGGATCAGCAGTGTGATCAGGAATTTCGGCTGATATAAGGTTATCGATTTGAACCGGAGTTATTTTATGTACCAGCCAAATTAGTATATGTGCGTGCGGCAATCCCCTTTTCTGCCATTCGATGAAGTACATATATGGTAGCCATCGTCACCTTTCCAATGCAATATTGGGTGTTGTAATGCGTCGTAACTACGATGAAGTTCCGAAACACGTTGCAATTGCTCATTTCTGCGATGAAGTATAATATCACGGGATTGAAACTGATCACCAAGAATTACAATTGTAACCTCATCAATTTTCGGTGCATTGAATCGCCTTTCGTGCTCTCCAAAGGGTGTTCTATCAGCCCTTATTACGATTTTGTGATTATCAGATGGCATACGATCGAGAGCAATTTTGAACAATTGAACTAATGCGTTATGCTGATGGAAAAACCTTTGTAGCTCACAAACAATTTCTCGTCTTGTATTTAAACCAATTGCACAACGTTGATTCAATTCACGATTTTCATCACCAATAAAATAAATTTGCAAAAATTTATAGTCAGCGTCGGGTATGGCAATAACGAACCAGCTTGATGATAAATTTGGCCCTGAATCTGCAACATGTATGCAATTTTAGGTATATGTTGCATAATAATTTTTAAAATTATAGAATACTTTTATGATTCAGATTGATTGGGACAATCCTGTTTAAGTATTTACCTTAAACGTCGGCATAAAATTATCTCTAATAAAGTTAGTAACACCAACAGAAGTAGTTTGAAATGCCGAATTGTATTGCTTAATATGACTCAGAAAGTGCTTCGAATTTTCAGAAGTCCCAAAAATTAATGAAGACAATGGTTCGGGTGGAGTTTTTAAGGCTGGCAATCTCACTTTGCCATTAGCACTACACATGCCGGCCGTTTCACCTGGAAATTTAGCCGCATCACAATGTGGACATATTGCGTCCATTATTCCAATATTTCCGTACATACTGTAATCAATCTGACTGTTGTAATTAAAAGCAGCACGCATAATTTCAGGTACAACAGATCTATTTCGTGCATTACGTTCACGCTGCGATGCATTAGCTTGTGCTCGTTCATCTGGAGTCTGCGATCGCCTTTGTAATGCCGCAGCATTTGCATGACGCGTTCGGCGACCTATATTTCCTCGTGTGGATCCTGGTATTTTTCTTTCAATTAAAAAAGAATAAATTAAATTTAAAAAAATGTCTACATTAATAGTGGTACACCATATGTTTTTTTAAATAAGGAAACACACATTGATTCGTGTAATTCACTTCAACAGTTCCTTACCGTTTTTTACTCGGAAATTCGCTTTGCGCTATATTTCTTCTTTTCACAAATCAAATTGTTACCTTTGATGAAGTTTTAGATGAAATGGCAAAGAAAAGCCGACGCATGCGCTTGAGTTTTTAATGTAACCTTTTTCATATCATATTCTAAATACACGTACTTTAATGTTAAAGCTAAAGACAACATTTTTTTTATTTATTTAACTGAAAAAAAAAAATCTAATTTTTCTTCGAGTTATGGCTCCCGAAACATAGAAAATTGCTTAGTCATAAAAGGGGAGGTGCCACGCCATTTTTTTAAATTTGAAGTTTTTCCTATTTATTGTTAATTGGGATAATTGATATAATGCTCTTTTTTGCAAAGATATAGCTTATTTTATTCGTCCACGACCCTTCTAAAAATCTTTTATGTAAAAGTGGGCGTGGTCCTTAACCCATTTCGTTAATTTTTCTTCAAGGCATTCCTTATAGTAAAGGCAAACTCTCTGCCGAATTTTGTTACGATAGGTTTAACGGTTTCTGATTTATGATAAATAATATTTGTAAAATTGATTTTATCACAAGTGGGCGGTGCCACGCCCATTTAAAAAAAAATTTCCAATATTTACTCAAGTTATCGTGCTAACGGACGGACGGACGGACGGACATGGCTCAATCAAATTTTTTTTCGATACTGATGATTTTGATATTTGGAAGTCTATATCTATCTCGATTCCTTTATACCTGTACAACCAACAGTTATCCAATCAAAGTTAATATACTCTGTGTACAAAGCACGCTGAGTATAAAAAGAAAAATGGTTTATGTTCTTAGAACTTTAAATTCACACTTTGACTTTGACAAAATGGTTCAGCTTAATTCCGGTCGTGCTACGCAGGGAGTGCTATATATTGTAACGAATTTAGAGGAATTCCGCTTATTTGATACCTTCTGCTAACGTTCGAATCGCTAAATTGTTGAATAAATCACTCCAATATTTAGTATTTAAAACTGGTATTTATTTAGATTACCTTAGGATTAGTATTTCACAACCAATAACGTGCTTAAATCAACTGATTACTCAGCTTGCGCTGCTTTTATACTCTCGGTTTACTCGTTCATCCATTTCTCCTAAGATCTAGTAATTTCGCGAAGCGTTGTAGCTCATGCTTGGTTAGTTACCAGCTATATTCATGTATATCTGTAGCCCACGCCTCTCCCATAGCCATATGCGTGTGTATGTGTGCGTAACTACTTCGGCTAATGACTACATATTTGTGTGTGTGAGATATCTTTTCGTCGCCTTCTACATAAGAGTGGCTGCTTTATTGTTGTTGTGCATTTATTTAGTAGCAGCTTAGTGATGCTAATATGCGTCACAATATTCTAAAACTTCGTAAAGCTCTTTTCCGTTTGAATATTCATGGAAGCGTGCCGTATAACGAGTTTTCCAAATATAAAAACGATTCCATAAATACATAACTTATAAATCCATTTGGGAGCAAGATAGCTGGATTTCAAAAAATGTTTCAACCGAGCAAACCACTTGTGATTGAATCCTGATCTGAATAGTTTGTTTCTTCACTTCGTAATAAAAACTAATTTCTTAAAGCATCACAATTTGTCGAAATTTTTTACTGTGGAAAGCAAAAATTAAAAATTTATACAAGTTCTCGCTCGTTATCGAGTTACGAAAAGCCATCTCTGTAACAATTCGATGAAATATTTTGCTGCTATTTTTGTGCACACAAGTGTTGTTTCAGCAGCGGACAGAAAAATAAAGGTGGCAATATTTATTGAACTTAGTGAGTTACTATACATTTTTTATGTTTGTTTGTTTAATGGTGTGTTCAATTTATACTTATTATTTCAGAATTCATGACCGGTTTATAATAATTGAATATTCAATTATTATGTTTTCTAAGAGAAACTGAAAAGAAAGAAATATTTACTAGCATATTGCGATGGTACTATTTCGTAAACCTCCACGTAATCATCATGATGCAATTTCGTAATGTTATCAAAGGTTTCGCCGAGACTCGAACCGCGAATCACACGGTGAAACTGCAGTTGCCTTAACCACTAGACTATCCTGCTTGAATATTCAATTATTATAAGCCGGTGTTAAGCTTTTGAAATCTTAAATAATAAGTATACATTTTTTAAGAAAAAAACGCCTATGAATTTCGTAACTAAAGCTAAAGATAACCAAACTCAAAAACGTTTTCGAAGAAATATTAAATCAAAAAATTTAGTCCAACAAAGTACAAGGCCTATGTCTCTCAAAATTCGCACTGATTTTTGACAAGTTCAAAATTTACATAAAATTTTTTTGAGTATTCTAATTTTTCGAAAACGTTTTTGAGAATGGTTGGCAAAGTTTCAGTTACAAAATACAGGGAATTTTTTCTTAAAATATCGAAAATTACAAAAAAAAAAATGTATTTATGAATTTGAAAAAATTGTCTACTGCTTTTTCTCTGGTCACAGCTGTATTTGTAAAATTTGGTAAGGAATTCTACCTACATACATACATGTGTCTATTCCATACAACTTGCAAATCTTTTGTCAATCTTTAAATAAAAATCGCACACACTTTCATAAATATTGAAAGGTGAATTTTAGATCCAAAATTATTATCTGTGTTTTTCTTATCAACGAAAGTACCCAATACAATTTCTATCATTCGCTGGAAAAAAAAGAAGATATCATAAAAAAGTATACACGTGTGTATGTGCTTAATCTTTGTTCATAGCAAATATTTGCAAAAACTAAATTTTGTGATAGCTTTGGTTGCTCAAACGAGTTTTTTTCGTTGTTACTGCCAAACAAGAGAAGAAAACATAAGAAAGGCATTTAGTAATTTCGATTAAACTTTAATGTTTTTACTTATCAAATAAAAATTTAAGTAATAAACAAATAAAATCTAAATGCACTTAAAAATGCACAAACAACATTATCTAATTTTCGTATTATATACATTAATTAGCTGACATTTAGTCATTTAAAGTTAAAGCTGCGTTTTAATTGATGATATTTGAGCTTAAATACGAACTTAACCTTAACATATTTGCTATATAATAGTTTACAATGGCGTGCAAAAGTATAAAAGGCACATTTTTTATATCTAACTTAAATAAAACTTAAAGAATTAATATTTAAACGTTCTGCTAAAGTCGCACAAGTCTTTAATTGATTTTCCAAGTATTGAATTCCACCAGCTGCATCTACTGCTTTCATATTCATGTCTTCTTTGTCGCCAGCGACTAATACGGGTTTTGATGGATCAGTCTAAAAAGAAGTAAAGGGGTGTTAATTTTATTTAAGTCAATCTGATTTAATGCAATTAAAAAGGTACTAGCCCGACCATCTCTGGAACGATTTAGTATGACCACATGAAACCTTCTAGGCCATACCGTCCTCCCATCCCCTAGATCCATGAGAAACTTGGAGAGCCTCGGATGTTAAAGAAACAAGATGCGCCACGTGTAAGTGAGGTTGAGGTTGTGTTGGAGAAGATATATATTGCGCTGGCAACCCATTGAAAAGGTTGCGCTACACAACCCCTTGAATCAATTTGGTATTTTAGTCGCCTCTTACCATATCATCACTTACGCAGTTCTTTTAATAAAACTTATTGAAAGGATTTTGACAAAAATGTTGATTTCGCGGTATTTGTATTAAATTTTAAAATTTTTTACATTAATTTTCTGCATGCTTTTTTATTTGATTTTAAGTTATTTTATTAACATTAATTTTATTTCATTTTAATTTATTTTGTTGCTTTCTTTTTTATTTAATTTTGATAAAACAAAAACAATTGTTATTTTGAGATGTTTTATTTAATTTTATTTCATTTTATCTTACTTTTATTTATTCGATTTAATTTTTTTTATTTTTTTATTTCATTTTTTTTTAATTTTATTTCACTTCATTTAATATTTTTATATTTGTGCTTATTTTGTTTTATTTTACTGTATTTTAATATTTAATACTTTCTAATTTAGATTTTATTTTTATTTACTTTACTTTATTTTTATATTTTTATTTTATTTTTATTTATCTTGTTCCATTGGCTTTTATTTTAAGTCGTTTTATTCCATTTTATGTTATTTATTATTGCTATATTTTATTTATTTTTTATTATTATATTCTTTATTTTTTAGTTATTTTATTTTACTTAATTGTATTTTATCTTATTTTATTTTGCTTTTTTATTTAACTTTTTATTTTATTTTTTATTATTTCATTTAATGTTATTTTATTTTACTTTATTTTTTTTCTTATTTTAATTTATTTTATCATAAATATTATACTATTTTATCTTATTTGATTTTACTTAATTTTTATCTTATTTTATTTTATCTAGTTTTTTTATGTTATATTATTTTATTATATTCCATTTTATTTTACTTTATTTTTTTCTTGTTTTATTCTATTTTATTTTATTACTTTTTTATTTTTTCTTTTATTTTATTTATTTTTGCAATTTTGTTTTCTCTTTTTTATTTTATGTTATTTCATTATATTCTGTTTTATTTTTAATTCATTTTTATTTCATTTTATTTAAATTTTTATAGTATTTTATTTTATTTTATTTTACACTTTTTGAATTTTATTTCTTATTTCAATTCATTTGATTTTATTATTTCATGTTTTTTATTTTATTTTCCTTTTATCTTATTTTATTTTTATTTTATGTTACTTGTTTTAAAATATTCCATTTAATTAAATTTTTTAGATTATTTTATTTCTTTTTACCTTACCCAGTTCTATTTTTTCTTGTTTTGATTTTTTTTATTACTTTTTTATTTTATGTTTTTTCTAATTTTTTTATATTGTTTTCTCTGTTTTATTCTTTTCTTATTTTGTTTTATTTAATATTATTATTTTTATTTATTTTATTTCACTTCATTTATTATTTTATTTTTATTTTCTTTTAGTTTATATAATTTGATTTAATGTTATACTACATATTCTCTATTTAAGTTTTTTTTCCTCTCTTAATGTTCTTTCGTTTTATAAAAAATGTACTTTTTTGGATTTTAATTATTATTTTTTTTTTGGTTTCATTATAAATATTTTTTTATTTTTATTTTTTTTTACACATTAAGTTTTATTTCAATTTACTTTCATTGCTTATGCCAATATGACAATACTTTATTTTCTTGTATTTTTCTTGTATTTTTTCCTCAATTTTTTGCGCATATTCCAAAAAACAAGGAAAGTACAAGAAAAATATAATCTAGTTTGTTAAAAAACAAATGAGTCATTAGTATTTCGTTAGGCTATTGTGACATTCGGCTGTTTTTTTTTTTTTTTTTTGTATTTTTTTTTTTTAACAATCAAAAATTAATTTTTTGGAAAAATTTGTGCATAAATACAAAACGAAAATCAACGTGCTGGGGAAGTCATTTAAGCCAACAAGGAATCCATTATTTTTCCGTATTATTTTCTTTTATTTTATTGTGAAAATATTTGACGAAAAATAAAGTTTTAAAAATGTGTAACATGTCTCGGTCATTTATTTTGTGCGTTATGTTGGTCTCGTCTTCGCATATGAGTTATTGTTATTGTAATTTACTTTTCCAATAAAGTTTCGTCACTTTTTCTAGCTAAGAATCAAAGACAAAATAAAGTAGTGTCATATAGGTATTACTAGCTTAAATTATTTTAAAACTAAGTTAATGGAGTTCAAATTTTCGTGCGTTTGCAATCTTAAATTTTAATTTTTTTGAATTTACATATTTTAACATTTCTAGATTTCAAAGAGGAAAGGATAAACGACAGCTTTTGTTGTTGCTTTTTTTGCAATGACGTGCACAACAGTGTATTTTGTTAGTATATTTTTAAAATTAGACTACAAGAGTTTGCAATTGCAATGATGCTAAACCATTTCCACGAAATTCTGAACTCCCTTAAGATTTGATGCTTTTGCACGTGTGATGATATGATGTTCGTCTTCTCACTTTTCGTTTTAACATTTATTCAAGTGTTTCTTCCCTCAAACTTACCGGTTCACAGCCCCTTAGTCGTCCATTGAAGTCAACCATGCGATCTTCGAAACCAGGCGCAAAACATTTGGGATCAACAGCAATAAAAACCTGCCCCAAATCAGCTGCCGTATTCGCGCCTGTATGCGTCCATTTGCGCACCTTTGTCGAGTAATTAGCACCAGCAGCAACACCCGAAATAATATCCACCATAGCACCCAATCCATATCCCTTGTAACCAGATGTAACTTCAGCACCACCAATTGGCATTAAACAGCCCGTATTGAAAGCTAGCTCCGGATCATTTGTTTGCTTACCAGTTGGATCTTGCGCCCAACCATCGGGCAATGGTTCACCTTTGCGACGTTGTATTTCGATTTTACCTACGGCAACCGCGGTCGTAGCCATATCCAATAAGAATTTATCCTCTTTTGCGGGAGCACCAAATGATATGGGATTTGTGCCCAATGCTGCCTCTTTCGAACGTGTGGGTGCCATTAGTGGTGATGTATTCGTTGCAGTTAAACCCATTAAACCTTCCTTCAATGCGCGCAATACATACCACGATGCAATGCCATAGTGATTCGAACCTTTGGCGCATACCCAACCAACACCAACCGTTTTTGCTTTTTTAATAGCCAAATCCATACAAAAATTACCAACAACTACACCCAAGCCATTACGTCCATCCACCCAAGCTGTGGCTAGTGTCTCTTTGAGTATTTGTGGTATGGCAGCGCCATCTGTTGAATTGATCGTCAAATCATTAATATACATTTCGAGACGATTCATGCCATGACTGAAATGACCACGATAATCAGCAGCTACTAGGAGATCGGCCATAGCCTCAGCGTGATCTTTAGGCACATTTACAGCTAGAAAACAATCGGTCATAAAGCGTTTAGATTCCGCTACCGGCACGAGTTTAGATTGTTGAGGAGTTGACATTTTTCGATGCGAAATCGTGTGAATGTCTAAAAAAAGCGTTTGTGAATAAGTAAGAAGCTGGCAGAACACGCGTTTAGACTATTGATTTGGAAAATAAAAAAAATAATACAAAGAACAACGGCAGTGTAATAAAACGACGAGACTGTCGCGCTTGACTGTCCGCAAATGAATGAGCATTGTTGGGTGGTGACTTTTATCTCGTAAATAAAATTTAGCATTTCATGTAGATAAGTGCAAGTGCGGGTGACTTACAAGTAAACGAGGACGCAAAATTTAAATGAATTAGACATATGTACGTAAGTACGTACAGACACATATGTATATGCATTATCATAAAATAAACGCCGTTCTACTGGAACCATTATTTATTCGTTGGCAGCTTTGTTTTTCTTATCAGGCAGTCAAATATTTAAAAAACAAGTAAAGGTGTCTAATTTCAGGTGTAACCGAACATATACTCAGCGTGAACTTTAATTGTATATTTCATTTTAGATAAATTACTTTTCTACATAACACGTGGCACCGCGCGTTTAAAAAAAAATGTCTCCATTTCCTCTTACGATAAAACTTGATAAGTGAAATATCATTGATTCAAAACTATCTTTTGCTAAGTTATTGCTTATTATTCTAGTCTACGACCCTTTTAAAAATCTTTTATAATAAAGTGGGCATGGTCTTTAACCGATCCTGTCCATTTGTTCTAGAAATATTTCCTGCTATAGGGAAAATTTATGTACCCAATTTTATTACGATCCGTTAATTTTTCTTCGAGTTATGGCTCCCGAAACATAGAAATTTGCTTAGTCGTAAAAGCGGCGGAGCCACGCCTATTTTTTAAAATTTGAAGTTTTTACTAATTATTGTTATAAATCCATTTGGGAAATGAAATACCATTGATATAAAGCTCTTTTTTGCAAGATATAGCTTATTTAATTCGACCACGACCCCTTTAAAAATCTTTTATATAAAAGAGGGCAGCATTCCTTATTAGTAAAGGCAACCTCTCTGCCGAATTTTGTTACGATAGGTTTAACGATTTTTGATTTATTATTAATAATATTTGTAAAATTCATTATATCACAAGTGGACGGTGCCACGCCCATTTAAAAAAAAATTTCAAATTTTTATCACGAGTCTCAATATCAGTTCTCATGTCAAATTTCAACATTCTAGGTGTATTCTTTACTAAATAATCAGGTTTTTTGTGTTTTCCAAAACGTTATATGTATATATAAAAAGTGGGCGTGGTTATCATCCGATTTCGCTCATTTTCAATACCAATCCAGATAAGCTCGTGTACCAAATTTGGTGCAGATATCTCAATATTTACTCAAGTTATCGTGTTAACGGACGGACGGACGGACTCAATCAAATTTTTTTCGATACTGAGGATCTTGATATATGGAAGTCTATACCTATTTCGATTCCTTTATACCTTTACAACCAACCGTTATCCAATCAAAGTTAATATACTCTGTGTGCAAAGCAAGCTGAGTATAAAAAAATGCAATGTTGACAAAACACCCGAAACAAGCGGCAAGTCGGTTTGTGCAAATATACTAAGTACTTATGCATGTTTGTACATATATACATATTCTATACATATTCCACGCTTAGATCTAATAATGAACTAACTCAAATCTGGAGTATTGAAGATTTGCATACAACCAAGTTATTTAATCCAGTACCGATAGATCTGTGTCATCGATTCAATAATTTCTCTCCGTGAAATGACTCAGTGAAAACTACTGAGAAAATACTTAGTAAAAACTCGGCTGCTACCGAAAACTTTTCCAAATACGCTCAAAAAATCTATCTCTCACTCTCAATCTTTTCTCTTTCACGTCCTGTCTTTCCCTTCTTCTCCCCTCCTCTCTTCCTTTCTTCCCAACTACATATCTTTCAAGCTTTCCTTCACCCTTCCTTTCTATCACAGTTACGTCCCTCACCCTTTTATCCCTTAATCAACTGCTTATCCTCTTATTTCCCATTCGTCTCTGTCCTTTTTACCTCAGCCTCACGTCTTTCTTTTTTCGGCACGTGAGGAATGTGAATGATGGCTGGACGATGAAGCTATAGATTTTTACTGGCCAGTCATTTTCTTGACGTTCCGGCTGCGCAGGAACTTTACTTGCATCAAGGCAATTTTTAGCACTGCTGTAATGCCTGTCATCATCCTGCGAGAAATCCAACATGTGTAAGCTATTAATTATTTGAAGCCCTATAAGTCTCAGTGCCTGGATGGCATTACTCCTGCTTAACTTCGAAGGCCTTTAGGGGTTTTGCCGCTTGACGCCATAATTTGCACTAATTGTTTAGAACGACGCAATATGGCGAGATCCTGGAACACTATCAAAGTTACCTTCATTCCAAAGGTCGGTATTAGCTCTCAATTATGATCTAAAGATTTTAGGTCAATCAGTCTATTGTCTGTACTCTAAAAACGTTTGAGCCCCAGATTGATCTATACGGGACGGGATTTCTCGGGGGTTGCTGTCGGAATCGAACTATCTTTGGGTCAATTCTAGATATTGAAGGGGCTTTTAACAATGTCTTGCCTGGGGGCATCGAAAAAGATATGGTTGGTTTGCTGTGGATTCGAGGGACTCTGGTGCAATTCATTAACAAACTTTCGTGCAACAGAACTGTTGCAGCAGAATGGAAGGGAGCCACAATCGAGAAATAGATGCTCAATGGCACGCCACACGGAGGGTTCTGTCTCTTCTAGAGATATAAGTCAGTGACAGGCTAGTGGTTCGTTTGCAGCTACCATGTGCAATGTTTAATAGAACTATCTAGATATGGAGAATAAGTGAACCGTGTCATGTGGTCTGACCATCGGCAAGAACTGGGACCTATCGCCAAAGGTGGTGTACTGAATTTGAGAGATATTAGTCAAGCCCGTTGTGGTGTGATGGTAGAGTTCTCCGCCTACCAAACCGAAGAGCCTGGGTTCAGGCCCGGGCAAAGCAACATCAAAATTTTGGAAACAAGTTTTTTTCAATTAGAAGAACATTTTTCTAAGCCCCTCGCCCCTCGGCAGTGTTTGACGAGTGTATTTCTGCCATGAAAAGCTCTTAGTGAAAACACACCATTCGGAGTCGGCATAAAACAAGTAGGTGCCGTCCCGCCAATTTGTAGGAAGAATTCAAAAAAGGAGCACGACGCAAATTGGAATAGAAGCTCGGCCTAAAATCTCTTCGGAGGTTATCGCGACTTACATTTATTTTTTGTTTTTTAGTCAAGCCAATACTCCTATGGGCTGTTTATATGGTAAAATGTACTGGATACAGCGATCATTACCAAAATCCTGGTGTCAGTACGGTGAACGGCGCTGATTGGGAGAAATATATCGCTCTGAATGTTATGCTGTGAACACATTTGATGGGATTTTGCGGCCAAGGCGGCTGCGGCCAGGGGGAAATGAGATCTTTGATCTTGGGAACTTTATCATTCTTACCAACTTCGACTCAATTCCAGACAGAACAGATTATTGCGTTCCGACAATTGCTCTCTGAGGTGGCTTCAACATTTTCCTCAAAAGGGGAATGGGGTGAGCGACCTACTTGGAGCAGGGGACCAGCTAACTACTTAGTTTACGGAAGGGTGGAAGTTGGAAAGAAAGGTTGGCGACGGGGTCTGTGCTGGACTGTGGTACAATCGAAATTGATCTTGAAATGCATGACCACACTTGCGATTGCTTCAAATTATTTCAAGTTAGGGTTTTCTGAGTTCTGGGGTATAGTAATATCCCAGGCAACTATCACGCTTATACCCAGTAAGTGAAGTTCTGGAGTGAATTCAGAAGTTCCGTTGGCCATCGAAACTGCTAGGCAAATGCTAAATTTATACATAGCCTTGTAGGGTAACGAAATACTTCTGGCCGAAAGTGAATTACTGGTGATCTGCCAAAATCATTGGGCTCACTAAATCTTATTTATTCTTGGTGTTTGAAGTTCTGATGGGCATCTGTCCAATAGAAGACTCTTTCTGCTGCAGCTGCATTGGGGAAGTGAAGTCATTAAGTCACTTTATGCTTGACTGTTTAGTTTTTTCTAGGCGAAAGTCGTTTACTTCGGATCTTCGGAGTATTTATGCAAGGTCGAGCTCAGTCATATTGGCTACACAGTGTTTCTTCAATTAATTAAAGCTTACGTCAAGTTTACTTTATGTAAATATATGGTAAAAGCTTAATGCAGACTAGGTAAGTTTCTACCACCGTTTGACCGCCGCACAGCCCAACTCCACCTAACCTTGCCTCTCCTACTCCCTCTTACACCATCTCTGTTTTGACATCTGCGGCTATCTCTACCTGGCTCTACGTTCTTCCCGACATTGGAGATCAACGCTCTATCCTAGCACTTCGTATCTATTCTATATCGCTCCGTAATGGTCACTCTTAATACATTTGAAATATAAAAGCTCAACTTTAGTTCGAGAAAAGCATAACAACAATAAATTACAATTTGGCACATTATACCTCAAAAAACTTTACCCGGCTTTTTTTCTTAATTTTGTGAGTACTTGTTTTAATATTACATACAAATGTATGGAATTTAAAGTTTTAATGCCGAGTTCGAAGCATTTATATGGCAACAGTATACTTCGTGAAATTCACTAAAAATGCAATTTGAACTTTGATCACTTTGAAACATTCCTTAACCGTCCCTAATGGGGACCAAAATTTATATGTTACAGTTTGAGGTCTTGGTATTATCGCTTGAAGAAGCGGCTCTTTTTAAGGACCACCCTAGTATACATGCATATATGAAAGTATCACCTTATGAGAGGAGTATCACCCTATCTCGGCATTCGTTCCGAAATCCTTCTATCCTCGCAAACTTTTGAAAAGTGCTAATGGAATTTTAGTGCAGGTTTGGTTCAAAAAGCCCTATCTCAGCATAAACTACTAAAAATACTGTGACGAATATTAGCATCACTAAGCTGCTACTAAATAAATGCACAACAATCATCAAGTCATCAGCCGAAGTAGTTACTCACACATACACACGCATATAGCTATAAACTACAAATATGCATGTACTCATATAACTAATTACCAAGCAGGAGATACAAGAGTTCTAGAAGGTGAAACGTCTAGACCTTTGGAGAAATATGCAAAGAAGCAACGGAGAGTATAAAAGCAGCGCAAGCTGAACAATCAGTTTAATCAGTTTTATTTAAACACGCTATCAGTTGCGAAGTGAAGTATAATTGTACTACCCCCAAATTAGTGTAATAAAGCCCATTTTGCAATACAGAATATTGGAGTGATTTATTCAACTGTTTACCGATTCGAACGTTAGCAGAAAGTTTAAAATAAGCAGAATTTCCCTAAATTCGTTACAATACATTTTGAGATAGGCCGTTCTTCAAACGAATTCTAAGATATAGAGTTTTGGAACGGTCACTTCCAATGAGGCGTCGATACATAAAACTTTCAGCACTTTCAGCGAACACATTTTTTTTTTTTTTTGATACGTTAAAAAACATGTTTCCATCAGTTGGGTGATAGAAAATTTATTCTATAAACGGCGAGTAGAGCCAACTGCCAAATGAAATAACTATCCTTAAATTTTAAGGAAAAGGAATTCTAAAATTGTTTTTGACAATATTAAGAGCAAAAAGGTAATCATTTCAAAATGTCAAACAGTCAGACAGCCGAATAAACACGTTGACCGAATGTAGCGAAAAAAATTAATGCACAGTAATTTTACGTAAAATCCCAACGGTTGAGTGGATCAAACATGTTCAATTGTGCGTTCAGAAAGTTATCACTCCACGATTGATCAACAATGTTGGCGGAAAGCGCCTATTAAATCTCATCAATCGGCTCACCAAAATAACGATCCACTGCAGCTCTAGTATTAACGAGTCTTTGCCTTCCAAACTGCATTTTCCCACTGCCCGTCAAACTGTTAAAATTTCTTTTAAAAACTGCAAATAACCAGCAAAGATGACCGTCGTCGACTTTTTCGTATAAATATTTGTGAAGTAAAGTTGACAAACAACACCACTGTGCATTGCTGACGGATCGTGAGGTCGATGACAACAAAGTCAACGAAGTCATTTTTTATTAAAAAGTTTCCTCTTTGAAGTATCTCTTATCATTAACAATTTGCTTTAGTAGCAATAAACAGAAGCGGCTGTGACAGTTATCACTTTAGTTGTTTTCTTGTTGTTGTTTTTTTAGCAGAGTAATCGAATCATTATGTTGATGTTTGACTAAAAGAGAGTGTGAAAAAATATTAAATAATAGTAACTGTGTGAATTATTTCATATGTGTTTGTATGTATTAAATAATTTAATTTGCATCGTATTGCAGCAAATGCAAGAGCATAAATATATGTATGTATATAGCTACTTTTGTCGATCGAAATTTATTATACATATTTAATTTTGTTTATAGGTATGACTGTCAATCACTTGCACTAACTTTTAGTTTAATAATATTATTTCTTTCATTAGTTTTACCATTCTAAAATCGTTCAAGAAAACGAAGAGAATTAATAATGAATACAATATTAGGGACGCAGTCTAACGGCCGCCTCTAGCTCTCATTGTCCACTGTCGGCTTGTTTCTAACAATTGTAGTACTACTACTAATCATTCAAGTAAATCAAGTTTGTATATAACTTAACATTAGGGTGTTCAAATTAGGGCAGCTTTTTTTCTACACGTTAATACTTTAGATTTTTTCAAAAAAACAACAATTTTTTCAACAACTTTGGCTTGTATAAAGTGACACAAAAAACAGATAATAGGAAAGAGATTGGTTTTAAGATACATAATTTGATTTTCTCTCCAATGCGCCCAAATTTCATCTCAAACTATATAATCAATTTAATGTAACCCCACAGTCAAGTGTAATTAAAAAAAATGGCCGCCATTTCCATTTCTCAACTTATAGGTGTCTATCGTTCAGTAGCATAGAACTGGGGAGAATTCGCCTTTATCTGATAAAGCCCCGCCACATAAGCAGTTTTTTATAGATGCGTTTTACTCAATCTTATGCATTATGAGTAGATTGCACGTATTTTTATGGACGTGGAAAAGTGGCCAACTCCCAATTTTTCTTGCAAGCAAAGCATAAGAAGAATTTGAGATTTGCTTTGCCTAAGGTTACGTTAGGTTGAACTGGCCGGTCCATGAGGACCTCACATAGACTGATTGAGCCCGTAGTGTTACCAGAAGATTGTTTTAACGACCAACTGAAAACCCTGCTTTGCCTAAGGGTGCAAGTAAAATTATTTTTCAGTATCGGTTGGTAACTTTTCTAACATTTTTCGCAATTAAAAACTGCAATATAACAATCGAATACGACACAAAATATGTTAGCAAGTAGAGCCTACGACTTCTCGAACTTGTTCGAGAAGAGATTTTTCGCGAGTCTCGCCTTCTCGCGAGATTCTCGAAATACTCGTAATACTCTCGAGCTTCTGGACTTTCAATTCTCGCGAGATTCTCGAATCTCGAATTACTAGTAAGGCTCGCGAGCTTCTCGACATTCAATTTAATCGATTCATTGGCTGTTTTATATAGAGCTTACGATTTCATCTGGAGCACAAGCGAACATTTCCACAAAACCACAACTAAAAAACACCCAAATGTATAGAATATTGCCAATGCAGCGACTGAATTGAAAGTCGAGAAGCTCGCGAGTATTACGAGTATTTCGAGATTCGAGAATCTCGCGAGAAGCCGTGTTCTCGATGTCTCGTTAAAAAAACAAAATATTGTCAAAAAAATTATATCTATAATAAATATGTCATTATTAAATGCCATTGAAACGCAATGTAATCAAAAACAAAAAAAAAAAATGTACAAGTAAAAATACCAAGTGTATACATATTGTCCATACATCAAATAAGTATATATCGAGAAGCTCGAGAGTATTACGAGTACTTCGGAACACGAGAATCTCGCGAAAGTCGAGTTCTCGATTTCTCGGGTCTCGAAAATCTCGCTTGTGATCGAGAAGAAATCGTAAGCTCTATTAGCAAGTATTTTTGTTGTATAGGGCGAATGTTTATAAGAGTGCTTCGCGAAATTTGGTATGTGAATGGGCAATGCTAGAAAAACTTCAATTGCCAAGTCTGAATTTCCTTCATATTTATAAACGCAACATCTTGGTTGATTGTGGCGATGTTACTGGAATGCATAAGCTTGTTGAACGGATCTATACAAAAATTTCATTGTGCCGCGGCCTTTAATTGGTCTAAGGAAACATTTACTGGCTTGTTGGCGTAGAGGGATCAACGTGGTCATACTAAATCGTTCCCGAGATGGTCGAAATACTGCCTTTATGGTGCTTGTTACCGGAACGTACTGGGTCTACATATATCCGGCAAAGGATCATGAACCCCGATAACACTCCCCTAACCTTGAGGGTGTCCTTATCGCTACAATAAAAACAACAACATTAACTAAAATTAGGCAGATTTTTTGTTATTTTCTATAATTTTTCCTTCGGAACTTTGCTTTTTATCTCTAAGGTATTCGTGTTTCAATTATTATTGACAAATATCATCTTAAAATGACACACCCTAATGTACATATGTGTGTATAATGAACCTTTCGTTTAAAACGTTTGCCATGGCGAACTGTTGAGAGAGAATTTGCTTGGTACCTACAACCCTAGCCTCACTACTCGAACATTCTCTTTGTTTATTATGCTCTTGGGTAATTCCGCGCTAAGTACATATTTAGCATTTAAATATTTTTTATTGACCATTTTGTACTAGTGAAAAGTCAAGAGAATTCGCACAATCGGCATCTGAGTATACCTACATATGTAAATAGTATTATTGTATAGAAAGGAAAATATATTATATAAACATGCCCTTATATGTATGTGTATGTATGTAATACATTAGACCGATTCTGTTAACTCATTACCTAATAAACAGGTGAGCTGGTTTAGGGGCCGCCTTGGTGTGTTGGTAGCATGCTCCGCCTACCACACCGAAGATTGTGTGCTCAATTCCCGGTCAAAGAGACATCGGAAATTTAGAAAAAAATTTTTTCAATTAGACAAAAAGTATTTCTTAGCGTGGTCACCCTAGGTAGTGAATTGGCAAACACTCCGAGTGTATTTTTGCCATAAAAATCTTCTTAGTGGAAATTAATCTGCCTTGCTGAAGGCGCCTGGAGTCGACATAAAATATGTAGGTTCCATTCCGCCAGTTTGTCGGAAAAATTAAAAGGAGCACGACGCAAATTGGAAAAGAAACGCGGTCTATAATCTGTTCGGAAGTTATCGTGCTTTGCATTTTATTTTTAGTTTATTATTTAATTATTTCCAAAAATATTTTCATATGTTTTACAAATGATTATTAAATGTTTGGAAATTCGTACATTTACAATAAATTTCCAAGCAAAGTTTTAAGGTTTCACTTTCGTTTATCTTATAATAGGACATCTACGCTCAACAATGCTTATAGTGAACAGTCTGCAAACCTTTTTATACTCAGCGTGCTTTACACACAGAGTATATTAACTTTTATTGGATAGCGGTTGGTTGTACAGGTATAAAGGAATCGAGATAGATATAGACTTCCATATATTAAAATCATCAGTATCGAAAAAAATTTGATTGAGCCATGTCCGTCCGTCCGTCTGTCCGTTAACACGATAACTTGAGTAAATATTGAGATATCTTCATCAAATTTGTACACGAGCTTATCTGCATAAGAGATTGGTATTGAAAATGAGCGAAATCGGATGATAACCACGCCCACTTTTTATATATATTTAACATTTTGGAAAACACAAAAAACCTGATTATTTAGTAAATTATACACCTGGAATGTAGAAATTTAACGTGTGGACTGATATTGAGACTCTTGATAAAAATTTGAAAAATTTTTTTAAAATGGGCGTGGCACCGCCCACTTGAGATAAAATCAAGTTTACAAATATTAATCATAAATCAAAAATGCTTCAACCTATCGTAACAGAATTCGGCAGAGAGGTTGCCTTTACTATAAGGAATGCTTTGAAGAAAAATTTACGAAATGGGTTAAGGACCACGCCCACTTTTATATAAAATATTTTTAGAAGGGTCGTGGACGAAGAAAATAAGCTATATATTTGCAAAAAAGGGCTTTACATCAATGGTATTTCATTTCCCAATTGGATTTATAACAAAAAAAAGGAAAAACTTTTATGACTAAGCAATTTTCTGTGTTTCGGGAGCCATAACTCGAAGAAAAATTAACGGATCATAATAAAATTGGGTACACAAATTTTCGCTATAGCAGGAAATATTTCTAGAAAAAATGGACGAGATCGGTTAAAGGCCACGCCCACTTTTATATAAAGGATTTTTAAAAGGGTCGTAGATGAAAATATAAGCTATATCTTAGCGAAAAAGAGCTTTGAATCAATGATATTTCACTTATTAAGTTTTATTATAAGACGAAATGGTGAGAAATTTTTTTTTAAACGGAGTGCCACGTGTTATGTAGAAAAGTAATTTATCTGAAATGAAATGTACAATTGAAGCTCACGCTGAGTATATAATGTTCGGTTACACCCGAACTTAGACACCTTTACTTGTTTACGTTAGGTTTGGATTGGTTTGGCTTTTAGTAAATTCTTTTGCTTTAGGAGATGCCGTTTGGAGTCGGTATGGAAGAAGCTGAAGCTATATCAAACTAAGCTACCATTATTCTTATTAATAAGCGCTTAGCCACATAATCAAGTTTTACACTGAGTTTTGGAGAAAAAATTTCAAATTTTTCAACGGTCAAATATATATACTTAAAACGAACATTTCTTACAGTGACTGTGGGCAGCATTTTATGAATATACCTACACAATTTGATTAAATTAATAAATACACTTATTAGAAAACTTCAATAATTGCGCATTTGTTGCAAATAAATATTTATTAAAAATACGTAGTTTAGTGCCTACCGGTTCATCAAGCACGACCTTAAATGGTGCAACATCTACCTAATAGCTAAAGCATTTAAGGCAATTGATTTTAGTTTGTTTTTCGTACTTGTTCCATAATTCTAAACAAATATTTATTTCATTTCTTTATCTCTTGGAAACAATTTTTTATTTAGATCGATTTTTTAAGCACAAACAAGCCAGCATTTATTGATTTATTTTGCTGCTGCACCTCAACTGCCAATTCGAAAACGCCCTCTATCGGTAAACTTTATAAAGCACCCTATCTCCGCCGTTTTTGAATAATTCTCTATTCAGAACGATATATCTAAAGATTTGTTTCAAAAACGCCGTATCTGAGCATAAGCTCAATATATTTGTCGCATGAAAAAAAAGCGTTTATGAAACAAAACCTGAGATAGTGCGCTGGGGGAAGCTGCCTGCCCAAAATACCGCCATCAGAACCACCACGTGTTGTCTTCTTATGTCCCCAGGACACCATCTACATAAAGAGGTGAGAATACTCCCCATAAGGGAGATACATGAAATGCTAACCAAACAGTTTCTGCTGATTACCCAGAAACCTCGGCATCCCAACAGAAATCTGATTGATGAGCATATACCGCCCAGGGGCTTAAGTAGTCATCTCCGTAAGCATTATGTGGAAATACGACACCTGGGAACACAGCCGTATGATGCTAAAAACACAAGCAAGTCCTCAGTGAACTCCACAAACAGGCGTCGGACCACCATGCCAGGGATTGCCCGGTGAATCCTGTACTCAAAGAACAATATCCAAAACTAGCAGAGGAGGAACGCACACTCCCTAGCGAAACGCGAGTCACTCTAGCTCAACTTCGATCTGGATACTGTAACAGGTTAAACTCCTACCTATCCAGAACCTACCTACCAGAGAACACCGGCATACAAAACATATGTCCTGCTTGTAATGTGTCCCCACATGACACCAACCATCTCTTTAACTGTATTGTGCAACCAACGTCTCGAACACTCCTCTCGTTATGGTCCACCCCTGTTGAAACAGGAAGTTTCCTTGGACTCTCGTTAGGGGACATTGATGACAATTTGTGATCGGTCGCACCTATTGGATGGGGCGAAGCACTGCTACAACAACAACAACAACAACATAGTGCGCTCTTCAACAAAATTCTGAGATAGGGTATTTCGAATATGCAGCCGAGATAGAGTGGTTTGCCAGTCAGACTTCCATATTTTGTATAAAAAAATTCGTAAGCATTTTTTTCCATAGCCGAGCTCAACTTGTTTAAAAGGGAGAACTTTCCTGGACTTCTTAGCTTTACAAACGAGTTGGATCGATTTGAGTAAAAATTTTCTAAAACCTCGGTTCCACCAAAGAAGCTTATAGTAAATGTATTTGGCTCATTGTATAACTTACTATCTTACCAGAAAGAAAATAATGCCGCTATTACTGTTTACAACTCAACCTAAAAAAGTTATGATTTGACAGATAAATCAATTTGTGGCGGAAATTCAAGCACTTGCAAGTGATTTTTTTATTAATAGCAAAATGGATATCAATTAAATAATGTTACGAATATTAGCAACACTAAGGGGTACTATGATCTCTAAGGCGATGCTAAGCAGTGACTTGTATGCACATCAATAGTTCAATCATTATGTCTACACATATGTATGTACGTACACGCAGCGGAGAAGAGACGCACAAACACATGCAGATATCTTATCTGAGATGCTCCCAAAAGTATGCAATTATAATTGTGGAAGTGTCGCTCACAAATACACGTGCATCTGTAGTTATAATTATATAGAAGTACTAAATTCTTGAAAAGCCTAGAACTATGCAACGAGGAAACCAGACAGTATAAAAGGCGGCGACAGTAGAGGCGCGACAATCAGTTTTATTTAAGAAGCTTTCTGGCGAGCAATAGCAGTGTTATTTTGAAAATCAGTTTCATTTAAGCTAACAATCAGTTTCATTTAAGCAAGCTATTGGTTGCGAAGTGTCAGTGTTATTGTGAAGTACCTTAATAAAGGCCATTTTGCATTATTAAATATTGGATTTATTTATTCAACAGTTTAGCGAAACGAACGTTAGTAGAAGGTTGCGAATAAGAGGATTTGCAGTAAATTCGTTACAATAATATTACATTTATTTTATAAGGACGAAAATTTTTTGACAAAATTGGAATGTTGCGAAAACGGAAATAATTCGCATGATCACTCCAATCCCTTGGAACTAACAAGCGCCAAGTAAGAAAACGTTTAAGTGACAAATGATGAGCTTCTAATGAAGTTATTTAGCTGAATTGTAAGTTTTTTTCGTTTAACTAAGGAAGAATATTGCTCGAGGGACGGCTGTACACCTATTTTAAAACTACACTCCCTGCTGACGGCAGCTATCAAAAATGCTGTGGAAATGATTTTAGTATTGGACTGGACAACATATACAGTTAATAAAGAGGTTTTAGATATTGAGGAGCATATTTGTGCGAAGTGGATTAAAACCCATGACTCCACAGCAAAGCGCTACAAAAACCGCATTTTACTCTAAAACAGGATTCCCAGGAGTAGTAGGTAGTATCGATGGGACTCACGTTCGCATAATTTCACCTATTTTGGCTGCATCCGAACTGCGCTTTGCCTCGTTCAACTTTGGGATGGCGCTCCAGAAGATCAAAAAGATGTTCAATGTAATCTTTGGTTGAAAACTTGTTTTTTCTATAAATTTGTACAAAATTGCTGATTATAAAGATTGTTTAAATAAATTTAAAAATGGTTTAATTACTCTATTTCCTTTTTCAAATTTTTTCAGGCAATGTTTTACCAGAAGGTCCATCATCTAATTTTTTTCAAAAAGTATCAAAGTTGGTATCAAAAGACACGTTTCGACATCCGTTTTATGAATCCGAAAGCGGAAATTAAACATTTTATTTATATCGAAAGATATTTACAAAAACGCATAGAATGGCCCCGAGAGGATCCGAAATATAAGGCACGAACCATAGTTTTTATGCACAGAACACCGTTCTGCGTTGTCGGCCTCCGGCCGCGATTTGTAAAAAATAACCCTTGTTGGGTCAAACACCTTTCTGCATTGGTGTGTGCAAAAAATCTGGCAAAATACAACTACATGAATATTTGAAACGAAATGATATGACAGAAATGAAATTTTAATTTTTGCTTTCGGATTCTAAAAACGGAGGTCGAAACGTGTCTTTTGATACCAACTTTGATACTTTTTGAAAAAAATTAGGTGACGAACCGTCTTGTAAAACGTTACCTTTTTTACAAACAACTGCAAAATTGTATGAGACAACTGCTACATAGTAATCAGTTGTCAGATTTTAATGTCTTTGACAATTACACCAACACAAGATTGTAAACGGTAATGCTACAAAAAGTTGTAAGACTAGACAACTTCAACCGACATTTTTTTTGAAAGGTTGAGTTGTAATCTGTAATATCAAATTGTAAAATTTCAACTGAAACATAGTTGAGTTGTAAACAGTAATAGGGGCATAAATCAATCACGAGTTAACTATACCCACAAAAGAGGGCTGCCTGAAATCGGTCTAGACAAAATCCGAAATTTTTCTTCCGAATTTGCATAAATTTTGTCATAGTCCCAAAATTATATATGTACATAATTTCCGAGTGAATACATAATTATTTCTCAAACATAAATAACCAGGTGGGATTTTCCCATCAGTTTATTGCTTCTTCTTGATATTGTAGAGATCAGCCTTGACAAATTGTGAGAGTTTCTTCATATTTGTTCTTATCTGAAAACCCCAAAATATTTCTTATCTGTATCTGGGAAAAACCTGAAATTTTTACCAACTAACACAATGACACAATTCAAGCGATATGCTTCTGCCCGCCGAGGTCAAGTGTTGTTATCAGTGGTGGAACCAAGGCATATTAATGTGTTTAGGCCCAATGCCTAACTTTTACCTGATTTTTTTCATATGTGGGGGTGGTTGTATGTGTGGCCTTTCCCCTCCTTAACACCAGAGGACTTTTTCGCGGCTTAGCGGTTGTCCTCAACGGGATAACCGGCCTCTTTTTCGATTGACCGCCAAGCAGTTCACATCGCCCAGGATCACCATCGTCAAGTTATACACAAAGGTAATATTGTATCCTCTTTTACATTTCCGCACACTCAAATTAAATATTATTTTATAACGAGGAATTCCTCTTTGTGTACTTATTTATTTCTTTTGAGCGAACCATCCACTCCAAGATCGACCCTTGTGCGCATACCCACTGCCGGTTTACGACGCACTCAGGCCGAACATTGGTCCTTCGAGCCGGATGGTCCTTACTCCCCGAAAAAGGAACTAAAAGCACCTACAAATTACAGTCCACAACGCAGCACAATTTTGCCTACTAGACAATTTGCCGAAGGATTTTGCCAAAAAAAAAAAAATTTATTTGCCACCAATTGCTGACAAGGAAAAACTTGGAGCCTTTATATTAGACAAATACCAGAGCCACAGCACATTTTGCCTACAAAAATTTGTTTGCCACAACACATATTAGCAGAGCCACCGGAGCCACAGCACAAAGAGAAGTAAGTTTATATTTCTTGCCACTTTTTTTTGAGTGTTGTTTTTTTTTTGCAAAATAAGGAAAAAAAAAACCGTGCAGTGCGCGAAAAATTGAAAGTAAAAGTGAAAACAGTGAAGTGATTTAGTGAGCACCACTTTATTTTTCTAATTTAAAGGTTAAATCACTCGGTTTGCTAGCCTTTATTTTCAGTCCTTGTGATTATCTGGTCTATCCCCCCACCAGTGGTAAGGTTTTCCAGACACAACACAAGGAAGAGGGCAACCTAACCTCACTTTCCGCACCATACTAAATAGGTTTTTGTTGTTTTTTTTGTACTTCACAAACACGAAATTAAGTTCACTGTAATTAATTAATCCGGTGCTCACTTCACTTTTTAAACACTTTTTACACTTTTTTGGCGCTTGTTTTGCAATATCGCACGCATTTTTTCACGTTCACCAAAATACACCCATTATTTGTGGAGGTGGCGAGTGGTCCCCTTTTTTGTTGTTGCCGCTGAGACAAAAAGACTGTAAATTAAACCTTTTTTCTGTTGTCGCTGCTGTGACAAAAAGTCCATAAAATAAACCCTTTTCGTTGTCGCTACCAAGACAAAAAGTCTGCAATAAACAAAATAAATAATAAACTCGAAGTTCAATAGTTTTTATTTAGGGCTGGGCAGGCATATTAACTCAGAAGAGTTCTATTTTTCTAATCGGAAATTTTCTCGTTAATAAACGTAAATAAAACAATGGAAACCTACATCCGTTTAGCAGAATCAATCGCAGAGTTTGATAAAGATTACAGCCTTATTCCGGAGAGCGACCATAGCAAACACACCCTTGCAATACAGCAGGGAGAGTTGCGGCTCTTGTGGAAGAAGGTAAAGTCTGCGTTTGATTCGCTATTGGGATCTGATGAGGTGTCAGCGGATGACGTTATGGCGATCAGAAAGAAGCAAAAGGCAGCATACGCAATCTACGTGCGATGTTCAGCGTCTATATCTGCTGAGGCAGAAAAATACAAGAAGGATGAAAAGAACGTCAACCCTGAGCAAGAACCTCATGGGCATAAAATTCGCCTCCCTGCTTGCGACACGGAAGTTTTTAAAGGGGATTATCTGTCTTGGCCAACTTTTCGCGACCTTTTCACGGCAATTTATATAAACAATTCCAGCTTGAAAGGGGTGGAAAAGTTATTCCATCTCAACAACAAAACGCAGGGCGAAGCAAAAGATATCGTTAAAAAATGCCCCCTCACAAATGAAGGTTTCGAGATGGCCTGGAAAAACTTGTGTGAAAGATACGAAAACAAACGTATCTTAGTTAACACACAACTACAAATTTTATTTAACTTAAAAAAGGTAGAAAGTGAGTGTGGCAGTTCAATAAAAAAGCTGCAAAATGATATAAATAATTGTATTTCGTCCCTCAAATGCCACAAAATTGACACTTCCAATTGGGATGCAATCCTGACCTATCTATGCTCAACCAAGTTACCAGAGAGCACGCTGGCTCTTTGGGAGCAAAGTATAGACCATAAAATGGACATATCCAAGTGGGAGGATATGGATAAATTCCTGTCTAATCGGTTTCAGACACTTGAAACAGTGTCTGGTTTTACAGGGCATGCCACTTCGAAAGTGCAAAAACCAAACGCGTCGCGACAATCAACGGAAACCCCTACGAAAAGACTTGGTGCTTTTCAAACGAAAGTATCCAAGCAAACAATAAAATCAATTTGTAAAATGTGTAAATCCCCTGAACACAGATTACGCAACTGTTCACGCTTCTGCGACTTAACCCCAGTAGAAAGGATTAAATTTATAAAATCCACAAGTGGCTGCCTGAATTGCTTATTCCCAGGACACACCGTGACGAAGTGCACCAGTTCCTACAACTGTTCCAAATGCCACTCTCGTCACCACACGCTCCTGCATGTGGATACATCTCAGCACACGGCTGTACGCAATCCTTTCAAAGATGCGGATAATAGCCCAACAACTTCGGCACAGGCGCGACAACCTGCGAACCAGAATGTAAAATCCTGTCATGCCAATTCCAGCACAGGCGTGCTATTAGGAACTGCTCGCGTACACATTCGCCATAATGGTACCGACTTCTCCGCACGGGCATTAATTGATTCAGGGTCTGAATGTTCCTTTATAACTGAAAGACTGAAACGCAGAATCAATTTGCCAGCGAGAAAAATGCATGCCCAAGTTTCAGGCATCACAAATTCGGTGTCAGCCCAGGTGAAAGAAGCATCCAAAATTGAATTACGTTCACCAGTGGATGCCTGCTTCAGCCTGACTACACCCGTTCTAGTCCTAGCCAAACTCACTGGGAATCTTCCATCCTGCCATATCAACGTCATGACTATGCAGGCATTCCCAGACTTGGTTTTGGCAGACAAGAGGTTCTACATCAACGAAGATGTAGACCTCATACTTGGAGGAGACATATATCCCCAAATTATACTGAGTGGTCTGAAAAAGAATGTACTAAATACACTTTTGGCCCAAGAGACAGTGTTTGGTTGGATACTAACCGGTCGCATCGAAGCACCGAGTCCAACGAAGAGCATCATGTCATTCTACAACGAGGTTGCGTTAGACAATCAATTAAAAGCTTTCTGGGAGGTAGAAAATGTGCCCAAAAATAAAATGCTTAATGAAGAAGAAAGGTATTGTGAACAATTATTTAAGGACACAACAAAACGTGATGAAAGTGGAAGATATACAGTCTCGCTACCATTCAGGCAGGATTACCCTGAGAAGATTGCATTAGGACCGTCTCTAAAGCGCGCATGTTCACAATTCTTCAGAAATGAGGGGCGATTACTGAAAAACCAAGAGTTAGGGAAAGAGTATGTTCGGGTGTTATCCGAATACGAAACGCTTGGACATATGAGAAAAATTAAAAATAATGTACCATCCGACGATTCGGATAATTATTTCCTGCCCCACCACGCCGTTGTAAAGGCGGAAAGTACCACTACCAAGGTGCGCGTCGTCTTCAACGCGTCAAGTCCGACAGCAAATGGCATTAGTCTAAACGACATACTCCACCCAGGTCCAGTACTCCAAGCAGACTTGCCTATTTTAATTTTACGTTGGCGACTGTATCGCTTCGTCTTTAATAGCGACATCGAAAAGATGTATAGGCAAATTTGGGTGAACGAAAATCACACCAAATTTACTCGGATTGTCCATCGAACATCCCCCAACGAACCCATCAGTCTTTACGAACTAAAGACTGTCACCTTTGGTGTAAACTGCGCCCCCTACCTCGCGATACGGTCACTTCTACAATTGGCTGATGATGTAGAAAACACGCACCCAATAGCATCGGGTATATTACGAGAAAGTATGTATGTCGACGACGTTTTATCTGGAGGGCATACAATAGCGTCAACTATCAAAGCAAGGAACGAGATTCGCGAAGCATTACACTCAGCTGGCTTTCCATTGCGCAAGTGGACATCCAATTGTGAGGAAATCCTTCAGGACATCCCCAAAACGGATTTGCTCAGCGAGGACTTCCTAGCGTTTGAAGAGGCTAGCTCGGTGAAGGCACTCGGAATACGATGGAACGCGCATTCAGACATGTTTTACTTCACCGCAGGAGTTTTAGAGAATGGCGAGAACATCACCAAACGCGCAATCCTATCCGCTATAGCCAAACTTATCGACCCTTTAGGCTGGCTTGCACCAATGGTCATAGTAGCAAAAATACTAATGCAGAACATCTGGTTAGAGGGCACCGGGTGGGATGAACCTGTCTCCCCAACTACCTTAGAACGGTGGGAAAATTTCACCCAACACTATAACGAAATAGATAACATTAGGATACCGCGATGGGTAAATTTTACGCCCGAGGACGACATCGAAATACATGGTTTTTGCGATGCATCGGAAAAGGCATATGCAGCAGCAATCTACATGCGCGTAAAAGGGGACGATAAAATTTTCACAAATCTCTTGCTAGCCAAAACACGAGTAGCCCCAGTGAAAACCATCTCGCTACCACGTTTAGAACTCTGCGGCGCCGTGCTTCTCTCAGAAATGATGGAATCAATATTCCGAAATATTCATTTGGGACCCGTAAAAGTTCACCTCTGGACGGATTCAACCATCGTACTCGCATGGATAAGAAAGCCGCCCTGTTCCTGGTCAACCTTCGTCGCACACCGAATCACTAAGATCATCGATATGGTCGGTAGCAAGGACTGGCTTCACGTGGACTCGGAATCTAATCCAGCGGATCTAGGAAGCAGAGGACTACTGGCATCAGAGTTGACCAACAATTCGTTGTGGTGGCAGGGACCTTCTTGGCTGCAAGAAGACAATTCCCACTGGCCAGCACAAGAGACCGAATACAAAACGTCCGTTGAGGAAAAGAGGGCACAAACATATGCCACGACAAGGGTAGATCATGTAGATATTCTCGATCGTTTTTCAAATTTACCCAGGGCTTTGAAGGTTCTATCCTATGTTAGAAGATTTTATAAAAGAACACATCCTAAAACTAAAGCAGTGTTCCAAGAAAAGTCGTGCATAATCTCAGCCGATGAGATTAAGGCAACAACTCAAGCATTAATACGAGTCTGCCAGAAACAATTTTACGGTACAGAATATTTAAAATTAAAAAATAGGGAACCTATTGATCGGAAGAGTGAAATCCTGTCACTCAACCCATATATCGACAAAGATGATATTATTAGAACAGGGGGGCGTCTAGGGGCCTCAAAAGACATGTCATACAACGAGCGTCATCCGATCATCTTGCCTTACAATTGTAGGCTGTCTCGCCTTACAGTTATGATGGCTCATCATGACTCCCTTCATGGCGAGAACCAGCTCATGCTCCGTCTCATCCGAACCCAATACTGGATACCGAATGTCAAGACCATGATCAGAGCCGTCATTCACAATTGCAAAACCTGCATTATTCATCGAAAGCAGGCACAGTCCCAACTTATGGGTACCCTTCCCTGCGAACGGACTACTTTTACCCGCGCGTTCACCAATACCGGGGTAGACTTTGCGGGGCCTTTCGACATCAAAAGCTACCGCGGTAGGGGATCTCGACTGTCAAAAGGCTACGTATGCCTTTTCGTCTGTTTCTCCACGAAGGCCATCCATTTAGAAGCCACTAGTGACCTTAGCACCTCATGCTTCCTCGCGGCCTTTTCGCGTTTTATCGCGAGAAGAGGATGTCCGAAGAACATCTACTCCGACAACGGTACGAACTTTGTCGGAGCTTCCAGATCTCTACGATCGGAATTCAAAGCCTTCCTGGCAGAAAGCCGAGATAAAACAGTCTCCAAGTATAGCCATCAAGCGTTAACTTGGCATTTTATTCCCGCCGGCGCTCCACATATGGGCGGCTTGTGGGAGGCGGGAGTGAAGAGCTTCAAAAGCCACTTCAAAAAGATCGCGTCTCCCCATAAGTACACCATAGAGGAGTTCCAAACCCTTTTGTGCCGGATTGAGGCGTGCCTCAACTCGCGCCCACTCAGTCCAGGGTCGAATGATCCAATGGATCTGGAACCACTAACCCCGGACATTTCCTAACGGGCAGCCACCTCCTGGCTCCGCCAGAACCAGATGCCAGTGAGAGCTCTGCCTCGATGATCAATCGATGGCAGAAACTCAAAGCCCTCCACCACACTTTCTGCAAACGATGGAAGGTGGAATACCTATCCGAACTTCAAAAACGAGTGAAGTGGAAGCATCCCAAAGAAAATATAAAAGTGGGAGATCTCGCTGTCCTCAAAGAGGACAACTTATCTCCCAACGAATGGAGGTTAGGTCGAGTCGTCAACGTACACCCCGGCGAAGACAACCGGATTCGTGTAGTCGACCTCATAACCGAGAAGGGTCAAGTCAGACGACCTTTGGTCAAACTGATCCTTCTTCCAACGGAGGAGATGGACTGCGAGAAGACCAATAGCTCTTCATAACCATCCCTCCGTTCATCGCCCTCCTTTTCAAAGCGAACTTTTTACCGCGAATCCACAACCCCCCCTTTTTCTTCACAGAAAGACGGAAGAGTTCCGTCGAGAAAAAGGGATGTCCAAAACCCCAGCGCTCGTTCACCGAAACGAGGCCAACCAACCCTAATGCAGATCCCCATCTGCCACAAAATTCTATGTTTTTTCGAAAATATCCCACAAATTCACTCGCTCACCCCGAGCGAGGACACCAGAAATCTTCCCACTCACGCGTTCTCCCATAACGAGGATACACGAAAAGCCCTCACGCAGATCCCACATCTGCCACAAAACTTTTTTTTTCATTTTCAAAAAGACCATCCCAAAATTCACTCGCTCACCCCGAGCGAGGGCACCTAACCCTAACGCAGACCCACGGTCTGCCACAGATGGCACATGCCATCGGCCCAAGGCACATTCCAAAAATTCGAAAAGAAATTAAATAACGAAAAACATTTATGGAAAAAATGAAATGAGTTTTAGGTCCGCATTTCTAAAAATAGAGTTTAGGTAGAATCTGAGCTGTTTAAACGAAAACCACCAATATTTTGTTAATGAGAAAATATTCAATCAATAACCCTTTTGCTTTAGGAGTCCCTCTAATGAAACCTATAATGGCCTCTTATCCCGTCAATTTAACATGTGATAAAATACGAAACTTTCGCATGAGCTGTCTACATTTTTAAGAATATGTGATGACCTTTGCATAATCTATTGATTCTTTAAAGGATTATTAAGTTAATAAACTGTTTTAATTATATCCATACCATGATCCATACGTAACAACAGGTACGTTGTTTTGCTGGAAATTTTGACTAATTTAGACAGGTATGCGTATATCTCTGCTAATATGATTTATATGTATGTTGACAGATTCTTAAAAAGGAAAGTTTTTCGATGAAGACGCAGTGAAAAAGTCACGCGAGGCAAACATCAGTAAACTAAATAATTTGTGCATATATACATACCTATATACATGTACATGCATGCATATATACTATGTATACAAAATGGTATAGCCAGAACATTCGCTAGGTAACGTACCATAAACCGTAAATATGCTGCGATTGCGCTGCAACGTCGTTAAAAGCATCCAAATAAAATAATAAATCCCAATCGAATTTACATTAAAAGAAAGTAATTATAATAACAAAAAGGAATCGAAAACAAATAAATTAAAACGACGGTCAATCCGAATACAGCCACGATTACAAAAACAAAAACGTGGAACATAATTCGGCGGAAATCTGCACCGCCACGGGCAAGTCCCCTCGCTCGTATGAGTGTTGTGGTGAAAAATGTCAACATTCTTAAATAACTTTTTCCCAGCAGATCCAGCTGCAATGGATCCTATTTTTTATCCGCCATCGATCGGTATTCCTTCCGAAAGTAAACTTGCAACATACATGAAACGGGGAAATGTTCCAGCACCAACCTACGGTCCTAACTCGGGGTTCCCACTACTTAACATGGATTCGCCTTTATCGGTAAAGAAATCTCAGGTTACTCCGCAATCACCCGAATTCATTCCAACGGGCATAAATTCGTCACCTAATTTCTATGCACCCTATCTATCATGCACCAATGCTTAGTCATGGTCTTGGCAATACTGGTGTCAACGTAGGTGGTGGAGGTATCGATCCGTCAGGCACAAAGTCGGGGAATGGTAATCCCTCATCTCTTTTGGGATTACAGAAGGCAACTGCTGCCGCTGTAGCGTAACAAAAGCAACTACAGCATCAACAACAAACACAATCAGCAGCACACGCTTTAGTGAATGGTGTAATAACGGCAACCCAGCATACGTCAACATGACAACACCAATGAAAGTGCGTGGTACAATGCTACGAAACGAATCGCCGAGTAACATAACGGGCGGTGCTGGCGATGGGAAGTCTCCACCACGTATTACACCTCACGCCTCTCCTATCCCAACAACGCTGCCGGCGAGTGTACATCAGGAGAATGTAGGTGGCACAATTTACTTTTACCCAACTGCCAACCATACAAATGCCCCCAATACAAATTTTGTGGTTAGTAATGGTGTTGTTGATCCAGTTAGAGCATATCATGCCGCCCCATCGGTGGTAGCACCAATTCCATCTGCTCAACCGCCAATGCTATACCGGGCATCATGTGTATCCAGGGCCAGCTTCCAATCTAATAGCATTACAACCGAAAACCCATTTGGAATCTGCTTTCTTCCTGTCCGATGAGATACGTTCTGAAATTCTTACCCGCAATGAGATCTCAAATTTAATGCTCGACCCAACAGAAGCGAATTTATCATGATGACAAGGGCGATGGTGGTGGCGGGGATGAAAATGTTGAGCGTGATGACACACTTTTGCAAGGACAGGTACACAAGTATGGTGATAAAAGAAAACTGTCACACTCAACGAGTTTAATACTCGATGCACAGTCAACGCAACAGCAACGCAATCGTCTCGACGCAAACAATCGGCATTATCAACGTAAAAGTAGTTCAAATAATAATAGCTCAAAATCTATAACAACACCGTTAGCGTCAATGGCTGATAATAATATAGTAGAAAGTAATTTTGTTAATGAAGAAGATCACTAAGACTGTTGTCCACAAATTAAATTCAATGAAACGCTTTTCCTTTTGGATGGTGTACGTTCAATAGATTTTGTGCTTGCCTATAAAGTAGATCCGTTGCCAAATCAGGAAGCACTGAATAAAAATAAACGTTTAAATCTAACTGAGGTGGTTAGCGTTAAATCATATAACTACAAGAATCTTTTGTTGGGTTATGGTCAAAAAAAAAAAAAAAAAAAAAAAAAAAAAAAAAAAAAAAAAAAAAAGTTACATGCAGTATTTATTGGTGTGCACAATCGAATGGTATCCGTTTAATTTATGTGGGTGGCATCTCAGCAGTTAATGCTCATTCAATGATGCGTGATCAATTGGCTTCACATTTAAATCGTCAACATAATTTCACACAAGTTTTACAAATACTTCATGAAACGTATAATCCGCTGAGCTCAATTGCAAAGTTGCCCATCATACCGCTATTGGGTATACCGCGTCCACAAGTACCCATCTTGTCGTTCTGTATTCTTCCACAATCACCCTGTTTGATACGTTTGGCATATCAAGCTATTTATTGCCTGGAGATACGCATGCGCAGCGGACGTTTAATATCAATTAGAGATGGTGCATATTCGTGTTTTTATAGTAATCTAATTGATGAATTCACGCCCATACAAGGCTTGAAAGGCTTCCTTTTGAAACATGTCGATGAAAATGCCGTCTATCGTGAACGATCTCAAAGTGAAGATGATAATCCACCATCGGCAATGGGTATGGAGGATAATTACAGTGGTCCTGGTAGTGTTTCGGGCGCAGGAACTGGCGGTTCTTCGCCATTTACAAGCGGTGGGAGTATGCGTGGGCCACAATCACCGCGCGATAGCGGCTTACGTTTCCCGGCACCGCATACACCGCCCCTAGCTCAAATCCACATACACCTGCAAGTCCTCATCCATCAGCTGGTGGCGGAGGTGGTGGTAGTGGTGGTCCAGGTAGCAATCAAAGCCATCCAAATTTCAGCTTAACTTCACCACCAGCACATCATATGCCGCATCCTTCACCCGGTGGTCTAATGCCATCATCACCACTCAATCCACAACCAAGTCCACATATGGTACATAGCCCGGGACCCAATACACCTTATATGCAAGGTCACCAGGATTCACCATTTACCGCAATGTCACCAGCCAATACAAATTGACCGAATTCCCCAAGTACGCCGCGTCCATCACCGCGTCCTGGACAAAGTCCAGAGCACAAACCAAGTGGAAGCACGTGTGGCAACGTAAGTACATCATCGGCAATGTCACGTGTGCCCTCCAATCGTTCTTGGGCAGGTGCAACACAGACGCTGCTAACGCACGAAGCACTCGAAGCACTTTGTCGTTCAAGTCCTCATCCCAATAAAGATATTACTGGATCTGAAATTAGTCCATTGGAACGTTTCTTGGGCTGTGTATTTATGCGTCGTATGCTACAACGTCATATACAAGGTGATGAATCGATAACGACACTCAACTCTAATGAACCGGGTATGGTGTTGTTCAAGGTGGAGGGTTTACAATTTCAGGTCATGTTAAATCAATTGCATATGGAATCGTTACATTTGAAAGCACAACACTTACCAACACCGCCTACCCCAGATGGCAAGCAACCATTCCAATTGAGTGCCGATGATTTGTTAGGTTTGGAACAATTCTTTGATTTGCGTATTGTATCGCCACCTTGTCGTCCAAATGCAATGACAGCTTTTTGTCGTGCGCTGAGTTGCCCTGGTCAGGTGCTTAAAGATTTTGTACAAATTATGCGTGGGGATTTTGAAACCCGAACTAATATTTTTGTGGAGTTATTACTCCAAACCACGCCGTAGTAAAAAATGAAATGAAAGAACGGAAAATCACTTCATACATTTCCCGTTGTTTCAATTCATAGGAATTTTACATTCTATACACGGGTATGTATGAATGTGCGTTTTTTTTGTCTTTGCCGTTGGTCTGCTGGTACCAGTGAGCGGAATTCTAAAAAGAGAATGGTAGCAGACGAAAAAAGGAAAATAGTAGTAGTTGGTAGTTTTTACCAAGAAAACACCAGCTACAGTTCAGATGTGTACAAACAATAATGTATTGTTAAACAAATATCGCACACTTTCAAAGAAATGACACCTTTAAACCACGTAAACAAGACAAAATTACATGCGCGTTTGTATATACCTATGTACATAGCTTATGCCTATACGATACTCATTTTTTTTCCTGTAGCGTGAGTGTGAAATACTGACAAATATGCACCCAAACGTCAAATCACAACAACAATATTCCAAAGTACCAAAAGTACTGCCACAAAATAACCGATCTCGGCAAGTTATCGTTTACGTAAAACTTCTTATTGTCGTTCAAATTATGCAAAAAGAAAAAAAACTGAGAAAATTAGCGCAGAAAATATTCGCGTACTCAGTCATTATATTTCTCCACTCAAAAATTTATTTCCTGTTTAAGTTCTTCACAAATTTTTTCAAAATTTATTGATTGGGTCAGTATCGCCCCCTAATGGTAGTTGGGTGGGCTCTGCAATTCAATACTTTAAAATTATCGCAGTATACGTTTTCAGTGCGAAAATACTGAAATATTGGTAGAATCTAGGTTTTGGTAGCAGTAGTAGTAGAAAATGAAAAATGGGCCAAAAAGGTTGGTCAAACTACCAATGCGGTAAAGTCCGTGCACTGACTGTCCATATACTTATACCAACGTATGTACATATATATGCCTAGTTTAAATGTACATTATATTAGGGATGCATAAAAAGATGCAAACGGGTACCCAAAAACTCGAGTCTGAGGAATCGGTATCGGAGCCAAATACCCTTCGGGAACCGTGCCGTTTGATAAAGGCCATCAATAAAACAGGACTACAAGAGTACTTGGGATAAGTTGAACAAATAAGCGGAGGGCAATACCAACAAATAAATAACTATACATTTTATAAATATCTCCCCTCTTCCAAAACGAACATATTTTTTCTTTATTGGCAGACAATTTTGCTGTCCAGACATTTTTTTTGCGGCGGGCAGGAAAGTTGTTGGTTTTTAGCACCAACAACACAAATAACAGCGACTCAAAAGAACCCACACTATGCACTTTCTACCCGGGTCGGTACCAGAATGTGCGAACCGAAAAATCGTAAATGCTCATTTTTCTGCAGCACTAGTGTGCCCGTGGCTAACTAAAACGCTACAGGGCGACACAAAATAAACAAACTAAGGCACTAAAGACCCAGGCACATAACGTGCGTGGAAAGAGGCCATGCACATGATGTGCGCCAAATATGAATATTTTTATACTGCTACAGATGTTTGCCCCCTACGCAAGCGCTACTAAAATATCCCAAATCTCAACAATACAAGTAGGGACCACTCGCCCCTGCACTTTGACAATGACCCGACCCATTGAAACCTATTTCACTCCTTTCAGAAAAATGGGTCGTTTTGCCGCTTTAAAACGTAATGCTGCCACGAACGCAGCGCGTTATTCGTCGGAATGCCGAGTGTGTCTTGAGCGACATCCTATCCGCTTGTGTCCAGCCTTTCGGGCGAAAAGGCCAGAAGAGCGCCTCTACGTAACCATTCGCGAAAGCTACTGCGGAAATTGTCTGGCGCCTGGTCACCGCTCTAACGCGTGCCCAAGCCAAGGGCGATGCAAACGGTGCGGCGAGAAGCACCACACGATGCTGCACATCGCCTCGATCGACGAAGAGGAGCAGCTATTACAAGAAGCCCGCTCCAAGCCATGGAGCGTCCAAGTGGAAGAGGAGCTAGATTCACCCCGAGAGCGGATAGACGACTCCATCTCGTTATATGCGTCGGACGCTGGAACGGAGACTGGACCTCTTCGTCCACACCAAAACCGAGATGCCAGCCGAACCGGAGCGGAGACGCGGTCTCTTCGCCCGACCATACCATCTACAGCCAAATCATTTCGACCACTTCTGCAGCACGAGAGGAAGCGGCTCCAACAAGGGACATCGACAGCACAGCGCCATACATATAACGGCCGAGCGGAGACCCGGTCTCTTCGCCGGCAAACCAGGAACCCCCAACGGAGACGACATCCACGCGACCGCAGAGCGGAGACAAGGCCTCTTCGCCTGCATCAACGACATCAGCCACAAGATCGCCCCGTACGCACATCTCCGTCTGACGGATCTACAGTTTTATTCATCTGCCCCGATCCGCCTCGTACTAGGGACAGACGTATATGCCGAAATAATGCTACCAGGGATTCTGCCCACCACGTTTGGCCCTTTGCTGGCTCAGAGTACCATCTTCGGTTGGGTACTCTCGGGCACAACCAAGGCCTAACATGAAAATGTTCGGTAACGACCGAAATCCATGAATTTTTTATACTTTGCTATTTTTATTGAATTTTTGGTGTACACAGCTGCAAAAGACTTGCATTGTGAATTCGTACCAGCGAAAAATCTTTCGATTCCTCCATTGCCATACCTGCGTGTCAAATAATAGCTGACAGGGAGAACGGCAGTCGCGAACGGCCAGATAATGGAATAAAGGTTTGTTTTTTCTTTTGCTCGCCGTTATTAAATTGAAGTGCCATGAATTGTACATTTGTTTCAAATCAGCTTTCTTTTAAATTTGTATACCGAAAATCAGACTACATATTAATATTCATTTCTATAATCAAGTTTATAGATTAAATTTGAGCCACCAGCTATGCAGGCATTTTAAAATATGTAAATAAAGCAATATACCAGTCGCCTACAGAAATGTTTGAAAACCACTGGTGAGCTAATGATTTAGGTAATCGAACAACGATTGAACAGGTGATCGAAGCTGTTTACTATTGTGCACATTTCTATCAAACTTTCGCCACTTGTATGAATTCACAATGGAGGTGTGCGTTTAAAATCTTGTATCAGAACAATAAGTTATTTTTTATTGAATTTTCTTCATACACAATTCTATGCTTGTTCATTTCCAATGAATTTGTAATAAACGGCAAGAAATATGAACACGTATATCTTCTTACTTCTTTTGGCAATCCCTAGCTCTAGGCAAACCTGGCTCAGGCCTTGAACCATAACGCGAATGTGCCGAATGACCGAGGCATCAGCAACCAAGCTCGCACCCTCCGCAAACCATCTTGCGTGTCGCCAAGCCGGCGGACTGGCCGACGTTATGTTAAGTTAGATATAATTAGTTATAAGTTTTTTATTTTTTCCTCTTCTTCACGGTCGGTGATCCTTGGTGGACTGTGACGTTGCGTACCGCAAGGGGGGCGGCATGTTTAGGCCCAATGCCTAACTTTTACCTGATTGACGGCGCCCCTCCCTAATGTTTTAATAATATTTCCAGCCACCCACACTCGCGCCTACATTTGTGTGCATGCATGCACATGCATGCGTTTCATACACATGCACGTGTGTGTGCAGGTTGTCAGCACCCATGCGCGTATATGTGGGGGTGGTTGTATGTGTGGCCTTTCCCCTCCTTAACACCAGAGGACTTTTTCGCGGCTTAGCAGTTGTCCTCAACGGGATAACCGGCCTCTTTTTCGATTGACCGCCAAGCAGTTCACATCGCCCAGGATCACCATCGTCAAGTTATACACAAAGGTAATATTGTATCCTCTTTTACATTTCCGCACACTCAAATTAAATATTATTTTATAACGAGGAATTCCTCTTTGTGTACTTATTTATTTCTTTTGAGCGAACCATCCACTCCAAGATCGACCCTTGTGCGCCTACCCACTGCCGGTTTACGACGCACTCAGGCCGAACATAATGATTTTTTCATTCAAAAACTGTAAGCGATGTTGCTTCAAACTGACGGAGTGAAAATAAAACTTATCAACAATTAGGCGTTATCATAGTAAAGCTTTCATTACTCATGCATAGCGTAGACCTGGCTTGACTTGGCAACTTAGCTGTGATTATACTTCACTTTGCACCTACAATCTGCATTGTACTTGATTTCTCCCAAAGTTAAAAAAACGCAAACAGATGTACATACTTATATGTGTATTAGGCCGGGTCGATTTGTGGGGAGGCAAAAAAATCGCCCATTGCTCTGTGAAAATCATATTCTAATCAAAATAAGAAACTTTGCCAAAGGAACCATACCTCTAAAACGAATTCTGATGTCGCCCAATTTGGGTCGAACTTTTGGGTAGGAGCAAATTTTGAAAAATCCCACTTTGACCCATTTAGAGTGCTCCAATCGAGTCCAAATGTATGACCGACCCCCACTAACTTTGGAGGCCCGACCCACCGATGCCAGTGGCACACCACCTGGAACCCCCTGGAGGTTCACCATACAAATCAAAAAATCGCCGGTTTTGCACTTTGCATGAAAAAATCAGCTAAATGGCTAGGTTTTTTCTTTATTTTTATTTATTTATTTATAATAATATTTATTATTTATTTATAATAATATCTATTTTTTCTCTTAAGAAATTTATATAGTCAGAACATATGTAAATGAAAAAATTAATTTAAGTGAGTTATAGAAAAGAAACTAAAAAAAAAGTATTGTTTGAAGTCTTTTTTACTTTCAAGTCCGGGCAATTTCGCACGGCTCTCTAATGTCGTCGCCATAACAGCCTCTACATTTTCCGGTATAACCCGTTTGGAAACGCTAGCTAGCAATTGAACATGTCGTTCCGTTCCTTGTATGTGTGATGGAATTTTTGGATCATTAAGCTGGAGACATTGGTGCTTTATCGGTAACCTTATAACAGCTGATTCGACCAATCTTATGAGAATCAATGCAATCGATTATTGGTGCCGCTAAGGTCGTAACCGTATCGTAGCCAACCAATTGGGTTTTGGTTTACCGTCGTAATGATAAACAGCTGATTACGTTAGGGATACGGACACAGCGATACGACATACGGCACCAATGACTTCGGCTTTAAACGGTGGATCATCTTGATTTAAATATTCTTTAAATGTATCGTACGGAATGCTTCGCGTGAATGGTGGTTCAAATGCGATATTTATATCATTCAAATTGATCATTTCCGTATAACTTGTGCAATTAAAGTTTATATCTGGTTTTTTATAAACTCTAAGTTCCATTGGCTCGTCAACATCGGTTCGATAGCGTAGAATTTTCTTGATGGCACAGTCGCGCTTTTCTTTGCTATCATCAAACAACATTGATAACAAGATATTTTCCGAATGCGCATAATATGAATTATCTTTAATTACTTGATTGACAATTTTGCGTAAACAAGGTTCTAGAAATCGTGACCAACCAATGAACTTGAAAAATAATGCACTGCCGTACACGACAGAGCTGTAATACTTGATATTGAAGTACATTGGCACATAAGATTTAATTATAAATTCAACCAGAATTCTTAAATTTGCATCTGAATTTTCCGTTGTCACATATAATAGCAATAATCTAGCGGCCTTGATGAGCCACCGATAATGTACAATTTTCCCTGGTTTGATGTTAGCCATATCCACCGGAACCACATCGCTAGAAATTGCATGGGCCATGTCGTATAAGCACTTCGAATCGGTGGCAAATTCAATTTTTTCTGGAGGAGGGGGCATATTTTGCAACTTAATTTTCTGGAAGCCGTCCACCACCTGAAAATATATAATAATAAAATAATTAAAAATGGTTGACAATTATAATAAATGAGTGATAGCAATAACTTACCGGAAGAGTTTCACAAGTTTCGATTTGCCGGCTCAGTTTTCCGGTTGCCGATCTTGGTCCAGTGCTGGTTGATTTATCCAAAGCTTCAAACAAATGCCGAAACGGAAGTTCGTTGAAGTGTAGAAGGCAAACGAACCAATGCAATGGTCTTTTTAACAGCAATTCGAATCGTCGTATAATTCCACCGTTTGGGCCAGTGTTTGTTGGCTCACCGTCAGTGCATATTCCAATTAATGCATCCAGTGATATATTTTTATCGTTGAAAAAACCATTTAATTTGGTTGTTTTGTATTCAGCGGTTTCATGTTCCAGTCTTACGTAACCAATCAATTCGGAATTGGGTTCTCTTAAAATAACAAGATGAGGTTCTTTTACCATCCTAGTATGATACTTCTCATCAATTTTATCTATCGTTAAAGTATCTTCTTTTCTGCCATCGAATGAAAACGCTAACAAATTGGTATCATCTAACCGTTTGCCAAGCATTTCTTGTCTGCATTTCTCTTTTTCTCTGCGAACTTTCGATTTATCCATGATGAGAGGTTTCCCATGCTTATCTTTAATTTTAAAATCTTGCAAAAGAGCGGTTCCCAATGCTGATGCTACTCTGTCAGGCACACCAAATCTGTCACATACCAAGGCAAAGTTAAAACAATCGTATCTCTCTGTGTATTGTGAACTTGTGCTTCTATCCATATCTTCTTGAACCGGTGGCGGTGCGTGTGTTGAATCATCGGGATCTTGGTATGTTGGCATTGATGACATAGACGTTGCTTCTTGCTCTTCAGTTTCCATCATAAATGCATTCATTGTTAGTCTTCTCTGATTATGTTGATCGGGCATGAACGTTCGGGAACCCAGCCGCATGCACATGGAGCTGCCTTCAAATCGCATTTACATCTTCCAATGTAAAAAGTTGTTTCCAGAGATTTTACATACTCTGTAAATTGTTGCGTGTTGTTTCTTCTCTTGATTTGCTCTTGATACTTGTCAAGCAATTTATTCAATTTATTAAATACAATTTTTTTCAGCATTATTTCCATACCAAGTTTTTCCCAAATTCCAATCAACTTATCTTGCACTTGAATAGTGAAGTTAAATCAGTAGACACACCAAAAACAGTAACACCATGCTTGGGTATATGACTCATTGGGTTTTCGATAGTTGTTGATGTAGTTGCTTCATCTTGCGGTGTAGAGGATGGTGGATTCATTGTAAACTTTTTCATTTGGAATGGTCACTTCACTTATTATTTTTTTTGAAATATTTTTTTATCTGAAATTAGCACTTCACACTTTGAGTTCTTCACAACGACTTAATGCATTCACAAAAACTGTTGCGTTATATATGGTCTACGAGACGAGGTAATAAGAATGAAATGGTAATTTCAATTCTACCTGCTGTGTCTTGTGGTGGCTTAAAAAAAACAACACAAGCAATTTTGCGATCTGCTATTGTGTCACAGTGATACCTTCATTTTTTAAAACGGTTAAATAACAACTATGTTTACGACATGCAAATGCATCACAGTGATGCCTTGGTTTTGAAAGGGTTGTAGAAACGCTAATTTCTAAAAAAATTTTTTAAATTTCTTTTCTATTACTAAGTTAAATTCATTTTTTCATTTACATATGTTCTGACTAAATAAATTTCTAAAGAGAAAAATAAACTCCAAAAAGAAAAAACATAGGCATTTCGCTGATTTTTTCATGTAACGTGCAAAACCGGCGATTTTTTTAAATGTTTGTATGGTGAACCCCCAGGGGCGTTCCAGGGGGTGTGCCACTGGCATCGGTAGGTCGGGCCTCCAAAGTTAGTGGGTGTCGGTCATACATTTGGACTCGATTGGAGCACTCTAAATGGGTCAAAGTGGAATTTTTCAAAATTTGGCCCTACCCAAAAGTTCGACCCAAATTGGGGGACATCAGAATTCGTTTTAGAGGTATGGTTCCTTCGGCAAAGTTTCTTATTTTGATCCCTAGAATACGATTTTACAGAGCAATGAGCGATTTTTAAATCTACCCGCCCTAATGTGTATGTATATGTATATGTGTATGTTCTCAAATAAATGCCAACATGTTCAAAGGAACATCAAAATAAAGTCTAAAAGCATAAATGGCATCCAATAATGCCGACCCTACTGAAACTTAGAAAATCAAAAGACTTTTAAGTCAAGTCAAGTTGTATTTCTAATTGTTGGGTATGTGTAATCATTAAACACAGTGCTGCTCAAAATTTTTTATATGGAAGTGCAAATCACAATAAATATACAAAATTGTATGTGCACTGAAATTTTTTGTATTTAAAAAAAAAAAATATGAATGTCTCAATTGTGTTGTTAGTGTAGAAATGAGATAAACTGAATTAAGCAAGGAAACAAATACAAGCAGGGAAGCCCAGTGGTTAAGGCAACTGCAGTTTCACCGTGTGATTCGCGGTTCGAATCTCGGTGAAACCTTTGATAACATTACGAAATTGCCTGATGATGAATTCGTGGCGGTTTTCGAAATGGTACCATTGCCAAAATGCCAGTAAATGCTTTTTTCTTTCTTTTCAGCTTCTCTTAGAAAAACATAATAATTGAATATTCAATTATTATAAGCCGGCGCTAAGCTCATGAATTCTTAAATAATAAGTTAAAAAAAAAATTTATTTATAAAATTTTATTGTTTGAGGTCAGAAAAAGTTGCAGATTTGGTTTCAAGTCACAAAATGTTTGCTTAAAATATTACGTTAGTTATATCGTCAACATTCAAGAGCCAATAAATTTAATTCTGAAAGTTGCGAAAAATTACATTGATCAGTTTTTGTAGTAACATGTTTTATATACATATATCGTCAGAATTTGTTTTTCAATAATCATACTAAAAGTGAATGTGGAGGTTTCCGCTAATGTTGCATTAGAAATTGAGTTTGATAACTTTCGAAATGCTTCATTAGAGGGCTCTGCGCGGTTTGTTTTAAATTTGTGTTAAAATTTACATATATTAGCAACAGAGATTACTGAGGTGCTGAAATACCACCTGAATTTAATAAAATGTTTAACAAGTAAATGATAGGCACGGTTGCTTAATGGTTCCCCCACATTCAGTCAAAGGATAGTCATCATATATCTCATAACCACGAAAAATAATATACCGAAATAAAATACAAAATCACAGAAACTACACCGTAAGAGAATCTCTAGGTCAAAACTAGTGCGCTTCTACTACATTCTGAACCACTAATAGCTCGCCATATATCTCTTTTACAAGCTTTCAACTGCCGAATTTAACATTGTGATGTCTTAGATGATAGAAATTGTCCCCGCAACTATATACAAATTTCCACTTCAGAACTAGTTCTTTATTGGCACTTTTAGCATAGCTACGAACTAAAATTTTACAGCTGATATCTAGTTCTTTCTTGGTAAAATTTCGTTGGCCCCGAATCGGAGCGAAGTGCAACAATTTGCTTCTAATATGATGTTATCGCATTTTTCCATAGTTCCGGACTTGTGGAATAGTGTTGAAAAAAAGGCATACTCATATGTAGTCGTAGCTTGTTAAAGCTGGTAGCAGTACTTTTGTTGGTGGCCTATTTTTAAATACATATATGTTAAACATGAAATATAAAAATCCAAACTGTCGATTTTATAATTGCAAATATAGCTACTTTTTTTTTTATTTAAATATAGCTACTAACAAAATAGTACTTATTTGGCACTCTAAGTCTAGTTCCGAACCAGAAATTTTTATCACTAGTTACTGACCTCCCTTGAGGATAATTAACTATTATCATATGAACTTAGAAGAGGCTCCTCTTCTTTTGGTACAGTTTTGCTTATATTCATTGTTCATATGCCCCATATATTTCAATTCTGCGGTCAGTTGTCTATTTTAATTTTATTTATAAATCAATTTTGATTACAAATTTTTTTCAGTGCTATCATATTTTTGAATAATTTTTAGTTGTTCAATTGTTAGTGTAAATTTTTTTCATCATACACAAGTGTCTGAGTCATGATTCAATTACTAGAGGTTTGTTCTCCAATGATGACAGATCTTTGACACTCCCAAATTGAAAAATCTGGAGGGGTTGCTTTTACGAAGTAAGGAAAACGGGGAACAATTCAATCCCCTTCAGTGAAAATTGTAGTAGAAAAGTATCTTTGGTACTATATTAGTAGTGATAATAAATTTGTAAATGCCAAAATTTTTTGGGGAAATAATTCATTTTCTACTAATTATTTCGTGAATTGATAAAGTTATGTTGGTTTGGTCATTCTTTCAAAAATTGTTTGAAGAATGCCGTACGTTAGAATTTTATTCAAAAATGCACTATCTCAAAATTTGTTTCAAAAACTCCCTACATGAGCATAAGTTCAATGCATTTTATCATAAGAGGGAGTTAATGAAAAGCATTCTGAGATAAAGCGTTCTTCAATATAACTCTAATATTGGGCGGTTTTGTGGCAAATCCTGATTGGGAAATTTTTGAAAAATATTTTGAGATAGAACGATTTTGAACAGGCAGCCGCAATGAACGAACAAAAATAAAAGAAAATGACTTATTGTCTTAGAACTTTATATTCCTACCTTGACTTTGACAGAAGAGTTAAGCTTTTGTGCGGTCCTGCTACGCAGGAAGTTTTCACCTTTTTATTTTGAAATTTCGGAAAGCTCTTTTCCGTTAAGTATTCATGGAAGCGTTCCGGATAAACCGTTAGTTTAGAATATTCGAAATACGTTCATTTGATACTACCTCAAATAAGTATATACAAACTATTCTAAATATAAACCGTTTCCCCAAATTCTTAAATGGAGACGAATATTCCGAACATATGGAATTAATAGAACAGAAGTTCGACTCTTAATACGCGCCCAAAAATATCGAGCGAAGTGTCAAAAGACGCGTATTGACCGCTATAACTCTAATTCGAAGGCGGAAATAAAAATTTTAGCTCGTTCAAAAAATATTGAATACACCCTTTCTTTCTTTCTTTCCTTATTTCTCTATGTTCTCCTTTATTCCTTTTATGTTTATTTGCCTATTGATCTATGTATCTTGAAATTTATTGTAAAGTTCAAATAACTTGTATATTTAAGTCATTTATCCCTAATCCTTAATTTTAAGAAAGTATTGTATCAAATGAAATGTGGCACGTTAAAAGACTCTGTCTTACTTGTGTCTTAATAATAATAATAATAATAATAATAATAATAATAATAATAATATTGACGAATACCGAAAAATGACCCCGGGTTGCGTTGGCGGCCTTCGGCCGAGCTTATAAAAAATTGCCCTGGCCGGTCCACCAATGAGGTGGGATCAAAATTAAATGCGTGTAAATCCCTTTGTACACAAAATCTTTTTCAGTGTACAAAAACAATCACATGAAAATTGCCAACTGCAAATATCTCCGGACAGAGATACAATTTTTCTTTTCCGCCTTCGGATTATTGTTGTCGAGGTCACCTCTCTCGATATTTTTGGACGCGTATTAGTAGTATACTCCTGTTCTAGACTTTTACCGGAATAAGTTAACATGCCCAATGAGTACATTTCGTTATGGCATCTCCATAATTTACTAATGACATTTTTACCTGAATCGATTTAATAGTCGAGGTTTTGACGTTGAACGATGAATTTTTAATTGGTTTATGTTTCGTATATTCATAGGTTTACGAAAGTGCACGATTTCTTGGTGTCCTCACTTTTCATAAAATTACCTATGTTCAATGTTCAGCCATACTAATGGATCGAGGCATAGTTAATAAATTCACTATAAAATTAAAAAAAAATGTTCTAAGGAGTTATGCAGTTCAGTACTTATCGCGTATTTGTAAACTGATTGCTTCCTATTTCTACTACTAATATTTTTCGAAAACTCGCAAAGAAACAACACAGTTAACGGATGTCAGTTCGATTTGGGAGCAAAATGGCCGCAATTGTCAAAAAATTTGCCTGTCGAGCAAACCTCTTGTGATTGAATCATGGTCTGACCTTCACACGGGAGTGCTTTTTCTTGGCACTTTCGTAAGAAATTCGAGCATTTTCATATGATTCGAAATTATACTATGTAAGGGCATATGGGAGTGCTATGAAATTTTTTTTTTGTAATTGAAGTGTAAATTTCTATCTGTGCCTATGATTCAGGGCAAAACAAAAACAAAAGTGCTATAAGTACATAGGGGTTGAGCTACCCTGATTAAACAGCACTGAAGTGACTCTTCTCAAGTCAAGAGACAGGTCTATGCTAAATATGAGTAAATGGCCCTTTGAGGTGGCGAAAGGCGGGACCAAGAACAATATCTATATATATAAAAAGAAGTGTACATTTTGATTGTCACTCCATAACTCGAGAACGGATAGAAAGATTGACATGAAATTTTTAGGAAAGATACAGGAAGGAGAGATGATGGTTAGTTGATTTTGAAATCCCAAATCGGTTTAGCCATTCTTGAGCTATGATTTTTTTTAGTAAAATACTATATAAAAGAAAGTCGTGTTAGTTACACTACGCATAACTCAAGAACGGATGAACCAATTTGACTGAAAATTGATGGAGAGGTAGCTTATAACCAGGGAACGGACATACGATACTTTTTATCCCGTTCTGGCTAGGGTCTTCAGATCAAAACGTGGACCTGGGTAATCCTGGGATGTGTTTGTACAATATGGGTATCAAATGGAATCTGTTTATGAGTACTTTGATACTGAGTATTTTTCGTACCCCTGGGTGACTCGGGCCTCGAGATATAGGCCAAAACGTGGACCCGGGCACCCCTAGAATGTGTTTATACAATATGGATATCAAATGAAAGCAGTTGCTGAGTGCTTTACTACAGGGTAGTTTTCATACCTATTGGTGACTAGGGTCTCGAGATATAGGCCAAAACGTGGACCAGGGCACCCCTATAATATTTTTATACAATTGGATATCAAATGAAAGCTGTTGATGAGTGCTTTAGTACTGGGTAGTTTTCATACCTATTGGTGACTAGGGTCTTGAAATATAGGCCAAAACGTGGACCCGGGCACCTAAAATGTTTTTATACAAAATGGATATCAAATGAAAGCTGTTGATGAGTGTTTTAGTACAGGGTAATTTTCATATCCCTGGGCGACTAGGGTCTCGAGATAAAGGCCAAAATGTGGATCAGGGTAATACTAGGATGTGCTTTTACATTATGGGTATCAAATTGAAGCTGTTGATGTATGCTTTAGTGCAGAGTAATTTTTATATCGCTGAGTGACAAGGGTTTTGAGATATAGGCCAAAACGTCGACCCGGATACCTGTACAATGTGTGTGTATTATGGATATCAAATGAAAGCTATTGCTGTGAGCTTTAAAGTAATTTCTATTGTAATATTCGATTTAGTATCATCAACCTGGCAAAACTGATAAATAAGCATGCGAAGCCGAAATAAAGACATGAATTAATAATACCCACATACCTATAGATGTACCTATGTAAGTCCTATGCGATTTGCCTGAAATTTGGTGTATTAATTTGCCTGTATTAGTATTTACGATCCTTTTTTCCGGGAACTAGACCATAGACGGACTGGGACTGGGATTAGGACCACCCTCTGGGACTGGCAATAAGAGATGAAGGAGAATGAGAAGAACTTGAGAGAAGAGAAAAGAGGGTAGGAGAAGGAGACTGAGAAAGAGATAGAGTGAGACGAAATAGATGAAACGAAAAAGACGGAGGGAGGAGTGAATAAAAGATTAAGAAAAATATAAGAGGGGGGAGGCAGAGTTAGACGGAAAGAGCTTATTAAGATGTATGCAGATAGACCAAATTTAGGGCAGAACAACGTCTACCTGGTCTGCTAGTACTTTATAAAAATAGCCACTACTGTAAGCAATTCTATGGCAAATATGTGAGCAAAGTTTAGCTCAAAATATAGCAGGCGAATTCTCAGCAGTCATACTCAGTGTTGCCGTTATGAATTCTGTTAACCAAATTGGTACTTTTTTCTGCCAAACATCTTTTTGCATTTGAAAATTTTTATACAATCAGTTACAATCTGTTAGAAATTTGCAAAGCAGTTTTCGAGAAAATGCTATAGTTTGTACAAATCTTAATCAATAACTGGTTTAAATAAGTCTTAATTAATTAAATAATTGAACTGGAAAACTCTCTCTTGAACCGACTTGAGGAACTGTTCCATTGGGTCGTGTGAAAAATAAATAAGCATCAACTTCTTCCTCTAGATTTGAGATATTGAAACAAATTTGTTTGAAATGAAATCATTAACAAAAAATCTTAAATTGAACGGTTGTATTGAAAGCAATACTTACATTAACCAATAATATTACTAAAAGTTATAAAATAATAATAATAAAGTTATAATATAAAACTAGTCATCACACTCCTCATCAATCTAGGGCGTTGATCAGACAATTAAATAAAAGCGTTAGGCGTGTGAAATTTCTAAAAATATGAGGCGTAGCATAACCTGATTAAGGTTCAGTTGGTCTTACTTATGACTATCAATAGAAATATGAGCCAAATCGGACAAATACGATTTTTTGAAACATTTCAATCCTTACGCCACCTGACGGCGATTTATAGTCTTATTATTGCATTGTCATCGGGTTCTGACTATATTCCAAGTTTCAAGCTTGTATCGTATCGGTAAGTTACTTAAATTTTAATTACAAAATTCGTAAGCAACGGCCGGCCGCTACACAGAGTCAAGCTAAATAAAACCGTTTAAAAAAGGGCGTAAGTACCAAGTACTCGTGAATTTCGATGTGTAAACATACAGGTGTACATCTAGGAAAATAATGTTTTTAGCTAAACCAGGGGTTGAGTAAACGCACAAAAGAGGAAACTTTACCAGACACAAATATTTTCGGGCTTTTGGATAAGAACTTCGTTGGCTTGTTAACGGTAACAACCGATACCGACGAGTTATTGTTTTATTATCGGTTTATTATTGATAGCGAATTCTTATCATAGAGCTTTCGATTTGTTACAAGCTTTATATCGATTTGTTATTAGCTTGTGATCGTCTTCATTGGTTTCTTATCGACTTGTTATCGAAGTTTTACGCATAAGTCATATAACTCATATCGAGTATTTTGCGGTGTCTGTCGGTGACGTCGTTGACGAATCAATAACATTATGATACAAAATTCGTAAAACTGTGATAAGAAAACGATACACTATTGATAACAAAATCGATAACTAGTCGATAACAAATTGGGAATACTCCAATAACAGAACAATAAGACCTACTTGCAGAACGGTAAGGGAACTTTTTAACTCAAATTTAACCTTACAAGAGGGGGTCAAACTCATACATTTTTTAAAATCTTTTAAACTAACTCTGGGCCTAAGTTTTCGAAGATAAGTTGATATTCTTTACATATCTATAACTTTTCGATAATAAATCGATAACTTTTCAATAACAAACCAATAGCTCGTCGATATAAAATCAGCTTTATTTCATACAATTTTTTAATTTAGCTTTATTTTATTTTGTTACTCTATTTATTATTTAATTGTATTTAATTTTGTTTTATTTGACCTTAATTATTTTATACGTATCTTTTCTTTGCTTACAGGCCTTTCAAAACACCACACTCAAACTACCATGGTTGGCAGTTTTATGGCGATAAATGTCCGTTCTCAGTGTAAATGTTCAAAACTCGCAATAGAGAAAAGAAGACTTCTCAAGGAGACGCGCGGCACTCTGGAATAACTTCGGTAATTATCCAGAATTAACTCCGATACACGCAATGTATGTCCTGCATACAATGTGGCCCACGTGGCACCAAGCATCCTCTTAATCACAATGTGGAAGCACCACCTCTAACACTCATGCCTCACTGGTCCAACCCTATTTGAACTGCAAGTTTGCTAGGACTCCCGTTAGAGGATAGCAATGACAATTTGTAAGTGATCGCACCTATTGGATGGGCCGAAGCATTGTTAGAAGAAAAAGAAAACCGCTTGGGTTTAAGGGGCCCGGAAAAATGTTTCCCGAGGCAGTCGGGCTAGTAACAGAAGGTGCTAGTACCGGAGCGCACCGAGTAAAGATCTGATAATATCCGCAACACTCCCCCAACAACAAGTTTTCTAATGAAAGTTCAAGGAAGCCAGCAGTTACAACTAGGATGGAGGATAATTAAGTTTCTTTCTTAAGTGTTGCTTTTACCTCACAGTTGAATAGATCCTATGTTTCATGCGAGCATAATCAGCACAGTAAACCTGTGTACATCCAGTTCGAGTTGAGGCAGGGTGACGTGCGTCTCTCTGAGAAATGTCCGTTCTTCCTCTACGATACCTGGAAATACTGTTTTAATGACGGGATTCATTAAGTGTGCCTATTTGAAGGAAGCCCACGACTTTCTGTACATCCATTGTCGAGCCAGCTCATTTGGGTTATTTAACAGTTTTGTACATAATATGTAGCGGGGTGTCATCTTTGCAACTTCGTCCAATGAGTTTTTGTAGATCGGGTGCCTCGTATTGGTGAATCGGCGCTCGCTCTCTTGCTGCTCTTACACAGCGTTGCTTATATTTCTCACAAAGCAGGGCTTTGTTGTTGGCTTTTCCAACTACAATATTTGCACAAGAAAGCGAAAATGTCGTGAGATCATTTTATGTAATAAAATTGAAGAAATACAAATTTTGTTAATATTTTTTTTATAAGACAAAATAATTGAGAACAGTGAGTTTTATACTTTGTACAAACACACACCAAATTGGCAATTTATACCTTTTGGGCAGTTTATTTCGCAATTTATCATATAATAAATTGTAATAATAAATTGTCAATTCAAAAAAAATTGTGTAATAAATTGATTCAAACTGCAAGTGCAACCTTGTAAAGTGTGTTTATTGAGTAGATTTAAACGTCAGTTACGCATGGCTCAACTATATGGTTGGCTCATCTCATCAGCTGATTTTATTTTTTTCATTTCACTGGAGTAGGGATTGTCAAAAGAAGATGGCAAACTCAAAATGAAACTAAAACATTGAACACATTTTCTTACAACAAAAAATTTCAAAGTTTTATGTTTTCATTCCATTTTATTCGCCTAATTCCAACACGCATATTTCGACAGTCTGAACAAACCCTGCAAAAACTCGCTATGGACCAAACGAGTTTTCCAAAATTAACCAAAACTCATACAAGAAATATGGTCCAATTAACATTGCGATGTCCTAGGACTAGACCATATACTCCAGCTTAGCATTACATCAGAGTAATCCATGGAGTACTCCAGTATGACACAAGTGGACCACCTGATCCAACGATTTTTGCAGGGAAGGTATGTTGTTGCTGTAGAGATGAGCCAACCAGCTATCAAATTACTATTGTGTAAACTAAATTGAGTTGTATGAACACCACTCAATTTAAATCGAAATTGCCTCAATTTATTTTTCTGTTTGAATATAGTATTAAAATTTAAAATTTTTTATTCTTACTTAAATCCCTATACATACATACATACCACATGTGCCATAACCTAAAATTCGTTTTATCTACGATTATTTTTCTGAAGTATTTCATTTAGTTCGGACACCTCTGAAGTAATTGGTTTCAAAACTTTTCAATTTACTCACTTGCCGACAGTACTGTTATGGCGCTTGGCCAATATGTACCTAAAAATAATACATTCCGAGGGCTTTTTACATATGAAACAGGCGCAGAGTTTCCTCTAAACTGGGTACCTCCGCGAACAGAGCGTAAGATAAAAATAAAATAAATGTAAGGCGCGATAACATCCGAAGAGATCTGAGGCCGAGCTTCTCTTCCAATTTGCGTCTTGCTCCTCTTGATTTTCCCTACAAATTGGCCGGACGGGCCCTACATGATTTTTATGCCGACTCCGAACGGCATCCGCAAGGCAGATGAGTTTTCACTGAGAGCTTTTCATGGCAGAAATACACCCGCAGCGCTTGCCAAACACTGCCGAGGGGCGACCCCGCTTAGAAAAATTTTCTTCTAATTGAAAAACCTTATTTCTAAAATTTTTGATGTTGCTTTGCTCGGGGTTTGAACCCAGGGCATCCGGTGTGGTAGGCGGAGCACGCTACCATCACACCACGGTGGCCGCCAGCGGAGCGTAAGATACGGCGCCCAAAAAACAGGCTTGAGACGCGTCCGTGTGAACATTAGAGTACAATCAAAGTCCATCGAAGTTGAATAATCCAATCTTCCTAGGGAGACTCGCTTAACTTCGATCTAAATACTGTCATAGGCTAATACTTAATCCGTCAAAATTAAATCGTGACATGCATATTGCGTCTAAGGAAAGGCTCTGCGTAGTGTGAAACATGTCTTACCATACTCATTCCAAAAATTGCTTAAAACTATCGTGAGCCAATGTTGGAGACTATTACGCAGGTAGAAACTTGTCTTAGAGCCAGTATTAAGGCTATAAAAAAATGTGTGTGGTTGAATTTTTACTTGAAAACTTATCATCCAAGCTTAATCACAATGAAGCTTAAACCCAACAGCATTAAAGAAGGTGTAGCAGCAGACTTGCAACCTTCATCACTCCATGCTTTCTGACATCGTCATACAGAAAAATAATTTGTCAAATGAACTCATAAAGGCTTAATCTGAAATACGAAGGATCCTGAATGTTACAAATATTTTTTTAAGTCGCAAACTACATATTGTTGGGTTTGGTTTCTTTCTAACAGCGACGCTGCGGAAGAAATGTAAAACGGCCGAAATTTTGCTAAACTCGTATATTCTAATAGGAGCTCAGAAATTAAACACAAGAGGAAGCAATTGCATTATGAAATGCTCCTAAATGTATGCTACATATTAACAACGTAAAGCGGAAGCAATTCTGCTGCATTAATTATAAGTCGTACTGCTTATATAGAATTTTATGTTTATCCCCATTTGTTTGTTTTTGTAAATATGCTGTCCTTTTTTCCTGTCTTTTTCGATTCATTTTTGTATCGTTGCACTTATTTTTTATGTCTGTCTAAAATTTCTAATTTTCCATAAAAATTAGAAAATTGTAAGTTCCTAGATACCTGGTCCTCAAAACAGGCAACTGATTGCTGTAGCCTCACCTCTCAGGTTAATAAGGAGACGTGTTGGTAAACACTATAAAGAAATTCGGCAACCAAGAACTCATCCGATTATTCTAACAGAGCCGAGAAGACCCTCAGCCTTATCCTTGCACGGTCGGTAAATTCTTACGTCGAGCTATGGACGGTAAGAGGTCTTAGAATTCACTACCCAATTCTTACATTCTCAGGAGGAAAGTATACCACACAAGGACTCGCACCTCACCCTCGGCCAACCTCAATCTGAATATTGGTATAGACTAAACTTATTACTTGTACTGAATCAACCCTGACATACGTAACGTATTATATTTCTGTCTCCGCCAACCATCTGTTCAATGGTATTATAGAACCTTCACCTCTAACACCATTGTCAGCTTCCTTGGACTTATATTAGAGAATATGGGTATTGCCACAGCTATTGGATAGGGCGAAGATGGAAGAAACAGAGAACTTATCAAATTAAGCACTGAATAAATAATCTGTCTAAATTGAATCGTAACATGAAAACGCATGCTGCGACTAGGAAGTCCTTGCATTGTGTGATGTGTGGACCATACTCATTCAATAAAATGTATTAAAACTATCATGAGCCGAGTGTGTAATAGACTGTGTGGCTGTATTCTTATTTGAAAATTCATCATCACATCCCAATCTCAGATTAGCTTAAACCCAGCAGTATTAAAGAAGGTGTAGCAGCAAACTTGGAACCTTTGTCGGTCCAAGCAAAGTGTGAAGTTAAGCTGCTTTCTGACACCGTCATAGAGATAAATAATTTACCAAACGGACCCATAAATCCTTAACCACAAATTGGAAGGATCCTGAATGTTACAAATTTGTTTAGTACCAAACTATTGTCGGGTTCTTTCTAACAGCGACGCAAGAGAATGTAAAAACGTCCAAAATTTTGCAAAACTTGTAAATTGTAATAGGAGCTGAGAAATCAAACACAAGCTGCAGCGGAAGCAATGGATTATTATTTGCTCCTAAATGTATGCTACATATTAATAACGTAAAGCAGAACCATGTGTTCCACAAATGAGTAAATTTGTAGCATACATTTAGGCGCATTTTGTAATGCTTTGGATTCTGCTGCCACTTGCATTTAATTTCTGGGCTCCTATTATATAACAGGTAATTTTTGCTAAAGATTTTTTCGGAATTTCAACGCAACAACAACAACAGACCTAGACCCACAGCTTTACTGCATGACTAATAAATTTACTAGAAACAACCCCACACATTTTTTGATAGCCTTAATTGAACCATTTTATTTTTTATATTAAATCAGCTGTGAAGGCTTCTGTGAAAACGGTTTGGAACAAAAAAGGTAAGGGTAAAAAGGAATTCAACCGAAACCGTAACTATAACCGTTTGAAACTGCTTCAAAACCTTGGCCGAAATCATTATTTTCATTCAAAAAAGGACGCCACTGAAACCTCTTGAAACTGACTCCTACCGATTTTGGGAGAACTAAAAAATCAACAGCTTAATACTTCGTGTGTTATCTCATTGGATAATTGGATAATTTTTAAAATATATGAATTCCGTATTCTTTGTTTATTCAATTGAAATAAAATAAATTAAATTAATTAATGCTTAATCGCTAAATAAATTTACATTTCCATGCAATTGCGTTTTAATTACAATTTCAAAATTACGGATGCCAACAGCGGCGTGGTGGCCAAGGCGCAAGTGCGCTGACTCTGTACTCGATGACAGCAGGTACTTCGTTTTGTCCTCATTCATCACCAAACCCATATTTGCCCAATTAGGAGTAAGCTGCACGTACAACACGGGTACTCAGGCCGATGGTGTCAATTTCGTCAGCATACGCCAGTGATTGCACGCTTTTATAGAAAATTGTTCCAGAGCCGTTAAGTTATGCAGCTTGTACTATTTTCTGCAACATCAGATAGGAGGTCACCCTGTCTGAAAGCTCGCTTTGATTTGAACGGAGAGATCCGTCCCAATTCTGACTGAGCTGTTGAGGGTAGACATAGCTGCATATAGGCTGCGCTTTTTCACTGTGTTGAAGGCGGATATAAAATCGACGAAGAGATGATGTGTGTCAGTTGTTATTTTCCCAGGTCTCAAGCCGCATAACGTCCAATCAGCTGATTCACGGTGGGCTTCAATCTTTTAACATGCTTGACAGGACCGTATATGCGCTTCTACGAAGGCTAATCCCGCATAAGTTGGCGTAGTTTGCAGGATTCCCCTTCTTGTGGACTGGCCAAAGAACACTTAGATTCCAATCGTCGGGCATGCACTTGTTCGACCATATTTAGCATAGAATCTGACGCATGTGGCTTACCAAGTTCTCGCCGCCGTATCCATCAGCACCGCGGGCTTTCTAATGTGATTAGCGCTATTCCTACGTCGTCACAGTCGGATAGGGGAAGTTTATTCCATCATCATCGATTGCGGGCTCAGGTTCATCATCTTCCCTGTGCATTTCTTCGCTCTCTCCAATTAGCAGCACAGATTAGTGTTTCCTCCATATTATAAGCATCTTCTGGACTTCGGTTACCAGGTCGTCTTTTTCGTTTTTGCAGGAGTTTATGGGCGTTATTCCTGGTGGCTAGCAGCTCAATCTCAACTCGCTTACGCTTTCTGTCTCTGCCTTTTTCTTCCTGTAAAGGCGTCTCACTTCCATTTTCGACTCGTGGTTGCGTTCACTCTTCTTGTTGCTTTCCCTTTTAAGGTAGCCTTATAGGCAGCGTTGTTTCTTTTGGTTGCAACGCGGCATTCATCGTGCCAGTTGTTTTCACTTGTGCTCTCAGAAAGCAGGTGTGAGAGTCGAGTTGCGTAATAATTGGCAGTCTGTTGCAATTGCGATCCCTGTCAACAAAAATGAAAATGAATATTAATAAAAGTGAAAGAATTAAAAGAACTATATGCTTACACAACCATAACCACATACATATGTATGTTTATATGCATATACATATAGGTTTATATCTAGGTTTACATCTATGACATCAAGAAATTTGTCCTATCCTCTGTCTCCGCAAGACCCACTTTGTTCACTTTAATAAAATCTTCTGAATTACGCGCACTCCAGCATTCTGATCGAATCTGACTTTATTATTGGAAGGACAGACTACTGTATTCCTGTTGGTTCATTCACCTCAATGTTCTTTTAAGGGATGAATAGAGTAGGGAAATAATATGAGATGGGAGTCTGGTGAACTGTTCATGGATGGAGCGGGGTGGACTATCCGCCGCTGTTATTGTTAGGGAATCTAACATCTATTCAAGTTAGGCGGCTATGAAAGCGGCAAGCTTTGCCATCGTGAAGTCGGGGGCTTTGAGGGATTGCTTGACCTTGCTTGCAGTGGCATCTTATTACTTTTTGATAAAAATCATATGGATGCCAGCCCATAAGGACATCCCTGGCAACTGTCAGGCTGGTATCTTTGCACTTCTTTATCCCTGCTTTTTGCACAGTTCGGCCTCGAGTCGGTTTACAAAACGCTGGGCTGACGCCACTTCTTGCAGTGTGTTTGAAGCTGGTTGGTTGGCACGTTGTTGACTCCAAGCGCTTGGCGGAGCTTTACAGTCTACAAAAGCTCATCTATATGTTTTGAAATTTTAACAGGACACTGCCCAATGGGAGTCCATCAATGGCGGATACAGGGGGGGGGCGCTGGGGCGATCGCCCCCCCCCCCCCCCAGACCTACCTGAATAAATATTGGGCGTGCTTAATTTGCCAGAAATTGAAATGCATTTTTTAGATTTCCGTAAAATTGAGATTGAATGAAATATTTCTTATCTTCTTTTGTCTGCTTGTCTAGCGAAAAAAGGTAAATAATAAATAAGTGAGTTTTGCTTTTTCCGCTTATTGCCGCAGATATGCCATGGTTTGTGAATAAAATAGTTGAAACATCGTGACCTTGCAAAACATAAAAAAATTCTTCATATCACCAACCAACTTCATTTTTTTTTTATAAAAGTTCCGGAACACACCTAATATGTCGTTTCATTTATGCAATATCAGAGCCACTGATGACCTGATACGAAACTTTTCTTCTCTGGGGCTCGAAATCAGCTGTCTGTTCATTCAATTGTAAACAAAAGTTCATTCGTTTCCAAGAATGGGGCCTGAAGTCTTTTTTTCCTTTTTTGATTGCTGCAATAGATATAGATTCAAAATAACTCCACTTAGTTAAAGCCACAAGTGAAACTCTCTTATCAGAAAGAACTAGCTTCTACCTTTGAGCTGTATAAAATCATTTCTTGATTGTTTTTTGTTCGAATTCTTTCAATTAGTTGAGCTAATTTGAGTGCTTAAAGATAAATTCGATACGTTTATTTGTAATTATGTCAAAATGGTGTTCTGAAGTTAATCATTAATTTATATTACTGACTTCCATGGCAAAAATGGATTTTGAGCTTTCGGCCATGATCGGCCCCCCTCATCTGGAGACCTGTATCCGCCCCTGGAGTCCATGCGATACGCCTTAATATACTGGACAGCCCTAGGCTTGCCAGCGGTATAGCTGCCCAGCCTTTGCGAGGACGAGGCATAAATATTTTGGTCGGGACGTTTTCGACTCCTTAGAAAAGTCCCAAAATCTTAGTGTGCTGTATTCGTAGCTTTATCATTATATCATAGGGTAATAAAGGCAAACGTACAGGTGTTAGCAAACGTCGTAAGAAGTCGACCACAGTGGGTTCGTCAGCTGCATCTACATCAACTTCTGCATCTACATCAACTTCAACATCAATTTCTGCTTCGACAGTGGGCTCATCACCTGCATCTACGTCAACTTCTGCATCCACATCAACATCTATTTCTGCTTCGACAGTTTCCGTGGTGCAACCTGTTGGTCCTAGGGAGGTGACTGCCGTTCCGCCTCGCAGAGCAATTTTTGTTTCTCGGTTGCATGCTTCATTGACTGTCGATGATATTTCAAATTATATATGCTCTAAACTTAATATTAATAATTCTAGTGTTGAAGTTTTCAAATTTAACTTTAAATATGAAAGGGAAATTTCATCTTTTAAAATAACTGTGCCACACCTTTATGTTGATAGTGTTCTTGACAGTTCTTTTTGGCCGGAGCATTCTGTGGTGCATTTGTACAAGAGAAATACCAATATAGTGCCAAAAAACTCTATTACCTTCACCGCGGGTACAGCAAAAAAGCACCGACTCACTCTCTATAGTCGTTCATTACCAAAATGTTCGTGGTTTACGATCTAAATTAAATACCTTTTTTCTTAACAGTTTCGCTTTTACAGCGCAGGTTGTTGCTTTCACCGAGACCTGGTTAAAACCTGACAATTTTAACGCTGAGCTTTTTCGAGTAACTACGTCGTTTACCGGCGTGATCGTATATCTAGAGCAGGCGGTGTTCTTATTGCTGTGGACTCAAGTCTTTCATCCGAGTTGCTGTTGTCGGACAACGCATTTGATATTGAGTTTATAGCAGTAAAGATTTCAATGCGATGTTTTAACTTATATATTTGTTGCTCATATATTCCGCCCCGGTCGGATATGTATGTTTACAATTGCCATAATTTAGCTATTCGAAACTTGTACTCTCAGTTGCGAGACAAAGATCGCTTAGTCGTTCTTGGTGATTTCAACTTACCCTCGGTAAATTGGATTAGCCTGAGCGACTCAAACACTTTGACTCCCACCTGTCAGCATGATTTCGTTAAGAATATTTTAGATACATCTCTCGTACAGATCAACAATGTTTTAAATTGTAAAAACAAGATTCTTGACCTGGTATTTGTGGATGAATCAGTGGGTATTGCTCTCAATCGTATTTCTCCTTTATCTTTTCCAGAAGATCCCTTACATCCTACGCTTGAAATAGAAATTGATATTATTCAGCCTCCTATGGAGTTGTGCTTTACAAAATTAAAATCTCGATCCCGCTCAAGATGTTTTTATAAGGCGGACTTCATAAAACTCAACGAATTGATTGCTACTCATGACTGGTCAGATCTTTATTCGAGTAAGGACGTCAACTCAGCGCCTTCATTATTTTACGGTATTCTTGATGGCTTCTTTGAAAGCTGTGTCCCCCTTCGATGTGTTAGTGCTGGAACAAGTAAACCACCTTGGTTCAAAAGACAACTTATTAGACTCAATAATGTTAAATCTAGGCTTTATAAACGTTTCAAGAGATCAGGATCGTCTGCCGATTTTTCTAAATATTCGGTTGCTCGTTGCAACTTTCATTGTCTAAACCAACAATGTTATAAATTGTACTTAAGCAGTTGTAAATTTCAATTTTTCAACAATCCGAAAAGATTTTACAGTTTTGTTAATTCCAAGAGGAAAACATCTGGTTTTCCAGCTACTTTTTCTTTTGGTTGCAAGAATGCTAGTTCTGATAATGATATTGCGGAATTATTTGCAGAATTCTTCAGGTCGACCTACTCATCAAAACGTTTTCAACTCGGCCAACACTCCTACAACTTGGAAAGTTTTAATTGCATTCCTAATCCAGTAATTGATGAGAATACTGTTCTTCAGAGCCTTCTCGGTTTGAAACCGATTTTTTCTCCGGGTCCAGATGGTGTTCCTAGTTGTGTACTCAAATACTGTGCAGTTAACTTATCTGAGCCGATACATAAATTATTCCAATTATCTGTGGAATCTGACACTTTTCCATTGATTTGGAAGAAATCATTTATTATACCTTTACACAAAAAAGGTAGTAGGTCTAGTATCGAGAACTATAGAGGTATAGCTAAGCTTTCAGCTATTCCCAAAACATTTGAGCGAATAATTACATGCCAACTTCAACACATGTGTAGCTCCATATTATCGCCCTGCCAGCATGGGTTTGTGCCGCGTAGATCAACTACTACCAACTTGCTAGAGTTTACTTCTTTTGTAATGGATGGATTTTTAAACAATAGGCAAACGGATGTGATCTATACCGACTTCAGTAAAGCGTTTGACTCTGTCAATCATGAGCTTTTAGTTTACAAACTTGATTTACTTGGATTTCCAAAGCATTTGCTTGCATGGCTCGAAAGCTATCTCGCGAATCGGACTCAACAAGTTTTGTTTAAAAACAGCTTTTCTAGGTTGTTTGATGTAACGTCTGGTGTGCCTCAGGGTAGTCATTTGGGTCCGTTACTTTTTACCTTGTTTATAAATGACTTACCACAAACTCTCATACATTCCCGAACTCTTATGTATGCAGATGATGTTAAACTTTGTTACTCATACTTGCCTTCGGAGTCTTCCCGTGTGGAGTTTCTTCAGGCAGACTTGGACTGATTTCAATGTTGGTGTACTGCAAATTTACTAGTTTTGAATTGCTCGAAGTGTAAACTAATGACATTTCACCGAGTGAAGCCAAGTTTGACATTGTATACGTTAAACAGCACGCCTTTGGAGCGTATATCTGTCGTAAGTGATCTAGGCGTTCTTTTTGATCCTAAAATGACTTTTAATACGCATATCTCATCAATGGTAAGCAAAGCAACGGGTATACTCGGTTTTGTGAAGCGATGGGCTAAGGAGTTTAATGATCCGTATCTGACTAAGACCCTCTACACATCGTTGGTACGACCAATCTTAGAGTATTGTTCGTGTGTCTGGTGCCCAGGGTATCAAAACTTTATAAAGCGTATTGAGTCAGTACAGAAGCAATTCATTATATTTGCACTACGTGGTCTTAACTGGGATTCTAGTGTGCATTTGCCACCATATAGAAATAGGCTTCTCCTTATAAATCTGCCAACTTTAGAAAATCGAAGAACTTTACTCGGGGTAATGTTCATTCCCAAGCTCATTATGGGCGAGATCGACTCATCTGATCTTGTTAGTCGACTAAATTTTGCTGTTCCTGGTAGAACGTCCAGGCACTTTGTGCCTTTTTATTTACCACTTTGCCGGCAAAATTTTGCCAAAAATAATCCACTGCGAAGTTGGTGTTCGCACTACAACAACTTGTATAACTGCATCAGTTTTGAATGTTCGTTTTCCGAGTTGCATAATTTAATACTGTCACGTCTGGCCTGATATTTTGTACTTTCTTTCCTATGTATGGTTGAATTTAAATATTTGTAATTATAACATTAATTTTATGTTTTATATATCTTAGTAGTCGACCGCATTGTGTCTGTGTCGACTTTAATCCAAATAAATTAAATTATCACGCATCCATTTGTTAAATAACTGGAAGTCAGTTTCACTGTTAAAGTATGATGCAACACAACGGATCAACAAATAAGTATACCCCAAAGGGTTAAGGGACTTAGAATGTATCCTCGGCAGGTATACCTGTCATAAGAGGCGACTAAAATACCAAATTGATTCAAGGGGTTGTGTAGCGCAATCCAGTTTTTTTAACAGGCAAGGCTCTGACGACCACGTGGATCTAGGGGGTGGGAGGGCGGTATGGCCTAGAAGGCTTCATGTAGTCATACCAAATGTTTCCCGAGATGGTCGGGCTAGTACCCTAATGGTGTTTGTTACCGGAACGTACCGGATCTGCATCCAGCAAGGGACCATCAACATCGATAACACTCCCCACGGCCTTCAGGGAATGTCCTTATCGCCAAAACAACAAAAAAGTATTCTTAATTGGACAACTGCCACCCAACCTAGCCTAACTTAACACATATGAGCGTATTCAGTCTATGTGAGGTCTTTGCGACCGTTCAGTTCAACTTAACCTATCCATGCAATATAAATTTTTCAAAGCATAATGTTTTGAATACTGATTGCAACTTACTAAATAAAACAAAAAACTGCACTGAAGATGACACAACGCCGATACTGGTTTATATCCCAATCAAATTTGACAAGGACCGTCAAAGACCGTTCCAATACACATCAATTTCTAAAATTAAACTGGAAAGGTGAATAACGTTATAAGTACAAAACGATTCACCACTAATTTGTATCTAAAATGATCAAAGGACGCGTTTCGACCTCCTTTTTTTGAATTCGAAAGCGAAAATTAAATTCAAGGGGTTGATAAGCGCTATACAAAGCTTTATAACTGTACAGTTTCCGCAACCCAATTGTCAACCTCCCCTACCCGAGGAAAATCCTGTTACAAGTATGATTGTATCATACACATACATATGTATTTAGCAGGCGAGGCTTTGGTTCTTCATAGAACTAGGGGTGGGCTGGAAGGGGGCGGTATGGCCTAGAAGGGATAAGTGATATTAATGATTCCCGAGATGGTAGGGCTAGAAACTCAAAGGTGCTTGTTGCCGGAACGTACCGGATCTATATTCAGCAAAGGGCCATCAATATCGATAACACTCCCCAAAACCTTCGGGGAGTGTCTTTATCGTTAATACAACAACATCAACATGTGTTTTTGTAGTTTTCCAGATTTGTTGTACGCACACACACACTTATGCAGAAAGGTGTTCTGCACAGATATAATTTTGATCCTCAAACCGGTGTTGTTGTTGGGTTATTTTTATAAATCGCGGCCGAAGGCGCCAGCACAGAAAGGTTTTCTGTGAAAAAAACTACGGATTTCCCCCGATTTCGCACCCCCTAGGTGTAATTTTTTGGTTTTTTGTAAATATCATTCGACAGAAATATAATTGCCGCTTTCGGATTCTAAAAAAAGAGTTCGAAATGCGTGTTTTGATACCACCTTTTTTAAGTTTTGATGAAAATTAGGTGGTGCACTGTCTCGTAAAACGTTACCTAAAGGCTTAATTTCCTCGAAAGCTGTGCCGCTATACAGCGGCCGTTACATAGCGGTAGAGTACGTTGTGAAAAACATTGCAATGTAAAAGTAATTATGTGGAATCCAAGAAGACGGTACGTAACGTAATGTAGCGGCAGTGCAACATATATTACGGCCGTCATGACGGTAGAAACTCGTTCATCGACCTTTTTTCTCACCGCTATACTGAAAGCGATGATCATTTTGTCAAATAACTAAAAAATTAACAAAAATTCAGACCGCTAATGACGGTGATTATTTTTTTAGCAGTCGAGGGAACAAGCCTTAAATGTGAGCATTATGTAATAATAAAGGTGATGTCACCAACATAACCTCACTTTTTCGGTAGCTCTACTTTTCAGTATTTACTTGTATTACAAACGTATTAAATTCTGATTGCTTCTTTTTCCGTACAAAATTCCCCAAAAAAATTATTTTCTGAAAAATTTTTGCCATTTTCTTTTGGGGAACACAAAGTTACGTTAATCTTTTTGGCTAAATAATTCTAGTAGCGGCTTATATAGTTATAATCAGCCCAATTCTAAACAAAAATTCTGCGATAGTTTTTTCCCTTCTCCCATTCCTCGTATTCTAAATAAAAATTCATTGCGAGTTCTTTCACTTCTTACTTTCCTCCTATTATGAACAATGTGGAAATCGGTTATGGGAGAAAAGTAGGTATTATGAATGCGAGGGTTCCCCCCATTAATGCAGAAAACAAAAATTCGGAAACACATTTTTTCAGAAAACAATAGTCAGAACCCTTTTTTCAGAACGCCAAAATTCAGAAGTCAATATTCAGAAGCCAAAATTCAGAAAGTAATCAGACAGCAAAAAATCATAAAATTTTGCGCAAAATTTTATGTGAGTGAGAGGGAGATTTCTCTGCCATTTCTTAGGAGTTGTTTCACTTGTTAAATTAAAGGGAATGCATCAAAATAGTTAAAGGAAATTGGATCTTTTAAGAAAGAACACTTATTTGTACGAATTTGTGCTAAAATATGTACATTCTACCACAATATTCTTTATTTTAAGTCGAAAAGTATATCATAAGCAACGGAAGAGCTTTTGGTATATTTGATGCAGCCATCCAGAAATTGTGCAAGGAAATTTTAAGAAGCCTCAAATAGATTTTGGCATATGACCAATTCAACTCGACTTGGCAGCCAGAAAATTGCTTTGCTGAATGGAAGCAGGCAACTCCTGGTGATTTGTGTTATCCCGCCGTCTTCTTCTTATTATGCTCCTCTCTTGATGTTGCTGACACCAATTCATTACTCATTTCAGTGAATACCACATGAAATGCAATACTGTGTATGGTTTATATTTTATTTCGCAATTCAAACAAATTCGCAACAGTAATTAAACTTTTCAATTTTTTAAACAAAATAAGAAATGCGCAACGAAATTGTAATTGACAAAACAGCTGACTTCGAAAATTCGAAAATCTTATTCCCCAATTATTGTTCTCCCTAGGAGAAAAGAATTGGAGAGGAATTTTTCCGCGGGAATAAAAAAATCCGCGAGAACAAAATTCCGAGGGAAAATTTAGAATTGGGCTGAATATTTCTAAACGTATAGTAAAATCTACTCCGATCGTAGTACAAGCCTCTAAAATATGCATGCCGTGCTTGTCAGAATAGGGGAAATCGTCAACGGGATGAGAACACCTGAATATTCATCTCATCATGAGTGTGAGTTTTAAAATGTACACTTTTTCTTCATATAATTTGTATGAAAGAAAAATGTAAATTTCAAAACTAATACTGATTTGAATATTTTTTTTTTTAAATTGTTCGATATTATTTTTCTATGCTCTGACAACCCTGAGCAACTCTCATTTTACGGCGAATTGAAATGACAACGCACACATGCACATAAACACTTCCATTTAAAGAATTTTAAAAACAAAGCAATAAAATTCATATTTGCGACAAATAAATTAATATAATGAGCGACATTACTCTAATTAATTTTTTGCTCAAATGCTAATCTGTGTTGCCGACCTAACACACAAGCTAGTGAGCAAATTTTAAATTATTGCAAAGTTAATTCGCATTTGACAGTGAAACAGAACAAAAGAGCTGCTCGGAACGGAATCGCGTAAAAATTCTGAAATAAATAAAAAAACGTGTATTAGCGGGACTGAGCTTGTTGTTCGTAGCGTTTGCATTTAATTTAGTTCACATTTTTGGGTTTATAATAAAGTGAGTGGGCCATAAGAAAGTCAACAACAATTCTTGTATTACATTTAACCCACAAAAAGTGCATTTAAGGATGTTTCCAACGCGACAAATTTGTACAACAAATAATTCAAAGTAAATGCACGGAAGGTTAAATTCATCTTTATTAAATAAATATCGAATTGGTTGTGAATTTGTAAAAAGCCGCCAGTTTGGAACGCGCATGTGTCTGCCCGCATCAGTATCTGGAAGGAATAATCAGCAACAGAAGCAGCGAAATTTGTGTAAGTCCATTATTGAATTAACTTTGAAGTTAATTTTGCACTAATTAATGCTCTTTTTGAAACACAAGCAAGTACCTACATACACATATTTACGGTAATATATTATCTAATCCATTACATATTAAAACGCTAACTTGCAGTAATGACTCGGCTTTTGACCGGGCGTACTTGAACTTTTGCTACGCATACACAAGATTGTATGTACATATGTCAATATTCATTGTGGTACTTCCGCTCTCTTCCGTTCTCCAATGATAACACTATGCGACAAAATCAACTTTTTTTTTGGGTATTGGACCAAACCCACTTTTTTTTAGAGTTCGAGGCTTATGTAGACAAAGTACGATCTCCGTTTTTCGAAGTTAGGCTCCAAAAATTAGATATCGGCTTTCGAAATTCGCAATTCTACATTTCGAAATTTTATTTTTTTTTTGTTAACGCGTTCAGCAAATTAAAAAAGTAAAAATGTGGTCGTGGTCCGCTCTTTTCCCTTATTTGAAGGGTTGAATTCTCTTTTTGAGAAATTTAGTGTAACAGCTCTTAAACGAGGTAAAAAGTCTCTGCACTGGAATTGATCGTACTGTAATTTTTCAAAAAAGGAATTCAGCCATTCAAATAAAAAAAAGGCGGACCACCACCACATTTTTACTTTTTAATTTGCTGAACGCGTTAAAAAAAAATAAAATTTCGAAATGTAGAATTTCGAACTTCGAAACCCGATATCTATTTTTGGAGGCTAACTTCGAAAAACGGAGATAGTACTTTGTATACATAAGCGTGGAACTCAACAAAAAAAGTGGGTTTGGTCCAACACCCTGCCGGCTGTTGCACAGTGTAATGCATACACAACATACATACATACATACTTAGTTCTTATGCAACATAATTAGCTGTTTACACCATTCGCCGTCTAACATCTGCTAATAAAAAAAAGCTCCTAAACTCACATACAAACTAACAAAAGCTAACGCTCTGTTCTTGCACACTCAAATGTAGGTATGTTTAACGTTAACTCATTCATTTTTTGTTTTGGCGCTTATTTCGTATTTTCGTTGAATGCGTAAAGCTGGTTTTTTTGGCGTTTGTTGTCTTTGTTTTGTGCATAACTTCGTTTGCGCCCATTCACAATAGTGGCTTCCGTATAAAATTTTTTAACTTACCGCCCATACCATAGGTGGGTACAGTGCACTCATTTTGTGTGTAAACATCTTTGCTCACTATAAAGGGGAATCCTCATTGTAAGCGCAATGAATTTATCATCGAAAAATTGTCGATATGTTATCGGAGCGTTATCGATATATTATAAAAAGGATATCAATTTTTTTGGAAACATAAAGATTTGTTATCGCTTTTGTTATCAAAAATGTATAGAGTTCTTATCCGAGTGTTGTCAGTTTGTTATCGGCATGTCATCGATTTGTTAGCGACGACTCATCGGTTTGTTACGATACAGATACCTATAAAGCTTTAATATACATAAAATCGATTACAAATGTGTAGCCCTTCTATGACGAAAAGATACCAATCAAAAGCCGATGACTCGGCCATAACTAACCGGTTACAAACCGAAAAATCGGATATAGTTTTTCGTAATCTATAATAAGCCGATCATAAAACCATATGGGTTGCTACCAATAAGTAGCCTTCAAAGCTCTGTTCAAAAAGCCCGGAATTATTTGTTTCATTAAACCACAGCGAATTTCACGAGTGCTTGGTAGTCACGCCTTTTTTTCTACATACTGGCGGTCCTACAAGTTTTTTATGCAGACTCCTACTCTCTAACCGCAAAACATCAACGAATGTTATTGAGTATACTGAAAATTTTTAAAAACTTGTCCTTTTAATCATAAAAAAAATGTTATAATTAGAGTGTTAGATTGAATGTAAATCTAGATGTTAAGTATACTTTAGCCACATGTCTGTAAACTTTCGGTGAAGGAGATGTTGATCGAAAAACTGAGCAACTTCTATGGTCCAGTATAGACCAAACTGCCTTATCACTGCGCTATAAATCGTCTTCAGCAGTCGTTTTATCGGCAATTTGGCAGTTCAAATACGATTGTAGCAGAGTTGTCAAGGAATGCAATCTATTTGGAACAATTATTCATGTGATTGTAGCCAAAGGGGATTGCAATACTTTATTGTTAGTCCAGAATAATGAATAAGAACTTTTAGTCATTGTTCTTTTTTGCATTCCGAACTAATTATTCCTATTTTATTCCTCTTTTTTTATTCCATGGATTGCATTCATTGGAGTGTAATGGTTGAAGTATTGCATTCCTCAATCCTTTGCATTCCTTTTGCTTTTCAATATTATTATTCACTTGCGGAATGCTTTTGAATTTTGTTATTCCACATTAGAAATAGAAAAAGTAATAAGTAGTCTAAAAAGGGAATAATGACTAAAAATATGTGTTCATTATTGCAAAAAAAGGAATAAAGGCTACAATACAAAAGTGTTAGTTCAGGAATAGGAATGCAAAGATTTCATTCCGGGGTCGACATCTCCGTTTTACCGCTGGAGTAGGTAATTCACAACTTTATAAATAAATAAAAAAATAGCTTTAGTAGCATATAAACCGGCGAATAAGAGTCAATTTTCTTCATTGGCGATCCACACTATAACATTACCTAACATGATTCAATCACAAGAGGTTTGCTCCGCTGACAAAATTTTTGACAATTGCAGCCATCTTGCTCCCAAATATTAACATCCATTAAATGTGTTGTATCTTTGTAAATGTGTGAAAAAGATTAGTAGCAGGAATAGGAGGTAAACAGTTTGTAGAATACAGACTGAATTGCATTACTCCTTAATATTACTTTTTTTGATTTTATGGTAAGTTTATTAAATATATAAGGATCTATTTATTTGTGGGGGCCGAACAAAGGAAATTTTTATTTGAACTAACCCTACGAGGCATTCGTAACCTAAATCAAAATTCAAATTCATGGTTGAACGTCAAAAACTCGACTAGAAAATCGACTAATTAAAAAATCTCATTAGAATTATTGGAAATGCAATAACGAATCTTTTTGCTCATTGGGCTGTTACTTTATTCATTCGTCTCCATCTTGAGGAGTTCCGAATATTCTAAATTCGCGGTTTATCCAGAACAATGCCATGAATACATTTTTTAAATATAAACGACCTCTAGGCCGTTTATATTTAAAAAGTTATAATTCAAAGGCCGTGAACAACAAAAAAAATTCCATGAACACTTAAACGGAAAAGAGCTCTCCGAAGTTTCAGAATAAAAAGGTAGATGCTCCCTGTGTAGCATGACCGGCCAAAAGAAGAGTTTCCGTAAAAGTCAATGCCGGAATATAAAGTTCTAAGACAACAAGTAATTTTCTTTTATTTTTATATACAGCTGAGCAGAGCTCACAGATATTATTAATTTTGTTCGCATAACGGTAATCCGTGGTGTGATGGTAGCGTGCTCCGCCTACCACATCTTATGCCCTGGGTTCACACCCCGCGCAAAGCAACATCAAAATTTTAGAAATAAGGTTTTTCAATTAGAAGAAAATTTTTCTAAGCGGGGTCGCCCCTCGGCAGTGTTTGGCGAGCGCTCCGGTGTATTTCTGCCATGAAAAGCTCTCAGTGAAAACTCATCTGCCTTGCAGATGCCGTTCGGAGTCGGCATAAAACATGTAGGTCCCGTCCGGCCAATTTGTAGGGAAAATCAAGAGGAGCACGACGCAAATTGGAAGAAAAGCTCGGGCTTAGATCTCTTCGGAGGTTATCGCGCCTTACATTTATTTTATTTTTTAACGGTAATCCATAACGGCATAAACTAATCGAGATAGATATAGACTTCTATATATCAAAATGATCTGGGCGAAGAAAGAAATTCATTTAGCCATGTCCGCCGTCCGTAAACACGATGACTTGGGTAAATTGTGAGGTATCTTAATGAAATTTGATATGTGCACTCATCTCAGATCGCTATTTAAAATGAACGAAATCGGACTATAACCAGGCCTACTTTTTCGATATCGAAATTTTCAAAAAACCGAAAAAATGCGATAATTCATTACCAAAGACAGATAAAGCGATGAAACTTGGTAGGTGGGTTAACCTTATGACGCAAAATAGAAAATTAGTAAACTTTTTCCCGATGGGCGTGGCACCGCCCACTTTTAAAACAAGGTAATTTAAAAGTTTTGCAAGCTGTAATTTGGCAGTCGTGGAAGAGATCATGATGAGATTTGGTGGGAACGTTACTCCTATTACTATATGTGTGCTAAATAAAAATTAGCAAAATCGGATGACGAACACGCCCACTTTAAAAAAAAATTGTTTTAAGTAAAGTTTTAACAAAAAATTTTAATATATTTACAGTATATAGGTAAACTATGTCAACATTCAACCCCAGTAATGATTTGGTGCAAAAAATAAGAAAAATAAAAGAAAATTTCAAAATGGGCGTGGCCCCGCCCTTTTTCTTTTAATTTGTCTAGAATACTTTTAATGCAATAAGTCGAACAAAAATTTACCAATCCCTGTGAAATTTGGTAAGGGCATAGCTTCTATGGCGATAACTGTTTTCTGTGAAAATGGGCGAAATCGGCTGAAGCCACGCCCAGTTTTTATACACAGTCGACCGTCTATCCTTCCGCTCGGCCGTTAACACGATAACATGAGCAAAAATCGATATACTTTACTAAACTTAGTTCACGTACTTATTTGAACTCACTTTATATTGGTATAAAAAATGGCCGAAATCCGACTATTACTTTCGATATCGAAAATTACGAAAAATGAAAAAATAATTCTATACCAAATATGAAAAAAGGGATGAAACATGGTAATTGGATTGGTTTATTGACGCAAATAGAAAATACTTTGAAAAAAGGGTGTCACACCTACCATATTAAGTAGAAGAAAATGAAAAAGTTCTGCAGGGCGAAATCAAAAGCCCTTGGAATCTTGGCAGGAATACTGTTCGTGGTATTACATATATAAACAAATTAGCGGTGCCTGACAGATGATGTTCTGGTCGATATCTCGAAAACGCCTTCACATATACAACTAAGGGCCACTCCCTTTTAAAACCCTCATTAATACCTTTAATTTGATACCCATGTCATACAAACACATTCCAGGGTTACCCTAGGTTCATTTTCCTACATGGTGATTTTCCCTTATTTTGTCTCCAAAGCTCTCAGATGAGTATGTAATTTTCGGTTACACCCGAACTTAGCCTTCCTTACTTGTTTATTTTTGGTTAGTTCATTGCGGCTGCTGAGTAGAGTATCACCCTATGTCGGGTGGCATCGAAATAGTGCTAGCTGAAAATATTTTTAAAAAATTTCTCATTACAGCATTTGTCACAAGAATTAGATTGAATAACGCCTAATCTCAGAATTTTTTTCATTAACTCCCCCCCCCCCCCCCCCCCATTTCAAAATGCATAAAATTTATAAAATTTTGAAGTACGGCATTCTTCAAACAAATTCTAAAAGAATGACCAAATCAATATATGTAACTCTTTATCAATTCAAAAAATATTTAGTAGAAAGTTAGTAATTTCCCTAAAACCTGTTGGCATTTACAAATTTATTATCACTACTAAAGGCAGTTTTATACTACAACTTTCGCTTAATGGAATTGAATTATTCCTCGTTTTCCTAAAAGCAACCCGGCCTGATTTTTGATTCTGGGAGTGGCAAAGCTTTGTCATCATTGGCGAACAAACCTCTAGTAATTAAATCATAATTACCCAACAAACTTTTCTTTTGTTGTTTGAAATCTTCCTTGTTATTTTGTACTGAAAGTTTTGACTTCACTGGAATGCGAGTCAATCGTCTTGGAATGAGCGGGAAAAAATCTACTAATAATTTCTTTACGAAAGTAACTAACAAATATTCAGCGTACTGAAAATCTTTGTTAAGAGCCACTTAATGGTGACTTATAACCATAAAACCATAAACAGGTAAAACAGTTGATCGAAGCTACCTTATGGAAATCAATGTAATCGATTAATGGTGCCATACCATAACGCTAACGCCATAACCATACCATAGCCAACCAATTGGTTTTTGGTTTCTCGCCATATCCATAACCTAAAAATATTTGAGTTGGTGAATTTAATAACTTTTTGTAGATTTTATTCATTGTTTGGGATACGTTATGACTAAGAGACTTATTTTTGTGGAATATGTGTTTAATTTTTTGCGTTTTCTTAATTTTTATGAAATTTTCAAAATTTTTAGGTTAAGGTACTATTTATCGATCACATTGGAGATGGTTATGGATATGGGTATGGTTACGACCATAGTGTTAGGGTTAAGGAAGTTTAATTCACCCTTTAAAGTATAAAGACATTTTCTGAGTTCAAAACTTGTCGGCATGCGTAATTGTGAATTTCCTCTTAACAGAAATGCGCTCCACATTGGTTCGAAACAACAAAAGAGCACCAACTGTCGGACAGACTAATCAACCAACGTTCGTTAATTATGTGGTTGTTTTGTGTATGAACTTACTAAGTTGGCAAGTGGTTGGAAAAAGTTAAGCAACACTTGTTGAATTCTATTTTAGACAAAAACGTTGCGAGTGTTTCGCTTTTAATTTAAAATACGAGTAAAATACCAGAGTTACTAAGTATAACAGTGAAAGCATACAGTGTTGAATGCAAAATAATGAAAAAATTTAGTAAATGGTTTTTGTGTGACTAAATTGTTAATTAAAATGAATTTCAGTTGTTTTGGTTTGGTTAATTTGCGAAATTGAGCGAGTTTCTTTTTAACGGTAGCTGAGATCATCAATTTAAGAATAAAATTCTGGGTCACACGTCGCATCATAACAATGAGATTCACAACAGCGATTATAAACAATAGCCATAAACGTGAACATGGTGACATCTTTTTTTATTACGATATACAACTGTAGATATGTATGTCTGTATATTTATCCAGTTGTATGTAATCGAGTTCTCAAAACCAAAAAACAAATCAATAACCATAAATGAAAAAAGATCAGACAACAATTAAACTCACTGTTCGAAATTTACCATATAAGTAGTGATCGAGTTTCTGAAAGAAAAACAAAAACAGCTACGTATATAAATATGTGTAGTATGTAACATTGATGGAATTTTTGAAACTGAGTTAAATCAAACCAACACTGCTGGGATGTAACAAGAAGTTTAAGTAAAATGTCTTATCTACTTTTAGTCGAACAAAATTCTTTTCCAAATGTATATACATCGTATGTACACTGTACATTGTACAGTTGTGAACACGAAAATAGCAGCAGAAATTATTGAGAAATTTTATCCGTTATTTTCTTTTATAAATCTTGGTTACAACGTTTCTAAATTTTGAAAAAACTTGAATGCAATAACACGAAAATCAATTTCAAACTTGTTTTCGAAAAAATTCGAAAATTTCTAAGAATCTGCACAAAAATTTCCAGATTTCACTTAGAATTTCCAGAAACTTTTTGAATAGTAAATTTTTAGAACTTACCATTTCTTCTGGAGCACAAGCCAAAATGTCCGTAAAACCACAAGTAAAAAACCCCGAAATGTATAGAATATTGCCAATGCAGCGACTGAATTGAAAGTCGAGAAGATCGCGAGTATTACGAGTAATTCGAGATGCAAGAATCTCGCGTGCCTTACGAGAAATTCGAGATTGGAGAATCTAGCGAGCCTTACGAGTAATTCGAGATTCGAGAATCTCGCGAGAAGCCACTGGGCCACTCCGTCATAATCGGTTTAAAGGCTAGCTGGGTGGTTGACCACTGTAAGTTCCAGTTCCAAGCGGGAATCTGTCTTGGATTAACCCAATGGCTATTATTTTCTCGGCTTGAGAAACACCATTTTCTCTATGACTCTCAAGTTTAACCACTGTTGATAAACAACGCTTGAGATTCGTGAAGTATGCTAGTTATCAAATTGAGCTCTAATATGACTCAAACCCCAATGTTTATTGGGTAGTGGGTAGTTTCCACCTTGGAAAACATTTTTATTTTCAACTTCACCTCAACTTGATATCCTATGTATTAACTGGAAAAATGTGCTGGGTATAGATGTGAGAACTACAAGTTAATCAAAATTTCTCTTAGGTTTGAGAATAATTTGAGATCGATGTTGGGGATCAACTCGATAATTATAAATTTCACAAAATTTCTAAAAGGTTGGAGAATAATAATTTGGGAATGATGTTCGATATCAATTGGAGAACTGTATGCATTAGACTGGGTCCATTTATTAACCGATATCGCGCCATCGATTTTTCGATAGGATTTGGGCTCAAGAAAAAAAAGTACCACTACGCATACCCAAAAAAATAATTTTCGAGCCTGCGAAATTTCATTTTTTTTACTTTGATTTTTAAGCTTTTTTTCATGACCTACTAAAAAAATTTTCATTTAATTGTAAAATTTTCATGTATACCCTACCCTGTCCGACCCATATAAACAGTGCTGCTCAAATTTTTATACTCAGCATAAACTAATGGATATAGATATAGACTTCTATATATCAAAATGATCTGGGCGAAAAAGAAATTAATTTAGCCATGTCCGTCCGTCCGTCCCTCCGTCCGTAAACACGATAACTTGAGTAAATTTTGAGGTATCTTAATGAAATTTGGAATGTAGGTTCCTGGGCGCTCATCTCAGATCGCTATTTAAAATGAACGAAATCGGTCTACAACCACCCCCACTTTTTCGATATCGAAAATTTCGAAAAACCGAAAAAGTGCGATAATTCATTACCAAAGACAGATAAAGCGATGAAACTTGGTAGGTGCGTTGACCTTGTGACGCAAAATAGAAAATTAGTAAAATTTTGGACAATGGGCGTGGCACCGCCCACTTTTAAAAGAAGGTAATTTAAAAGTTTTGCAAGCTGTAATTTGGCAGTCGTTGAAGATATCATGATGAAATTTGGCAGGCACGTTACTCCTATTAGAATATGTGTGCTCAAAAAATTTTGCAAAATCGGATGACGAACACGCCCACTTATAAAAAAAAAATTTTTTTTAAGTCAAATCTTAAACAAAAATTGAATATCTTTGTAGTATATAAGTAAATTATGTCAACATTCAACTACAGTAATGATATGGTACAACAAAATACAAAAATAAAAGAAAATTTCAAAATGGGCGTGACTCCGCCCTTTTTCATTTAATTCCTCTAGAAAACCTTTAATGTCATAAGTCGAACAAAAATTTACCAATCCTTGTGAAATTTGGTAGGGGCATAGATTCTATGACGATAACTGTTTTCTGTGAAAATGGGCGTAATCGGTTGAAGCCACGCCCAGTTTTTATACACAGTCGACCCTCTGTCCTTCCGCTCGGCTGTTAACACGAGAACTTCAGCAAAAATCGATATATCTTTACTAAACTTAGTTCACGTACTTATCTGAACTCACTTTATCTTAGTATAAAAAATGGCCGAAATCCGACTATGACCACGCACACTTTTCCGATATCGAAAATTACGAAAAATGAAAAAAATTCCATAATTCTATACCAAATATGAAAAAAGAGATGAAACATGGTAATTGGATTGGTTTATTGACGCAAAATACAACTTTGGAATAAAACTTGGTAAAATGGGTGTGACACCTACCATATTAAGTAGAAGAACATGAAAAAGTTCTGCAGGGCGAAATCAAAAGCCGTTGGAATCTTGGCAGGAATAATGTTCGTGATATTACATATATAAACAAATTAGCGGTATCCGTCAGATGATGTTCTGGTTCACCCTGGTCCACATTTTCATCGATATCTCGAAAATGCCTTCACATATACAACTAAGGGCCACTCCCTTTTAAAACCCTCATTAATACCTTTAATTTGATACCCATATCGTACAAACACATTCTAGAGTCACCCCTGGTCCACCCTTATGGCGATATCTCGAAAAGGCGTCCACCTATAGAACTAAGGCCCACGCCCTTTTAAAATACTCATTAACACCCTTCAGAGTGACCTCTGGTCCACCTTTATGGCGATATCCCGAAATGGCGTCCACCAATAGAACTATGGCCCACTCCCTTTTAAAATACTCTTTAATACCTTCCATTGGAAACCCATGTCATACAAATACATTCCAGGGTTACCCTTAGTTCATTTTGCCTTATTTTGTCTCCAAAGCTCTCAGCTGAGTATGTAATGTTCGGTTACACCCGAACTTTGCCTTCCTTACTTGTTTTATATGGAAGTGCGAATCACAATACATGTACAAAATTGTATGTGCACTGAAACTTTTTTTGTATTTAAAATTTTTTTATTGTTTGAGTTGGAAAAAGTTGAATATAAAGTTTCAAGTTACAAAATATTTGATTAAAATAGCCAATAAATTTAATTCTTAAAGTAGCGAGAAATTACATTAACCTCTAGCCTCAAGTTTTGTGGGAACATACTAAAAGTAAATGTAGAGATTTCCTCGAATGTTGCATTGGAAATTGAATTTTAAAACTTTTGAAATGCTTAATTAGAGGGCTCCGCGTGGTTTGGTTTAAATTTGTGTTTTAATTTGCACACATATATTAGCAACAGAGATTACTGAGGTGCTGAAATACTACTTGGATTTAATAAAATGTTTAACAAGTAAATAATGGGCATGGTTGCGTTACGGTTCCTCCCACTTCCAGTCAAAAAATGTCTCATAACCAAGAAAAATAATATAACGAATTGAAATATAAAGTCATAGAAACTACCCCATGAGGAGAATCTCTAGTTCAAAAATAAGTTCATTTCTACTGCATTCTGAACCACTAATTGTTCGCCATCTATCTCTTTTACATGTTTTCAAATGGCGAATTCCTAGGCGGTTGAAAGTGTCCCCGCTGCTTTTACTTTTCACTAGTTCCTAACTATGTATATACAAAGTTCTTTTCGGTACTTTTTGAATTAGAATAAGCTCCTCTTGTTTCAATTATCCTCCTCTTGTGTCAATTATCTATTTTAATATTATTTATAAATCAATTTTGATCACAAATGTTTTTCAGTGCTATAATGTTTTTGAATAATTTTTAGTTGTCAAATTGTTAGTGTAAATTTTTTTATCATACACAAGTGCCTGAGCTTCATACGGGAGTGCTTTTTCTTGGCACTTTTATAAGAATTTTCATATGATTCGAAATTATATGTGAGGGCATATGGGAGTGCTATGCAATTTTTTTTTATATTCAAAGTGTGAATTTCAATCTGTGCCTATGATTCAGGGCAAAACAAAAACAAAAGTGCTACAAATGTATAGGGGTTGAGCAGCATAAATATTTAAAAATATTAATATTTTTTTTTTAAACTGTTATCGCCAACGTTTTTAGCGGACACTTTTGGGTCGCACCCTACATATGCAAATTTTTTTAGTAGTAAAAAAAATGAAATTTCGCAAACTCGAAAATTATTTTTTTTGGGTATGCGTGTGTGGAACTTTTTTCCTGAGCCCAAATCCTATCGAAAAATCGACGGCGCGGTATCGGTTAACTTTCGCCCATACAAATCGACCCACCCTAGTATACATACTTCTCGAAGACTGGAGAAGTATTTTTCAGATGTTTGCTGTAGGTCGCTATCAGTGAGCTGCAATTATTCATCTTTTAAGGTTATTAGTGGACTAACCAAAAACGGAGTATTAGTGCGTATGCAAACAAAAAATATCAAGCACTTATATCCACAACACACATTTACATAGGTCATGCTTCGTAAAATAAATAACCGCTCATAAGCTACGAAGCACTTCAGTACTCAATTATTGTCTTATTGAGCAAGAATGTCAACTGTGTTACACGAAAACACTAATTGGAATAAGTAAGACTAACAGTGCAATAAAATGAATAAAGTCATATCAGCCTTCTGACGCTAGCAACACAACGATGAACACGAAACTAAACTGAATACAGCGCCAAATTAAAACCGATGACAAACGAAGTATACAGTGCTACTGAGTTAAAGCGACTATAAAATCAGTTTATACTCAACAATGTCATATACGTATGAGTCATATGTCTTACGGGCATTCGTATGTATTTTCTATTTTATGTGCTAATCACTTATTTGTCTGTACTTGACTAAGTACACATTTAGACACAATTTTTTGGCTCATGACTAAGTGCACTAATTTTATTAGTATTCAAAGCAGATCTCTGGTCGCTATTGAAAGGCTTGGCAGACGCCACACTACAATTGAAAGAAGAAATAAACATCCTAGTATAATGAAACAACAAATTTTTACAAGGGCATTTGCAAAATCCGTTTCCCATATGTGGATGGTGCACCGTGCACCTGTTATCCAAGACCGCTAACAAAAAAAAAAAAAATACAAGTTGCGACTACCTCCGAAGAGATATTAGGCCGAGCTTCTCTTCCAATTCGCGTCGTGCTCCTTTTAATTTTTCCTGCAAAATGGCGGGACGCGGCCTACATGTTTTTTTGCACCTGCAAGGCAAATGAATTTTCACTGAGAAGCTTTTCGTGGCAGAAATACACTCGGAGTGTTTGCCAAATCACTGCCGAGAGGCGACTCCACTAAGGAAACTTTTTTTTTAAATTTTCGATATTACTTTGTCCGGGCTTGAATCCAGGATCTTCGGTGTGGTAGGCGGAGCACACTACCACCACACCACGGTGGCCGCCAAAAAAAAAAAAACCTTACAACCCGTAACCTTTATTGGAGTAGTCATGCAAATAAGCACAGCTTGGGTGTCTGGTTTATGTAGGGACTCTCTCCCTTCGTCACCCAATACTGTTCACGCCTGTTGACGAACGTCTCACTGCTATCCGCTTAAAGGTGAAATTTAAAGGAGAGGAGTAACGATGGGGTGAGCACCTGGATTGCACATACGAGCGCGCTGCCTTTTTGTCTTGCTAGGCGACTTTAGTGACGGAGAGGGTAAGGGAGGTGTATTTTGATTTGATTGAGATTGATCGATTTCGCCGATGCCCGAAACACGAATTTTCAGAATTTAGAAAGTCTAAAACACCCTTCGGGAAAAATGGTCAAAAATCAATATGAATTTTGAGAGACTATAAGCTTGTACTTTGTTAAACTAAAACTGATTAAGCTACAAAACTGCATACTCGGAAAAAAATCGAAATTTTCTTTAAAGATTTTCGAGATTTCGAAAACGTTTTTGAGATTGAATTATCGAAAAGTTCTTATTAGTATTATATAATATCAATTAGTATTTAACGGCGTTAAGTATACGAATTCTTAAAAATTAAAATAAATAAATAAATGTAAGGCGCACATCACAAAAACCAAGATTGCCATGAATGCTGACAACGGGAACATAAATTCCCCTCTTTTTTCTTTAGTTTAATACATACATATGTGCGTTGTTTTGTAATTGATATAATATTGCTAATATTTTCTATTTTGTTTATATTCTTGACTCCTTTGTTTTAGTAGCGCGTCGCTGATGATGGACAGCAGGTCTGTCCGAAATGCATTTGTTGTGCCAAATAAAAAATATATGTTGTTAGTGTATCAGTGTGTTTTTTATTTGACAAACTTATTTTGTAGTCAATAAAGGAAATTGGAGAAAAATCATTTTACGTGTTGTCAGACTACAAACCTTAGGTTCGGCTATTTTAATAAATAAATAGTTCTCACACAGTTTATGTAAGGCGCGATAACCTCCGAGGAGATTTTAGGCCGAGCTTCTCTTCCAATTTGCGTCGTACTCCTTTTAGTTTCTCCTACAATTTGGCGGGACGGGACCTACTTGTTTTATGCCGTCTCCGAACGGCATCTGCAAGGCAGATGAGTTTTCACTGAGAAGCTTTTCATGGCAGAAATACACTCGGAGTGCTTGCCAAACACTGCCGAGGGGCGACCACATTTTTTTGTAATTGAAAAAACTTGTTTCTAGAATTTTGATGTTACTTTGACCGGGGCGTGAACGCAGGGTCGTCGGTGTGGTAGGCGGAGCACTCTACCATCCCACCACGGCGGCCACCAAAATTAAGAAAATAAAAAAAGTATGAAATTTAAAAATCAAAATGTTACGACTGCTATTTTCTTTCGCATTCACACCTGTGTGTATTGCGAATAGTGTACAAATTTTTTTATTTAGTCACTACTGTCAATTCTTTTCGATGAAAGTCATAACCGTTTAGATCCCTGGTATGTTTACTTTTTCAAGTAGAGTTTATTTGTGCAATATCTTTAAATACTTGAACTAACTTTACTGTAGCTTATAATTATGTTAGTATGGCAGACTAAAATAATGTTTACTTTAGAGGAGGTTTTAGCTTTTTAAGTTCATATTCAACTACACAAAAAAAAATTGGTGCTTTTTTGGATTCAAGAAAAACTTAAAATTTAAGGGACGGCAGCAAATACGTCGGCAAATACGGTGACTTAATACCTACATACATGTGTACAGAAACTTATTTACCAAAAGGTATGAGGCTTTCCACGCCAACTCAACCTACCGATTTCAATTAAATTTGGACCGCTTTATTCTTTCAACCCAGACGTGTTAAATTTCCATTAGCATTAATAATCCTTAATTTCTTTGGCTTTTTTTAATTTTAATGATTAATTTTTTCACATGACCTAGCAATTAATAATTGAATGATTAAGATATAATCAAAAATAATCATGATTATTGGCCATTAAAAAATAATCCAAAATAATTGGAAAAATTAGCGATCGTTTTATATAAAAAATAATCAAGTAATTAAAAACTACTAAATGATTAAAATTAATCAACTAATGAAAATTAGTCAACAAATTTTCATTATTTTAGTTATTTAATTAAAACAGTGAAATATATAACTAAAATAATCAAAATTAATTGTATTAATCAAATAATTATATTAGTTCTCTTTTTAAATAATCAAAATAAATTAAAATAATTAAAAAATTATATTAATCATGCAATTTAAAGTAAATAATTCATTCATTTTTGGATGAAATTTATTAATTATTAACCGCTAAAAAGGTATTCCTACTGGCAATTTATTTATCATTAAATAATTGCTTGCAAACTACTCAATATAATTAATAATCATTAAAACATTTGATCATTAGTTAACAGGCTTGTTTCAAGCAAATGGGGGGATATACATCACTAAAAAAATTTGCGCCTGTGTTAGGTAGGTTATCATTTTTTTCTGAAACTGACACTAGTCAAACAATTATATCAATTTTGATTTTTTATAATCAAAACAATGGATATAAACGAAAAATTATACTAATCATTCAATTAAAAGTAATAACTAAATTAATTTTTGGGCGAAATTAATTAATTATTAATCATTAAGTAATTGCCTGAAGACTACTCAATATAATTCATTGAAATTTTTGATCATTAGTTAACATGGCTGTTTCAAGCAAACAGGAGATAAGATTTGCTTTTAATTTCAAAATTATTTTTGAAATTGCTGTCTCCTAGGTTGAACTGGCCGGTCCATGAGGTCCTTAGAGACTGAATGACTCCGTAGTGTGGACAAAAAAAATGTGGAACGCTTCACGATTTTGCGTGTCATGGTGCATCACTTAAAAAAATGTGCTCTCTGTCTTAAGTGGTTATCATTTTTTCTGAAACTGACACTAGTCGAAGAATTTATTTTAAAAAAATTCCAAAATTTTTAAAAACTCATATCGCCCCATTGGTTTAAAGAAACCAATTAAGAAAGAAATTATAAAAACATACAAAAGTGTATCCAAGTTTCAGCTACTCATAAGGCAATAAAATCGTTAATTACTAGGTAAAGCCACTTTTAAGTGAGTGTACTATTGTACACTCAATGCCTAGTTAGATCAATAGATATATCGTTAGCTTAATGGGAAAATGTGCTAAGTCACTTTTTACGAATTTTACAGGAGACGAAAAAAACTGAATCATTTTTTAAATAACATTTTTTTTCAAAACTGTGAATGAGGATACCTTAGTTGCAACACTTTTAAGTGTAGAAGCTTTGAAAAAGATAAATAAAAATGATGTATGCTAACCCAGAAGCTATTTTATGACCTGGCACAATTTTCTCACTCAAAACAAATTTTTTCTCCTGACTTAGCACTTTTTACTTAATATGTTTCCCCATCACTCCTCCCCTTTAATGATTGAAATATAACACTAAAACTATATATTTCACAAAAAATACTATTTATTTGTCAAACTATTTCTAACTATTGGCGACCACCGTGGTGTGATGGTAGCGTGCTCTGCCTACCACACCGAATGCCCTGGGTTCACACCCCGGGCAAAGCAACATCAAAATTTTAGAAATAAGGTTTTTCAGTTAGAAGAAAATTGTTCTAAGCGGGGTCGCCCCTCGGCAGTGTTTGGCAAGCACTCCGAGTGTATTTCTGCCATGAAAAGCTCTCAGTGAAAACTCATCTGCTTCGCAGACGCCGTTCGGAGTCGGCATAAAACGAGTAGGTCCCGTCCGGCCAATTTGTAGGGAAAATCAAGAGGAGCACAACGCAAATTGGAAGAGAAGCTCGGCCTAAAATCTCTTCGGAGGTTATCGCGCCTTACATTTATTTATTTATTTTATTTCTAACGGTTTTGATCTAAACTCTTTTGCCGGATGGTGCGCAGACAATAACTTATTTTTAAATTCAAACAAATGCTGTGTTGTGTCTTATTCCATAAAGACAACTGCCACATACTTTATCTACAAACTAAATGCTAAATCTCTTAATCGTTGTCAAGAGAGTAAAGATTTGGGTGTAATATTTGACTCCAAACTCTCCTTTTCTAGTCACATTAACTTCATTGTTTCAAAGTTTGTTGCAATGGTTGGGTTCAGTAGACGTAACACCAGTGACTTTACGGACCCTATGCCGTTGAAGGCACTTTATATATCCTTGGTCAGAAGTGGTATTGAATATTGCTCAATAATATGGAATCCTTTCTATGAATCTAACTTCTATAAAATTTAGAAAGTTCCAAAAATTTTTACAAAATTGCTTTACGTATGCTTCACTGGCCAGACGGCCTCCCATCATATACCATCAGTCACAAATTTCTTGGTCTTCAGGCTTTGCATGACAGAAGAACTTTTATCTCACTCATGCTTGCCTATAATGTACTAAACTTGAGCATAAATTGCTCTGATTTATCTACTTTGTTCAATCCAAATATTCCACTGCGTGATCTTCGGCAAAATAGATTATTTATCGAAATAACTCATAAAACGAATTATGGTATGAATGAACCTATAACTATGACTATACATCTAACAAATCGATTCAGTAGTGTTATTAATTTTAATAACAGTTTATATAAGTTTAAGCTTGAATTGTTTTTTAACTAGTCTATAAGAAAGCATGTAGTTATCGACATGTAAGAATTGAAGTAGATTATAGTCAGCGCAAAGCATTTATCATACACCAAAGGCATCTCTCAATTGATTAAATTAAATTTCAAGGGGTTGCCAGCACAATATATAGCTTCTCCAACCCAATTGTCAACTCACCTAACCGTGGGGAATCCTGTGTCATTGACAGCCGAGGCTCTGGCGACCCCAAGTTCCTTATGGAACTAGAGGGTGGGGAGGGCGGGTTGGCCTAGAAGGTTTAATGTGGTCATATAAATCGTTCCCGAGATGGTCGAGCTAGTAGTACCTTAATAGTGCTTTGTTACCGGAACGTACCGGATCTATATCCGGCAAAGGGCCATCAACATCGGTAATACTATTTTCACACAGACGGCTTATTGAATAATAAAGGCAGTTTTCTACATTAAGACGCTTATTGAGCTCAATCTTCCCTACAAAATTCGAATCTATAATTATTTCATTAGTAGCTAATCGAATGCCTAATGAAGTCGAAAGCACAATGCAACTCTGTTGGCCGCGTTCCGCTTCTTAGTTTTTGGTGTGTTCAGTGCTTAAAAATGTCATTTTTCAAAGTAAATGTCATTGTCTGCATGGCGGAACGATACAAGGCATTGTAAATTTTACCAAGTAGCGCAACTAACAGCTGATCGGTGAAAATTCGCACATTCACACGCACAGTTCTCGACTCAGTTTCAAAAAAAAAACTTTAGATTATTTAACTAAAATTTTAAAGTGAGATAATCTTTACGAATTTATGTATATAGAATATATAAGGTATTTTTGTTGTTATTAAAACAATAGTTTTATTTATATTAAAGCTTTTATCATTTTTTTTTGTTAACTTTGAAAAAACTCCGAACACCATTCCTTCATTATATGACATTCGACTGCCTAGTCCACCGCCTGCCACTCTATTCGCAACATAACCTCTATTTAAGCTGCCAAACTATATAGTAAACAATGATACAAGGTGGCCGCATCGAACAGCTGATTATAACCTTTTTTATTTGATTTAATACATCAACTACCGGCGCAGTACGATTTTGACATTTGTCCATCGAATTTACAAGTACATGGAATTTTTTTTGTTTGTAGGTATGTCACCATGCTGCCACCTTGTATCGTTCCGCCATGATTGTCTGTCATATAGCATTGTCATTTTATTCGCTTGACATTTCATCCTTCATACTAATCGAGCAGTTACTTCTGTGTGAAAGCAAAAAATTTACGATTTCATTAGAAGGTGAAATGAGATCATTAAGTTTCTGTGTGAAAACAGTATTACACTCCAAAAGCCTTCGGGGAGTGTTTTTATCGTTAATACAACCACAACAACAAAGCATGTACTTTTAGACTGAATGAATTAAATAAATAAATAAAATGCGCGCACAATGAAATGACTAGTAATTCAGATTGATATTACTGACAGATTGATTTAGCTTATTTTTTTAACAGCTGACGATTTAGCACATTTGCACATGAAAAAATTAAATATTTTTTGTTTTTTGTGATCGATGTATTTTGAATTCAGTTTTAAAACTGCATTAAAATTCAATTTTTCAAAAAAAGTGACTTAGCACATTTTCACATTAAGCTAACGACATATGGATGTAACTATGTAAACAAACCTAAAAGTTTTAACACAACTAGATATGTACGACAAATAGCCATGTAAATATGTATGTTTTGGTAGACATAACATTTAACCCAACTTCTTCACATTCGTCAATGCTTTCCTAAAATATTCTCGTAACTGCATACCCACATGCTTACGTAGTTTGCCATTGACTTCGAAATTTCAAGCGAAGAAGATAAAAACATAAGAATAACTTCATGCCATTAAAAAAAACTAGTAGAATTTAAGAGGTAAGTAAAATAAATTAAACAAGTAAGGAAGGCTAAGTTCGGGTGTAACCGAACATTACATACTCAGTTGAGAGCTGTGGAGACAAAGTAAGGGAAAATCACCATGTTGTAAAAAGAACCTAGGGTAACCCTGGAATGTGTTTGTATGAAATGTGTATCAAATGGAAGGTATTAAAGAGTATTTTAAGAGGAAGTGGGCCATAGTTCTATAGATGGACGTCATTTAGGGATATCGCCATAAAGGTGGACCAGGGGTGACTCTAGAATTTATTTTGTACGATATGGGTATCAAATGAAAGGTATTGAGTATTTTAAAAGGGCGTGGGCCTAAGTTCTATAGATGGACGCCTTTTCGAGATATCGCCATAAAGATGGACCAGGGGTGACTCTAGAATTTGTTTGTACGATATGAGTATCAAATGAAAGGTGTTAATGAGTATTTTAAAAGGGCGTGGGCCTTAGTTCTATAGGTGGACGCCTTTTCGAGATATCGCCATAAAAGTGGACCCGGGGTGACTCTAGAATTTGTTTGTACGATATGGGTATCAAATGAAAGGTGTTAATGAGTATTTTAAAAGGGCGTGGGCCTTAGTTCTATATGTGGACGCCTTTTCAAGATATCGCCATATAGGTGGACCAGGGGTGACTATAGAATTTGTTTGTACGATATGGGTATCAAATGAAAGGTGTTAATGAGTATTTTAAAAGGGAGTGGGCCTTAGTTCTAGAGGTGGATGCCTTTTCGAGATATCGCCATAAAGGTGGGCCAGGGTTGACTCTAGAATTTTTTTGTACGATATGGGTATCAAATGAAAGGTGTTAATGAGTATTTTAAAAAGGAGTGGGCCTTAGTTCTATATGTGGACGCCTTTTCGAGATATCGCCATAAACGTGGACCAGGGGTGACTCTAGAATTTGTTTGTACTATATGGGTATCAAATGAAAGGTGTTAATGAGTATTTTAAAAGGGAGTGGGCCTTAGTTCTATAGGTGGACGCCTTTTCGGAATATCTTATAAAAGTGGACAAGGGTTGACTCTAGAATGCGTTTGTACAATATGGGTATCAAAAGAATAGTGATAATAAGTTTTAAAAGGGAGTGGCCCTTAGTTGTATATGTGAAGGCGTTTTCGAGATATCGACCAAAATGTGGACCAGGGTGATCCAGAACATCATCTGTCGGGTACCGCTAATTTATTTATATATGTAATACCACGAAAACAATTCCTTCCAAGATTCCAAGGGCTTTTGATTTCGCCCTGCAAAACTTTTTCATTTTCTTCTACTTAATATGGTAGGTGTTACACCCATTTTACCAAGTTTTTTTCTAAAGTTATATTTTGCGTCAATAGACCAATACAATTACCATGTTTCATCCCTTTTTTCGTATTTGGTATATAATTATGGCATTTTTTTCATTTTTCGTAATTTTTGATATCGAAAAAGTGGGCGTGGTCATAGTCGGATTTCGGTCATTTTTTACACCAATACAAAGTGAGTTCAGATAAGTTCGTGAACTGAGTTTAGTAAAGATATATCGATTTTTGCTCAAGTTATCGTGTTAACGGCCGAGCGGAAGGACAGACGGTCGACTGTGTATAAAAACTGGGCGTGGCTTCAACCGATTTCGCCCTTTTTCACAGAAAACAGTTATCGTCCTAGAGTCTAAGCCTCTACCAAATATCACAAGGATTGATAAATTTTTGTTCGACTTATGGCATTAAAAGTATCCTAGACAAATTAAATGAAAAAGGGCGGAGCCACGCCCATTTTGAAATTGTCTTTTATTTTTGTATTTTGTTGCAACATATCATTACTGGAGTTGAATGTTGACTTAATTTACTTATATAATGTAAAGATATTAACTTACCTTTTAAAATTTGAATTAAAAAATTTTTTTTTTAAAAAGTGGGCGAGGTCGTTCTCCGATTTTGCTAATTTTTATTAAGCAGACATATAGTAATAAGAGTACCGTTTCCGCCAAATTTCATCATGATATCTTCAACGACTGCCAAATTACAGCTTGAAAAACTTCTAAATTACCTTCTTTTAAAAGTGGGCGGTGCCACGCCCATTGTGCAAAATTTTACTAGTTTTCTATTCTGCGTCATAAGTTCAACTCACCTACCAAGTTTCATCGCTTAATCCGTATTTGGTAATGAATTATCGTACTTTTTCGATTTTTCGAAATTTTCGATATCGAAAAAGTGGGCGTGGTTATTGTCCGATATCGTTCATTTTAAATAGCGATCTGAGATGAGTGGCCAGGAACCTACGTACCAAATTTCATCAAGATACCTCAAAATTTACTCAAGTTATCGTGTTAACGGACAGACGGACAGACATGGCTCAATCGAATTTTTTTTCGATACTGATGATTTTGATATATGGAAGTCTATATCTATCTCGATTCCTTTATACCTGTACAACCAACCGTTATCCAATCAAAGTTAATATACTCTGTGAGCTCTGCTCAACTGAGTATAAAAATACCAAATAAAGAATACTCGCGGTCATGTCGAGCCTTAACCGCCGAATGGGTGTAAGGGACAAAATATTGATTTTTTTTTTTTATTATCGAAGTCGATAGTGTTTGTCCTGATCTGTCATCTCCGAAAATTTCATAGTTCTATGTCTTACCGTTATAAAGTTATAGCAGAAACAATTTTGGTGTAAATGCGCAATACACTTTGTTTATATTTTTCCATGACCGCACATTGTTACTTACGTCAAAAATATATAGTGTGCTTTGTTGCTTGCAGCAAAAAATATTTAATTCTAATAAACTAAATGCGCTTCACGGAGATAAGTTATATATAAAATAACATAATAAATAGTTCTTTGTGCGAATAATGGAAGCTTTTGAACTAGAGGTAATTATTTTGGCTGCAAGCAATAGCAAAAATTATACCTTTCTATTTAGGGTTTAGTAATAAATGAGCCTATCGTTGTTTTCTTTAGTTTGCAAAGATACATGCTCTCGTCCCGTATAGTGAAAGTGAGTCCAATATTTCCATTGATGATGAAACGTGTGTTGGTAATAGGGGCTTTAAAAAGTCAAAAGTTATCCGAAAAAAACCGCAAAACAAGAGACGGAAATCCACTGGCATTAAACCGAACCCCTGTTTGAATAAAAATTGTGGAAACTCATGTTACGGAATCAGATCGTGTGGCAACAAACGAGCACTTCTGGGGTATGGGGAATAAAATAAGGCAGCGGGACTGGATACTTTCATGTACGACACGTAAGTGTATTAAAAGAAGAAAATCCGAAAGTACTAAAAGGAAGGGGAGTTTTGAGTACACAATAAGTTTTAATAATATAAAAGCAAAAGTATGCCAAAAGTTTTTGCTTAACACTCTCAATGTATCTCAAAACATGCTAGTCTATACTAGAAATAATGCACAGTGTCTACAAACAACCAATAAAGCAAACAAAAAATTAAAACCACACAATAAGTCTGATGAAAAAAAGCAGCACTTTTGAAATCTTTTATTACACAGTTGCCTGCTATACCTTCACATTACTCTCGTAATAAAAGCAGTAAACTTTATTTACCATCAGAATTCCAAAAAATATCAACTCTGTATAAGTATTATTTAAGTCATTTAAGTCACATTAATAAGGAATCATCTAAGTTATCTTTAAGAGTGTTTAGACAAATTTTTAATACCGACTTTCACATTGGCTTCTATATGCCCAAAAAAGATAAATGTGCTTTATGTGAAAAATTTAAGAACTCGGACAGTGAAACTCAGATTCTTTTAAGGCAAACTGAAGAATTTCAAAAGCACCTTAAGGATAAAGAAACGTCAAAACAAGTATTTTTAAATGACCAAAAGCAAGGTCGAACAAATTCTTCATTCTTATGTGCGAGCTTTGATTTAGAAAAGGTTCTTAATACGCCCTATTCAAAAAGTGTAAATTTGTTTTACTCGAGGAAATACGCCTACTACAATGAAAGCATTTATGAAAGTGTTACAAGTAATGGTTGTTGCTTTTTGTGGGGCGAAAAGGACGGAAAACGGGGATGTAATGAGATATGCACAGTAATTTTTAAGTACTTAAAACTCCTTGATAAAAAAGGAACGTATACCTTTATTAGCCTTTACTGTGACAGTTGTGCAGGACAAAATCGAAACAGAGCCATGCTTGCTATGTTCGCTTTTTTTTAAATCCTGTACAAATATAAAAACCCTAAAAATAACCTTTCTGTTACCCGGCCATACCATGATGCCAGTCGACTCTATTCATAGTACGATAGAGTCATTTACGCGCCAAAGAAATATTTGGGCTCCCAGCGAATGGTATACCGTTATTTCCAATGCGAGAACTAACCTAAAAAATTACGAGTGTATAATAATGGAATATTCCGATTTCAAAGACTGGAAAAACTTTGCGCGTACTATGTTCCCTACCTCAACCAAAATAGAATTTAACTCTCTTCGATCTGCTATGTTCCAAAAGGATTCCTCTCTTATGACTTTAAAGCATGGATACTGCAAAACTCACAGATAAAAGAATACAATCTAGCTTCAATGCGTCAATCCAAACGCAATATTTCCATTAGAAACGAAGGACCCCTTTCTCTGTATGATAAGCCCTTGAAAATTTCTTTAAAAAAGTTTAACGATTTAAAAAAACTTTGCGAAAAAGGCGCTATACCAAAACAGTTTCATAATGAGTTTTTAAATATGCAACAAAGCGCAACAATTACAGATGAGTTACCTGAAACTGACGAGGAAGATACATTTTAGGTTTTAAATAACAAATAATAAGTTAATTTGTGAATTTCGGATTTTTGGTTTAATTTTGGTTAGCAATTGTTATTTACGGTCCCTGACGTGCTTAATTTACGTTTAATGAACTATTCTTAATTTTATAAAATATACTGTAACGTTCTATGAATGAAATAAAAGTTTATATGTGAAACAGCTTTATGATTATTTTGATGTAAGTAACATAACATTTCAGCAGCAGGTGGTGAGTGTGCCAGCGAAATTGATGTAAGGAACAAAAAACACAACTACGACTTATTTTAGCTACTGAAATTGATTGCGTTATGTACTTAGAGCACAACTAGGGCCGTGTACAAAATTTAGTTAAAATTCTTTGCTTATTAACAGAGATAATTAAAAAAAACCTCCCCCTATATAATTTGTTATTTGTCCCTTACACCAATTTGGCGGTAAAGGCTCGATGTGATCGGTACGTTATAGAGGGTATATTTTTAAACGGTTTTATTTAGCTTGACTTGACAGACTGCACGGCCGTTGTGAACGAATTTTGTAATTAAAATTTTAGTGACTTCACGATAAGCTATAACCTTGAAACTTGGAATATAGTCCAGGGCCCGATGACAATGCAATAATATGAAAAAAACTCCGATAGGTCGTGCATGGATCGAAATATTTCAAAAAATCGTATTTGTGGTCCGATTTGGTTCATATTTGGAACGCATATTACATATATGAATAGAAAGCCACATATAAAAACAAGTAAGGAAGGCTAAGTTTGGGTGTAACCGAACATTACATACTCAGCTGAGAGCTTTGGAGACAAAATAAGGGAAAATCACCATGTAGGAAAATCAATCTAGGGTAACCCTGGAATGTGTTTGTATGACATAGGTATCAAATGGAAGGTATTAAAGAGTATTTTAAAAGGGGGGTGGGCCCTAATTCTATAGGTGGACGCCATTTCGAGATATCGCCATAAAGGTGGACCAGGGGTGACTCTAGTATATGTTTGTACGATATGGGTATCAAATTAAAGGTATTAATGAGGGTTTAAATAGGGAGTGGCCCTTAGTTGTATATGTGTAGGCGTTTTCGAGATATCGAACAAAATGTGGACCAGGGTGACTCACAACATCATCTGTCGGGTACCGCAAATTTATTTATATATGTAACACCACGAACAGTATTCCTGCCATGATTCCAAGGGCTTTTGATTTCGCTCTGCAGAACTTTTTCATTTTCTTCTACTTAATATGGTAGGTGTCACACCCATTTTACAAAGTTTTTTCTAGTTATATTTTTTGTCAAAAAACCAACCCAATCACCATTTTTCATCCCATTTTTCGTATTTGGTATAGAATTATGGCATTTTTATCATTTTTCGAAATTTTCGATATCGAAAAAGTGGGTATGGTCATAATCGGATTTCGCCCATTTTTAATACCAAGATAAAGTGAGTTCAGATAAGTACGTGAACTAAGTTTAGTAAGAATATATCAATTTTAGCCCTAGTTATCGTGTTAACGGCCGAGCGGAAGGACACACGGTCGACTGTGTATAAAAATCTGGCTTGGATTCAACCGATTTCACCCATTTTCACAGACAACAGTTATCGTCATAGAGGTGAATTTTTGTTGGACTTATGGCATTAAAAGTATTCTAGACAAATTAAATGAAAAAGGGCGGAGCCACGCCCATTTTGAAATTTTCTTTTATTTTTGTATTTTGTTGCAACATATCATTACTGGAGTTTAATCTTGACATACTTTACTTATATACTGTATAGATATTACATTTTTTTTAAATTTGACTTTTAAATAATTTTTTTTTAAATTGGGCGTGTTCGTCATCAGATTTTGCTATATAGTAATAGGAGTAACGATCCTGCCAAATTTCATCATGATATCTTCAACGAATGCCAAATTACAGCTTGCAAAACTTGTAAATTACCTCATATTAAAAGTGGGCGGTGCCACGCCCATTGTCCAAAATTTTACTAGTTTTCTATTCTGCGTCATACGGTAAACCCACCTGCCGAGTTTCATCGCTTTATCCGTCTTTGGTAATGAATTATCGCACTTTTTCGGTTTTTCTAAACTTTCGATATCGAAAAAGTGGGCGTGGTTATAGTCCGATTTCGTTCATTTTAATTAGCGATCTGAGATGAGTGCCCAGGAACTTATATACCAAACTTCATTAAGATACCGCGAAATTTACTCAAGTTATCGTGTTCACGGACAGACAGACGGACGGACGGACGGACATGGCTAAATGAATTTCCTTTTTCTCCCAGATCATTTTGATTTATAGAAGTCTATATCCATCTCGGTTAGTTTATGCAGTTACGGGGTACCGTTATGCGAACAAAATTAATATACTCTGTGAGCTCTGCTCAGCTGAGTATAAAAATCGCCGGCAGGTGGCGCAAGGAACAAGATCTTCAAAAAAATCGTATTTGTGGTCCTATTAGGCTCATATTGGGAACACATATTGCATAATGAATAGAAAGCGACATATGAAAAAAATCGCCACCAGGTGGCCCAAGGATCGAAATATTTGTGGTCCGGTAGAAGTGACATCAAAATATTTTGGAGTTTGAGGAGGGACAAGCATACGTGGCACCGAGTAGACTAAAGTCTTTGGGAGGATTATATGACCTAGATTGTAACAAATTGTCAGGAAGGAGTCCTTGTAACAATGCGTCACTAAATGAACTAAATAGAATGAGAAATAATAGGCAATTAAATAAAGATTAAAAGCTTGAAAATAAAATAATTTAAAAAAAAAAATTTTAAGTTAAACGGTTTTATTGAAAACAATACATAAAAAATAAATAAATGTAAGGCGCGATAACCTCCGAAGAGATCTAAGGCCGAGCTTCTCTTCCAATTTGCGTCGTGCTCCTCTTGATTTTCCCTACAAATTGGCTGGACGGGACCTACATGTTTTATGCCGACTCCGAACGGCATCTGCAAGGCAGATAAGTTTTCACTGAGAGCTTTTCATGGCAGAAATACACCCGGAGAGCTTGCCAAACACTGCCGAGGGGCGACCCCGCTTAAAAAAAATTTCTTCTAATTGAAAAAATTTATTTCTAAAATTTTGATGTTGCTTTGCCCGGGGTGTGAACCCAGGACATACGGTGTGGCAGGCGGAGCACGCTACCATCACACCACGGTGGCCGCCGACAATACTTACATTAAGTAATAATAATATGTACTAAAAGCCAGAAAATAATTAGGTAGGTCCTAGGTACTAATCATCACACTCCTCATCAATCTAGGGCGTTGATCAGACAATAAAAGCGTTGGACGCGTAAGACCAACTGAACTTTAATCAGGTTATGCTACGCCTAACTTAAAGTTTATTTTTTTAATTATTTTATTTATTTTATATTTATCTTAAAATATCTTAGGTATGTACATCTGTTCACTATATATTTCTTATCTTATACAGCCGATTATTTGGATATTACGAATGGGATAAGATTACTGTTCAGCCCCATTCATGAAAGGTATGAGTCCAGTCCTTACTTTTTTATTCTGGTTATTGTTATTCTCACTTCTTCATAATCGGGTGTGGGAACATTAATACCATCATCGTCGATAAAGGAATCGATCTTCATCGTGCCAGTTGCTTTTTCTTGGTCTCCGGTAGCTAAATTTTTCCTCGGCGGGGTACGAAGTACTTTACAGATATGCTCCCACGACTTCTGCATTCCGCCAGATTGACGTGAGCTCTCAGAGAGTCAAGTTACGAAATCATTGGCAGTTTGTTGCGATTGCAGTCTTTCGACGTCCAACTTTCCTACCGTGAAGCCAAAAACACATCTAACTCTCATTGTGTTTTTTGTTGCTTGCATTTAGCCTCGCTTGACTGCGACGAGGAAGTGATCAGTGAATGTAAGGTTATCGGTTCGTGCGCACATCTAAGACACTGGAGGCATGACGTCCGCCTATAATAACGTTGTCGATCTGATTGCGTGTACTTTCATCGGTGGACAGCCATATGGCTTGATTTATATTTTTTGCATGACCATGGTTAGAGCATCGGCGAAGCCTATCAGCATTAGTCCATAAGCAGAGGTTTCATTGTTAAGGCTGAACTTTCCGACCGTGTGGCCACCCTGACGTTAAAGTCGCTAAGCACGACTTTTACATCATAGCGGGGGTATCGCTAGTATGTGCATTCTAGACGTTCATAGAAAGCGTATTTCACATCTTTTCACTTTTATCCGAATAGTGGTGAGACGTTCGTCCACGGTCTGATCGCCACAGTGTGAACGTCAGTACATGTGCGATAAAGTCTATCCCACCACACATCCTCCGCCAAAGCTGCGCTTACTTGCATGACCAGTAAATTACTAACTTTTTGATTTTCTTTCATCTCTGCTTCGGGCATCACATTTCTCGGATGGCGGTGACGTATTCTTTTGCTTACACCAGGACATCAACCGGCCGGGCATCCGCACCAATCCCATTAAGAGAATGAACATTCCAGGTGCATATAAATGTTGCAGTGGTCGTCATAAGTAAAGGATTGTATTCTTCTCCGATGCCTTGTATTCCTTTTCATTGGAGTGTGGTTTTATGTGGCGGGGCCCAAGCCCAGCGAACAACCTGTTCAGATGGGATGAAGCAAGCACGTTTATATAGCGAGCCGCTGGATCAAAGACAGACGCCCGCTTGCAGCCGCATCTTATGGTGATTAGACGCTGATGATGAAGTCCCTCAGCTAGCCTTTAAATCATTTATGACTGACTGGCCCAGGTAGGTTGTCGCCTTCTGACCTGAGCTCACCACCCAACGGATGCTCAGTATCTACTCAGAGGATACTTGGCGGCAAGGGACCGGAAGAAGTGAGCTGCTTGAACCGCATGCAAAATAAATTCCTAGTTTATGGCGATCATAAGTTTTTCCACTTATGTTGTCTTTTACACACGGCTTTACCCTCCCTTTTAACGTGTCTCTTTTACGAACTTTTTGCATCGCCAAATCGATGGTATGATACTATAGGAGGGTGTCTGACTTAGACTCCCTTTTGGATCGAACGCTGGATTTTCTTAGTTAGAAACTCAAGAAGAACTAATAATACACACTCTTTTAGAAAATTATGTACATACATAAATGGTTTACAGCTGCCAGGCGTCCCGTGGGGGCTCCCATCTTAAATGATTCTTAAGTATTAGAAGCCCTCACGCGCGTAAAAAATTTCACACACACTTTTTTTATTGCTGTTGTAAGTAATCGTACAGAGATGTCCTATGAAATGGAACCAGCCCCTTTTCTCGGCAACCGGTGGTGAATTTATATATATTTTTTTTATAATAGATAGGCTAGGTTCGTTTATGGGACTTACATCGATGTGTTGATTCGAAACAGAAGGCTTAAGTTCTAGTGCCAAAAGTAAAATCTTTATAAGAGTAATTTATTGTAACTGTGACATAAAATGGAGCCTGTTGCAATTTATTAAGTTTTTCAGATAAGTGATTCATGGTCATAGCTTTCTCATGCAGATCACAAAAAACGTGAAACTTTGTTTCCGCTCAAAAAGTACCGATCTATTTTTATATTTTTTATATTTCTCGAAAATATGGCTTAAGTTGGTACATATGTTGTCCATATATAATATACTAGCCTTTACCCGCGTTCACGTCCGCAAGGAGAAAATGAAATATATGGGCTGTTCACGTTAGCCTGCTTATGAAGTTATCTGTTTAAAAAATTTTGTATGTCTAATGTATTTTATTTTTGTAATACCTTAAAAAAGAATTAAGTTAGCTGATAACCTGATAGGGTCCTCAAATGATCCCGAAATTATCCAGAAAAAGCCACGAAGTGACCCCGACGATATCGGTCCAGGAATAGTCCATAAAAATCCCGAAATGGCAACGACGCGATTCTAGACTGATCTAGAGACACACAGAAATTATCGCTGAAATGACCCTGACGGACTTCCGGACGGATCCCAAAGACCATCCAGAAAATATCCCGGAAGGGTCCCTAAATTATCCCGACATAGTCCACAAATGTCCCCGACGGGATCCCAAACGGATCGCGAAAGCAATCCAGAAATGATTCCGGAAGGGTCCTAAACTGGTCCCGAAATAGTTCCGAAATTACCTCGACAGGATCTCGAACGGATCCAGAAATGATCCCGAAATTGTCCCGAAATGACCCCGACGGAATCTCGGACGGATCCAGAAATCATCTCGGAAGGGTCCCTAAATGATTCCTGAAATAGTACAGACAAAGCACGAAATGGCCACAACGGGATCGGAAGGATACCGAAAACCATCCCGGTATGATCCCTGAAGGGTACCCAACTGATTCGGAAAATGTTCCGAAATTATCCTGACGGGATCTGGGATGGATCCCGAAAACCATTTAGAAATGATGCCAGAAGGGTCCCCAAATGATGCCGAAACAGTTCGGAAAAAGTTCCGAATTTACCGTGACGGGATCCCGAACGAATTCCGAAAACCATCCAGAAACGATCCCGGAAGGATCCATAAATTATCCCGAAATAATTCCAAAGAGTCCCCAAACGATCCCGAAATGACCCTTACGTGATCCAGGACGGAGCCTGAAAATCATCCAGAACTGATGCCGGAAGGCTCCCCAAATGAACCCGAAATAATCCAGAAAAAGTCACCAAAGAAAGGATCCCTGAAGGGTCCCCAAATGATCCCGAAATAGCCCCGAAATGACCCTGACGCGATCCCGTAAGAATCCCGAAAACCATCCAGAAATGATGCCGGAAGGGTCCACAAATGACCCCGAAAAAGTACCAAATAATCCGAAATGACCTGGGCGGGATCCCGAAAACCATCCAGAAATTATCTCGGAATACTTCATAAAAGGTCCTGAAATAACCCCGACGGGATCCCGGACGGATCACGAAAACTATTCAGAAATGACCCCGGAAGGGTCCCAAAATTATCCCGAAATAGTTCCTAAAGCTACCGAAATGGATCTGATGGGCACCCGGAAGGATCCCGAAAACCATCCAGAACTGATGCCAGAAGGCTCGCCAAATGAACCCGAAATAATCCGAAAAAAGTCTCGAAATGACCCCGACGGGATCCCGAAAACCATCCTGAAATGATTCCGGAAGGATCCCCAAATTATCCCGAAATAATTCCAAAGATCACGAAATGCCCTGATCCCGAAATAGTCCCAAAAAAGTCCCGAAATGACCCTGGCGGGATCCCGGACGGATCCCGAAGACCATCTAGAAATGATCCCGGAAGAATCTCGATATAACCCTGACGGGATTACAAATAAGGTGAAGCTAATTATAAAAGCATGTTAATAAGGCAGCAGGCGCGTTGAAGAGAATGAAGAGTTACAAACAAACATACAGGTAAAGCTAATAAAAGCGTGCTAATAAAAACAATTGAAGTAGAGCGGATGGCGAGAGGAGAATAATTTTTCCAAAATTGTTTAGATCTGGATTTGTATGAGCCATATACCAAAAATTATTGTTTTAGGAGAAAATGTATATTGAGTTATAACAATTTATAGATTTTGCAACAGAGGGGAGAGGGGAAAAAATTTTCGCAAGTAGAATATTGTCGATCTGTGTCCCAAATTTCATCAAAATCCTTTTAGCCGTTCGGAACAGCCGAAGACAATCCCGGCCTTTTTTCTTCTTTTTTGTTTTTGAGTGCAAATGTAGACTTCACTGACCTAAAATAGAAACCCAGTTCTGCGCACCTTTTTTTTACGAAAACAGGTGCAATCTAAATTTTAAACCAAATTTTCGTTGGTCGTATATGCAGTACGAAAAAGGTAAAGATTTATGCCCAAACTTTTAACCGTGTATTTAAAGTAGCTTCATAAAATACAAATGAGTCAGTTATTTTTCTGTTTCTTGTTTATTAAATCACAAATCGTATGATAGAACATAAAATTTCAATCTTATTGAAAAGGTTAAATCAGCACTTTATTTTCAAAAGAATAAAAGAAATTTAAAATTTTTCAAAGGTTAATTACAATTTTTTGTATACATACTTTCCACAGTTTATAAGATAAATTTTATTCGCACCAAAGTTTACTCTCATGGAACCTCCCTTCTAAATTCAATATATTTAGACATGAGCTGAAACGTTTATGAAATAAATCTGAAATGGAGCGTTCAGCCGAGATAGAGTAATAATTCACTCAGCACTGTAACAGTTCCAGATTGTTTCGAACAATCAAATCATTTATGAAAGCGTAAAAATATGGATTATTTACTTTTACATACAATTTCGGATTTTCGTGAAACTCGCGCGAACTTAGTCCCACGGCACAAAGTTGTCCACTCATGACGCCCGGTATCCCAACAGTTCCATCAGTAATTCCATCGCCACCTTTAACACAATACATTTTATCTCCTTCGGGAAAATTCTGACATTCCCCTGGTGCTACTATAGTTACGTCTTGTTGTAGGAAACTCTTCCATGTGTTTTTCCAACACTTAATCCTTTCTCTAATTTGCATCATATTGCCCACCTCAAGTTCTTTTTCGCAAAGTGGTATTGTCCCCATTCCGTAATCACTGCTAAAGGCTTGCTCCAATTTAACTGCAACTATTTCTTGATTCCATTTGTCATTTGGAAAAATTACCTCCTTCACTTCGCACCATACTTTGGGATAACCTTCTGCAAAGCCTACAACCTCCATATGCTTTAACTCACATTTAGTTTCCCAGTCTTGATTAGCTGCGATCACTATTTGCATAGTGACTAAAGAGCCAGCGCAAATGTAATGCTTCTTATAATATATCGATACCATATACTCGCCAAATTGCGAATTTATTTCGGTTAAAAGACCGCCGAGTACGACAACCAGTATTGCGAAATAATTGTAGAAATTCATTTTAGTGTCTTACTCTTTTCGGTGCTTGCGAAGTATAAAGTAACTAAGGCAAGAAAAGTTTTGTGGGCGCTATTTATATACAGTGGTGAAGCTGAAGAAATTGGGTGCAAGTGCACGGTTAAAAATCTGAGCCTAAATTTTTAACCATTTATCGGTTTAAACACTTTTTGAAACATTTTGCTACTAAATTGGAAACCTATAAATTTAATATTTTATTATAATCAGCTGAGCAGAGCTCACAGAGTATATTAATTTTGTTCGCATAACGGTACCCCGTAACGGTATAAACTAAGCGAGATAGATATAGACTTCTATATATCAAAACAAGTAAAGGTGTCTAAGTTCGGTGTAACCGAACATTATATACTCAGCGTGAGCTTCAATTGTACATTTCATTTCAGATAAATTACTTTTCTACATAACACGTGGCACCGCGTCTAAGGAAAATATGTGTACACAATTTCATTACGATATGTTAATTTTTCTTCGAGTTATGGCTCCCGAAACATAGAAAATTGCTTAGGCATAAAGGGGCGGTGCCACACCCATTTTCAAAAAATTTGAAGTTTTTCCTATTTATTGTTATAAATCTACTTGGGAAATGAAAACCATTGATATAAAGCTCTTTTTTGCAAAGATATAGCTTATCTTATTCGTCCACGATCCTTTTTTAAAAGTGGGCGTGGTCCTTAACAGATTTCGTTAATTTTTCTTCAAAGCATTCCTTATAATAAAGGTAATCTCTCTGCCGAATTTTGGTACGATAGGTTTAATGATTTTTGATTTATGATTAATTGTATTTGTAAAATTGATTTTACCACAAGTGGGCGGTGCCACGCCCATTTTAAACAAATTTTTATCAAGAGCCTCAATATCACTCCACATGTCAAATTTCAACTTTCTAGGCATTATTTATTAAATAATCAGGTTTTTTGTGTTTTCCAAAAGGTTATATATATAAAAAGTGGGCGTGGTTATCATCCGATTTCGCTCATTTTCAATACCAGATAAGCTCGTGTACCAAATTAGGCGAAGATATCTCAATATTTACTGAAGTTATCGTGTTAACGGACAGACGGACGGACGGACGGACGGAAATGGCTCAATCAATTTTTTTTTTTTCGATACTGATGATTTTGATATATGGAAGCCTATATCTATCTCTATTCCTTTAGACCCGTACGAGTAAAACCAAACGTTATTCCAAATTGGCAATTTATACTATTTGGGCAATTTATTACGCAATTTGTCATATAATAAATTGTAATAATAAATTGCCAATTTAAAAAAAATTGCGTAATAAATTGTTTCAAACTGCAAATGCAACAATGCAAAGTGTGTTTATTGAGTATATTTAAACGTCAATTACGCATGGCTGAACTATATGGTTGGCTCATCTCATCAGCTGATTTTACGTCCTTCATTTCACTGGAGTAGGGATTGTCAAAGGAAGATGGCAAACTCAAAATGAAACCAAAACATTGAACACGTTTTCTTACAACACACAAAAATTTCAAAGTTTTATGTTTTCATTCCATTTCATTCGCCCTATACCAACACGCACATTTTGACAGTATGAACAAAGGTATGTTCTTGCTGTAGAGATGAGCCAACCAGCTATCAAATTACTATTGTGTAAGCTAAATCGAGTTGTATGAACAGCACTCAATTCAAATCGAAATTTCCTCAATTTATTTTTCTGTTTGAACATAGTATAATATACTCTGTGTGCAAAGCACGCTGAGTATAATGATCTGGGTGAAAAAAAGAAATTCATTTAGCCATGTCCGCCCGTCCATCCGTTTGTCCGTAAACACGATAACTTGAGTAAATTTTGAGGTATCTTAATGAAATTTGGTATGTAAGTGCCTGGGCATTCATCTCAGTTCGCTATTTAAAATGAACGAAATCGGACTATAACCACGCCCACTTTTTCGATATCGATTCTAAAAACCGAAAAAATGCGATAATTCATTACCAAAGACGGATAAAGCGATGAAGCTTGGTAGATGGGTTTACCGTATGACGCAGAATAGAAAATGTGTAAAATTTTGGACAATGGGCGGGGCACTGCCCACTTTTAAAAGAAGGTAATTTAAAAGTTTTTCAAGCTGTAATTTGGCAGTCGTTGAAGATATTATGATGAAATTTGGCAGGAACGTGACACCTATTACTATATATGTGTTAAATAAAAATTAGCAAAATCGGATGACGAACACGCCCACCTAAAAAAGAATGTTTAAAGTCAAATATTAACAAAAAATTGAATATCTTTACAATATATAAGTAAATTATGTCAACATTCAACTCCAGTAATGATATGGTGCAGCAAAATACAAGAATAAAAGAAAATTTCAAAATGGGCGTCTTTTTCATTTAAATTGTCTAGAATACTTTTAATGATACAAGTCGAAAAAAAATTTACCAATCCTTGTGAAATTTGGTACGGACATGTCTTCTATGACGATAACTGTTTTCTGTGAAAATGGGCGAAATCGGTAGAAGTCACGCCCAGTTTTTATACACAGTCCACCGTCTGTCCTTCCGCTCGGCCGTTAACATGATAACTTGAGCAAAAATTTATATATCTTTACTAAACTTAGTTCACATACTTATCTGAACTCACTTTATTTTGGTATTAAAAATGGACGAAATCCGACTATGACCACGCCCACTTTTTCGATATCGAAAATTTCGATAAATGAAAAAAAATGCCATAATTCTATACCAAATACGAAAAATGGGATGAAACATGGTGATTGGGTTGGTTTTTAGGTTATCGAATCTTTTTCAAAAAATTTTGTGATACATATAAGGTGTTATGAAATGGTTTCTTACACAGTAGGTAGATCAACGATGTAGGAAAAATCTCTAGTTCAAAACTGGCGAGTTTCTAGTACATTCGGAATCTCTAAATTCTCCTTCTAGTACGATATTAGAGCATTTATCGAAACCTTCGAGCCAGTGGGAAAGTTTGGGAAAAGAAATCATACTCATAGTCGAAGTTACTTTAATCTGGTAGCAGTTTTTTTTGTAGATAACATATTTCTCAAATTAAATATGAAAAATAATAACCCACGCTGTCGGTTTTATAACTGAATAAAATTTTGTTAGTACCGAACTTGTACTTATTTGGCAATTTAGGTCTAGTTCCGAACTAAAAATGTGTATCACTAGTTACTGACTGAAAGGATTTCAGGGAAGCGCCCACTATTTTTATTTATTTATTTTTTTTGTTACAGCTTTAAGTTTAGACTTCTCCAGTTTCAAATTGAAACCCAGTTCAATGCACACACTTTCAGGAAGACCCTTATAATCTATATTTAAACAAAATTTGGTTTGATCTTATGTCTCAAACTTTTTACCGTGTACCTGCAAAAATCTCAAACCACTTATTAATAAAAAGTGGCCGCCGTGTTGTGGTGGGAGCGTACTTCGCATACCACACAGAAGGTTATGAGTTCAACATGAAAATTTGGAACAAGTTTTTAAATTGAAAAACAAAACAATAACAAGTAAAGGTGTCTAAGTTCGGGTGTAACCGAACATTATATACTCAGCGTGAGCTTCAATTGCACATTTCAGATAAATTACTTTTCTACATAACACGTGGTACCGCCCGTTTAAAAAAATGTCTCTACATTTCCTCTTACAATAAAACTTGATAAGTGAAGTATCATTGATTCAAAACTATTTTTTTAAGTATTTTTTGCTAAGTTATAGCTTATTATTCTAGTCTACGACCCTTTTACATGTTTTATATCCAAGTTGCCCTGGTCTTTGACCGATCCCGTTCATTTTTGCTAGAAATATTTTCTGCTATAGGGAAAATATGTGTACACAATTTCATTACGATATGTTAATTTTTCTTCGAGTTATGGCTCTCGAAACATAGAAAATTGCTTAGTCGTAAAAGGGGCGGTGCCACACCCATTTTTTCAAATTTGAAGTTTTTCCTATTTATTGTTATAAATCCACTTGGAAAATGAAATACCATTGATATAAAGCTCTTTTTTGCAAATATTTAGCTTATTTTATTCGTGCACGCCCCTTTTAAAAATATTTTATATAAAAGTGGGCGTGGTCCTTAACCGATTTCGTAAATTTTTCTTCAAAGCATTCCTTATAGTAAAGGAAAGCTCTCTGCCGAATTTTGTTACGATTTTTGATTTATGATTAATAATATTTGTAAAATTGATTTTATCACAACTGGGCGGTGTCACGCCCATTTTAAACAATTTTTCCAAATTTTTATCAAGAGTCTCAATATCAGTCCACATGTCAACTTTAAACATTCTAGGTGTATTATTTACTAAATTATCAGGTTTTTTATGTTTTCCAAAATTTTATATATATAAAAAGTGGGCGTGGGCGATTTCGCTCATTTTCAATACCAATCTATTCTGGGTCCAGATAAGCTAGTGTTCCAAATTTGGTGAAGATATCTCAATATTTACCCAAGTTATCGTGCTAACGGACGAACGGATGGACGGACGGACGGACATGGCTCAATCAAATTTTTTTTCAATACTGATAATTTTGATATATGGAAGTCTATATCTATCTCGATTCCTTTATACCTGTACAACCAACCGTCATCTAATCAAAGTGCAAAGCACGCTGAGTATAAAAATATGTCCAAGCGCGGTCGCTCGGCAGGGATTGGGCATACGCTCCAAGCATATTGCTACTATGAAAAGCTTTTCAGTGGAAATAGATCTTCCTAGCATCAGCTTCCGTTTGGAATCGGCATAAAACATGTAGGTCGCGTCTGCCAATTTGTACGGAAAATCAAGAGAGCAAGACGCAAATTCGAAGAGAAGTTTGGCCCAAATCTTCTCGGAGATAAATCGCGCCAAGCATTAATTAAGTTGTTTTTCTTTTTAATTTTTTTGTGGTTAATGCGTCAAGTGTTATACAAATTCTAAATCATTCAACAAACAGCTTTTGTTCTACCAAAATAACAAATTCAAGGTTGTTATGTTTATTCCACCGAAATGCAATTAGCGCGTATTTGTTAAAATATTTTCCTATTCTTTTTCAAAGAAAAATTTAATTGTACTTAGTTGCTCGTTTCTGTATTTGTACAGTTGAATTAAGTTATACGTGTACGTTAATGATAGGTGTACAATATGACCGTTTTTTTAACCCTTTGCCGCATATGGGACACCGGTGTCCCAAAAATATTTCCACGTATAGCAACATGTCAGCAATATTTTACTAGTTTTTTCGTTACAAGTTACTTAATCTTTCTGAATGCATACACCTGAACCGATTTTCATTTAAAGTGTTTATTATAAAAACAAAACGAAAGCTCATGGCAATTTATTATATATCAAGGAAAATTACCAGTGAAATACCATTTCGAAGAGTCCTTTATATTACGAGTTTAAACTACATAGGGACCCGATTTCTTATTGGATCTGTAAGATATCTAATTAGTGTTTTAAATTTTTTAAGCTGAATTAGTTCATTCAAGGACTGGTATATAAAGTTCTGGAAATTTAGAACTCGACTTTCAGGACGACCGTTATAATCTATATTTAAACAAAATTTGGTTTGATCACATGTCTCAAACTTTTTACCGTGTACCTGCAAAACTCTCAAATCACTTATTAATAAAAAGTGGCCGCCGTCTTGTGGTGGGCGCGTACTTCGCACACAACACCGAAGTTAATGAGGTAGGGGTTTGGCATACACTCCAAGCATATTGCTACTATGAAAAGCTTTTCAGTGCAAATAGATCTTCCTTGCATCAGCTTCCGTTTGGAATCGGCATAAAACATTTAGGCCGCGTCTGCCAATTTGTAGAGAAGAGATAGAGAGAGAAGAAGAGGAAGACGCAAATTCGAATAGAAATTCTAAAAATGTGAGGCGTAGCATAACCTAATTGAAGTTCAGTTGGTCTTATATATGACTATCAATAGAAGTTTGACGCGTCCAAAGCTTTTATTTAATTGTCTGATCAACGCCCTAGATTGATGAGGAGTGTGATGACTAGTACCTAGGACCTACCTAGCTATTTTCTAGCTTTTAGTATTATTATTATTTCATGTAAGTATTGTTTTCAATAAAACCGTTTAAGCTTAAACATTTTTTTAATTATTTTATTTTACGTTACATCATGTTGTACCCATTCTCGGTAATTTTCAAATAAAAAGTAGACAAATTCAAAGTTCAAAATTACCTGAAATAGTATTTATTGATTCCATATCTTTTTTAAAATACATTCCTCTACTTCGCCCACGGCAGGGGGTAACCCAGGATGTAAGTATAGGACTACACGCTTGAGTGGATATGAATGCAAGTAGACACCAAGCCAGTAAATGGAAACGAGCGAATTCAGAAAAAGAAAATCGAAGAATAAGTAAAGGAATAAGGGAAGAGGGAAATGAAAATGAAAATGTAGACGAAATGAAACAGAGGAAGGGGAGGAGAAAAAAATGTGTACAATTATGCGGAAGTCCTTGATATAACACTAACAACATCTGACTCCCGGGACCTTACGGTAAGAAACTGGGAGGTATTGAAAAAACTTTCAGGTGGCCTTTAAAGCCGCCTGTCCAATTTCGAGGAGCAGAAATACCTTCCCACCGTGGTGGGACAAAAATCTCAGCAACCTGAGGTCAAAACTGAGAAGGGTCTTCAACGACTGTCACTTCAGGAACGATTTCCAGGAGTACAGGAAGGCTCTGAGGGAGTATAAGAAAGCCATATGGACAGCAAAATCAAACTCCTGGCGAGAACACTGCGAGTCGATTGAGTCCACGAAGGACGCAGCCAGGCTGGGAAAGAACCTTGCCAAGAGTCATTCAAACAAGACATTTGTCAAGCGCGCCGATGGAACATGGCCAGGATCGGCGGCTGTGACTCTAAACATCCTTGTAGATGCTCACTTCCCGGATGGATCGGGGGAAGGAGTACGCGATACAGAGACAGCACATTAGGAAGTAACTGTTGTCCTCATAGACTATCTTTTAGCGGAGAAGAAAATTGCCTGGGCAATAGATAGCATATCTCCATATAAATCACCGGGTGTGGATGGTATTCTACCTATTATGCTACAGAAGACTCAGAAATCTTTGGTTAAGGAACTAAAGGAGATCTTGGAGACATGCATTCGTCTCAACCACATTCCGGTCTTGTGGACGAAAACAAGGGTGGTTTTCATCCCTAAGGCCGGCAGAAGGGGGCATGAAGTAGCCAAAGACTTTCGGCCAATAAGTCCCACGTCCTTTGTTCTGAAAACGTTCGAAAGGCTACTAGATATACATATACGGGAGCTTCTAGGCGGGGCTCCACGGCACAGCACGCGTACCTGAGAGGGAAATCCACAGAAACCGCGCTACATGAGGTAGTTCGAGCGGTGGAAAAGTCCCTTCATCACAAGCAGTTCACTCTGGCTGCGTTTGTTGATGTGGAAGGCGCGTTTATGTAAGAACCGAAGCGATTGAGGCTGCCCTCGGTAGGGCAGGGGTTGAAGAACCACTACGGCTTTGGATTTCAACCCTGCTTCGCAACCGCGAAATAACAGCAGATCTAGGTGGAGCTAGTGTTGGCAAGTAAGTATGCAGAGGTACACCACAGGGTGGGGTGCTTTCACCTCTGCTTTGGGTGATCACTATAAATAAAATCCTGGGAAAACTTAACGCAGGGGGGTTCAGATCGTGGCGTATGCCGACGACGTGGTGATCTTGGTTTCTGATCCTTTCCCCTCCGTAATGAGCGAAATCATGGAAAGGGCCTTGGCTAAACTCAGCAGGTGGGCACAGGGATGTGGCCTTAAGTTAAATCCCGACAAGACGGAACTGCTTCTCTTTACGAGGAAGTACAAGCCACTTGCCTTCAGACTACCATTCTTAAACGGCCAGCAACTAACCCTGTCATCGAGTACCAAGTATCTGGGACTAACAGTTGACTGCAAGTTGAATTGGAAAGTATGCATCCAAGAGCGGGTACGGAAGGCTTATATCACCTTCTATGCCTCCAAAGCAGTGTTTGGTAAGAAATGGGAACTCAAGCCAAGCATGGTACTTTGGATGTACGAGGCGGTGGTGCGACCGGTGCTTATCTATGGTTGCATAGTCTGATGGGAAGCTCTAAGTAAGGGCTACAATATCACCAGATTGCAAAAAGTCCAGCGCACTGCGTGTGTTGGTGCCATAGGGGCTGGACGCAATTGCCCCACAGCTACTTTGGACCCCATTTTCCATCTGATTCCGATCGACTTGCATATACTTTGTACATCGTCACAAACCGCACTGAGACTCAGGGAGTCTGGGTGTTGGAAGAATACTCAGCAAGGGCATAGTAGTTTCCTAAAGAAACTTCCGGATGGTACATGTAGTACCGAGACGGATTACTACCCTCGCAAACTGAAGTTTGAGTACGGTTGTAATACCGCCATTCCAAGCAGGAACGAGTGGAAGAGAAACTCGGGCATAAGGGTCGACGACATCTAAATCTACACTGACGGCTCCAAGATGGAATCGGGAGTGAGGGCCGGAGTCTACTCTGAGTCCCTAGATTTGTCTGCATCATTCAGACTCCCATCGCACTGCAGCGTGTTTCAAACAGAAATACTCGCGATTTGGCAAGCCTCAAATCACTGGAGGGCTTGAATGTAGCTGGTAAAGTTTGTATCCTGTGGGATAGCCAAGCAGCGCTAAAAGTGCTTTCCTCGCCACACATTAACTCAAAATTAGTGTGGGCTTGTAAGCGACTCATATCCCAGTTATTCACCACTCTATAACTATGCGTTGTCTGGGTCCCGGATCATAGGGGGATAGAGGGTAACGAGAAGGCCGGCGAGCTGGCACGCAGGGGCTCATCGGAGATGAGCGAGGAAATAACCAGTGTCGAAGTAGGCATACCCTTAGCAGTATCCAAGGGGAATATCCAAAGCTTCGACTTGAAGAAAGCACAAACAAAGTGGAATAACATCACCACCTGTGCAATATCAAAATCCATTTGGCTAAACTATGATGGAAAGAGGACAAGAAGTCTTCTGAACAAATCCAGGGCCAACACTCGCAAACTGATAGTAGTCTGCACCGGTCATTGGGCAGTAGGTACGCATGCGGAAAATATGGGCATTCCGTATAACGACTACTGCAGAAGCTGCAAAGATCCAAATGCCAGGGAGACAGTAGAACACTTTATATGTAAATGCCCGGCTCTAGCTACAGCCCGACTAAGGTTCCTTGGAACCCCGTTTCTAGAAGACCTCAGAGGTTTATCTGTGATAGCAATCCCGAATATTCTTAATTCTCTGGCTGGTTGTAATAAATTGACCGTAACATTCCGTAGGTTTTTGACGAGTTACATGGCATCAAAACGGCTTCAAATAGCTACTTTGGCGACCAGGGTCGCAGCCATTTCACCTACCTACCTACCTATGCGGAGGGAAAGGAAAGGAAAAGAAGGCAAAGGAAGAATATGAAAGGAAAGGAAAGGAAAGAAAGGAAAAGGAGGGGAAAGGAAAGTGATGAACGGAAATATAGAAGTGAAATAAGAGAAGGCAAAAAAAAAAAAGAGAGGAATGAAAGTAATGAAAGGAAAGATAGGTGTTGTCTCAACAGCTGGCGGCCCGTGAAGAAAACAATATTCGAGTCTCCGTATCATGAATTCAGTAAGCTAAAATCTTTATTCATTTCAGTTAATAAATATGACAATATGTGACTTATTTATACAAATTATGTATCTTACATTTTGTTTAACCACGGCGCCTGTGTATTCTTGGACAATCAGAAATTTATGACATGAAATTTGCAATTGATTTGACGTTTGCAATTAGCGAAGGTGGGAGGTAGAAAATTACGAAATAGCAATATGCAATGGGTTGCCAACGTAACTTTCGTAACAATAGGGAAAGGAAATGAGAGAGGGGAAAGGTATGGAAATGAAATGAAATAAAATGGAATGAAAGGGAATGAAACAAAAAAAGGAAAGGAATGGAAATTGAATGAAAATGAATCAAGAGAAAGGAAAGGAAAAGGAAGGTTGGTAAAGTAAAGGAACCCATAAGTCGCGACTCAAAACTAAATAGCAATCCCAACGGGGCCCAAACCCGGAATAGATACCTAAACTGAAACAAGAAGTGAAACCGAATCCTATACCGGATCCTAAACTGGAATCTTAAAGGAACATAAAACCGAATTGGAACCGACAACGGACTGAAACCGATAACGGAACCGAAACTGGAACATAAACCATGATGGAAACCGAAATTGCACTTGAAATTAAGACCTAAAAGGATACTGAATCCGAAGGTAAAGCAGAATTTGGGACTGAATTTGGAAGACAAACCATAACCGAAATCGAAACCGTAGCCGGAGGGAACATCGGCTTTGTGACGCTGTTTAAAATGAATATAAATTATTTTTATTTAGAGGGTGTGTAATGAAATTAAAAAAACGAGTTTGAAACAAGTTACACGCGAATACAATAAACGAATGTAAAAGAATATCATGCACATAGAAAATCATCATCGTCGTTAGGCTTCCTTCGGAATATGGAAGCGAATTCCACACTCCAGCAGCGTAGCCAGCTCCTGGTGCCCTTTAGGGTTGTTTATCATCTCCAAATGACCTTCTCCTTATCACATTCAGCTCCTACCGAAAGGATTAACCACTCTTTCTATAGATTCCCACACTAACTGAAAAGTTTTTGGAGAAAAATAATTTGGTAAAATTTGGCCTACCTTAACGTACATCAGTGTACGCATATGTATTGACTTCCTCTTACTTCCGTACCTTCATGTGCAAACGATTGCGCACCAAAGTGCTCACCCAACCAAACAACCGGCCGGCTTCGTCATCAAACTGTGTGCGTATGCAATTCATGCATTCGGTCGATGATCGTTTTTGTGTTTTTTCTTTTTTGGTATGTAAAAATGTCTACAGACCAGTATTAACTTTGTAATTCTCATTGGTATTTTGGTGATTTCAGTATTAAACCAACTCGCACAGTAGTAGCAACAGAACCAGAAATAACAGATACACACTCACACGTTTTGGTAGTTTAGCAGCCGAAAAGGCATCAATTAACCAACCAACTATACAAACAAGTTATAAAATAATAATAACAAAACAATTTAAGTGTTATGATTTTTATTTGTATGTTAATGAAATAGTTGCAAACAATTTCAGAGTGTGTGAGGACACAGCCGAACAATTAAATATATTAAAAAAAAACTTTGATAAAAGGTTAAATTATAGTGATTAAAAAAGTGCTTGGAAGCTGAAAAAACGTAAGTACGAAATAATTATTCCTAAATAATAACTTTTTTATGAAAAATATGTGAGCTCTAAATGCTGACTTAATGATGACACATTTGAAATGAATATTTCCCCTAACAGTATTGTGTATCTCAGCTTTGGTTGTTTGGAGAGCATTACCCCCTTCCCTTCTTCCTATATCATTTAAGTTGTATTCGAGGATGTAAAGTAGGCGATCGCCTTACCCTCTTCGCCAGTCTATCAGGTATTTGCGCTGTACTCGACGCATCTGGGGTCAATCAGTCGTGCCGATTTCCTGAAGCTAGCAGTCTTCCAGGCGGATATTTATGCCATAAAGAGAGAAGTTATACAATTGGACGAAAGTAAAGGCTCAAAGACCAATGTAACGATGCTTACTTACTTACTTAATTGGCGCTTAACCGTCTAAACGGTTATGGCCGTCCAACAAGGCGCGCCAGTCGCTCCTTCGCTCCGCCAACCGGCGCCAATTGGTCACACCAAGGGAGTTTAAATCGTTTTCCACCTGGTCCTTCCAACGGAGTGGGGGCCGCCCTCTACCTCTGCTTCCATAGGCGGGTTCCGATAGAAACACTTTCTTGGCCAGAGCATCATCTTTCATTCGCATAACATGGCCTAGCCAGCGCAGCCGCTGCGTTTTAATTCGCTGGACTATGTTGATGTCTGCGTATAGCTCGTACAGCTCATCATTAAATCTTCTTCGGTAATCGCCATCGTCAACGCGTAGAGGTCCATAAATCTTTCGAAGAACTTTTCTCTCGAACACTCCCAAAGCCGCTTCATCTGCTGTTGTCATGGTCCATGCTTCTGCCCCATATAGCAGGACGGGTACGATATGTGACTTGTAGAGTATGATTTTCGTTCGGCGAGAGAGGACTTTACTTTTCAATTGCCTACCTAGTCCAAAGTAGCATTTATTTGCAAGATTGATTCTTCGCTGGATTTCAGTGCTGATGTTGTTGCTAGTGTTGATGCTTGTTCCCAAATAAACGAAGTCTTTTACTATTTCGAAATTATGGCTGCCAACAGTAGCGTGGTTGCCAAGGCGCATATGCGCTGACTCTTTGCTCGATGACAGCAGGTACTTCGTTTTGTCCTCATTCACCATCAAACCCATCTTTACCGCTTCTTTTTCCAGCTTGGAGTAAGTAACGATGAACGATTATTAAAAGCCCAGCTGCTTTAAAATCAGAATCTTGATTAAATGGGATAACGTGCAGAAGTACTGAACTTGGCTAGAGCCCAAGAACATCTTGATGTCTCTTCTCGGATCGTCGAGCACAGCAATTTTAAAAGGAATGAATTCGCTGATGGGAAGGCCAAGAAAAGGAATACACTATGTTGTTGTTGTTGTATTAACGATAGACACTCCCCGAAGGTTTTGGGGAGTGTTATCGATGTTGATGGTCCTTTGCCGGATACAGATCCGGTACGTTCCGGTAACAAAGCACCATAAAGGTACTAGCCCGACCATCTCGGGAATCACATTAAACCTTCTAGGACATTCCGCCCACCCACCTTCTAGTGTGATGAGGAACTTGGAGTCGCCAGAGTCTTGCCTGCTAAATATGTGTATGATACATTCATATTTGTAACAGGATTCCCCTCGCGTAGGTCTCTTAAGCTAGCCCAACCTTTTCAGCCCAATCAAAAAACGAGACCGTACTAAATTGCACAACATTTAATGCTAATTTAATACGGGTTAATTAAATTTATTACATTTGTATTTTAAAAAATATCGAGGTCGGTTAAGCTTAAACTTAACTTCGTTTTTTGATTGGGCTGAAAAGGTTGGGCTAGCTTAAGCGACCTCCCCGTAGGTGGGGTTGACAATTGGGTTTCGGAAGCTTTGTATTGCGCTTATCAATCCTTTGAATCCCAGGAATACACTATAAGAAATGATTGGGAAGTATCAAAGTCTTTATGGCCATGTTTTGGATAGGAAAGAAGTGATCTTTCTTCTCAAGTTAACTAAGTATGCAGTTATAGTACTTACGGCGTCATCACAAGTCAATCTTTATTTGCACAGATACTTTTACGATGCTTCAGGGTGAGAAGGAAATGGAGTCTGTCTGGGAAGCAGAGACGTAAAGGTAAAGAGAACCGTCAACAGAACGAAGAGTGGGAAACAGTAAACAATCAAATCGCGGGAGATAATTCACCATTGGGGAAATGTGGCATAAAATTCGTCAATTCCAATGCTAGAAAAATTTTATTTTGATATAATAACCACAATTTAACTATTTTTTAACGTTTTCAATAACTTTTTTGTGAAATTTTAACGAAAACATCACGGATTTTGCTAATCTTCAAGTAGGTAATGTGGTGAATTACCTACCGCCAGTTTGACAATTTCTATTGCTGTCCGTCGTTGGCGATTCTCTATAGCTTTACGTCTCTGGTGGGAAGTTGAATTTTTCGCTCCCACTTGAGTTCATATGAAATTGCAAGTGGTTTGTTGAAGGTCAATTAGGAAGTACCTGGTTGTAAGAAAAATCACGCTCTAGAAGGTGCTCTGCACACCTGTCCTGATGTATATAGACGATGTCGAGTGAAAACGGAATGTTGAAGAAAAAATTTTCTCTAATATCAATAAGTTCTCCGTGATGTCGACAGCGAGTATCGAAGGAGTTATCATAATGAGCTGTATGGGCTGTACGTAGATATGAAGAAAGTGCAGCTAAGGATTCGGCTGGCTAGATCATGTTATGCAAATGGATGAAGAGGCTCCAGCCAGATAAACCAATTTCATACATAAATCTCTGTTTGAAAACCCCATTTTATTTAGTTATACCAAAATATATTAAACAAAGTAATGAACTTGACAATTTTCTCTTTTCTGTTGAAGTTCCTGCGTATTCGTAAAAAAATATTGGAGATCAAGAACATTGATGCCTTGCACTGTTTGCGGAGTTTGTCAGGATACAGCAACCATTCGGTGCTTCTAGGCTCCTGGTTCTAACGCCAGTGAGTAAAGAGCTGTGGTCTGGCATTAAGCAACTCTTCCCGTATTCGCGAAAAACATTTTAGTTTTAAAGATTTTATTTACTTCTCAACGCAGGCAAGTGCTTTCAAAAAGGCGAGTTTATTCCCCAGTGCGGTACCTGCACCTTGCCAGTCGCATGTGTCTGAAGGGCTAAAAGTATTTCTAGATGAACCGCCCCTTTACGTATATAAAGAGCTATTGTAAAGACATGCGAAGACGTAGACAGTGCATAAGTAAAGTACTTAGGCCATCTTTTACTATCCTATATGCACATACATATGTATATAGCTTGAGGACTCCGAAACCACTTCACCGATTTTGTTAAAATTTTAATTCGATACAAAAAGACGAAGTCCTACACAAGTACATTGTTCTGCACCTATTCAGTGCATGACCTCCTTTTTGCCCCTTTCTCTAAACTTATTAGTTAACTTGATTCATTCAGGGACTAATCAAGTGAATGCAATAATAGAGCAGAAATATAACTCGAAGAAGCTTCTATGAATACTCTAATACTCATCTGATGTTGATTTCTATACAATATGACCCCTGTTTGGCTAACAAGGACTTTATTGCTAGATTAAGTACCTCCACAGTTGAAATTAGTACTTGTTAGCAAGAAGAGTTTCCCATGGGATTTCTAAGGGAAAATTATGGAGATGTGGGTTGCCAAGGAGACGAAGTTTTTGTTCCTTCCATAAAAAAGTAGTAAAATAAACGTATATGCTGCAATTAATTGTTCTCTAAAAACCTCTATTTCAATCCCTTTTGTAGGATTTAGCATACGTGATTTGCTTTTCGTATCAAATATATACGATCCGGACCCGTGCGCATCTTGCGCGACCAATATAAAAATCTCTTATCAAATATCAACAGAAATCAGCTGTTCTATCAATAAGTTAAAACTTACAGCTTGTGCTGCCATCTAGCGCATGATAGCAACTGCCGATAATGCAGTGCAAATATTTACAAGAGTGTCATTGCACAAATAGATTTTATTGTGTGCTCACAATCGTTTATTTTTAACAAATTATTTTAATAAAATATAGCTGAACAAAAGCACTACGACCAAAATTGCCCAAAGCTCGGTAATAGCCGAATCTCTATCTTTACAATCAAAACTGGTCATAGTCGGATTTCGGCCATTTTTTATACCAATACAAAGTGAGCTCAGATAAGTACGTGAACTACGTTTAGTAAAGATATATCGATTTTTGCACAAGTTATCCTGTTAACGGCCGAGCGGAAGGACAGACAGTCGACTGTGTATAAACACTGGGCGTGGCTTCAACCGATTTCGCCCATTTTCACAGAAAACTGTTATCGTCATAGAAGCTTTGCCCTTACTAAATTTCATAACGTTTGGTAAATTTTTGTTCGACTTATGGCATTAAAAGTATTCTAGACAAATTAAATGAAAAAGGGCAGAGCCATGCCCATTTTGAAAATTTCTTTTATTTTTGGATTTTGTTGCACCATATCATTACTGTAGTTGAATGTTGACATAATTTACTTATATGCTGTAAAGATACTGAATTTTTTCTTAAAATTTAATTTAAAAAATTTTTTTTAAAAGTGGGCGTGTTCTGCATTCGATTTTGCTAATTTTTATTAAGCACACATATAGTAATAGGGGTAATGTTCCTGCCAAATTTCATCATGATATCTTCAACGACTACCAAATAACAGCTTGCAAAATTTTGAAATTACCTTCTTTTAAAAGTGGGCGGTGCCCCGCCCATTGTCCAAAATTTTGCTAATTTTCTATTCTGCGTCATAAGTTCAACTCACTTACCAAGTTTCATCGCTTTATCCGTCGTTGGTAATGAATTATCGCACTTTTTCGATTTTTCGAAATTTTCGATATCGAAAAAGTGGGCGTGGTTATAGTCCGATATCGTTCATTTTAAATAGTGATCTGAGATGAGTGCCCAGGAACCTACATACCAAATTTCATCAAGATACCTCAAAATTTACTCAAGTTATCGTGTTAACGGACGGACGGACGGACGGACATGGTTAATCAAATTTTTTTTCGATACTGATGATTTTGATATATGGAAGTCTATATCTATCTCGATTCCTTTATACCTGTACAACCAACCGTTATCCAATCAAAATGAATATACTCTGTGAGCTCTGCTCAACTGAGTATAAAAATAGAGATTTAATTTTGTATTTTTCAACCACTATTGGAAGGTTTACTTTTGTAAACCACTAAGTAATGTTAATTGGAAAATGATTTTTTAATTTTTTTTTGTTAAAATGCACATTTGTTGGTTTGGCTTTGCAAAATTTGACATATATAATATTTCGTTTAAACAAAAATGGCACATTCGTGAAAGGTGGCTTATGACTCAAAAAAGAAATTGCGAGAAACAGCTGTTAAAGATAAACAATGCATTTCTTCAGTTTCCTAGTAGTAGTAATTTTTTTTTAGTCACAAGCCACCTTTTCATAGGCCGGGTCACATATTATGTATATAATACCCGAAAATATGCTTAGATCACAAAGGGTTAAAGCGCTTGTTTCCAATTTTTTGAACTAAGAACTCCTACAAAACAAACTCTAATACTGTCCTTTCTACCCATTTACTCTCAACTACCTTTTCTCTTCCGATTTTCTCACTTTCCTCGTCTTTATTTCTTAAGTATGTATTAGGGAAAGTAGGTTTTCAAGACTGCCTGAAACGTGTTGTATAAGATAAAGACATCATCCATGACGTAAATTGTGTTGCTTTTGGCCTTAATTTTTCAGCCCGATCTCTCAGTGTATCATTCCATTTTACCTTAGTTCCCTATCTGTACTTAGTTAATTAAAATTATCTTATGAAAGAACTGCTAACCAAACTTTTTAACTTTGTTTTTTTAATTTTTTTTTTTTTTTTGGTTTTGAAGCCTTCACCAATCATAGGTTTAGTTTAACGATCATTTCGTTTTATGCTTTAATTTGTGTTACCTTTCTCTCTTTTTTTGACACCGTTGGTGGCCGCATATGCAAATGTTAAGCTGGCATATAACAATTAACAAAAGGAATGTTAACTAGCTTTAAAATAAGCCGGCTTAAACTTTTGTTTTAAAGCGATTGGCTTGAGAAATTTTTCGACTGATTAGATTTGTATGTAAATTGTCGTAAAAGCTATCCTAGAACTTGTTTTGAGACATACTAAATTAATTTTGAAATGAATGCATGTTGGGAATATTTTTTTTGGAGCTTATGATTGCGAGCATTTCGGTCTCTTCGGAACTATATTGGAATAATCCCGGTAGGTCTGTAGGTATTTAAAAGCTATTTTGATTTCATAAAACGCCTCTAAACCCACTTCTGCCTGGTTTTTCAGTGCGGGCTTAAAGTTCAGTTAAAGTTGACTAGAGTTTAACCTTGCCACTTTGTTCGATAACATAAAATTTTGCTGCTCATCTCAGCTTAAGCGGCCAAAGTGGCAGGGTTAAACTCTAGTCAACTTTAACTGGAGTTTAAGCTCGCACTGAAAACCCGGGCATTAATGTTAAATGAATGTTTTAAAAAACTCAATAATATTCGTATTTCCGATATCCTTCGCAGATTTTTCAAAACAGTCCTTTTGAATGATTTTAAACGTGTTCTGGCTAAGTAGAACCGGGAATTTATACAAAAAATTCTCAACAGTTTATCTGGTAGTTATCTTTTTACAAGTTCTGCGGAATAACTTCCAATGACCTGTAGAGACCGTTATAAGGCGCCTCTAGATCTGCCCAGAAGACTCCTTGTTCTTTTCTCGTTGAAGTCTGGTCGTATGGTTTTTGATAATGCACTTCTTTCACTTTTATTGTGCTTTGTTCATGTAAAAATTTCGAATTTGCCACTTGATCACAACTTGGCTATCGCCTCATTTCTTTCAGCTGAGCCGCTACCTAACTTTACGTCGATTTACCTTATGACCCGAATCCCAGATAGTGTATATTACTACAGTGTCGGTGGCGCAGCTAAAAATGTCTATCATGCACCTACTAAGCTTGAAGCAACCATTTCTACTTGAAAGATTAGTATTGATTCCTTCAAACTTTAGTAGTGATGATAATGATCTTTATTGGAATTAATTTTGCCCCCCTGAAGTAGTACACTGCTAAGCAGATTTTAAATGCGCTGACCACTGGTCGAAATGTGGCTGCGATGCATTCTTGCAGTACAGTTCGCGTTTAGTATCTCAACCAATGATTGGTGAGTTTTATGCAACGGACTGGGAAGAGAGTACCATATAAAATTATTCATTGCACAGGAAATTTTCCCCTCGGCTAATATCATGTTCATTATCACGCTAAGGACTTCCTAATGTGCTGTGTCTGCTATTTCCGCTGCCTTCGAGGTGTATTTTGGAAAGAGAATCTCAGAATACTAAGGATGTGAAAGGTCAAAGCAGCTGAGCCTGCCCATGTTTCATCACAAAGGCTTATTTGGCAATAATCTTACCAAGCCTTGCCAAGTGCTCTGTGGCCCTATTCTTTGCACTATTTTGTTTTCGCAATGCGTACGTTATTTTGAAAATTTCTCTCTGAGGCTCTATACACCTGAAAGTATCTCCCCAAGTAGCTATCGTTGAAAACCGTCTTCAGGTTTGACCTTAGGTTGGGTTGCGCTCTCTCAACCCCATACTTCCAATTGCTTTCTCTGATTAACTAAGTAGAAGCGAAAAAACCACCCTCCCTACCTCTGCCAAACTGTCGAAAAACTATGTGCACAGAAATCTGAGTCGTCTTGTCTCCTCATTCCGACAGCTTCCCCATGGTCCCCATGGAGTCCTTTCCTATTCAAACATAACCATAAGAACCTTGAGACATCGCAATCATCCCGATTAGTCCAAAGCAAGACCCCTGCCCTAACATTATATTCCCGATTATCCCCAGGCGATAACACAGCGGTGGTGGTACGGAACTGTCTTTGGCATAGACCTCCTCTTGAAAGAGACTGCATGAGTAAGGAAGTCGGTGCGATTTGACCTGAAGTCGCTAAGGTTTTATCTCACTACAAAGGAAAGATCTTCCAAACATTGAACAGGCAACTTCGTATGCTGTCTGAAAATATTTATCTAGAGACCTTACCCGGTCGTCCAGATTTTCTGTAGTAGGGATGTTCTATAGTAGTAATGTGCCTGCAGAGTCCCTCGCTGACTATTCTATTTAATAGGCTCCAGGATGTTTTTTGTTTGGACTTGACCCAAAAATCATAAAAAGAGGCGCTCCATTTACGCATGAAAATGATACAAAGCGCTGGTTTTGAAAATTTAACTTTTTTAATTCTGTTTTTTTCTTTTGTTTTGTTTTGAGTTTTTTTGAATTATATTTCTCTTTAATAGCTAAAATATTATAACTTTGAATTAAGAACCGAGTACTTTTTTTAGAACGGCATACTTATTCAGACTGTGTACTTTTTAAGAACCGGATACTCTTTCAGAACAGGGTAGTTTTTCGGATCTGGATACTCCTTTAGAATCGGGTACTTTTCCAGAACCATGCTTTTTTCGGATCTGGGCACTTTTTAAGAATCTGGTAACCTTTCAGAACAGGGTAGATACGGGTAGTTTTTTGAAGCCAAGTATTTTTTGGATCCGGGCACTTTTTAAAAACGCATTCGAGTACTACCGGGTACTTTTTCAAATTCTTGTACAAGGCCTCGCCTTTCGTGCAAATACATATAATGGTGGAGAAGATAATTCTAGCAGCAGAACTAAACTTTGATGGTACAATCTATCATAAGACCATAGTGGCGTATGCTGACAATATTGCTATTATTGGCCTTAACAGACGCGCCGCCGTGAGGTCTAACTTCTCTGGATTAGATAGAGGTAAAAAGTTGGTGTTGCGGTAAATAAGGAAAAGACGAAGTACTAGCGCTGATCCAAGAAAGAACCGGCGCATTAGCATCTCAGCAGCCACGTTGACGGATATAAATTCGTGACTGTGAAAGATTTCGTCTATTTGGGAACCAGCATAAACAATATTAGCCTAGAAAGCAAACGGAGAACACTCTTGCCAACAAGAGCTACTTTGAACTGAGTACGCAATTGAAAGTTAAGTTAAGTTCCCCCTCGACAAACAAAAATTACGCTCTAAAAGTCCCTCATCATGCCTGTCCTGATGTATGGCTCAGAATTATGGACGGTGACGAGAGAAGACGAGATGGCTCTTGGAGTGCTCGAGAGTGCTCGAGAGAGAAGTTCTTCAGAAGATTTATAGTCCATGTCCGTGATTGCGACTGCGAGTATCGAAACAGGTATAATGTTAAGCTGTATGAGTTTTATGCAGTTATAAAGATAGTGCAACGAATAAAAACCCAACGGTTTCGCTGGTTAGGTCATGTTATGCGAATGCACAAACGCGCTCCGGACGAGTCGATGTCGATACCGCAGTTTGGAAGCAGAAGAAGTGGGAGACCTCCACTGAGTTGAGAGAGGCAGGTGTAGGAAGATTTGACCTCGCTTGGTGCTCCCAATTGGCGTCAGTTATCACGAAATAGGGGTAGGCAGTTAATTAATTATCGACTTGTCGATCAACCGAATAATCGATTGTAAACAAAATCCCTAGTGCGTACAACCATTCTTAAACTAATTTAATACAAATTTATAGTTTCAAGTCACTGCATAAAAGCGCTCTACATATTTTTCAATTCCCACGAAACTTTCGCAAAACCATTCACTTTTTCCAATTATTTAAATTTTCGTTTTTCTTTTACTTTCATATTTAAATTTAACTACATATATGAATTATACCTTCGGTGATTGATTGATGCCCCCATTACAAACGATTACACTTATATATGAATTGATGTGACGCTTGGCGCAAATAAGAAAACTGAACTAATCCATAATAATCAGCCAACAGTAGCAACAATATAACATTAAAAGGAAAAACAACTGTATGCTATAATATACAAAAACAATAAAAATGCATCAATTTAAATTAACTGAAATGAAAACGAATTTGCTGTATGCGCCCGAATCATATGCGCTGGCGCATGCCGTCTCAGCTGATTTGAATACCGTCAAAGGTTCACTCGCCTGGCAGTTCGCCGTAATATTTGGTAATTTCGAAGAGCTCAGCAAACAGCCGATGACAGTGGGCAATGTCGCCGTTATGGAGAATCAATCACGTTTCATTTACTTTTTGGTAACAAAAGAAAATGTCTACGAGACGACAAAGTATGGCAATTTGGAAGCGGCGTTAATTTGTATGCGCGAACATATGGTAAGTTAATTAATATCGTCTTTATTTTTATTTTATTATTTGAATGACTAATATTCGGCAGTCAAAAATTCGTGATCATGAGAAATAGGAAATATTTAACGGTTAACATGGCACGTGAGGTGCGCACGATTTGGACGATTTGATTAAAATTTTAGTTTTGATTACAGTTTTTGATAACCCTTGTTCAAACTCTAGCCGCGCTGCTGCGCACTTTGAAACTCGTGGAAGACTTGTCATCACGTGAAGACTGAAATAGTTTCGTCTATTTGGGAACCAGCATAAACAATAGCATCTGTCAGGCTGCCCTATGCCTTCAACTTTTCACATTAAACATCTCGGCGTTATCTTAGGCAAAAATCTGAACTGAAAGTAACTGTTTAGGTTAGGATAAGAGGCTTGCAATATTCTCGCGAAAATGCATTCCTGTCGTAAGCCACCACCAAAATACCACAGATCCAAAGGCTTCAGGGGTCAAAGATCGTTCCCACAGCAGTCGAGCTAATACTATAACGTAACAGCAAAGGGCTGTACATATTCGTAACACTTTCACAAATTTTCGGGGAGTATTTTTGGGGTCAAAACCACAACACAACCACAACAAAAACAGGATAAAACCAGGAAGCTTTTAACTGGCCTCTAAGTTTCCAAAGGATAAAATTTGGGGTCTAAAGCCTTATACCAAAACATCAAAATTTGGTGGTTAGTAAACGAAAAAAACAGCGGAATCTGCAGTAGTACGAAATTCTGCAGCTGCAATGCTTACCCGAGGAGAACATCCTTCAACGCCCACAAAGGCTCTGGAGTATTTGCTCAATCTTCTCCAATTAGTTCCATATGGCAAACTCTAAGCCCTACAGCACCATCAGATGTGGCCACGCCAAACACAGTTTCTCCCTCTTTAGACAACAAGTTCTCCATTAGGGTCCCAGAGATGTGCCAATGGGACGATATATCTATTCTAGTCAGAGTATCCAGGGATGGCTTCAAACAGGCCTGCCAAACCCCAACCCCATACCCCAGAACCGCTACAGCCTGTCTTCTTATGTCCCCAGAACACCATGAGGCGAGAGTACTTCCCATTGGGGAGAGAATGAAATGCTGAACAAACAGTTTCTCATTGAAGAAGCCCCACCTCCCAACGGCTTAAAGTCATCTCCGTAAGCATTATGAGGAAATATGATACCTGACAACGCAGCCGTATGAAGTATAAAAACACAAACAGGTCCTCAGAAATTTCCCGGCTAACCCAGTTCTTAAAGAAAAATACCCATTACTCGAAGAAGATGAACGCACTCTCCCCAGGGAGACGCGCGTCACTCTAGCTCAACTTCAAGCTGGATAGGGTAAACTCTTATCTGTCCAGAAACAACCCCGACATACATAATGTATGGCCTGCTTGCAATGTGTAACCACATGACACCAACCATCTCCTTAATTGCAATGTGGAAGCAACGCCTCTAACATCCCTCTCACTCTGGTCCACCCCTGTTGAAACTGCAAGTTTCCTTGGACTCCCGTTAGAGGATATTGATGACAATTTGTGATCGCTCGCGCCCATTGAATGGGGCGAAGCACTGCTACAACAACAACAACTTGTCACCATACGAAGACTGAAATAGTTTCATTCAATACGGGCTACACAATAGCATCTGTCAGGCTACCCCTCATAAACTGAGTATGCCTTCAACTTTTCAGATTTAACATCTCGGCGTTATCTTAGGCAAACCCCTGAACTGAAAGTAACTGTTTAGGTGCAGCGGGCTAAAGGCAAAAATCCACAGATCCGAAGGCTTCAGCGCAGCAGTCGAGCTAATACCACAACGTACCAACAAAGGGCTGTACATATCCGTAACACTTTCATACATTTTCGGGAAATATTTTTACGGTTAACACCATAACAACAACAGGACAAAACCAAAAAGCCTTTGACTGAACTCTGAGCTTCCAAAGGATACAATATGGGGTCTAAAGCTTTATTCCAAAAGTCAAAACTTGGTGGTCAGCAAACGAAAGAAACAGCGGAATCTGCAGGAGTACTTATCTGAGGACAACTTCCTTCAACGCCCACAAAGGCTTTGGAATATATTTTCAATATTCTCCAGTCAGTTCCATTTGGAAAAGTCTGGCCCTGTAGGAGTTATACATTAGAGTCCAAGTGATGGCTCCAAAATTAATGACAATGTGGGTGGTTTCTGCTAAGAAAGTCCTTCAATCTTCTCAAGTATAAGGCAATGGGCCCATTCGAGCGTCTTTCAGACGAAGTTAATAGCTATAAAGGAGACCGCTCAATAGCTGCTGTTTAAGATTTCCACATCCGTGGCAATTAGCTCTGACAGTCAAAAAGCAATACAAAACATTTGAGAAGACACCTCAACAGAAAGAAGGTCGCAAATGAGAAAAGGTACACTTTAAAATATAGGTTCTTAGTTCTAAGCGCCGTATTCTCAATGTCTACTTAACGCTGAAAGTTTACTTAACAGATCAGCGAACGATTTCTTTCAAATAAACTACCTCTCTGCATTAACCGCACCAAAAGGCAATATGAGGCGTATTACCACTGGTGAGCGCTAGGAAACCTTTCCCTCTCTTGTCACATTTTGGTTCGGAAAAGGTGATATCTACTATGTCATGTAAATAATCACCCTTACCGCGAGTTTTATTTTCACCCGAAAATATTCACAGTTTTCGTTCACCCTATCGCAGAGAGTGGCGAAACAATTTTTCATGTTCGAAAAACATTTCACCTTATCGGCAACTCTTTGTTCGGGCGAAATTAACAGCGGGGAAATCCAAATTTGTTCACTTATATTTTACAGGCGAACGAGAGGAAAACAAAATGTTAATAATTTTTTGTTTTAAAATTTGATACTCTTATAATTATATGTAGTTTTATTATTAGAAATAAATCAATAAATAATGCACAATCGGAAGCTGAGTGGAAAAAAGTGAAATTCCTGTATTGCTAAGTATGTAAATTATATTTTTTATGACAACGTATCAGTCGGCCAAGTTATCTATAGTGGACAAAGCAACGGTTCCAAAATGTTGAGCACCTCACTGAAACAAGATTGGCTAAGATTCACTTCATGGTCCTTTCCAACGCATTTTCCCTATGCGAAAAAAACGAAGGCATGTACTCAACTTTACAATTGGTGGAACTCCAAATTTTTGCTCCAATGGTGGCAAGGAGTTAGTAAGAATATCTAGCAAATATTAGAATGCCGGCTTGTTTAGCCTGTAATATTGGCGAAAGCTAATTGAAAAAAAAATTAAGTTGTTATTCAAAAGTGCTGAAAAAAGTAATTTTTAGCTTACAGTAAATCATTCAGCTCCAAACGGTTAGAACTGTCCCTTAATTGCCTCCGAATCGCTTTCACATTTATATTCTCCCCGCGCTCATTCAATACCAACCCAATTTCAATACTAAACATTATTTTATAATTCTTTTATCTCTGTTTTTGTTGTATTTTAAGGAAATATATGCTTGGTTACAAAATTTACGCAATTGTAAGTAAATTATTTGTTCACTGTCAATTCACAATATAGCATCAGCTGTTTCGAAGTGAACTTTTGTTCGTCCGAAATTGCCGATAGGCGGAAAAAGTTCACCCGAACAAAAGAAGTGAAGGCGAACACTTTTCCGCGTGAACTTCGCGATAAGGGTGAATATTAGTTTATGAAGCGGTACTATATCCTTGTGCTCTGCACAACATGTTGGTTGTAGCATCAGTTTCCGGCAGAGAATCAATCCCATTTTTATCAAAGTAAAAGCTAATTTTTGTTCTGTTTGCAATTTTAGTTTATATTTTTCCACACTGCTTCAATACTGGTTTTAGCTCGGCGCCAGTTAAAGCTTTGCGCTTCTTTCTCAAAAAAATTTATTAATTAAGTGTCAACGTTCCTGCAAAGCTTACTTAATTATTTTTACGTTATAAAAGTAGGAATTCTTTTTATCTGCTGATCCTGCACGGGCGCCGACTAGAGTCTGACTAACTACAATAAAATATCGACGGGAAACTGTGTTCTGGAAAGAACGAAGGATTAACATTATTTTAAAGTGTTGAACGCAACATTTGCTGGTTGAAGAATAAGATTAGTTCTAGTTTTTGCACTCCTTTTTGACTTCACCGTTTAATATTCCTCATTACTCCATTACCGGTTCCTGCTCGGGCACCAGCTAAGTACTGAAGTCTGACTTCAAAGTACAAGTTATTTCAAGCCTTAAAACTTCTGAAAGATCAAATGGTCCCTTTTTATTCGGTGATATAAAAAATGAGCATTCTTTGAAAGAAATTACTTTTGTCACGGTTATGGAGTGCCGATCATCTGCTCGGAAAGTGATCGTTTAGAATTTTTTCATTGTCCTTTTTATGTGGCAAATGGAATAGAATAGAATTGTTTGAGGTACCTCGTCCAAGCTAAATACCTTCAGAAAATCTGGTATAGCACTCGGCTTCATGGAATGTATGTCTTTGGCGTCAAGCTTGAGTGACCCGAACATGTTAAGTCTTCTTCGCGCAATGCCATCGTAGTCGAACAGGATATGCTGTTGTCTCATCCGCGTTGTCGCAGAACCGACAGATGCTGCTGCCATAGACTTTTGAGTGTGCAGTAACCTATAAGTATCACTGTTAGCATTCCTAATTTACTCCTTGCCTGTCGCAGCCCTGTTGTTGTTGTTGTAGCGATAAGGTTACTCCCCGAAGGTTTTGGGTAGTGTTATCGATGTGATGGTCCTTTGCCGGATACAGATCCGGTACGCTCCGGTAACACAACTCCATTAAAGTGCTAGCCTGACCATCTCGGGAACAATTTATATGGCCACATTAAACCTTCTGGCCAACCCTCCCTCCCCACCCCCAAGTTCCATGAGGAGCTTGGGATCGCCACAGCCTCGTCTGTTAGTGAAACAGGATTCGCCGCTCGAAGGTGAGGTTGACAATTGGGTTTGGAGAAGCTATATATTGCGCTGGCAACCTGAAAAGGTTGCGCTACACAAACCCTTGAATCCGGTATTTTAGTCGCCTCTTACGACAGGCATACCTACCGCGGGTATATTTTAACCCGCTAACCCGCTGGGGGCCTGTCGCAGCCCTATTTTATGGTTTCTCATATATGCCTCTTCCCTCCTCAGATCATTCTTTACTGTGTGACTTTTCATTACTATAAAGGGTTTAGACCTATTGATTTTGCCTGAAAGGCGCCTGACTAAGTGTAACGATGCTCTTGTTGGAGTACCTTGTGGCGAATACGTCCACCTGAAAATGCTTGGTAACTTTCCCATGGGTACACAATATGTCCCAATATTCCTGCTCAAATGCTTCTGATGTTTTCAAGGCATCTGTGTAACATACAAGTGTATGTTGCCTATTGAAACTCTCAACTTTAGAGGTGTCCCGCGTAACTTGATCTCCCAGCGCTATTTTAAACCTCTTGTATATCTTATCAATGTCGTCTCTCGATATTGCATTAGTAGGAGTTGCTGAGTGTAACCATGTTATGGCACTATACAAATACTTCCTACAGCTTAAAGACGAGTTCAAAGTGAGATGTTGTTATTGTTGTAGCGATTAGGTCACTCCCCGAAGGTCTTGGGGAGTGTTATCGAGTTGATGGTCCTTTGCCGGATGCAGATCCGGTACATTCCGGTACCAAGCCCGACATCTCGGGAACGATTTATTATGACCACATGCGACCTTCTAGGCCATACCGCCCTCCTGCCCTCTAGATCCGTGAGGAGTTCAGGGTCGTACCCTCGGCTGTTAATGGAACAAGATTCGCCACGGATAGGTGAGGTTGACAATTGGGTTTGGAGAAGCTATGTTTTGCGCTGGCAACCTGAAAAGGTTGCGCTACACAAACCCCTTGAATCCGGTATTTTAGTCGCCTCTTACGACAGGCATACCTACCGCGGGTATATTCTAACTCCCTAACCCGCTGGGGTTCCAAAGTGAGATAAACCTTCATATTGGTCGTCAAACGCCAATCTTGATAGGAACAAATATATTTCAAATTGAAATGTAACGGTGAAGTATTCTGAATTAATTTTACGATCACATTTCTTTTCACAGCGCATTCATGAGATCACAAAAATTGCTATGCCACGAATTTGCTGTGGCAGCGATAGTTTGGATTGGCAGCGAGTAAAACAGATAATACGTGCAGTTTTTGCCAAAGAGAACAACGTTGAAATTTTAGTCTGTACATACAATGAGCCAGTGGTAAGTTGTAATGGAGAGGCAAACGTTTTTTTATTGCAGCGAGTATAATTAATAAAATTTCACCTTCTATTGCAGAAAATTCCACCAAAATGCCAGATTATCGAAGTTAAGGGTAACATATTCAGCGCACCGCCAGATTTCTCAATGGTAAATTCGACTGGCGCCGATTTTGCTATGTCCAGTGGCATTGGATTGCATTTTAAATGTAAATTTGGACAAGTCAGAGAGTTAATGAAACAAAATAAACATGTTGGACATGTGGCTGTATTGAAGGATAACAATCGTTTCATTTACAATTTAATAACAAAGGAACGCAGTCACGATAGATGCACTTATCCAGTACTCTACTATGCGCTCATGGCAATGCGTGAACATATGGTAAAACAACTACAAAAAAAATTGCTTTGCTAATTGAATAGAAATCTTAATTCCTTTCTCTATTATTTCGCATAGGAACAAAATAATGTGACCAAACTTGCTATACCACGATTTGGCGGTGATGTCGATCGTTTAAGTTGGTTACGTGTCAAAAATATTTTGGAATTTGTTTTTGCTAATTATGCAGTGGAAATCATAGCTTATGTAATTGATCCACCTGAAGTGGTACGAAAACGTTCACGCGATTCGCGCTCACGCTCAAAAACAATGGAGTCTATGGTCAGCCGACTATCCTTGTCACGTGATCTTCCATGAGCTGGTCGGAAGTGTTGACTGCTGGTTTGATGGCATCAAATAAAACTTAATGTTAAAATATGAAATAATAATAATTTTAATTTGTTTAAGTAACATTTTCTCCAGGGACGGAATATAATTATTTTTTTCGAAAAAGTCCGGGTCAAAAAATTGTCCTAGGTCAAAATGTTTGAGTTCTCAGGTATCCCTATAGCAATATCATGTCGAATCATGTATCCTTTTTATTTTTCGAATTTTTTCCATAAAAGTCCACATATAAAAGTAAAATCTGTATTTTTATTTTTTGACTCCGTTAGTTAAACTCGGACTTTTAAAAATAAAAGTCCGGAAATAAAAGTTAAATCCGGACTTTTACTTTTTAAGGCCAAAATAAAACTTCCGCTTGATAACAAAGAAACGGCTGATCCGAAATAAAAAAAAAATGTTAAATATAAAATAAAAATTTTAATTCGGATAAGCCGTTTCTTTGTTATCAAGCCGGACTTTCATTTTGGCCTTAAAAAATAAAAGTCCGGATTTAACTTTTATTTCCGGACTTTTATTTTTAAAAGTCCGAGTTTAGCTAGTTCTATCGGACTCAGTTAATAAAAATCGGAAAATAATTTTTATCTTGATCCAAATATATTAAAAGTCCAAAATTAATAGTTTTGCAAGGAATTATTAATAAAAGGAATAAAAGTTACCGTCCCTGCTTTTCTCAAATGAACACTTAATTTATTAATATCTTTTAACTAAATATATAGTATGTAGAATATATTTTTATACCTAAAAAATTGTATTTAAATGCACAACAAGCTTGGGTTAAAAATACATTCCGCTGAGTAAATAAAATTCGGATCGATTTTGGAAGAAATAGTTTTTTGTGTAAATTTAGTATGCGGTTTTGTAGACCGATTTTTTAGTCTGATAAGGTTTAACTTGAAGTATCTCAAAATTTTGATGAATTTTTAGTTTTTTTTTTCCGAAGGGTGCTTTAGATTTTGTTTCTTATAAACAACAAAATTTCTCACACTTTGTTTGAAAGAAAAGCTCTGCTATAAACAAATATAGACCGCCCCTGAAGAAGATAAGGATAATTATCGAAACGTTGGGCTAAACGGTGGACTTGGCCCTAATAGATCAGTAAAGCTGAAAAACTACATATAAATAAATCAAACTGACCGGAAATTACCATTAAAAAGCTACTAAATGGTCAATTTTAGGTTGCGTTGAACTGGGCGGTCCGGGCCGTGAGCATCTCACATAGACTAAATGAGTCCATAGTGTTAACAGAAATTTTCAAAACGACCAAACTGAAAACCATATCAAAAAGCCAAGACCCTTCCTACATCCGATTAGGTCTAATTTAAAACAAGTAAAGAAGGCTAAGTTCGGGTCTAGCCGAACGTTATATACTCAGCTGAGAGCTTAGCTGTGTTGGTTTCGTAGGGTTTCGTAGATGGTTTATAAGGGACTTTTAATTTCATATCACATACGTTTGGGAAATATCGACCTAATTGTAGACCAAGGGTCTTTTCCAAAGGGTTTTTTGGAACGATTTTTCTTCATCCTTTGTCAAATAGGGGAAAATCACCATGTAGAAAATGAACCTAGGGTAACCCTGGAATCTGTGTGTATGACATGGGTATCAAATGAAAGGTATTAAAGAGCATTTTAAAAGGGAGTGGGCCTTAGTTCTATAGGTGGACGCCTTTTCGAGATATCGCCATAAAGGTGGACCAGGGGCGACTCTAGATTGTGTTTGTACGATATGGGTATCAAATAAAAAGTATTAATGAAGGTTTTAAAAGGGAGTGATTCTTAGTTGTATATGTGAAGGCGTTTTCGAGATATCGACCAAAATGTGGACTAGGGTGACCCAGAACATCATCTGTCGGGTACCGCTAATTTGGTTATATATGTAATACCACGAACCGTATTCCTGCCATAATTCCAAGGGCTTTTGATTAATATGGTAGGTGTCACACCCACGTTACAAAGTTTTCTCTAAAGTTATATTTTGCGTCAATAAAACAATCCAATTACCATGTTTCATCCCTTTTTTCGTATTTGGTATAAAATTATGGCATTTTTTTCATTTTTCGAAATTTTCAATATCGAAAAAGTGGGCGCGGTCATAGTCGGATTTCGGCCATTTTTTATACCAAGATAAAGTGTGTTCAGATAAGTACGTGAACTAAGTTTAGTAAAGATATATCGATTTTTGCTCAAGTTATCATGTTAACGGCCGAGCGGAACGGCGCAGACGGTCGACTGTGTATAAAAACTGGGCGTGGCTTCAACCGATTTCGCCCATTTTCACAGAAAACAGTTATCGTCATAGAAGCTATGCCCTTACCAAATTTCAGAAGGATTGGTAAATTTTTGTTCGACTTATGGTATTGAAAGTATTCTAGACAAGTTAAATGAAAAAGGGCGGAGCCACGCCCATTTTGAAATTATTTTTGTATTTTGTTGCACCATATCATTACTGGAGTTGAATGCTGACATAATTTACTTATATACTGTAAAGATATTAAATTTTTTGTTAAAATTTAATTTAAAAAAATTTTTTTTTTTAAGTGGGCGTGTTCGTCATGCGTCTTTGCTAATTTTTATTTAGAACACATATTGTAATAGGAGTAACTTTCACGCCAATTTTCATCATGATATCTTCAACGACTCCCAAATAATATGCGACGCCAGAAGGCAGTGTCCAGGCAGAATACCAAAAAAATTATACGAATTATAAGAGACCTCAAACTTGTACTTCGCTGCCTAAAACTAATTGCACCACAAAGCTGCATACTAAACAATGTTTCCTATAAACTTAAAAAAAAATCATAAAGAAATTATAAAACTTCACTAATTTTTGAATTTTTCGGTAGAAATTTTGAAAACACAATTCATTCATCAACTTTACTATTTCAAATTGTATTAATTCCAGACCTACAATCATTTCCCAATCACTACCTACTTCACACAACTTCTCAACATTTACGCGCCAAAATGTCAACAGATGCAAATGCGAAATTCAAATTAACAGAAATCGAAGGTGATCTCTTTACTGCACCACAAACCCATTCACTGGCGCATTGTGTTGGCGCTGATTTTGCTATGGGTGCTGGCATTGCAGTAAAATTCAAACAAATCTATGGACAAGTAGATGAGCTGTTAGCACAAGGCGTACAATCTGGCGGTGTTGCCGTGCTACAAGATAAAGATCGTTACATCTATTATTTGGTTACAAAGCCACAAAGTTGGGATAGCCCTACCTATGATAGTCTACGTTCATCTCTAACGGCTATGCGTGAGCATATGGTAAGTTAGTATTACAACTTTCCAATTACATGCAAAACAATTAATTTCTCTCTTTTATTGATTTAAATAGCGTAAACACAAGGTTCAAAAATTGGCAATACCCCGCATCGGTTGTGGCATTGATGGTCTTGAATGGGACAAGGTCAGCAACGAATTGTGTACAGTTTTTGGTGGGGAAGAACTTGAAATTGTTGTTTATAATTTTGTTCCTAAATAATGCACAGAAATTATAATTTGAGAAGTAACGATGGCTTGTTTTACATAAATTAATGTTAAACATCATTGAGTAATTTATATATGTCTATACTAATTGCATACATATCTACACACTTAAATTAATACTACATAGCAATAAATGAAAGACTTAATAAATGTTAAAGATTATATAAAAATTTATGTGGAATTTTATTTAAGAAATTGGAAATTTGTTTGGTAATAGATCATCTGCAACTTCCATACTGAATATGGCCTTCATGGAGTAATGGATATTTCTGCTGAACTGTCTGGTTAGTGGTGAGTTTGACGGAAAGTGGTGACGGTATTTAACTGCATCCGGGCCATTTCGATGCTTTAACCAAATATTCGTGGAGATGGCTAACGTGTAATATCATTGATCTCTTTCTTACCCACGCCCGTGTTATGAATCACGATATCTCACCAGAAAGTTCGTGGAGATCCTTTTCTCATGACATTCTACTTCAAACAGATAATGCTTACTGGCTTTTCAATCCCGAAGCTCTTATTATAATGAAAAATTAAAGCGGAGGAAATGGGAGAGAGCTTTGAGAGATATTAGTAGCATTCTGAGTTTGATCTCATAATACAACTGAGATTTCCTGACCACATATAAGCTGACATATAAGCATATAAGCTGTTATACAGTCAGCCCGCGCTCATGGCAATATCGGCAGTTGAGATTAGATCCTCAACATTGAGTGCGTGGAGAGTTTCAATCGTTTAGAGGGTAATAACACTATCAGTTTGGCTTGGATATCGGGCCACAGAGGGGTGGAAGCGAGCAGGCTGGCCTGGAAGGCATCGGCAGAAAGACCTATAGGGCCTAATGCCATCATGGCGAAATGGTCTCACACAATTAGGGAAGAATTCAGGCAGGAGGAGGCACGCCTGAGAGAACGACAATAATGTGATATTCCAGGATTTCGGCAACCAAATGCACTGATAGGAGGATATAACACAAAACGTTATAAAGCCATAATTAACCTCCCGAAAAGCAGCCTTAGAATTTTGAGAGGCATACTCACAGGTCACTGCACTTATTAGTCATATGATCACACACATCCTTCTTAAATGTGATGCCGCCACAAGAAGATGACCAAGGATCATTGTATCGCTAAATCTGGAAAAATAAGGAAATACATTCTCTGAAGCCGAGCCGAACCTTACGAAGCTTGGCTTGGATAAGGTGCTGTGAAGAGAATGCGGGCACAATAGACCTACTGATCCCAGTGCATTGCCTCACAATAATCTATCTAGCTATCGTGCCACGCCTTATAGCTCACATTGTAAGCTGTAATTTTATTTACATAGCTTCCAGTTGAGTAAACACCGACCTACCTAACATCTGTGAATTATCGAATTGAGTATCCGAACTTGGCTATTGTAAGTATAAATCAAGTGGAAGATATAAGAATAGAAAACATCTGCCTTCACACCTTGGCAATCAATAACGTTCTCTGTAGAGAGCATTGTATACTTGTACCATGGTAGAGAGACCGAATTGATTCATTTATTGCGATATATATTAGCTGCTCTCAGAAATGTCGTTTTGACGTGTTAGAGGGCAAGACAATATTAATGTCATTAATACAGGTATGCGGCGGCCGCTGTAGTGTGGTGGTAGCGTGATCTGCCTACTAGACCGAGGAGCCTGAGTGGGTGGTAACCTTATCGCTACAACAACAACAACAAAAACAAATTGCATTTCTGCATTAAAAGCTTCTCAGTGAAAATGCATATGCTTTTGCAGATGCCGATCGGAATCGGCATAAAATGTGTAGCTTTCGTCGCACCAAATTGTAGGAAAAATTGAAAGGAGCACGACGCAAACTGGAAGAGGTGCTCGGCCTAAAATCTCTTCGGAGGTTAACGCGCCTTGCATTTATTTTTTATTTCACATACATGTATATAAGAAAGTTCCGATTGATCACGATATGCTTAGCTATATTGAAATTGAACTTTATTAAAATAAAAGTTTTGGAAAGACACGTTCTTTCTTATATGATGTTGCGTTGTGTATGGATGTATAGGAATTCAACTAAACAGATGAAAATAAGTTATTTTAATTTTAATAAATAAAAAAGATTAAATTACTATTTTATATTATGCGTTACATTCAACAAAATAGTTGTTTAATATTTACGGTACGTAGTTATAGACAATTATTTCAACTGGAACTTCTTCGAAGACTTTATGCAGCATATTCTTGACTTTTTGCCAAACCAGACCGTCTAACCCGCAACCAATTCGTGGTATAGCCAATTTGTTAATATTATGTTTTAGCTAATTGAATGCAAAAAAGGTGTATATAATATGAAAGAATATCAACTGCAGGTAATGAAACAAGAAAAACCACAACAAAGGATTAACAGGTTCCCTGTCCCATATAAAAATATGCGTGAAGTGCTCCACGTCCAACGAGTTTTTTCAAGATTCGTAATTACGTTGGAACAAATATTGAAGATATAAGCTTTTTAAAGATTATAGTAAAAAAAAAATATACAAAAACAACAAAAAAAATTTGACGAATTTTAGGAAGTATTTGAAAATCACCTAATTTTTTTTAAGTTTTTTTTTTAAGTTTACAGTTTACAGTCTATACAGCCACGTCCCATACGAAAAACAGAAATAACTCACCACGTTTAAGTAATTTCCGTAGTATAAGGTATATATAAGGTTGCTAATATATGATACACGAACGTAGCGGACACGGTACAAAATTGCGAACATGAATCATATATGATACACGGGACAGGGAACCTGTTAAGAAAAGTTGGGCGTTACTCTATTTGACCCATTCGCCATGAAGTCCAACAACAGACTAATTGGAAACTTGTGGTAGTTAATAACATATTGCGATCACCAATTGTAAATATTTCTTAAATCAATTTCATCAGCTTACCATATGTATTTTCATAGCGTTCAAAGAATCATTCAGACTTTGGTATGTCGGTTTAGCCCAACTGCTCTCCTTTGTAACCAAATAATAAATGAAACGTGATTTATCTTGCAGCACTGCAACACCGCCAGGTTTTTGTTCCTGTTGCTTTAACGTGTGCATTTGGCCGAATTTCGTCCTAACGTTAGGGAAAACGAATTAAGCTGCCTAATAAAGAAATTTACAATAACATTTACCTAAACTTTACAGCTATTCCCTTCCCAAGTCGCATATCCGCGGCTACACAATGAGCCATTGAGTATGACTCATCTGCGCTAAAAAGATCGCCATTGACCTCTTTTATAGAACAAGTACACATTTTTTAAATAAATGTTTAAAATATCTAATTCAAACTAAACAAATCGAACTGGCAAAAAACCGCGAAGTTAAAATTTGCAATAACAGCTGTTTTGTCAAGTGTTCTCTTCACAACGAGTACGACGTAAATTTATAAAGGCCCACTTAAGCGCCAAATACACGACACGAACATTTCCGTGAACATTACGCAATCTTGTTCGCAGCTTTGGCCATACACCATACGAACTTTCGGCCGAACATTTCTTCTCTTTCAGAGAGCGATGAATACGGACAACAATTGTGCTGCAGCAATATTGCTCGCTGTGGCAATTAAGCGTAAAAAAAAAAGGGAAAATATCGCAAAAAAAGACATACATTTCAATAAATTCACTCAGAAAATTTTTATTGTCCATTTTACTTTTCCGCGCACGCCTGTTCCGTTCAGAAATTACTACGATTATGAGCTATTTCGCCACACACGCACGAACAGTTCAAAATATTTTAATTTTTGGCGAACATTTGCGCGAACTGGCAAACACCACCATACACGACAGAAAAGGTCGCAGAAACATGACATAACGGGAATGTCCTGGAAATGTTCGTGTCGTGTATTTGGCGCGTAAAACAACATACTTCAAATTAGAGCTGGATTTCAATTCGATTTTTAATCGATCTTTTTTCGAAGAATGAAGAATCGATTGTTTAAGCCTTCCAAGTTTTAATCGTCTTACTGTTATAATAAGTACAATTTACTATTGATTAATCAAAATGGGCAGAAAATATATTTATTGTAATTTACCTTATATAGCTCATACTCATAACAAAATAAAATAGTTTCGGCTTTATTTAGAACCATAAACCATGACTATGCGCCATTATGTTGGTGACTTCGAGTGAAGGGGGAAAGACGAGGAAGTTTTATCATCACCATCGACTAGCGTTCAACCGCCTAGAAGGTTTTGGTGTTGCATAAAAAACTATGCCAGCATCCCTGTTTCAACATAACTGACACCAAGGCAGACCAAGTCTTCTTACTGAAGGCCTCCCCCTTCGTCTGCTTCCAAATACGGATGCCGATAGGTATACTATCTGTGCCAGAGCGTCTTCGGGTGTTCCCTCAACATAACGTAGCGGTTGGCATCATAGCGAGGACCATAAATCGTCGCCAGGAATTTTCTCTCGTACACTGGACCATCCCATTGTCTCTGAACAAGGTCCATGCTTCCGACCCATACATTAGAAGAGGTACGATGGGAGATTTATACAGCCTTATTCACAAGAGCTTTTCTCTGCTTGATTTCTAAGCTAGCAGTGCAGAGAAGGCAGAATTTACTGAATAAGATTCTGCGTACAAAATGGAATATCCTAAACAAAAACTGTTCATGCACCTTGGTTGGTTTCTCTACTACTGCTATAAATTAACTTCAAAAGGTACAAAAAATAATGATATTTCAGTATCAAATTCACTAATAATCCCACTCCGATAGGACCAAGTGGAGAACCAGGTGTTACCCCTTGATTTGCAAGTTAGCGCCAGTTAACCAAAGAGTCAGAAACTGTCGGCCTTTTTAAACGATGAAAATCGTGCAAACAATTAAGCAGCAATCAAATTTTTTCGACTCGATTTAATCGATTAATTCGATTTTTTAAGAATGGAATCGAAAAATTCGATTTTTCAAAAAATCGAATCGAATCCAGCTCTACCTCAAAACTACTAGTTTCCGGTTTTGAGAAATGGCCAAATTGATGAAAGCTTGTGGCGAACTTGCCATATTGGATAATTGCCGTACACATTAAAAGAAGAAAATCCCAAAAATTGCTAAAGGGCTAATTAAACTTCCTTAAGCAAGGTGCACATGAGGTCACGCGTATTAGACGCTGCAGGAGAAATCTGTATGCTTTGAACACATGCACTTGAATGGAGAGCTGCACACTAGGCGTAAGCTGCATGAAAGCGACAAAGCATGAAAGCTTCATGTAGCTAAGCGTACAGCAGTGTTGGTCGCTGAACGTACGTACGCTTGAAAAAAAGGAAGAACAAGATGTTTTTTTTACATTTTTTGTATGCAAATTTGTGTAATTGGTTAGAAAATGTTATTTCAGTTAACAAAAGTGCGTGAAAGGTATATTACCAAAGCGAAAAAGAGTATTCAACACCATAAAAGCTTACTTAGACATTGTTGAAGTGATTAAAAGGCTAAAAAGTGTTGGAAACTAGAAATAATAGATAACCTCCGAAGAGATGTAAGCCCGAGCTTCTCTTCCAATTTGCGTCGTGCTCCTCTTGATTTTCCCTACAAATTGGCCGGACGGGACCTACATTATTTTATGCCGACTCCGAACGGCATTTGCAAGGCAGATGAGTTTTCACTGAGAGCTTTTCATGGCAGAAATACACCCGGAGCGCTTGCCAAATACCTCCGAGGGGCGACCCCGCTTAGAAAAATTTTCTTCTAATTGAAAAACCTTATTTCTAAAATTTTTGATGTTGCTTTGCCCGGGGTTTGAACCCAGGGCATCCGGTGTGGTAGGCGGAGCACGCTACCATCACACCACGGTGGCCGCCACGGTGTAAAATTGCCTTTCATAATTTACAAAGCCACGGGGATGCAAACAACTTCTAATACCTATTTTTCTTTCGTTTCGGGGCGGATATACCTGAAGAAATTTAATTTCTTATTTTTTCAATAATGGTTTGCTTTTTGTAGCGACGCTCGAAAGTAGCTTCGTGTGCAGATCTTGAGGCGTAGGGAAATCGTAGCTACATGTCATATCTTGTATGCGTCTTTTAAGCGACGACTCGTGTGCATCTTGCCTTAACCCTAACGCCATAGTCATAACAATGCCCATATCCATATCCATCTCCAATGTGATCGATTAATGGTGCCTTAACCTAAAAATCGTGAAAATTTCATAAAAATGAAGAAAAAGCATAAAGTTACAAACATATTCCACAAAAAAAAGTCTCTTAGTCATAACGTATCCAAAACAATGAATAAAATCTGCAAAGAGTTATTAGATTCACCAACTCAAATATTTTTAGGTTATAGTTATGGCGTTAGCGTTATGGTATGGCACCATTAATCGATTACATCGATTCCCATAAGGTTTTATCTGGTTATGGTATGGTTATAAGTCACCATTAATTGGCCCTTAACCAATTGTTTGGCTATGGTGTGGTCATGTCTAAGTCGTAATGGAAATGCGCCAATCCATAAGGTTGGTTGGATTAGCCGTATGAATATTGTTATGGCAAGTACAACTGTGCTTTAAGCAAAGAGGATACATATAATAAGAGACGTCACCCGTTACTTGTAGCCATTTGCTCGATGTTTTTTATGAGGTAGTCGCTGCTCTTTTTTTAGATGTGCATAATCGATTTGGTACTGGCGGTTTCTAAGGCAATTATGTTTTCACTAAAATTTTTGTTTTTCATTTATTTTTAACAGCCGGGAATACCAATTTGGATGCTTGATTATTATTGGCCGCTAATCAACATTTCAAACTTAGTCTTAGTCTTGTGCGCTAGTTGATAAATCGTCACAGTTTCACGTAATCGACTAATGGGTACGCTTACACAGCCACTGATAAACCGAAAAATTGCAAGCTGCTGATGAAATCGGCCGGGCTTGTTTTAAAATTGCAACCGATTATGGCCGGCAGCTTCTTTTCTTACATATCACTTTTTTGCAAAAGTAAGCTTGCGTTTATGCTTTTATGTGCTTATCCCATAAAAGGGTCCGTTTTTGTACACAATTAATCAATTTTTCAGTCCACCGCACAAATAATTAATTTTTCCCAGTAAATGCACACAATTTATCGGACGATAAAATTGAACACGCGCAAATTTATCGGCAGTGAAAAACGACCACGGCCGACAACAATTCGGTAATCGGTTGAAATGTACACACGCTCATCTAAATACATGTGTTTATTTTTATCGAACGATTACGACCGGCATCGGGCGATCAAAATCGCTGTCTGTGTAAGCGTACTCTATCTCAATATGCAAACAATTTATCTTAACGTTTGCTGGGTTGGAGCTGTTTTGGTCGATATGTATAAAGAAAAAAACCAAGAGTTTTTTACATTTCTCTTCTCTTCGTATCGCTGTATCCGTATCCCTAACGTAATCAGCTGTTTATCGTTACGACGGTAAACCAAAACCCAATTGGTTGGCTACGATACGGTTACGACCTTAGCGGCACCAATAATCGATTGCATTGATTCTCATAAGGTTGGTCGAATCAGCTGTTAAAAGGTTACCAATACGGTTACCGATAAAGCACCAATGTCTCCAGCTATAATGTATCTTAACGTTAACTTGTAAGTCTTTGATGTCTAAACGGGGACTTAGCGAACAAATACGAACCTTTTGCCTTAATATGGCAGCATCGCAGTCATATGGCGTTTGTTTTGGAAATTCATTAAACAGCTGTGTTTTTCTTACAAATGTTTACAAAATATATATTCCTACATTAATAAACTTTATTGTTAAAATAAATACAAAACAAGCGGAAATTCTAATGAATCAACGGGCATCCAGCTAATGCAAGTGAAATGAGTTTTGTGTTAGGGCTTTTACAGGCTTTTATCCAAAAGATGCTTGCGCTGTTATCATTTGGCCAAAAAACCATAACAAACTCGTTAAGTATTTATATAAAAACAAATACAGGACGCACTTTATCTGTAAACTTGGAACCACAATGGGATATAAAAAATGTTAAAGAGATTGTAGCACCACAGTTGGGCTTGCAGCCGGAAGAAGTAAAAATCATATTTGCCGGCAAAGAACTCAGTGACGCAACAACTATACAGGTGAATGCGCTTTGCACTATTTTTAAATCAGTATTAATTTGAGTACTTTAAAGGAATGTGATTTGGGTCAGCAAAGTATATTGCATGCAATACGTACGCGACCGCAACCACAGCGACAACGCTTACAATCCACGGTATTGGAGGAGGAGGTACCAGAAGCCACTGGCACAAGCACACCCACAGGGCGAGCGACGCCCTCACTCACAGAAGAACCATCAAAACCTTTATGTGAGACTTTGGTGGATTTGCAGCTTTTAAGTGATGAGCGAATTAATATAAACGAAGAAGGTATATGGATCGTATGCTTATCAGTGAACTGCAAAAATCACAATTTTCTTTATTTAATCAAACACTAAAACTTGCATTCACAATCAATCATGCGAATAAACTCATAATTGAATAAACTCTGCATCTGTCTTTACAAGACTCTGTTAGCATGATTGCGATCGAATTACCGAACAGGTTTTGCGTAAGATTGTATCGATCAAACGAAGGCAAGCTGAGAATAAAATCAAAGCACGAGAATTAGTATCGTTTAGTTCGGCAAACAAACAGAATATATAATTATATGTATATTTATATGTAGCTTGTCGCCGTGACGTAGGGGCAGAAGAATCATGCAAATATTCAGACGCATGGAGTTTTCATATTTGCCTTTTCATTCCGATGAATGTAATCGCCGTTGAGGCAAACGAGCAAACGGCTGAATTGAATATATTTACGCATGCAATAAGTTGGTTGATTTTAAATCAATGTCGATTATGTTCGTTTAAGCAAGTTGGATCATTGAACACGATCATGTTGCCGAATGTAATCGAACGTTGTTGTGTTCGATTTTTGCAGTTCATTGATGCTTATACAACGCTATGACACCCGAACTATTTTAAATAATCAACATCTTGCAGATCGTCAACGCACAAAGGCGCACTTTTATGTATACTGCACTCAATGCAATAAGCTTTGCAAAGGTAAATTACGAGTGCGTTGTTCACTATGCAAAGGTGGTGCATTTACAGTGCATCGCGATCCAGAATGTTGGGATGATGTTTTGAAAGCGCGACGCATAACTGGCCATTGTGAAAGCCAAGAAGTGGCTTGTTTTGACAATGCAACAGGCGATCCACCATACACTGAACTCTATTTCAAATGTGCCGAACATGTGTCTGGTGGTGAGAAAGATTTTGCTGTACCGTTGAATTTAATAAAAATTAATATAAAAGATGTGCCTTGCCTGGCGTGCACAGATGTTAGGTGAGTAAACCATGTATTTAGTATTTATGTGTATATAGCTTCTACAACAACTAAAAATCTTAAAGTCAATCATATGCTATAATCGGAAACTTGTACAACAAAGTGTTGACAACCTGTAAGTTTGCTCTCCAGTCGGAAGGACCAGGGTTGAGTGGCGCTCTGGGCGAAATTTTGAAGTATTTACCCTGAAACCAAATAATCCGTTGTTGCTCATTAATTGTGGGTTAGCTAGAACTAGTTGGTTTGGCTTATAAACCTACTTATATCGCGCATGGAGCATTTTGACATTTCCTTCAAGTCAGACATGCTCATATCTATGTTGTTGTTGCAGCGATAAGGTTTCTCCCCGAAGGATTTAGGGAGTGTTATCGATGTGATGGTCCTTTGCCGGATACAGATCCAGTACACTCCGGTAACACAGCACCATTAAGGTGCTAGCCCGACCATCTCGGGAACGATTTATAGGGCCACATTAAACATTCAGGCCATCCCCCCCTCCCCACCCCCAAGTTCCATGAGGGGCTTGGGGTCGCCAGAGCCTCTTCTGTTAGTGAAACAGGATTCGCCACGGATAGGTGAGGTTGACAATTGGGTTTGGAGAAGCTATATATTGCACTGACCTGAAAGGGTTGCGATACACAGCCCCTTAAAATTGGTATTTTAGTCGCCTCTTACGGCATACCTACCGCGGGTATATTCTGACCCCCTAACCCACTGGGGCCTCAAATCTGTCTAAGCTCTACAGAATGACACTATAAGAGAAAGTTAGTTACTGTTTCTTTATAAATCCTAATTCTAAAGAATTTTATTCCTAGTTCTCATTCGCAAGCCCTAAGTTATCTTTTTGTTATAGTCAGGCCGTGTTTGCTTTGTAATCTTATAAGTGTCCAAAGAGTACTAATGCAAAATGGCAAAGGGATTGCCTTGTTTTATATGTCCCTGTGAGTTGATGAATCACCGTGACTACCTTTTAAATTAATCTGAGGCACCCTGCTTTGACACTGCCTTTCGCTTTGTGCGGCAGTGAGATTAACTTCTCTTTACAAACTCTGTCGGTTCTCCAATCTCTCGAGCTTCTGTTTAATTGCAGGGAACGCGAGAGGGTATAACAACTGTTTTTGCAATCTTTATGAAAAAGTCTTATACAACTTAAGGGTGTAGGGATTTTCAAATTATGCTATAGATCTCCGTCTTAAGTTCTAATTGCAATAATAATATTTTGATTTTCTATTTAGTGAAACCATATTAGTCTTCCCTTGTGCATCGCAACATGTTACTTGCCTTGACTGCTTTCAACAATATTGCCGTTCACGTTTGTCAGAGCGGCAATTCATGCCACATCCCGATATCGGTTATACGCTGGCATGTCCAGCGGGATGTGAAAATTCGTTTATTGATGAAATACATCATTTTAAACTTTTGTCACCTGAGGAGTATGAGCGTTATCAGCGTTTTGCTGCCGAAGAGTATGTATTGCAAGCTGGTGGCGTATTGTGTCCGCAGCCTGGTTGTGGTATGGGTTTGTTGGTTGAGCCAGAGTGCCGAAAAGTCACCTGCCAAAATGGTTGTGGTGTAAGTTTTACATTTGCTGGTGCAAATTGTTTTTTATAACTAATATTTATATTTTGATTCTAGTATGTATTCTGCCGTAATTGTTTACAAGGCTATCATTTGGGCGAATGTTTGCTTGAAGGCGCAAATACGAATGCTAGCGGCTCTTGTGAATATGCTGTTGATCCAAATGTAAGCGCTTTCTTAACAAAAGAAACCCCTTCTAAATTAAATGCGAATCTCCTTAATATAGCGTGCAGCTGAAGCTCGTTGGGATGAAGCAAGTAAGGTAACTATTAAAGTTATGACAAAACCATGTCCGAAATGTCGTACGCCTACGGAGCGCGATGGCGGGTGTATGCATATGGTATGTACGCGTGCTGGTTGTGGCTTCGAATGGTGTTGGATATGTCAAACCGAATGGACGAGAGACTGCATGGGTGCTCATTGGTTTGGATAGGAAAACTAAATTGCATATATCATAAATGTATAGCTTATGGCTGCGAAAGTACACTTATACACAGATTTATATATTTATTATGCTATTTTATTAGTATGTTTTATGAATTCGATATAAATGCTCTTCTAAATCAAACATTTGTATATATTAAATCGTGTATAGTTGACATGTTTAAAGTTTTAAATCAGCGAAATAATTGTGCAATATAAAAAAGCAAAAAAAAACAATATAAGTTGTTTAAACCCTTCATATTTTTAAAAGCACTAGGTTTATTGTTAGAAAAATACCTTATTATTTAGTGAATTTGTATATAGTTGAGAGTTGTTACTTTTGATTGTCTCCCCAAAGCCTTCGGAGAACGTGCTTATCAGCAAAACAGCAGCTTCCAAAGGCAGCCGGTTCTATGTACCGGAGCGACTCGGCCATTTTTCGCGACCAAGTACTGTCATTTCAGTGTAACCCCATTTAATTTGTTGCGTCCCTCCCAGAAATTGTCATCCTCTCAGCAGCTCCTTACAGCGCGACTGCGCCATACTCTCCTGCTCCGGGAAGGTATCGAATCCAATCCTGAGAAATGGTTTTGCTGCGTCTGCCGGAAGAGAATCTTTTTAGGACGGTCATACTCTTGTCAGTGTGTCACGTGCAAGGGATGGTTGCATCGGACATGTTGTTCTGGGCTAGATCCCAAAACCAAACGTCCTCGTAACTTTTATAAATCTTTTGTGGCCCCAGCGCTATCCACTACCTTCCAGCAGCTCTGCTGCTCAGCAAGCCACAACAAGTACCCGCTGCTGACCGCGCCCTACCACGCCTCCAGCTCATACGGCCGCTCCCACTCATAACTACAATCTCCGTCGTAGAGTCGGTAGCAATGCCGAGCATCAGCCGCCGCCCCGTCTTCTTCCCACCTCTTTTCCGGCAGCAATCGTGCAGGTCAGGGAAACATACTCTTAGTCCCTACCACCTTTTGCACCGTTTGCCAGCACAGAATACATATGTTTGCGTCATCCGCTCAATGCAGCTCCTGCCTTGGACGGTGCCACGTTCATAGATGTTCTGGTCTCCGCGACGGCAACCCACCGACGGACTTCATTGCGCCATGTTGCCAAGCCGCAAACCCAACTACACCGGGCACCCTCGTGCTTACCCAGGGACGTCCAGTCCAAGGGCCACAACAGCAATTGCGTCCTGGCCTCCAGAGATATACGCCGCCGGTAAACGCCGCCGCCTCTGCTGATTAGCGTGGTTTTTCGCACGCCGCCGCCGAATGTCAAAAAACCGGCGTGGCGCGGCGGCGGCGGCGTTTGGCGGCTTACTATATTTTCTACTCTTTTGAGCCTGTTGTTGTTGTAGCAGTGCTTCGCCCTACCTAACAGCCGCGACCGATCACAAATTGTCATCAATATCCTCTAACGGGAGTCCAAGGAAGCTTGCTGTTTCAACAGGGGTGGACCATAATGAAAGGGGTGTTAGAGGGATTGGTTCCATATAACAATTAAAGAGATGGTTGGTGTTATGTGAGGACACATTGCAAGCGGGGCATACATTTTGTATGTCGGGGTTGATTCTGGATAGGTTAGATTTAACCTGTTACAGTATCCAGAACGAAGTTAAGCAAGAGTGACACGCGTTTCCCTGGGGAGTATGCGTTCCTCTTCCACAAGTTTTGGGTACTTTTCTTTGAGTACTGGATTCACCAGGCAATTCCTGACATAAAGGTCCGACGCCTGTTTGTGGAGTTTACCAAGGACCTGCTTGTGTTTTTTTGCTTCATACGGCTGGGTTCTCAGGTGCCGTATTTCCTCAAAATGCTTACGGAGATGACTCCTTAAGCCCCTAGGCGGTGTTGGCTCATCAATCAGATGTCTGTTTGGATGCCCAGGTTTCTGGGTGTTGTTGTTGTTGTTGCAGCAATGCTCGCCCACCCTAATAGCCGCGACCGATCACAAATTGTCATCAATATCCTCTAACGGGAGTCAAAGGAAACTTGCCGTTTCAACAGGGGTGGACCATAAGGAAAGGGGTGTTAGAGGCGTTCGTTCCACATTACAATTGAAGAGATGGTTGGTGTCATGTGGGGACACGTTGCAAGCGGGGCATACATTTTGTATGTCGGGGTTGATTCTGGATAGGTAAGAGTTTAACCTGTTACAGTATCCAGAACGAAGTTGAGCAAGAGTGACACGCGTTTCCCTGGGGAGTATGCGTTCCTCTTCCGCAAGTTTTGGATAATTTTCGTTAAGCACTGGATTCACCGGGCAATTCCCGGAATAAAGGTCCGACGCCTGTTTGTGAGTTTACCAAGGACCTGCTTGTGTTTTTTCACTTCATACGGCTGGGTTCTCAGGTGCCGTATTTCCTCAAAATGCTTACGGAGATGACTCCTTAAGCCCCGAGGCGGTGCTGGTTCATCAATCAGATGTCTGTTGGGATTCCCAGGTTTCTGGGTATTCAATAGGAACTGTTTGGTCAGCATCTCATTTCTCTCCCTGATGGGGAGTATTCTCGCCTCATTATGAAGATGGTGTTCTGGGGACATAAGAAGACAGCCCATCTGAGACAGCGATTCTGAGAGCAGTATTTTGGCAGGCCTGTAGTTTCTTCCAGTGGGTGATTTTTAGGCTTGGCGACCATATGGGTGACGCGTAGCACGTAAACGGCTGGCCAATTGCTTTGTATTTAGTAATGAGCGTTTCTTTATCTTTTCCCCAGGTACTGCCAGCAAGGGATTTGAGGATTTTATTACGGCTCTGGATTTTCGGAACAATTGCGGCTGCGTGCTCACCAAAATGTAGATCCTGATCAAACGTCACACCCAAAATTTTGGGGTGTAGGACAGTCGGTAGCGTAGTGCCATCGACGTGGATGTTCAAAATGGTCGACATTTTGGACGTCCATGTTGTAAATAAGGTCGCGGAAGATTTAGTTGGTGATAATACCAGGTTTCGCGAGGCGAAAAAACTGGAGAGATCAGGGAGGTAGCCGTTTATTCCTTTGCAGGGCTCATCGATCTGTGGGCCTGGGCCTCGGCGTATGAAACGATAGTGATTCCTTCTGGTGGTGAAGGTAGCTTAGATATGTAGAAATTAAACAAAAGTGGGGATAGGACACCACCCTGTGGCACTCCTTGTTTAATTCTTCTTGGTTTTGATGTTTCGTTTCTAAATTGCACCGATGCCTGCCGACCACCCAGATAATTTGCGGAGCAAGGGTAGACCCTTCCAGGTCTTGCAAAAACGTGCCATGGTTGACCGTATCAAAAGCTTTTGATAGGTCTAGCGCTACGAGTACTGTTCTATGGTGGGGATTTTGATTTAAACCGCAATTCATCTGGGTGCTGATGGCATTTAGCGCGGTGGTGGTGCTATGGGTTTTCTGAAGCCATGCGGATGAGAGGCTAGCTGCAAATTTGCTTGGAAATAGGGGAGCAAAATGGCTTCAAACGTCTTTGCTACTGGCGATAGGAGAGATATCGGACGATACGACTCTCCTATGTTAGCTGGTTTCCCAGGCTTTAGTAGCGGGACCACCTCTGCCATTTTCCATTTTTCGGGTATGACAAAGGTGGAAAGAGACAGGTTGAAGACATGTGCTAAGTATTTGAAACCCCTTTCCCTAGGCTTTTAAGCATCGGCATGGCTATGCCGTCTGGGCCCACTGCTTTGGATGGTTTAGCGTGACCAATGGCATCTTCAACCTCTCCGGCGGTGATGGTAATTGGTTGCGCGCTGAATTTATGTTTATGTGCGTGTCTGTTGGCCCTCCGTCTATCTTTGTCGACCGTAGAATGCATTACATATTGACGGCAGAAAGCGCTCGCGCATTTTTTCGAATCCGACAGCACTTTATCGCCGAAGGCGATGGAAACTTTGTCATTGTGCTTAGACGGATTCGATAGGGACTTTACGATGGACCAAAGTTTACCCCACCGGCAGAGAGGTTACAACCTCTTAGGTGCTCCTCCCATTTCGCCCGCTTGTATTCATCATTCAAGTGGGCCGAATTTCGGGAATTCTCCCGTCGGGAATGAAACGTGCCGAGGCGGATTCAATGACCTTGCGGAAAGCACGCTCCCCTTGGCGGGCATCAGTCGGGATAGGGAGGGCAGCAAAGAGGTTGTCTGTAAAATATTTGAATTCCTCCCACTTTCCTTTTTTAAAGTTTATGAAAGTGCGTTTTTCTGTAACGATGAAGTCGGCGGTACGCTCGAACGAAATTAGTATAGCCAGGTGGTCGGATGCCAATGTTACCATCGGCTGCCAGTTGACGCAGTTTACGAGTTCTGCGCTCACGATTGAGATATCCGGCGAACTGTGACAGCTTCCTACCATACGTGTCGGGGCGTCTCCGTTTATTGTGCAGAACGTTGTTTCTTCATTTGATCCACCAACATCTCACCCCTACTGTCCGCCCGCAAGTTTGAATGCCATAGATCGTGATGGGCATTAAAGTCGCCTAAGATAATGCGATTGTTGCCAGTGAGTAAGGCGCTAATATCAGGGCGGTATCCACTGGGGCAACAGGTGGCAGGAGGGATGTAGATGTTGATGATTTCTAGGTTTGCATCGCCTGACCGGACAGATAGGCCTTGACGTTCTAAGGCATTGTCGCTGCGGTCGATGCCAGGATCAAATATATGATATTGCACAGAGTGGTGGATGACAAACGCGAGGCCGCCTCCATTTCCGCTCATGCGATCTTTTCTGTGGACATTATACCCAGAACAGGTTTGCAGTGCAGATCTTGCTGTGAGTTTAGTCTCTTGAATCGCATCAATGCGGAGGTTGTGCCGCTTCATGAAATCGACTATCTCCGTGATCTTCCTAGTTAATCCATTACAGTTTAACTGCAGAATTCTGAAGTGCATAGGGGAGACGACGCCACTCTGGGAGTAAGTGACGGGTGACTACGCCTGGGTTGAGGAAGGCCAGGACGCAACTGCTGTTGTGGCCCTGGGACTGGGCGTCCTTGGGCAAGAATTGGGGTACCCGGTAGATTGGGGTTTGTGACCTGGCAACATGACGCAATGAAACCCGTCGGGGGGTTGCCGTCGCGGGGACCAGAACACCTAGGAAAGTGGCACCGCCCAAGGCAGGAGCTGCACTGGGCGGATGTCGCAAACATATATATTCTGTGCTGGCAAACGGAGAAAGAGAACATGGAGCAGTCCCGCTACAAGGAGCTGCTGGGAGGATGACAATTTGTGGGAGGGACGCAACAAATTAAATGGGGTTACACTGAAATGACAGTCCTTGGTCGGGAAAAATCCCGAGTCGCTCCGGTACATAGAACCGACTGCTTTGGGAATCGCTTTTTTTAAAAGGGAGTGGGCCTTAGTTCTATGGGTGGACGCCTTTTCGAGATATTGCCATAAAGGTGGACCAGGGGTGACTCTAGAATTTGTTTGTACGATATGGGTATCAAATGAAAGGTGTTAATGAGTATTTTAAAAGGGAGTGGGCCTTAGTTCTATGGGTGGACGCCTTTTCGAGATATCGATATAAAGGTGGATCTGAGGTGACTCTAGAATTTGTTTGGGCCTTAGTTTTATAGGTGGATGCCTTTTCGAGATATCACCATAAAGGTGGACCAGGGGTGACTTTAGAATTTGTTTACGATATGGGTATCAAATGAAAGGTGTTAATGAGTATTTTAAAAGGGAGTGGGCCTTAGTTCTATAGGTGGACGCCTTTTCGGGATATCGTTATAAAGGGACCAGGGTTGACTCTAGAATGCGTTTGTACATTATGGGTATCAAACGAAAGGTGATAATGAGTATTTTAAAAGGGAGTGGGCCTTAGTTCTATAGGTGGACGCCTTTTCGATATATTGCCATATAGGTGGACCAGGGGTGACTCTGTAATGTGTTTTTACAATATGGGTGTCAAGTTAAAGGTATTAATAAGAATTTTAAAAGGGAGTGGTGGTAGTTGTATATGTGAAGGCGTATCGACCAAAATGTGGACCAGGGTGACCCAGACCATCATCTGTCGGGTACCGCTAATTTATTTATATGTGTAATACCACGAACAGTATTCCTGCGATGATTCCAAGGGCTTTTGATTTCGCCCTGCAGAACTTTTTCATTTTCTTCTACCTAATATGGTAGGTGTCACACCCATTTTACAAAGTTTTTTTCTAAAGTTATATTTTGCGTCAATAAACCAATCCAATTACCATGTGTCATCCCTTTTTTCGTATTTGGTATAGAACTATGGCATTTTTTCATTTTTCGCAATTTTCGATATCGAAAAATTGGTCGTGGTCATAGTCGGATTTCGGCCATTTTTTATACCAATACAAAGTGAGTTCAGATAATTATGTGAACTGAGTTTAGTAAAGATATATCGATTTTTGCTCAAGTTATCGTGTTAACGGCCGAGCGGAAGGACAGACGGTCGACTGTGTGTAAAAACTGGGCGTGGCTTCAACCGATTTCGCCCTTTTTCACAGAAAACAGTTATCGTCCTAGAATCTAAGCCCCTACCAAATTTCACAAGGATTGGTAAATTTTTGTTCGACTTATGGAATTAAATGTATCGTAGACAAAACAAATGAAAAAGGGCAGAGCCACGCCCATTTTGAAACTTTCTTTTATTTTTGTATTTTGTTGCACCATATCATTACTGGAGTTCAATGTTGACATAATTTACTTATATACTGTAAAGATATTAAATTTTTTGTAAACATTTCACTTAAAAAAATGTCTTTTTTAAAAGTGGGCGTGGTCGTTCTCCGATTTTGCTAATTTTTATTAAGCATACATATAGTTATAGGAGTAACGTTCCTGCCAAATTTCATCATGATATTTTCAACGACTGCCAAATTACAGCTTGCAAAACTTCTAAATTACCTTCTTTTAAAAGTGGGAGGTGCCACGCCATTGTCCAAAATTTACTTGTTTTCTATTCTGCGTCATAAGTTTAACCCACCTACCAAGTTTCATCGCTTTATCCGTCTTTGGTAATGAATTATCGCACTTTTTCGATTTTTCGAAATTTTCGATATCGAAAAAGTGGGCGTTGTTATAGTCCGATATCGTTCATTTTAAATAGCGTTCTGAGATGAGTGCCCAGGAACCTACATACCAAATTTCGTCAAGATACCTCAAAATTTACTCAAGTTATCGTGTTAACGGACGGACGGACGGACATGGCTCAATCAAATTTTTTTTCGATACTGATGATTTTTATATATGGAAGTCTATATGGGGTATTCCATCCCATTTCGACCAATTTTGAACGGGGTCGGCCTTTAGAATTGGCTGAAAGTTTTTCTTCTTTTTCTAGCTTACGAAAGACGTTTTTCAGAAGTTTTTCAAATTTTTTCATCCAACTCAAAAAAAGTTATGAATTTAAAAAAAACAAGGTTTTTGTTTTCAAAATGCTACACCTTTTTCAAAAATTGACAGTTTGGGATCTTTTTTTTTAAATTTGTTTTTAAATGTACTTTTCCGAAAAAATTCAAACAAATTTTTAAAGTTTTTTTTTTGTAATTTTTCAGTTTTTCGAGATTTTTCGAATTTCGCCCTTTGTTTTTTTTTGTTTTTCTCATAAAAAACTTCAAACAATTCTGCAATCATCCCCACTAATCCCGGAGTGGGTCGAGAATTTTTTTTGTATTTTTTCCGAAAAGTACATTTAGAAACATATTTAAAAAACTAAAAATGATCCCAAACGGTAAATTTTTGAAAAAGTTATAGCATTTTGAGAAAAAAAACACCGTTTTTGGATATCTACCTCGATTCCTTTATACCTGTACAACCAACCGTTATCCAGTCAAAGTTAATATTCTCTGTGAGCTCTGCTCAACTGAGTATAAAAACAAGCGCTTACAATGGCGGATCTCGCATTACTGAATTCACCAAGTTATTAAAACAAAACACTTAAAGTAAGTTATATAATAAATTTAAATGCTCACTTGGCAAAATTTTTTCAAAAAATTAATAAAGAACAATGAATTTAAATAAAATCCCCCAAAATGTAGAACACATTTTCAAAATGTCCTCAAGTTGTTAAAAAAGCAAGTTACCCGCAAAAGATGCCGAATTGTATATCCCGAGTGGCTTAAAGAATAAGGGGGAAATCAGTGATGCAAAATCCTTTATTATGCTCAAGTGGTTTAAATTCTCCTTTGAAATGATTTTCAGCTCATACTTAAGTTGCATGTACATATCTTCAACATTGTATGAGAAGGGTTGGAAAACTCACTTTATTTGCTTAACTATAAAATAGCGTCTGAAATCTTAATTTTGAGTTTCACACTTCATCATTCGACACCCAAGTCTCCCGGTTTGGCATTTCCTAAAGTTAGTGGCCCTATCCCCAACTAGTATCTTGGAGTGAATCACATTGGATATAGCCTATCAACCGTGTTTATATCTCACCTACACGTTACGGCTCCTGTTACAAATGTGAATACGTAAGCACATATATTTACCAGGTGAGGAGGTGTCCTTCGCAAGAACACTCAAAGTGGTGAAGCAAAAGCTTTCTCAAGACAGTCGAAGAGTTGACCGGGTGTTCTTCTACCCTAACGTAGGGGATAGTCTGAAAACTGAAGGCGGTCTTCATATATAGGCGGTCATCCATAATGAGCTCTTATATCATAAGGTCGGAAATGAAGACTATTGAAGTAAATTTATCGAACACAAACGTATGCAAATTTTGATCTACATTTTAAAACTTTTATCCACGGTCCTTGCAAGTTTAAATAATGTAGATGCGCCAAGGATTATACGATTTTCACCCATGAGTTACGCAACTTAGAACCACTTAGAATGCTTATGATGTCGAGGGCGGCATCCTTGGCAGAATAGTTACTTCCTAATGTTTCAAGGTGTTTTTTTGGTTTAGCTCGGAAGCATAGCGCGACAAAAACATCCGTCAGAAAGTCTTCGGAGCTACACCTAGAGCTTCTAGGAAAGTGACGTCGACAAAGGTATGAGTTCGAAGTCGCAGTCCTATAGCTTCTGTGCTGGCATATTGTATAAGGGCCAGGATGCGTGGTAGCGACTGGTGGTCGGGATTGCTACTGTTCGCACGTCGGGAATTGTAGCTCTTAGAAACAGCCGAAAAAACTGAAGGCGCCCTTTGGCTCGATCAACAATAAGCCAGCATTGATGCCAATCGTTAAAACTGTGCCACGAGAGTCATGACTTTTAATAGACCATCAATAGCAACCGTCAGTCGCCTTTGTGCGTAACCAACAAGGGGCCATAAATGATTTAAGGAAATCGTGCCGACGACGGGTATTATTGTAAGCCCAGAACATCTCCTTCAGTGAAACTACGCTACAAAATGTTACCATTTTAAGTATTACTCCCTCTTTCTGCAAGAAAATTTTCCGAACGATCCGCGAGAGGCATCTTTCCGAAATGGCCGAAACGTCGTTTTTCTTAAATACATATAAACAAAATCTTTCCAAATATTATTTTTTAAAATTTTCGCTTTACAAGCCTCCCTGATACTCATCCGCAAGTTAATGATGTTGTTCCAGATGGTCAAACATACCATTGACGTCAGCAGTATGTTTCCATATTCATTAGTTGTGGACAATGTGAAAATGAAGTCCAGCCATTCAATTCAGAGGTTTACGCCGATCACTTTGTCGGCGCGCCGGACACGCCGCCGCCGCCGGTATATAATAGAGCCTACGCCGCCGCTGCTGATTAAGTGAGCGGCGTAAACCTCCACTGGCCTCCCACAACTCAGGCTTAGTCAACCGTCACTTACTCCTAGAGTGACGCCGTCTTAGCCGCCGCACTTCAGAATTCTGAGTTAAACTGTAATGGATTAACTGGGAATATCACGGAGATAGTCGATTTCATGAAGCGGCACAACATCCGCGTTGCTGTGGAAATGGAGGCGGTCTCGCGTTTATCATACACCACTCAGTGCAATATCATATATTTGATCGCGACATCGGCCGCAGGGACAATGTCCTGGAATGTTATGGCTTATCTGTCCGGTCAGGCGATGTAAACCTAGAAATCATCAAACATCTACATCCCTCCTGCCACCTGCTGCCCCAGTGGACACCACCCTAATATTAGTGCGTTACTCACTGGCGACAATCGCATTATCTTAAGCGTCTGGCCATACGAAATGTTACACTTTGAACTTTATCCACAAATATTTGAATTTTTATTTAAATTTTGAAGAAAACTCGTCGCACACTGTGATAAGTTTGAATTTTTATTGATAAATTTTGAAATGAATTTGATCCATGGCGGAACGATACAAGGTGGCGGCATGGGACAGCTGATTATAACCTTTTTTTATTTGATTTGATACATCAACTTCCGGCGCAGTACGATTTTGACATTGGTCCATCGAATTTACAAAAACAAAATACATGGAATTTTTATTTATGTTTGTAGGTATGTCACCATGCTGCCACCTTGTATCGTTCCGTCATGATTTGATCTATGAGGTTTTATAGCTTAAAAATATGTTCGTCTAGCCAGACGACAACGCTAAAATGTGACATAATCAACTTTGGTACAAAAAAAAAAAAAAAACATAAAATAATAAATAAATTATAAAGACCGCCTCTAAACTTAAAAACACACTAAAGCTTTTAATGATCGGGTGGGTAGCAGTAAAGTTATTCAAGAAAATAAAGCCTTCTCGTCTGACCAGACGCCACAATCTATCGGAGGGTTAATGAGGAAAGTTTAAAGATAAGAATAAATATTGATCTCACAATCCAAGGCATTTGCATGTGTCACACATTCAATGCTACCAACATTAAAAAATATTTTTTTTTTTAAATCGCAATTATAAACATTTATTTGTAGATAACACAAAAAGAAATATCGCCATTTCGACTGCTGATGGGAATATCACCATAACTCAGCTGCCGTTTCGGGACAGCTCTATCTTAGAATAATTTCTATATGCTTTGACGTGAGCTGCAGCGTGAATGAAATGGTGTGCTCAGCCGAGTATTGGTGATTTTCCACTCAGTAGTCGATTTATAACAACACCCCGCATTTAGCAACGATCTAAAAAGGCAATAATATCTGGAGTATTTGTGCGTGTAAAAACAATAGTTTCACCGATATTATATTGCATCACCGCACAAAGTTGTCCTCGCACAACGCCCGGTGCCCCAATAAATTCAACGTCCGCAATACGTGTATCAAAAACTTCAGGGGTCATTCTTTGTGTGAAAAATCCCACATCCATTAAATGCTTAACCTCATGTCTTCTTAAAGTAAGCACAGTAGATTGGAGTATATTCGAAGTTATCCCATTTACTGTAGTTGGATAACCCCATCCAGTAACTCGCATATGTGTGGTATCTGGAAATTTGCAATCGCGATATCTTATTGTTCCTAATGTTGGGCCCATTCTAAACATTTCACGTACTTTCACCACAGCAATACGCATATCTCTTGTGTGGGGATTAGCAGGACCTGGATGAAGTATTGTCTCCACATTGAGAATTTGTACATTTTCGTCACATAAATTCGTCACACCAGCTGCAACTTTGTAATTTGTATAGTCAGGATAATATGCCACGCAATTTGCAGCTGAAACCGCCTTGTCCATCTTGATTAATGACCCAACGCAGTGAGGTTTGTTATCATAAAGTATCGCCACCACATGAGCCTGATTCTCTAAATCGAAATTAGTGCTACCTATCATGCGATATTCCGAATTCGTGAAAGTCAAAAGGTAGCTAGGTATGACGAACAAGAGTACGATATAATTGCAAAAATACATTTTAGCTTACGACTATTTCCACCGATTTTTAAATTTAAAGTACAACAAGATCAATTTTGTGGGCGCTATTTATACATAATTTGGCCGTGTGAATAACAAATAAGCAAAAACGTTTCCTCCAGATTCCAGGAATTTGAACAATAACAAGTAAAGGTGTCTAAGTTCGGGTGTAACCGAACATTATATACTCAGCGTGAGCTTCAATTGTACATTTCCTTTCAGAAAAATTACTGTTCTATATAACACGTGGCACCGCCCGTTAAAAAAAAAGTCTGCCCTTTCCTCTTACAATAGAACTTGATAAGTGAAATATCATTGATTCAAAACTATTTTTTGCTAAGTTGTAGCTTATTATTCTAGTCTACGACCCATTTAAACTTGTTTTATATCTAAGTTGCCGTGGTCTTTAACAGATCGCGTCCATTTTTACTAGAAATATTTCCTGCTATAGGGAAAATTTGTGTATCCAATTTTATTACGATCCGTTAATTTTTCTTCGAGTTATGGCTCCCGAAATACAGAAAATTGCTTAGTCGTAAAAGGGGCGGTGCCACGCCCACTTTTTTAAATTTGAAGTTTTTCCTATTTATTGTTATAAATCCACTTGGCAAATGAAATACCATGGATATAAAGCTCTTTTTTGCAAAGATATAGCTTATTTTATTCGTCCACGACCATTTTAAAACTCTTTTATATAGAAGTGGACGTGGTCCTTAACAGATTTCGTTAGTTTTTCTTCAAAGCATTCCCTATGGTAAAGGAAACCCCCCTGGCGAATTTTGTTACGATAGGCTTAACGGTTTTTGGTTTATAATTAATAATATTTGTAAAACTGATTTTATCACAAGTGGGCGGTGCCATGCCCATTTTAAACAATTTCTCCAAATTTTTATCAAGATTTATGATTAATAATATTTGTAAAACTGATTTTTCAACAAGTGGGCGGTGCCACGCTCATTTTAAAAAATGTTTCCAAATTTTTACCAAGAGTCTCAATATCAGTCCACATGTCAAATTTCAACATTCTAGGTGTATTATTTGCTAAATTGCCAGGTTTTTTGTGTTTTCCAAAATTTTATATATATAAAAAGTGGGCGGTATTATCATCCCATTTCGCTCATTTTCAATACCAATCTATTATCGGTCCAGATAAGCTCGTGTACCAAATTTGGTGAAGATATCTCAACATTTACTCAAGTTATCGTGCTAACGGACAGACGGACGGACGCGAATTGGGGACGAACTTTTCAAAACCATATCACAAATATTAACCGATTTTAATTATTTTTGTACAGAAATTTTTGTAATTGAATTCTGAAGAGACTCACACCGCCCGATTTTTAAAATTAATTAGAAAAAAATTTCTTTAAAAAATTGTTTAAACAAATTAATTTTGCAAAACGAATGTCAATTAGCAATACCTACTATCTTTTAAAGTGTATATCATTCTCTTAAGTATTGAGCAAAAATTGTATGTCACGAAAGTGATACATAAATACGTATATAATATTCATTTCTGCAAAGAATAGGCTATTTTGCAACAAATTGTTTAATAAACAAATTAATTTGAAGAATCAAGCGATGTGAGTATCTTCAGAATTCAACTACGAAAATTTCTGTGTAAACATTGTTGCAATCGGTTGATTTTTCGAACCTGTAAGTGGTTTTGAATGAAAATAGTGCTTAACCCCCAATGTGGGGCAGACGGACATGGCTCAATAAAATTTTTTTTCGATACTGATAATTTTGATATATGGAAGTCTATATCTATCTCGATTCCTTTATACCTGTACAACCAACCGTTATCCAATCAAAGTTAATAAATATACTCTGTGTGCAAAGCACGCTGAGTATAAAAACACTTCCTCATTTGAATTAAATCAACATAATTTTTTTTTTTTCACTCAACCAAATGAGTTTTTGTTTAGAAGTGCCTAATTAAAATTTCAATGCCCTTAATGATGAAAAATACAAAATATTTATACAGCTTGTTAAATAGACATTTCTATAGAAAATTTTTATTATATAAGCTTTTTTATGAAGAGAACAAAGCGTACACTTAATTTTTATACTCAGCTGCGCAGAGCTCACAGAGTATATTAATTTTGTTCGCATAACGGTAATCCGTAACGGCATAAACTAATCGAGATATATATACCTAGACTTCTATATATCAAAATGATCTGCGCGAAAAAAGAAATTCATTTAGCCATATCCGTCCGTCCGTAAAAACGATAACTTGAGTAAATGTTGAGGTATCTTAATGAAGTTTGGTATGGAAGTTCCTGGGCACTCATCTCAGATCGCTATTTAAAATGAACGAAATCCGGCTATAACCACGCCCACTTTTTCGATATCGAAAATTTCGAAAACACGAAAAAGTGCGATAATACCAAAGACGGATAAAGCGATGAAACTTGGTCGGTGGGTTGTCCCTATGACGCAGAATAGAAAATGGGCGTGGCACCGTCCGCTATTAAAAGAAGGTAATTTAAAAGTTTGCAAGTCTGCAAGCTGTAATTTGACAGGCGTTGAAGATATCATGATGCAATTTGGCAGGAATGTTACTCTTATTACTATATGTGTGCTAAATAAAAATTAGCAAAATCGGATAACGAACACACCAAACTTTTTAAAAACAAAAAAATTTAAAAGTCAAATCTTAACAAAAAATTTATTATCTTTGTAGTACCTATATAAGTAAATTATGTCAACATTCAACTCCAGTATTGATATGGTGCAATAAAATACAAATTAAAAGAAAATTTCAAAATGGGCGTGGCCCGCCATTTTTCATTTAATTTGTCTAGAATACTTTTAATGCCATAAGTCGAACAAAAATTTACCAATCCTTGTGAAATTTGGTAAGGATTTGGATAGCTGCTATCCCGGTAACTGTTTTCTGTGAAAATGGGCGAAATCGGTTGAAGCCACGCCCAGTTTTTATACACAGTCGACCGTCTGTCCTTCCGCTAGGCCGTTAACATGATAACTTGTGCAAAAATCGATATATCATTACTAAACTTAGTTCACGTACTTATCTCAACTCACTTTATCTTGGTATACAAAATGGCGGAAATCCAACTATGACCATGCCCACTTTTTCGATATCGAAAATTACGAAAAATTAAAAAAAAAGCCATAATTCTATACCAAAAACGAAAAAAGGGATGAAACATGGTGATTGGATTGGTTTTTTGACGGAAAATATAACTTTGGAAGAAAGTTTGAAAAATGGGTGTGGCACCTACCATATTAAGTAGAAGAAAATGAAAAAGTTCTGCAGGGCGAAATAAAAAGCCCTTAGAATCATGGCAGTAATACTGTTCGTGGTATTATATATATAAATAAATTAGCGGTAACCGACAGGTGATGTTCTGAGTCACCCTGGTCAACATTTTGGTAGATATCTCGAAAACGCCTTCACAGATACAACTAAGGGCCACTCCTTTTTAAAACCCCCATTAATACCTTTAATTTGATACCCATATCGTAGAAACACATTCTAGAGTCACCCCTGGTCCACCTTTTTGGCGATATCTCGAAAAGGCGTGCACCTATAGAAATACGGCCCACTCCCTTCTAACATACTCTTTAATACCTTCCATTTGATACCCATGTCATACAAACACATTCCAGGGTTATCCTAGGTTCATTTTCCTGCATGGTGATTTTCCCTTATTTTGTGTCCAAAGCTCTCAGCTGAGTATGTAATGTTCGGTTACACCCAGACTTAGTCTTCCTTACTTGTTATACCTTTCATGAAAATGAAATGGTATATTAATTTCGTCACGAAACCGAAAATTGTAAGTCCTTAAAGGAAAATAGATAGACCCACCATTAAGTATACCGAAATAATCAGGTTGAAGAGCTGAGTTGTTTTAGCCATGTCCGTCTGTCCGTCTGTCCGTCTGTCTGTTTGTATGCAAACTAGTCCCTCAATTTTTGAGATATCTTGATAAAATTTGGTGAGCAGGTGTATTTGGGTGTCCGATTAGACATTTGTCGGAACCGACCGGATCGGACCACTATAGCATATATCCTCCATACAACCGATTTTTCAGAAAAAGAGGATTTTTGTAATATCTTACCCAATTTAACAGATTGAAGCTTCAAACTTCACCATATACTTTCGTATATTGAACATATTGTTGCCTGAAAAAATTTATGAGATCGGTCGTATATATAGTATATATCCCCCACAACAGATTGTTCAGATAAGGAACTTTTCGTAATTACTGCCCTATTTTAAGAGCTAGAGGCTTCAAATTTCAGCGAATGCTTACGTATATAGCATATATTGTTGTCTGAAAATATCATAAAGATCGGTGGTATATATAGTATATATATGGTGGTATATATAGTATATATATATATATTTTCGCAAATTTTAGCCCCATTTTAACAGCTAGAAGCTTCAAATTTCACCGAATATTTACTTATATAGCATATATTGTTGTCTGAGAAAATCATAGAGATCGGTTGTATATATAGTATATATCTCATACAACCGATTGTTCAGATAAGAAACTTTTCGCAATTTCTACCCCATTTTAACAGCTATAAGCTTCAAATTTCACTGATTGCTTACGTATATAGCATATATTGTTGTCTGAAAAAATCATAGAGATCGGTTGTATATATAGTATATATCTCATACAACCGATTGTTCAGATAAGAAACTTTTCGCAATTTCTACCCCATTTTAACAGCTATAAGCTTCAAATTTCACTGATTGCTTACGTATATAGCATATATTGTTGTCTGAAAAAATCATAGAGATCGGTTCTATATATAGCATATATCTCATACAACCGATTGTTCAGATAAGAAACTTTTCGCAATTTCTACCCCATTTTAACAGCTAGAAGCTTCAAATTTCACCAACTGCTTACGTGTATAGCATATATTGATGTCTGAAAAAATCATTGAGATCGGTGATATACATAGTATATATCTCATACAACCGATTGTTCAGATAAGAAACTTTGCGCAATCTCTGCCCCGTTTTAACAGTTAGAAGCTTCAAATTTCACAAAATGCTTTCGTATATAGCATATATTGTTGTCTGAAAAAATCATAGAGATCGGTGGTATATATAGTATATATCTCATACAACCGATTGTTCAGATAAGAAACTTTTCGCAATTTCTACCCCATTTTAACAGCTATAAGCTTCAAATTTCACTGATTGCTTACGTATATAGCATATATTGTTGTCTGAAAAAATCATAGAGATCGGTTCTATATATAGCATATATCTCATACAACCGATTGTTCAGATAAGAAACTTTTCGCAATTTCTACCCCATTTTAACAGCTAGAAGCTTCAAATTTCACCAACTGCTTACGTGTATAGCATATATTGATGTCTGAAAAAATCATTGAGATCGGTGATATACATAGTATATATCTCATACAACCGATTGTTCAGATAAGAAACTTTTCGCAATTTCTACCCCATTTTAACAGCTAGAAGCTTCAAATTTCACCAACTGCTTACGTGTATAGCATATATTGATGTCTGAAAAAATCATTGAGATCGGTGATATACATAGTATATATCTCATACAACCGATTGTTCAGATAAGAAACTTTGCGCAATCTCTGCCCCGTTTTAACAGTTAGAAGCTTCAAATTTCACAAAATGCTTTCGTATATAGCATATATTGTTGTCTGAAAAAATCATAGAGATCGGTGGTATATATAGTATATATCTCATACAACCGATTGTTCAGATAAGAAACTTTTCGCAATTTCTACCCCATTTTAACAGCTATAAGCTTCAAATTTCACTGATTGCTTACGTATATAGCATATATTGTTGTCTGAGAAAATCATAGAGATCGGTTGTATATATAGTATATATCTCATACAACCGATTGTTCAGATAAGAAACTTTTCGCAATTTCTACCCCATTTTAACAGCTATAAGCTTCAAATTTCACTGATTGCTTACGTATATAGCATATATTGTTGTCTGAAAAAATCATAGAGATCGGTTGTATATATAGTATATATCTCATACAACCGATTGTTCAGATAAGAAACTTTTCGCAATTTCTACCCCATTTTAACAGCTATAAGCTTCAAATTTCACTGATTGCTTACGTATATAGCATATATTGTTGTCTGAAAAAATCATAGAGATCGGTTCTATATATAGCATATATCTCATACAACCGATTGTTCAGATAAGAAACTTTGCGCAATTTCTGCCCCGCTTTAACAGTTAGAAGCTTCAAATTTCACAAAATGCTTTCGTATATAGCATATATTGTTGTATGAAAAAATCATAGAGATCGGTGGTATATATATTATATACTTCATATAAACTGTCATATTGACCCCTTTTTTACGGCTAGAAGCTTCAAGATTCATCAAATTTCATCAAATAGTTACGTTTACGTCTTATATTTTTGAAATACGTGATTCGTAGCCATAGTTTTTACATGCAGACCACAAAAAACGTGAAGCTTTGCATCCTCACACAGATTACCTACCTATTTTTATACCTTTCATGAAAATGAAATGGTATATTAATTTCGTCACGAAACCGAAAATTGTAAGTCCTTAAAGGAAAATAGATAGACCCACCATTAAGTATACCGAAATAATCAGGTTGAAGAGCTGGGTTGATTTAGCCATGTCCGTCTGTCCGTCTGTCCGTCTGTCTGTTTGTATGCAAACTAGTCCCTCAATTTTTGAGATATCTTGATAAAATTTGGTGAGCAGGTGTATTTGGGTGTCCGATTAGACATTTGTCGGAACCGACCGGATCGGACCACTATAGCATATATCCTCCATACAACCGATTTTTCAGAAAAAGAGGATTTTTGTAATATCTTACCCAATTTAACAGATTGAAGCTTCAAACTTCACCATATACTTTCGTATATTGCACATATTGTTGCCTGAAAAAATGTATGAGATCGGTCGTATATATAGTATATATCCCCCACAACCGATTGTTCAGATAAGGAACTTTTCGTAATTACTGCCCTATTTTAAGAGCTAGAGGCTTCAAATTTCAGCGAATGCTTACGTATATAGCATATATTGTTGTCTGAAAAAATCATAAAGATCGGTGGTATATATAGTATATATATGGTGGTATATATAGTATATATATATAGTATATATATATATATGTTTTCGCAAATTTTAGCCCCATTTTAACAGCTAGAAGCTTCAAATTTCACCGAATATTTACTTATATAGCATATATTGTTGTCTGAAAAAATCATAGAGATCGGTTGTATATATAGTATATATCTCATACAACCGATTGTTCAGATAAGAAACTTTTCGCAATTTCTACCCCATTTTAACAGCTATAAGCTTCAAATTTCACCGATTGCTTACGTATATAGCATATATTGTTGTCTGAAAAAATCATAGAGATCGGTTGTATATATAGTATATATCTCATACAACCGATTGTTCAGATAAGAAACTTTTCGCAATTTCTACCCCATTTTAACAGCTATAAGCTTCAAATTTCACTGATTGCTTACGTATATAGCATATATTGTTGTCTGAAAAAATCATAGAGATCGGTTGTATATATAGTATATATCTCATACAACCGATTGTTCAGATAAGAAACTTTTCGCAATTTCTACCCCATTTTAACAGCTATAAGCTTCAAATTTCACTGATTGCTTACGGGTATAGCATATATTATTGTCTGAGAAAATCATAGATACCGGTGGTATATATAGTATATATCCCATACAACCGATTGTTCAGATAAGAAACTTTGCGCAATTTCTTCCCCATTTTAACAGCTAGAAGCTTCAAATTTCACCAAATGCTTACGTGTATAGCATATATTGTTGTCTGAAAAAATCATTGAGATCGATGGTATATATAGTATATATCTCATACAACCGATTGTTCAGTTAAGAAACTTTGCGCAATTTCTGCCCCTTTTTAACAGCTAGACGCTTCAAATTTCATTAAATGCTTACGTATATAGCATATATTGTTGTCTGAAAAAAGCATAGAGATCGGTGGTATATATATTATATACCCCATATAAACTCTAATTTTTGCCCCCTTTTTACGGCTAGAAGCTTCAAAATTCATCAAATTCCATCAAATAGTTACGTTTACGTCATATATTGTTGAAATACGTGATTCGCACTCATAGTTTTTACACGCAGACCACAAAAAAACAGAAACTTTGCATCCTCACACAAAGTACCTACCTGTTTTTTATTTTATATTTATCTTAAAAATCGTTAAGGTATGCAGATCTGTTCACTATATATTTCTTATCTTATACATCCGAATATTCGGAGATTACGAACGGGATAAGATTATTGTTCAGCCCCATTCATGAAAGGTATGAAGTCTTCGGCACAGCCGAAGACAGTCCCGTTCTTACTTGTTTTTATTTGTTTCCAAACTGATTTTATGTTCTACTCGTATCGTATTTTGCCATACAACCCGAGTTGGGAGCAGTGCAATCAATTTTGAGTAACAACACTGCTCGAACTTAAGTGGAATGACATAATCAAGATCTTGTTCAAAGTGTTAATGAGACCTTAATTTGTAATGGATTAAAGCATCTTTCTTATGTTCGTAAAATTAATTTTAGACGGTTTCTATAGGAATTTGGAAAATGAGTTCACGTCGCCTCAAAAAAAAAAGAACTTTGCTACTGTGAGCTTTTTGATGTTTTTGCAGGAGAATGTAGGGTTCCAACTCCGGGAAAAGGCGCAGGTTCCACATTACAATTGAAAAGATAGTTGGTGTCATGTGGACACATTGCATGCAGGACATACATTATATATGTCAAGGTTGATTATAGACATAGTGTTTATTAATGAAGGGGTTCACCGAGCGCGTCCTGACAAAGGTGTTCACAGAATCTGTATGGATTTGGCTTAGGGCCTTTTTATGCTCGTCTGGATTAAACGGCTGCGTTGGCAGGTGCCGGATTTCATCATAGTGCTTGTGGATACTTTCCCTTAACCCTCACGAAGGCGAGGCTGAATCTATAAGTTGTTTGCTAGGGTGCCCCGGTTTGGGACAATTTAGCAAAAAATGCGTCTCCAGTATTTTGTTATGTTCTTTAATGTTGAGTTCTTTGGCCTTACAATGTAGGACATGTTCAGAGGTTTAAGGAAAATTACGGTGGCAGTTCTGATTGCAGCATTTTGACAGACTTGCAGCCTTTTCCAGTAGGTGTTTTTAGGACCATGTGACCAAAGTGGTGACGTGAAGCACATAAGCTTTCGTTTCTTTATATTTTCCCCAAGTTCTGCCGGCACTCAAGTCACTCGAAGATTTTGCTGCGGCTTTCTACTTTAGATACAATTTCGATGGCATGCGCCTTGAATTATAGGACATTACAACTGAGATCTTTGGGTAAGTGACGCTGGGTAGATCGTCTAATATTTACGTCATCTGTTGCTTTCACCTCGTAAACAGGGTGGCCGTGGAGTTGATAGGTGACAATGCCCGTTTGCGCAAGATGAAGAAACTAGCTCTTTATTCTAGAAACTAACTCATCTATTGAAGGGTCAAGTCCCGTTGCAATTAGTCAGCAAATGATTCTATCGCTTTCTGGAGGGGAAGGGAGCTTTAAACTGTGACGAATATTATCATCACTAAGCGGTACTATCATCACTGAGCCAATACTAAGCAGCCACTCGTATGTACGTAAACAAATCAATCATCATTTACACACATACATACAAGGCAGCGGAGAGATGCTCACAAATGCATGCCGACACTAGTACTCACATATACACACGCATATATGTAGCTACAAACTACAAATATACATGTATATGGTTGGTAACCAAGCATGAAATTCACGAAATTACTAGACCTTAGGAGAATGGGTGAACGAGGACACCGAGAGTATAAAAGCAGCGCAAGCTGAGGCATGACTAAGCAGCTTGATTTAAACACGCTATTGGTTGTGAAGTTAAGTGTTATTGTGAAGTACTCTCACAGTAGTCTAATGAAGACCAAATTTGCATTTTTGAATATTGGAGTTATTTATTCAACAGCTTAGCGATTCGAACGTTAGCAGAAGGTTTGGAATAAATGGAGTTTCACGAAATTCGTTACAATATGTAGAAGTGAAACAGAAACGGGGATAGGAAACCGCCTTCTGATACTTCCTGTTTAATTCTTCAAGGTTGACGAACAGTCAGATAATTTGCGTTCCATCTTTTTAGACAAGAGGGAAGGAACGAATATTCTTTGTCTTGAAGTAGCGTGAGGTAGTTGACTGTGCCAAAAGTTTTTGACAAGTCGAATGCCACGGACACCGTCCTGTGGGTTTTTCCTGAAGAAATGATCGCCGGAGCTATAGCTGTTGTTTCCAGTTCTTATCAGGAGCTTACCGTCCAAAAGCTTGCGGGCTAACAACAACACCACCAGCAGGGCTTTCGAAAATTATATAGCACAGTAGCCTCACTAAATGTCATTTTAGCTCAAATAAGTTACGTATTAAACTAAGATTCCCACTTAAGAACAGTACTCGTGGCTTAAGACATGCCAAAAGCTTTTGTCACGATTAATCAAGGCAAGTTGTTGACGGTCTGTCACCTTTCAATTGAACACATTTCTTAGTTGTGGTTGCATAACTTATGAACTGACTGCAAGATTTCGAAGGATCTACCTTTCGACCCAGTCTCATTTGAAAGGTCGCCATGCATCGGTCCAGTTTAGAAATGCAACATTCCAACCAAGGCGAACTAAACAAGGAGTACCTCAGGGTGGTGACCCTTTCTCAGTTTGGTTTAATTTTTATATCTCGAAACTCCCTTCCACAAAAAAAGGAGTTCTATTATTTCCTACGCCTATTACAGCATGATATTGGCAACAGATTTTGGTCGTGCATAGATGAGTTTTGCAGTGAAATTAGTAAATATCTCCTTGGTATCTCCAGTTTTTTTTGTCTCTCGTACTTGGCACTATCACAGGCGAAATTCCTCGTGACTTTGTTTATCACGCGGACGTAGCAAATGATGGCAATATTCGACACTCAACGGAACGGAACTGCGTTACCGAATGTCCGCGAACCAAAAACACTAGGTGGTCGCTAATGATCGTTAAGTCCCTCGCTACATGATCACAACGTAAAATTTTAACATTATTATTACCCTTTTCTGAAATGGTCATAAAATGAACTAATAAAGCATTCACATTGCGCCATTAACTCGAGTTTTTGGCCCATTTTGGAGCTTAACAGTACTGGTAACTTCCAAAATGGCCCATAAATCCGAGTTCATGGCGCAATGTGAATGCCATATAATATTTTCTCAAGCGGCCTTTAGATCATTTAATTTGTTTCGCATCTAGATTACAGGACATTGAACAATAAAAACACTTCCTCATTTGAATTAAAGCTACATAATTATAGAAAGGAAATTTTTTTTCACTCAACCCATTTAACCTTGAGTAAACTTTTGGTTAGAAGTGCCGAATTAAAATTTCAATGCCCTTAATGATGAAAAATACAAAATATTTATACAGCTTGTTAAATAGACATTTCTATAGAAAATTTTTATTATATAAGCTTTTTTATGAAGAGAACAAAGCGTACACTTAATTTTTATACTCAGCTGAGCAGAGCTTGTGAGCTCTATATATATTAATTTTGTTCGCATAACGGTAATTCGTAATGGCATAAACTAATCGAGATATATATACCTAGACTTCTATATATCAAAATGATCTGGGCGAAAAAATAAATTCATTTAGCCATGTCCGTCTGTCCGTAAAAACTGGAGCAAATTTTGAGGTATCTTAATGAAATTTGGTATGGAAGTTCCTGGGCACTCATCTCAGATCGCTATTTAAAATGAACGAAATCGCGCTATAACTACGCCCACTCTTTCGATATCGAAAATTTCGAAAAGCCGAAAAAGTGCGATAATTCATTACTAAGGACGGATAAAGCGATGAAACTTGGTAGGTGGGTTGTCCCTATGACGCAGAATAGAAAATGGGGGTGGCACCGCCTACTTTTAAAAGAAGGTAATTTAAAAGTTTTACAAGCTGTAATTTGGCAGTCGTTGAAGATATCATGATGAAATTTGGCAGGAACGTTACTCCTATTACTATATGTGTGCTAAATAAAAATTAGCAAAATCGGATAACGAACATACCCACTTTTTAAAAACAAAAAAATTTAAACGTCGAATCTTGACAAAAAATTTAATATCTTTGTAGTATATAAATAAATTATGTCAACATTCAACTCCAGTAATGATATAAATGAAATAAATGTAAGGCGCGATAACCTCCGAACAGATCTAAGGCCGAGCTTCTCTTCCAATTTGCGTCGTGCTCCTCTTGATTTGCCCTCCAAATTGGCGGGACGGGACCTACATGATTTTATGCCGACTCCGAACGGCATCCGCAAGGCAGATGAGTTTTCACTGAGAGCTTTTCATGGCAGAAATACACCCGGAGCGCTTGCCAAACACTGCCGAGGGGCGACCCCGCTTAGAAAAATTGTCTTCTAATTGAAAAACCTTATTTCTAAAATTTTTGATGTTGCTTTGCCCAGGGCATCCGGTGTGGTAGGCGGAGCACGCTACCATCACACCACGGTGGCCGCCAGTAATGATATGGTGCAACAAAATACAAAGTAAAAGAAAATTTCAAAATGGGCGTGGCTCCGCCCTTTTTCATTTAATTTGTCTAGAATACTTTCAATGCCATATGTCGAACAAAAATTTATCAATCCTTGTGAAATTTGGTAAGGGCATAGCTTCTATCCCGGTAACTGTTTTCTGTGAAAATGGGCGAAATCGGTTGAAGCCACGCCCAGTTTTTATACACAGTCCACCGTCTGTCCTTCCGCTCGGCCTTTAACATGATAACTTGTGCAAAAATCGATATATCTTTACTAAACTTAGTTCACGTACTTATCTGAACTCACTTTATCTTGATATAAAAAATGGCGGAAATCCGACTATGACCACGCCCCCTTTTTCGATATCGAAAATTACGAAAAATGCCATAATTCTATACCAAAAACGAAAAAGGGATGAAACATGGTGATTGGATTGGTTTTTGACGGAAAATATAACTTTGGAAAAAAGTTTGTAAAATGGGTGTGGCACCTACCATATTAAGTAGAAGAAAATGAAAAAGTTCTGCAGGGCGAAATAAAAAGTCCTTGGAATCATGGCAAGAATACTGTTCGTGAAAATACAACTATATAAATAAATTAGCGGTACCCGACAGGTAATGTTCTGGGTTACCGTGGTCCACATTTTGGTCGATATATCGAAAAGCGTCCACCCACTCCCTTCTAAATACTCTTTAATACCTTCGATTTGATACCCATGTCATACAAACACATTCCAGGGTTATCCTATCTTCATTTTCCTAATTGGTGATTTTCCCTTATTTTGTCTCCAAAGCTCTCAGCTGAGTATGTAATATTCGGTTACACCCGAACTTAGCCTTCCTTACTTTTTTTCATTTGTTTCAAAACTGATTTTGTGTTCTACTCGTATCGTATTTTGCCATATAACCAGAGTTGGGAGCAGTGCAATAAATTTTGAGTAACAAGACTGTTCGAACTTAAGTGGAATGACATAATCAAGATCTTGTTCAAAGTGTTAGTGAGACCATAATTTGTAATGGATTAAAGCATCTTTCACGTCGCCTCAAATAAAAGAACCTTGCTACTGTGAACTTTTTGATGTTTTTGCAGGAGAATGTAGGGTTCCAACCCCGGTAAAAGGCGTAGGCTCCACATTACAATTGAAAAGATAGTTGGTGTCATGTGCGGACACATTTCATGCAGGAGATTCATTATATATGTCGAGGTTGATTCTCGACAAGGAAGAGTTTGACCTGTTGCAGTATCCAGAACGAAGTTGTGCCAGAGTGACTAGTGTCTCCCTTGGAAGTGTGCTTTCGTCTTATGCTAGAGTAGGATAGTGTTTCTCAATAAAGGGGTTCACCGGGCGCGACCTGGCAAAGGTGTTTACCGAATCTGTGTGGATTTGGCTTAGGGCCTTTTTAAGCTCGAATGGATTAAACGGCTGCGTTGGCAGGTGCCGGATTTCATCATAGTGCTTGTGGAGAGGTTCCCTTATCCCTCATGGAGGCGGGACTGAACCAATAAGTTTTAAGTGCTAGGGTGCCTCGGTTTGGGACAATTTAGCAAAAAATGCCTCTTCAGTATTTCGTTATGCTCTTTTATGTTGAGTTCTTTGGCCTTACAATGTAGGGGATGTTCAGGGGTTTAAGGAAAAATGCCGTGGCAGTTCTGATTGCAGCATTTTGACAGACCTGCAGCCTTTTCCAGTAAGTGTTTTTAAGACCATGTGACCAAAGTGGTGACATGAAGCACATAAGCTTCCGACCTATTGCTTTGTACGTGGTTAGCAACGTTTCTTTATATTTTCCCCAAGTGCTGCCGGCACTCAAGTCACTCGAAGATTTTGCAGCGGCATTCTACTTTAGATACAATTTCGATGGCATGCACCTTGAATTATCGGACATTACAACTGAGATCTTTGGGTAAGTGACGTTCGGTAGATCGTCTAATATTTACGTCATCTGTTGCTTTCACCTCGTAAACAGGGTGACCGTGGAGTTGATCGGTGACAATGCCCGTTTGCGCGAGATGAAGAAACTAGCTCTTTATTCTAGAAACTAACTCATCTATTGAAGGGTCAAGTCCCGTTATAATTAGTCAGCAAATGATTCTATCTGTTTCTGGCGGGGAAGGGAGTTTTAATATTGTGACGAATATTGTCATCACTAAGCGGTACTATAATCACTAAGCCGATATTAAGCAGCCACTCGTATGTACGTAAACATATCAATCATCATTTACACACATGCATACAAGGCAGCGGAGAGATACTCACAAACGCATGCAGGAGAATGTTGGGTTCCAACCCCGGTAAAAGGCGTAGGTTCCACACTACAATTGTAAAGATAGTTGGTGTCAAGTGGGGACACATTGCATGCAGGACATACATTATATATGTCGAGGTTGATTCTAGACAAGAAACAGGTTAACCTGTTACAGTATCCAGAACGAAGTTGTGCTAGAGTGACTCGTTTCTCCCGTGGTAGTGTGCTTTCTTCTTATGCAAGAGTAGGATAGTGTTTATTAATAAAGGGGGTTCACCGGGCGCGTCCTGGCAAAGGTGTTTACCGGATCTGTATGGATTTGGCTTATGGCCTTTTTATGTTCGTCTGGATTAAACGGCCGCGTTGGAAGGTGCCGGATCTCATCATAGTGCTTATGGACACGTTCCCTTAACCCTCATGGAGGCGGGACTGAACCAATAAGTTTTTGCTAGGGTGTCCCGGTTTGGGACAATTTAGCAAAAAATGCCTCTTCAGTATTTCGCTATGCTCTGTAATGTTAGCTCTTTGGCCTTACAATGTAGGGCATGTTCAGGGGTTTAAAGAAAAAATACGGTGGCAGTTCTGATTGCAGCATTTTGACAGACCTGCACCCTTTTCCAATAGGTGTTTTTAAGACCATGTGACCAAACTGGTGACGCGAAGCACATGAGCTTCCCACAAATTGCTTTGTACGTGGTTAGCAACGTTTCTTTATATTTTCCACAAGTGCTGCTGGCACTCAAGCCACTCGAAGATTTTGCTGCGGCTTTCTACTTTAGATACAATTTCGATGGCATGCACCTTGAATTATCGGACATTACAACTGAGATCTTTGGGTAAGTGACGTTCGGTAGATCGTCTAATATTTACGTCATCTGTTGCTTTAACCCCGTAAACAGGGTGACCGTGGATTTGATCGGTGACAATGCCAGTTTGCGCAAGATGAAGAAACTAGCTCTTTATTCTAGAAACTAACTCACCTGTTTATTCTAGAAACTAACTCACCGTTGTCATTAGTCAGCATAGGAAATGATTTTATCTCCTTCTGTTGGGAAAGGGAACTTTGATATGTAGACATTAAACAGAAACGGGGATAGGACACCGCCTTGAGGTACTCCCTGTTTAATTCTTCTCGTTACCAGTTCAGTACTTTTCGTAAAATAAGGCGTGGATGACTCAAAATATATGGACATCGATACTGACACCTTTTGACAAAGAAATGACTCTTCAGAAAAGAAAGGTTATTTTATACGTCGACAATTCCGCGCCTCACAAGTTAGTAACTTTACAAAATGTATACCTCCATTACCTTCCAGCTAACACGACATCAATTTTTCAACCGCTCGATCAAGAAATTATCCACGCATTCAAAACTTATTATCGTAAAATCATTATAAGAAAGCAGATCATTTCTCTGGAGAGTGGAAGAACCATTGAAGAATTTAGGAAATCGATTAACTTGTTGACAGCAATTCAAATGATGCATCGTGTTTGGTGGTTGGTGGTTGGTTAAGCCCGGAACCATAGCTAACACCTTCAAAAAGCTATGACCATCCTTATGTTTTTTTGCACGATGTTTATTTTTATTTTTACAAAATGGAAATGTTTCAATGTAAATTCCGAGATAGTAGAAGGCGAGGACGAACTAGATGAGAAAAACGTTATGATATTTGAAAATGATCAGCGAGAACAAGAAGAGTTCAGAAATTTCGTTAGGATTGATAACAACCTTGCCAGCTACGAAGAATCTACTGACGATCATACGAGGGTTGCTACTCGTATTTATATTTTCAGCCTAATAATGAAAATACAGTAATTTATTATCGAAAATGGCTTTATTGTTTTTGGAAGTATTCTCCATGATAATCAATACACTTTTGCATGCGTTCAAACCAATTTTCGTAGCACTTTTTCCACGACCTTCGTCTCTGAGCGAACGGCGGCCATGATGGAATTCGTTATACCAGCGTTTCACAGTGGCAAAGGATGGGGCTTCATCACCAAAATTAGAAGTAAGTTGTTCAAAGCACTCCAGTCTTGATAATCTACGTCCAAAGTCGTAAGAGATCATCGCACGAATATTTTCACGAGTTAATTCCATTTTTTCGCTGAGATTCAATTTTTAAGTAACTGTAAACAATACAAGTTGTGCTCAAATGCCAAAGTTTTATGAAGAAGATTATGCTTAAAAACGTCAAACTTACAATTGAAAACGTCAGATGGCGCCGGCAAACAATTCGTGTTGCCAAGGCTCAAAATATAAATAGCAATCCCAGTATAATCGAAGAATCGTCCGATGATGAACCTCCTAATAGTGTTGCAGATAGTATTCCAAGCCGTAAGGAATACATTGTTTTCATTAATACTATCCGTAGGGCACTTATACCTACAAATAAATCGATAAAATTGAGCAATACTATTTCGAACTAGCTAAATTGAACATTCAGTCGAAAATGACAGACTTTTTTAAAAATAATTAATGAATTCGTAAATGCATCATATTCAGTACTTATATGTTAATATATATTAAATGAATTATCAGCTGTTCCTTTTTAAATTGGTTGTGTTTGAGGTACTGGTAATTGTGGCTTTCAATATAAGCACAGTTAGCGCTTATAAGCGGTCTTTCTATATAAGCACTCCCCGCTTATAAACACGGATGAATTAAATCAACATAATGTTTTTTTTTTCACTCAACCAAATGGGTTTTTGGTTAGAAGTAGGGCTCGAATATCCGGATATCCATCTGGATATCCGTTGACACGTATAAAATCCGGACGGCATGGATATCCGGTTAATATTCCTTTGTGAAACTATCCGGATTTATGAAGATCGGGGTAATTACCGTATTTTTGGATATCCAGTGAAAGCACCAAATTGATGTACCATATATGTTTATTTAACATTAATAACAATAAATTCGTGGGGCACTGAAATAAATTAACAGCGTTTTTTTCACAATATATAATATATACTGTTCTTATTTTCACTTGTTTGTAAAATTGTAGCTTTTTAATTTTTGACGTTAATTTAATAATCTACAAACATATTTTGTGAATAATTTTTCGATGTTTGCTTCGTTCAATTCTGATATGCAGATATTCAACTTTTATATTCCAGTATCCAGACATACGGATATCCGGATTTTCCGTTTGTGAATCCGGATATCCGGATAGCCGGATTTTTTGCTTAGCTATCTGGTTATTCGAATATCCGGTTTATCCGGATAGTTTAAAAATCGGATGCAGTTCACAGCCCTAGTTAGAAGTGCGTAATTAAAATTTCCGTGCCCTTAATGATGATAAATACAAAATATTTATACAGCTTGTTAAATAGACATTTCTATAGAAATTTTTTATTATATAACCTTTTTTATGAAAAGAACAAAGCGTACACCTAATTTTCAGCTGAGCAGAGCTAACAGAGTATATTAATTTTGTTCGCATAACGGTAATCCGTAACGGCATAAACTAATCGAGATATATATACCTAGACTTCTATATATCAAAATGATCTGGGCGAAAAAAGAAATTCATTTCGCCATGTCCGTCCGTCCGTAAACACGATACCTTGAGTAAATTTTGAGGTATCTTAATGAAATTTGGTATGGAAGTTCCTGGGCACTCATCTCAGTTCGCTATTTAAAATGAACGAAATCGCGCTATAACGACGCCCACTTTTTCGATATTGAAAATTTCGAAAAACCGAAAAAGTGCGATAATTCATTACCAAAGACGGATAAAGCGATGAAACTTGGTAGGTGGGTTGTCCCTATGACGCAGAATAGAAAATGGGCATGGCACCGCCCACTTTTAAAAGAAGGTAATTTAAAAGTTTTACAAGCTGTAATTTGGCAGTCGTTGAAGATATCATTATGAAATTTGGCACGAACGTTACTCCTATTACTATATGTGTGCTAAATAAAATTAGCGAAATCGGATAACGAACACACCCACTTTTTAAAAACAAAAAAATTGTTAAGTCAAATCTTAACAAAAAATTTTATATCTTTGCAGTACCTATATAAGTAAATTATATCAACTTTCAACCCCAGAAATGATATGGTGCAACAAAATACAAAGTAAAAGAAAATTTCAAAATGGGCGTGGCCCCGCCCTTTTTCATTTAATTTGTCTAGAATACTTTTAATGCCATATGTCGAACAAAAATTTACCAATCCCTGTGAAATTTGGTAAGGGCATAGATTCTATTCCGGTAAATGTTTTCTGTGAAAATGGGCGAAATCGTTTGAAGCCACGCCCAGTTTTTATACACAGTCGACCGTCTGTCCTTCCGCTAGGCCGTTAACATGATAGGTTAGGTTAGGTTAGGTTGGGTGGAAGGTCCGTTGTGATACCACATATAATAAACTAAACTAACGGTGACGTAGATATAACTACTTAGAGAATCGTTGGGTAGCAACGATAAAGTTCCGAATGATCCCGATCTCAACCTTGGATAGCTCCTCGGGAGATCCAAGTGAGTCACGACCAAAATACTTTCGCCTAGTTCTGGCAAAAGCTGGGCAGTCAAGCATAAAGTGATTTGGTGATTCCACCTCATCATCCTCCATACAGCTACAGCAGGATGGAGTTTCCAATATATTGAGACGTACCGCATGGATACCCATGGGACAGTGCCCTGTCAAAACCCCAATGACCATTGATAGGTGAGCCTTAGTGAACCCAATTATTTCAGCAGACATGATAACTTGTGCAAAAATCGATATATCATTATTAAACTTAGTTCACGTACTTATCTGAACTCACTTTATCTTGGTATAAAAAATGGCGGAAATCCGACTACGACCACGCCCACTTTTTCGATATCGAAAATTACGAAAAATGAAAAAAAATGCCATAATTCTATACCAAATACGAAAAAAGGGATTAAACATGGTGATTGGATTGGTTTCTGACGGAAAATATAACTTTGGAAAAAAGTTTGTAAAATGGGTGTGGCACCTACCATATTAAGTAGAAGAAAATGAAAAAGTTCTGCAGGGCGAAATAAAAAGTCCTTGGAATCATGGCAAGAATACTGTTCGTGGAAATACAACTATATAAATAAATTAGCGGTACCCGACAGGTAATGTTCTGGGTCACCGTGGTCCACATTTTGGTCGATATATCGAAAAGCGTCCACCCACTCCCTTCTAAATACTCTTTAATACCTTCGGTTTGATACCCATGTCATACAAACACATTCCAGGGTTACCCTATCTTCATTTTCCTAATTGGTGATTTTCCCTTATTTTGTCTCCAAAGCTCTCAGCTGAGTATGTAATATTCGGTTACACCCGAACTTAGCCTTCCTTACTTGTTTTTATTTGTTTCAAAACTGATTTCGTGTTCTACTCGTATCGTATTTTGCCATATTACCAGAGTTGGGAGCAGTGCAATAAATTTTGAGTAACAACACTGTTCGAACTTAAGTGGAATGACATAATCAAGATCTTGTTCAAAGTGTTAGTGAGACCTTAATTTGTAATGGATTAAAGCATCTTTCTTATGTTCGTAAAATTTATGTGTTTTAGACGGCTTCTATAGGAATTAGAAAAAAGATGTTTACGTCGCCTCAAATAAAAGAACCTTGCTACTGTGAACTTTTTGATGTTTTTGCAGGAGAATGTAGGGTTCCAACCCCGGTAAAAGGCATAGGTTCCACATTATAATTGAAAAGATAGTTGGTGTCATGTGCGGACACATTTCATGCAGGAGATTCATTATATACGTCGAGGTTGATTCTCGAAAAGGAAGAGTTTAACCTGTTACAGTATCCAGAACGAAGTTGTGCCAGAGTGACTAGTGTCTCCCTTGGAAGCGTGCTTTCGTCTTATGCTACAGTAGGATAGTGTTTCTCAATAAAGGGGTTCACCGGGCGCGACCTGGCAATGGTGTTTACCGAATCTTTGTGGATTTGGCTTAGCGCCTTTTTATGCTCGAATGGATTAAACGGCTGCGTTGGCAGGTGCCGGATTTAATCATTGTGCTTGTGGAGACGTTCCCTTAACCCTTACGGAGGCGAGGCTGAACCAATAAGTTGCATGCTAGGGTGCTCCGGTTTTGGACAATTTAGCAAAAAATGCCTCTTCAGTATTTTGTTATGCTGTTTAGTGTTGAGATCTTTGGCCTTACGATGTAGCGGATGTTCAGGGGTTTAAGGAAAAATACGGTGGCAGTTCTGATTACAGCATTTTGACAGACCTGCAGCCTTTCCCAGTAGGTGTTTTTAAGACCATGTGACCAAACTGGTGTGACGCGAAGCACATGAGCTTCAGACAAATTGCTTTGTACGTGGTTAGCAACGTTTCTTTATATTTTCCCCAAGTGCTGCCGGCACTCAAGTCACTCGAAGATTTTGCTGCGGCTTTCTACTTTAGATACAATTTCGATGGCATGCGCCTTGAATTATCGGACATTACTACTGAGATCTTTGGGTAAGTGACGTTCGGTAGATCGTCTAATATTTACGTCATCTGTTGCTTTAACCCCGTAAACAGGGTGGCCGTGGAGTTGATCGGTGACAATGCCCGTTTGCGCGAGATGAAGAAACTAGCTATTTATTCTAGATACTAGCTCATCTATTGAAGGGTCAAGTCCCGTTGCAATTAGTCAGCAAATTATTCTATCTGTTTCTGGCGGGGAAGGGAGCTTTAATATTGTGACGAATATTATCATCACTAAGCGGTACTATCATCACTAAGCCGATACTAAGCAGCCACTCGTATGTACGTAAACATATCAATCATCATTTACACACATGCATACAAAGCAGCGGAGAGATACTCACAAACGCATGCCGACGAAGTACTCACATATACACACGCATATATGTAGCTACAAACTACAAATATACATGTATATGGTTGTTAACCAAGCATGAAATTCACGAAATTACTAGACCTTAGGAGAATGGGTGAATGCGAGAGTATAAAAGCAGCGCAAGCTGAGGCTTGACTAAGAAGTTTCATTTAAACACGCTATTGGTTGTGAAGTTAAGTGTTATTGTGAAGTACTCTCAAAGTAGGCTAATAAAGACCATTTTGCATAATTGAAAATTGGAGTTATTTATTCAACAGTATAGCGATTCGAATGTTAGCAGAAGGTTTGGAATAAGTGGAATTTCACTAAATTTGTCACAATTGGTGTCAGAATAAATTCCGAAGATTTCGAATACAACGTGGACCTGACAAAGTTAAGTGAATTAAGGATCCATCAACTGAAAAAGGTGTTGGAGAACCGTGGATTGAATACAACCGGCAATAAGATCGAACTTCAAGCACGGCTACGAGAGGTAATGGAGTCGGAAGTAATTAATGTGGACGATGATGTCTTTCATCCTGATGGGGACGAGACAATAACAAAAATTTAAGAGAAAAACGAAACATCGCGGTGAGTTACGAGCACAGACTTGAACACGATTGTGGCTGCAATATCTGCTCAAACATCTACAGTAACATTCAAGATGGAAGCACAGGAGGCACGCATTTCAGAAATGTCGTCGCAAATGTCATCTCAACTGGCAGAACAAAAGACATATACGGCATCCCAGATGGCGGAAACACAGGAGGCACGTATGTCCGAAATGTTGTCAAATAACATCCAGTATTGAAGCACAGGAGGCACGTATATCCGAAATATCGGGACAAATTTCAGCACAGGTATCATCGCAGATCTCTGCACAACTGGAAGCCCGTATGGACAAAAAAATAATGCAGTTTGAGAAGAAAACTGTTTGGTAAGACCGCAACAGTGAAGAATTAGAATGCTGAAGATAAAGTTGCTGCATTATTCGTGGCATTGAAAGGACCTGCAGCTGAAATCTTACAGACCATTCCAGAGGGAGAACGAAACAATTACGAAACATTGATGGGCGCACTAGAGAGGCGATACGGAATCGAGCATAGGAGACAGATATACCAAACGGATTTACTGAACCGGTTCCAGAGGCCTGGTGAAACATTTCAAGAGTTTGCGTCGGATGCTGAAAGGCTGGCACATTTAGCGAATGCGGACGCAACCGTGGAATACACCGAAAGGGTAAAAATCCAGAGCTTTATTAATGGAATACGGGATATCGAAACGAAGCGAGCGACATACGCAAACCCAAAACCTACATTCACAGAAACGGTATCACATGCTCTGATTCAGGAAACAGCATCGCTTCTGTGTAAGCCAGCTTTCAAAGCACGCCGTGTGGAGGTAGAAAGACCAGACTGGGTGAACACAATATTGCAAGCACTGGAGGGATCGCAAAAGCGGAGTGAAAGAGTTATCAAATGCTTCAAATGCAGGAAGCCAGGTCACATTGCACACCATTGCGATCTGCATCCTAGTGGTTTGAACAGCATGGGTGGTCTTAAGGAGGAGGAGGAGATGAACAAGAGCGAGTCAGATGTAAAGATCGAGAACTAGCTCCCGCTATTGAATGTCCTGTGATATCTATCTCGCAAATTGGAAGAAAATCTAGCAGTCTTACCATCAAAGGAAATGTGGATGGCAAGGAGCGTGTACTGACTGTAGATACGGGCGCATCGCATTCTTTAATCCGATCTGACTTGGTCAACAGGAGAGTAAAGCCATTACCTGGAGCAAGGTTGTGTATGGTCACTGGCGAGTATAACCCAGTCCAGGGAGAAGTGATATGTGAAGTCTTAATTGTAAAAGTCAGGGTTCTACACAAATTCGTTGTGGCGGAGATCGTTGATAAAGTCATAGTGGGAGTGGACTTCTTAGTTGACCATGACATCAGGATCGATATGCAGAGAAGCATTATGCGCTATAAGAACAAGGATGTGCCACTTAACTTCAGTTTGGAGAAAGGGTTCAGCAGTAAGCGAGTGCTGGTGGAGGAGCTTCAACAGAAACCGCAAAAGTCAAAGAAAGTAAATCGGGCAAAGGTTGATGGAATGAATGGGCCAAACAAATCAAAACCGAAGGTACCCGCGAGAAAAACACTGACATTGACAAACCCTAATGGATGCACTAGGCGGTAAACCACGAAATAGAAGGGTGGTTCATTTGGAAAGGCTGGCAGCGTTTAGATCAGGAAGTTTGTATCGGGACGATCAGACTTAGGTGGAGGGCAGTGTGACGAATATTATCATCACTAAGCGATACTATCATCACTAAGCCGATACTAAGCAGCCACTCGTATGTACGTAAACAAATCAGTTGTAAAATACCCACTTTGTAACAACCCTGAATTACAAAACAGGTTATTGATATTGTAACAACCCTGTGGCGAAACATAAATGTAATAAAACCCTGAATAGAAGAAAAGAAAATAATAAAAAGAAGAGGAAAACACTTCCGGTTAATCGAGAAAAGAAAAAAAAAGAAAAGGCGTGTTTGATTTTCAAGGAAAATCCTAGATCGATTTGGATCGTTTGATAACCAACCAAAAAGTATTATATTTTATACAATCATCATTTACACAAATGCATACAAGGCAGAGGAGAGATACTCACAAATCATGCCAACGTAGTACTCACATATACACACGCATATAGCTACAAACTACAAACGTACATGTATATGGTTGGTAACCAAGCATGAAGCTCACGAAATTACTAGACCTTAGGAGAAATGGGTGAACGAGGACACCGAGAGTATAAAAGCAGCGCAAGCTGAGGCATGACTAAGCAGTTTGATTTAAACACGCTATTGGTTGTGAAGTTAAGTGTTATTATGAAGTACTCTCACAGTAGTCTAATAAAGACCATTTTGCATTTTTGAATATTGGAGTTATATATTCAACAGTTTAGCGATTCGAACGTTAGCAGAAGGTTTGGAATAAGTGGAATTTCACTAAATTCGTTACAATATGCAGAAGTTAAACAGAAACGGGGATAGGAAACCGCCTTGTGATACTTCCTGATTAATTTTTCAAGGTTGACGAATATTCCGATAATTTGCGTTCCATCTTTTTAGACAAGAGGGAAGGAACGAATATTCTTTGTCATGAAGTAGCGTGCGTTAGTTGACTGTGCCAAAAGCTTTTGACAAGTCGAATGCAATGAACACCGTCCTGTGGGATGTTCCTGAAGAAATGATCGCCGGAGCTATAGCTGTTGTTCTTATCAGAAGCTTACCGTCCTGCTCCCTTATTTCACAAAAAACTTGCGGGCTAACAACCACATCACCAGCAGGGCTTTCGAAAATTATATAGCACAGTAGCATCACTAGATGTCACTTTAACTTAAATAAATTACGTATTAAGCTAAGATTCCCACTTAAGAATAGTGTTCGTGGCTTAAGACATGCCAAAAGCTTTTGTCACGATTAATCAAGGCAAGTTGTTGACGGTCTGTCACCTTTCAGTTGAACACATTTCTTAGTTGTGGTTATGCAAATGCTTCTTATGAACTGACTGCAAGATTTCGAAGGATCTACCTTTCGACCCAGTCTCATTTGAAAGGTCGCCATGCATCGGTCCAGTTTAGAAATGCAACATTCCAACCAAAGCGAACTAAACAAGGAGTACCTCAGGGTGGTGCCCCATTCTCAGTTTGGTTTAATTTTTATATCTCGAAACTCCCTTCCACAAAAAAAAGGAGTTCTATTATTTCCTACGCCTATTACAGCATGATATTCGCAACAGATTTTGGTCGTCCATAGATGAGTTTTGCTGTGAAATTAGTTAATATCTCCTTCGTATATCCAGTTTTTTTGTCTCTCGTACTTGGCACTATCACAGACGAAATTCCTCGTGACTTTGTTTATAACGCGGGCGTGGCAAATAATGGCAATATTCGACACTCAACGGAACGGAACTGCGCTACCGAATGTCCGCGAACCAAAAACACTAGGTATTCGCTAATGATCTTTAAGTCCCTCGCTGCACGAAACGATCACAACGTAAAATTTTCAATCGTCACAATGTCAACAACGTAACATTATTTTTACCCTTTTCTGAAATGGTCATAAAATCAACTAATAAAGCATTCACATTGCGCCATTAACTCGAGTTTTTGGCCCATTTTGGAGCTTAACAGTACTGGTAACTTCCAAAATGGCCCATAAATCCGAGTTCATGGCGCAATGTGAATGCCATATAATATTTTCTCAAGCGGCCTTTAGATCAACTAATTTGTTTCGCATCTAGATTACAGGAATTTGAACAATAAAAACACTTCCTCATTTGAATTAAAGTTACATAATTATGGAAGGGACATTTTTTTTCACTCTACCCATTTAGCCTTGAGTAAATTTTTGGTTAGAAGTGCGTAATTAAAATTTCATTGCCTTAATGATGAATAAAAAATGATAAAAAAAATATAAGGTACCTTTATATAAATGGACCAAAAAATAGAAGGCAATTTTTCCTTTAATATAGACATAGTCTTGTTCAATTTTGACTAAAAAACTTTAACAATAGCTCTTGTAAAAGAAGTTTGGGATTTAAAACTATAAAGCTGTTCGATGTTCTTGATATTGGAGGAGAGGGTGAGTTGGACAAGGAGGATGAATGTGGTGAATGATTCTTGTTGGCGAGTATTCTCATAATTGGCGAAGTCGGATAGTGCAAAGCAATTATTGTTGGTGAATATGATCACAATTGTTGAGGAAGTATGTTCAACACAATTGATGATGTGGTGAATTTTCATTGCTGGTGAATGTGCATCATAACAAGAGAATTCCACCTCGTTTGTCAGCTACTTAATTTGGACAGCTGAAAATCGTGGTGAAATTCACAGACGACTGAAATTTTAAAAGAATCGTGGTGAAAGTCACGTGCGCCTAAAAGTATGCAAGGACGTGCATTGAGTTGGGCCTTCAACGCGGTGGAATTCTACAACGCCTGCAACACTCAGAAGGCTAGCCACGCAGGTATGGCCTAATCTTCTAAATAGTTCGACTTGTGCGTTACGTAGCTCGAATTTTTTGATCAAACATTGCACTGTCACCGAGTTTTAAACTATATTTCAGGTTTCAAATCTCTAGATATCCAGGAAATTTGTTAAAAATCGATTGCAAGATTTCCCATTTAAAACCAGTTTTCTCAATATCTCGACCCATGAGCCACCTAGCGGAATTTTTTTTGATAAAATATTGTATTGTCACTGGGTTCTGACTTACGGCCCAAGTTTCATGTCTCTAGCTCATCGGGAAGTTACTCGAAAGTCGATCGCAAGATTCCCCCAATTTTTAAAGGATTTGCAGTTATCTTGACTAGCGCGCGACCTAGCGGCACTTTGTTTTCTATAAATTTTATTGTCAGAAGGCCTCCAACTAAGTGCCAAGTTTCAAGTCTCTAGGTAACCGGGAAGTTAGTTAAAAATGGAATGACAGATTCCCAAATTAAAATTAATTTTCCTAATATCTCGATCCATGCGCCACGTAGCGGATTACATTGTCACCGGGTTTTGGCTTACGGCTCAAATTTCATATGTCCAGCTCACCGGGAAGTTACTCAAAAATCGATTGCAAGATTCCCCTCGTTTTTCAACGATTTGCAGTTATCTCACTTATTAAATTAAATTGTATTGTCACCATACACCTGGCTTTAGAGAAGCATTAAAAATATTCGTTAAGGGCCGATACAAATATTCCGCGCAACTTTTTAGAACAACAGAAGGAATGTTGTCGGGACCACTAGCATAAGAAGTTTTTAGGTTTTCTAGGTGTAAAAACACGTCGTTACAGGATATCGAAGGGGCTCGTACACCGCAAAGTAGTGGCGAGCTGAAAAGCACATTCGGTTGGACGGGCACGCAATTTTGTGCGTAGTTTGATTTAAAGAAATCAGCAAATATATCGGCAACTGTGCCATCGTCACTTGAAACCAAGTCTTTAAATTTCATGACGGATGGGAATCCAGTAGTCTTGCGTTTAGTGTTAACAAAATTGAATAATGACTTGGGATTAGAGGAAAGTTACAGCTTTATCTAATTAATGTAGACTTTGTAACACTCTTTGTTCAAAGAATTATATTTATGACTATAGTCATTTGGAAGTCCAGATTTTTTATATCTCTTAAACCAACGCGTTTTCTGATTTTTAGTAATTCGTGGACGTGATTTAGTTCCTTGGTGCACCAATAAGTATTTACTGAAACTCTAACGCTATTAGTTTGGGGATACAAGCACGGAATATGAGGTGTAAAGCACTAGTAAAATGATGAACGCTCTCGTCAACATCTCTACTATAATCGTGCCAAAATAGAACGGAAAGCTCATTTCTTAACTTCCTGAAGTCAGTTATCCTAAATAAAAACCAGCAGACGAATTATTATAGGTGTTACGTTGTTTTGGAAGGCTAAAGGTTTCAGCAATTAACTCAAATGCAGGATGATATACATCTTCAGGCAGTACCAACGGGTCAGTCCGGACTAAAGAGAATCTAGAATTATCACTATATGTGTCAGTCCAGGTCCAAGCATTTACCAAGCTTATTCAGAATGACGTTAACCTGATAAAGCTCACTATCTGCAAGGTTGTTTAAGAACTCATTAAAGATTTCTCGAGAAGAACAGGGAACAAAGCAACCATCAATCATATTCCACGTTACACACGGTAAATTAAAATCACCAAGAACTACAATCAAGTCAGGAGAAGTAGCCAAAGAAGTCACAGACATTATAATCGAAGCGAGTTTGTTGTATAACTGTAGGTCAGATTGCGGAGGAACGTAGCTAATAGTAATGTATAAATGCATAGATAAGAGTTTGATACGAACGCAAAGAAATTCGATTTCGTCAGCTTCATGAATCAGAATTTCTTCAGCAGATAGGCTAGCATCCGTTTCTTGCTGTTTTAAAGAGCCTAAAAAGATCCACCTCAGTAGACCGACACTTTGGACATACCCTCATTCAAAGCGTCAGCCACTCTTCCAGTCAAACCAGCACGTTTCACATGCCCGAGACTATCACATAACCAACATGCTACAAAACGCTCAGAGTCGCTGCTCTTCACATTACAATTTTCAAATACACAAGAAGTTGCCATTATAGTCGTCTTAAACATTTTAGCAAATAAAATGTAAATATAAACTTGAATATGGTTACTTTCGAAAAGGGTTAAAAACAAAAGTATGAAGTTTGAGAGCCACTGATATATCAAAGAAAGCTGAGGAATTTAACAGAATTCTTGTGTTTTCAGACGAATAACAGAATTCAGAATGCTTGTGTTTTGGCTGAGGAAAATAACAGAATTCTTTTTAGAGGCACTGGATTATCAGCTTTAAGACAATGACGGCTGGAACGCACTGAATGCACGCAAACAGCTGTTCCTAGAACAAAAAAGAAAGAAGAAAAGAAAATACGCAAAAATTAATGCACAAATGAATGTAGATATATGAACGTATGTACATACATATGTGTATTCTTGTGGAATACAAATGCAAACAACAAAAAATTTATAAAATTAAAAGCACTAAATTAGCAAAATAACTTCCCGAAGGCAGGATTTTACTTCACCACAATGCACAGAATTATGTAATGAACTATACTTAACAAAATATTTGGTATCACGGCACTTATATTATTTAAAATAAGAATATGAACTTAGGCAGCGACAAAAGCGACCGCACACAGCAAAAGCAAACAATTTTGCTTTATCTATATATATAAAAAGAAGTGTACATTTTGATTGTCACTCCATAACTCGAGAACGGATAGAAAGATTGCCATGAAATTTTTAGGAAAGATACAGGAAGGAGAGATGAAGGTTAGTTGATTTTGAAATCCCAAACTGGGAGGCTAGGGTCTCGAGATATAGCCCAAAACGTGGATCTGGGTGCCCCTAGAAGTGTGTGTATTACGGATATAAAATGAAAGCTGTTGCTGAGAGCTCTAAAGTTCATTGTGATATTCGATTTAGTCGCATCAACCTGGAAAAACTTATAAATATGCATGCGAAGCCGAAATAAAGACAAGAATTAATAATACCCACATACCTATTTACATACGTCCTATTCGATTTGCCTGAAATTTCGTATATAATTAATTTTTCGTATATCGTAATTTACGATGCTTTTTTCTGGCAAGTATACCAGAGACGGACTGGCACTGGGAATAGGACTAGGACTGGGACTGGGACTGAGACTCGGAATAGGACTGGAACAAAATACATACTGCCCTCTGGGACTGGCAATAAGAGATAAAGAAGAAGGAGAAAAACTTGAGAGAAGAGAAAAGAGAGGAGAAGACTGAGAAAGAGATAGAATGAGACGAAGATGGAGATGAAGCGAAAAAGACGGAGGGAGGAGTGAATAAAAAGATTAGGCAAAAGTGTAGAGGGGTAGGTCAGAGTTAGACGGAAAAAGCTTATGATCGAAGAACTTTACTAGGGGTAATGTTCAATTATAAGCTCATTATGGGCGTAATTGACTCCTCTGATCTTGTTAGTGGACTAAAGATTTCATAACAAGTCTGAGAAATACCTGTACATATGTGAATGGAACTGAACGAAAAATAAGAGTTAAAAAATAGAATATAAAGAAAATTGTTTTAAAAAACTCCACAACCGCCATATCATAGCCGCTGGGCCACTACAACTACTTTATAGCTTGTGCCAAATTTTGTATTTAACAATGTAGTGCACACGAATTATACCGTTTCTTTTTTCTAGAACTTAATTTAAGAACAGTGTTCACATTAATAGAACATTTGTTCATATTTTAAGACCAGCCGTTCTATTTTCAAGAAAATGGTTGTTAGTTGAAGAACAAGGTTGTTGTTTTGAGAACAAGTCGTTCGTTTTTCAAGCACAAAAAAGTAAGAATATGAAAAGCTTGAATATAGTCCGGTGGTGCTGGATTTTAGAACTGCGTTGTTCTCTGAGTGCAGCTACTAGGGGCGGTAGTGTTGCCACGCAGCAATTTGGCTAGGTCGTAGAAAACTTCTGGTATTTGCCAAGAGGACGGAGTAATTCTATACCATAAGTCCTGATACCTAATTGGGGGTTTTTTCCGTTTGGCCGTCGAACAAATTCTGGTAACAGTCTATGTTTGGACTTTCTTGACCGACCAGTTCAACCTAGCCTAACCTACTATATTAAAGCGCCGAGGCCGCGGTGGTGTGATGTTAGTGTGCTCCGCTTACCACACCGAATATCCCGGGTTCACGCCCAGCGCAAAGCAACATTAAAATGTTAGAAACAAAGCTTTTCAGTTAGAAGAAACATTTTCTAAGCGGGGTAGTTTGGAAACCACTCCGAGTGTATTTCTGCCATGAAAAGCTCTCAGTGAAAACTCATCTGCCGCTCGGAATCGTTAGTAGGTCATGAAAAAACCTTAAAAATAAAAAAAAAAGTCAAAAAAATTAAATTTCGCAGGCTCGAAACTTATTTTTTTTGGGTATGCGTAATGGAACTTTTTTTCTCGAGCCCAAATCACATCCCATCACTCCTCACCTTTAATGATTGAAATAAAACACTAAAACTATATATTTCACAAAAAATACTATTTATTTGTCAAACTATTTCTAACGGTTCTGATCTGGACTCTTTTGCCGGATGGTGCGCAGACAATAATTTATATTTAAATTCAAACAAATGCTGTGTTGTGTCTTATTTCAAAAAGACAACTGCCACATACTTTATCTACAAACTATATACTAAATCTCTTAATCGTTGTCAAAAGAGTAAAGACTTGAGTATAATTTTTAACTCCAAACTCTCTTTTCCAATTACCATTGACTTCGTTGTTTCAAAATTTGTTGCAATGGTTGGGTTCAGTAGACGTAACACCAATGACTTTAAGGACCCAATGACGTTGAAGGCACTTTATATATCCTTGGTCAGAAGTCGTCTTGAAATATTCAATAATATGGAATCCTTTCTATGAATATATCTCCTATAAAATTGAGAGAGTTCAAAAATTGTTTACAAAAATTGCTTTACGTATGCTTCACTGGCCAGGCGGCCTTCCATCATGCACCAGCAGGTGCAAATCGCTTGGTCTTCAGGCTTTGCATGACAGAAAAACTTGAATCTCACTCATGCTTACCCATAATGTAATAAACGTTAGCACGAATTGCTCTGATTTATCTAATTTGTTCATTCCATATATTCCAATGCGTAATCTTCGGCACAATATATTATTTATCTAAATAACTAATAAAACGAATTATGCTATCAATGAACCTATAACTAGGACTATACATCTAGAAAATCGATTCAGTAGTGTTCTTAATTTTAATAACAGCTTATACAAGTTTAAGCTTGAATTGTTTTCTATTTTTAACTAGTCTGTAAGAAAGCATGTAGTTATCGACATGTTAGAATTGAAGTAGATTATGGTCAGCGCAAAGCATTTATCAAACACCAAAGGCATGTCTCAATTGGGTGAATCCAATTTCAAGGGGTTGTGTGGGCAACCCTCTCAAGGGGTTCCTAGCGCAATATATAACTTCTCCAACCCAATTGCCAACCTCACCTACCCGTGGCGAATTCTGTTTCATTGACAGCCGAGGCTCTGGCGACCCCAAGTTCCTCATGGAACTAGGGGGTGGGAAGGACGGGATGACCTAGAAGGTTTAATGTGGTCATATAAATCGTTCCCGAGATGGTCGGACTAGTACCTTAATAGTTCTTTGTTATCGGAACGTACCGTATCTATATGCGGCAAAGGACCATCAACATCGGCCCAAAGCCTTCGGGGAGTGTCTTTATCGTTAATACAACAACAACAACAAAGCATGTACTTTCAGACTGAATGAGTTAAATAAGTAAATAAAATGCGCGCATAAAGAAATGACTAGTAATTCAGATTGATATTATTGACTGGTTGTCTTAGCACATTTTTTTTGAACAGTTGACGACTCAGCACGTAAAAGTTAAAAATTAAAATATTTTTTTCTTGTGATCGATGTGTTTTGAATTCAGTTCTAAAACTGCATTAAAATACAATTTTTCAAAAAAAGTGACTTAGCACATTTTCACATTAAGCTAGCGATATGGTAAAAAATGCCATGCGAAGTAAATACTGCAGAGTCAAAAAGATAAGGAAATTGTATTCATAATACTACATACTTACATATTAATCAATAATTTCTGTTATATTCAAGTTGTCTGCCAAATATTTATTTATTTATTTAAGTCTACAGTAACAAATACCTTACAGACTAGAAAAATATATTTTGATAAATCCCAAAAAGGGAAGTAAATATTATATAGAATAATACAAAACACAAATTTTTTACTAACAAATTGCATTAAGTGGTTTTACAAAGTGTGATTTTGAGGAAGCAAAGTCAACATGGTTTGTGATTGAAAATAAAGCGTTCATTTCACGTAATGCCCGAGCAATAGGCGCCATACTCGCATATTTTGTTTTAAAATTTTCTAAATAAATGGGGAACAATGTACGCAGATTTCTTCGCGGAACATTAAAATTAATACTCTCAAGTAAAACTGGACAATCAATTACGCCATTAATAACGATAAACATGAACCCAAGTGAAAGAACTTTCCGTCGTTTTTCCAAAGTATCCAAATTTATTAGCATACGTCTAGCATCGTACGAGGGAGCTGGATCCACAAACCGAAGGGAACGTAATGCGTGTTTCAGAAAAACTTTTTGCACCCGCTCGATCCTATTGATAGAAATGTGATCATATGGACGCCAAATAAAGACTGCATACTGCAAGTGTGACCGGACAAGCGACGTAAAGAGTTGTTAATGGGTGTAAGGGTCGGCAAATTCAGACGAGTTGCGATGAATGAAACCAAAAAGAGAATATGATTTCGAAATTATACCATTTAAATGACTGTTGAAATTAAACTTTGCATCAAACACAACTCCTAAATCCTTAAATTCTGTAACGGATTGCAGTACACCAGTACCAATAGCATACGATGTACTCAGATTGGACTGACGCTTGGAAAAAGATAAATGGAAACATTTTTTACTATTTAAAGAGAGGCGCGATTTCACACACCATCTATAAAGATTGTCGAGATCCTTCTGTAGGTTCATCGCGTCAACTAAGTTTCTAACATTACAAACAATTTTGAAAACGTCGGCATAAAGCAAAAACTCTGCATGTAAGAAACAATCACTTATGCCGTTAATAAATAAATAAATAATATAATAGGAGTGGTCCTAAAATACTACCTTGGGGGACCCCTGAATAGGCAACAAATTGGTTAGAAGACACACCATCAATCGTAACTACGTAGCATCTATTCATTAAATATGAATTGATCCACAATAAGAAAGATGAGTGAAATCCTACGCAGGCCAATTTACTAAGTAAAATTTTGTGGGAGACTTTATCGAAAGCCTTAGAAAAATCTGCATAAATACAGTCAACTTGGAGTAGAAACTGTTGACCGACCTGACACAAATCCATGTTGATTTGGGTTTATCAAAGTCGTAACAGCAAATTAGATTTTTTCCTTGGCTATGTATTCAAAAAGTTTTGAGATACATGAGAGCTTCGTTATAGGCCTGTAGTTGCGAACATCACTTTTACTTCCATTTTTTGAAAAATGGCGTTATGGAAGTCAGTTTCCAATCATTTAGGAATGTACCTGCGGATAGGGATTTATTAAAAATGATCAGGAGTGGACTAACTAATGCTGCACAACTTTTAAATAAAATAGCTGAGAAACCATCGACTTCTGTCTTAGAAGAAGGCTTAAGGTATGCTAAACCATCAATAACATCCTTTGAAGAAATCGCCAAGTTCCCAAAGTACAAGAATGACGGGATTTCAGCAGAAAAATTAGGGGGCACCCCGTGGATATAGTTTGACTTAAAAAAGTCTGCAAATTCTGTGGCAAATTTTCGTTCTGCTTCATACATTTTGGTAATTAACGGTATAACTGAAATCGATTTGAAAAATGTACATGCGTATATATGTTTGCAACATGCACAACCCGCTCACTCCCATTCCAACCATTTTTTGCATTCTTCAAACTTCTCTCATTTAATTGATTTTTGCTCTCCACATCAACCCTCGAAAAAAAACATTGCGATTCTCTGTTTTTGTTTTGATTTTGTTGCGTTGATTTTCGTAATCAATTTAACAATTTAGTAGCGCGCAATGTTACGAAAATGAGTGCAAAACATAACTGTAAAATTTGACTTATCTAGCTTTGGAGGGTTGTTTGCCTATACGTCCATGCACTTGAAAGAGAACTTTATTCGAGTTTTTGCTTCTACATACATTTTCTCTCTCTTTTTGCAAATTTTTCTTTGTATCTTTTTTAGCCCGATAGCTCGAACTTTTTTTGTACATACGTATTTATGTACTTGGCGCTCTTTATCTCAATCAATGCTTTATCAGCCAGCTTCCGGTTTGCTCTCACGCTTGCGTTTTTTGTGCGTTTGTAAAATCGTTAGACCATCGTTGGTTTCATATTACATACGCGCAGCACATAAATCGGGTCATAATTTTTGGGCGCGTATTTTGCACGGTTGTTTCAATATAGACAGTGGGCTTGTATCGATAAAATAGTAAGTTTTTATTTTGCGTAGTGGATATTCGATATATGTACATAAGTCAGCAGGCCTATTGTGCTATCACAATTATGCAGCCCTTTCTCATTTAGTTGTGGAGAAGACTAAACAATTTCGCCCGTCTTATAATTCGTAAAATATTGCCGATTACAACTCCGGTAAAACATTCCATATGCATTATGGTAGAGCATGGTATTGGCAAAGTGCTCGATATTAATGATATCTTCCTCGTCCTTGCATTATTTCACCATTTATTATTAGATAGTGCTCCGTTAGTACTGCAACCAATTGATATATATTGACCTCACCAATAGGGGCTGGCCTAGCTCCATATGATGTTTGATCTCTAAGTGATAGCACTTCTAAACAGGTAAGTACTTGCACGTAGCTAGAGAAAGAACGATGCTCCACCGAATTAACCACGACCGGATCAGTTTTAGTTAAAGTAGTGTTTTTTTGCTTTTCTTGTTATTTTTCTTTTTATTTGTTTTTCTGATTCATTTTGTAATATGTATTGCCAATAGAAAATTTTCCTTCAAAACATTTCTAGACATTTTTTCTTCCAACAATAATTTTATTTTTTTGTATTTAAGTTTAAGTTTTAGTTTTAACTTAATATTTCCTTTTGCTTCCCTATTCGGTTCGTGTTTCGGTTAATGTTTGGGTTGGTTTTTATTTAAGTTTTATCATTTTTTTTGGTTTTTTCCTTTTTATTTATGTTTTGTTTCTTCCTTTTTAAATATAACTTAATATAATTCAATAAAAAATGGTTTCTCAAAAAAGTTTCAGATTTTGTTCAAAGATTTTTTTGTATAGAATTTCAATAGAAAAAGTTTTAGTTTGTTTATGTTTATATTTACATATGTTTATCTTTAGGTTTACGTTTATGTTTATGTTTACGGGTATGTGTATGTTTATATTTACATTTACGTTAATGTTTATGTTTATATTTATATTAATCTTAATGCCTATGTGTTGAGTTCGAATTTTCAACCATGAGACATATGTATTTATTTATTACTACAAGGGTTAATGCACAATCATGCCAATCCTGTATTTATTGACATTTGCATTATCTCTATTCCTTTTGTTCACAATTCTTTCTTACATTCTGGCATACAGTCCACTTTTCTTATATATACCGCTCGCTATCGAATAATTGCTTTTGCTAATACTTGCCAATATTTTTGAGTACATTAATTTGAATTAATAAAGTTATTTGTTGTTAAGAATTAAAGTATTCTCGATTATTGATTTCGATTTGGAAACCACCGCATCAGAGCAGCAGAAGCATTTCTTGCCGTACTGACAACCCGCTACAGGTATTAGCCGCAAAAGGTAAATCTACAAGAGAAGGTAATAATCCGCACCATTTTTGGTCCTACGAACCGAATTCGCAGTAACAAGTGCAAGTACAATCGTATATACATTTTAATCGCCATATACTTGCATACTATTGTCAACGAAAAATCTAAAATTTCCCGCAATTTCGTCAGCAAGGTATCATACATTTTACATCTAAAACCGGCGTGACATTCATTTGCTCTTTTAACACTTTCCCTATTGCCGACCTTTCGAACATTTCGAAAGTTAATCTCGCCTGTGATTTGGCCTCTGCAAGCAGCAATAACGAAAACATCAGTGGAGAGCCTTACATACATACATATTCATTGTAATTGTTAACCACAATAAATAAATTTTTGCAATTCAATTATTAGTTAAAGAAAATGTCTACTTTCGTCAAAACGCGTGATTCTGCCCTCAACGCCACTAAGCGGTACATGACGAAAAGTAAGGACGACGATTTTATTTTGGATGTCGATAATGTTGAAAGTTATCTGACATTGTTGAGTGAGCAATGGGCTCGTTTCAACACCGCGCAAGATGCAGTAGAGGTTTCGTGTGTAGCCGACAATATTTAGGTGGAGGAAAATGCTCGCATACAGGCCGAAACCTGGTATTGCACGGCGTTGGCAAATTTTAAGCGCGTGCAGAAATGTAGAGCTGAGTCTGTGTCGCAACCAATTTCGTCGTCAGCAAACTGTGTCTGCATCCATTCGACTGCCCAAAATGGATCTTCCAACATTCGCCGGCGATTCAACTGAATGGATCGCGTTTTACGATGCTTTTTGTTCGCTAGTCGCTTGTCGGGCGGGCAAAAGTTGTATTATCTGCGTAGTTGTTTAAAAGGAGACGCCCTTAGCATAATAAGTGGCTTTAAGATAAGCGACGCAAACTATACTGAGGCGTGGAACCTGCTCAAGGCGCGTTACAAGGTTATGCGCGTCATCGTTGAAGCGGATATTAGGGCCTTAGGTGAGATTAAAAAGGTCACGAATGACTCTGCTGATGCCATCAAAAGCGTTCTTAATGCATTTCATCAGCACATTCGAGAGCTCAAAGCGTTAGGTAGGCCGGTCGAGTTTTGGGACGATTGGCTAGTCCACGAGATCGTTAACAAACTAGCGTTCGAGACCCGGAAGCAGTGGGAGTTGTCGCTGGTAAGCGATGAACCACCAACCCTTGATCAGTTGACTACCTTTTTAGAAATACGATGCCGCTCGTTAGCGATGCTAACTACGCCTGATTCCCAGACCACAGTAGGGAAGGTAACCCCGTCAAAATCAGCTGGAAAGTCAACAAAAGTTTTGCACGCGATCTCGGAACGAACCAATACGCGATGTCTATACTGCAATGCAAGTCACAGGATTTATGCTTGTGCGAAGTTCCGCAATCTAGATGCCACCGCCAAATCGAAATTCCTTAAAGAATCCAAAGCCTGTCTTAACTGTTTGAGTCCTGAACATTTCAAAGACCGCTGTAACAGTACCTCCGCATGCCGTATATGCCACCAACGGCATCACACACTGCTTCATGATATAGGAGTATCAACCGCTAGCACAACAACAGCTTATTTCATCGCTGAGGCTGACTGCAATGCAACGACTGCTCCATCTGCTATCCCCCTTACAACTTCGTCGACTAGTACCGCATCCACTATCGTTAAACCACCATGAACTTCCGCTTCCACATCTGTTTCGTCATGCCTGAGCTCTAAGGCTGACCCATTAGCCATAAGGCAACACGTCGTTTTGCTTTCAACCGCTGCCGTAAAGGTTCGCGATAGTTCCAATAGATGGCAGACAGCTCGTCTGTTATTTGATTCGGGTTCACATGCGACGTTCGTAACCGAAGCGTGTGTGCAGCGTTTAGGACTACCCCGAATATCGGCTTCCGTAGTGGTCACTGGGATCGGTTTATCCCAAGGAGGTCGCTGTAAGGGTGAGGCATCACTTTTACTCTCATCGAGTTTTTCGGATGACTGCTACTCAATAGATGCCTTGATTTTACAAAAAATTACAGGCGACTTGCCATCACAAAAGCTGGACATCCCTAAATGACCTCATATTCGGGGATTGATTCTGGCAGACCCGGACTTCATGAAACCCGGACGCATCGACATTTTGGTTGGAATGGATGTCATGGGCCGTCTCATCTGTACCGAACTTCGCAAAGGTCCACCCGGCACACCGATAGCGCGAAAACAGTATTCGGTTGGACTTTGTGCGGAAATGTTGATACTTCGCCGTCGTCAACCCAACAAGTACAAACGCACTGTGATTTGCAAATCGATCGAGCTCTGACTAGGATGTGGGAACGTGAAGAGTCTCCACGTAAACAGCATTTGGCGTTCGAAGAGCGCTTCTGTGAAGATCACTTCGCATCTACGCACTGCCGGTTGCCTGATGGTCGCTTTCTAGTGGATTTACCGCTGAAATTTGACGTGCCATTGGGTGACTCTCGCGACTTCGCAGTCTGCTGCATATGAACGCAGGATGACTCGTGACACCAAGTTGCAGGCACATTACAACGAGTTCATGCAAGAGCTTATAGAAATGGGACATATGGAAGCCGTAACGGGAACAACGAATAATGCTGTCTATTACATGCCGCATCATGCAGTGTTGAAGGAGTCCAGCATCACGACGAAGCTAAGAGTCGTTTTCAACGCTTCCGCCAAAACTTCGTCTGGAAATTCGCTAAACGACGGGCTGTTTGTTGGAACGCAACTGCAACAGGATCTGTATTCCATACTTTTACGCTTTCGAACTCATCGCTATGCTGTAACAGCGGATGTTGCTAAGATGTATCGTCAGGTATGCGTATCGTCGAAGCACGTGGATTTGCAACGCATCGTTTGGCGTTCTGATCCATCTTTGCCTATTCAAGACTACCGCATGCTACGAGTAACCTATGGTGTGGCGGCCGCGTCTCATTTAGCTGTAAAAGCCCTACAACAAACCGCTAAAGATTCGTCGAACAGCTGCGAAAGATCCGTTTCAGCGATTCTTAATGATTTTTATATGGACGATTTGCTCACTGGCGCATCCTGTAAAACTCATTTGCAATCATTACAACGGAACGTGTCGGAGATTTTGAAGGAAGGTGGTTTCGAACTGCAAAAGTGGGCAACGAATTGCAAAGAGCTGAACGAAAGTATCTCCGAGTCATCAGGAAGTATATCACACTACGTGGTGGATGGTAAGGACGTACATGCGCTTGGTTTAATGTGGGATACCGAGCAAGATCATTTCACCTTTGCAGTCAACCTGAAGGAGGAACCTACACGTTTAACTAAAAGATCGTTCTTGGCCGATGCCAGCACATTGTTCGACCCTTTGGGCTTACTCGCTCCGGTAACAATCAAATCGAAGATGTGGTTCCAAGCCGTTTGGCGCTCTGCAGTTAGATGGGACGACCTGATCCCAGACTCAATCTCCAGGGCGGGGCTCGATCACCGGTTTCAGCTGCAGAAACTGAGAGAATTGAGGGTGAATCGCTGGCTTGGATCTGGAACAACCGGTGCACTCACCGAGCTACATGTTTTTGTTGACGCTTCGGAACGCGCTTATGCTGCTGTTATCTACGCTCGCACCTTGCAATACGACGGCACGGTCACATTTTCTATCATTTCGTCGAAAACTAAGGTGGCCCCGCTCAAAACGACCACACTGCCGCGTCTAGAACTTTGTGCGGCGCATTTAGCTTCAAAGTTAGTTCGTAGCGTGTTGAACAGTTGGTGCGATCTCTGTTACCCGCTGTACGCTTGGGCGGATGCGACGATCACGTAGGCTTGGCTGCAAGCATACCCTAGCAGATGGATGACCTTCATAGCAAACCGAGTTGCCGACGTTCAAGAAATCTTGCCTCCCGAGTGTTGGAATCATGTGCGTACAGCATTGAATCCTGCTGATTGTGCTTCAAGGGGTATATCGCCTTCTGATTTGCTTGGACAATAGCTGTGGTGGAACGGTTCTGATTTTTTGAAGGGTACAAACCAGTTCTGGAAGGAAGGTTCCTTGAAGCCACACACAACCGATCTAGGCGTCCGCAACAAGGCCGGATGACCACTGGCCAGTCATTAGGAAATATTCGTCGTTTTCCAAGTTGCGTCGTGTCATCGCTTACATATTAAGGTTTATATCAAACTCTCGTGCTGCTGTCAAACGCCTCGATGAACAAAGAGCTGGGTCTTTAAGCGGTCTGGAGTTAATGGAAGCTGAACGCTGCTTAATAAAGTATTCCCAAACCCTTTACTTTGCTAACGAGATCTCCTGTTGCACCGCAAATCGGCCGATCCCGGTACGCAGTAGCTTGTTGCGCTTGCAGCCCTTTCTCGAGCCGAACGGTATCCTTCGGGTAGGTGGACGACTAAAATCCGCAGAGGTCACGAATGATGTCAGGCATCCAATAATTTTGCCTAAAAACTCCCCGCTATATCGATTAATAATTTCTGATATTCACCGTTTTACGTTACATGCTGGGCCGCGCATAATGCAGGTCGTATTGCAACGTCGCTACTGGATAATTGGCCTCCGCAGTTTAATCCGTAGCATTTATCATAAGTGTGTTAAGTGCACTTGCATCAATCGCAACGCCTCCAAACAGTCCATGGGTGACCTTCCAGCGTTTCGTACGACTTACTCTCGCTGCTTCACACGCACTGCGCTCGACTTCGCCGGCCCCTATTCGGATAAGTTTACCCATGGAAGAGGAGCGAAATCCATTAAGGGATATATTTGTTCTTTTATTTGTATGTGCACGGGTGCGATGCATCTGGAGTTCGTAGGAGATCTGTCGACCCCTGCATTCCTCAACGCGTTCAAGCGTTTTATTAATCGTAGAGGATACTGCAAGACGATGTTTTCCGATAATGGCACGAATTTCGTAGGAGCCGAGAAGGAGCTTCGTGTCATGTACGAAAAATGTATGGAAGACGATACGCTGCAGAATGATTCGCACACCGACCGCGCCTCACATGGGCGGATACTGGGAAACCGGTATAAAACGGATCAAGTACCATCTGAAACGCGTTTTAGGAGAAACCCTCTTGTCCTATGAGGAATTCAGCACGATATTAACGGAAGTGGAAGCTTGCGTAAACTCCCGTCCATTGTGCGAGGTTTCTACGAATGCACTCAACCTCGAAGCTCTAAAACCGGGGCACTTTATTATCCGCGAACCGCTTAAGTCTATCCCGGAGCCTGAGGGTCAAAGGTTCCGGGGAAATCTGCGGCAACGGTGGCAGTTGATATCATCCATAAGACAGCATTTCTGGCATCGTGGGAGAGACGATTATCTCGTGAGTTTACAACGCCGCACCAAGTGGTTTAGACCGACGCGTAACTTTGAAGATAGAGATGTTGTGGCTGTATTCGACGAAGCTACCCCTCCCACAAAGTGGACACTAGCGAGGGTAGTTCGTTGTCATCCGGGAGCTGACGGTCGCAAAAGGGTCGTCACGGTAAAGACGCCTAATGGCGAATACAAACGGCCGATTACGAAAATATGCCTTCTACCTACGAAAGGTGATTTATTTTGCGAGAACGAAGAATCATGAAGACACATTTTTTAACCATGTTAAAATTGCTCACAGTTTATATATTTTAAATATTGCTTTGTTAGTCGAATCTGAACATAATAGTCTAATTCTGTTAAACCTTTTTTTTATATAATGATTAAATTCTGTTAAGTTTATTTTTCTATTTTGTAAACATAAGAAATGTAAAATCAAATGTAATTTAAAGTTGAACGTATCATACGTAACTAGATAGTTCAAGGGCGGCGGTATGTTGAGTTCGAATTTTCAACCATGAGACATATGTATTTATTTATTACTACAAGGGTTAATGCACAATCATGCCGATCCTGCATTTATTGACATTTGCATTATCTCTATTCCTTTTGTTCACAATTCTTTCTTACATTCTGGCATACAGTCCACTTTTCTTATATATACCGCTCGCTATCGAATAATTGCTTTTGCTAATACTTGCCAATATTTTTGAGTACATTAATTTGAATTAATAAAGTTATTTGTTGTTAAGAATTAAAGTATTCTCGATTATTGATTTCGATTTAGAAACCACCGCATCAGAGCAGCAGAAGCATTTCTTGCCGTACTGACAACCCGCTACAGGATTTAGCCGCAAAAGGTAAATCTACAAGAGAAGGTAATAATCCGCACCACTATGTTTATTATTATGTTTAAATTTATGTTTATGTTTTTATTTTGTTTTTTGATTTTATCTCCAATTTTTTCTCCTTCTTTTTGTAGACAATATCTAGAAATTTTTTCTTCAAATAATTTCTTTTTTTTGTTTTTTGTCTTTAAGTTTAAGTTTTAACTTTATTTTTATTTTTGCTTCCTTAGCGGATCGTGTTTCGGTTAATGTTTAGGTCTGGTTTTTGTTTAAATTTTAGCTTTTGGTTTGGTGTTTTTCTCTTTATTATGTTTTGTTTCTTCCTTTTTTTCATTTCTAAATATAACTTCAATAAAAATGGGTTCTCAAAAAAATTTCAGATGTTTCTTCAAAGTTTTTTTTTTGTATTATGTTTATATTTCTAGGTTTATGTTTACGGGTATGTGTATGTTTATATTTGTATTTACGTTAATGTTTATGTTTATATTTATCTTAATTTTTATGTTTTTTCTTATATTCATGTTTTTATTTTGGTTTTTAATTTGGTCTTTAATTCCTCTCTCCTTTTTTTTTGTAAATTTTTGCTCAAAACAAATTCTAGAAATTTTTTCTTCAAATAACACAGGTTTACAGCCAAAATGCACCAGAGACGCCATTATGAAATTCCTATGTGAAATCACCCCCTTATTCTGAAAATCAAGGTTAGTTTTAATTCTATGGTAACGTTTTTGAGATATTTACGATGAACGGGTTTAAAAAAAAAAAAAAAAAATTGGATCCACTTAATCATATATATCTCAAGAACGAATTGAGCAATTCCAAAACGGCTTTTAAAAGCTAATAAAATATGCTATAAACTGCGCATACAACACTTTTTGCTAGGCCCTGCAGATTCAAAGATAACGAACAATCATTATGGATTTTTTCGATTTTTTTTGTAAAAATATAAAAAAATTTGTACTTTGCAAGGAAACTCGAAAACTTTTCATTTTTTTTTTCTCTCTCTAAGCTCTGTTTTATTACAAAAAAATAAGCTTTCACTCAACAAAATCGATGAGCCAATACAATAGTTATAAGCATTCAAATAAATATATCCATATAGTAAAACTTAAGTACCCTACAAATACTAGCATATATACATATGATTCTATCTTAACTCTATGATCTTATTTTATAATTGAAAAAGTTATGCGTCTTGTTTTGACGCTTATTTAGATTAGGATCGGTTTCCCTTATGAGAAACCAACAGTAGTCACTCATCATAGCGACATCCCAGAATCCTTGATACCGACTTTCAATCGTTTTCATTTGCTGGTGAAACCTTTCGCCATGCTCGTCACTTTCGTCGCCAAGATTTTGCGGGAAAAAATTTAAATGGGAGTATAGAAAGAGAATTTTTAAAGACATATTTACTCCTGAAAGAAAATAAAAAAGTATATTAGATAAATACATAAGTGACATATTAGTATGTCGGATCTGTCAATAAGTTTAGAGTATTGGGACATACTTTGATGAAGTGACGCGCACATAAAACACTTGTTGTAAGTTTACATACTAAAAATTAGTAGGCGAGAAAAACAATAATGAAAATATTGGAGTAGTAAAAAATATGAGGCAAAGTAAAATTCTTATTGGTTGAAAGTGCGTGCGCGTCAATTCCTCTTAGACTTTTGATAATGACTTCGCCTCCTGCGTCATCAGAAGTGGGCAATGAGCCAGAAGAGTTAAATAGTGAAAATAGTGTATGGAAAAAATTATACGAACAACAAAATAAAGGGTTTGTTTCGCTGTTAAAAACATTTGGTTCGACTTTTAGTCCAAATAGTGATGTGTAGCTACCGGAATTTGATCCAGATGGATTTAATGTAAGTGCACGAGCCTGGATAGCCACCGCAGATATGTGCATGGTAGAGAAGCCCTTAAAGGGTGCATCTTTAATGTTGGTTCTTAGTCGTGCTTTAAAAAGACAAGCTGCAAATTGGCTAACACACATTTCGTACCCCGATATGACTTGGAATGAGTTCAGAGATATTTTCGTTTCAAGATTCGACTTTTCGGAGACAAATGCTGCTTTCCTTATCAATTTAAGCAATAAAAAACCAAAAGAAGATGAGTGCCTTTCATCTTATGCAGCAACAATAATGACGTCATTCGACCAAATGGAAAAATTTGTCCACGGAAGAGATAGTCATTTCAACAGTGCTGGCACATGTGGCTCAGTTCGATCCTCATATTCATCGATTGGTTTTCACATCAAACGTGGGAACAAGAAAGCTTTTACAGCAAGAAATAAATTCGAATTCGTTTATCAAGAGGAAAATTTCAACAATGAGCAGTGGATGTGAACGAATTGATACCAAACGTCAGAAGCATTCCCCAGTTCCATTTGCTGACAAATGTTTCATCTGTGGTAAACCAGGACACAAAGCGGTGATGTGCAAATATAAATTGGATAAAGCCACACAATTAACACCCAAGAAGGAATTACCAAATAGAAGTTCTTTTCTTTTTCCAAACAAGGCATCAGTCAAATGTTATCGTTGTCAGGGTTTGGGGCATTCAAATGAGTTGTAAAGAATTAGTTTTTAGTAAAGTCGAAATTTCAGTAAATAGTTGTAAGAAGCACATAAAAACCTTCAGCATTAAAGATCTTAATACTGATATTCCATTGAAATTTCAATCGAAATTGGTGAATATTTTGAACAGGTTCAAAGAAAGTTTTACGGAAGGTACGCCTTGTACCTCTGCTGCTGTTACTCCTATGCAAATACGCCTTAAAGATCCGAATAAGACCGTTTGTAAATGGCCTTATAGACTAAGTTTTGAAGAACAGGGCATTGTTCGCGAAAAAATTAATGAACTATTATGGGTGGGAGTAATTCGGCCCAGCTGCTCTCCTTTTGCTAGCCCCATTTTACTGGTCAAAAAGAAAGATGGTTCAGATCGCATGTGCGTATATTATCGCCAATTAAATGATAATACTATTCCTGATATATTTCCTTTGCCTTTAATATCAGACCAAATTAATAGACTTCATGGAAGCTATTATTTTACTACTTTGGATATGGTTAGCGGTTATCATCAAATACCGGTGCATTCAGATTCTATAGAAAAAACGGCTTTCATAACACCAGAAGGTCACTTTGAGTACCTGGCCATGCCGTTTGGATTGCGAAACGCTCCAGCAATCTTTCAACGGGCTGTTATGAAAGTTCTTGGGGAGCTAGTTCATTCTTATGTGGTGGTTTACATTGATGACATTTTGGTATTAGGAACAGAAGATGTGTTGAGGAAAGTATAAAAAGGTTTGGCATTGTTTTACAAATACTCACTGACTCAGGATTTTCGCTTAATGTTAAGAAGTGTACATTTTTGAAGCGAAAGGTTGAATACCTTGGGTATGAAGTAAGGGATGGTCAAATTAGACCCAATCCAAAAAAAATAGAAGCTTTGGTAACTCTTCCTCCACCAAAAACGGTGACTCAACTACGTCAATTCATTGGTTTAGCTTCATATTTTCGGCAATTCGTTCCAAAATTTTCCCAAGTAATGTCGCCCTTATATGCCCTAACGAGTTTAAGTAAAGGAAATCTTATTTGGAGGACATCACATGAATATATTAGACAAAAAATTATAGCAGTGTTAACCGATTCTCCTGTTCTTATTATATTTGATTCAAATTTTCCTACTGAATTGCATACAGACTGTAATTCCCTGAAATCGGCACGTAGCAAGCTGGACTTGACACCTAGGGTACACAGATGGTGGGCATTTCTGCAGTCATTTAATTTTGATATTATACATAGGAATGGCGATCGTATGGCCCACGATGATTTTATTTTCAAGAAACCCCCAACGTACTTTAAACAAGCACGTAGATAAAGTTGAAAGAAAAGAAGTTAACATTGCGGATATTTCCGGAAACTAGCTAATTGCTGAACAGCATCGCGATGAGGAAATTCAGAAAATAATTTCTGATTTAAAAAATGGAAAACTTAGCGACAATTTATCCAAAACTTATGAGCTGCGGTCAGGTGTGCTACATCGCAGTATACAACGCAACTGCAGTACGAAGTGTTTGCCAATCCTTTCTCGCACCCTAAGATGGTCGGTTATAAATTGCGTTCATGATTCTTTAATTCATCTCGGATGGGAAAAGACTCTCGAAAAACTTTATGATATGTACTGGTTTGAGAACATGGCAAAGTATGTCAAAAAATTTATAGACAATTGTATTACATCTAAAGTTTCTAAATCTCATTCTGGTAAAGTTCAGGCAGAGCTACATTCCATTCCAAAGATCTCGACTCCGTGGCACACAGTGCATATTGATGCAACCGGTAAGCTTAGTGATAAGTGTGACCAAAAGGAATATGTTTTTGTGTTAATAGACGCATTCACAAAATTTGTAATTCTGCACCATACCTTACATATTGATTCAAAGAATAGTATTCAGGCAGTAAAATTCAGTTTATCACTTTTTGGTGTTCCTAAACGCATAATTGCTGATCAGGGTAGGTGTTTTTCTAGTTCTGAGTTTCGAGATTTTTGCAAATCTAATGGCATTGAATTGCATCTTATTGCTACTGGCAGCTCGCGGGCGAATGGTCAGGTAGAACGAATAATGAGTACTCTTAAGAATATGTTTACTCCTGTAGAGACAAGCAAGGGTCATTCGTGGCAAGATGCCCTTCCCGATGTACAGTTGGCTTTAAATTGTACGATTAGCAAAGCGGTAAATAGGTTCTCGGTAGGAGATTTTGTTTTGCTGCAAAATGAAGAACGCAACCAGACAAAGATTGATCCTAAATATAAAGAACCTTTTAAAATTATTGAAGTTTTGGATGGAGATAGGTACACTCCATCCGCTCCAAATTTATCCGTACTTATAAGTATGCACATGATCGTTTGCGTAAAATGCCTGATGGTACTATATTTATAGATGGCGAAGATGAAGAAACTGAAAGGAATGACATAGAAAAGTAAGAACACAATATCCGAAAATTGAACATATTCGAGTTATCTATTTAGTTTATTTTTAATGAAAAACAAGCAAGGAAGGTTAAGTTCGGGTGTAGCCGAACATTACATACTCAGTTGGCAGCTATGGTGACAACATAAGGGAAAATAACCATGTAGGAAAATGAACCGAGGGAAACCCTGGAATGTGTTTGTATGACATGGGTATCAAATCGAAGGTATTAAAGAGTATTTTATGAGGGAGTGGGCCATAGTTCTATAGGTGGACGCCGTTTCGAGATATCGCCATAAAGGTGGACCAGGGGTGACCCTAGAATTTGTTTGTACAATATGGGCATCAAACGAATGGTGTTAATGAGTATTTTAAAAGGGAGTGGGCCTTAGTTCTATAGGTGGATGCTGTTTCGAAATATCGCCATAAAGGTGGACCAGTGGTGACTCTAGAATGTGTTTGTACGATATGGGTATCAAATTAAAGGTGTTAATGAGTATTTTAAAAGGGAGTAATCCTTAGTTCCATAGGTGGACGCCGTTTCGAGATATCGCCACAAAGGTGGACCAGGGGTGACCCTAGAATTTGTTTGTACAATATGGGCATCAAACGAATGGTGTTAATGAGTATTTTAAAAGGGAGTGGGCCTTAGTTCTATAGGTGGATGCCGTTTCGAAATATCGCCATACAGGTGGACCAGGGGTGACTCTAGAATGTGTTTGTACGATATGGGTATCAAATTAAAGGTGTTAATGAGTATTTTAAAAGGGAGTGGGCCTTAGTTCTATAGGTGGATGCCGTTTCGAAATATCGCCATACAGGTGGACCAGGGGTGACTCTAGAATGTGTTTGTACGATATGGGTATCAAATTAAAGGTGTTAATGAGTATTTTAAAAGGGAGTAATCCTTAGTTCCATAGGTGGACGCCGTTTCGAGATATCGCCACAAAGGTGGACCAGGGGTGACCCTAGAATTTGTTTGTACAATATGGGTATCAAAAGAAAGGTGTTAATGAGTATTTTAAAAGTGAGTGGGCCTTAGTTCTATAAGTGGACGCCGTTTCGAGATATCGCCATAAAGGTGGACCAGGGGTGACCCTAGAATTTGTTTGTACAATATGGGTATCAAAAGAAAGGTGTTAATGAGTATTTTAAAAGGGAGTGGGTCTTAGTTCTATAGGTGGACGCCGTTTCGAAATATCGCCATAAAGGTGGACCAGGGGTGACCCTAGAATTTGTTTGTACAATATGGGTATCAAAAGAAAGGTGTTAATGAGTATTTTAAAAGGGCGTGGGTCTTAGTTCTATAGGTGGACGCCTTTTCGAGATATCGCCATAAAGGTGGACCAGGGGTGACTCTAGAATGAGTTTGTACGATATGGGTATCAAATTAAAGGTATTAATGAGAGTTTTAAAAGGGAGTGGTGTGAAGGCGTTTTCCAGATATCGACCAAAATGTGGACCAGGGTGACCCAGAACATCATCTGTTGGATACCGCCAATTTATTTATATATGTAATACCTGCCAAGATTTTAAGGGTTTTTTATTTCGCCCTGCAGAACTTTTTCATTTTCTTCTACTTAATATGGTAGGTGTCACAACCATTTTATAAAGTTTTTTCTAAAGTTATATTTCGCGTCAATAAAACAATCCAATTACCTTACCATGTTTCATCCCTTTTTTCGTATTTGGTATAGAATTATGGCATTTTTTTTCATTTTTCGTAATTTTCGATATCAAAAAAGTGGGCGTGGTCATGGTAGGATTTCGTTCATTTTTTATACCAAGATAAAGTGAGTTCAAGTAAGCACGTGAACTAAGTTCATTAAAGATATGTCGATTTTTGCTCAAGTTATCTTGTTAACGGCCATGCGGAAGGACAGACGGACGACTGTGTATAAAAACTGGGCGTGGCATCAACCGATTTCGCCCATTTTCACAGAAAACAGTTAACGTCATAAAATCTATGCCCCTACCAAATGTCAAAAGGATTGGTTAATTTTTGTTCGACTTATGGCGTTAAAAGTATCCTAGACAAATTAAATGAAAAAATGAAAATTTTACTTAAAAAAAAAATTTTTTTTTAAAGTGGGCGTGGTCCTTCTCCGATTTTGCTAGTTTTTATTAAGCGTATATATAGTAATAGGAGTAACGTTCCTGCCAAATTTCACCATGATATCTTCAACGACTGCCAAATTACAGCTTGCAAAACTTTTAAATTACCTTCTTTTAAAAATGGGCGGTGCCACGCCCATTGTCCAAAATTTTACTAATTTTCTATTCTGCGTCATAAGCTCAACTCATCTACCAAGTTTCGTCGCTTTAGCTGTCTTTTGTAATGAATTATCGCACTTTTTCGGTTTTTCGAAATATTCGATATCGAAAAAGTGGGCGAGGTTATAGTCCGATATCGTTCATTTTAAATAGCGACCTGAGATGAGTGCTCAGGAACCTACATACCAAATTTCATCAAGATACCTCAAAATTTACTCAAGTTATCGTGTTAACGGACGGACGGACGGGCGGACGGACATGGCTCAATCAAATTTTTTTTCGATCCTGATTATTTTGATATATGGAAGTCTATATCTATCTCGATTTCTTTATATATGTACAACCAACCGTTATCCAATCAAACTTAATATACTCTGTGAGCTCTGCTCAACTGAGTATAAAAAAATTAAGTTTAACCACTGGTGTAAGTGGTGGAGAATGAAATTGTGACCACTGGTGTAAGTGGTAAGATTGGAGATATAACCACTGGTGTAAGTGGAGGAAAATGATAACGTGGCTTAGCGGAGCGATATTTGTAATGAATTTAAATTTGTTTGTTTATGTTGAAAGAAAATTGTAGTCTTATTATAAAATGAATAAAAGAAAAACTGAAGGTAAGACTTTGAGTCAGTAATTGCCGAGTGAGAGACTCTTTGAAGTATATCACAAGGGGACGTGTGACTTGTCAGTATGGCCGTGTCAGATCTGTCAATAAGTTTAGAGTATTGGGACATACTTTGATGAAGTGACGCGCACATAAAACACTTGTTGTAAGTTTACATACTAAAAATTAGTAGGCGAGAAAAACAATAATGAAAATATTGGAGTAGTAAAAAATATGAGGCAGAGTAAAATTATTATTGGTTGAAAGTGCGTGCGCGTCAATTCCTCTTAGACTTTTGATAATGACTTCGCATCCTGCGTCAAGTATATAATTTTCTTAGGCTGGATTTGCCTTTCAATTCAGAACAAATTTTTTGTTTATATTTTTCTTGTTCTTGTTTGTTCGGAACTGGACGATGAATTTACATTCAGGGCTATATATTCTCATTTAAATTTAAAAATTTACATAAAAATTTTTTGTTTATCGAGCAGATAGGTTTTAAAGTTAACTGAGAAAGCGGTCTCAAATGTGTTTTTTTATTTACCCATTTCCGCATAGTTTTTGATTAAGTCGTTCACTATCATCTCGTAGTTAGGACTTTTGTGTTTGCCTAAAAAAGAAGTAACGACCTTTTCAACCCTTTTTTTTGAAATGGTTATTGGTCATTATTTTCCTTATTTGCGGTCACACAAAAATCCCTTCCTTTATTGTTGCTTCTGCAAAGATCGTCTTCAAATGATGAAAAGCTTCGCATTCTTTGTCCAAAGCCTTGAAAAAGTTTTGGATAAGGCCGAGCTTGATGTGGAGCGGAGGTAGAATTTTTTTTTCCTTCTTTATAAGTGAGGAGTATTTTATGTTATCCACCCCAACTTGAAACTCGATTCGTTCTGGCCAATCCTTTATGATATAGTGGTCTTGGCGAGCTCGGCTATCCCATTTGCATAGAAAGCAACAGTATTTTGTGTATCCACTTTATAGACCACATAGCATTCCAACGACTTTAAGATCGGGACATATTTTCCAATCATGTGCATGCGCGATCGGGATAGATGGCTTTTGGTTGCCAATATGCAATAATACGGCCTTTAAACTTAATTTATTGCCGTCTATGAACAATCGCCACTCTTTTAAATCATATGGTTCACCAAACTGTTTGAATAGACGCAATGTCTTTGCAGTAACAAGCACTGTCCTCCTTGGTATAGTACTTGGAAAATTGTTCGTGACGATTTCTATAATATGTTACCTTAACATCGGACGAAACAAATTTAAATTGCTGCATACGAGAGGCGTGTAGTTCGGCCTTTTCTTTGACAATTAAAAACCCTTATCCAATCATTGAGTTGTGCTTGTGGCAAAGAGTTTCTTTCGTTTTCCGTTTGAAATCCTGTACAACATGATGGCGCGTAATCAGATAATGCTGTTGACAATAAAACTGGAGCCGGCTAAAGTTAAATTTGATTCTGGCAATGTAGCTTCCGTTGAATTTAGTTCTGGTAATGACACTGTAGATATGCTCGCATAGGTTACTTTTATTGACTTTCCAACCCCAAGTACTTTTGTTGTACAAATATAGCAGTCCGTTGAATGGTAAGTTGGTTCCCTCCACTTCATTGGTGTAAAAAATTTCATATGTTGCCTTAATAGACAGTTTCAGAAATTTGTCAGCTATGCATTAAAAGGCAGCAAATTCCTAATTTTTACAACGCTCCTTTTTGTTCCGGTTTCCGAAAAAATCAATTCGACTCGACATGTGGTGCACACAGTGTTCGGTTTCCGTATTATAGTATATAACTTTCAAAGGATTTGAAAACACACGTCGCATCCTTTTAAGGATAAATTGACCGCAGATGAAACAGAACATATCTGGATCATTTGCAAACTCAAACTCTCGCGCCCTTTTAATCATGTTATATTTTTAAGTAAATGACGGGTTATAAACTGTAATTATCAACTGAACAGTATACGGCGAGCCTTGCAGATATTATGAAGGAACAAGGCGCATGTACTATTATTTATACATAGATCAAATAAAAATTCAAACCTACCTAGACAAAAAGGTTCCTTAGTTCTACAAAGAAAACACTACCTGCCTTAAAAATATGCTCTTGCCTGAAATGTACCTGGGTTTGAGAAAACGACACTAACAGTTTTTTGTATCTAATAACCCTTCGAAAATCTACCTGCTAACTAACTGATATACGAATACTAACACATATGTACCAGTAGGGTACTTAAGTATTAAATTGATATATTTACTTGAATGTTTATAACTTTTGTATTAGTTCATCGATTTTGTTGATTGAAAGCTTATTTTTTTTGTAATAAAACAGAGCTTAGAGAGAAAAAAAATCTGCAAAAAAATAAAAATTTTTCGAGATCCTTATTTGCAAAGTACAATTTTTTTATATTTTACAAAAAAAATTTAAAAATCGTAATAATTGTTCGTTATCTTTGAATCTGCAGGGCCTAGCAAAAAGTGCTGTATGCACAGTTTATAGAAAATTTTATTACCTTTTAAAAGCTTCAAACCGTTTTGGAATTGCTCAATTCGTTCTTGAGATACATATGATTAAGTGGACCCATTTTTTTGTTTTTTTTTTTTGGAAAAACCGTTATTCGTAAATATCTCAAAAACGTTACCATATAATTAAAAACAACCTTGATTTTCGGAATCAGGGGGTGATTTTACATGGGAATTTCATAATGCTGTCTCTGGTGCAGAAAAAAAATTGGAATTTGTGATCCGGCGTAACTTGTTTTTTGTGTTTTGTCTTTAACTTTAAGTTTTAGTTGTAACTTTATTTTTATTTTTGCTTCCTTATCGGATCGCGTTTCGGTAATGTTTAGGTTTGTATTTTGTTTAAGTTTTAGCTATTGTTTTGGTTTTTTTTCTCTTTATTTATGTTTTTGTTTCTTACTTTTTTTCATTTTTTTTAAATATAGCTCCAATAAAAAATGGTTTGTCAAAAGTTTCAAGACATTTTTTTAAACAAATTTTTTTTTGTATAGAATTTCAATAGAAAAAGTTTGTTTGTATGAGTTAATCGGGGATTGCCCGTATTGCTTTAAATGTATGAAAACATTTCAAGCAATTTTTAATTTTATAATTTATTTAATAATTTGGGAACAATTTAAACAACGTGACATCAGAACGGACAAGGCGACAGCTGTTTCGATTATACCTTGTAAATCTCTTCAAAGCCTTTTCTCCCGGGAGTGGGATTACATTTGAAAAAGTTTAAGTTAACTTATGTTTACATTAGATAATGTTTATCTTAAGGTTAACGTTTGTGCCTATGTTTATGTTTCTATGTTTAAGTTTACGTTTATGTGTATGTTTATATTTATGTTTACGTTAATGTTTATACTTATGTTTAAGTTTATATTTATCTTAATGTTTATGTTTATATTTATCTTAATGTTTATGTCTATGTCTATGTTCATGTTTATGTTTATGTTTATGTTGAGATTTCTATATTTTTATTTACGTTAATGTTTATGTTTGTGTTTACGTTTATGTTTATTTTACTGTTTATATTTATATTTATATTAGTGTTAATGTTTATGCTCATGTTTATATTTATGTTTATGTTTATTCTTTTGTTGATATTTATATTTATGTTGATATTTTTATTTTGGTTTTTAATTTTGTCTCTAATTTATTTCTCCTTTTTTGTTGTTTTTATACCCAGCGTGCTTTGCACACAGGGCATATAAACTTTGATTGGATAGCGGTTGGTTGTACAGGTATAAAGGAATCGAGATAGATATAGACTTCCATATATTAAAATCATCAGTATCAAAAAAAAATTTGTTTGAGCCATGTCCGTCCGTCCGTCCGTCCGTCTGTCCGTTAACACGATAACTTGAGTAAATATTGAGATATCTTAACCAAATTTGGTACACGGGCTTATCTTGACCCAAAATAGATTGGTATTGAAAATGAACGAAATCGGATGATAACCACGCCCAGTATTTAATATATAACATTTTGGATAACACAAGAAACCTGATTATTTAGTAAATAATAAACCTAGAAAGTTGAAATTTGACGTGTGGACTGATATTGAGACTCTTGATAAAAACTTGAAATTTTTTTTTTAAATGGGCGTGGCACCCAATTGTGATAAAATCAATTTTACAAATATTTATAATCGTAAATCAAAAATCGTTAAACCTATCGTAACAAAATTCGGCAGAGAGGTTGCCTTTACTATAAGGAATGCTTTGAAGAAAAATTGACGAAATCGGTTAAGGACCACGCCCGCTTTTATATAAAAGAGTTTTAAAATGGTCGTGGACGAATAAAATAAGCTATATCTTTGCAAAAAAGAGCTTTATATCAATGGTATTTCATTTCCCAAGTGGATTTATAACAATAAATAGGAAAAACCTCAAATTTTAAAAATTGGTCGTGGCTCCGCCCCTTTTATGACTAAGCAATTTTCTATGTTTCGGGAGCCATAACTCGAAGAAAAATTAACAAATCGTAATGAAATTGTGTACAAATATTTTCCTTATAGCAGAATATATTTCTTGTAAACATGGACGGGATCGGTTAAAGACCAGGGCAACTTAGATATAAAACAAGTTTAAAGGGTCGTAAACTAGAATAATAAGCTACAACTTATCAAAAAATTGTTTTGAATCAATGATACTTCACTTATCAAGTTTTATTGTAAGAGGAAATGGGGAGACATTTTTTTAAACGGGCGGTGCCACGTGTTATGTAGAAAAGTTATTTATCTGAAATTAAATGTACAATTGAAGCTCATGTTGAGTATATAATGTTCGGTTACACCCGACCCGGTTAGACACCTTTACTTGTTTTCTTTCTATTTAGCGCGTTATTTTATTTAAATTTTTTTTGTTTTGTTTTTTTTTTTTTCATATATAGCTCCAACAGCGAAATTTTCCCAAAAAAATATCTAAAAAAATTTTCTTTAAAAAGTGTACATTATTCTCAGTAAAAATAATTCTTATAAAAAATTGTATTTTTTTCGAAATATTCCCCAAATTATTTAACGCAATCACGCTATTCTTTCCTCTTCATACCACAGTGCACAACACGAAAATTTGATGGGGATTTCCCAGAACTTTTTGCATGTTCTTATGAGGAAACACACACGCATACAAACATACACTCGTACATACATATGTATTTAAGCCTGCGTGCTCAATATCCTCGCCGACGCACAACAACGAACTATACGTCACGAATTACGAATGTCGTGAATCGTGCGCAACGGTATGCCCCATTAGAGCTATGACTATGTGGTCGATGCCTGCGTTTGGGGATGACATTTAAAACAAACACACACATGCATACATATTAACATACATACATGTAAATGAATGTATTCGTAATAAGTATTGTGTACATTAAATGGGACAGCCGCTAGCAATCAGTTAGCCGGGTCGCCAAACATCGAATCAGTCTTCGTCGTACTTTTATAACCAATGGTCGTACTTTGGCGGATAAATCGCAAACTTTTTTCTACATTTACCATTTCATTGATTGTAGGTGCTTTGGTGTACCGTTATGTGAGTGTGAAAAGGTCAATATTTTCGGTAGTATTCTCTGGTTTGTCACTCAGTTGCGTATCCGTGACATAGTATGTAGATGCAAGTGTTTATAACTTTAGTAGTGATGAAGGTAAAGAATTGGGAATTTCGATCGCGTTGTTCCAACTTTTAAACGAGAATAGAGCAGCACATATATATTGTATGAGAATGTCAAAATGCACACATACATGTGCACATATGAGTGTATAGGGATTCAACTTCAAATGTAAGGTTGTTATACATAACGGTTAAAAATTTGAAATTAGCGTTGGAAACTGCGACTAAAATCAATATCGATTTCAAATATTAAAAATTCGTAAAAAATGTTAAATATTTTGAGTGAATAAAAGTGCGATAAAATGAGGATCGTTTGAGCTGCCACAAGAAATTAAAAAGGTAAATATTTACTAGTATAATGTGGCTTTTGGTTATCATTCATATACATATGTACAAATACTTATTAGCTAATATATATTTAAATTTATTATACTTCTAATGCTTCTATCAGAAATTCGAATTTAAAGGAAACACTTTTTGCTTAGAAACTCGCGGCGTGCGTTGCGTATGAGAGACATTTTCAGGCAGTAGCCAAAGCTGTATGCCAATAGCATTTATCAGAAAGTTTGTTTCAAACATGTTTGTATGCTTTTAAATAGTTTTTGTGTGTGTGCATACATTTGCATTGTCCCTTTGCAAATATGGTGTTTTATTTGGTAATACATTGCGTGATAGTCACTCAACATTGCGGCGGACAACACCCTTTTATCGCTTGTGATATGCCTGCGAGCTGAATTCGCATACAAATTTACCCAAGCCAAATGGCATATTTACATTCAAATACATACACTAGAGTGGGTCACCAAAAAAAAAAAACAAGGTGCATCCAAAATGTTTATTGATTTTATTAGTTTTGTTTACCTCTTACATATTAAGCTTTTTAGTCACACTGGAGTTAGTAATGAAGATGTGGTCAAAACATAAAACTTCTGAAAAGTTTTTATAGTTTTTTGTTTTTTTGAAAATTTTGCTTGTATTCATCCTCAAATTGTGGTACTGACCTTTCCACACACTAGTTTGCCTTTTTATACTCATTAGAGCAGAGCTCACAGAGTATATTAACTTTGATTGGATTACGGTTGGTTGTACAGGTATAAAAATCGAGATAGATATAGACTTCGATATATCAAAATCATCTGGATCGAAAAAAATTTGATTGAGCCATGTCCGTCCGTCCGTCCGTCCATTAACACGATAACTTGAGTAAATTTTGAGGTATCTTGACGAAATTTGGTATGTAGGTTCCTGGGCACTCATCTCAGATCGCTATTTAAAATGAACGATATCAGACTATAACCACGCCTACTTTTTCGATATCGAAAATTTCGAAAAATCGAAAAAGTGCGATAATTCATTACCAAAGACGGATAAAGCGATGAAATTTGGTAGGCGGGTTGACCTGATGACGCAGAACAAAAAAATTTGCAAAATTTTAGACAATGGGCGTGGCACCGCCCACTTTTAAAAGAAGGCAATTTAGAAGTTTTGCAAGCTGTAATTTGGCAGTCGTTCAAGATATCATGATGAAATTTGGCCGGAACGTTACTCCTATTACTATATGTATGCTTAAAAAAAATTACCAAAATCGGAGAACGACCACGCCCACTTTAAAAAAAATTTTTTTAAAGTGAAATTTTAACAAAAAATTTAATATCTTTACAGTATATAAGTAAATTATGTCAACATTCAACTCCAGTAATGATAAGGTGCAACAAAATACAAAAATAAAAGAAAATTTCAAAATGGGCGTGGCTCCGCCCTTTTTCATTTAATTTGTCTAGGATACTTTTAAAGCCATAAGTCGAACAAAAATTTACCAATCATTGTGAAATTTGGTAGGGGCTTAGATTCTAGGACGATAACTGTTTTCAGTGAAAAAGGGCGAAATCGGTTGAAGCTACGCCCAGTTTTTATACACAGTCGACCGTCTGTACTTCCGCTCGGCCGTTAACACGATAACTTGAGCAAAAATCGATATATCTTTACTAAACTCAGTTCACGTAATTATCTGAACTCACTTTGTATTGGTATAAAAAATGGCCGAAATCCGACTATGACCACGCCCACTCGATATCCAAAATTACGAGAAATAAAAAAAATGCCATAATTCTATACCAAATATAATAAAAGGGATGAAACATGGTAGTTGAATTGGTTTATTGACGCAAAATATAATTTTAGAAAAAAAGTTGTCAAATGGATGTGACACCTACCATATTAAGTAGAAGAAAATGAAAAAGTTCTGCAGGGCGAAATCAAAAGCCCTTGAAATCTTGGCAGGAGTACTGTTCGTGGTATTACATATATAAATAAATTAGCGGTACGCGACAGATGATGTTCTGGGTCACCCTGGTCCACATTTTGGTCGATATCTCGAAAACGCCTTCACATATACAACTAAGGGCCACTCACTTTTAAAACCCTCATTAATACCTTTAATTTGATACTCATATCGTACAAACACATTCTAGAGTCACCCCTGGTCCACGTTTATGGCGATATCTCGAGAAGGCGTCCACCTATAGAACTAAGGTCCACTCCCTTTTAAAATAATCGCTATCACATTTCGTTTGATACCCATATCCTGCAAACAAATTCTAGAGTCACCCCTGGTCCACCTTTATGGCGATATCTCGAAAATTCGTCCACCTATAGAACTAAGGCCCACTCCCTTTTAAAATACTCATTAACACCTTTCGTTTGATACCCATATTGTACAAACACATTCCAGGGTTACCCTAGGTTCATTTTCTTACATGGTGATTTTCCCTTATTTTGTCTCCATAGCTCTCAACTGAGTATGTAATGTTCGGTTACACCCGAACTTAGCCTTCCTTACTTGTTTTATTTTCATTTTGCTTGTGTCTTTTGTCATTTCCTTTAACTTTCCCTCTTCCTCCTCCTTCCCTTTTTCCATGCTACTGTTCTGTTCCCTTTCTTTTAAAGTTTTTTCATTTTTGTTTTCGTTTACTTCTCTCCCGTTCCTTCATCCATTTTTTTAGTACCTCTTTGGGAATAACTCAGTGAACTCATCCATACGCAAAGTTGGTTAAACATAAAAATTGTACTATCTTAGATCCACCTTAATATTTATGCGAACAATAAGCAAGCGAAGAGCCTAAAGCGGCTAGTGAAGCTTGTTAAGGCCCTTGTAGGGAGCATTAGTAGCAGTAGATTATCTTCCGCCTAAGTTCAATGGCATGCCTCCGCTTTAGCTACTCTCTTGTATGTTGGTACATCAAAGATCCTTGGGCTGAACATCATACATGAATTAACACCTAAAAAGTTAGACCGCTTCAAGTTATGAAGAAAACAACAATCAAATTTTAAAACTTCTTTTCTGTTCAACTTTTCGATTGATTTACCAATTTTTCATATCTTCAAGGGTTTCACTCTTACAAAAAGTTTAAAGCCATATGGAACAAAAAAAAAAGAGGCGTAGGTATATGAGCATAACAAAATCAATAAACGTCGACACTCTCATTCAGGGAAGGGCAAAAAAAAAAAACCAGAATAAAGCCAACACAAAATGCAAAAAAAAAAAACGTTAAAATATATCCAGAAGTTGTTGGTTAATTTCTTTTATTTTTGCAATTTGTTGCTGTTATTTGTAAGCTTTTTAGTTGCTTTCTCAGTCAAATATACATACATATTGAGTATTATTTTCCTACGACATTTTTGCTTCGTTATTACATGGTTGTTGGTTGCTCACTTGTGATACTAACTTGTAAAACATACATATTCATAATCATTAGGGTGGTCCTTGAAAAAAATAAAATGACCGCGATTTTTTAGGACCAAAGTGATCTGTGACTTAGACACAGTGATTTTTATACGGGACCGTAGCTGGAAAGTTATAGAAGAGTCCAAAATCATCCTTTTTAATAATCGCAGTCGTGAACATAATCTGAAATACCAGGTATTTGCTCCTGTGACGAAGGCTGTGATTGCTGTTATTGATAAGCGTCATAATAAAAGTGATGAAGATGTGATTTAAGACCTTCACCATACAGTTTCGCTTCATAGGTGGACGGCGTATTGGATGATTTCGAGGTATATCAAGGAAGCTTTCTTGATTCCAGGTCATCTCAAGAGGTAATGGTGACCATAGAACTGCTGTGGTGGACAGGTTTTCTTCACTATATTCAATATAAGACAGTTGAATCCGCCTTGTCAGACAGGTGATGTTGCGACTTATTTACGTAAATCAAATAGAAATCACTTAGTACAAGAATGATGAGAGATTGAGAAAGTGCTGCAAGCGATGACTTCGACTTGAAGAGAAAAGGTTGCAGGATTTATTGAGCTGCGTCAGGGAGTGGCGGGTGAGTCCGAACAGAGAGGAGTGGATAAGGATATGAAGAGGGGCTTAAGATATTTTCTTCCACAGTACCGGGTAGCAATATGAATCATCCAACGCTATGGAAATGTTGATACGACCGGGAAAGTTTTTCGCTTCTGCAACGCTTTTAACAAGCTGGAAGAACATAGACCCAAAGTCCTTACACAGGCTAGTCGCTTCAACAAGACATTTAGAACTAAAAATGAGGATATAGGGACCCCAACAGCGAGGAAACAACTACCTAGAAAAGTTCAATTCAAAACCGAAGCTTTGTAACTTCATAATCAAAATTTTGCGCAAACGAGGTGATGGCTTATACTGTCTATACTCATGTGGATCACAATTGAGATATCTTCCGAAGGCAAATATAATGGAGTAGTCCTGATCACCATACTGCTCTGGAGGTTTTCAGATAAGCAGACATCTGCAAAAATTTTTTTGGTAAAATATGGCGCCTGTCCACTAGAGGACTCTACACCTGGTTTACCAGCAAAGAGGTGGATATTGCTAAGGGTTGCTATTCATACTCCCGTCTTCTTTTAATATCACAAAATTTCATGGGACCATTGACGTAACTGAGAAGATCCTTTAATGTCAAGTTCATTGATGCCCAGCATTTGCTTACCTTCAATACTGAGCCTGACTCTTTCCACAACTGATTTTGTGTTAGGCTATGGGGTATGTATTATTATGGGGTATTAATTCTGACGAAAGCCACTTTTCTAACGAGGTGGATGATCCGAGCAGATTTAAGCTGAGCTTACCTTCCAATTTACGCGTGGTACTTTTTAATTTTAAGCAGATGAATTTTCGCTGAGAAGCTTTTCATGAGAGAAATACACTAGGAGTGTTTGCTGAGGCAGAAACAGAAAAATAAATTGAAGCAATTTCGATTTAAATTGAGTGGTGTTCATTCAACTCAATTTAGCTTACAAAATAGTAATTCGATAGGTGGTTGGCTCATCTCTGCAGCAACAACATACCTTTGTTCAGACTGTCAAAATGTGCGTGTTGGTATTAGGCGAATGGAATGGAATGAAAACATAAAACTTTGAAATTTTTGTGTGTTGTAAGAAAATGTGTTTAATGTTTTGGTTTCAATTTGAGTTTGCCATCTTCTTTCGACAATCCCTACTCCAGTGAAATGAAAAAAATTAAATCAGCTGATGAAATGAGCCAACCATATAGTTGAGCCATGCGTAACTGACGTTTAAGTCTACTCAATAAACACACTTTACAAGGTTGCATTTGCAGTTTGAAACAATTTATTACGCAATTTTTTTAAATTGGCAATTTATTATTACAATTTATTATTTGATAAATTGCGTAATAAAATGCCCAAATGGTATAAATTGCCAAATTGGTGTGTGTTTGTACATAGTATAAGGTAACTTAGATCGAAGTAAAGGTGTTTCAACAAAAAATTTCCTTTAACCCTTTCACCCCTGAGTTTTTTTTTCGAAACCAGGCGGTGTTTTAATCATTACGACAGCTAATCTTGTAATATGACTAAAATATAAGATGTTTGGCATACCTGAATCCTTACCGTTATCCTGGGATATATAATCCCAATAACATTTATAGGTGGGACGAATAAGTCCCAATAATACCAAAAGGGCCAAAAATGTGTACACATCTAAAGGTATAAACAAATATTGGGATATTATTATCCCACACAAATGCATTATTGGGATTATATGTCCCAATGCAGTTATAAATATAAAAAACTTACTTTTTTCATTATAATTTCTTTCCAATTTCGAAGGAATAATATTTATTCACACCTAAACTTTACAGCAAGCGGTATATTACGAATAAAAACGGTACCAGATAGACGCTTCACACTGAAATACAACGCGTTACTGATGAAATTTCGCGACATGTATGTGCCAAATATTGCGTAACGGGAAATTTGATGTCAATAATGACGGAATGCGGTTACTGATCATCAAAGAAGGCTTCAAGGTTTTATTGGGCATATTTCAATGCGTAATTGGATAAAAATTAAAAGTTATACACATATTTGAAGTTTGCTGGGACGTATTGTCCCAGTAGGGGCGAAAGGGTTAAGTATAAAAAAAATAACGCGCACTCTAATGTACACTTGCTTATTTATTTCGTTTTATTCCTTTATTTCGCATGTTTCATTTTACGCCCTCTTACATACAAACATACACTTTATGTGTGATGTTTATTGATTTATTTATTATTGTCGTTGTTATTGCTTTTGCCAAAAACAAAAAACAACATTTCCTCATAAAAGTTTCTAAACAAAAATTTTGCAAAATTACTACAAGCTGTGCTGATATCACTACATTCAATAAAGTGTTGATATCAAAGAGAAAATACAACAAACTATGTAACGCATACACACCACACGCAAATACACATTCATACATATGTATATACTTAGGTCCATCCACGTGTTATGAGTAAGTTGGCGTGAGGAAATTCCTTTCTTTAAAACCTTATATCTCACAAAAAAAACATATGTACGTATACATACATATGTACATATGTATCAGCATGTATGGGACATCTTGTTTGATCTGCGAATTTCTTGCTAATTTACCGTTAAATCTTTACCATCTGTACAGCGTCATCTAGAGATGGTGTTAGAAGCAGATATTGTTATTTATTGACTTTATCTTCAGCAGCTTTATCATGGCTTTTGGATATATGTATGCATGTGTATATGCTCTCTTTTTCTTATGTTCGCGCCTAATGCTCAAATGCACCCGAATTACCAACGTATAAATATTTGTATTGCATAAGCGAAACAAAGTTAACATTCAAATTGCTCTCTGAGTGGTGTTATATTCATGTTGTATGTGTGTATAACTTGGTTTTATTCTTCTTTTCTCTTTTCCTCATACATTTTAGCTCTTTTATGAAATTCTACTAATCAAACTTGTATAAATCGTTCTCATTTTGTTACTCTCCCTAGTAAAAAGGGTTGTTTTGGCTCCTTCTTTTATCATCATACCTCCTACCCTATATTTTTGGTTTTATTTGTTTTTGTAAAACATTTTTCAGCCAAAACTAAAATGATGGAACTAAGCTTATATAGTGAAACTACATATGCTAAGGCCTAATGCTCCAGCGAAGTGAGGGACTTAGAATATATAAGCGGTAAGACAAGGTTGGTTTAAGATCGTATAGTCTAAAAAATCGTCGTATATCTCCCAAAGCGTTTTAGCTGATAAACTTCACCTAGTTTGTTCTTCTATCATGTCGGCAATGACGGCAGGCATATATTATCAGTGTTCTGAATGTGCACACTATACAGGTATACTTTTCAACTCGCACCAATACCATCTGAAAGCGCAGGAAGTGACACATTTTTGAGATTTACTGTAAAATTGAAAACTATCTCTAGAGTCTTTTCAGTTTTATCACCTAACGTAACTTGACGGAATCACCGACCAAGTCTTCGGCGACCTTATTTATATTAAGGAACTCTTTTAGCCAATTATAATTGGCAATCCGCTTGTGTGCTACGCGTCTCCGATGTGTTCGCTGAACTTAAAAGAAACACGCTGAAAGAAGCTAGGTCTGTCGCAACACCGCGCTCAGAACTGCCACATGGAACGGATCAGTGAAACACTTCTGCTCTGAACATCATAGCATTTAACCGAGCCCGAAAAACCACTGGTACGATAAGGGATGTTGCGAAGAAAGAAGTACGCTGCCTACACGGTAATGTGTTTTTTGTGACACATCAAGGAAAGAGAGACAGCTACTTAGAACAAGAAACGTGTAAGTGCGCGGGTACACCGTATGTTTAAGTAATGAAGGGAATATTTATCCTCACTGGTGGATGGACCCCAAAGCCATAACATTTTACGAGGTAGGCGATGAAAAATCACAGACCCAAGACTTGGTAAACCTACATGTTGCATGTATGCTCCTATATTTTATTTGGAGCTCTTGTAAAGCTTACAAGAATTTGCCACGCCCCGTTGAGAAATGCCATCATACAGCTTAGAGCTATAAATGTTACCCAGGCAAGATTGAATAGTTATTGCTGTATTCGTGAGAAAGGGAAAATCGTAGGATTTGCAAATGATTAAAAATTATGCAGCCCCACGCTTTTGTTCACGCCTTTCCTGCTTTATGCAGCCCCTGTCTCCTTTTGGCTCACCAAAAGGGTTTGGAACGTTTATCGTCGGCTCAGCGAGTGCTGCACCTTCCTTTGTCAACTCATCAGCCATCTCGTTACCTTCTATCTCTTTAAGATCGAGAACCCAGTATAGATATATAGTACAGTCTGAACGAAGTCTCGCTAGTGCTTCTGAAAGCAGATAAAGGCGGAGAGCTTCATTCAGTTGGGAGAAACATATGGAGGGAAGCTTGATCTTGCTTTGTGCTCTCAAATTGCATAGGTTATCACGCAGCTGCTAAAACTGCCGGTATATTATGATATAGTGAAGATATCTACAGCGCTAAACAAAACACTAAGCAGTGAGAATTATTACCGAATTTCGTCAAATTATTTATTTTTTCTTTTATTTTTGAAAGTTTAAGAAACTAAGTTCAATAAATTGATAATTAAAAGTATGCAAATCAATTCCAAACATTTTTCGAAAAATTTGGAATATTCAAGAAAGCTCTATCAAAATTTCGAATGTTTCATTTGGAGTTCTCTGAATTTTTTTGAGTATGCAGTTTTGTGGCGCAATCGACTTTAGCCAAGCCAAGTACAAGTAATAGGTCTCTTGAAATTCGCACTGAATTTTGTGAGACCTTTTTTTAAGGAACATGTTTTTCCTTATACAAATTGTGACATATTTCTTTAAAAATTCCCGAAAATCAATGTAAGTTTTAGGAGACCTTTAACGTTTTAAGTTTGTTTGACTAAAATATGATGATGTTGTTGTTGTAGCGATAAGAACAATCCCCGAAGGCCTTGGAGAGTGTTATCGATATTGATGGTCTTTTTGTCAGATGCAGATCCGGTACGTTCCGATAACAAGCATCATTAAGGCATTAGCCAGACCATCTCGGGAACGATTTTGTTGGACCACATAAAACCTTCAAGGCCATCCTAGATCCATTAGGAACTTGGGATCGCTAGAGCCCCGGCTGTTAAAAAAAAAAACGGGATTTACCACGGGTACGTCAGGTTGACATTTGTATATTCCAGGCCTCCTAACCCGCTGAGGGGAGTTTAATGTGATAACTTTTTTTAATGTTATAAAACTTTCCGCTGCTATTTTTTAGTTCGCTGCTGCTGTAGCGAATAAATATTCGATTAGCTCCATATTAACACACTTTGTAAGTGGCTAAGTATGATATCGAATTGACAACTACTTTTGGATTTCTACTAGTTTACCATGTTGGCTAAGTCAGTTGGTTGTGTTCGTCGTTTAAGTGCTAAGTAAATCACTTAAAAATATTTCCGGTTAGGGGTGACATTATGTATGTATGTATGTAGCTGCAAGTGCTGTATAAATTTTTTACCGTATGATTGTGTTAGTATTCACTCTACTCAATATCCTGCGTTGCAGCAGCTGTAACCACAATTCAGTCACAAACACTATGCAAATTGAGTAGAATTTTTGCTTACCGCGGAATTTATGTGGAGCTAAGCAAAAATATCATGTTATGTGTGGGTGTGCATTAAAATCAAATATGATAATGAAAATTTTGTTGACTGAATTGTGGCATTGCCTGTGTGTATTAGAGTGGGATGTTTTAAATGAAGTAAAGCGATGTCAGTGAAGCTGTGCGTACAATAAAGTGGCCAATAGTTCATAAATGGATGTACATACTTATATACATATGTAAGGCCACAATGAATATTGAGGATCAATATAAAATATTGAAAAAAATAGAATAGAATTTTATTGGACTCATTCAATCTATGTAAATTCCTCGCGGAACGGCCAGGTCAACCTAACTACCCTGTTGTGCTATAAACTTATCCCATTTTGCATTAACTATTTGCTTTACTATCAATCCAAGTCCAATGAACTTTAAGTTCAACATTCTAAAGTTTTTGGCAAACACTAATCAGCCAATTAAAAAATTAAATCAAATCAAAAGCCTATTTTCACTGAACTAATTGAATTTGAACTTCCTACATACAAACATAAATGAGCAGATGACAGTTTAACTACCATAGAACTTGCTTTGATGTGGTTGCTAACTATGGTAATGGAGAAAGCACTAAGTGTGTGGTTTCGGCTAAAAGCTGAATAAAAAAAATTGGAATTGCATAAACATTTGTCAACTCTATTTGTCTCCCTTAATAATGTTAATTGCCCTTTTACTAAATTTGGTGAGAATGGGAGACTCGGAACGAAAAAAATGTCAACACATTTCTTTACATATGTATGTATGAAAGGGCTAAAACTTTTCAAGTGCGTTATCCAAAATTTTGTATAATCTCCGATTTCGATGTAACATTTTAGAATTGTCGTACTATTGGACCGCAACTCATACGCCAAAAAGCAAGACTTAATAACAGCGGCTTTATAATTTAATATTCAAAGTGTTAACAAACTACTTTGTTAGTACACAAACTAAAATAAAATTAAAAAACAAAAAATATATATAAAATGAGAATAAATTATATTAAATAAAATCAAACTAAATAAAATAAATTAGAATAAAACAAAGTAAAATTAAATAACTTTTAACAAAATAAAACAAAATAAATTAGCAATAAGTGAGACAGCTGTTATTAACACTACTTCTTTCTTGGATACTCATAAGTCTAATTTAAATTATACGTCTAATTTAACTGACTCTTTTTTTAATATTTTTTTATCAAAACGTTAGGGCTTGAACACTAAACTAACGGTTACTTTTCTCGAGAGTCATGATACTTATTATGACGTTCTTGTGTTTACTGAGACATGGTTGAAGCCAACTGTTTTTAACTCCGAAATATTATCCGAGTCGTTTGAGATTTTTAGAAAAGTTCGACTGGACAGAATTGGTGGTGGCGTGCTGATTGCCGTTCACACCAGTTTTTCTGCAGAGGAATTGCATTTTGCTGACTCTGTTGATATCGAGTATCTTTGCGTGCGTATGAAATTCTTCACAGCGTTTAAATATTTTATTTCCACCTATATACCACCCCAATCCGATATTTCCATTTATTTGAGACATTCCTCTTTAGTGAAATCAGTTGTTTCTATGGCTAGTTCCTCTGATTCTATCATATTGCTTGGAGATTGGGTTAATGGTCCCTACTTCTTCCCGGGATATATTCTTTCAGTTCTTAAATGAGCTGGAGGATGCAGGACTTTTCCAATTAAACAATGTTCGCACCAAATACGGGAAATTCTTGATTTGATGTTCACAGACGACGCCTCGAATTGCTCCGTTCATAGATGTGATCCATTTGTATTGCCTGAAGATGTTTATCATCCAGCTCTTGCTCTTTATTTGGAGTCGTATAGTCTTTCTAGTCAAAGTCAGAAGGTCGTGTGAGAGACTTCTCTACGGGTTCCATTCAAGAAAGCTAATAGGTCTGTGCTAATCAATGAATTGTCGAAAATAACCTGGCCCGATTATACCGGTGATATTGATGAACGTACATGTCACTTTAACAATGTACTCTACGCCTTATTTCATAAATGCATACCGCTAGCAAATATCTGTACGTTAATTAAGCAACTAAATTTTAGACTTATTTTATTTTGACTATGCGAATATAACTTTTAGTTAACTGTTTGCTTTTTGGTTTGCATAATTGTTTATTTGATTCGTTGACCGGTAAAAAAATAAATTATGTATATAATGCGCTGCATCTGAATTCTATGTATTTTGGTCTTATAATTATATAATTTTATTGTAATTTGTTATTTTTAATTTTTCTTGTACTTCAAATGGTTACCTATCTGTGAGGACTGCGTCCTGTAGGTAAATAAATAAATAAATAAAAAAACAGAAAATAAAAAAATAAAAATAAAATTATTTAAAATAAAATAAGATAAACTGAAATAAAGGAAATTAAAACTAAAATAACAAAAAAATAAATTAAACTAAAATATTATAAAATAAAGAAGATCAAATAAAATAAATTTAGACAAATTAAAATAATATAAAATAAAATAAAAGTAAAAATAAAATAAATTAAAATAAAATAAGAAATACTGAAATAAAATATATAAATATAAAATAAAATTAAATTAAATTAAGTATATTAGAACAAATTTATATAAAATAACATAAGATAAAATAAAATAAAATGAAAAAAGAAACAAATTAAAATAATTTATTATAAAATAATGTAAATTAAATTTAAATAGAATACAAGAAAACAAAAAAAAAAAAAAGGAATTAAAATAAAGTAAACTAAAATAAAACAAAAATAAAATAAATTGAAATAAAATAAAATAAAACAAGTTTAATTAAATAAAATATTATAAAATAAAGTTAAATAAAGAACCAAAAAAAATAAATTAAAATAAAATAACATAAAAAAATAATATGAAATAAAATAAAATATAATATAATAAGAAACATTCCAGGTAGAAAGATTCTGGAAGTCAATCTGGGCTGAAAGTGTGAGGCATAATGAAAATGCTCCATGGATTGGGAAAGAATACCAAAAGGCGAACAAATTTGAAGTTATGGAAAACGTAACCGTAAGTGAGAGGAATATAAGTGAAGCAATCAAAAACACCCATAACTGGAAGGCCACAGGCCCCGATAACATTCATAACTTCTGGATTAAGAAGTTCACATTACGCATATATATATATAGCGCAATTCTATACATTGTTTTTACAAAATAATACTTTGATACCTGGTTTTCTAACAAAAGGTCAAACATATCTGTTGCCAAAAGATAAGGATGATACTAAGGACCCTGCGAAATATCGACCAATAACATGCTTGTGTACGCTTTACAAATTGTTAACAGCATGCATTGCTAATAAGATCTACCACCATCTAAAGACGCAAAATATACTTGCTATTGAACATAAACGTTGTGCAAAAAATTCCCAAGGATGCAAAGAGCAGCTTCTTTTAGACTCCATTGTAATGGAACAAGCATACCACAAACAAAGAAATATATATACGGCATACATCGACTACAAGAAAGCCTATGACAGTGTACCCCACTCATGGTTAACTGAGGTGCTAAAAGTGTATAAACTAGCCCCAAACATAATAACTATTCTTGAACATCTTTCGAATACATGGGAGATAACACTTAATCTAAAAACAAAAAATGGACTCCAAAGTATTTCCACGATACCCATTAGAAGAGGCATACTACAAGGAGACAGCTTAAGTCCTCTTTGGTTCTGCCTCGCGCTTAATCCACTATCTACCTTGATTAATGATACCAAAAATGGATTTAACATAAAAGGAAGAGAAGGTGCATCGTATAAGGTATCACACCTCCTCTATATGGACGATATTAAGTTATACGCAGGGTCCGAGCGGCACATGAATGAGCTCCTTCAAATAACCGAAGATTTCTCATGAGATATTTGTATGACATTTGGGCTAGATAAATGTAAAAGACTGATTGTTCAGCACGGAAATGTAGTAATGCATAATTTTCCCTTAGCGAATAATGAAAAGATAGATGCATTAGAAGCAGATGAGTCCTATAAATACCTAGGTTATATGTAGGCCAGAAGAATACATCATAATGTCATGATACAGAACATCACTGACTGCTTCCTAGATAGAGCAAGATCACTCCTTAAATCCGGTATTAATGGCAGGAATTTATTTAAGGCAATAAACACGTTTGCGATACCAGTGCTAACGTATAGTTTCGGAGTATTAAAATGGTCTGACACGCATTTGGAAGGTGTTAAAAGAGCGACTCGAACACTGCTCACAAAATACGGAGCACATCACCCGAAATCTGCAGTGGAGAGAATAAACTTATCTAGAAGTCTAGGAGGGCGTGGCCTGATAGATATCCAACATCTTTGTAAAAAACAGATCGAAAACCTACGCCAGTATTTCTTAGCCAGCATTTTCACAGCACTACACCAAGCTGCATGCGGAGCGGATAAAAACTATAAGCCTTTAAACCTGTTTAATCTCGACATACAGAATGAAGAAAGCGATTCTATTCATTCAGCACGACTCATTGATGAATGGAAAATGAAAACACTCCATGGCAGACACCCCCATTCATTAAGTCAACCAGGGATCGATCCCGTTGCTTCAAACCTATGGCTGAAAAATTCAGGAATCTTTAAACTGAGGGCCTCACGATAGCAATACAGGACCAAGTCATCGCCACAAAAAATTACTTAAAGTACATTGTACGCGCTGAAATAGACAGTGACAAATGCACGAAGTGCCAACATACAGCATACAGCACATAACAGGAGCTTGCTTTATGCTCGCAGCAACAGACTATTTAGCACGACATAACAACGTAGCGAAAATCGTTCACCAGCGCTTGGCAATTCGTACGAATCTGCTTACAGAAGAGGTCCCGTATTATAAATATACTCCCTCGGCAGTGCTAGAAAGTAGCGAATATAAGCTGTACTGGGACCGCACTATACTTACACATAGAAGTATACCCCATAACAGGCCGGATATAGTCCTATTAGAAAAGAAAGAAAAGAGCGCGTATTTAATTGATATTGGGGTTCCCAATACGCACAACTTGAAAGACGTGCACACAGAAAAGAAAAGAAAGTACACAGGACTTTCTCAGGAAATGAAGCTGTTATGGCACCTTGATAAAGTAAGCATAGAGCCAATAATCATTTCATCAACAGGCGTGGTACCCAAAACCCTTATGACGACCCTGGAGAAACTAAAATTAGAAAATAAGCTTCTACCTATTCAAAAGGCAGCAATTCTATCAACAACATCCATTGTTCGTTCGTTTTTAGACATTGACATGTAATTTACAGATTATTATGAATTTACCTATGTATATTTAGTATAAATAGCTTTATATGTCTTGTTGTATACAACCGATGTATAATGTATAGCCCAAGGTGGAGCTCAAGGAAGAGATAAATGTAATAAAATAAAATAAAATAAAAATAATAAACTAATTAAAATAAAATATTATAAAATAAAATTAACTAAAATAAACTAAATTTAAATAAAGTACAATAAAACAAAAAAAAATTAAATAAAATAAATTAAAACAAAATAAAATAATATAAAATAAAACAAAATTAAATGGAACAAATCAATATAAAATAAAATAAAACACATTTAAATAAAATAAAACAAGTAAAATATAATAAAATAAAATCAAATAAATTACAATCAAATAAAATAAAACCAGCTTAAATAAAATTTAAAATAAATGAAATAAAAATTAAATTAATTAATTTAAATTAAATGAAAAAAAAATAATAAAAAAGTAAAAAAAATAAAGCAACATGAAATTAAATAAAAGTAAATTAAATTAAATAAACTAAAATAAAATAAAACCAAATAAAGTAAAATAAAAAAAAAAATGTAGGCCAGAGTAAGATTGTAAATTCTGCTATAAAACATATCTACTTTTTGCAGATGGTCTATCTCGACTGCCTTTTCTAATACATGTTTTGTACGTATAGATATGTGCATCCTTAATAGCCATTTCTTAATCTTTCCAAGCCATTAACAAACCATTACTTTTTTTTTATTTCTTTATAGAAAAATTGCGGTAACTTCGTGTATGGTGAACAAAAAAACCATACAAAATGGACACAAAGCCAACCATTGCTAATCAAAACTTTCAATGTGTAGACTGAAACAAAACAAACAAAAGATTTCTAAATATTCGACTCGATTAAATCAAAGTCAATGGATCTAAAAGGCGTCACTAAACGAAATCAGCGAGAAAAAAGTTCAACCAAAGTGTATGAGTGAGTGAAAATTTGCTTTGATAAAAAGAGTATGAACACAATGGTCAACGTCACTATGAAGAGCAAAAAGAACTCCTAGCGGAAGGGAAACCACATTTGTTCTTCTGTACAACAAAACAGAGAAAAAAGGAAACCTATGAAGAAAATTGAAATATACAGAGGTGTGAAATACGTGAAGTGAAGAAGTTAAGCTTAGAAATTGGATGTGTGGGGTGTACAAGCATGTAATACACCGAAGCCAATGAATTGAGTAAAGGAAAAAAAAATTGCACAACCTTCTGTATCCAGAAAATTAGTAGAGTACTCACACAAAAGGGGTGTCCGTGCATACCGCAAGAGATTTACTTTGGACTGACTTAGTCGAATGTGTTAGTGTATGTCCTTTCAGCATTCGAACGCTGCAATATCCTGCAGTCAAAACCACAAGTTATAAACTATGTACGTCTCATCTGCCATGAATCTTAAATATATTTCAATAGTTAGGCAATTGACTTCTTCCTTATAAGCACATATTCATATACTAGATACGAAAGTGACCTGCTGTAATAAATATACCCGTATCATATTAGTTCAAATGGACCTAAATAAATAACCCTGCAGAAAAAATGGGAGACTTTCACACAAAGCGACAGTTTCGCACCACTATCGGAAGCACAACGGGACAGCTGGTAGTCACACTTGTACCAGTAGTGCTGAAGTCTGAGCTAAAGTATTTAAGTTGGAAGTACTGCTAGAATTAGCACTAGTACTAGTACTTAATCCTTAAGTAGATCAGCCCATATCCCGTCGCTTTTTTATACTCAGCTGAGCAGAGCTCATAGAGTATATTAATTTTGTTCGTATAACTGTGCCGTTACGGGACATGTAAACTGTTCCGAACGTCCGGTCGTCTGTCCGTAAACGCGATAACTTGAGTAAATTTGGAGGTGTCGTAATGAAATTTGGTATGTAAGTTCCTGGGCACTCATCTCAGATCGCTATTTAAAATGAACGAAATCGCGCTATAACCACGACCACTCTTTCGATATCGAAAATTTCGAAAAACCGAAAAAGTGCGATAATTCATTACCACAGACGGATAAAGCGATGAAACTTGATAGGTGGGTTGACCTTATGACGCAGAATAGAAAATTTGTAAAGTTTTGGACAATGGGGTGGCACCGCCCACTTTTAAAAGAAGGTAATTTAAAAGTTTTGCAAGCTGTAATTTGGTAGTCGTTGAAGATATCATGATGAAATTTGGCAGAAACGTTACTCCTATTACTATATGTGTTCTAAATAAAAATCAGCAAAATCGGATAACGAACACGCCCACTTAAAAAAAAATTTTAAAGTAAAATTTTAACAAAAAATTTTATATTTTTACAGTATACAAGTAAATTATATCAACATTCAACTCCCACATTTGTCTCCAAAGCACTCAGCTAGGATATGTTCGATTACACCTGAACTTAGCCTTCCTTACTTGTTTTTCTTTGAGCTGAGATCATGCAATTTTCACTTCACATTACTCGGCAGGTGGAGCTGGTGGATTGTAGACTCTATCGGGGAAGTGTTTCATATTCAACTTAAGACTGTATCGAGGGGAATACTGATCTGAACGTCTGGTGCCAGGTCAACCATATTATTTCTGCCCTAGTTCTAATATCGTTATATACAAAAACAAGGTTTTATTAAGATGGGTTCCCGGGCATCAGGGACATGAAGGTAACAAACATACAGACTACCTTGCCAAGCAGGGTGCTTAACAAGCATTCTATGATCCAGAGTTCAGACGACACTGGATTGAATGCCCAGGTCAAAAGCAGGCCAAATATTATGATACTATAATTAAATGAGCGACGTTTACAAGAACCGAGCACTTTTTAACAATCGGTTACGTTATCAGAATCGGGAACTCTTTTAGGACCGGATACTTTTTTGAATCGGAGACTTTATTAGACTCGGAACTTTTTTTAATCGTTTAATTCATTGGAATTGGGCACCTTTTTAGAACCAGGTACTTTTAAGAACTGGGCACTTTTGCAGAACAGGGTAGTTTTTGGAATCGGGTACTTTTTCGAACTAGGTACTTTTTTAGAGCAGGGTATTTTTAAGAACCGGGTACTTTGGCTGAACTGGGTACTTTGGATGAAATACTTTTCTTAAACCGGACACATTTTTGAAACTTGGTACTTTTTAGAACCTGGTACATTTTCAGAACTGTATACTTTTTAAAACCGGATAATTTTTTAGAACCGCATAATTTTTTTTGAACCGGGTACTTTTTTCGGCCAACCAAATTTTTAATAAAAAAATTTTAAAAACAATTAATCAAATAACGAAAATTTTTCTCCGAGTTTAAAAAAAATCATAATAAGAGCCAAAATATTCAAAAACTCATATCTCCCGGTTATTTATTTTTTAATTACATTATCGTTTCATTCGTCCTATATATGGAACGTGGAACAAATCGTGGAAACCTTTTCCGATGAGTACCAAAAGAGGTATAAATTTATCCGAAATTGGTCATACAAAGTCCATCGGAAGGAGGAGTGGACATGGAATGCCCCAGATACAATTTCAAAATTTTATTATATAGGTCAAAGGATCTGATTTCAAACAAAAATGGCGAACATCTTCCATGTAAATCAATTAAGAAGTATAAATTATGTTGAAAAGATTCAAAAGAAAAATTACAATAACAGCAAAGACTAAAAACAAAAGAATTAAAAAACGTAGATTTTAACAAAATATGCATGTCTATTTAAATCAACAAAATTCGTTAAGCTTTGATCAGAATCGATGAGCAACTCCTTCCACGAAACCATGACTTACGAAGCTGTAAGTATATAAAAGGATATTACAGCAACATAGTGCGATCATGTATTATGGACATAATGAAAACATCCATAGCCCAATGCGTATTTGATAAGCGTTAATAAACAAGAGCAGTTACAATAACAACAAAAACAACTAAAATCACTTAAGGCCACTTCCGCATTTAGCTGAGAAAAGGCAAAATATAAAACCATAAACGATGCACTTCCCAAACGAGCTTCAACAACAGCAACAACAGCAACAGGAACAACAACAGCGCATTAAAGATTACCCTCCATCACCACAAACACCCAACATGAGTCAACCAACCAGCGCATTTTCACCGCACCAACGTTCTTCATATTCTCCTGGCTATGGCGCATTTGGTGGCGCTACTGCACATTTTAGCGGTATTCCAGGATATCCAGTGCACCAGCAACATTACTCTGTTGAACAGCAACAACAACTACAACAACAATTACAACGACATCATATGCAGTTACAGCAACAACATCACCTTCAACAACCACAACAACATGGACATTCGCATTATGAGAACACATTTGATGGTCGATTAATTGGCGCTAGCAGCAACCCAGCTAGAAATCCATACGCAAGTTTCTATAGCAATCGCTCACCACGTTACTTGCCATATCCGCAGAGCTTACCAGCACATCATATGCGTGGCATGTATACACCAGCTGGGCAACAGCTAATACCATCGAGCGTATTGCATTATCCACCACGTGGGCCGCCATATCAACAAAATTCAGCAACATTACAACAACAGCGCTTGATACAAGAAGAACAACTCGCACAACAACAACTGCAAGCGCAAACGCGACAGCAACAGGAGTCGCAGTCGGAGCCACATACGGAACCGCGTCCCGAGTCGCGTTTTGAGCTACAACCCAACCACAAAAACCCTTGTGGTGGAAATGAGCCACAAATTCGACATTGTAATGACATTACAAATAGTGCACAAGCAACACGGCCAACATCGAGCTTAAGTGGTAGTTCACCAGCGGTAACACCAAACCCTCCACCATCTCCTGCTCCGACAGTGTGCACATTGAATGCACAAAATGTTACGCGCCCGCCATCAGCTGATTGTAGTGAAAGCGCTTATTTGCAAATGCAAAGACAATTTCAATTGCAACAAGAGCAACAACACCACCAACAAAAGCTACAACACCAATTCCAGCAACAACAGCTTTACCATCAACTACAACAACAACAATATCAACAAACATCACTCGCTTCCTCATTAGCCCCAATCAACCAAGCCAGCATACCTACTACCAATTCACAGGAACCCGAACAAGGCACCGACACACCACCTCTGCGGTCCCCCATTGTGCAAGCACAACCTGCAAAGAGCTTATCTTCCAAGTTGCCAACTAAAATCGAAAACGCACAAGTGAATTTACACGAATGCCACGCGTCAGAGCAGCCAACAAATGCACCCCCGCATACGCATTCTGCTGCCAGCAGTGCGATGGCTTCGAGTGCCACAAATGTGCCCAACACAAGCAACATTTATTCACCACAGCTGACACCGAGTACCGATTGTTTGACCACATCACCACCATTAATAAGCGCCACCGGCACAGACAGCGGCATCAGCGTGAGTAGTTGTAGCACACGCGGCCGCAGTGACAGCACACAAAGTACACCAGTCTATAATGGCGAATATCCAATGTCGGTGGGCTCATCATCGGGTGTATCCTATCATTGTGCGGATATAAAAGATTTTGAGGAATTTGGAAAAGATAAAGAGGGACCGCCTACGTTAGCCAATACGCTGAGTGTAAATAAAGGCTTGCAATTGAAACAAGAATTTGTGGAGGATGAAGTCAACGCCGAAAGATTAAGAGAGAGTGCGGCCAATGGGCCTAGTATGTCCGGCGTTAAAGTGGAGAACGAGGAAAAGAGTAGTGTGACGGATGGTGTGGTGATAGAGACAACGAAACAATTAGGTGAGTAACTTTAATTTATAGTAAAGTAAGGCTAGGTTAGGCTCGATTGGGTGGCATGTGCTGCAGGTATAGATGAGCAGCTCACTTAATGACTTTTACGGACGTTGCGATGCCACATTATCTAACTCCGACTCTGATTTCCAGTAATTGAACTATAAACTGCGTAGGAGGGATGAGATAAGATAAAGGCCATTACGTCAATTGATCTTATGACCACTTCAAAAGGGCACAAGATCAATTTATGTTATAATCCCATGAAATGGTCACAACGTCCAATCTGAAATGATTATAATGTCAACGATATTGACATTATCGCAATTTTGTTTTTCTGATATGGTCATAATATGGTCACCCACTGATATAGCTTCAACAAATATTGATCTTGTATATTCTCTCCGTGGATTCGCATACATCCAATACGAGATATTTATACCTTTTCATTGCAAAAACTAGGCCACCCCGCCATTTTCGATGCATGTAACTTATATAGTTGGGCTTGACCAAAATATTGAGTCATACCGCAAGAACTCACATCGAGCAGTAAGCTGGCAACACATCAGTTACTGTTAAAAGATGTGCCTTGTTGAACCCTAGTACCTTCTTTGAATGCATGATATTAGTAACCCACCGAATAGATCATCGAAAACTGAAAAGAAATATTGTCAGTGTAGCGCTTGCTTAGTTATCTAAAGGCATACGGGCTAGAGAGTTGATTACTTGCGGTCGCGTTGAGAATAATCTCCGGTATGGAAGAGCTTAATGATTTATGCTCCGCCTGACTATCCGATGGATGCTAAGGAGTTTACCTGACAGCTAACGCGTTTTAAGCCGAGCTTTTAACAAAATTCTCCCCCTAGACGGATAAATGGTGCACTTGTGTTCAATGGGCGTGGCCTTTGCACAAAGTGCTTTTGGCCGTCTTACCCAGAAACTTTGGGAAAATAGTCAGTAGCGTTATGCCATCAACGTAGATGTCTACATGTTTTGTCTTCTGAAGGGTTCACGTCGCGAAAAATCTGACCGTCGATTTAATAAGTCGGAAACCCGGGCCCGTTTTCATAATTATGAAATGGTCTGCGTAGAAGTTGAACAGAAGTGGGGATAGGAAACCAACCTGTTACAGGGTCAATCCTTCTTGTATTTTATTACTTCCGTAGGTTTTGGGAAATGTTTCGATATTGATGGTCCTGTGCCGGATATAGACCCGATACGTTACGATAATACCATTAATGTACTAGCCCGAGTATCTCGGGAACGATTTAATATGACCACCTGGAATCTTCTAGATCATCTCGCCCCACTCCTAAATTATATAAGAGCTTGGGCTCAACAGAGCCTCGCCTGTTAAATATGTGTATGATACATTCATGTCTGTAACAGGATCCTTTGCGGTAGGTGAGGTTGACAATAGAGTTTATTGCGCTTAACTTGAATCCCACTGGATAACTTCTCTCTGAGGCCGTTATGGTAATGGGCGTAATGTTGTTTTTATATTTGATATAATTTCATTGTGTTACGGTGGGTTTCACGAGGCCTTCACGGTCGGCCAGAGCTTACGAGCAACAGCGGAGAGGTTGCAGTTTCTGATATGTTTCTCACATTTGGCTCTTTATTTAAGGTGCTCTAATCTAAGAATTTAGCACCTTTATTTGGATCTCTTGTGGGTTTAGTCGCACAAATCACGTTTCCTCGCTAAGGCTGCAAGTTCAGCTGGGAAGGTTGGCACAACCGATGATCATGCGAAACTGAAATATGTTCTTTAAGCCGTGCCAAGTTGCTATTTTAAATTGAAAGCTTCCCATCATCTATACGATTTACAAAGTCATGCCTCCCACCATGATCTTGCATATGCGAAAGCCAGAGGTCATCGTGTGCATTAAAGCCGACGTAAATTATACGACTTCCCACCATGAGTATACGTCTATCAAAGAAGTTGGAGCTTATTTTGGTGATGTAAAAACAGCAGCTAACTTATAATTCGTGTTTTCTTTACGCTTATTTAACGTGTCGAATCGAAAACATAACCTACACTACAATAGCCACGAATGTCATGACATAACCGGCAACAACAGCTTCCGTTCAGTGAAAGTGAAATTACATATTTATAATTCGTTCCTACATTTTATGCAAATTTATTCATCCGCAAATTTGTTTCAATGTTGTTGCGATTCATATATATCTAGATATACATACAAGCATAGTTCAATTGCATGTTAACCCAGTCAACAAAAGGAAAAAAGTCACAAAAGTTTTCACGCACCTTAACTACAAGTTACGAAAAATGAAAAAATATTATTTCGGTTACATAGTTGTTCAGTCATGTTTGATATGGGTTTGAGAAGATGAAATTTTTTCCCTGTTTGGACAAGTAAGAATATAACAATTGAATCCATTTGAATCGATAGTAGCTTACATTAGAAGATCAAACTAATTGCCAAATTATCAAATAACTAACGGATGGTCATATACGGGCCCGTTTTCATTATTATGAAGTGGTCTGCGTAGAAGTTGAACAGAAGTGGGGATAGGAAACCAACCTGTTACAGGGTTAATCCTTCTTGTTTTGTATTACTTCCGTAGGTTTTGGGAAATGTTTCGATGTTGATGGTCCTTTGCCGGATATAGACCCGATACGTTACGATAACACCATTAATGTACTAGCCCGAGTATCTCGGGAACGATTTAATATGACCACTTTGACCCTTCTAGATCATCCCGCCCCACCCCTAAATTATATAAGAGCTTGGGCTCATCAGAGCCTCGCCTGTTAAATATGTGTATGACATATTGATGACTAACGGATGGTCATATATGGCTTACTTTTTTGCTATTTTTATACTAGTCGTTTTTATATATGTATTAATATTGATAATTTACAACACAGTTTGATTTGATTACAGTCATAATACCTTGTAATCTTAGCGTAACTACCTTGCAGCAGCGAATCACACTAGTTTCCAAATAGCGCAGAACTATTTCTGTTGCCTCGCAGTGCTTTCAACTGACCCACATGGTCATGTCCTAAGAAATGACAGTTACTATTATTTGCAGACCTTTAGAAGACATTACTTCCATTCCATTAACGCGTGAACCAGATACGGATAGAAATGTATCATGCAAATGCAACAACAACGTTGCGATCATGATATTTATCTGGTTCAATTTCTGATCCGTATAGCAGTTTTGTTCGTTTCGTTTTCGATAGTCGATTTTTTGACAGCTAACCACTTTTGAGTTGTTAGGACCAGGCATGCTTAACCAACGAAACGATATCATTTCGTTACGATAATCAACGTTAATAAACGAAACGAAGTCATTTCGTTTCGTTTATTAACGTTAAGATCGTCAAATTAACGAAATGATTTCGTTTCGTTTTCTGCCATATCAAAACGAAATCAAATCGTTTATGTTGATTATTAATTTCAAACTATGCTGGCAAAGCTGATTGATGGCGGAGTCATTAAAGGTGAAAGCATTATCCAAGCTGATTGCAACTTTTCTCATGAATTTTGACAGTACGAACATTTCTCAGAGTATTTTTGACATTACCACCAACGAATTACACAAACAAATTACATAGAGTTTGTGTGTGTATGTGCGCTCGTTGTTGCCACCTTACGGCTTCACCATGGCTATAGCATTGCCAGCACAATTCAAACATAAAGTATCACGTTTCTGTTAACGTTTTTAACGCTAACGAAAGCTTTTCGTTTCGGTTAAAAACGAGAGACAATATCTTGATAATTTCTTTATCGATAATATTTCGAAGTGTTTCAACGGAAACGGTGGACATTTTTTGATAAACGATTAGCTTAACGTTAAGGTGCATCCCTGGTTAGGACTAATGCTCAACCATATGGTTGGCTCAGTTCTACATCAACAACATACCTTTGTTCAGCGTGTTGGTGTTAGACGAATGGAATGGAATGAAAACATAAAACTTAACAGCTTTTGTGTGTAGTAAGAAGATGTTGTCAATGTGTTGGTTTCATTTTGAGTTTGCTATCTCCTTCTGACAATCCCTACTCCAGTGAAATGAAAAAAATTTAAATCAGCTGATGAGATGAGCCAACCATATAGTTGAGCCATGGAAGCACTGAAATAAATATGTCTACATATGTGTATACATAAAAGATTTTGCCATATTTAAAAGCAAAAACACGGAAAGAGTAAACAAATTGAAGCAAATATAAAGAAAATAAAGAGTTTACGTGCGAAACTATTTACATGTTAATAATTCTATTAGTACCTTCAATTTTTGTGTACGTTTCTTCTTCTTATTTTCAACAAAACTGATTTTTTATATTAGTGCTCCAAGCTCTCATTAAGTTGATCCAGATCGTTTCAATGAGATTTGTTCGTGAGCCAGAGCTCGATAACTCAATGGAACGCTCCTATTAATTCCGTTCCAATGACGCGTGAATCAGATACGGATAGAAATTCAACATGCAAATGCAACAACAACGTTGTGATCCTGATATTTATCTGGTTCCATTTCTGATCCGTATAGCAGTTCTGTTTCGCTTTCGATAGTCGATTTTTTGACAGCTAACCACTTTTGAGTTGTTAGCACTAATGGCTCAACTATATGGTTGGCTCAGCTCTACAGCAACAACATACCTTTGTTCAGATTGTCAAAATCAGCGTGTTGGTGTTAGACGAATGGAATGGAATGAAAACATAAAACTTAACAGCTTTTGTGTGTAGTAAGAAGATGTTGTCAATGTGTTGGTTTCATTTTGAGTTTGCCATCTCCTTCTGACAATCCCTAATCCAGTGAAATGAAAAAAATTTAAATCAGCTGATGAGATGAGCCAACCATATAGTTGAGCCATGGTAGCACTGAAATAAATATGTGTACATACATAAAAGATAGTATCTTCAATTTTTGTGTACGTTTCTTCTTCTTATTCTCAACAATACAGATGTTTTACATTAGTGCTACCAGCTCTCATTAAGTTGATCCAGATCTTTTCAATAAGATTTGAGCGTGAGCCAGAGCTCCTTAACTCAATGGAACGCTCCTATTCTTAACTTGCTGAAACGAACGTGGTTCAGATGTAGTCGCTGCTCGAATAATGATTAATTTAAATACATATCCTGTAGGGAAGTTAGTAACTAGTAAAATACATTTTTGGGTCAGAACTATAGCTGAGAAACCAAATTGGAACTACATAGTTCGATTGTAGTAAAATTTCCACTTGTGCGGAACTATAGAAAAGGCAATGCAGTGGGGGACTGTTTTCAACGCTTAGGACAGCGATATGTTAAATTCGCCAGTTCAAAGCATCTAAAACGGATTCGGAATGCACTAGAAATGGACCGGTTATGAAATAAACATTTTCGTTTAAAAACTGTCTCGCTGTGCTTTCCATTAGCACCAGTGCAGAGGTATTCGTTAAACCTGTATTGCTTAACTGTCGATTGTCATGACTGTCTAAAATTTTTTAGTAGGATCGGTATAAAAGTTCGCCTTAAACCTTGCAAACGTTATCAAAAGTGTTTCAGGTTGGACAAAAATGTTTATTGTGTTGCGCAAAGAGTTCGAGGATGTTAGATTTGACGGCCGTTGTTGGCAGGCGAATTATTTGAGTGCAAAATTGTGTTTTGATGATTTCCTAATATACATCCTGTTTATTTTTTTTTGTGCATTTTGATTAAGATAAATAATAATACGTAGTGGCGCGTGTTTACTTCGTTTATCACGCGCTTCTATTTTTAATAGCATTACATTCACCTATGAGCAGGACCACATTTAGAATTTTGAGGCGGAGGGGCCGAATGTGTTTGGCATCTTCAACATTTTTTAAATTACAAAGGTTTTGAAAGAACAATATTCATATGACAACCCATTTGATATAAACTGGTATTCCCTTTGAAACAGCACTGCCATATCCTTAAAAAAGGCCTACGATGACATTTTCATTTGCAATTATGTGGGCCTATTTCTTATATCAAAATAAAGCGAAAATCATCTGAAATATGTATTGAAGGATAAGAAAAGTTATTACGTAAGACTTAGGACCTCTTTGTACGAACCGCTTTTTGGTCTAGGGGGCATTGAACACAAAACCAATCCAAGGACATATACCTATTCGGTTCAACTAACAGACTGCTTGTTACTGGTGTGAGGGTTTAGCCGAACTCCACAGTGCCCTCCTGTGTAACTGAGCGCCCTGATGCATGTATTGCGCGGTATTTGAACAGAGCCTTCCCTTCACTGGGCCACCATGCGAATTCACTTTACCGCAGCAAGCGGCGCGGCCGCCACGAAGGGATTGATAAGTTCAAGGGAGTTAGCAAAGCGACTCCGGTGTACTAATAAATTTTGAAAAGGAGCCAACGCCACGACTCCGGTTGTGACCAAGAAGATGAACGAAGCAGATCCTCAGTTCCTGACTGTGGCAATAATAAATCGCAATTATACCTTAAGGGCAGATATCTATCAAAACTTTCGAGATCTGAGGAAAGAGAGATGTTTAATGACATGGTCAGAACGTTGCGGGACAAGCCAAATAAACCGCTATCACACTTCGATCGATTCAGTAAGGACAATGAAGTTAAGCTTTTTTTTGAGCAATATTAGCACCTTGAAATAGCTGGAGGGAGATTTTCCAAACTTCCAAAAGGCAAGGGCTGAGCCAAATGTGGGGTGAATTCGAAGCATCCGAACATTAATATACCTACACGGGATTGGAAGGCGGTTCGCATATATCTTCTTCCTAATTAGAGCTTAACCGCTAAAACGGTTATGGCCTTCCAACGAGGCGCGCCAGTCGCTTCTTCGCTCTGCCAACTGGCACCAATTCGTCACACCAAAATTATTTTCCACTTGGTCCTTCCAGCAGAGTGAGGACCGCCCCGTTCCTCTGCTTTCGCCTATAAAAATATTTTCTTAGCCGAAGTGTCATCTTTCATTCGGAAAAAATGTCCTAGCCAGTGTAGCAGCTGCGTTTTAATTCGATGGAATATGTTGATGTCTGCGTAAAGCTCGTACAGCTCATCATTAAATCTTCTTCGGTACTCGCCATCGCCAACGCGTAGAGATCCGTAAATCTTTCGAAGAACTGCTCTATCGAATACTTCCAGAGTAGGTTCATCTGATGTTGTCATGGTTCATGCTTCGCATATATCCATCCTCCAAATAAACAAGAAGGTGGAGTATATGTTACACCCATAGCAAAAAAAAAGGCGTAGTCGCAATATCCGAAATGTTGGAGGGGGACTAAAATCAATGTAGCGACAAGTGTTAAAGATCAAATTCCTACACAGTAAAGTGGTTTGGAGCGAACTTGTCTTTGCTATTGAGGAATGATCGGTGTGATTCTAATAAACTGGCCATGGTTCTGATCTGATGAAAAGATCGGACCTAAAGTTCATGTCGAAGGTGAAGTTGGGTGCAAGATAGTCTGATTGAGAATACTGCTTAGCATATCATTGTGGCCAGTGGAAGGTAGACAAGGATTCCATGCATGTAACGGGGTCTTTGAACAAGACCTGAGTGCCCTTTGCTATTTTTTGCACAAGAAATAAACACGACATTTTCCTTAAGCGTTTTCTTCTCATGAAAAACTTTAGGCTGGGGCCACGGCAAAACGAGCCCTGTACAGAAAGTTAAAGTTACCTGCACTGTGATGTGTTATGAAAATAATTGCTTAATTAATTTGACAGTTTTTGCCGTGTTATGTTTGTAGAAGGAAGTTGGTCATGCGTTTAATTGGAAAAAATTTACATCACCTAGAAATATGATAATGTGAAAATGAAGACTTACACGATTCGTTATATATGTGAAAGAAGAGGAAAACCCAGACTATTCTATTTAAAAGTGAATCCACTGAAGAGGTTCCGGAGGAGAATTACCGGTAGGTGGCGCCGAGATCGAGGTATTGGAATTTATATATTTTTTGTCACATTTGAGTCATACTTGAAAACACACGAGGAAAAGGAAGGAAATCCATGAAGTGAAATGCATGTCACCGTGATTGAAATATTGACAAAATGTTTCTTTATCATCTGCGTGGAATAAATATTAGTTTCAACAAGAAAGAAAAATTATTAAAAGTGTCTAAGTTCGGGTGTAACCGAACATTATATACTCAGCGTGAGCTTCAATTGTACATTTGATTTCAGATAAATTACTTTTCTACATAACACGTGGCACCGCCCGTTTAAAAAAAAAGTATCCCCTTTCCTCTTACAATAAAACCTGATAAATGAAATATCATTGATTCAAAACTATTTTTTGCTAAGTTATAGCTTATTATTTTCGTCTACGACTCTTTTAAAAATCTTTTATATAAAAGTGGGCGTGGTCTTTAACCGATCTCGTCCATTTTTCTAGAAATATTTGCTGCTATAAGGAAAATATATGTACCTAATTTTGTTACGATATGTAAATTTTTCTTCGACTTATGGCTCCCGAAACATAGAAAATTGCTTAGTCATAAAAGGGGTGGAGCCACGTCCAATTCTTAAAATTTGAGGTTTTTCCTATTTATTGTTATAAATCCACTTGGGAAATGAAATACCATTGATATAAAGCTCTTTCTTGCAAAGATATAGCTTATTTTATTCGTCCACGACCCTTTTAAAAATCGTTTATATAAAAGTGGGCATGGTCCTTAACCGATTTCGTTAATTTTTCTTCAAAGCATTCCTTATAGTTAAGGCAACCGCTCTGCCGAATTTTGTTACGATAGGTTTAACGGTTTTTGATTTATGATTAATAATATTTGTAAAATTGATTTTATCACAAGTGGGCGGGGGCACGCCCATTTTAAAAATTTTTTCAAATTTTTATCAAGAGTCTCATTAGTCCACACGTCAAATTTCAACATTCTAGGTGTATTATTAACTAAATAATCAGGTTTTTTGTGTTTTCCAAAATCTTATATATATATAAAAAGTGGGCGTGGTTATCATCCGATTTCGCTCATTTTCAATACTAATCTATTCTGGGTCCAGATAAGCTCGAGTACCAAATTTGGTGAATATATATTAATATTTACTCAAGCTATCGTGTTAACGGACAGACGGACGGAGGGATAGACGGACGGACGGACGGACGGACATGGCTCAATCAAATTATTTTTCGATACTGATGATTTTGATATATGGAAGTCTATATCTATCTCGATTTCTTTATATCTGTACAACCAACCGTTATCCAATCAAAGTTAATATACTCTGTCTGCAAGGCACTCTGGGTATAAAAAGATATATAAGCTTGGTACTGTTTAATAGGCATGTGTAAGCATAAGCGTAGTCTTTGGAGGTGGTATGCTGTATCCCCATGTAAACGTAAGTGTAGTCACACACTGAACCGAAATCATACAGCGTGTAATCAGTTTGTAATCGAGATGTTAACGGATTGTTATCGACGAGTTATAGACATGTTATCCATTTATTATCGTCAAGGTATTGATTTGTTATAGGTGTGTTATCGATCACGTATAGACAATATATCGAATCGTTATCGATGACAGAGGTTATCAATGATTTACCGGATTTTTTATCGATAACTCGGTTTTGTCGAATAGTTATCGATTTATTATCGGAAAGTTATCGACTATTTATCGAAAAGTTACCAATATGTTATTATAAAGTTAACGATTTATCGTAAAGCTATCGATATGTTATTGGAGTGTTAGCGAGAAAAGTGTTCAGTTTCTTATCGAAAAGTTTTCAATTTCTAAACGAAAATTTATCAAATTTTTATCAAAAATTTATCGATATGTTATCGAAAAACTATCGATTTGCTACTGAAACATTTTTTTCATCAAAACATGATAGGCTGGATATCGCAAGGTTATTGATTTCTTATTGGAGTGTTTTCAATATGTTATCGGCGTGTTATCGATTTGGTATCGACGACTTATCGGTTTGTTATGAAACATATACAATTTAAAACTTCAATATAAACTCGACGACACATTTGTCACCCAGCGATGGCAAGTCGAAACCAATAAGAAGTCGAAGACTTAGCGATAAGAAGCCGATAACAAATTGATCAAACATTGATAAATCGACGATATTAATTCGTTATGGATAATTTGTCAATAATAACACACAAACGCATATTTGAATAATTCTAGGAAGTATTTTACCAAGCCTAGCTGAATTTGTCGTGGCCTCAAGCATTTCACAAAGTTCTTGGTAGAACTATTTATTCCATCTGGGAAGCCCCATCCTCCTGAAAGTCACACCGCAAAGGGCAGTCGTTGGAATTCTGCTTGAGATATGACCTTAAGTCACTATATGCCATCATGAGATAGGCCTTCTCATTTCTAGCCCTTGCTGCATACAAAGAGATCATTTGAAGGGCATATTGCGGATTCCAAAAATTATATACCTATCTTAAACATAAAGGGCTGGCAAAGTAACTTATTCTGTAAGTAAATCGATAAGTCATTTAGAACTTAGCGCCAGTTTGTGCAGTTGTTGCCTTATCATCTAACTCTCTACTCTTATGTGTATGTGGTCTATATATGAAAATTGCACAGTGCTAAGTACTTTGTAATACATACGTTTACTTTGAGCCATAACAGTTGCATTGATAGGTAGGCAGACCATTTGACAGTCAACTGGACATACACATAAGCATATATGTATGTACATATGTGTGTATATTTACGTATTGCACTTGCTTTGAAGCAACCATTATATGGAAGTATGTACATATGCATACATATTAACATATATGCGCTTAATATCATAATGTCCTGCAAATGAACTTTCAAAAGGCAAACAGAAAAACTAAGTATTTGACTAGGCTCACAAAAATCCATATAAACCCTGAAGGCGCATGTCGTCAAACTCGGACTGGATTCAGTTTACTACAATCGTGAAAACATAAAAGCAATTTAAAAAGTCTGTGCGACAGAAAAAATCAATGACAGAAAAGTGTATAGACAAAAAATGTGAAAGGGATGACATTTCTTTTTTAAATAATTTACACTACACATATTAATTTATGTATGCATGAAGCTTAAAACTGGAAGTAAATTGCATTTATAAGTGCAGTGGTGGTGGATTCAAAAAATGCTATTTGTGTTCATGTCTGTAGACATTTCAACTCACTCACTCTTGTATCAAATACATGCATACTTCCTTTTCCATAAAAAGCGTAGTAAATTGCCCGTATTGTATGAGAATGTTATATGTGCAGGCGTAAAAGAGCGTAACTGTTGGATGGAAGTGGAAAACGATTGACTTTAACGCCTCCACAGTTTGATGCCATAGGCAATTCATTCTTAAGCCCGAAGCTATTTTCTACTGCATTCGAGTGTATTGCAGTTTTGTTGGCTTCTAGGTGATCGAAGGATTGTAGTATGACTACGATTGCATGAAGAGTAATAAAAGCTGAATATTGTAAAGAATTCTGTGGATTTCTGATATTTATGCACCTTCTGCTAACGTTCGTATCGCTAAACTGTTGAATAAATTACTCCAATATTCAGTATTGCAAACTGGTCTTTATTCAGATTACTTTGAGATTAGTACTTCATAATTATACTTCACAACCAATAGTGTGTTTAAATCGAAACTGATTATTTATTACTCAGCTTGCGCTGCTTTTATACTCTTCGTTGCTTCATTCGCATATTTCTACTAAAGTCTAGACGTTTCGCCTTCTAGAACTGCTGTATCTCCTGCTTGGTAATTGAGCTACATATATGCGTGTGTATGTGTGAGCAACTACTTCGGCTGATGATTACATGTGTTTGTGAGTATCTCTCCGTTGCCTTGTATATGTGTAAATGATGATTGATTTGTTCATGTACACAAGAATGACAGCTTGCTTTATTGTTGTTGCGCGATTATTTACTAACAGCCCAGTGATGCCAATATTCGCCATAATATTTATAAGACCACCTTTTTTATAAGCGAGCCAAAACGGAGGGTTAATTTAATTCCGACCGCGAAGTTTTTATATTTTATATCAAAATCATCAGTATCGAAAACAAATTTGATTGAGCCAAGTCCGCCCGTCTGTCCGTCCGTTCGTTAACACGAAAACTTGAGCAAATATCGAGATTCGATTTACAGCCTTATCTGGGCCCAGAATAGATTGATATTGAAAATGAGTGAAATCGGATGATAGTCACGCCCACTTTTTATATATATAACATTTTGGAAAACACAAAAAGCCTGATTATTTAGTAGATAATACACGCCGAATGTTGAAATTAGAAGTGTGAATTGATATTGGCACTCTTAATAAATATTTGGAAACAATTTTGAAAATGGGCGTGGCAACGCCCACTTGCGATAAAATCAATTTTAAAAACATTATTTATTATAAATCAAAAACCGTTAAATCTATCAAATTCAGCAGAGAGCTTGCCTTTACTATAAGCAATGCTTCGAAGAAAAATTAATGAAATCGGTTAAGGATCACGCCCGCTTTTATATAAACGATTTCTAAAGGGGTCGTAGACGAATAAAATAAGCTATATCTTTGCAAAAAGAGCTCTATATCAATTATATTTCTTTCCCCAAGTGGAATTATAATAAGAAATAGGAAAAAATTCAAATTTTTGAAAATGGGCGTGTTACCGCCTCTTTTATGACTAGGAAGTTTTCTATGTTTCGGGAGCCATAACTCGAAGAAAAATTACCGGATCGTGATAAGATTGGGTACACATAATTTCCTTATAAAATAAGAAATAAATACACAAATGCAAGGCGCGATAACCTCCGAAGAGATCTAAGCCCGAGCTTCTCTTCCAAGTTGCGTCGTGCTCTTCTTTATTTTCCCTACAAATTGGCCGGACGGGACCTACATGTTTTATGCCGACTCCGAAGGGCATCTGCAAGGCAGATGAGTTTTCGCTGAGAACTTTTCATGGCAGAAATACACCCGGAGCGCTTGCTAAACACTGCCGAGGGGCGACTCCGCTTAGAAAAATGTTCTTCTAATTGAAAAACCTTATTTCTAAAATTTTGATGTTGCCAGGGTATACGGTGTGGCAGGCGGAGAACGCTACCATCACACCACGGTGGCCACCGCAGGAAATATTTCTAGAAATAATGGACGGGATCGGTTAAGGACGACCCACATTTATAGAGACTTTTTTGAGTTTTTTACGGACAATGCAAGTCCGGCATAAATTAGTTATATCGTGATCATAAATATTAATTCTGGCATTATCTCGACACGTGTGCCATCCAGGGGAATTTTGTCTCCTTTTTAGTACGTTGTCATAACCCTCTGTAGATTGAAACAAGTTTCAATAGCAAGATTGTCCAATTTCGCACTCAAAACATGAGTTGGGTTGAAGAGCCACGAAGCGTCTCAATAAATTTACTATTTCAAATTATAACTTTTATAAAGATCTGTTGAGGATCTACAAGCGCGAAATCCGGCGAAATTCGGCGAAATGAGCGTCATTGAAAAATGTCTGCGCAGGCGATGTGCTTCAGCGAAACATCGTGGGTAGGGGGGGCTCATAAAGAAAGAAAAGGGGGACTGGCACCGCAGTGATGAAGAGTCCCTTGAAATGCTTCTCGATGCACATCCATCAGGGAATTGTGCGGGGTAGAGATGCGGACCGGGTTTTGACGGTCTGGTGACTGATACCACGATAGAATGGGCGGTGAAGATTTTTTGTAAGTTTATATCGCAGGGTCCAGACGAAATATTCCCTGTCATACTATAAATATCTCTAGCAAAGCAAACGTGGTATGGATAAGAATAACATTTGACGGGGCGGGGAAGATCATTCATTTGTATCCGACAGACTACAAACCAATTAGCTTAATATCGTTTCTGCTCAAAACCTTTGATAGGCTAAAAAAACTGTTCTCTAAACACAACATGTGTACACCAAAGACAAGTCTGCAGACACGGCAGTGCTTAGGGTGGTTATAAACAGAAGTCATCCTAGACGTTGCCGGGGCTTCCATGGAGGGTCTTAAGTACATTGAAGTACATCCAGCCCTAAGAAGGTCGATCGGCTGCATGCCTAAATGCAGGAAAATTACATCGCAGGGGGCGTTGTATGAGGCACGACGTAGGAGGGGTGACCCTGCAGAAGACACCATGTACAAAATATCAAGGAATCATTCTATACACTAAGTTATAGTAAAAGCTCTACGTGGAGGAGACAGTGAATAAATCCTCGACAACACCATTGCTATTATTTCTCTTCTTGTCTTCCAACGTCGTCTAGCTTTCTTCTATTTACCAGCTGCATTTTCCTTACCTTTGTCGGTTGAATCCACCCCTTGAGTCTTACTTTTGGTGTATAATTGCGTTTATATAAGCTTTAGCATTTAGTAACGCGTAGTTCGCTGCATTCAACCATGCCGTTAGCAAGGATGCTTACATATCAAAAGCAGGAATGTCAGTGGCAACAAAGAAAACAAGCTCAGAAAACGGTCGTCACAGAAACGAGTTCAAATTGATTGAATTTCATATAAAATATTTATTTTGTGCTCGCCAAGAAGATTATTTTTATTGAACCAAACAACCGCACACAATACTGATAAACATCTGCTTAACCAAACCAGCTAAAGACGCATTCATATTATTGATTTACGTCACAAGTATGGGTACTTATGTACATATGTACATCATTACGGTGACCATAAATAAGATGATGCAAACGATTAAAGCGGCTTATATGAGTCGTTTATTTTGAAAGTGGTTTAAGTCCCTTTTTTTCTTATATTGAGATATTTAAGATCGCGGGCTTGAATCGAGCTCAAGGCCTAACAATAATATTTTTTTCTTTATTATTTTTATGATAAATTTTTTCTTAATTGAAAAAATTATTAAATTAGAACAGAAGAAAGAAAAAATTTAGACAACTGCCAAAGCTCTTTGTATAGATCCATTTCGGGAACTGCTAAATTCCTACATCGGCAACGTTTAGATATTTAAGGGTTTGTGTTTGATTTGTTTCAAAAATATTGTTAAGTAGTAATAATTTTTTTATGGCTTTGTGACCTTAAACATGTTAAGCTGTGTTTCAGAACCTCAAATGAACTTAAAACACTTCCAAATTAATAAAATGACTATTTTGTTTGTGAAAAGGTATAAGTCCACTTATTTTTAAGCAAATAAATAATAGAAATTGTAACTATTTTATCTTTTTGAGCTGATAGCCTGAGTAGCCAATGCTCTTTTAGTTAGTTCTGATATTCATACCAGTACCTAACCAATAATAATAAAATAATAATATTTTATCTTTGACGTAGATGAATATAATAGCTTTAAAATAAATAGGAAAGTTTTCAAGTTAGATACAAATTTTTATTTATGTAATTAAAAAAATGTTTTTGAAAATAAATATTAATTCATTTATTAAAAATTAAATTTACATTCATACCGCATAACATCAAACTCTGCTTTTTTATATGTACATATATTATATATTTTGACTTACCAATATTTGAATTCCTTAAAAATAGATTTCAAAAACATATCAAACACTAAACGCAAAATTAATTGGAATGAAAAATTTTAAATGGGTAATTCCAGCCTATAGTATAAGGAATTGTTATGACAATTAGTGAAATCGAGAACTAAGTTATTAGGTCGAGTATCTTCATGCGCCGAATTATTAATTTCAAACATTTTTTTAGTTATAAACTATGAAAGTCTCACAATTTTATAACATTCCAAAAACTTGTAAATTTCACGAATGACAACTGTCAGTTGGTTTAATTAAATGTCAACTTACTTCCCTAAGCGCCATCTGTTGGTAAGTAGTTAAATGGTTAAATGTCGTTTTCAAATTGAACGTAGGCCTCTAGTGTTCAACGGTAGCAAATTACCATGGTGAGATATATTTTTGCTATGCTGAGAAATCTTTCTAATAGCAATCTGTAACAAATTGCAATTATTCATTTGATATTTGCCAAAAATATGCATTTAAATATATTTTCCTAGAATTATCCACGGTGCCTTCATATTGCATTTCAATTTTATAAGCGTGTGTGAAAATAAGAAAATTAAGTGGAATCATGTGTAAGATTTTTTACGAAGATTTTTAACTTTAATGTTCTCCTTTAAAGCTTTAATGGAATATGAGTAAGTAGAGTACTATTTCTAACTACCCCAACCCTAAATGGAAACCCTACTCAAAAATGTCCCTATTGTAATGAGGAGTGAAATACCTTTCGTTTGATACCCATATCGGCATATCTCCTGCAATATTTTTTAATTTCAAATAGATGGCAACCCTAAATGGAAACCCTTCCCAAAAATGTCCGTATTGTAATGCGGAGTGAAAAAACTTTCGTTTAATACCCATATCAGCATATCTTTTTTTATTTCGAAAGGTATTTCACTCCGCATTACAATAGGGTCATTTTTGAGTAGGGTTACTAAATGGTAAAAAAAATAAAATAAATAAATGTAAGGCGCGATAACCTCCGAAGAGATCTAAGGCCGAGCTTCTCTTCCAATTTGCGTCGTGCTCCTCTTGATTTTCTCTACAAAATGGCCGGACGGGACCCACATGTTTTATGCCGACTCCGAACGGCATCTGCAAGGCAGCTGAGTTTTCACTGAGAGCTTTTCATGGCAGAAATACACCCGGAGCGCTTGCCAAACACTGCCGAGGGGCGACCCCGCTTAGAAAAATTTTCTTCTAATTGAAAAACCTTATTTCTAAAATTTTGATGTTGCTTTGCCCGGGAGTTGAACCCAGGGCATACGGTGTGATAGGCGGAGCACGCTACCATCACACCACGGTGGCCGCCAAATGGTAACCCTACTCAAAAATGTCCCTATTGTAATGCGGAGTGAAATACCTTTCGTTTGATACTCATATCGGCATATCTCATGTATTTCTTTTTTATTTCGAATAGGTGGCAACCCTAAATGGCAACCCTACTCAAAAATGTTCCTGTTGTAATGCGGAGTGAAATATCTTTCGTTTGATGCCCATATCGGCATATCTCATGTATTTCTTTTTTATTTCGAATAGGTGGCAACCTTGTGAAACATTCTGAGTGGCAACACCTAGGTAGAAAGTCTTAGAAGGTGATACATTATCTTTGTGCCAAATTGCATTTAAATCGGTTGAACCGTTCTCGAAATCGTTCGGCTATACAAACATACAAATATACGAATATACAAGAATTGCTCGTTTAAAGTTATACGTTATTAAAATATTCATGGTGCGTAGGTTATATATTAGGGTGGGTCGATTTGTATGGACGAAAGTTAACCGATATCGCGCCGTCGATAAAAAAAACTGTAATCGCCAACGTTTTTAGCGGACATTTTTGGATCGGGATTTGGGATAAAATGGGACGTATAATGGTGTTAATTTTATTTTGTTGAAGTTCCTTCGTCTTCCCCGACAAGGTAATAAATCAAGTATTTTGAACTCTTTATCCACTTCCGTACATTATTTATGAATAATTTTATAGGGTGCATTTTTTATAAATCGCATCCAACGAATCCTTAGCAAATTTACAGGTTCGCCACTAGAGTTTTTTAATCTTTTATGAATTGCTTCTTCCAGATAATAATTAATAATAATAAATTTTAAATAAATATTAAATAATAAGTTTTATTTCAGTGGATTTAAACCAGTTTCAGAATATTATTTTTTGGGTATTTTGTTAGCTGAGTAATTTTCAAGTTCCCAAAATCATAGCGATTTTAATGATACTAGACTTAAATTGTTTATAAAAAAAAGATTATATAGGATTGTGATTATTATTATCATTAACTCCATTTTTTTTTTAACGGACTTAAACCACTTTCAAAATAAACTACTCATATTATGATCAGTAAAATTCAGATTATTAATAATCAAATATATTAATCCTTCACAAAAAATGAAAAAGAACACAATGTTTTTCAGTTAAAGATAAAGGCGCATAGTCATAATAAATAAAATAGATTTAACATTTAGTTGCAACTTCTTGACATAATTTTCTATGAGCTATCTGTCAAAGGGCTGCATCTAAATATAAAACCTATTTTATTTTGACTATGACTATGCGCCAAAGTATACTGAACACGCGACAGCAAAACAGAAGTCTTGCAAAAAAAAATAAAACGTATGGTCACCGCATATATACTACATATAAATGTGCACGTATCCCCTTGCAAAATAAAAGCCATATGCAGTTATCTTAATATTCATCTTAGCATTTACAATCGCCATCATCTTCCCTATGACCACATACTCTGCAGGTGCTAGCTGCGACTAAGAGTTAATCGATATCTCCTAGAAAAAAATTCTGCCTGCCAACGCACAGTTTTTTAGATGTGTATGTATGTACGAATATATATAAATACATTAGGGTGGTTCTCTGCGTTTTGGTAAATGAAAGTATACAAGTATGTGTACAAAGCTTTTATATAATAACGATTTTCATTCGTCCTAAAGAAACCCCAAAAAAATTTTATGGAAATTTCGGTCCTCTCTGGAAAAGCATAAATATGTGGTTAGAGAAGGAATAAGGGTTAAGAGAGTAGAAAAGAAGGGTGAAATGTTCGAAAATTAAAAGCCAGTAGTTGCACTGGATTGGGTATATGTGTCTTATAGACAAAGTAGCACCCAATTTTAGGAAAGTGGGGATTTTCCCGACGCTTATAGAACAGATTCTAATTCACAACACTTTATGAATATTTCAGGTAGATATCCGAAATTTTGTGATCCTATATGTGAAGGAGTGTGAGAGGATGAGGAAAAGGAAAATGGGCAAGGGATGGAAAAGATGATGCAGCGAGATAGTGGGGAAGAAAGGTCAGGACGATGTGGAAAAAATATAAGCAAAGCGAAGGGCAGGTGTAAAGAAAGGGAATAAGGAACAAGGAGGAGAACGGTTAGAGAAAGGCATATTATAATGGAGAGAGAGACAGGATGAGGGAAATTATTAGAGATATAAGAAGAGTAAGAGAAAGAAAGTGAGAGAGGAGTGAAAAAGAAGCGTGAGAAGAAAGGGAATGGTATATTAGTAGAACAAAAAGAGGGAGGGGGAGGGAGAAGACAAAAAGAAGTAAGACACGGATATCGAAAGGAGAGGACGATCGCGGGTTCGAATCGAGCTCAAGGCCTAACAATAATTAGTTTCTCTTATTATTGTTATGATACGTTTTTAAAGGAGAGAATAAAATGGGGAACAAGGGGAAGGGATGGTTAACAAAAAAGCACCGAAGGGTAGAGCATGGTAGGGAGCTGAAAAACGAAAAGAAGAAGGAGGGAAATATAAAAAACAAGGCAAAGAGAAAAAGAGTGAGGAAGGGGAAGCAAACCGGATAGAAAAGAGCAGAAGAAACTCAGGAGCAGTTAGTGGGGAGGAGAAGGGAGTGAAATGGAAGAATAAAAAACAGAACTAAGAGAGTTAGACCGAATGGGAGTGTAGGAGAAAAATGAGGAGGGCGGGGAAAAGAAAGCAAAAGAAGACGAAGAAAAGAGGAGGGATAGTGAAAATAAGGACAAGAGTTCAACTACAAAGAAAATGGAGCGGCAGCTGGAGGAAAATCGGCAGAGGGGAGTTATTTACAATGATTTAGATAATTTAGGAATTCTTATATTAGACTAAGCCAATACGAAGCGAGAAAGGGGTTGCTTCCTACCGAGTACATCACATGGGTCCTTGGGAACTTACTTATTTGACGCTTAACCATTGAAATGGTTTTGGCAGACTCACAAACTACGCCAGTCGCTTCCTCGCAGAGCTAACTACCGGCAGAACATGAAGGTAGCTTATATCGCCTTCCACATGCAGAGCCGCCCTTTCCCCCTGCTTCCCTAGGCAGATTCCGGTAAGAATACCGTTTGGGTCGTAGCATAATTTTCCATTCGCATTACATGACCGTAGACATAAGAACCATCCAATTAACGTGTGGCAGTCTTTATGAATCGCGCAGTGTCTTACATTATTGGGCCATATGCATAACAAGCGAGCATTTGGCCAGACTCGACTTTTTAAGTAAATGGTGGTTTGTTTATTTTTTTTTTTTTTTGTTTGCTGCAAAAACCAGAAAACCAGCTTTTTCTCATAAGCTCGAGTCTGAGCAAATGCTTTTTATGTATGAAGCGCATTGTCTTGATCTAGCATCGGATCAGTCGATTTATGTTAGGTTATTTAGTCCTATAGGCGAGCAGAAAGCTTCTTAATATTTTTGGCGGGTTAACTGAGCATGCTATGTGGAAATATGTAATATCCGGGGAATGTTTTTAGAACTTTTTACAGCACTCTTCAGGGAGCTCGAATTGCATACCTTGACGGCTCTTCTGTTGCGTTTTATTATATGTTCACATATATATAAATATGTAGGTATGTATGATATTGTACATACATATTTATATATAGCTAAATATCTTCAAATGCTTACTTAGTATTGATTACATTTTTGTGCGCATGTCGCTCTCTAAAGAAGTTTACATTTTTGCAGATAACAAGTCACGAGCTTCTTTCTCCCACATTACAAATTCTCTTACTGTTTCTTTCATAACCTCTCTACTATGCACTTATTCATTCTAAACTTTGGTATGTTACACATGCGCTTTGAACTTCTTAGTGAATTGTAAGTTTAACACCTTGTTTGACATACATTCATAATAAATGACACACACACACACACGCAAACACGCACAGCCAGCAATCATAACGAAACAAACTTAAAAAGGACAAATGCATAGAATGAACAAACAAACAAAGAAATATAAAACTGATGGGGCATCTTGTGCAACAAGTTGTGAAAATCTCTCTTGGAGCTCAATGTGATGGCTGCGTGGTGTATCAATAAGTGGATGAGCAGCGACAAGCGATTGGGGAGAGTAATGCTGCGTTTTGAAGGGAAGAAAATTCAATATTACTCAACTTTTGCCGAAAGCAATTCGGTTAGATTTTTTGGCGTTGCTTGTGAAGAATATGCCATTATATATCCCTATTTTAATTTTCTTCTCGGTACGCACAGTGGTCCATTTGGCCTCGCTTGCGATGGAACATTTTTTACTCCCAATGGATTCAAATTTTTTTAAACTATTTCATAGATGAGTTAAAGAAAAAGATTATATCGAAAAAAGTCGATAAGTTATCGAAAAGTTATCGGGTTGTAATCGATGTTTTATCAAGAATTTACCTATTTTTTATACAAAAAAGAATCTATTTGTTATCGAAAAGTTATCGATATGTTATCAAAAAATTTTCGGTTTGTTATCTGAAAGTTATCGATTTGCTAACGAAAAGTTTTCGATTTTTTATGTGAAAGTTATCGATTTGTTAACGAAAAGATGTCGATTATATATAGAAATTTGGCGATACATTATCAAAAATTTATCTATTTTTTATAAAAAAGAAGCCATTTGTTATGTTGTTATGCTATCTAAAATTTATCGATGTTTTATCGAAAATTTATCTATTTTCTATAAAAAAGTATATATTTGCAATCGAAAAGTAATCGATATGTTATCAAAAAGTTTTCGATTTGTTATCTTAAAGTTATCGATTTGTTATCGCGTCAAAGTACAAGAGAAGGTGGGACTCCTGCCAAACTTCAAATTAGCTTAGTTCTACCATATGCTTCAACGAGACCGATCTGGAGCCTTCTCGGCCATTCCAACTTCTGTTCCATTAAGATTTTAGAGTCGCCAAAGTTGTCTGCTCGGCACAAACTCATTATTTTGTTTTCAGTGAAACTAGAAAAATAATCTACTTAAACTTTATCTTTTATATTTATACAGATTTTCTGCACTCCCCTCTTTCTGTGTCAATTAATTTTCCTTTCATCTAATTAGTTATCGCTCACTTACCTGTACCAATTCTGGCGAAAGTTGTATGGATAGTAAGGTCGATTATGACTCGCTTTATATTAGGTCGTTTTCATGTTTCCATTTCAGTACAAAATTTGGAAATCTTGCAATATATTTTTGAGGTGCAACTAGAGTCTTAAAATTTGGAACATGTCCCAGAGCCCGATGAGAATGCAGCTAAGAGGAAAAGGAATTGTAACGTCTTGATAACATTTCTAATCCTTAGAATAAAAAAAAAATGTTCAGATGTGGCATAGATCGATTTTTTGAGTATTTAGAGAAGCCATTGAACTAGAAATCTTATTAGTTCAGGGCAACATGGCACCGTGACAATGCAACAAAAGAAGAAAATATTTTCGCTAGGTGACGCACCAACGAGGCTCAGTACCCCGGGCGGCTTAAGCATAGATCATACGTGGTATAGCGTCATCAATTACAGGACGAAGAGACTACCTGATTTCATACGTGAGCTTCGAAGGGGTTCTTAGAGCCATAAAAGAGTTGGATGGTTAACGCAAGGGTACCCAAATGGCGGACGAGGCGATATACTTGCACACCGATGGTTTCAAAGTAGTGGTAGTGGTCTGCGGTATACCGTGCTCATGCGGAAATTTACAGATCTTACAAGGAATTAAGGCAATAATGCCGCTTAGATAGGTGGCGCCCAGGAAGATTATCTAAAAATTTCGTACCAGACGGGGGGTTTTGCGACCGACTTTTTTAGTATTTTCAAACTTTCCCAAATATGTATTTTAAATAAAAATAAATTTTTATTTGCAGATGATAAGAGAAACAAAATCGATGCTGAAGATGTAGCTTCCGAATGCCCTGTAGTATTTAAACCAGCTAATGCGAATACACCCACGGACTTAACATATTATTCGCGAATGAATTTATCAGCAATTGGAAATAGTAGAGCACAAAATGCAGAATCCAATAGTACAATAAAGGCAGTAAATAGCGGTGTACAAGAGGTAAGTTGAAAAAACTACACACAAAATAGAAGTTAAAATCAACTGAAAGTTCCCCTTTCGGATTCGGAAAGGGCGCTACGTAAGTAACATTCCGTGTTTTAGTGGCCATGCGCTTTTCTTAACATTTTCAGAGAGTCGCCAGATTCCAATGTCATACAGATCGGCAATTTTTAATGACAATAGATCTACTGGGATTTTCCGAGATAAAACAATGATCGCGTCATCGGATACCTTCCGATGAGCACTTGCTATTCGTATAGCAGTAGCTTGGTAGGCTGCCAGTATATCTTTTTAGTAAATCCGTGTCACACTGGTGCAGCGTATAATATTGCAGAGATGGTTACGTTACGCCACCTGGTCCGCCGATATTGGGCACTATTCGCATTAGGGCTCCACTAACATCAGAAACTTTCTCTCGCCCCGTTCTGAAGTGGTACTTAAAAGTAAGTTTAAGAATCAATATTTCAAGTATCGCTCTGAATTGATTTGGTTTTCTCTCATGGTTAGGACTAATCCATCCACAGCCTGCTTTGACGTCACCAAAACCTCTTCTGTCTTATCGCTAGCCATATCCGGCCCCATGTTCGTCAGCGATGCCTCTATTTTTTCTACGGCGTCAGTTTCTTGGCCAGTGCTACTAGTACAATATCATTTGCATAGTCCATAATTTGTGTTCCTCCGGGAACACACCGTTATGCATCGCATTCCATATCGTTGGCCCTAGAAAATATTTCTAATGGCAGCCGCCTGTGATGTTGTGCTTTCTTGGTCCCTCGTACGTTTCAAAGAAGGGTACTATGTCGCTAAAATGGCTACCAACTATTCTTTTAAGGTAATCAGCTGTGCGAAAGTTTTGTAGCGCTGTCATTATCTACATCCAGTGCTTAAAAGCATTCCTAATATCCAAAGTAATCAGTGCACAGAGCTTCCATTTATATTAACCTCCAATTATGGCGTCATGGGCTACATTGGCAATTGTTTGCATTACATTTATCGTCGATTTTGATTTTCGAAATCAAAACTGACTATTTGACAAGCCAGTTGGGCCTTCCAGGGTCTGCAACAGACGTTCACTGATAATACGATCGAGAATCCCTCCTATGGGTAATGTGGGATCAATATCACTCATACGCCATGTCATCCCATATATTTCCTAAGATGTAATACAACAAAATATTGCTCGCCGTTTTTTCATTATTTTACAGTAGCAATTTTCAATCGATAAATAATTTAACTGCGTTGTGGCCAAGCTATCAACCCTGCATTTACTTTTCTTCACTCATACGGAAATGCACTTCAATACATTCACATCATCCCATTATTCCTTTACCTCTTCCTACCCACACAAATATGTGCTCCACAAACGCAACGAACTTCATCATAAAAAAATGTGTTTTTAGGCGTGTGCATGTGTATGAAACAAAATTGCAAAACAAAAACAATGCATAGCGCCAAATACGCATGTGCCTGTTTAATAGCTTGAAAAAGTAGAGCAAAAGCGCATTTCGTGGGACAATCAAAAGTCAGGCATCAAAAAGGGAACCCAGCGTGATGATAGTTTCAAGCTACTGGTTTGATGATGATGATGATGATGATGACGAGTTCTTGATTTATATGACAACGCCAACGAGTACGTGCACCTACACGCATACGAGCACGTTCGAAAAAAGAGCATTCCCAGGCACTAACTGCGTTGAGATAGCGAAGGCTAATACTAGCTTTATCGACCGGCAACGATTTTTTTTTTGCACCAACTTGTGTCTTGTTGATTTGTTTTTGTGTTTGTTTTGTGGGTAGTTTTTTTTGCTTTAAGCATTTATTAGCAGCAACATTTAATTGCATGACTGAGAATGAATAAATAAACCAAAATATGTACAAACATATACACATACATATATACATGTATAAACCAAAGAGAAATATTTAGTAAAGAGGCGATTGACTGCAGAGAGTTTTTGGAAATAATGATAAGCTAGTAAGAGAAATAAGGCCGGCAATAACCTGAGTATGTAGGGTGGTGTAGTAAAAAGTCAAAGGGAAGAGGTAACCAAAATCAACAAATTAATTCCGTTATCGATTTCTCTTTAAAAAGGGAGTAGGTGGATGCTGTGAGCTTCGTCTTCGAACAGCAAATTCACAATTGATGACGTGAGACAAGCGCGTAAAATGTTCCAATGGAGCTATTATCAGGACTGTTATATAAAAATATGTATTTACGCATTAGGGTGGCATGAAATATATACTTCACGTTCAAACATCTTTTCTTGCGGTATTGGGAAGCCCATTGATTTACGCATAACTCTTTATAATTAATCGAAAAAGTTCTGATGTGTTCTAGGAAAAATTCCTTGCAGATGCTAAAGATTGAAAAAAATCGCCGATTACAATAAAGTGGTCGGTTCCAAAAAAGTAACCTGCTCAAAAAAAGTCACCGGTTCTAAAGAAAATCTGTTACAAAAGAGTCACCGGTTACCATATACTGGAAACTCCATCCTGCTGCAGCTGTATGGAGGATGACGAGGTGGAATCACCAAATCACTTTACGCTTGATTGCCCAGCTTTTGCCATAACTAGGGAAAAGTATTTCGGTCGCGACGCACTTGGATCTCCCGAGTATTTATCCATAGTTGAGATCGGTATCGTTCCGAGCTTTATCGTTGCTACCCAACGATTCTCTAAGTAGCTAGATCTAAGTCACCGTTATTTTTGGTGTATGTGATATCACAACAGACCTTCGTGTTGTCCAAGTGAGCTCTCCTCATCAGGGCAGCTACCACCTAACCTAACATAACCTAACCGGTTCCCAACTAAGTGCAGACTCAAAAAAAATTGATGAAAAGTCACCCTTTACAAAAATTTGCAAAAAATCACCAGTTCCAAAAAAGGAAACTGTTTCAAAAAATCATCGGTTCCAAAATGTTACCGGTTTCAAAAAAGTAAATGGTTCGAAAAAAATTTCCGATTCCGAAAAAATAACCTCTTATATTATAAAACTAACCAATTTCGAAAAAGTTAAGTAACTGGCTGAAAAAGTAGCCAAGACCAAAAAAGTAAGCGGTTCAAAAAAAAAAACCAAGCGGTTCGCTCGAAATGCGCTTGTTCCGATTTCCACTAAACTAATCGATTTCAAAAAAGTAACCCGTTTTGAACCGGCTCCAAATAAGTAACAGATTTTGAAAAATTAACCCTTTTCGAAAAATTAAACGGTTCGAAATAAGTAACAAATTTCAAAAACTAACCGATTCGAAAAAAGCTGCCGATTCCAAAATATTGGCCGGCTGAAAAAAGCTACCAGTTTCAATAATAAAATCGGTTCCAAAAAAGAAACCGATTGCAAGAAAGTTACTGGTTCCAAAACAGGAACTGCTTGCAAGAAAGTTTCAAATAGTAACCCGTTTCAAAACATGACGGGCTCAAAAGTAATCGGTTCCAATGTAGTAACCGGCTCCAAAAAAGTTTCTCTAAACGTTATGAGCAACAATCCCCCTAGTAATTCCTACATTGTGGAAAAGCCATGACAGGGAACCCTTAAATTTCAAATTTAGGCGAGTTTACAAAGATTCAGTAAATATCTTCAACAAGACATGCAAGAAGGACCAAGGTGATTCTTGGAAAAAAATTTGTGACAGTATAAAAGACAAATCGGAGACGAACAGGCTACGCCTAAATGCACCGAGCAACATATACCGAGAAGTCCGAAGCCATCGAGCAGGAAAATGTGAGAAGTTCTATCGAATACACACTTTCCAAACTGCTCCATAGAACCATTATCAGCTGTCAATCCCCGGTAAGTTACCAATCTTTGTGGAATTTGATCACTCTTCAGAAATAAGATTTGAGCATCAAATCATGTGACCCATTTACATCTTTCCGACCTGCTAACATATAAGTGTTAGGCGCTTCCTGTGCAGATGCTCTTATCTGACCCGGACACATATGGAATGTCCGATCGTACACTTCATTGAGGACTGTGCGGCTCTTGGCTCTCTTGAACTTCAATTGAAAACTATCACATATTTATGATGGCATCATAATAAGCAAGCCGACCTAAATGTCCCCCTCACTATAGAACTGGAACGATGATGAACTCAGAGATTCGGATTTACAGTTGTCATGGACGGATCTAAGGTGACCTTCGAAGTAGAAATTTGCAATACTCCCGGCTGCGCTTGTATTAATGCGGCTCCCGAATTCAGCAAGTGTATATCTCTATCTCCCTGGTTTTTCGTTATCTAGACGCTTCAAGAGCTAATAGGTTCTATGTTTCATCGAGGGTTGAAGTTCTCAGTACTGCCATAACAATGCTGACGGAAGGCTTTTATAACCTGTCCAATCCAGTTTTATATTCGAGTCTATGGCCTTACTTGAGATGTATAGCACTGAACTATTACGGCTCGTGCCACCTGGATACAATGTTTCAGTTCGTGGCCGAAATCTTTCGGAGATGCTAGTAACCGTGGAACAATTACTGTTCCGATTGTTTACAATACTGCCGTCATTGAATAAAACTCATTCCGGGGTCTCAAAAGGATACTGAAGCACTTAAAATTCAATTGATGGCCGGGGGTACGCTTATTACGAACCATTTTCAGGACCTGATGAAGGCTACCAATCCATTAATATCCTACTCCCCGATCTGGCGCAGATTACACAGAAAGTGAGCTCCCAGAAAGTCAGTCGTCCGCCACTTAGCGCCAGGCAATTGCTTTGAGGTGACCCACCGTTTCCTTCTGTTCGTCCTCTTTACAACCCTAGGGAGTGGGTGTAGTGAGATGAGATCTCCATTAACGCTTTTAAATATTCGTTATTCCTCTTGCAATATTTTCAATTGCTTAATTCACGAAGACAAAGAAGAAAACATTCATTTTTATTCTCCGGACCGATAACTAAACAATAGGGATTGCATGAGGCTACGAAATCAGTAGAAAAGGGCACGTCAAAGGGGGTTTTATCACTTCTGCTGTGGATGATGATCATCAACCAACTGCTCAGGCAGTTCGATGAGGGATCCCTGATACTTACAGCTTATGCAGATGATGTTGCAACTGTCACAAGTGGAAAGTGACTTCCAACGATTAGCTCTTTTATGGATCGGAAGATTAGCTATTTTATGGAGAGGGCGGATAAGGTCTTGTTATCTAAGAGGTACAAGGTCCTTAAGTGGACTAGGTCTTAGCCTGGAGAGATGACCCTGAATGAAGAAGCCTTGCACAAAATATCTAGAAACCGTTCTAGATAGTAAGTTGTTGTGGAAGCTCAACGCAGAGGGAGTGAAGAAGGCATATAAAATAATAGTGAGGTGTACGTGGGGTATTTACAGCGATTATAAAGCTTACTACATACTACGGAGTCCTTGTTTGGTGGACAGCCATGCAAACTATCAATTCTTATCATTATGGAGGCCCCGACAGCTGCACTGTATGCCATACTGCATATTCCACCTGCAGACCTGGTGACTAAGAACATAGCGTTAACAACTACAAAGAGGCTTAGTACCTCTGGGCAGCTTGAGTGCAGACCATACGGCCATAGCTGTAATTGCGTCATCAATTACAGGATCAACGGACTTCCTGATTCCGTATCTGCACTTCGAAGGGGCTCTAAGATCCACAATAGAGGTGGATGGTTGGTGCAAGGGTGCCCAAATGTCGGACGAGGCGATACACGTGTATACCGATGGCTCCAAAGTAGTGAAAGGAGTACTGTCTGTGGTATACAGGGCTGATCCGGAAATAAACAGATCCTACAAGCTGCCAGATCACTGTAGTGTTTTTCATGCGGAATTAGTGGTCGTAAACAAACCTGTATAAATACTGGAGGAAAATAGCTTAAACCGCAGCCGCTTTAACTTTTATATTGACAGCAAAGCAGCAATTAAGGCAATAATGTTGCATAGCCCAGCATCTAAAAGTGTGTTAGGGTGTAAGCAAGCCTTGGAAATAATCAGGACAGGGACAACCATACATCTATGTATATTGCGTCCCAGGGCATATGTGAATAGATGGGTATGCGAATGAACTAGCACATCTCTCGAAGCTTGCTCCATAGACGTCCCAATTAGATTGAGCGAGATTCAGTGAAGGCGTGAAGTGCACATGATCGACCAAGCGGGAAAGGCGTGGACCCAAGCGCGGGACTGCAAAGGGTCAAAAGTTATGTGATCTTTCAACCTTGGAATAACAAAGTTACTTCTACCGATAAAAAGAGATGACTGTAAACTCGTGACGGATATTCTGACCGTACACTGCCTTCCGGCGTCACATGCTTTTATGTTAGGCTTGGTTAGTGATAGCAGATGTAGGAAGTGCAGGTTAGAGGAGGAAAGGCTAAGACTCCAGCTATTAGCAGTGATAAAGGTGTCAGATCTAGAACCGCAAGTGGCAGAGGCCCTAGAAAGTGGCCTTGAGGACGGAGTTATATTATAACATACGTCCTGGTATTTTATAGTATTTTTCAGTTTGATCGCTAAAATAAACATCTAGTAACACTGCGGACTCATTCAGTCCATGTAAGGTCCTCACGGACCGCCCAGTTTAACCTAACCTAACCTTACCTATTCTCCCGACCTAATATATCTATAAGTACATAGATATTTGGGTGACTCGGTCTTTCCTCACAATATTGCATATTCAGCAAATGGCCAAAGAACCCTTCTGAGGAACTGCATACTTAATATGTCATTACAAATCGCATGGTAGAAATCGGTTTTAGAGCACAGTTGCTAAGATGGGTCAAAAAAAAAATCGACGCCTCTAATAAATATAAGTAGAAATTTATTAACTGACTGACATATAAATTAATGTGACAAAAGTTTATTTCCCTCGCTTAACTCACAGCTGGCAACAATAATTTACTTTGAACATGTTTTTCTCTCTCCTGCAATTCGCTTGGGTGGCATTGTCTTCTCCATCTCTTAAAAACTTTTCTTTTTCTTCCTTTCTACACTCTGACCTCTTCAGTTTACGTTGCACGCGCTCACGCACTGTAAAAGCAGAAACTTTTTATTGTATGCGTCATCGTCGTTAAAACAAGCGCAAAGTAATAGTAATGAATATTGACGGTTTTTCAAACTCTTTTCGACTTCCAACACCACTCGCATTTGTGTGATGATTTTCATGCGATTGTATTTATTATTGGCTTTGAACTTAAGTACTTAGTTTTTCACAGTCATCATTAAATTGGCATTAATAAATTATATCTAAAGTTTGTTGAGATTCTGGTTGATTTAATTAAGGTAGATTGACTGTTAAACAGAGCATGACACCATGTCGTATGAGTAACTTTTGTTTGAAGGCTTTGCAATGAATATGGCGATATGATAATAAGAACGGTATAAGTTGGACACATTGTGCTAGCAACACTAATTTCATCTAACGGACGTAGTTATTGGTGTTTCGAGAAATGTCACTATAATAGCAAAGTGAAATTGTTACAAAGCCATTACTTTGACCAAAATGGCCGCAATATGTAATTTTGTCCAGAAATAAGCCTGAAAAACAATTGACCTTTAGATAACCAACCCTAGTGCAAACCATGCTTCCCAATATTGGTTGATTGGTCACCGAAATATTCTTTAAACTGTTGTACTCTAAGGTCGACTTACTCAAACCATGTTCTTTATGTAGCATTTTGATACCGCCTTTAGATCGGACCTAAAGTTCTTGTCAAACTTCGAATTGGGTGCAAGATAGTCTGCACCGCAATCACAATGAGAAGACTGCTTAGCGTGCCATTGTGGCCAGTGGAAGGTAGTCAAGGATTACATGCATGTAACGCGGTTGTTGAACAAGACCTGAGTGCCCTTACCCTCCTTCAGCAGCAAAATACTTTGTTTATTCTTGAGCATTACTGACGCGGCCGCCGTGGTGTGATGGTAGTGTGCTCCGCCTACCACACCATATGCCCTGGGTTCACACCCTGGGCAAAGCAACATCCAGATTTTAGAAATAAGGTTTTTCAATTAGAAGAAAATTTATCTAAGCGGGGTCGCCCCTCGGCAGTGTTTGACAAGCACTCCGAGTGTATTTCTGCCATTAAAAGCTCTCAGTGAAAACTCACCTGCCTTGCAGATGCCGTTCGGAGTCGGCATAAAACATGTAGGTCCCGTCCGGCCAATTTGTAGGGAAAATCAAGAGGAGCAAGACGCAAATTGGAAGAGAAGCTCGGCCCAAAATCTCTTCGAAGGTTATCGCGCCTTACATTTATTTTTATTTTTTACTTATTGCTGACGTATCGACTGCTGACAATGATATTATCTTATTTCGAATGTCTTTTCTAGAACGTTCTATCTCACAAAACTTTTGGAAAACGCCTAATTCCAGATCGTTAGTTCGGCGTTTATAAAGGAAATATCTTGGATAGCGGGCGCTCTTCAAATAGTTTTGACGTAAAGTGGTTCTTATTTTCAATTCAACAATAAAATATATAGACAAACAAACGGTCTTGGAATGGGAAGCCTCACATCAGCAATTCTTATGGAAGTGTTCATGCAAAATCTGGAAGAAAAGTACACACAGGAGATGAAGTCCAAATTAGGCGTGTCATTTTATGCTAGATACGTGGATGACATAATATGCGTTTTAACTACTAATAACGAAGATCTTGTACTGGAGTACCTCAACAAACAGCACGGAAATATAGAATTTACAATGGAAACCGAAAAAGACGGAGGAATCAGCCAAAGATATAACTATGACATATATAGACAGCTAACGGCCAACGGCCACCGACACAATAATACACAATACCTCAAATCACCCCCAACAGCATAAAAATGCAGCATTAAGGCACTTGGTACATAGACTTGAAAGAACACCTCTTACACAAGAGGCCTATAAGAGAGAACTTGAGGTCATGTATAATATCGCTGCAAACAACGGATATAAAAAGGCACTAGTAGATAAGCTCAGAAGGACAAATGGAGAACCAAAAAGAAATAATGAAAAGGAAATAAATAGCTGGATGACTATGACATATACTGGAAAAGCAACATATAAATTGGCAAACTTCTTTAAAAAATACAACATTAACACAGCATTCAAAACATCGAACAATCTAGGGCGAAAACTAAGAACTAACACTAACTCAGAGGATCCGTTTTAGCAGACACGGTGTATACAAGCTTACTTGCGGATGCCAGCATAGTTACATAGGACAAACAGGACGGCAAATATGAACGAGGTTCAGAGAACATATTAGAGATTACAACAAAAAAATACGGAATCCATACATTATACCCGAGTCTAACTACGCGAATCACATGGTCGAGAATGAGTGTTCCCCAGCAAACATCAATAAAACAGTTAGGGTTTTTCACATACAAGCAAAAGGCCAACGTCTCAACAAACTCGAAAACTTGGAAATCTACAAACAGAAAACATTCGACGGTAGAATAATAAACGAGCATATAAATACAATTTCTGACACAATATTCAAGCCTTTAAAACTTGTTTACAAGAAACAAAGTAATCACACAGGTACAACACATGAACCAATAAACAGATCCCGCATCAAAAAATGAGAGAGCAAAAAATCATAGTTAGCCGTGAAATAAATTTCCTCGGCGTGACGTCACGCTTTTGACAACATGTTTCATTACTGACGCAGTGTTCACACTTTATTCCAATCGGAGTATTTTGCTCCGTTCTTACCTCCTACTACATTTTTTGTATCTCAAAGGTTTATTTGGGTCGAGTTGAAAACTAAATAGTATTACTACCTAATATCTTTTGGTTGAAGTTTTTATTGTATACGTATGAAAAGCCGATAGTTTAAAAGTGACAATTGGATGAAATGACGTGAATTCTATGTTTATGTCTTCATACATGTTTCTTCACATTTTACTCACAGTTTTGTACTTTTTTCGTACGGAATGAGAAAAGAAGAAGTAAAATGTAAGCAAAAAATGTGTCCGGACGCGATCTGTAAATCCCGCCAAAATTCAACATACAGCACTTCTTGAAATTTTATGTATATAATGAAGTACGTTGTGTCAGTGAGGTAAGCTAACCCTGTTTTGCGATAACAGTCGCCAGTTGGGAGCACCAAGCGAGGTCAAAGCTTCCTCCAACTCTCTCCCCCAACTCAGTGAAGGTCTACCCTTTCCTCTGTGTGACTTGTAGAGCGAGAATTTCGTTCGTCGAGAGAGAACTTTACTTTTCAATTGTTATTCTCCGTTTGATTTCTAGGCCAACGTTGTTTTTGCTTTTAATGCTGTTTCCCAAATGAACGAAATCCTTCACAGTCTCGAATTTATATCCGTCAACAGTGACGTAGCTACAAAGGTCACGATGACAGCAAGTACTTCGTCTTGTCCAAATTTACTGCAAGACCCACTTTTTTTTTGCTTCTTTATCTTCGTCTCCATGTTTGAACAGCCCGGCGGGTATCACGTCATTACTTGGCACCTTGTGATTTTTTAGCCGTGATATTGGATGCCGGGGAGTGTTTTTCATCATCGGCGATCGGGGTATCGGGTTCGTCTTCTCCCACACTCTGTACGTCAGTTAAGAGGTCGCCATTATAGTTCCTACAGGAATCTGCCCCGGTCCTGAAACCTTCTGTCATTAAAAGAGCATGAAACATGTATGGTAACCGAAAATAATAATATTTTTGCGCGATAAATATCCGGGGATATAGAATTTGGTGTATTAATGGGAGCACTAATTGGGCATCCTACACGTGCATCTGATAAGGCAGATAACTTTTTTTACTAAGAAACATTTTATGGCAAAAACACAATGGAAAGGTTTGCCAAGCCACCAAATCAATTGGATGTTAGTTGTTCGCCCGCTTTCAAAAAGGAAGAAAAAATATACTCCGAAAATTTTATTTTACTCCGGCGTAGTCGTTTGCTCAGGTAACAGTTTTAAATACTCCGAACACTGGTAGCGAAATGCGAAATATGAGAGAAATGTAAAAAATCGAAAAACTTCAAAAGCGCTACGTCATCAAACTTTTTTTCAAATTCGATTACAAATACAACAATTCCTGAATACGGGATCTTGGCTCATTCGATTATGGGTACAACAGACAAACACACAACAACAAATAAGCACAAAACAATTAACACGCCAAAACAACAAACCCACAAAGAAGGTCGAACGATTAAAATCATGGACTTTTACCTACCCCAGTCAGCCACACAAATCGATTAGTAAACCACCCTCGGTTCTGAATGGACACGCAGCATATACACAGACATCAATTTTGATAATATCTGCTCATGTACCTACGAAGGACAAACGACAACAACAGATCAGAACGAAAATCGACACTGATGATGGCACAACGCCGAAACCGGTTTGTCTCAAAACTAAATTTGTCAAGGGATGACGGAAAATCGTTCCAATATACATCATTTATCCACCCTGTCGGAAAATCAACAAAACGAGATATAAAGCTCGTTTTTGCAAAGATATAACTTATGGCGGCCACCGTGGTATGATGGTAGCGTGCTCCGCCTACCACACCGTATGCTCTGGGTTCACACCCCGTTCAAAGCAACATCAAAATTGTAGAAATAAGGTTTTTCAATTAGAAGAAAATTTTTCTAAGCGGGGTCGCCCCTCGGCAGTGTTTGGCCAGCGCTCCGGGTATATTTCTGCCACGAAAAGCTCTCAGTGAAAACTCATCTGCCTCGCAGATGCCGTTCGGAGTCGGCATAAAACAAGTAGGTCCCGTCCGGCCAATTTGTAGGAAAAATTAAAAAGTAGCACCACGCAAATTGGAAGAGAAGGTCGGCCTAAAATCTCTTCGGAGGTAATCGCGCCTCACATTTTTTTTTATAGCTTATTTTATTCGTCCACGACCTCTTTAAAAATCTTTTTTATAACCGATTTCGTTAATTTTTCTTCAAAGCATTCCTTATAGTAAAGGCAACCTCTCTGCCGAATTTTGTTACGATAGGTTTAACGATTTTTGATTTATGATTAATAATATTTGTAAAATTAATGTTATCACAAGAGGGTGGTGCCACGTCCATTTTAAACAACTTTTTCAAATTTTTATCTATAGTCTCAATATCAGACCACATGTCAAATTTCAACATTCTGTATTATTTACTAAATAATCAGGTTTTTTGTGTTTTCCAAAATGTTATATATGTATATATAAAAGTGAGCGTGGTTATTATCCGATTTCACTCATTTTCAATACCAATCCATTCTGGGTCCAGATAAGCTAGTGTACCAAATTTGGTGAAGATATCTCAATATTTACTCAAGTTATCGTGCTAACGGATGGACGGACGGACGGACATTTGAGCCATGTCCGTCCGTCCGTTTTTTTTTCGATACAGATGATTTTGATATATGGAAGTCTATATCTATCTCGATTCCTTTATACCTGTACAACCAACCGTTATCCAATCAAAGTTAATATACTCTGTGTGCAAAGCATGCTGAGTATAAAAATAAATGCAAGGCGCGACAACCTCCGAAAAGATTTTGAACCGAGCTTCCCTTTCAATTTGCGTCGTGCTCCTTTTAATTTTCGCTAAAAATTGGCAGAAATGCACTCACTGCCGAGGGGCGACCACGCTTTGGAGAACTTTTTTCTAGTTGAAACAACTTGTTTTTAAATTTTGTAGGTTGCTTTACCCGGGAATTGAACCCAGGATCTTCGGTGTGGTAGGTATTTGGGACCATTTAAGATAATTTCTAGACTGCTTGGCATAATTTCGAGACTTTTTTGTAATAATGTTATAACGACTATTTCGGTTCATTACGGAATCACTTTGGAGTCATCATGGTATTGTTGGGAAAAATTTATTTATGAACACCAAAGATTATCGGGCTGATATTATTATCGCCTTGTTATCGATAATTACTGGTATCGAAGACTTATCGGTACCAAGCCGACGAGCTATCAACGTGCTGTCAGTTTATTATCGGAAAGCGATCGATTTGTTATCAAAAAGTTATCGATTTTTTATCGAGAAATTACCGATTCGTTATCGATTTTTGTAGAAAAATATCGATAACTTTACCGTAAAATTGTTTTCTTTTTCGATAAAAACGCCGTAATTTTTAGATAACAAATCGATAACACATCCATATTTTTCATTAAAATATCTATAAGTTATCAACAACTTTTTGATAGCAAACTGATAACATTACCTTTTCCTTTCCTTTCCTTTCCTTTCCTTTCCTTTCCTTTCCTTTCCTTTCCTTTCCTTTCCTTTCCTTTCCTTTCCTTTCCTTTCCTTTCCTTTCCCTTCCTTTCCTTTCCTTTCCTTTCCTTGCCTTTCCTTCCTTTTCCTTTACTTTACTTTTCCTTTCCTTTGCGTTCCTTTCCTTTCTTTTCCTTTCCTTTCCTTTCTTTTCCTTTCATTTCCTTTCCTTTCATTTCCTTTCCTTTCATTTCCTTTCCGTTTATTTTCTTTTCTTTTCCTTTCCTTTCCTTTCCTAACCCTTCCGTGCCTCTCCTTTATTTCCTTCCAATTGTTTTTTTGTCCTTCCCATCCTTTTTCCTTTTCTTTTCTTTTATCATTCTTTACGCTATATCCCCTTTTCGAATGAAAGAAACATTAAACCTTCTAGTTTTTGAAGCATCACCAGGTTGACGTCATAGAGAGACTGTTGATTGCGAAACTTATAATTTTCTATGTATTATCGAGTCCGGCAACCCCTCTGAGGGCCAAATTCTGTTTTTGGTGTCATAGCATTCCGCAAAGTGCGTATTTATGAGGGTGTCCCCAGCTAAATCCTTCGAAATTGATCGCAGTTGGAGCTGTTATGTCGTTATTTGTTTTTGTGACAAGGCCCATGGTTTTTTCCACAGTATCTCGAACATCGCAGAATGGGTTTGCTAACTTTATTCTCGATTATGATGTTACCTTAGTAGACCAGTTAAGGATCAGGGATCTATAAGCTGGCCAGAACACGCTAAAAAAAAATAATAATAAATATATGTGACCGGCCTATGAAAAGGTGGCTTATGACTAAAAAAAAAAGAAGAGCACAAACGTCCTGAAGAAATGCATTGTTTATCTTTAACAGCTGTTTCTCGCAATTTTTTTTTTTTTGAGTCATAAGCCACCTTTTCATAGACCGGGTCACATATATATATAAATTAACAGCAGACTACAAACATAAGGTTCAACAATTTAATAAAAAAATAGTGATAATATGTTTCAACATGGTGTTCTTGTTAATTCTGATCCCCTCCTTTGGCACACCTTCATGAGCCATGTTCCTGATTAACATAAATACATATCTATATTTTACTTCCTTATTTCATACACTTTTTCTTATTTCAGATTGCTTCCAATAGCCCACAAATCGACAGCGGGTCTATGCAACAAATAAAGTTGGAAATAAATCAGCAGAAAAAGCAAAACGAATCTGACGAAATTAGCCAACACCACACACAAGCAATTACGAATATCCCGCTGCATGATAATAACAATGGATCATCAATGCAGCAGGCACCACCACAAGGCTCACATTATGTACCAACGCTCTTACAACCACAAGAGATATCATCTCCGCCCGTAACTCCAGCACCACCGCAAAACTCACCAGTAGATTATTGTCTAACAAGAGCCAGGCCTAGTATGAATACATTCTCATATGCTCCAGTGCCAAATATCATCAGGCCTTCAAAACCATCTACGTCGGCAGCTGCCGCAGCAGCAGCAGCAGCGGTAGCGGCAGCGGCGGCTGCAGCAGCAGCGGCTTCAATACGAACAAATAAAAGTCGCATTACAGAATCTGATTTGATACCAAATAAAAAAGCGAAACGAAAGATGCATTGGTTGTCTAATAGTAGGCATAAAGATTTGGAGGGAGGAGAGGCGGGCGGCGAGAGTGGCAAGGAGAAGAGGGTAGGTAGTATATATGTAATTATGAAATCTAATACTGTTTTCACACAGAAACTTAATGATCTCATTTCATCTGCTAATGAAATCGTAAATTGTTTGCTTTCACACAGAAGTAACTGCTCGATTAGTATGAAGGATGAGACAGCCAATCATGGCGGAAAGATACAAGGTGGGAGCATGGTGACATACCTACAAACAAACAAAATTCCATGTACTTGTAAATTCGATGGACAAATGTCAAAATCGTACTGCGCCGATAGTTGATGTATCAAATCAAATAAAAAAGGTTATAATCAGCTGTTCGATGCGGCCACCTTGTATCGTTCCGCCATGCAGACAATGACATTTGCTTTGAAAACTAAGAAACGGAAACGGAAGCGGAACGCTGCCAACAGAGTTGCATTGTGCTTTTGACTTCATTAGGCATTCGATTAGCTACTAATGAAATAATAATAGATTCGAATTTTGTAGGGAAGATTGAGCTCAATAAGCGTCTTAATGTAGAAAATTGCCTTTATTATTCAATAAGCCGTCTGTGTGAAATTAGTATAACATAACTTGTTATCTTTAACCTTGGCTCTTTTGGCAATAGCGTTTTTGGCAGTGATCGAGAACAAGCGATTACCGAAAAAAATAAATCACGTTCTTTTAAGACGTAGAATGCATGTATGTTAGCTTTAAGAGTTGTTCTGAACGAATAACATATTTTGTAAATTATCGACGTTCATGGGGATGTTATGCATTTATTTTTGATCGGTAATCGGTTATTATCCATTTGTTTTCGATTTGTTATCGGTGAGAGTTATAAATTTTCTGTCGATAGCAAAACGGTATCTATAAACGGTAATTATAAATTTAATATAGAAAATTTAATGTAGAAAAGTTATTGAAAAATTTCTCATACAAAACTCATACAGCTCGTCACTATACTCCTTCGAAACTCGCCATCGGACAGGACTATAAATCTTCCGAAGAAATTTTCTCTCGAACACTCCAAGGGTCATCTCATCTTCTCTCGACACCGTCCATGATTCCGAGCTATACAACAGAACACGTATGATAAGCAACTTGTAGAACGTAATTTTTGTTCCTCGAGAGAGGGCTTTACTTTTCAATTGCCTACTCAGTCCAAACTATCACTTGATAGCAATACTTATTCTCCGTTTCATTTCTAAGCTGACATTGTTTTTATACTCAGTTGAGCAGAGTATATTAAGCAGAGAGAGTATATTAAGTTTGATAGGATAACGGTTGGTTGTACAGGTATAAAGGAATTGAGATAGATATAGACTTCCATATATCAAAATCATCAGGATCGAAAAAAAATTTGATTGAGCCATGTCCGTCCGTACGTCCGTTCGTCCGTCCGTTAACACGATAACTTGAGTAAATTTTGAGGTATCTTGATGAAATTTGGTATGTAGGTTCCCGGGCGCTCATCTCAGATCGCTATTTAAAATGAACGATATCGAATTAATTACCAAAAACAGATAAAGCGATGTAACTTGGTAGGTGAGTTGAACTTATGACGCGGAATAGAAAATTAGGAAAATTTTGGACAATGGGCGTGGCACCGCCCACTGTTAAACGAAGGTAATTTAAAATTTTGCAAGCTGTAATTTGGCAGTCGTTGAAGATATCATGATGAAATTTGGCAGGAACGTTACTCCTATTACTATATGTACGCTTAATAAAAATGAGCAAAATCGGAGAAGGACCACGCCCACTTTTAAAAAAGAATTTTTTTTAAAGTAAAATTTAAACAAAAAATTTAATAACTTTACAGTATATAAGTAAGTTATGACAACATTCAACTCCAGTAATGATATGGTGCAACAAAATACAAAAATAAAAGAAAATTTCAAAATGGGCGTGGCTCCGCCCTTTTTCATTTAATTGGCCTAGGATACTTTTATACACAGTCGACCGTCTTCCTTCCGCTCGGCTGTTAACACGATAACTTGAGCCAAAATCGACATATCTTTACTGAACTTAGTTCACGTACTTATCTGAACTCACTTTATCCTGGTATAAAAAATGAACGAAATCCGACTATGACCACGCCCACTTTTTCGATATCGAAAATTACGAAAAATTAAAAAAATGCCATAATTCTATACCAAATACGAAAAAAGGGATGAAACATGGTAATTGGATTGGTTTATTGACGCGAAATATAACTTTAGAAAAAACTTTGTAAAATGGGTGTGACACCTACCATATTAAGTAGAAGAAAATGAAAAAGTTCTGCAGGGCGAAATAAAAACCCTTGAAATCTTGGCAGGTATTACATATATAAATTATTATAATAGCGGTATCCAACAGATGATGTTCTGGGTCACCCTGGTCCACATTTGGGTCGATATCTGGAAAACGCCTTCACATATACAACTACCACCACTCCCGTTTAAAGCTCTCATTAATACCTTTAATTTGATACCAATATCGTACAAACACATTCTAGAGTCACCACTGGTCCACCTTTATGGTGATATCTCGAAAAGGCGTCCACCTATAGAACTAAGCCCCACGCCCTTTTAAAATACTCATTAACACCTTTCATTTGATACCCATATCGTACAAACAAAGTCTAGAGTCACCCCTGGTCCACCTTTATTGCGATACCTCGAAATGGCGTCCACCTATAGAACTAAGGCCCACTCCCTTTTAAAATACTCATTAAAACCTTTCGTTTGATACCCATATCGTACAAAAAAATTCTAGGGTCACCCCTGGTCCACCTTTATGGCGATATCTAGAAAAGGCGTCCACCTATGGAACTAAGGATTACTCCCTTTTAAAATACTCTTTAATGCCTTTCATTTGATACACATGTCATACAAACATATTCCAGGGTTTCCCTCGGTTCATTTTCCTACATGGTTATTTTCCCTTATGTTGTCACCATAGCTCTCAACTGAGTATGTAATGTTCGGTTACACCCGAACTTAACCTTCCTTACTTGTTGCTTTTAATGCTATTTCCCAAATAGACGAAGTCCTCCACAGTCTCGAGTTTATATTTGCCAACAGAGATGTGGCTGCCAAGGCGCGAATGTGCCGATTCTTTCTTGGATGACAGCAAATACTTCGTCTTGTCCACGTTTACCGCAAGCCCCACTTTTTTCGATTCTTTATCTAATTTGGAGAAGGCAGAACTCACAGCGCGTTTGTTCAATTGGGTTAGTTATCGAAGAAATATATTGATTTACTAAAGAAAAAAAAAACAGACTTGTTATTGAAAAGCTGTCGATTTGTTATCGAAAAGTTTTCGATATTTTTCGAAATCGATAACAAATCGATATTTTTTTCTAAAGCATTAATATTTATTATAATAATTCCATAACAAACCAATAACATGCCGATAAGAATCTGGTAATATTATTATTATTATTATTATGATTTATTAACATAATTAAAACAATTAATTAGTTACCTTAATTAGTGAGCATTAGCTGCCAGGGCTATCGGCCCGATAAGTTTTCGTATTCATAAATTAATTCCCCTTTTAGTCTCGAAATTATCCCGAAGTAGTCGTGTAAATAATCCTGAAATGTTCGCGAAGACCTTCCCAAAGTTATCTCGAAATAGTACATAAAACAGTCCCGAAAAAATCAAAAATAAATCCGAAATGATCTCAAAATAGTCACGTAATGATTTCAACATTACCACAAAATTATTCCAAATTACTCCGGACCAGTCCACCAGCGATATCGAAACGGCCCTGGGGATAGTCTCTGTACGACCCCAAAAATATACTATCGGGACGTAGTTAGGTTTTTCTGGTTTAAATTTTGGGGAATAAAAATTATTTGTAGACCCTGGTAATAACATAATGTTTTATATCTTGCTAATTCTGGCTGGACAGAAGAGAGATTTACCATTCCCGAAACCTATTTCGGTAATTTTTGGAAATCGGTTGTTATTCGTGATAAACCGTACTGTTGTTCTTGGTTAACCGTTAGATGCAATCTCTGCTTAAATCCGTCCAGACACAGTCCACAAAACAGTCACAATATAGCCCCGAAATTATGCTAGTCGAGGATATACTAAATACCATTCAGAGTTTTACTGATTAAAAATACTAGAGTTGAAGAGCACCTATTCCAAGGGGCATGGGACCCTTTCCCCTTTTTCATAGTCAGGGCTGTTGAGTAATTGTTTGGAGAATTTCATCCAAGTCTGTCGAGCCTGGTGTGATTTAAGTCCCAAAAGAAAAAACATCTGAACAGCCAGACATTCAAAAAATCAGTAGGGCAACTGATAAAAGCTTGCAAACCTGTTGGAAAGCTCTTAAACCGAGTGAACCTCGCAAACTTATGTGAAAAAGTCCTATCACCTGCTTTTTTTTCATGGTAGGGAGGCAATGGCGAGTTTGAGTGGGTTGCCTTTTCAGCTTTATTCACAGATAATGGAATATTCGTAGTCTTAAGCATGCCCGTAATAGCGTATAGGCATAACGCTAATTATATAAGTAAAATAGTATATAGCACAGGGGCATATTAGCAAGGTCGTAACAGCATACATATATGCTCAAGGCTAGAAGCATAAAGGCGTGTGAACGTGAAAGCGTATCGAAGCATTAGCGTAAAAGCGAACTAGCGGTAAAGTATACTAAAAAGGACACTATCGTAAATGTGCATATGAGCGTGAAGGCGTATTATCGTAGTGTCGTAAAATCGTATTAACGTAAAATACATTGGCGTGAAAGTGTAACTGCATATTAACCCGAATCCCGTCAGCTTTTCATTCAATACATGTAGAGCTCTGCTGACAAAGTGTTTTAGAACCCTTAGTAACCCAAGCTTCCCATTTTTATCTTAAGTTATATTGAAACGAGTTAATATTTAGTTGGCCCCCAACAATATTTTCATATTAGCTCAGAGTTTTTTTTTCGCTCTTTCCAGGATATGACACCATTACCCGGCTTCCAACAGGCATTTGGCTCTACGGAAATTGGGCGCTTTTTCGATACATTTCTGCTCAATCCGCCTGATTGTCATAGTTGTGGTGACAGTTATGAGTCATTTGCGGTAGACGAGCAATTGCAGCAAATTCAACAACAGCAACAAAAACAAAAAGAGCAACAACAACAGCAAGAGAAATTGCAAGATCAACTAAAAATACAGCAAGAGCAGCAACAAATGAAAACCAGTCAAATTCAAGAACAACAACAACAGCAGCCGCCTTCGCACTATGCATCAGCACATGATTATTACAATCGCAGATATTCCGAACTTAGTAATTATCACACGCAGCGATTACATCCTCATTACCCACAACCACATCCACAACCACACCCACATCTATATCCAACGCATCCCTCCTACTACAGAGGTGGACATGCGCATCCGTATGCATACAATAGTGCCAACAACAACAGCTATCGTGATAGTATGTGGGTGTATGGACGTGGTTCGCCATCACCTTATAGCAGCACGTCTTACGATTATGATGGTTCACGTTCGAGTAGTAGCGGTTCGCCTTCTTCACCTTACGAAATGCCGCTGAGTGTACGATCGCCGTATGCTTCCTCCTATGATCGTTACAGTTATGGACGTATGAATGGTAGTTTTAGTGGAATACGTTGTAATGGTTATTGAAGGGTGCAAATGTGTGTGAAAAATAACGGTTAAAGATGAGTATGAATGAAAAATTTTCAAATTACAAAAGAAATCCAATATCTCTGAATTAAATATCGTTGACTGAGTAAAAGATTGCGCTATTTGGACTGCCGATGGAAAAATATTATGATTTTTAAGAACTTTTTTAAAAGTGTTCATAATTTAATTTAAAAACAAAGAAATGTTTTTAAAAGTTATTTTCGAAATTTAAATTCAAACAGTAAGATAGAAAATGAAACAGTCGTTTTATTTAAAAGATTTGTTGTAGCCTTTGACAGAGCGAAAAGAAGTTGCTTGTATGCTGCGTTTAAGTTTCATGCAAAGTTAATAAGGCTCCGTGAAGATTGGGAGAGACCTCTCCGAGCCATTCGAAACGAAATGAGGCTGTGAGTTCTGCCCTCTCTGGGTTAGATAAAAGAGCAAAGAAAGTGCGGTAAATGAGGACAAGACGAAGTACTTGCTTATTCAAGGAGGAATCGGCGCATTTGCGCCTTGGCAGCCACGTCACTGTTGACGGATGTAAATTCGAGTCTGTGAAACCAGCATTAACAGCAAAAACAATGCCAGCTTGAAACCAAACGAAGAATAACTCCTGCCAACAAGTGCTAATTTGGACTGAGTAGGCAATTGGAAAGTAAAATCCTCGCTCGGCGAACAAAAATCTCGCTCTACAATTCTCTCATCACTTGTCCTGATGTATGGCACGGAGTCATGGACGGTGTCAGGAGAAGATGAGCCGGCTCTTGAATCGGCTTCGCTGGCTAGGTCATGTTATGCGAATGGAAGTAGGCCATCCGGCCAAGAAAGTATTTGAGCCGACACCGCAGTTTGAAAGCAGAGGGAGACGGAGACCTCCACTGAGTTGGGAGGGGCTGGTGGAGGAAAATTTGATCCCTCTTGATGCTGGCAATTGGCGTCAGTTATCGCGGAACAAGGATAGCTGGCGTGACTTGTTACGTATCGGCAAAAATCGCTCGGCGGTTAAGCCCTTAATGTTAAGTTAATCAAGACAATCTGAAAGTTTTTCTATGCTATTTCTGAATAATTCAGGATCGTTTCGAGATAATTTCGGGGTCAGTTTAGGATTTTTTCGGTGTCATTTTGAGGTCGGGTTTGTTTAGGGATAATTTTGGAATTGTTTTCGGAGATTTTTCGTAATCAATGCGAAACCATTTCAGAATATTTAGGGACTGTTTTCAAGACAGTTTTGGTTTCCTTTTTTGGATTACTTCGAATAATTAGTTCAGGAATTTTTCGTCATCAGATATGGATGATTTCGGGACTCTTTTGGTTTTTTTGGCATTTTTTTAGACAGTTTTGAGACTATTTCGGAACCACTTCAGAATCATTATGTATTGTTTTCGGCATCATTTTGGGTCCACCTTGAGATGATATTAGGAGCAATTCGATATCATTCAGAACTCATTTGGGGATTGTTGCATCGTTTTGGGATCATTCCTGATTGTTAACGAACCAGTTAAAGATTATTTTCAGTATAATTTCGGGCCTACTTTGAGATGACCTAAGAAGCATTTCGGGATCATTAAGGATTAGTTTCGGTATCAATTCCGACAATTTCGGGATTATTTTTTGCATGATTTCGGAATGAGTGCTCGTTTTTATTCGGCATAATTTTTAGTGTTTCTTGGGAGTACTGCAAGGTAGTTTTGGTTCTTTTAGGAATATTTAGAAATCAATTCGGAACCAATTTACGATCATTTAGGGATTGTTCTGAAATAACTTAAGGATAATTTCAGGATATTTTGGGATCAGCCAGGATTTTTCGGGATCATTGTGGGACTATTTCAAAACTGTTCCGAGATGAATTCAGTATCATTTCAGAATCTTTAGGGATTGTTTTCACGATAATTTTGGAAAGATGACTTAAGCAACATTCAAGATTACGAAGTTTTGGGATGGACTCGGGCCTATATACTAGATATAACTCTGGAAGCTTTACAGATTTTATTTCGGCATCACTTTTCATAGAATTTCGAGATGAATTCAGAACCATTTCAGACTTATTAGGGATTATTTTCAGGATTATTTTCAGGATCATTTCGGGACTACTTTGTGATGATATCGGGAGCATTTCGAAAACATTTAGGATTAGTTTCGGGATATACCCGGACCAATTTTGGGATTATTTTCTGCGCAATTTCGGGATCAATTGAGGGGATGTGTGGAATAATGGTATAAGTCGAGTTACACCGTTTTTCCATAAATCAAATAAATAAAAAGAGCACGATTACATACACATACCATATTAATCTTAGAAAATAATAGTGATATTTAACAAAGATATTAGCTTCATTTATGGAAAAACGGTATAACTCTCTAATAAAATGTTGCAGTAGTGAAGCATCGAAATAATATGAAAATATATTCAATGTCGTAGACCAAAAAGAACTGAAAAATAAAAGAATTGAAGTGGTTTCAAAAACGACTAAGCAGACAGAGAACTCCATTGTTAAAAATAGAAAAAGTTTAAAAATGATAAAAGTAGTAAAAAAAAGATTGCTAAAAATAACAAAAGGAAATAACAAATAGTTATAAGCATTTCTAAATAATAGAATATAATGTATTTAACAATGGTTATTAATGTATCTACTATTTTGTTTAATAAAGTATCTCAATCAAAATATTTGATATTCGATCTATGGAATAACGGTATAACTCAAAAAAAAAACAAAAAAGAAATCATCCATTTTCTAATCAAATTATGTATATATAAAATTTGTTACTTTTTCTTATCAAAGAATCATACTATCTAAACTCCTACCAAGTAGGATTATTATAAATTTATTTTTACCTGCATTGTTAAGTTTTTTTCACTTTTCTCAAAAGGTTGATTAATTAGTTATACTGTTATTCCACACATCCCCTCCATTTTGGATTTTATTCGGCGTCATTTTTGGATTAATTTTGGACTATTTCGAGATCATTTTGGAATTGTTCTGAGGAATATTTTGAAATTTATGCGGCCCGATTTCACGATAGTTTATAGAGATTGTTTTTAGATGTTTTTGAGAACAGCTCAGAACAATTTCGGGATCATTCAGATTTAGTTTAAGGATAGTTTCAGGATCAGTGCAGATTTTTTTTCGACACTATTTCGGAATGATTTCGGGACTGTTTCAATATCACTATGGAATTGGTCTAGGGACTTTATCGAGATTGATTCGGAATAATTTCAGCAACACTTACATACTGGTTTCAGAATAATTTCGGAACTATTTTGAGATGACATCAGGGATGATTAGTTTTGGGGAATTTTTCAAAATAATTTCTGCATTGTTTCCTGGATGCGTTCGGGATTATTTCGAATTCAGTTCTATATTGTTTTCGGCATCCACAAATTTGGGGTAAGAAGCAAAAGTTTACCTTTTATTTTTGACTTTTGTAAAACGATAAATTGTTTACGATAATTTTTTACTTTTATGACGAAATTCAAGCTTAAACTTTTATTTCTGATTTTTATGATAAAATTCAAATTTTAATTGCCATTTTTTGTGTTTTTAAATAAATGTTTAAACGTCATTTATACCCGCTACAGCAGCTGGTTGAAATTTTCAAAAGATTACCTGAGATACACGATTTTTGACTACGTCGCCTTGATAGCGCAATCTTCTACTTCACTCATTCTCTTAAAATAAAAACAACAAAAACATGTACATAAGTAATTGTTAACAGTAATAAAGCAAATTAATTGTACTATAAATGTATTTAAGCATCGTTTTACCGCGATCATTTTAAATATTGATCATGTGAACAGTTAATATATGTGCCTTTTCGGACAAAATTCTGGAACATCCTCTTCAGTTCAAATAAACACTATCCAACAAACAAAAAAAAAAAAAAGAATACCAAAACTTTTGATCAAAATTTAACAAAATTGAAATTATTAAAAATTGCATTTTTGCATGTATTTATAATATTTTACTTCAAATCTTAATCGTAAGTTGGTAAATATGTATTTACAGTTACTTAATTGAAAGAAAAATTAAATATTATGGAAGCGCTAAATGTACATACCAAAAAAAAAAAAGTTGCATCGATCGAAAATAAAAACACATATTTATGTGGTAGAAAAAAAATAAAGAAAAAAATAATTAAGACTACAATTTTAGGACGATATATGTAGATATTCAAAAAATAGTATTACGAAATTTCAAAAATAGTTAAATGGTTTTACATTGTATTGAGAGATATGAAGTTAATAACCTTTTCAACTTTGACATCAACATTTCTATATTGCATCAATTGTATTCATTCGCCGTTATTTTTTAGATTATTCATACTAGGGGTGTTGACTGTTATTTATATTGTAACAAATTTTGGAGCGCTAACGTTCCAATCGCTGAACTGTCGAGTAAATAACTCCAATATTCAGTAATTGCAAAATGGTGTTTATTTAGACTAATTTAGGAGTAGTACTTCACAATCACAATTATACTTCACCAATAGCGTTTTAAATCAAACTGATTAGTTATTCCTCAGTTTGCGGTGCTTTTATTCTCTCTGTTGTCTCGTACGCATATTTCTCCTAAGGTCTAGACGTTTCACGACCATGCCTTCTAGAACATTTGTATCTCATGCTCAGTTATTTAGCTATATACATGCATATCTGTAGTTTATGTTTTTCTTCTAGCCATATGCGTGTGTATATGTGAGTAACAACTTGTGCTCTTAACTGCCGGCTACATATACATATGTATGTGAAATAATCTCCCTGCTTTAAGCTGCTGGTTATGTGTATGGAATATTCTTCGTTGCCTTGTACATAAGTGTGGCTGCTTGCTGTTTTTGTTGTTATGATTATTTACTAACACCATAGTGATGCTAATAATCACCACAATAAGATGTCCACACAACTTCCCTTATTCACAGTTCACTCCTCTAATCGTAGATCGATCTCGAACTACGTGTCGAGCTACATTAAATTTTATATACAATTTTTAGCTCAAAAGATCGATAATTTCTCTTTTTTATTAAAATTTAAAAGAAGGTCCATACAAACAATTAAACACAAAGAAACAGAGCAATGAAATGAAAATGAACGCCGAATGAATTACGTAGGCCGGCGCTGTGTGACTACGGCGAGCTCCATGAATTACATCTCTCAATATGGCGCCATCCGGACAGCATATAAATATTACAAGCTTTTTAAAGAGTGTTGACACGACCTTTAGTTTGGTGTAAGCATTTGATAATCTCCCGGCGCCACAATGAATGCGCTGTGTGGACAGAACATTAATTTCAACGTACAGCTTTTTATACTCAGTTAAGCAGAGCTCACAGAGTATATTAAGTTTGATTGGATAACGGTTGGTTGTACATATATAAAGGAATCGAGATAGATATAGACTTCCATATATCAAAATAATCAGGATCGAAAAAAAATTTGATTGAGCCATGTCCGTCCGTCCGTCCGTTAACACGATAACTTGAGTAAATTTTGAGGTATCTTGATGAAATTTGGTATGTAGGTTCCAGAGCACTCATCTCAGATCGCTATTTAAAATGAACGATATCGGACTATAACTACGCCCACTTTTTCGATATCGAAAATTTCGAAAAACCGAAAAAGTGCGATAATTCATTACAAAAGACAGATAAAGCGACGAAACTTGGTAGATGAGTTGATCTTATGACGCAGAATAGAAAATTAGTAAAATTTTGGACAATGGGCGTGGCACCGCCCACTTTTAAAAGAAGGTAATTTAAAACTTTTGCAAACTGTAATTTGGCAGTCTTTGAAGATATCATGATGAAATTTGGCAGGAACGTTACTGCTATTACTATATGTACGCTTAAGAAAAATTAGCAAAAACGGAAAGGACCACCCCCACTTTTAAAAAAAAATTTTTTTTTAAGTAAAATTTTAACAAAAAATTTAATATCTTTACAGTATATAAGTAAATTATGTCAACATTCAACTCCAGTAATGATATGGTGCAACAAAATACAAAAATAAGAGAAAATTTCAAATGGGCGTGGCCCCGCCCTTTTTCATTTAATTTGTCTAGGATACTTTTAACGCCATAAGTCGAACAAAAATTAACCAATCCTTTTGAAATTTGGTAGGGGCATAGATTTTATGACGTTAACTGTTTTCTGTGAAAATGGGCGAAATCGGTTGATGCCACGCCCAGTTTTTATACACAGTCGTCCGTCTGTCCTTCCGCATGGCCGTTAAAACGATAAATTGAGCAAAAATCGACATATCTTTAATGAACTTAGTTCACGTGCTTACTTGAACTCACTTTATCTTGGTATGAAAGATGAACGAAATCCGACTATGACCACGCCCACCTTTTCGATATCGAAAATTACGAAAAATGAAAAAAATGCCATAATTCTATACCAAATACGAAAAAAGGGATGAAACATGGTAAGGTAATTGGATTGTTTTATTGACGCGAAATATAACTTTAGAAAAAAACTTTATAAAATGGTTGTGACACCTACCATATTAAGTAGAAGAAAATGAAAAAGTTCTGCAGGGCGAAATAAAAAACCCTTAAAATCTTGGCAGGTACTAGATATATAAATAAATTAGCGGTCTCCAACAGATGATGTTCTGCGTCACCTTGGTCCACATTTTGGTCGATATCTGGAAAACGCCTTCACATATACAACTACCACCACTCCCGTTTAAAACTCTCATTAATACCTTTAATTTGATACCCATATCGTACAAACACATTCTAGAGTCACCCCTGGTCCACCTTTATGGCGATATTTCGAAACAGCATCCACATATAGAACTAAGGCCCACTCCCTTTTAAAATACTCATTAACACCATTCGTTTGATGCCCATATTGTACAAACAAATTCTAGGGTCACCCCTGGTCCACCTTTGTGGCGATATCTCGAAACGGCGTTCACCTATGGAACTAAGGATTACTCCCTTTTAAAATACTCATTAACACCTTTCATTTGATACCCATATCGTACAAACGCATTCTAGAGTCAACCCTGATCCACCGTTATGGCTATATCCCTAAATGGCGTCCACCTATAGAACATGACCCACTCCCTCATAAAATACTCTTTAATGACTTTCATTTGATACACATGTCTTACAAACACATTCCAGGGTTTCCCTCGGTTCATTTTCCTACATGGTTATTTTCCCTTATGTTGTCACCATAGCTCTCAACTGAGTATGTAATATTCGGTTACACCCGAACTTAACCTTCCTTACTTGTTAACTTTTCGGTTTAAAACTTTCTTTACAATACATACATACGATCACGGATCGAAAACTATTTGCACTCAAGCGATAAAAATTAGGCTATCCAACTATCTAAAAAAATAATAATGTATTATGGATCTAGTGAGTAGGCGTTATCCCTAGTTCAAATATTTCATTTATCCGATACACCATTCCGGAGCTATTATGATTTAAAAACCTGCATCCGATCACGGATCGTATGTTTCGATTCGGCTCCAGTTTACATTAATCGACTTCTGAATCAATTTCTGAAAATTGCATGGTATAAACGAGTGTGCGATAATTGCATGCAACAAAGTTGGTAGGCAGTCAACTTTTGAATCAACTAAATTTTTTGATTTATGCAACAATGCGTTTATTTTCATTTTGGCACTTACAAAAACAGTTTAATCAATTTCGACGATTTAAAAAAAAAATTGTTATTGTTTGCAATTTGGAATGGTAAATTTTTTTTTATAAATTGTTGTGCCTGAAAAAAAGTATGTACGTTTAAGAAAACAAGGTAGATCTACATTAACGTTGTTGGACATAACTGTAGCTGCCATTCAGTGAGTTTCTAGCTCCATATCAGGCTCAATTCACACGGGAATGGTATGATGCTCTGGATCATTGGATTGGAGACTTTAAAAGCAGAGATCGTGATATTTTTATACGCCTGAGTTGTGACAGGCAAATGTCGCCGTTGTGTTTAATTTACGCCTAAAGGCCAAGAAGCGACATCTATTTTTTAAAATTACACCGTGGTGTGATGGTAGCGTGCTCCGCCTACCACACCGTATGCCATGGGTTCGCACCCCGGGCAAAGTAACATCAAAATTTTAGAAATAAGGTTTTTAAATTATAAGAAAATTTTTCTAAGCGGGGTCGCCCATCGGCAGTGTTTGGCAAGCGCTCCGGGTGTATTTCTGCCATGAAAAGCTCTCAGTGAAAACTCATCTGCCTTGCAGATGCCGTTCGGAGTCGGCAGAAAACATGTAGGTCCCGTCCGGCCAATTTGTAGGGAAAATCAAGAGGAGCACGACGCAAATTGGAAGAGAAGCCCGGCCTTAGATCTCTTCGGAGGTTATCGCGCCTTACATTTATTTTTATTTATTTATTAAAGGCAGTGTTGCCAAACTAAAGACCAGAAATTAACAAATTATTTGGCTCACAAATTTAACCAGACTTCTATTTGGATTTATCTGGCTTAAATCGTTGTTGTTGCATTGACATGCGAAATTATTTATTATGCTCGGGATCTTTGCAACCGGATGATGGCTTGTGTTTGTTTTCAGTGATAAAATTCAAATACTGAAAACGCAATACCACCTTAACAAAATTATGTTCTGAAAATTTTTAATTTATTTTCTTTTTTTGGTATTTCTATTCAACTATCAATTTTAACATCACTAAAATGAATATCTAAAAAAAATAAAATCTGTATAGGATTTAACGGAGAGTAAAGCATTTTGCTTGTCCTCCTCAAAATATAAATATGTCGTCTTTGCTCCGGGTACAACATATACTCCGTCCATTTGCTTTCTTCAGATCTTTAAGTTGCGATAGACATTTGGCCATAGGAATCTCTGCGATCTATTAGATCCAAAGTCAAGAACTGCTTCGTCGTTTCGTTCATCTTCTTATGGCCAAACGGAGTTGCAGCGTCTGGCTTTTTCTAGAATCTCAGAATAAAACCAGAGTCTGCGGGTTACCTTCTTTTAAGTTATCCAACACTTTGTAGTCGCAGCACGCATTTCTGCGACGGGGCTACCATTACTGCACAAAGGCGGCCCAGTGAGGGGAAGACTTAATTCAAATACAGTGGAATGCACGCTTACAAGTACCTAAGCCACTCAGCTACATAGTACATGTTCCTGGGCCGGTGTTGGGATCACATTAGAGATCTTAAATCGTACGCAATACTTTTTGCTGTACTTTCCGCTTCGTATAAGTATAAGAAAATTCAAGTAGAATCTCAAAAAAGTATATCATTTTGGGACATTAGGGGGACTCATGTAACCTTATAAATGCCTCATAAAGTGTATAAACGTATAAATTTATCTAGTGCGTAAACGAGCTGTCAAATTTTGTATGAAAAATCGTTTACACAATTTGTATAAATTTACACGCAGATTTCATTTTGTAAACACGGTAAACTCAAAGGAATGCAACCTTGCAGACATTACAGCAGGCATTTTCATCAGAAATCTCCAACATCTGCAAGTCATTTACTAGTATATCTTAGTAAAGACGTTTTAGTTTTGATTTTTCACTCAGTCTTGGCATTTTTTAATTTGTATAACAATCAAAAAATTTTGTTTGCCAATAATACAGCTGATAAACAATTAAGTTTATCAAGAAGATTACCAGGTGCGTTCATATAACAGCGTGTGTAAATGGATATAATTTTACACCTTATAAGTTTATATGCTTTCATGAGTCCCCCTATTTATTTTTTTAGGATATGGTAGCGCTACTACAAAAGGGTATGTCAAAAACACATTTTTTGTCAAATGGGGGCAATGGCGGTCAAGAAGAAGAAGTGGAACTACCTATACATACTGTATCATAGTTTGTACTGATATTACTTTTTCTTCAAATTTAATTCAGTTTCTTTTCCAAAGATATTTCATTCTATCAAACAATTTTCTAAAAAAAAATCGATCAATGTAAACGGGTGAATCAATTGTTTGCATCAACTTTTTTTATGCATCGCCAAATTTATGCGATATTATTATTTATAAACAATTAGTTTTTATCAAAAAAATAAAAACCACAAAATAACAGAACTTGACGCATTTGAAACTCCAATTTATAAAAAAAAAATCGTTTAAACAAGGAAAGTTTTTAAAACTCAAAATATTATAATAATTTGTTGTATAAACTATTTAAATAAAAAAAATGCAGTTTATACTGAAAATTATAGCAAAAATCAAAAAACTAGATTAAGCAAACTAAATGAGCGTATATCGAATTCTCTCAGTAAATAAAAAAACTTAGTGGTAAGCAAAATTTTAAGGTGTAAATCATATAAATTAATATTATGATCATGAATGTGCCATTTAAAAAATTTAATAATTGTATGAACACTTACTTTTTTTTATAGAATTAAGAAGAAAAGTAGACAAATTTATGTGAATATTTATGTAAAAATATGTGTTGAAGTTAAATAAATTCATACATACAGTCAATTCGATTTTAAATAATATATTCGAATATGACAATAGACGACAACTGTTATTCGTTTAACAGTATTTGATTAGCAATTTGCTCACACTGCAATATCGTTTTGGGGGGGACAATTATTACAACTTAGAACCATTTTCACCATATTCAGTTAGTCTCTCATCTATAAGTTATCCGAATTCTCGTGTAAGGCAAAAGTATACACAAAATTCATCTGTTTTGTTCGATTTTAATCGCACACCAAAATATAACCGCTCGCTCACCATCAAGATATCTCAAAAATTTAGGGACACGTTCAAACAGAAAGACGGACATGGCTAAATCAACTCGAGGATCTGATTATTTGGGTATATTTCTTGGTAGCCCTAACTCTTTTCCTTCATGGATTTACAATTTTGAGATTGCGGACAAGCTTAATATACCATCTCATTCATTAATATACCAATTCATAAAAATTTTCCCTCTTTGATAAAGTAAAAATATTTTTCCGGACATTGAAAAACTTAGTATGTGCAAATTTCAACATCTACTTTTAATGTTCTGAAATGCCTCATCGAAATTTTCGTTTATCCATACAGTTTCTATGGGAAAATGTGTCTTTTTTTAACGGTTTTATTTAGCTTGACTTGACAGGCTGGCTGGCCGGCACGAATTTTGTAATTGAAATTTAAGTAACTTCCCGATAAGCTACAAGCTTGAAACTTGGAATATAGTTCAGAACCCGAGGACAATGCAATAATAAGAAAAAAATCGCCGCTAGGTGGCGCAAGGATCAAGATATTCACAAAAATCGTATTTGTGCTCCGATTTGGCATATTTGGAACACATAGTACATATATGAAAAGAAAGCGACCTATGGAAAAAAGTCGCGCTAGGTGGCGCAACGATCGATATATTCAAAAAAATCGTATTTGTGGTCCGATTTGGTTCATATTTGGAACACATAATACATACATGAGTAGAAACCGGCCTGTGAAAAAATCGCCGCTAGGTGGCGCAAGGATCGAGATATTCAAAAAAATTGTATTTGTGGTGCGATTTGTTCCATATTTGGCACAAATATTACATACAGTCCTGTAGAAGTGACAACAAAATATTTTGGAGTTCGAGAAGGGACAAGCATACGTGGCGCAGAGTCGAGTAAAGTCTTTGTAAGGATTATGTATTGAGGACTTAGATTGTAACAAATTGTCAGGAAAGAGTCCGTGTAATAATGAGTCACTAAATGAACTAAATGAGAAATAATAGGAAATTAAATAAAGACTACAAACTTCAAAAAAAAAATAATAATAATTAAAAACAAGTAAAGGTGTCTAAGTTCGGGTGTAACCGAACATTATATACTCAGCGTGAGCTTCAATTGCACATTTCATTTCAGATAAATTACTTTTCTACATAAGACATGGTACCGCCCGTCTCCCCATTTCTTCTTACAATAAAACTTAAACTTAATAAGTGAAATATCATTGGTTCAAAACTATTTTTTGCTAAGTTATATCTTATTATTTTCGTCTACGACCATTTTAAAAATCTTTTATATAAAAGTGGGCGTGGTCTTTAACTGATCTAGAAATATTTCCTGCTATAGGGAACATTTGTGTACTCAATTTTATTACGATCCGTCAATTCGAGTTATGGCTCCCGAAATATAGAAAATTGCTTAGTCACAAAAGGGGCGGTGCCACGCCACTTGGGAAATGAAATACAATTGATACAAAGCTCTTTTTTGCAAAGATATAGCTTATTTTATTCGGCCACGACCCTTTTAAAAATCTTTTATATAAAAGTGGGCGTGGTCCTTAACCGATTTCATTAATTTTTCTTCAAAGCATTTCTTATAGTAAAGGCAACCTCTCTTCCGAATTTTGTTACGATAGGTTTAACGAGTTTTGATTTATGATTAATAATATTTGTAAAATTGATTTTATCACAACTGGGCGGTGCCACGCCCATTTTAAAATTTTTTTCCAAATTTTTATCAAGAGTCCCAATATCAGTTCACATGTCAAATTTCAACATTCTAGGTGTATTATTTACTAAATAATCAGGTTTTTGTGTTTTCCAAAATATTATATATATAAAAAGTGGGCGTGGTTATCATCCAATTTCGCTCATTTTCAATACCAATCTTTTCTGGGTCCAGATAAGCTCGCGGACAGACGGACGGACATGGCTCAATCAAATTTTTTTCGATACTGATGATTTTAATATATGGAAGTCTATATCTATCTCGATTCTTGTATACCAGTACAGTGTACAACCAAACGTTATCCAATCAAAGTTAATATACTCTGTGTGTTGAGGCGAATAAAAGAAGACTTTCTTTGAACGCGCGGTACAACTGAATTCAAATTTTATTTAAACAATAATATACATATAAGACATTGAAAAAGAATTTATTAAGTTATCAGCGACGTTAAAAAACTTGTCTTCTCTTGCCTATGTCTGAAGTTGCCAAAAAATCCGCTATTTTTTCTTTCGTATGTATATCAACTGTCATGAATTACAATTTTCTCACTCCTTTCATTGCCCAAGCAGAAGTTGCCACGTTGACAGAAGCGCGAAGTTTGGCAGGACACAAGTTTATCCGTCATTCATAGCTTGTCACTCACGATGAAGAGTTACCAGATCTTTCTCAACACTCTCCCCTGGTGTAACCTGACCAGGTTCCACCAACTCCTTTACCTCAATAACGGTTAACTTGGTTGCCGGTCTCTCATATAGCCCGATTATCGTTTGAACGGTCGCACTCCTTACCTGTCCATCGCTGCTTAGCCGACCGTTTGTAACTTTGCCTTTAGGCCAACAGTTGCGTGGACTGTTAGAGTCAACAATATAGACATGTCCCCAGATTCTATGGGCTTCACATTCTCGAACCATTTCGATCGCCGTGTAATAACTGGAAGATATTCTTTGAGCCACCGCTTCCAAAAGGTATTTGCCAGTTGCTGAGATGCCTTCCATCCCCTGCGAAGTGTGGTTCCATCTGCTAAGAGTTCCAAAATAGGCTTGGAACTGACTGGACCACCAAGGAGGAAGTGATACGGGGTAAGGGCTTCGTCTTCGTCATGAGTTATCGGCATGTATGTTAAAGGTCGAGCATTAATTACAATTTCTGCCTCTGCTAGCGCTGCCCGCAATAGCTCGTCGTTTGTTATACGCCCGTTTAGTACGTAGTATAATGCATTTTTCACGGAGCGCACTAGCCTTTCCCATACACCACCCATGTGCGACGATGCTGGTGGGATGAATTTCCAACTCATAGCCGGACCAGTAAACTCCTTGATGATCTTATCTTTATCCATTAGATCGAATATCCCTTTCTGCTCCTTTCAAATTGGTGCCGTTGTCACTATAAATCTCCACTGGATTACCTCGTCGTGCTATGATATTCCTTATTGCGATTATACAGGAATCAGTCGAGAGGCTGTGAGCGATTTCAATATGAACTGCCCTTGTCGTAAGGCACGTAAACAATACACCATAATGCTTCTCTTGGCGTCTTCTAATGGATACCGCCAGTGGTCCAAAGTAGTCTACTCCAACGTATGAGAAGGGCCGATGAAAGGCGGCAACCCTGACCGTGGGCAAAAGACCCATTCTCGGGGGATGCGGTCGTGCATTGTTGACTTTACACCATTGACACTGGTGTTGTATCTTTCTAACAACAACTCTCAACCGTGGCACCCAATACTGTTGACGAAGTTCATTCACGACTGTTTCCGTATTACCATGATGATATTTTTCGTGAAAGTCAACAATGATAAGTCGTGTTATTTGGTGGTCTTTAGGGAGAATGACTACGTCGTATTCACCATTCGAAGATAACCGCGAGCTGATTCGTAAAACTTTGTGATCATCTAGGTAAGGGGATAACTTGTAGAGTGAACTGGATTTTTCAACATATCTATTATCCATCAGTGAAAATATCTCGTCTTTGAATGCATCAGCCTGTGCTAGCCTCCACAAATTTATTTGAGCAGATCGGAAGTCCTCCGCTTGTGGCGCGGTGTAACTTATATCTGATGTGGTGCACTTGGCGCGTTGTTTGACCCGGCTTAACCATATACGGGCACAACATACTACCGCTGCTGTTATTGCTAGAAGACGCCGCCAAGATGAGTAACGATTTGGTTCTAATATAGTAAATGCGTTCAATGTTTTTGCATGGTGGACACCTATATACTGTGCTCGAAGTTCTTCCGTAGTGACAACCTTCAGTGGTGTGGTCGGTGTTGGCCAATCTTGCGTACACCAGCGAGTATCTGAGCTGATGTCAGGAATCTTCTTCCACTTGGTTTCTTCGTCAGCAACATTGTCGTCTGTGGATATCCAGTGCCAATCAGAAAAGTCTGTGGTTTCCAATATTTCGCTGACGCGGTAAGCGACGAACTGCTTATAGCGGCGGTGATCGCTATTGATCCATGAAAGAACTGTACTAGAATCGGTCCAGAAGTAGCGCTTCATTATACGAACTGAATGAGAGTCAACAATATTATTTGCAAGCCGAAAACCCAGTACTGCGGCTTGCAATTCCAACCGAGGAATTGTTAGGATTTTCATCGGGGATACCCTAGTCTTCGAGGCAACAAGCGTACATCTGACCACACTCTCTTTTCTATATCTAAAGTAGCTTACTGTTGCATAGCCATTTTCGCTGGCGTCTACAAACGTATGTAACTCCAATTCCGGATACACACAGATCGACTGTACATAACATCTTGGAATTTTAAGAGACTCCATTTTCGGAAGATTTTGTATCAATCGTAGCCATTTTGAGTATACGTCATCAGCAACTTGTTCATCCCAAGCGCAACCACTTCGCCATATCTCTTGCATTATTACTTTTGCGTACATAACGTAGTGTCCCATAAGGCCTAAAGGGTCATATATAGTCATAATCAAACTAAGAACCTCTCTCTTTGTTGGCCGCCGGTTATTACGTAGTATGTCGCTATCTTTCATTCGTTGTGACATTTTAAATGTGAGCATGTCTTCTCTGGTCGACCACCACATTCCTAGCACCTTTTCTGTACTCATGTCATTTTCAATGTCGAGATTAATGTTGTCTTGGATATTGGCGTCAAGAGCCTTTAGTACCGTTGCAGAGTTTGACACCCAATTTCGAATTAGAAACCCACCGTTGGCATGTATATGCTGCACGCTTTTAACTAAGTACAATGCATCTTCCTCGGTGCCTACACTGTCGAGCATATCGTCGACGTAATGGTTCTCAATAATACTCTGCACGGCCCTAGGATACTCATTTCTGTATTGTTCGGCATTTTTATTTTTAATATATTGCGCACAGCTGGGGGAACAAGGGCACCAAACGTCATAACCCTCATGACATATGTTTAGGCCCTTTGTCGTTATGGTCATACTATAGAAAGCGCTGGAACCTTTGATCCTCTGGTCTGATGCCCACTTGGTGGAACATTTCGGCTATGTCACCACCGATGGCAATTCGTCGTTGTCGGAACCGATACAATACTGACATTAGAGACGTTAGTTGGTCCGGTCCCTTTAGAAACAATGAATTCAATGAAATTCCATTGACCTTAGCAGCAGCATCCCAAACTAAACGCACCTTGTTGGGTTTGTTGGGATTTACGACCGGAAATATAGGTAGGTACCAATATGTTTGTGATTTCTCTTCTTCCGGCAGTAATTTCCGTATATACCCTTTATTGACGTAGTCTATAATCTTATCCTGTAAGATTTGAGACAAGAGAGGGTCTTTTTGCATTTTGTTGCGCAAGCAAAGCGCTCTACGTTTAGCCATTGGAAAGCTGTCGGGAAGTCTTATGTCGGTTTCATCGTATTTCCATAGCAAGCTAGTCTCAAAACGATTTCCAATGCGTTTGGTGTTTTTATCTAGCTGGTATGATGCGTTTTGGTCTTCTTCTGACATATTCGCTGCGGGTTTAGCAGCAACGCCCAAATTATCCATGCAAATATAAGTCTTAAGCGTGTCGAGTAACTCTGAACAAGCGGAACTTTCGCAGTCACATATGTGAAAAACATTATAATGGCTGTAGAAACAGTTTTTCCCAATTGCCCTTTAACTGTCCAGCCGATACGCGTTTTCTAAGCTACTGGCTCGGATAATGCTCCTATTCGACTCTTTGTGGTTGCTAGTAACGCACTGTTGTTAACACCGATCAAGAGTTTTGGTTTTATGTTGTGGTATGAATAAAGCGGAAGATCTCTCAAATGTTTGTGAACGGACTTCAGGGACGCGACATCAAGCGACTGGCTTGGCAAATCCAAATCACGTATAGAATGCACGTCTTTAAGTGTAAAATGTTTTCCGCTTGATGAAGATAATATTATATCGCAGACTTCCGACCTCGTACCGATGGGTTTGGAACAACCATTGGCTAAAATGTTCCAAATTGCTTTCGTTCAATGTTAATTTGTGCATTCCCCAGAAAGCTTGGAAGATGCTAGGCAGCTTGCCCACCAACCTTTGTTCCAATTCAGGGTTATTCAGATGAGACTGTAGCCCAGATGCTTTCATGGTTGCGCATACGTTTTGTACCTCTAAAGCAAAGTTTACAAGGGTCTCTAAGTTGTCAGACGTTGGGGGTCGCATGTTTTTAATTTGCTGTAGCAAAACGTGAATGATGAGTTCGGCTCTGCCGAATTTCATTTTTAAAGTTTCAATTATTTGTGGCACGCATTGGACGTGCAATAACAGATTTTTAACTGCTTGCCGTGCTGGACCATCTAGGGCTTTTCTCAGACGTAGGAGGTTCTCGTCTTGTGAAAACCCACAAATTTCTATGGTCTGGTTGTATGTTGCTAAAAATAAGGGCCACTCTTCCGGTTTCCCAGTAAACTTTTGAAGCTCTTTACCTACACTGGTGCGCGCTGCTAGTTGGTTACGTGTTAGCCGGCGATGTTGAGTTGGTTGTGGTTCATTCCTGCGTGTATTGGCTACGGCTGGTTCACAGTTTGGTGGGAGTAAATTTGATACCCATTGTGGAGGTAGTGTCAGATTATTTAGCTGGCGTGGTTGGTTCCGCTGGGATATTTCATTTGGTCTACCCTGTTGGAATGCTCCCTCAAAGTTGTCGTCGTCGCAGTCGCTATCGGAGCTTATTTCATCTCTTTGCTCTAAAATTTCCTTTCGTCTATTCAAAAGTTCTTGCCTTTGCCTTAGAATGTCGGCTTCTTCTTTTAAAATCTGTTCTTCTTCGAGCAAACGACATTTGACGGCTGATGAAGGACGCGATGCATTTGATCGGACGGATCTCGTTCTGCTCGGAGGACGTAGCTCTTCCATTTGCGCTAGTAGGCTTCGCAATGGTGATGTCGCTGTAGCAGCCTGGCCCTGAAGTGCTGGTAGGCTGGGAAATAATGGCAATGAGGCTGCATGTGTCAAGCTAGCTCGTTTACGTAGCGATTTTTCCAAGTGTTGGTTGTCTACGAACAACTTCGTTGTTTAAATGTGCGCTGCTGTTTCAGTTGTAGTGGTAAGTGAAAGACTTGTATCTGCATGTCCCGGCTGAGTTGCTGATGCGCCATTGGCAGGATTCGCTTTAGAATCATGTGTGACTGGTGCTCTAGTGATCTGGCTAGGAGATTCGAGGGTGGAGCAGGTATTGCACACCCATTCCGGTCTACTCACACTTCTGTCGACCACAGCGCACTTTTTATGGTATTTTCGGCTGCATTTCATGCAACGAACCATGTGCGGATTGTCTACTGCTTTGCAAAGACCACAGCTATAGATTTTCAGGCTTGCGCGGCTGCTTTTCTTGTCGTCAGACATTTGTGCAAGAAAAAGTTTTTTAAGATGTTGAGGCGAATAAAAGAAGACTTTCTTTGAACGCGCGGTACAACTGAATTCAAATTTTATTTAAACAATAATATACATATAAGACATTGAAAAAGAATTTATTAAGTTATCAGCGACGTTAAAAAACTTGTCTTCTCTTGCCTATGTCTGAAGTTGCCAAAAAATCCGCTATTTTTTCTTTCGTATGTATATCAACTGTCATGAAATGCAATTTTCTCACTCCTTTCATTGCCCAAGCAGAAGTTGCCACGTTGACAGAAGCGCGAAGTTTGACGTTCATCGATTACTGCTGACTTGTCAATCGCAGCTTGACACGTTGGCAGGACACAAGTTTATCCGTCATTCATAGCTTGTCACTCACGATGAAGAGTTACCAGATCTTTCTCAACACTGTGTGCAAAGCACGCTGAGTATAAAAAAATTTTAAGTTAAACGTTTTTATTGCAAACAATACTTACATGAAGAAATAATAATACTAAAAGCTAGAAGATAATTAGGTAGGTCCTAGTCATCATACTGCTCATCAATCTAGAGCGTTGATCAGACAATTAAATAAAAGGTTTGGACGCGTAAAATTTCTATTGATAGTCATATATAAGACCAACTGAAGCTTAATAAGGTTATGCTACGCCTCACATTCTTAGAAATTTCACACGCCCAATGCTTTTATTCAATTGTCTGATCAACGCCCTAGATTGATGAGGAGTGTGATGACTAGTACCTAGGACCTACCTAATTATTTTCTAGCTTTTAGTATTATTATTGCTTCATGTAAGTGTTGTTTTCAATAAAACCATTTAACCGTTTTTTAATTATTTTATTTTAAGTGTAACTGACAGTTACTAACTGTGCTTTAACTGATAGTATCTCCCCAAAAACTAAATTCTTCTATGCCCTGAACAATATTTGCCCTACTTCAATACTTTAAAGGAAATATTCTTTTTATACGGACCACCCTAATACACAGTCATTCTATGTCGCTACCTTAAAGGCCAATTAATGCTGACATATAACCATAAACCATAACCAGATAAAACAGCTGATCGATCCTACCTTATGGAAATCAATGTAATCGATTAATGGTGCCATACCATAACGCTAACGCCATAACCATACCACAGCCAACCAATTGGTTTTTGGTTTTTCGCCATATCCATAACCTATAAATATTTGAGTTGGTGAATTTATTAACTTTTTGTATATTTTATTTATTGTTTCGGATACGTTTTGACTAAGAGACTTATTTTTTGTGGAATGTTTGTAATTTTTTGCGTTTTCTTAATTTTTTTGAAATTTTCACTATTTTTAGGTTAAGGCACCATTAATCGATCACATTGGAGATGGATATGGATATGGGTATGGTTACGACTATGGCGTTAGAGTTAAGGAAGTTTAATTTGGCCTTTATTAGGTATGTACGTGTGGACTAAAACATGTATTAAACATTTTATTTGAAAAGATTCGGTCGTAATACTTCTTTGCAATCACATTCAATTTAAATTGAAACCAAATTAAAAATTAATTAATAATTTCCGAAATAAAATTATTTAAAGTTTACATTTGAGGTTTTCAAGTTATTTGGTTAAAAATAATTTGGTTCTGGTCCTACCTGTTGTTCTTTTAAGAATTATTTATTTCCTTTCTTTTTCATTAGTTTATGTATTGGATGTGGTGCCTCTTCAGCCTCATTTTCTAACTCTTGCAATTCCTTAAAGAAATTTTTGGTCAAAGCACGCATTTTGTGAGTCATCAATTTTGGAAATTCAACTGAAAAAGAAAATTTTAATTATAGTTTGTTCTAATAACATTTCTTAAACAAATATAATGAAAACAAAATTTAAAACTTTTGAAATTTGCAATCACAAAACATAAAATAGATTGCAATCTCTTGTGATTGCATTCAAAATTACTTACTTTTATTGAGATTGTAAAAATTAAAATCGCAGATTTTTTTGTATATATGTATAAAGTCAAAAACATTAATCAAATTTTACTATTGCAACCTATTTTCAAACAGGTTTTTTTGTTGGTTTTTTTTTACTGCAAAACCGAAATGATTACAAAGTTCCCATACAGGAGCGTAGTGATCCACGCCACTAAGAAAAACCACACCCACTCTTGCCAACACAAAATTCGGCAAACGGACTATAAATATCATAGGGAATGTGCATAACTTAAATGAACGTGATCGTCACTCCCACTTTTCTATAAAAGATTTTTATAACGATCGTGCGCTGGAATAATGGGCAATTTTTTTGGCGAATAATAACTTTAAGCCAATGGTGTTTAACTCTCAAAGTTTCTTTGTAGTAAGAATTGGGAATAACACAATTTTTTAAAATTGGGAGTGGTACTCCTTTTTTTGAGAAAAGACTATGTTTCTGGAACCCTAGCTCGAAGAAAAATTAACCTGTCGAGACAAAACTTTGTACAACTAGTTCCTTTATAAATATAAATATTTCTCGTATGTTTGTTTAATGGTGTGTTCAGTTTATACTTATATTTTAAGAATTCATGAGCTTAACACCGGCTTATAATAATTGAATTTCAATTATTATGTTTTCTAAGAGAAACTGAAAAGAAAGAAACATTTAAGCTCATGAATTCTTAAAATATAAGTATAAACTGAACACACCATTAAACAAACATACATAAATATGTAAAACTGAGCCCGAGTTTACAAAGCTTCTCATTCGCAACGAAGAAGAACTTTACAAAAACAAATCTACATGGCACACAAATCAATACAGAGACAAAATGTCTCAATTGTGTTGTTAGTGTAGAGATGAGAAAAACTGAATTAAGCATGAAAACAAATACCAGCAGGATGGCCTAGTGGTTAAAGGCTACTGCAGTTTCACCATGTGATTCACGGTTCGAATCCCGGTGAAACCTTTGATAACATTACAAAATTGCCTGATGATGATTACGTTGGCGGTTTTCGAAATGGGTCCATCGCAATATGCCAGTAAATGTTTCTTTCTTTTCAGTTTCTCTTAGAAAACATAATAATTGAAATTCAATTATTATAAGCCGGTGTTAAGCTCATGAATTCTTAAAATATAAGAATAAACGGAACACACCATTAAACAAACATACATAAATATGTACAACTGAGCCCGAGTTTACAAAGTTTCTCATTCGCAACGAATAAGAACTTTACAAAAACAAATCTACATGGCACACAAATCAATATAGAGACAAAATGTCTCAATTGTGTTGTTAGTGTAGAAATGAGAAAAACTGAATTAAGCATACAAACAAATACCAGCAGGATGGCCTAGTGGTTAAAGGCTACTGCAGTTTCACCATGTGATTCACGGTTCGAATCCCGATGAAACCTTTGATAACATTACAAAGTTGCCTGATGATGATTACGTTGGCGGTTTTCGAAATGGGTCCATCGCAAGATGCCAGTAAATGTTTCTTTCTTTTCAGTTTCTCTTAGAAAACATAATAATTGAAATTCAATTATTATAATCCGGTGTTAAGCTCATGAATTCTTAAAATATAAGAAATATTAAAGTGAGCAAATCCAGTCAAGAACCACGCCCACTTTTCACAATATTTAGTGTCAAAAAACTGATGCTAGATGAACTGAATGAAAGCTTACAGTTGAGTATATAATTTTCGGTTACGTCCGAAATTATACTCAATTAATTCCATCTCTGTTTATCTGCCTTCGCTCTTTCTTTTGACTTTTTCCGTCATTTTGCGCCTCCTATTTGCCTTACCATATGCATGCCTCTCGCCGGCCCTGACGATAGGTATGATGAGAGGCTTTTAGAATGTGCTTTTAAATCGTCAGGAGGTGTTAACGTTTAAATCACCTGCGCAGTCTAAAGTAACACTTTTTAGTAAATGATTTTTATCAGGTAAGCTGCCTTAAAGTTGAAGAAGAAATGGTGGCCGCTGATTCAAGGATTGGGTTTTCATGTTCAAAATCTCCTTCGCCATCTAGCAGTGAGTATAAGTGTTCCATACACAACTTAAGCACACTCTGTATGCCCATTATCAGTAGGCGTCTACCTTCTCTCTTCGGGTAACCTTAACGCCGCGTGGCGCGGTAGACAACGCTCCTTTCTTTCCAGGCGGGCCGTCATTCCTCAAAGTATCAGTTTTTTTGCGTGCACACTAAAGCCTTTTTGTCGCCAGACCAAAGTTTTAATGTGAAATCTGCTCGCACTGCTCGGTTACATCACCAAGTCGAAAATTTCTCTCAGTGAGAAAATGTTAGAGCTCAGTTGAAATCTAATCAGCTGTCTGTGCCGTGGGCGACTACTGGATGGAACATTTTCTGCCATTTTTTGTCATTACGTGCGAATTTTTCGCTGCACAGAGACGTGTGCATATTTTGACTGTTACAAGGTAATGGTGCGAATGCCAAGTCGGTCGACTGGTGTGTAGTCCCGTTATTTTGACGAAGGGATCTACACAGATAGCTCGAAAATGGAAAAGCGAACTAAAGCTGAAATATACTCAAACCATCTGCACATAAATCAGTTGTACAGACTTTCTGACCCATGCATTGTCTTCCAGGCGAAGGTATATGGCATAGAGAGAACAGCCCGACTTCTTCAGGACTGTTCGGTCAAAGACGCCATGTAACGATCCTTGTCAAAGTTATTAGAATGCAACATGATAAAGTATGCTAACGTGGGGAGGTGTGGAGCATCGCTGGCGTCAATAAGGCATCTCAATGTCTCCCTTTGCTGGATTCCTGGGCACAGCAAATATTGAAGAGAATGACTTGGCAGATGAGAAGGATCCGAAATGGATATAAGCGAGGCGGATAGCTCTGTACCACCACCGCTGGGTTATCTTCAGAGGAATATTTAGGAATATGAAATTGGGGAAACGGACTTGCTGTGAACCAAGCGGGGTGATAGCGACGTATCGAGCTCCTTATGCTCATTTTAGGATATTAAAGGCGCTAAATTCCATCTTAAGCTAAACAAATCTGCAGTGAGAGGACTTATGGGTGCCATCACAGATCATTGCGATTTTGCAACAATACTCTGGCGGTGGCGCATACAACAAGTTCCTTCTGCAAAAGCTGCCAACATAAGCAGAAAGAGGAGTCGATTCATCATCATCAGGTTAGACTGAGAAAAAAGTGGAGGAGAAAGGGGATAGTAAATGGTGGGAGAGAACGTAGTGCGCGGGTTGACAGTGCAATTTAAAGCATTCCCAACTCAACTTTCAACCTCACTTACCCATGGTAAATCCTGGTTATTTAGCATGCAATGCTATGGCAACCCCATGTTCCCCATGGAAGGAAGAGGTTGGATGACCTAAAGAGATCTACGTGGTTATATGAAATTATGATCGAAACTGTCATATCCAGTTTCCCGTTTCCGTTCTTAAGTTATGCTCACAGCTCAACACTCCTTGAGTGTGAAAAACTTTACTTTCTCCTAACTATTCGCCTGACCAGTCCGTACATGGTATCGGCGGCTAATATGAGAGAGATCAGTTCCATTTAAGAGAATTTTTTTCGAGAGCCTTGCAATTCGGGTAACCGTAACCTACACGTCTCCCTGCGAACTCCGTCGATTGCTTGGGAAAGTTATGTCAGACTGATATTAACGGCACCCATCGCCTTACCTTCAAATTTAATAATCAAGTCGCCATATCTGCTCTTCTTCGCACCGGTAGGCTTCATATCAGGAGCTATTGATATATCTGCACATATCGGCAAACCTTCTTCTGGCATCACCTTTGTATAGTTGGGATGAACCACATCGGATATGCTTATTTTTAGGTTGCGCTTATCCAAAGTTTTAATTGTAAAACTAAAACCAGCCAATGCATCCTTCAACGAAATTTTATGAGTGTATCTTAAATGATGTTGGTGATAACGCTCGAAAACGGGATGTGGCTTATCGGCAGTAATAAATATAATATCGGCTGGAATTTTTGTAGGGCTACGATCTCCTTCCTCTTTAAAACAATATCTAGTACCTTCGGTAGTGCCGGGTTGTATTTGAAGTTTAAGCGTTTTTTTCCTAATTATAGTTATTATTTTAGCAAAATGAGGTGAACTGCTTTCACAAACAAGTAAGAAAGTTTTAGTTCGGATGATGACGTTGGGGACAACCTGATCTTCAACTTTTTACTTGTTTGATTTGCACTTACTTTTTCTCTGTGCGCGTTTCTTTGGTATCTATAAATTCCTGTCTCCAGACGTGCATTAATTTTGTACAACCCTTATAGACTTCTTCCAGCTCTATGTTTATTATTTTCTCGACCGGTGCATCCTTCTTTTTGACACCAATGCCATGTTCCAATGTTGAATACAATAAAGGTGGATTAGTTACCACATCGATGATATTCGCATACGGTGAGTAACTACCAAAGACGTCATGATAGACTTTCATATTATCGCCATGATATTGATAAGGTGGGAAATAACCATTGGGCAATTGTATACCCTGAAAGAGACCAGCCTCGCCAAAACGATCGTAAATGGCGCGATACATATCGTTGCCTATATAGACTGGACTATATTAGCATGATATATCATTGGCTGGATATTAAAACTTGGTTATGCATACTCATCAGTGTAGTGAATGAATTAAGGGCTGTAATTTTGACAGGCTGACCAGAGTGTTTCCGTCTTTTAAGTTCTGAGCTGTTAAAGGAATGTAAACTTTCCAGGGAGTAGGCAACATAGACGTCGATTCCAATGCTTTTCCCTGAGGTCGTGTAGAAACTTTTTATAAGGACTATCCAAAGAAGTCTGAAAGATTCCACTATAACACGGTAAATGTCGAGCAGCATATCGCAGCCTAACAGAGCAAATCTGAATAAAATGACCTTACTAATGAAACTTGAAAGGACTAGTTGCCAAATCGTTGCAACCGCGTGGAGTGCTGATGATTTGAAAGCGGCCTCTAATCTGTTTACCCAGCTACTACAAAGATGGTTCTCAAATATTCACCGGAGATTAAATACTTCGGCGTTCGCTTGGACAGTAAGCTGAACCAGGCCAAGAAGGTTGTAATATCTACGGTTCTAAAATAGATGTGAGGAACTAATTACTACACCGCCCAATATCCTCTCGATAGATTCGCAAGGTAGTGTAGACCCGCCCTGGAGAGACATTAGATTTGGTCTTGCGGGCATAATGCGGACCATTCCCGAAAACTTGCATCAATGACATTATGCTACACTGACTCTCCCTACAAACAAGTTCTCCAATATAGCCCCAGAGAGGCTGAAATTGGCCGATATCTCTACTTAAGCCGCTGAGTTCACAGCCGTCTTCACGCATGGCTCCTAACTTAATACCAATGTGAGTAATGATATCTGCTCAGGGAGTCCTTAATTCGCCTTAAGTGTAGGTCTGCCGGGCCACTAAAGCGTATCTCAGACGGAAATAACGGGCAATAATTTGGCCGCCCATCGCCTGTTACCTGAGAACATCACATCCGTTTCATTCATACTGACAGACAAGCAGCTATCGAAGCCTTTTAAAGCAGGAACACTTTATCGGGGGAATATTCCGTCAAAGGTACCAAACCGTAAAAGAACTGGCCCTCGTTGCATTACAGCGTTGATATGAGTTCCAGGTGGCTGTGGTGAGCTTTTAAATTATGATGTTTCTGCCTTGAAATAAAGTATCTTGTCTGTAATACCATATGGACTCTAGAACCACCAAAACTGGACCCATGTAAGTGAGAAACGCAATAAGCTCTTTACTAAACTTATTCGCCTCTACTCTGGTACATTGGTTGAGATGTATGTTAGGAGTACACGGCGAGGGGCCGAAGAGATGGAAAGTGTTGATCACTATCAATGTGCGGTTTGTTAGTGCCTTCCCGAGGAGCGGACCCAGCCCTTCTTCACAGTTCTTAAAGTCGTATCCTCATCATTAATTAATTGGTACAAAACCGCCTACGCGATTTTGCCGTTTCGTAACAAGTCACACCTATCCGTGTTCCCCGATAACTGACGCCAATTGAGAACACCCACGAAGCTCAAGTCTTCCTTCATCTGCCTCTCCCATTTCCTTAGAGATCTTCCCATACCTCTACTTCCAAACTACGGTGTCGATTGAAATAGTTCCTCCGCCGGAGCATCTTAGTCCATTCGCATAACATTACTTAGATGGTGAAGCCTTTGGACGTATCCGCGTAAAGCTCATACGGCTTGTTATTATTGTCATATGCGTCATCCTACCTTAATATGCATACCTAATAGTTTAGAATTTTTACTTTACCTAAAACATCGTATGCTATATTTATATAGTCCCATTGGCGATTTTCCGATAATGGTTGCATATGTGTTGGGCCCAAATTGGGAACAAAGTCACGTTCATATTTCGGATCACGATGTGGACACAATTGTATGGCTAACTTACGATAAGCCAATGTTATATCCTCTTTGGGTGCATCTCGTGGAACATTTAAAACGGCGTAATAGTCGAGTTCCATGCGATTCATATTGATTGATCGATTTTTGAAAGTTGGGAACGATGAACGATATGGAGATGAATTAATTCCTTTCTGGAATATTTTGCTTTAATTTATTTGATAAAGTCAACAATTTTTTTTTTTAAAGAATAAAATAAAAAACTTGAATGACACTGCAGCTATTATTTGAGCAAACCAGTTTTGGAAAACTATCCGAAGTCAGGGACCGATGAAATTTTCTTGAGCGAAAAGTTCTTTACTTTATTTATTAGCTCAGAACATCTTCCGCATCGGGAGATCCCAAAGATCTACTTCTTGCTTTAAATTAGGGCTGTGAACTGCATCCGGATTTTTCAAATATCCGGAAAAACCGGATTTTCGAATAACCGGATAGCTAAGCAAAAATCCGTATATCCGGATTCGTAAATGGAAAATCCGGATATCCGCTGTTCGGAAATACGGTTATTAACCGGATCTTCATAAATCCGGATATCCGGATAGTGTCACAAACGATTATTAGCAGGATATCCATGCCCTCCGGATTTTATCCGTGTCAACGGATATCCGTATGGATATCCCGATATTCGAATATGAGGATAGTCCCAGCCCTACCTTAAAGAAATCCGTATTTGTCTTCAATTTTTGAATCTTCGGTATGCTCGTACTCCTCAAAGCCTGCGTAGCAAGGCATTCAGCTATTGCCCCTCCATGCCTGTTGACTGTAATGAAGTATATCGAGCCCTTCCCACAATTTAAGTGTAACCAACAAAAATACAAATATTAGTTTTTTGCTGGAAACCGATAGTTTTGCATGATTTGAATCATCTCACAAATTTTTATACTCAGTTGAGCAGAGCTCACAGAGTATATTAACTTTGATTGGATAACGGTTGGTTCTACAGGTATAAAGGAATCGAGATAGATATAGACTTCCATATATCAAAATCATCAGTATCGAAAAAAAAAATCGATTGAGCCATGTCCGTCCGTCCGTCTGTCCGTTAACACGATAACTTGAGTAAATTTTGAGGTATCTTGATGAAATTTGGTATGTAGGTTCCTGGACACTCATCTCAGATCGCTATTTAAAATGAACGATATCGGACAATAACCACGCCCACTTTTTCGATATCGAAAATTTCGAAAAATCCAAAAAGTGCGATAATTCATTACCAAATACGGATTAAGCGATGAAACTTGGTAGGTAAGTTGAACTTATGACGCAGAATAGAAAACTAGTAAAATTTTGGACAATGGGCGTGGCACCGCCCACTTTTAAAAGAAGGTAATTTAGAAGTTTTGCCAGCTGTAATTTGGCAGTCGTTGAAGATATCATGATGAAATTTGGCAGGAACGTTACTCTTATTACTATATGTCTGCTTAATAAAAATTAGCAAAATCGGAGAACGACCACGCCCACTTTTTAAAAAAAAAAAATTTTTTATTCAAATTTTAAAAGAAAAGTTAATATCTTTACAGTATATAAGTAAATTATGTCAACATTCAACTCCAGTAATGATATGCTGCAACAAAATACAAAAATAAAAGAAAATTTCAAAATGGGCGTGGCTCCGCCCTTTTTCATTTAATTTGTCTAGGATACTTTTAATGCCATAAGTCGAACAAAAATTTACCAATCCTTGTGAAATTTTGTAGAGGCTTAGATTCTAGGACGGTAACTGTTTTCTGTGAAAAAGGGCGAAATCGGTTGAAGCCGGGCCCAGTTTTTATACACAGTCGACCGTCTGTCCTTCCGCTCGGCCGTTAACACGATAACTTGAGCAAAAATCGATATATCGTTACTAAACTCAGTTCACGTACTTATCTGAACTAACTTTGTATTGGTGTAAAAAGTGGCCGAAATCCGACTATGACCATGCCCACTTTTTCGATATCGAAAATTACGAAAAACGAAAAAAATGCCATAATTATATACCAAAAAAAGGGATGAAACATGGTAATTGTATTGGTCTATTGACGCAAAATATAACTTTATAAAAAAACTTGGTAGAATGGGTGTGACACCTACCATATTAAGTAGAAGAAAATGAAAAAAGTTTTACAGAGCGAAATCAAAAGCCCTTGGAATCTTGGAAGGAATACTGTTCGTGGTATTACATATATAAATAAATTAGAGGTACCCGACAGATGATGCTCTGGATCACCCTGGCCCACATTTTGGCCGATATCTCGAAAACGCCTTCACATATACAACTAAGGGCCACTCCCTTTTAAAACCCTCATTAATACCTTTAGTTTGATACCCATATCGTACAAACACGTTCTAGAGTCACCCGTGGTCCACGTTTATGGCGATATCTCGAAAAGGCGTCCACATATAGAACTAAGGCCCACTCCTTTTTAAAATACTCATTAACACCTTTCATTTAATACCCATATCGTGTGTAGCGCAATTCAGGTTGCCAGCGCAATATATAGCTTCTCCAAACCCAATTGTCAACCTCACCTATCCGCGGCGAATCCTGTTTCACTAACAGACGAGGCTCTGGCGACCCCAAGCTCCTCAAGGAACTTGGGGGTGGGGAGGGAGGGATGGCCTGAAGGTTTAACGTGGCCATATAAATCGTTCCCAAGATGGTCGGGCTAGCACTTTAATGATGATGTGTTACCGGAGCGTACCGTATCTGTATCCGGCAAAGGACCATCACATCGATAACACTCCCCAAAGCCTTCGGGGAGCAACCTTATCGCTACAACAACAACATTTGATACCCATATCGTACAAACAAATTCTAGAGTCACCCCTGGTCCACCTTTATGGCGATATCCCGAAAAGGCGTCCACCTATAGAACTAAGGCCCACGCCCTTTTAAAATACTCATTAACACCTTTCATTTGATACTCATATCGTACAAACAAATTCTAGAGTCACCCCTGGTCCACCTTTATGGCGATATCCCGAAAAGGCGTCCACCTATAGAACTAAGGCCCACGCCCTTTTAAAATACTCATTAACACCTTTCATTTGATACCCATATCGTACAAACGCATTCTAGAGTCACCCCTGGTTCACCTTTATGGCGATATCTCGAAAAGGCATCCACCTGTAGAACTAAGGCCCACGCCCTTTTAAAATACTCATTAACACCATTAACACCTTTTAAAATACTCATTAACACCTTTCATTTGATACCCATCCCCCCAGCGGGTTAGGGTATACCCGCGGGTCAGAATATACCCGCGGTAGGTATGCCTGTCGTAAGAGGCGACTAAAATACCAGATTCAAGGGGCTGTGTAGCGCAATTCAGGTTGCCAGCGCAATATATAGCTTCTCCAAACCCAATTGTCAACCTCACCTATCAGCGGCGAATCCTGTTTCACTAACAGACGAGGCTCTGGCGACCCCAAGCTCCTCAAGGAACTTGGGGGTGGGGAGGGAGGGATGGCCTGAAGGTTTAACGTGGCCATATAAATCGTTCCCAAGATGGTCGGGCTAGCATTTTAATGATGCCGTGTTACCGGAGCGTACCGGATCTGTATCCGGCAAAGGACCATCACATCGATAACACTCCCCAAAGCCTTCGGGGAGCAACCTTATCGCTACAACAACAACATTTGATACCCATATCGTACAAACAAATTCTAGTCACCCCTGGTCCACCTTTATGGCGATATCCCGAAAAGGCGTCCACCTATAGAACTAAGGCCCACGCCCTTTTAAAATACTCATTAACACCTTTCATTTGATACTCATATCGTACAAAATAAATTCTAGAGTCACCCCTCGTCCACCTTTATGGCGATATCTCGAAAAGGCGTCCACCTATAGAACTTAGGCCCACTCCCTTTTAAAATTATCATTAACACATTTCATTTGATACCCATATCGTACAAACAAATTCTAGAGTCGGGCCTGATCCACCTTTATGGCGATATCCCTAAATGGCGTCCATCTATAGAACTATGGCCCACTTCCTCTTAAAATACTCTTTAATACCTTCCATTTGATACACATGTCATACAAACACATTCCAGGGTTACCCTAGGTTCTTTTACAACATGGTGATTTTCCCTTACTTTGTCTCCACAGTTCTCAACTGAGTATGCAATGTTCGGTTACACCCGAACTTAGCATTCCTTACTTGTTATAATAGAGAATAGTACCGTTATCAAGCTTAATCAAAAAGAAATTTTAGTGTAAGTGAATTTTGAGGTTTGTTTACTTTTTTTGTGACCGCAAATTGCTACTTACCTCAAAAGTGCTTCTCTGTGATATCTTACGAGTAATGTTTATTTTCACTTTTATCGTGTATATTTATATTGTTCGCAAAAGCACTTGTTGCAATTATACTGTATATGCATGATTTAAGCAACCATTTTGCAAAACGAAAAAAATATGGCTGAAAACCAAAATATATATTTTAGTTGGATACAAATCATTTCTGCTTAAGTTCGTGAAATCCAATAAAATTGTTTTATTATTTTAATATGGAGCTTTTACAAAATAAGGTGATTAATTATTTTTTTATATTATCTTTAAAATAAAATAACAAAACTGTGTTTTTATACCAATGAACGATCAAGAATAACTCACTGGTGCCATATAGCGATACTGAGTCTAAAAAAACATATTCTGGGGAATTAGAAAACGAGATATGCGTTGGAACAAAAGGGTACAAGAAGAAACGAAAACATAAAATGCACATACGGGACAGAGATAAATCAAAAGAAATTTTCATAGAGGACCAAAGAAAATGCAAAGAGAATGGGACGTATATCTGCGCCAGCTTCGATCTTCAGAAAGTATTAAATACACCACACGGAAAAAGCGTAAACCTTTTCTATTCAAGAAAATATGCTTTTTATAATGAAAGCGTTTACGAAAACGGCACAAGAAACGGTTATTGCTTTTTATGGGGTGAATCGGATGGAAAACGTGGATGTAACGAAATTTCCAGTGCAATTTTCCAATACTTAAATATCGTGGATGAAAGGGGGACTCATTCTGATATAAGTCTATATTGTGATATTTTTGTTGGGCAGAACAGGATCAGAGCTATGCAAGCAATGGTAATATATATCTTAGAGAAGGCTGCTAACATAAAACACATTAAAGTGTTACAATTATTCGGACGCAAGAACTATCCAGAAAATTATACATGCATTTCAATTCACAATTCGGATTTTTTTTAAATATATATAATAATAACGTAAAAAAGGAAGAAAAATTACAAATTAGTAAAAATCCGAGTCAATACAAAAAAAAGGACGTGTGGCACTCGGGGACTGCCGCGGTAAAGATATTGCATATTATCAACTTATGCAATTATAATATTTATGCAACATTTTGTTTTCTTTGATATTAATTCAAGTTTTGTCTTTAATATTAATTCAAGTTAATCTTTTTAAGCGGGGTGACCGATAAGAACGCAAATTTTTTACTTTTATTGAATAAATGAGAAGTTAATATTTAACTTTCACTTTAACTTTAACTTTATTTTTAAATTTAACTTTAACTTTCACTTTAACTTTAACATTCACATTAACTTTAACTTTAACTTTAACTTTAACTTCAACTTTAACTTTAATTTTAACTTTAACTTTAACTGTAACTTTAACTTTAAATTTATCTTTAACTTTAACTTTAACCTTAACTTTAACTTTAACTTTAATTTTGACTTTGACTTTAACTTTAACTTTCATTTTAACTTTAACTTTATTTTTAACTTTAACTTTCGCTTTAACTTTAACTTTCACTTTAACTTTAACTTTATGATCCGGGGTGGGCGTGAGCTTAGCACCTGCTAACAAGCCAACCTAATATAAACCCACGCAAGTCATTTTCTGCCAAAAATGTCTCATGCACATACAACTTGTATGAGAGCAACTCAAATTGAATTTGCTGCGTGAAAACCTAACTCGATTTCCAATTTTTGTTCTGCGTGACATTTAGATTTGACGTTTGCCCACATGCTTTACATTGTCGCAACGCATGCTTATTTGGGTTAGGGCAAAAAACGCCGGTTGTTTGCGTGCGCTAAAAAAACGTAGTGCGGTTTTATTAGGTTGGCTTGTAAGCGACCATATATGTATACGATAAGCGATAGCACAATGGCAACTTCGTGAAAATCAACGACAGCTCTTTTAGTTTGATTTCGATGATCGTACGGTGAGGAAGTGTCGCACGCGCGCTTAAAACAGAGTACCAAAGAGTGCGTGTGACACGTCTTCACCGTTCAAGCATTGAAATCAAACTAAATAAATAATTGATTTTGCTTTCGTGCTCGCTACGCGTTCGTGTTTACTAACACATTCTCAATTTGGTAACCTGCCCACCGCTGATTATGATAGAGGTGCAATATTATGTATTTGGCCTGTTGCTAACACCGAACCTTTACGAACCTTTTCGAGCCTTTTCGGATCTTTTTTGACAAATATCCGTTACGATTTTTTTTTGATTTAGTCGCCAAGCCCGCGATAAAATCTGTGCAATAGATATGAATGAGTATTGGAAGTCTTGCAACTTCCTCCAGTGAGTCGTGTTTAGATAGAGAGTTCATATTTGCAACGCGTAGCACAAAATCGGCTAGCTAAAGGCTCTATATGTCATCAGCAGTGTGGCCTTTGGTCTTGGTCTTTTCCCCAAATCCTTTCAGAAAGCGACTTGGGATTTACTTCGACCTTGTACTCTGAAGGCAGTTGCGGGTGCATGGCTTAAGGCAAAGACTATGATCGAAAGATTTTTGGTTGTTATTGTTGTTGTAGCGATAAGGACAATCCCCGCAGGCCTTGGGGAGTATTATCGATGTTAATGGGCCTTTGCCAGAAGCAGATCCGGTAGGTTCCGGTACCAAGTCCGACCATCTCGGAAACGATTTGTTATGCGACCTTCTAGGCCATACCGCCCTCCCACCTCCTAGATCCATAAGGAGATCGAGGTCGCCAGAGCCTCGGCTGACAATTGGGTTTGGAGAAGCTATATATTGGGCTGGAAACCTGAAAGGCTTGCGCTATAAAACCCCTTGAATCAACTTGGTATTTTAGTCGCCTCTTACGACAGGCATACCTACCGCGGGTATATTCTAACCCCCTAACCCACTGGGGGAAAGATTTTTGGTTCTGTACATCTGATAGCGGTCCCAGCACATGATTTGACAGTGTCGTTTTGACAGTGTCGTTTTTACAGTGTCAAATCACGTGCGGGGAAATCCCTAGAGAGACATTAGAGCACAGCTCATCATCGGAAAGCCCATGTCCATTGCCATTTTAGCACAGTCGTCTGCATAAAAAAACTTTAGTGACTCCTTCTGGTGAAGTAAGAAGTTGTTGTTGTTGTTGTAAGAAGTCTGGATATATAGTGATAAAACAGAAGTGGAAATAGGACACAATACCCGAAGGCAACCCCTGTTAAGTTCGATCTGTTTTACAACGTTTGATTCAAAATCATGTAGCCGTCTTCCTGGCTTTCAGATAATTGTCGGACCACCAGGGGAGAGAAATTATTTCTCAATGGCTTGGATTAGAGTGCAACTGTTCACAGATCGAGTGCCATTAACACTGTCAGGTAGTTTGATTTTTTTATGTGGTATGTTTCGGTACATCCAGTGAGAAGAATTTCCTCAAGTCTCTGTACTCTTTCTCGTTTTGGAAGGCTTCATGAACCTACGAGGTCGTGGTGGTTATGGCATCGTTTTTGCGTTTGTGCTCCTTTTCCGCATCCCGCAGGAAATGGCGAGTATTACCAATAACGAAGGTCCTTTGCCGGATATTGATTCGGTATGTTCCAGGTATCAGCACCCGACCACCTCGAGAACGATTTTATAAGATCGAGCCGACCTTCAAAGAATATTCTCAGCCCCTTAACCCACTGTGCACTAGTTTTATGGATTACCGCCTGACTTTGTCAACAAAAAGATATAAGTTGTTGCCAAAAAACGCTCAGACATTTTACAGGGTCCGACAAAACTTTGTCGATAAAGACGATTGATATTTTGTTAATCAGATCTATGAATTTATCTTCCTTATTTGGGTTCTGTCAGTTCGGCCGTCGCATAGCGGGTTCTCCAGTACTAATTGCCGCTTGAACTGGAAAGGCAGTGCGTATGAAGCGAGTTGAGACGGAATCGATAATCTGACGGAAGTTTGTTTTAGTTGGTATGGTTGTTGTTGTAGCGATAAGGTTTCTCTCCGAAGACTTTGGGAGTGTTATCGATGTGATGGTCCTTTGCCGGATACAGATCCGGCAAGTTCCAGTAACACAGCTCTATTAAGGTGTTAGGCCGACCATCTCGGGAACGATTTATATGGCTTCAGGGACGCATTAAGCAAACAGGCTAGAGGTCGATATAAGTATCAAGCACAAGATTTCAGCACTACCGACGGAATTTGATCCGGACCACTAGAGTAAGAAATTTTTAGATTTTCCAGATGAGTTAAAACATCATCAGTACATATATATGGGACTGCCTGGGAATCCACAGGAGACAATCTGAAAGGATAATTCGATGACGGGTAATCGTAGGTGTTTGAATAACTAGATTCGAAGCATGTTAGCAATTTCGAAGCTATCGTTGGAAATCTGATCATTTAGCTTCATTGTAGAAGGAAACCCTTTTATCTTCCTTTTTGAATTAACAAAGCTGTAAAACGACTTAGGATTGACAAAAATTTGGCTTTTAATCCTACTGATATTCAAATTCTGTTCAATGTGTTATATTTGTGAGGTAAAATTGAGTAGGCGGCATAGTCAGTCATTGATCCAGAAAGTTTGTAACGTTTGAATGAACGCGTCTTCTGATTTTTCAGGCGTTTCAATTCTTTAGTGCTCCAAGCCGATGATGATATAGCAGTGGTTTCGGACGTAGGTATGCATTTTTTAAATATTCCGTATAATACATTATTAAAATGGGATATACTCTCATCAATATCCCCATCGTACTCAAGCCAATTTATTCTCGATACTTCGAATATTACTTTAGACCAATTGGCTTTTCTAAACAGAAATCGTTGAGGGGTCTTTCGCTCTACGTTGGGGGAACGTTCAGATAAATTATGAGATTCCATAAACATCTCGAGAGCAGCATGATACACATCTTCAGGCAGGGCAAGGGGATCGCATCGATTTACAAAACAATTTGAATCGTCTGAGAGGATTAAATCCAAGAATTTACCGAATTTATTCTGAATGTTGTTAACTTGAAAAAGTCCAACATCTGCAAACTCGTTTAGGAAATCTTAGTGGATAGCGTGAAAAGAAGTAGGGACTAGCTTCCCGTCGATAAGACTCCATGACACACATGGCAGATTAAAATCGCCAAGTACAGTGACAGAATCACAGGCCCTGGCAGTACTGCACACAGATTTCACCATTGAGGAATGATTCAAATATAAGGAAATGCCAGATTGTGGGGGAATGTAGTTGGCTATAAAATATTTGTAGGTTGAGGAAAGTTTTACTCTCACACAAAGAAGCTCAGCATCCTCAAAGTCAGGAAAATGTAGTTCCTCCGCGGAAAACCTAGTGTGAACGGCAATTAATACACCTCCACCAGCTCTGGCCAGTCAGTCATTTCTAAACACTTGAAACGAACTCGATAAAACTTCAATATTAAAAACTTTTGGTTTTAGCCAGGTTAGGTTAGGTTAGGTTGAACTGGCCGGTCCATCCTCACATAGACTGATTGAGTCCGTAGTGTTACCAGAAGTTTGTTTTAACGACCAAACTGAAAAACCCTATCAAAAACCAGGACCTATGTTATAAAATAACTCCGTCCTCTTGGCAAATACTAAAAGCTTCCTAGGACTTAAGCCACTTGCTGCTTCTAGATCTGACAGCTGTATTACTCCTAATAGCTGGAGTATTAGCCTGGCAAGTGCAGGGCACGAGCACAGAACGTGCTCGATTGTTTCCTCCTCCAACCCCCACTTGCTACATCTGCTATCACTGACCAAGCCTAATTTAAAGGCATGTGACGCCAGAAGGCAGTGTCCAGTCAGAATACCCGTCATGAGTCTACAGTCCTCTCTTTTTAATGATAGAAGCAACTGTGTTAGTCTAAGGTTGTAAGACCTACACATAATCTTCGACACTTTACAGCCCCGCGCTTGAACCCACGCCTTTCCCGCTTGGTCGATCATGTGCACCTCTCGCCTTCGCTTAATCTCGTCCAATCTAATTGGGACGTCTACGGATCAAGCTTCAAGGGATGCGCCCTTTTAGCTAGTTCGTCCGCTTTTTCATTCCCATCTATTTCCATATGCCCTGGGACCCAATATAGATGTATGCTTCTCCCTGTCCCGATTCTCTCCAGAGACTGCTTACACTCTAACACGCATATAGATGCTGTGATATGCGAGATTATTGCCTTAATTGCTGCTTCACTTTCAATATAAAAGTTAACACGGTTGCAGCTTAAGCTATTCTCTTCCAGGGTTTCTACTGCTTTGGTTACGGCTAATATTTCCGCTTGGAAAACGCTACAGTAATCCGGCAGCCTGTAGGATCTGCTTATTTCCGGATCAGCGCAGTATACCGCAGAACCTACTCCTTCCACTACTTTGGAACCATCTGTGTACACATGTGTCGCCTCGTCCGCCATTTGCGCACCCTTGCGCCAACCGTCCACCTCTATTGTGGCCTTATGAACTCCCTCGAAGCGCAGATAGAGAATCAGGTAGTATGTTCGTCTTGTGGTTGATGACGCTATACTACTATAGCCATATGGTCGGCGCTCAAGCTGCCCCGAAGCACCGAGGCTGGTTGCGGTCGTTAATACTTTGTTCTTTGATACCAGGTCTACAGGTGGAATGTGCAGAATGGCATACAGTGCAGCCGTCGGGGTTGTTGTCAGGGCTCCCGTAATGCTAAGCATCGATAGTCTGCATACCCCCTCTAATTTTTTGAGGTATGTTGTTTTTTGTGTAGCTTTCCACCAAACAAGAACTCCATAGTATAGAATAGGGCTTACAATCGCTGTAAAAACCCAATGAGAAAGAGAGGGCGATAGGCCCCACGTACACCCCAGCATTCTTTTACATGCATAGAGTGCCGTTGAGGCCTTCTTGAACCTCTCCTCCACGTTGAGCTTCCATGACAGCTTACTGTCTAGGATGATTCCTAGATATTTTGTGCAAGGTTTATCCTGTAAAGTCACCCCTCCTAACTTAGGCCTGGTCTAATTTGGGACCTTGTACCTCTTTGTAAACAAGACAATATCCGTCTTCTGCGCATTGACTTTCAACCCGACATTAGATGCCCAGGTATGAATATCCCGAAGCGCCCGATCCATCAAAGAACTAATCCTTGGAAGGCACGTTCCACTTATTACAATTGCAACGTCATCTGCCTAAGCCGTAAGTTTTACGGGTCCCTCATCGAATTGCCTGAGCAGTTGGTCCTGGACAATCATTTTCCCGATGTCCCAGTTGCGCAGGGATCTTCGCCTGCATGGTCGGCGGTCGTTGGCCATGCAGAAGTGCCTGCCATTCCAATACGGGAAAGTCAGATAACCTGGGCTATAGGGTCGTTCAAGCCCTATAAGTCTCCGGGCCCGGATGGAATCATTCCTGCGCAGCTTCAAAGGTCTTTGGGGATTTCCTGCCGCTGGTTGGCCATCATATATACTAACTGCCTCAGGCTTAACTATATCCCGAAGTCTTGGCACACGGTTAGGGTTATTTTCATTCCGAAGGCCGGCAGAAGCTCTCATGTATCACCTAAGGATTTCAGGCCAATCAGTCTCTCGTCGTTTCTTCTTAAGACGTTTGAGCGGTTGATTGACCTGTACCTACGGGAAAGGATACCTCGGGGGTTACTGTCGGCTTCACAACATGCGTACTGCAAGGGCAGATCGACGGAAACGGCTCTCCATTCGATTGTAAAGCAAATAGAGGGGTCCCTAGAACACAAAGAGTATGCTCTGGGTGCCTTTCTAGACATCGAGGGAGCTTTTAACAATGTCTTACCGGGGTCAATCGAAAGAGCTCTGGTAGGTTTAGGAGTCGAGGCGGCTCTGGTTGAATTTATTAGCAAACTTCTATGCGGCAGAATTGTCGCAGCGGAGTGGGGAGGGGCCATAATTAAGAGGAAGGTGTGCAGGGGCACGCCACAGGGGGGTGTCCTATCTCCTCTCCTCTGGGTTGTGGTAGTCAACGAGCTTCTTGTGGAGCTGGAAGCCAATGGTTGTCGGGTGGTTGCCTATGCAGATGACCTCGCTATCCTAGTCAGAGGCAAATTTCTGGGCGCCCTGCACGATGTTCTTCAGGGCTACCTGGATACTGTGGCTAGGTGGGCTGAATCATGTGGATTGGCGGTCAACCCGGGAAAAACGGAATTGGTCCTTTTCACAAGAAGATATAAGGTGCCCGATTTCAGAACTCCCTCGATTGGAGGGGTACCGTTGGTACTTTCTGATAGGGTTAAATATTTGGGGATTGTTTTGGACAAGAAACTGTCCTGGAGACCCAATGTGGAAGATCGGGCCAGGAAGGCCGCCATTGCCTTGTACTGCTGCAGAGGAGCTATCGGAAAGAGATGGGGACTCTCGCCAAGAATAGTACACTGGCTTTATGAGATGGTGGTCAAACCGATTCTGCTATATGGGGTGCTGGTCTGGTGGAAAGCACTGGACACGGCGAGCACCTCCAAAATGTTAGTGTCAGTGCAACGGACGGCGCTGATCGGTATCAGTGGCGCTCTCAGAACAACGCCTACCTTGGCACTGAACGTCATGCTGAACATATACCCAGTAGATATTGCGGGAAAGGCGGCCGCGGCAAGGTCGTTGGTCAGGCTTCGTGATATGGGATATAGACTTTCTGACCGCGGACACTCTAGCCTTCTTACCAGTTTCGACTTCATCCCGGACAGAACGGACTACTGTATGCCGATAACAGCTCCCTATACAACCTTCACCCCAGTTATTCCAGAGAGAGAGGATTGGGGAAGAGGAATTATCTGGGGCATGGGACCGGTTAACTTGTTCACGGATGGGTCAAAGCTGGATGGAAAGGTTGGGGGGGGGGGGGGGGGGGGGGGTCTTTTGTCAAGAGCTAAATTTAAGCCGCAAGTTTAAGTTGGCTGATCACTGCAGTGAATTCCAAGCGGAAATTGCTGCGATTAAGGATGCGGTGGATGGAATGCTATCCAGTGCTACCACGGTTAGGGAATTTAACATCTACTCTGATAGCCAATCGGCTATCAAGGCCTTGAGCTCAACTACAGTGCGATCGAGGGTGGTCTGGGAGTGCCTGACCTCGCTTGCGATTGCATCGAATTATTTTACAATTAAGATTATCTGGGTCCCGGGCCATAGTGATATCCCGGGTAACTGTCAAGCGGATCTCTTAGCCCGCATCGGTACAACTGAACCGGATGAAGATGGCTGTAGGGACTTCGGGATCCCGCTGGCCACCTGTGGATTGCTCCTCCATAGCTGGGCCTCGAATCAGCTCAGCAAACGTTGGGCGGATACCACGTCTTGCAGGGTAGCAAGATCTTTCTGGCCGAAAGTGGATGGCAGGAGGTCTGCTGAAATAATTGGGTTCACTAAGGCTCACCTATCAATGGTCATTGGGGTTTTGACAGGGCACTGTCCCATGGGTATCCATGCGGTACGTCTCAATATACTGGAAACTCCATCCTGCTGCAGCTGTATGGAGGATGATGAGGTGGAATCACCAAATCACTTTATGCTTGATTGTCCAGCTTTTGCCAGAATTAGGCGAAAGTACTTCGGTCGCGACTCACTTGGATCTCCCGAGGATATATCCAAAGTTGAGATCGGTATCATTCGGAGCTTTATCGTTGCTACCCAACGATTCTCTAAGTAGCTGGATCTAGGTCACCGTTATTTTTGGTGTATGTGGTATCACAACGGACCTTCGTGTTGTCCAAGTGAGCTATCCTTATCAGGGCAGCTACCACCTAACCTATCCTATCCTATCCTGGTTGATGACCAGCGTCCACAGTAGAGGTGATATCACCCCTCCCTGCGGCGTGTCCACTGATTTCGTGGCCTCGTACAATCCCCATTGTGATGTAATCTTTCTGCAATTTAACATGCAGCCGATCCATCTGATTAAGGCAGGATGAACTTTCACGTAATTAAGACCTTCCATTATCGCCCATTTAGCAACATTATTGAAAGCCCCGGCAATGTCCAAGAAGACTCCTAGAGCATACTGCTTATATTCCAGGGATTTCTCTATGCTTATTACCACCCTATGCAATGCGGTGTGTACCGACTTGCCTTTGGTGTACGCATGCTGTGTTGTGTAGAGCAGCTTTTCATCCACGTTGGACTTTATGTACACATCTATCAGTCTCTCAAAGGTTTTGAGCAGAAATGATGTTAAGCTAATGGGTCTATAGTCTTTGGGATACACGTGACCAATCTTCCCCGCCTTTGGTAGAAAAGCTACACGAGCAGTTCTCCAAGAGTGCGGTACATGATTCAGTCTTATGCACCCATCGAATATTATTTTAAGCCATTCCACGACCGCCCTACTTGAGATTTGTAGCATGGCCGGGAATATCCAATCTGGGCCCGGCGATTTAAACTTAGAAAACGTCTTCATTGCCCACTAGATCTTGGTATCGGTCACCAAGCCCGGCACTACTATCTCCGTGATCGAAGTGTGAGTGATGTCTGCTGGCTCCTCTAAACCGTCTCCCGATGGGAAATGGGTATCGAGAAGCACCTCAAGGGATTACTCACTATTACGTGACCATTCCCCGTTCTCTTTCTTTATTAGTCCCTGGACTATGTTTCCCTTTGCTAGGACTTTTTTCAACCGTGCTGTTTCACTGGAGCACTCTATGTCCGTACAGAAACTTTTCCATGAGTTTCTCTTCGCCCTGGTAATTTTACGCTTGTAGATCCTCAGTACATCCCTGTACATCCCGTCCCGACACGCTTCGCTTTCCGCGGTCTTTGCGAGCTTATACATTTCTTTTACTTGTCTTCTTAGAAGACTCAGCTCATTGCTCTATTATGGCGGCTTTGCTTTTCCTCTGAATCTTCTTAGAGGGCAAGCTTTGTTATACGCAGTCATAAGCGTCCGTGTTAGGAATTCATTCGACTCCTCCAGTTCCTCTACATTAGCAACCTCTTTGGGTTGTCCCAGTTTTGTTTCTACATGTTTCTGGAATTTAGTCCAGTTCGTTGACCTAGGGTTTCTAAAATTCCTCCCTTCTCTACCCTCTTTAGGGGGATGCTGAAGCTGATATACGCATGGTCGGAGAAGGATGGTCTATCAAGAACCATCCAATCATACCTTGATATATCACGCTCGGAGTTCAATGTAATATCCAGAACATTGCTGGACGTTGGACCAATGTATATAGGGACATTTCCCCTGTTGTCTATCTGCAAATTGGTTTGCAGGATGTAACAAAACAGAGATTCGCCTCTCTCGTTCGTATCTGCTATTCCCCACGCATTGTGGTGCGCATTTGCATCTGCGCCTATGACCAACCGCCCTTTGCGCTCTTCCTCCTGTACTAGCTTTTTGCACTCCATCGGTGGAACCTCCGCAGCATGGGCCATGTAGCAGGACGCCAGGAAAAATGCCTGCTTATTCTTTTGCTCGACGGCCACCGCTACGAGATCCTCAGTGGTGTAATTAGGCAGCATATATGAATGCAGCTGTTTCCTTACCATTACTACAGCTCGCACCCGTCCTTCCGTTTGCGCGTAGTAAACGCCAAACCTGCGCGCGCTAAGTCCAGAAACCTTTCCTCCCGATGAGAGCCACGGCTCCTGGATCAGCGCCACGGCTCCTGGATCAGCGCCACGGCTCCTGGATCAGCGCCACGTCAAACGAACCCTCCTCAAGGGTTAGGTGGAGTTCGCTCGACGCCACTTTACTGTGTGGGAGGTTTATCTGTAGGACTAGCAGCACCATTGGGCTGTTTGTCCCCCTCCAGCACCTTCGTCTTGACGTCGTCGTCCTCCCCTTGCCCTTTTGGTTTAGAGTATTCGAGGCCCCCTTCAGCCTCTCGTGACTCTTGTGCCGGGTGTTCCTCTGTGCGACTCACAGCACCATTTAGCGGTTTGTCCTCTTCTAGCACGTTCGTGGTGACGTCGGGGACCTCCACCTGTCTTTTTCAACTTAGGCTTTTGGGGTCCTTTTCGACTTCGCCCACCTCTAGCGTGTTAGGGTTTTTATCCTCGGCACTTCTTTTCCTGAGTCGCATGTAAATTTTGCCAGTTCCAAAAGCATTTTGCCAAGCTGCGTGTACAAAATATCCTCCGCCTGCTTGTTTATTTGGAAGATGTAGAACTGACCACCCTCGGTAGGCCGAGATACAGTAAGTAAGGTGGTTTTAGCCAAGTTTCAGTAAAAACGAGTACATCATAAGAACTCTCAAGACTCAGTAGAAAAATTTCCGTTAGTTTGGTATTCAACCCCCTAACGTTCTGATAAAATACACTAAGTGAGATATTATTTACCTTTGATACGACATAATTTAAGTTTGTACCACTTCTGGAGTGTAGCTCGGTCACGGTTCGACTTTCTAGTAAACAAATGCACCACAGAGTGTTTCGGCCAGAAAGTAGAATCGAGTACCCATCAAAAAATTTTTCAGGCACTAAGATTCTGAAGAAGAGATCTCTCTCCCAGACTTAAAATTAAACTTATAAACATTAATATTGCTGTTAAGTTCAACCAAAGTTCAATTTCTCTGGTTGTATTGAGAATATCATCAGTATTAACAGGTGCTGTCAATCGTTTAGCATAACACATTTGTGTATTGAAATCACGCGAGGGGGTGGCTGAGTGTACACAAAAAGGCTCACTATTGTTATCAGCAGAAATTGAACTTGCATAAACAGGTGATCGGGCGAGCAAATGGCAATGTATACATGGCTGCATTAGTGTAGGTGAAATCGATAGAGTATGAGGTTTGAGCGCGAGTTATGAGTCCGTGTTGAAAGTTGAAATAAAAATATAAGCAGAAGCTTCTTTCAATCTTCGTTTATTTTCAGAACTAACTACATTTTTGTGTTTACTTCTATTTATACTAATTCTAAATATTGTTTGTTTATTGATAAGGTTGTTATTCGAAAGATGTTTACATGTTAAGTATAATGTTATCAAAATGCTTTGTTACTTATGAGACAAACAAGATTATGTTTCTTTGTTTGTTCTTCATTATCTCTTGAAGGGAAAAAGGTTATTGTTATTGCTTACAGATATTTTAATTCGTAAACAATAATTATGTGTGTGTTTGGTATGTATATATGTATATATCTATCTACTTAGGGTCTAAAGGTATTAACTCTCCCCTGTGTTGAAAATGAAATGTCCTCATTTCAACAGCTTAGGTTTTGTATTCGTTGTAATTCGGTTAGATAAGCTAATTCGAAGTTTCTTTGGCGGTTAATATTTAATTGCAATTGCCGATAAGCATAAAATTTTATAATTGAGTACGTAATTAAAATTAATATAAATATTGCTATGGTCATATATAAAGTAAAATTCCAAGGATGTTCCTCAATTGGCATTAATAATTTATATATTTTTTGTATGTTAGTAAACTTATAATGTGTTTCGGAGTTTAGAATTCTTAGTACATTGACCATTTCATTCTGGTGAGCATGTATTGCATTTTTTATTTCTTGTTTGTGGTTAACATAAGTTTTATTATCAATTGTTGTATTAAAATTAAATTGGATTAAATGTGGACCATTTATTTTAAGTCCGTTCCATGTGTGTTCATAGTCGATAATAATGTTACCGTCGTCTATTACTTGTAAGGGAATATTATTTTCTTGAATTATATTACAATGTGCTTTTTGTTTTAATAATAAAGGAATGGTACAATTATCATTTGGTTCTTTTTTACAAATATAAGTCCCTACATAATTTTTACATTTTGATAAGTTGGTGAATTTATTATTACATAAAGCAATTCTATTATAAAGCTGATATTTTCCATATTTAAAGGCTAAAGGAGTAAGATTATACATTTTACATTTTTCGATTATTACAGGATATTTGTAAATTGTAATAATAGCATCATTAAAGGTACATACGTGTATGTCGGAATATTCTAGTACATTTATTATGGGAATATCATATATTTCGTTTTTTATTACTTGCTGTATATCTCTAAAATTAAGTGTACCAGAGAAGAAATTTCCTGTTTTCGCAAAGTTAATGGTATTTGTAATAGTTAATAATTCGTTATATATTTCTGTAAGTACTGACTGATCAAAAATTAATTCTGGATTTAGTGTTGCTAAAATTTTTTCAAACCTGGAATTTATTTTCCTTTGTTGATTATTATTTTCAATAAGCTGGTTAAGTCCTGTTTTAATTTCTACAAGATCATCGTGATCTGGTATTCCTGTTACAAATTTTAATACTGATCCTAAAAGATTTATGATACGTTTGACACGATACTCGGATGGTTTTAACTGTGACTTCAAAGCTTCTATTTTTTCAATTAATATATTTTTTTCTTCGTTTTGAGTAGGGTCATAACTAGTTAGCACAATTTTTTCATACGGTTCCAATATTATAGATAAGTTCGATATATGGTAAAGGTAGGATGAACTCTCGTAGGTATATACACTATCTAACTCTGTAAGAACATATTTCTTACCAGACAAGTCTGTGATCTTATCGCAAAATCCGTAGGTAGCTATTATTAAAATTAGGAAGCCTATTCGTTGCATGGTGTGCTAGTTTTCCTTATACTGTCCTTGTGAATGATTTTTCCCCTCGCTGTTAGGATTGTGTCCCCACGATCTTCTTTTACTTTGTGATTATTGTACTTTGTTGCAAGTTTATTACGCCGATCTCTTCGGCTATAAATTGTATCACCTGGTTTATATATAATTGTTTTCGTTTTTTTATTATGGTGCCTGAGGAGTTTCTCTTGTTTATCCACAAGTATGTCCTTGATATTAGGATATTTGTCTCGGTTGTAAAAAACCTCTTCGGGTTTATATCCTGTTGTGGAGTGTATCGTCCTATTGTATTGGCGAACTGCGTTGAATAATTCGTCACCGAGAGCAGTATTATTTTCTGCAGCTAAACTTTGGCAAAGTTCAATTAGAGTGCTATGTATCCGTTCAACTTGAGCGTTTGATGTTGAATGATGTACAGGCGTAACTGAGTGTGTTATTTGTAGCCGGTTGTACAAGAATTTCGTTATGTTGCTCTTAAATATACTTTCTTTATCAGTCATGAGGTACTTGGCATTTGAGTAGACTTGTGTGAGTACTTCTTCTATGTATTCGTGGCAGTTTGTCCTTGTGTCCAATTTTCGTAAGAAGCAGTATTTGGAATATCTATCTGTAGAACTAAGGTATTGTTTGTTGTTGATATGGAAAATATCCATCTGTATATACTCTCCTACTTGTGTTGGTATTGGACTTTTTCCAATAGGTTGTTTATTTGGCTGTCGTTCGTATTTATGCTGTAGACATATTTCACAGTCTACGGCTAGTTTACGGCACATTTCTTTAATATTGGGCCAGTATTGAGTCAACAATATTTCTTGCGTGTTATTTTTGTAGTTCCTATGCGCACGTTTATGTGTTTTTGTGATGATTTCTCTTTGTTCGTTTGGAGAAGTTACGTCGTTTAACTTCTTTTGGGCTACCACTAGGTTATAATTAGGGAAGGCGGAGACAATTTCTTGTTTTAGGTGAAACAGTATTTCCTCATCTATCTTTATCGCATTAGTAACTTTTGGGTTAAGTACATCTTTAAGTTTAGATAGTAAGTCCGGGGTTTCTCTATAAAATATTGTATGTCTAAACCGACCAGGAAATATTGTTTGACTGAGGACTTCATTCCTTTCATTATCTTGTAACACAATTATTTAATTTCTGAAAGCGTTAAGTGGTTGTTTAACTTTCTTCATAATTTCTACAGGAGAACTTTGTTGCGAATGGCCGGAACAATTCGTTGAAGTATTTATTTGTTGTCGCGAAAGCGCATCTGCAACGACATTCTGGTGTCCAGGTTTATATACAAGTTTGGCACCGTATTCTTCTATTCGGTTTTTCCAACGCTTTAATTTAGCATTCGGATTTTTTTCGGAAATTGAAAATATTAGCGATTGGTGGTCCGTGTAAATTGTCAAGTTTGCCACACCATACAAATAATTTCTAAGTTTTTGCAAGGACCAAACGATTGCTAGTAGTTCTTTTTCATTGGTACTATAGTTTTGTTCTGTTTCACTTAGAGTGCGTGAAATGAATGCGATCGGGTGACGATTTTGTGACAGAACTGCCCCTATAGCGAAATTACTAGCATCGGTTGTTAGACTAAATGGTTTAGAGAAATCAGGCTGGAACAGTTCAACTTGCTCTTGTAGAGCGTTTTTTATTTTTTCCAAGGCTTCTTCGGCTGCTGTATCTAATTGTATTGGTATTTTAGCACTTTGATTTTTTGATACCATTCCTAATTCTCCTCTCAAATTAATCGTTAAAGGTTTCGTGATTTTAGCAAAATCCTTTATAAACTTCCTGTAGTAACTAGCAATTCCTAGGAAAGATCTCAATTCTTTCAAATTTTTTGGTTTTGGGTATTTCTTTATAGTTTCGATTTTTTTTTTGGGTCTACCGTTATTCTATTATGTTTTATAATGTGTCCAAGGTATTCAACTGAATCCTGGAAAAAATTTGACTTTTCGTCAGAAATTTTCATGTTAGCATTATGAAGTGCGTTAATTATAATCCGGATGTGTTCCATATGTTCTTCTGGTGTAGATGAATAAATTAGTACGTCATCAATATAAACATACGCGAACTTTCCGATATACTCTCTAAGGATGTCGTCAACGCATCGTTGAAATATGGAGGGAGCATTCCTTAACCCGAATGGCATTCTGATAAATTCATACTTTGCGCCGTTGACAGAGAATGCTGTCTTTTCTCGATCAGGTTCTTTAATTAAAATCTGGTGAAACCCTGATTCTAAATCTATTGTGGAAAAAATCTTGGCTTTTCCGAGGTTTTGTATTGTCATATTAATATCTGGAATTGGATATCTGTCAGTGATCGTATGAGAATTTATCTTTTGGAAGTCAACAACCATTCTCCGTTTGGACTTGCCTTGGTCATCGGTGCCCTTTTTTGGTACAGTCCATATAGGTGAATTATATGGGCTTTTGCTTGGTTGTATTATACCGTCGTTTAAGAGTTTCTCAATTTCTTTCTTGACAAAGTCGTGATCGGACATGGGATACGGGTATTGTTTTGTCCATATAGGGTCTTCCGATTCGGTCTTGATAGCTGCTTGTATTGTGGTTGTAAAATGCAATTTACCATTTGTATTATTATTTCTATTCATAAGCTCTTCCACCTGATCTTTAAATTTTTGTTATTTATTGTATAATTAATCCTTGGTTCTGCTGCCAGGATCTTCTTCTTCTGATACTTCAAGCTATAGTCAAATAACCTAACTTCTGCCTTCATTTGGCGTAATCCCTGTTCTCCGAGTATCATGTCAAAGTCGTTTAGTTCCCTTATTTCATAGAACGTTAAATGATGCCCGTACATCGTTATAACTTTTTTAGAATTTACAATTGAGTAACCATGTAAGGTTTTGGTTTTAAATGGTTTTAATTTAATAGATTTTCCTATATTACAATTTATATTAAAGTAATTGTTAGTGGAGCCTGTGTCAATTAATAAGGTCAATTAATAAGGTAACGGGTGTGCCGGTTAGGCCGCATTTTGTTTGTAAGCAAGGCAACCCGTTTATTCGCCTAAAAAAGTACTGCCTGTTTCAAATTGTTCTTCATAATTAGGTACATCCACTGACTCTAGATCTTCTCTATTTAATTGGTTAATTCTTTGGAACATCCTATCTGGCGGAGAAGTGGCGTTATTGTAGCTAGATGCCCTATCTCTTTTATATACATGGTTTGATTTAAAAGTATTTTGACTTACGGCATTATTGTACTTGGTTGTCTGCATGAATTGTCTGGATTGGTCTATGTCCATTGGAGTAGGTGTGGGTTGTTGTTGTCGCTGTGGTGGTTGTTGTTGGTGTTGTTGATTAAAACTACTTGCCTGGTAGTTGTGATTCTGCATCCTTACGTTTGGCTTGTAATATCTTTCCTCTTTATGTTGTGAGTAGGTGTTTCGGTTTGTGCTGTGTTGATGCCGTCTGCTGTTACTTTCTAGTCTGGGCCGTGTCTCGAATTCCGCATTCTCATTGTCGTGAAAAATGGTAGAAGCTATCGCATATGCCGATTCCAAATTTTCTGGGTTATGGCTGTACAATGTACCGCTTGTATATTTGCAGTTTAACCCAAGAATAAACGTCCTTATTGCCTCCTGATTAGCGTATGCTATCATTCCCTTGCGATCATTGGACATCTCAATTTTTGATAGGGCTAAATTAAGTGCCTTACAAACATCGCTGTGGAATTCTGCAAGAGTTTTTCTACCCTGTATGATTCGCTTCATTTCATCCAGAAGCACATATAGTGGGCGTTGGTCTGCATATGTATAATCCAATCTATTAATGATTGAATAAAAATTCAATTGGGTGTTGTGGTTCGTCAGAACGTTAGTCCAGTAATTTTTGTGCGCATTATTCCCAGAGCACTGTAATATTTGGGGTGGTCTTGGAAGGTCTTTATAGCTTCCATGAATGTCCACACTTGCGATCTCCATGATCGGTATTGCTCCGTAGCCCCGTCAAATTTTGGTAGGAATTTGAAAAGCTCAAGGTCGATATCCTTGGCGTCAGTAATATTTAGTTTTACCTCTTCGTACAAAACTAATGCTTCCGGAGCGTTTCGTTGTTCTAGTGAGGCAATTTTCTCCATGAATTCCGTTTTTTGTTGCTGCATCTGGTTCGTCAGTACGGTGAACTGGGCATTTAGTTGGGCCAGTTGTTGTTCCATTGTACACTTATTTATGTTTCTGTGTTCGTCGTAGGATTTTTGCTTTTTTCCGCTCCGAAATCTCCGTAAAGTATCCAGATTTTCACTTCACTTTTTTGTCTCAATTTTTCAGAGATTTATTTTTTTTTTATTATTATTTATCCACTTTTTTCAATAAACGAGTGTTGGAAGTCTTTCTTCCCGTGGATTGATTTTTTCAATAGAAAAAAGGCTTAAGGTTCGGTTGAGCCCCCAGTTATGAGTCCGTGTTGGAAGTTGAAATAAAAATATAAGCAGAAGCTTTTTTCAATCTTCGTTTATTTTCAGAACTAACTACATTTTTGTGTTTACTTCTATTTATACTAATTCCAAATATTGTTTGTTTATTGACAAGGTTGTTATTCGAAAGATGTTTACATGTTAAGTATAATGTTATCAAAATGCTTTGTTACTTATGAGACAAACAAGATTACGTTTCTTTGTTTGTTCTTCATTATCTCTTGAAGGGAAAAAGGTTATTGTTATTGTTATTGCTTACAGATATTTTAATTCGTAAACAATAATTATGTGTGTGTTTGGTATGTATATATGTATATATCTACTTAGGGTCTAAAGGTGTTAACTCGCGCAACTAATATTACCACTACTCAACGAGGTCGGATTACTGATAGAGCTGACATTTTTTATTTTATTTATTCATTCATTGTTTTTGTTAGAGTCGTCTTCATTATCTTTTAAATGTTTTATTGTTTTAGTTTTATAATACAATCTGTTTTATTATTACCAAAAAATTTTTTACAATTTATAAAGATTTCCTAGAGCGCGCGACTATTAACGTTCCAAATAGGGGCGCGCCTACTGGAGTGTTAACCTAAAAATCGTGAAAATTTCATAAAACTGAAGAAAACGCAAAAAATTACAAACATATTCCACAAAAAATAAGTATCTTAGTCATAACGTTCCCAAAACAATGAATAAAATCTACAAAAAGTTATTAAATTCACCAACTCAAATATTTTTAGGTTATGGATATGACGAGAAACCAATTGGTTGGCTATTGTATGGTTATGGCGTTAGCGTTATGGGATGTCACCATTAATCGATTACATTGATTTCCATAAGGTAGGTTCAATCAGCTGTTTTATCTGGTTATGGTTGTATGGTTATGTCCCCATTAATTGGCCCTTAAATGCCTAAATTGAAATGTCCCATAAAAATTTCCTACGGAGTTTGACAGTCAAATTCCAATGTTTCGAGCGTATTTACGAATGATGCATGGAAAATTTAAAGCAAAAAAACGTCAATACAAAAGAACACACTGTTCTCAAAATGTTTGGCCACACTTTCTATTGGGTTTGGCAGCACTTTTCGTAATTTAATTAGTGAAACAAATCGAACAAGTGAACATTAGAAAATTTTTGCTTATTAGCTAAAGTAATAAATAAATCAACATTAAAACAAGTTAATTAAATACTTAATTAAGTAATTACATAAGTACAATATTTTGCAATGCATTTGGGAGCGGACATATCAAGTGCTCTACAGCAAATCGAGGCTGTTAAGAAGGGCATCGATGAATCGGATGATGCAAAATTGCAAATGCAAACGGCCGAGAGCCTCAAAACAATTTTGGATATATTACAAGATCCTGTTTTTCGCACAATCGTACATGTACAGGATTCGCTTTCGGAATTGAATGCACAGCTGGCGCAGCATCCATCAATGCTACCCAATGATTTCGATATAGACGTGGCTGGTAATTTGGTGTTGAGCATCAATGGTGGTGACGTGATGTATGATTTCTCGTCCGCCCCACTCTCACCACGTTCAGGACCCAGCAGTCCAGGTAGTGGAGAATTGACGCCAACAGCTTTGGGAAATGTAATCGATGGCGTCGATGAGCAAGGGCGTCCACAATCGCAAAATTCCAAAATGGCTAGTGCTGATCTCTTTGCAGCAGATTATGCGCAAATACAAGCAATTGAGTTGGTTAATGATGGTACTGGTTTGGGTTTTGGCATAATTGGAGCGCGTACAACAGGCGTAACAGTGAAAACCATTTTAGCAGGCGGTGTTGCTGATCGCGATGGACGTTTACGTTCAGGCGATCACATTTTACAAATTGGTGATGTAAATTTACATGATATGGTATCTGAACAGGTGGCAGCAGTGCTGCGGCAATCGGGTACGCACGTGCGTCTCGTAGTGGCGCGTCCTATAGAACAGTCTTCGCCTGGGCAATTTGCACTTGAACCCGGTAGTGCTATTGTGCCTACGCGAGTACTTGTCGATCCGGTTGAATTGGAACGCTATCTTATATCTACTGGCTTTCCAGAAATATTTGGTGAGAGCTCCACAGCGTCTACTCCGCAAACAACAACAGAAGATGAACGTTTCATTTATCGTTCGGATGATATTTCAAAACGGCCACCAATGGCTGTTCCCACCACAATTAATTTGGATGATTTGTTGGCTTTACCAGAAACTGAAAAACTGCAAGTTGAATTAACAAAAGATGCAAATGGTCTTGGTATAACCATTGCAGGTTATGTATGCGAAAAGGAAGAGCTGTCTGGCATTTTCGTAAAGAGCGTATCACCAGGATCTGCTGCGGATATGAGCGGACGTATACGTGTTAATGATCGTATTATTGAAGTGGATGGCCAATCATTGCAAGGTTTCTCAAATCATCAAGCTGTTGAGTTACTCAAGAAGTCTGGTCAAGTAGTCAATTTGCGTTTGGAGCGTTATTTACGTGGTCCCAAGTACGAACAATTGCAGCAGGCCATTGCTGCCAATGACAAGATACCAAATATGCCACCTACACCCGCAAGAGTGAATTTGCCGTCACCAATAGCACCTGTAACTGCCGCGCAACGTAACACATCTGTGCTTAAATCACTGCCTTCTTCGTATGCCCTTGACGAGGTGGCGCATGATGCTTCTTTGGATAGCATTGGAAATTTGTCATCACCACTTGCAGCACCAGATGCATTCATAGTTGTTACAACGTCAACATCTTCATCGTCGGTGGTGCCCACGACTACTTTTAGCAGTTTTGGTGCAGGCAAAAAAATGGTAGCTGTACGCGACTCTATTGATGGCACACCCAAGATTATACATACTGATATATCATTAAGCTCAATTGGCAAGTCGGAAAGTGAACTGACCGAAGTAGAGGTACGTTAGGAATCACATATACTAGCTTACTTATTTTTAAAGTGAAAGCTCTTAGGGACTTTATTTGTGATAATAAATTTCTCAAAAAAGTTTCACTTGCTAGCCCTGTAGGGTCTACATTCTTAAATTTTTTTAATCTTGCATTTATAATATATCATTAATCAATTTTCAAGGACCCACTGCATGCTAAGAACGCCACTTTAATTTCACGTCACAAATACTATACTGATCCAGAACTGACACCCGAAGCTGAGCAAGAAATCATACGAAAATGGAAAAAAATCGTTGGTACTGATATTGATGTTATTGTTGCACAAATTAAAAAGTTTGCTGTCGGCGGTTTGGGCATATCTCTGGAAGGTACTGTTGACGTCGAAGGTGGACGTGAAGTGCGCCCACATCATTATATACGCTCAATATTGGCTGACGGACCGGTGGGTGTAAACGGTGTATTGCGCTCCGGTGACGAACTACTCGAAGTAAATGGTGAACGTTTATTGGGCATGAATCATTTAGAAGTTGTTGCTATACTCAAAGAATTACCACAAGATGTACGCATGGTTTGTGGACGTGGCAAGACAGCATTAATGACTTTCTCCGATGATACACTCAAGAAATTGAGTAGTAATTTTGAAAATTTATTACCAACATCAGATCGTTTGGTGAAAGCCAAATCCGATGGCAGCTTAGCCACTGCAGGCTCGGTAAACGACGATTCATTCAACAAATTAAAGTCACGCTCACTCGAGCCACTTACTGGCTTGGCAATGTGGTCGTCCGAGCCGCAGATAATTGAACTGGTCAAGGGCGATCGTGGTTTGGGCTTCTCCATATTAGACTATCAGGATCCATTAGATCCAAATGATACATTGATTGTTATACGGTCGTTAGTGCCTGGTGGTGTAGCACAATTAGATGGACGCTTAATACCCGGTGATCGTTTGCTTTTCGTAAATTCAATAAATTTGGAGAATGCTTCGTTGGATCAAGCTGTACAAGCTTTGAAGGGTGCACCAAAAGGTGTGGTGCGTATTGGTGTTGCCAAGCCATTACCAATGACAGATAATTCTTTGAAATGTGCAAATGGCAATACGGCGAATGAATCGAAATGTGAAGATGCTTCGATGGATTCAAATGGTGGTGGTAGTGGTGTTGGAGGTAGCGGCGAAATGATATCAATGCAGCTTAGTAATGCTTCTACATTAATGATGGAACCGGATTTAATACCCGATTGGAGAAAATAAAGCAGCAACGAAAGCAATTAATTATATGTAAAACCATTTTGTGCACCTAACTGTATTCGCTTGTCACTGCTGTTGCGGTTGACCTAGCACGAATTAGACTTGAATATCACATTTCTTTAGAATTAGTAAATGACCTATTGATGTTTGAAATGATGTATTAAAACATGTAGTTGGTTTTTTGTGCAAGCGAGTAAACTCATGTTATTGGCCTTAATTCGACTTGCTATAGAAATGCACTTATTTAACAAGAATATTAGATCTATCTAAAGCGAATGTGAATTGTAAATGTACATCAAGTTATATTCTTACACGCATATGTATTATTACGTCTTATACATGCATTCCATTTGATAATACTTTTTAATGTCCATTTTTTTACACTTTTCGTTATTACAACACTGGGGGTATTTCCCAGTTACGTTTACATTTATTATATGCACCTAATTCTCTTTTGTTTATTTTGTTTATACTATTCATATGTAGTAATATTATTATATATCATCTAAAATAATTAAAGAGTTTATTTCTAATTGGTTTTAATGCATGAAGAGCGATAGATGGGATGGGGGAAGGCTTAGAAGGTTCCATGTGGTCATATTAAAACGTTTTCGAGTTGGTCGGGCAAGTACCTTAGTGATGAACTGGAACGTACAAGATCTATATCCAGCAAGCTACTATCATTATCGATGACATTTCCCAAAACCTTCGGGGAGTGTCTTCATTGCTACAACACCAAGAGGGATAGATAAATTTACGCCTGTGCTGTAGCGACGATCGCCAAATAACGTTATGCTACTGCAGTCTCCTCTGGTCTGACATAAATACTATTGAGCATATGCTACAACAACAACAACATGCTGTTGTTGTTGTTGTTGTCGTTATAGCGAATCGGTTGCTCCCCGAAGGCTTTGGGGAGTGTTATCGATGTGATTGTCCTTTGCCGGATACTGATCCGGTACGCTCCGGTAACACAGCACCATTAAGGTGCTAGCCCGACCATCTCGGGAACGATTTATGTGGCCAAATTAAGCCTTCAGGCCATCCCTCCCTCCCCTTGCCCAAGTTCCATGAGAAGCTTGGGGTCGCCAGAGCCTCGTCTGTTAGTGAAACAGGATTCGCCGCGGATAGGTGAGGTTGACAATTGGGTTTGGAGAAGCTATATATTGCGCTAGCAACCTGAAGGGTTGCGCTACCCAGCCCCTTGAATCTGGTATTTTAGTCGCCTCTTACGACAGGCATACCTACCGCGGGTATATTCTGACCCCCTAACCCGCTGGGGGAACAACAACAGCATCAAAGGAGTTTGCTCATCGAGTTGATTGAATTTATGTAAGCATTCATTGAACGTTGAATTTCAACTTCTTTGATTGAACCCATGCGATTTTATGACCCTGCCTCTTTCCTTAACCGAATCTTATTATGGGCAGACTCTTACGTGTCGACTTATTTTTGATGCGTGCCAATGTTACCAAAACTCTCTTGAAATCCTCATTTACTGCTTAGTAGCGTGCACTTCCAGCCGCCGTTATGTGGTGAAGGTCCTGGATTCCAGCCCCGGGCAAAACAACATCTAAAATTTAGAAACAACTTTTTTCAATTATAATCAGGTTTTTCTAAGCGGGGTTGCCCCAATTCAGTGAATTGGTAAACATTCCGAGTATATTTCTGCCATGAAAACTCCTCAGCCTTGCAGATGTCGTTCGGAGTCGGCGTAGAACGTTTAGGTCGCATTCCGTCAATTTTTAAGAAAAACAAAAGGAGCAGACGCAAATTGAATGAAAATCTCGACCTTAAACATTTTGGACGCTATCGCGCCTTGTATTTATTTCAGCGTGCGCTTGACCGTTGTTGTTGTAGCAGTGCTTGGCCCAGTGCCGACCACTCCCAAATTCTCATCAATATCCTTTAACGGGAATCCTAGGAAACTTACAGTTTCAACAGGGAGGTGAGGGGTGTTAGAGACATGTGGGGACACGTCGCTGGCAGGACATGCATTATGTATGTAGGGGTAGATACTGGATAGGTAAGAGTTTTACCTGTTACAGTATTCAAATTTTATTTGCTGATTTCTTTAAATCAACCTATTCATCTCAATGGGCCCAGTCTAATGTTTATCCATATTGCTTGGAAAGTTCTAATAATATTTTAAACCCATTTATTGATAAATATACTGTTCTTAATAATCTTCTTGCATTGAAACCGATATCTTCACCGGGTCCAGATGGTGTTCCTAGTTGTGTACTTAAGTACTGTGCTGTCAGCTTATCTGAGCCTATCTTTAAATTATTTCAACTGTCTCTGGAATCCGCATCATTCCCATCTATTTGGAAACAATCGTTTATTATACCTTTGCATAAAAGGGTAGTAGGTCTAATATTGAGAACTACAGAGGCATAGCTAAGCTCTCAGCTATCCCTAACTTTTGAGCAGATAATTACATACCAGCTTCAATACCTGTGTAGCTCTTTAATATCACCTTGTGAACATGGTTTTGTGCATCGGAGATCAACAACTACCAACTTGCTTGAATTTACGTCTTTTGTTATGAATGGTTTTTTAGATTGCAAAAAAACAGATGTAATTTACACTGACTTTAGTAAAGCATTTGACTCTGTTAATCACGAGCTCTTAGTTCACAAACTTCATCTTCTGGGCTTTCCAGCTCCTTTATTAAGTTGGATTCCAAGTTATCTTTAAAATAGGAATCAGGAGTTTTCTTCAACAACAATCTTTCAAAGTCGTTTGATGTAACTTCTGGCGTGCCCCAGGGTAGCCATTTGGGTCCATTACTTTTTACCCTGTTTATTAACGACTTACCAAAGGTTATCTTACATTCTAGGGTTTTTATGTACGCAGATGATGTAAAACTTTGTTACACATATCTGCCTTCAAACTTGTTCTGTTTTAATCAGCTTCAGGCCGACCTTGACTCAGTTTCAAAGCTGGTGTACTGCAAATTTACTTTTTTTGAATTGCTCTAAATGTAAGCAAATGACTTTTCACCGTATGAAGCCGGTCCTGTCATCTTATATACTTAACGGCAACCCTTTGGAGCGGATATCTGTTGTAACTGATCTAGGTGTTATTTTTGGGTGCAGTGTTATAAAGCCATAAGCAATAAAGCCATATGGTCTTATCTCTCAATGGAGTGTGAAATAAGGCCATATGGTTTTATTTCCATGTAAGGAGTGAAATAAAACCACTATGGTGTTATTTCACATTAAAATTTTTTTTTAAATAATTCATATTTATTTGATTTCTTTTGAGGTGAAAGGTGGTCTACGCAGAATCCGCATCCGCAGAATCACTGTGCATGTGTTAAATATTGGGACTTGTATCATTTTCTTCTTTTGGCAGTTTGTAACCGTAATAATTACACTGTTATGGCGTTATTTCCACTTTGGTCCCTCAACGATTATGGTGATATTGCACTTGGGTGTATGCAATAAAGCCATATGGTTTAATTTCTCGTTTCATTGAGATATAAGGCCATATGGCTTTATTGCCTATGGCTTTATAACACTGCACCTTATTTTTGACCCGAAATTAAGTTTTACCACACATATTTCAAACACTATACCATTAGGTTTTATAAAACGTTGGGATAAAGAGTTTGATGACCCTTATTTCACAAAGATCCTTTATACCTCGCTGCTACGTCCTATTCTCGAGTACTGTTCATGTGTTTGGTCTCCAATCTATCACATCCATGTTGATCGGATTGAGTCGGTCCAGAGACAGTTTTTAATTTTTGCATTATGAGGTCTCAACTGGGAATCAAGTACTAATCTTCCACCATACAGGAAGAGGCTTCTTCTAATTAATTTGCCATCTCTGGAGAATCGTAGAGTATTATTGGCGTGATCGACTCCCCTGACCTAATCTTACTTACTTACTTACTTACTTAATTGGCGCTTAACCGTCTAAACGGTTATGGCCGTCCAACAAGGCGCGCCAGTCGCTCCTTCGCTCCGCCAACCGGCGCCAATTGGTCACACCAAGGGAGTTTAAATCGTTTTCCACCTGGTCCTTCCAACGGAGTGGGGGCCGCCCTCTACCTCTGCTTCCATAGGCGGGTTCCGATAGAAACACTTTCTTGGCCGGAGCATCATCTTTCATTCGCATAACATGGCCTAGCCAGCGCAGCCGCTGCGTTTTAATTCGCTGGACTATGTTGATGTCTGCGTATAGATCGTACAGCTCATCATTAAATCTTCTTCGGTACTCGCCATCGCCAACGCGTAGAGGTCCATAAATCTTTCGAAGAACTTTTCTCTCGAACACTCCCAAAGCCGCTTCATCTGCTGTTGTCATGGTCCATGCTTCTGCCCCATATAGCAGGACGGGTACGATAAGTGACTTGTAGAGTATGATTTTCGTTCGCCGAGAGAGGACTTTACTTTTCAATTGCCTACCTAGTCCAAAGTAGCATTTATTGGCAAGATTGATTCTTCGCTGGATTTCAGTGCTGATGTTGTTGCTAATGTTGATGCTGGTTCCCAAATAAACGAAGTCTTTTACTATTTCGAAATTATGGCTGCCAAGAGTAGCGTGGTTGCCAAGGCGCATATGCGCTGACTCTTTGCTCGATGACAGCAGGTACTTCGTTTTGTCCTCATTCACCATCAAACCCATCTTTACCGCTTCTTTTTCCAGCTTGGAGTAAGCAGAACTAACAGCGCGGGTGTTTAGGCCGATGATATCAATGTCATCAGCATATGCCAGTAATTGCACGCTTTTATAGTATATTGTTCCAGTGCGGTTAAGTTCTGCAGCTAGTATAATTTTCTCCAGCATCAAATTAAAGAAATCGCACGATAGGGGGTCACCCTGTCTGAAACCTCGTTTAGTTTCGAACGGCTCGGAGAGGTCCTTCCCAATTCTGACTGAACTGATGGTGTTGCTCAACGTCATTTTGCACAGCCGTATAAGTTTTGCGGGGAAACCAAATTCAGACATAGCGGCATATAGGCAGCTCCTTTTCGTGCTGTCGAAGGCGGCTTTAAAGTCGACGAAGAGGTGGTGTGTGTCGATTCTCTTTTCACGGGTTTTTTCCAAGATTTGGCGCATTGTGAAAATCTGGTCGATGGTAGATTTACCAGGTCTGAAGCCGCACTGATAAGGTCCAATCAGCCGGTTCACGGTGGGCTTCAATCTTTCGCACAATACACTTGAAAGGACCTTATATGCGATATTAAGAAGGCTGATTCCACGATAGTTGGTGCATTTTGCAGTATCCCCCTTCTTGTGGACTGGGCAAAGAACACTTAGATTCCAACCGTCGGGCATGCTTTCGTCCGCCCATATTTTGCTAAGAAGCTGCTGCATGCGCCTTACCAACTCCTCGCCGCCGAACTTGAATAGCTCCGCAGGAAATCCATCAGCGCCCACGGCCTTGACCTAATCAGTCAACTAAATTTTGCGGTTCCTGCTAGGGCCTCCAGACATTTTGTGCCTTTTCATTTACCTCTATGCCGGCAAAATTTTGCTAGAAACAGTCCCCTGCGTTATTGGTGCTCGCGTTACAATGATTTGTATAACTGCATTGGCTTTGAATGTTCGTTTGCCGCTTTACATACTGCTATACTCTTAGGTTTAGCCTCATATTTTAATTTTATTTTTTCTTATACAATGTGATGTCAAATTTTTATAACATACTAATTTGCTATGTACATCTTTTAAACATTTTAATTTTAAGGATGGCTTTGTACATATATATCTGTCTATTACAATAATTAGTCGACCGCTTTGTGTTTGCGTCGACTTTAAATAAATAAATAAATAAAATAAATAAAAAAATCAAAGTTGAGCTAGAGTGACGCGCGTCTCCGTAGAGAGATTGCTTTCCTCTTCTGCGAGCTCAGGGTAATTATCTTAAAGAACTCAGTTCGCGGGGCAATTTCTTCACATTTCTCTCCCTAATGGGGAGTACTCTCGCCTTACTGTGTAAGTGGTGTTCTGAGGACATAAGAAGACAGCCCATAGCGATTCTGAGAGCAGTGGTTTGGTGCGCTTGACTATCTTATAGTGGTTTTAGTTCGAGAGGCGACTGAATGGTTCCGGACGAACATGTGCGGTGTCCTTTTTGATATTGTTGCAAATTATGTGCGGTTTTTTTTTGCAAATGCGGGCTTATTCATATAACAGTTCAATTTGGAATTAAACTTTTTGTCTGGATGTGAGGGTGAAAATAATTCGTTTGAACATTACATAAACCTGGAAATATTAGTAATGGAAACAAATTCGGCTCTTCTGATCACCATTAGGATCTAGGCAAACACCTGCATAACCACATAATCTCGTATGTACGTATGACTTATTTCCTTTTGTGCTGAAGATTCCTATCAGTTGCCGGATATTGATCCGGTTCGCTCTGGTAAATAGCACCATTAAGGTACTAGCCCTATCAATGCGAACGATATGACTTCGTTGAACCTCCTGTGCAATCGAAAATCTCATTCCGATAACCAAAGACTCACGTTAATGTTTGTTTGTTTAATGGTATGTTCAATTTATACTTAATATTTAAGAATTTATGAACTTAACAGCGATTGAATTCTCGATTCGAATCTCGGTGAAAACTTTGATAACATTACCGAAATGGTACCATCGCAATATGTCAGGAAATGTTTCTTTCTTTGCACTTTATCTTAAACAAATATAATAATTGAATATTCAATTATTAAACGCCGATGTTAAGCGCATAAATTCTTAAATAATAAGTGCAAGGACTCAAGTACTAACAGGATTCGCCACGGGTAGTTGGGGCTTAATCGGGTTGAAAGAGCTATACGCGCTACTCAACCCCTTGAGGCTCATCATACAAGGGATTTTCCCGCACATTATATGCTGAGTAATTGTTTCTAGAATTGGCTTCCTTGGAGAACGTATTTAGGTATTAGCGTAAGGTTCTTTCTAATTTGTTGGTAGTGCAGACTAAAAAAAATAAATGTAAGGCGCGATAACCTCAGAAGAGATTTTAGGCCGAGCTTTTCTTCTTTGTGTCGTGATCGTTTTGATTTTCCCTACAAATTGGCCGGACGGGACCTGCAAGGCAGATGAGTTTTCACTGAGTGCTTTTCATTGCAGAAATACACTCGGAGCGCTTCCCAAACACTGCCGAGGGACGACCCCGCTTAGAAAAATGGCCTTGTAATTGAGAAACCTTATTTCTAAAATTTTGATGTTGCTTTGCCCGGGGTGTGAACCCAGGGTATACGGTGTGGTAGGCAGAGCACGCTACCATCACACCACGGTGGCCGCCAAAATAAGGATAGGATTTATTACAGCTAGTAGGTAAGTCCAAAAATATTTACTTAATACGGGAAGCTTAGCTTACAAATCTCATTAATAAATATATTTATGTTAATCTACTTAAAACTACACTACAATATTGGAAGCTGAAAAATTAACAACGATTATTACAATAATACAAGGAAGGATTTCACCCTTACATACCTCACTCAATGCTATTTTATGCGATTTAATTGTCGTTCGATTTTTAAATGTGTCCGTCGTGTTAATATTCGATCTCGTGTATATGATATTAAATAACTAAATAATCCAATAACAAAGCATGTTATTTCAAATTTAATAAAATTTCGCTGATCAATGAGTGCTACGCGATCACAGCTACGTGTTACCGTCTCGCCACTTTTACAACGTAAAACCTCCTTGTAGTGTGTGTGTATGCATACACCAAGGCTTTTACTAATTATATCAAATTCTGTACAAGGATGACATTCTAGTATGACTGTATACTCCTCGCGTTGCCAGCAAGTGGAATTATTTTCGATGATGAATTGTTGTGCTCTTGAACGTCTTGAATTTTCACTATCGGGAAAACGTGACTCAATGATGAGCACAACTATGGTGGCGGCCACTAAAAGGCTGAGTCCAAGTAGCATATGTCGAATTTGGCAGGTTTCCAGCATCTTTACCATGTTATTTGTTGATTAAAAATACTGAATATGCTGTTTTTTATTTTTTTCTTTCGTTCTCAAAATTTTGCAATGTTTATATATATCTACCAAAAAGAAACAGCTGAGAAAGAAAGTGATGCCAAGTTTTGGAGTTTATACCCTACAAGAACATCTGCGAGTTCATTGTAACGGTCTACAAGTAGGATATGTAGCAGCACGCACATACACAGCCATGCTCACCTGATAAAATGCTTATTCTGCTGGTTCGGGTTTTCGTGTGGATGCTAATTGGCACTGTTGTATTTCTTAGGTCCAAGAAAAGAGTAGTAGCTGCTAACGAAAACTGCGCAAAATTTTTATTATAAAATTACAAAGAAATATCCATATTTACTTTCAAACGAGCACTTAATTACATATCTCTTTAAAGCCATATGTGTTGAACAATCTTAATTAACAAATTGTGATACCTACAATTACATATACAATTAACAAATTGTGATGATTACCGGGACGAATGCTAAAACATGACCAAAACCGTTGGGGGGGGGGGGGGAAGTATTAATTGACGCATTTTTGCCTCACTTCCAATAATTGCAATACTTTTTCGCCTTTGAACTATTGATAACAGGACAAAACACGTCTTTTCATTTCTCTTTCCACATTTTTGGATGGGTTATTGCAGTCGACCTCGGTTTCAAACTGTTTTTCGCGGAGAACTTTTGAACGGGTAGATAAGTTTAGCACCCATGTTTGTATTCTTAATACGCGTCCTCAGATACCCCAATTCAAGACTTTTGTATAATTTTCCGTTGGACCCATATAGGTGCACTACATTTTCATACTAAATTCTTTCAAAAAAATTTACCATCACAGCAACCCATATCTGATATTCTGCTCCTTTTTTTTGTTTCCCTGCGTCGCTTTCCACGACAGCAACCCCGGTAATATTGACACTGACCGAAGTGTCAAATGGCAGTGTGTTAGAAAGGAATTGTTTCCTTCTCATACATATCATACTTATAAACCTGTACTATGTTCGAGTTGATAGCTTTGGTTGGTCCAACCATAGTGTACAATACCAAGTGTGTCAACTAAGCGATAAATGTCAAAATTACAAACAGCTTCGCTCACCTGATGCAAATCTCAGGTCCAGAGTTGCAATTTTGGTGCGTGGGAGTATTTTGAGCTGATTTGCATTTGATAGTTTAATAAAACTTTGTACTATTTACAGTTGAAATGAGATTCATATATTTCCACGGAAATATAAATAACAGAAGACTTGTAGCCTCCAACAATGCGGAAACATACGGACAACAAAATTTATGTAAATTAGAGTCAAAAGTTTAGAAAAATTTTACGAAATATAAAGCGCCACACGTGTAACATTGTATTACAAAAATATAATGGACTAGATTATTGTATTGCACAAATATAATGGACTTGGGTACAGAAATTTAAAAATTATAGAAATTATTTTACCCATATACTTTGTTGTTGTGTTTAAAAAGTTTTTTCACAATAATTTGAAAAACTCTATGTTTTTATGCTTTTTACACTTAGAGGAGTAACCTCATGTAACACATAAAATTTTCAATGAAAACCATAACTCTGAATTAAACGATTTTCGCCATGAATAAAATTAAAATGCTGTGTAACAGGAGCAACACTTTTGTGACTACATAAACTCTGTTTCAGTCTTTTACGTCCTTGCACAGAACCCTAATTGACCGTTTTTAACCGAAACAACAATGGCAACCCAGATCTTCCCGTTCCTTGCAAAAATCGCGGGTACTCTAGGCATGCATGTATGGAGTACTCGCTATGGATCAACCGAGTGCTCCAAAATTAACCACAATTCATACAAAAAATATGGTCCAATTAACATTGCGATGTCCTGGACTGGACCATATACTCTAGCTCCGCATTACATCAGAGTAATCCGTGGAGTACCCACAATCCAATAAACATTGTGTAGTGATTACAATCGTTAAAAACGAGCAATGATCGGCTTACAATATGTTCGTGTAGAAACATGAGTTGTCCATTGCTGCATTACAGTGGAGTATAATGGTAAGTACTCCAGTGGACCACATGATCCAACGATTTTTGCAGGGTTATGTTAACTTAAGCGAAGAAGGAAGTCAACATACTTGTACTTATCCACAATGGGTCCAACCCTCTTCACACAAAAACTTGCACATTCTAGAACAGTGGTGGATGGAATCCACTAACTTTTTTAACCACATTTGCAATCGCTTTATTTGCGAATCGATAACTATAACGATTTCGTTATTCAGTAACTATTTTGTATCGATATTTGTTTATTGACGATCAGCTGTGTTGTTAAATAAACGGCAAGTAAATTGGCTGCGTTAAAAATCACGAAATTAATATTTCTGACAATTTGAGTTAAAAAAGAAAATCCGAGCTTTAATTAAATACTTTCACGAAAAGCTGCTTTATTTATAGATAAAATGGGATTTGAGTACTGGGCGTACGTTTTATCACAAGATGAAGAATTACTAAGTCCATCGCCAGTGGACATACACCTTTTTAGAAAAGTAGATAACTTGAATGCAACGGAGTTTCGAAAGCTGTACCGAATGGATCCAGACTTGGCTCATGTTGTTGTTGTAGTATTGCTTCGTCCCATCCAATAGGTGCGACCGATCACAAATTGTCATCAATATCCTCTAACGGGAGTCCAAGGAAACTTGCAGTTTCAACAGGGGTGGACAGACTGGGATCATGATGTTATATCTCAACTCGATGGTCATATAAGGGGTACAATAATAATAATAAGAAATTAATACCGCATTTACTTACCTTTTGTTAAAATATGTAAAAACTTGCACAATAATGACTTTTAAAAGCAGTTAGTGTACGGAATTTATTTATTTTTGGCATTCCTTTTGTGCTTTTCGCATTTTTTAAGTTTCGTTGAGCTGTGCTGCCACCTTTCTACTATTTAAACGAAATTTAAATGTCATTTATTTCGAGTCGTTAAAACTAAATTATCATTTCATTAAAATCTCGACAAGTCGGATCGTTAAAAGTTAGTGAATTCCACTTCAGGTTTGGCTACTATACGAGTCCAAAAATAATGGAAGGGGTATAAAACGACGCGTCTTAGCATCAGTATAAATTATTGGAATTTTAATTGGTTAAAAAGATATTAACGAAAAACCGAAAAATTGCTCTGGATCCTTCTGAAATCGGTGGTGGGATCAATTTGGCCGTGCTTATAAAAAAATACCCTGGCCAGTCTACCAATGGGGTAGGATCAAAATTAAATCCGTGCAAAATCCCTTTGGACACGAAATTTTTTCAGTGCACAACAACATTACACCAACCACATGAAAATTGCCAACTTCAACTACAAATATCTTCAGGCAGAGATAAAATGTTTCTTTTCCGGCTTCGGATGATTGCTGTCGAAGTCAATACGCGTCTTTTAACACCTCTCCCGATATTTTTAGATGCGTATTATCAGTCGAATTGTGTTCTAGACTTTAACCTTTTCGTTTTCCTGTGAATATGCTTTTATGGAAGCAAAATTTTTCTTCCACTTTAGAATTCTTGATCCTAGGACCAAAATGAAGTTTTTGGTATCTACCCATATTGCCATTTTATAACAATCCTTTTCAATAGATGTGAGCAAATTTCGGAAAATTATCAGCCCAATTCTAAATAAAAATTCCGTACGAGTTATTTCCTTTCGCCCATTCCTTGTATTCTAAATAAAAATTCCTTGTGAGTTTTTTCACTTCTCCCTTTCCTCATATTCTGAACAACGTTCGAAAAAGCGGAAACTGGTTATGGTAGAAAAGTAGGTATTATCAATTTGAGCGAGAGGGAGATTTCTCTGGCATTTCTTAAGCGTTTTTTTCACTTAGTAAATTAAAGGGAATACTTCAAAATAGTTAAAGTAAATTGGTTCTTTTAAGAAAGAACACTTATTTGTACAAATTTGTCCCAAAATATGTACATTCTACAACAATATTCTTTATTTTAAGTCGAAAAGTATATCATAAGCAAAGGATATATTTGATGCAGCGATCCAGAAATTGCGCAAGGATTTTTTAAGAAGGCTTAAATAGATTTTGGCATATGGCGAAAGGCGACTTGGCCGCCAGAAAATTTCTTTTTTGAATGGAAGCAGGCAGCTCCAGCGCATTTATATTATCCCGCCGTCTCCTTCGTTTTCTTATGCTTCTCTTCTGATGTTGCTGTGGCACCAATTCATTACTCATCTCAATGAATACCACATGGAATGCAATATGTACTTTGCATTGTTTATACTTTATTTCTTAATTTCGATGAAATTCGCAACAATAATTAAACTTTTAAATTTTTTAAACGAATAAGAATTGCGCAACGAAATTGCAATTGACAAAACAGCTGACTTCGAGAATTAGAAATTCCCATTCTCCAATTATTGTTCTCCCTAGAAGAAAATAATTGGAGGAATTTTTCCCCGAATTAGAATTGGGCTGCATATCTTTTTACGAAAGGAGTACGCGAACACACCAAACCACTTTTAAAAGTTTATTTACGACTTGGCAGCACTGTGTAGAACCAATTTATTTTGGCGGTTTTTTGCCAAGTAAATAAAAATAATACCTTTATGTTGTTGACGAGTTATTAATAAATTAATATCCTACTTATTGGACATTTTACGGCACAATGGATGAATTGACTAAACTGAAAAGGAAAATCACTACCTCATTCAAATTAAGTGGATTTGTAATACGCTCGGAGAACAGCGCTTACTTGGCGGAGCAGCTGCTTCCATTTGATGAGGCAGAACGTGAAAAGTGGTTGACGGTTATCACAGACAACTTGCAAGGACAGCGTCTGCAAACGGCGCAAGTAGAGCGAGGCGCACTTGAAAAGGCAATAAATGAAATCAACCGAGTTGGCTTGGATGAAGGCGAAACTGTGTTTGCGGTTATTGACGCTTTCAAGGTACCACGGTACCATTACAATACACAATATAAGAAATTCGAATTAAATCAAGAAGCACGATGCATTCTGGCGCGGCCGGCATTAAAGGCGGCACATTTGCGTGACCGTTATGCCATGTTGTTACAGAAAACTTTGCGACATGAACTTTTTGCACCACAAATAATACAAGGCGGGGTGTCGACAGAGTCGCAAGTAAAAAAGTTCAAGTTGCTATATGCAGAAAATTTGCTTGCGTCCTCCACGGTTAAGGAAGCTGTTATACTTGGATTGTTGACACAGCTGAAAGAGGGCAAGTTTTATTTGGAAGATCCTACAGGCAGTATTGAATTGGATTTAAGCGCAACGCGTTTTCATTCGGGTTTCTTTTGCGAAGGTAGTTTCGTGTTGGCTGAGGGTTCCTATAATAATGGTGTGCTTAAAGGTTTGCATACTTGGGTTTTGCAATATTCTTTCTTACTATTTCATTAATTGCAGTTGACGGTTTGGGTTTCCCGCCAGCAGAGCCGGCAACAAGTTCACGTGCCTTCTTTGGTACCCAAAATAGTTGGGGTGGTGACTCTTTAAAGCTGCTAAAATACTCCGTGCGATTGCAAGAGTTGGAAAATACCAACACAGAAGCTACGCTTGTCTTCCTTTCTGATGTGCGTCTGGATAATCCTGTTGTCTTAGAGCGCTTGCGTATGTTATTTGTCGGTTATGATTCATGCCCACCAATTGCAATCGTCTTAATGGGCCCATTTGCAGCTTCAAATAGTAATTATCATGCTTTATCACAACATTTAACTGCGCTGGGCGCTTTAGCTACTGGTTGTGATGAGTTAAAGAAACAAACTGATTTAATTATTGTTCCATCGTGTGAGGATCCAACGGCACCGAATATTTTACCACGTGCGCCTCTACCTGAATCGCTTACGAGTGGTCTGCGTAAAGCGTGGTCACGCACAATTTGTGCAAGTAATCCTTGTCGTTTACAATATTGTACACAACAGATTGTAGTTTGTCGGTTGGATTTGATGGCGAAGTTTTGCCGTAATACTTTACATTTTCCCACCGACACTGATAATATCGAACAACATTTTGCACGCACGCTTATATGTCAAAATCATTTAACACCTATACATCCGATTGCTATGCCAGTTCATTGGGGTTATGATGCAGCGTTGTGGTTATATCCTTTACCAGATTTGGTGGTGATTGGGGATTCGTGCCAAAGTTTTTCTACAACTCAGCATGGCTGTACAGTGCTTAATACGGGATCATTTGTTAAGTCGAAATTTGCCTTTAAAGTTTATATACCAGCGACGCACGTTATTGAAGACTCGGAAATTCCAGATGATATGACTTCATTGTCAGCGTAAAGCAAACTGATTTTATGTTAATTTTATTTAGATGAAGCTAGTATGTAGCATAAATGTTATATGTTTGTTTTTGTGAAATAAAATTATAATTAATACTTAACTTTGCATATTGCACCTACATAAATAAAAAATCTTTTTAAAAAATGTCTAAATGCTATGAGGGTTTCTCGCTCATCTGATCAGTCATTATACTTATTTCTTCCTCGGACCACCGTCGTACCGACGCGACTGCTCTAACAACAACCTTAGAACCAAGCCATGCTTAGCGATTATTTAACCGCGAAAATACTCTCCGAAGTTTGTAGGGAGTTGTTGTAGTTAGATAGTTGTCAAATTATTTATCTGGGGAACTGGGTTGGTCCGCCGCGGCAGAGCCCTTAACGCGGTAAGGCCATGATTACTCCCCAAGGTGGCCCGGTGTTGGGGAGGCGCCGTTACGTATCCAGAACGAAGTTGAGCAAGAGTAACTCGCGTTTCCCTGGGGAGTATGCGTTCCTCTTCCGCGAGTTTTGGATACTTTTCTTTGAGTACTGGATTCACCGGACAATTCCCGGCATAAAGGTCCGACGCCTGTTTGTGGAGTTCACCAAGGACCTGCTTGTGTTTTTTCGCTTCATACGGCTGGGTTCTCAGGTGCCGTATTTCCTCAAAATGCTTACGGAGATGACTCCTTAAGCCCCTAGGCGGTGCTGGTTCATCAATCAGATGTCTGTTGGGATGCCCAGGTTTCTGGGTATTCAACAGGAACTGTTTGGTCAGCATCTCATTTCTCTCCCTGATGGGGAGTATTCTCGCCTCATTATGCAGGTGGTGTTCTGGGGACATAAGAAGGCAACCCGTGGCGATTCTGAGAGCAGTATTTTGGCAGGCCTGTAGTTTCTTCCAGTGGGTAATTTTTAGGCTTGGCGACCATATGGGTGACGGGTAGCACGTAATCGGCTGGCTAATTGTTTTGTATGTAGTCATGACCGTTTCTTTATCTTTTCCCCAGGTACTGCCAGCGAGGGATTTGAGGATTTTGTTACGGCTCTGAATTCTCGGAACAATTGCGGCTGCGTGCTCACCAAAATGTAGATCCTGATCAAACGTCACACCCAAGATTTTGGGATGTAAGACAGTCGGTAGCGTAGTGCCACCGACGTGGATGTTCAAAATGGTCGACATTTGGGACGTCCATGTTGTAAATACGGTCGCGGAAGATTTAGTCGGTGATAATGCTAGGTTTCGCGAGGCGAAAAAACTGGAGAGATCAGGGAGGTAGCCGTTTATTTTATTGCATAGCGCATCGATCCTTGGGCCTGGGCCTGTGGCCATTATTGTGCAGTCATCGGCGTAGGAAACGATTGTGACACTCCTTCCGGTGGTGAAGGTAGCTTAGATATGTAGAAATTAAACAAAAGTGGGGATAGGACACCGCCCTGTGGCACCCCTTGTTTAATTCTCCTTGGTTTTGATGTTTCGTTTCTAAATTGCACCGATGCCTGCCGACCACCCAGATAATTTTCGGTCCACCTTTTAAGACATGGGGGAAGGGTAGAACCATCCAGGTCTTGCAGTAACGAGCCATGGTTGACCGTATCAAAAGCTTTTGATAGGTCTAGCGCTAAGAGTACTGTTCTATGGTGGGGGTATTGATTTAAACCGCAATTTATCTGGGTGCTAATGGTATTTAGCGCGGTGGTAGTGCTATGGAGTTTTCTGAAGCCATGCTGATAAGGTTAGGTTAGGTTGCAAGGGCTGAGCTGAGCACTATGGTAACAAGCTCACTACTTAGGCCACTAATGGGCCCATTGTAATACCCTGTACGGTCTCAAAAAAGGACCCCTACCCTGCCTAAAGCGGGTCAAACCACCTCGTGGAAATTATAAATGTTGCCAGAGCTTTTATTTCATAGCAAGATACCTCAGCGAGGTCATGTAGAAAAGGTTTACCGAGGATAGCCAACCTACGCCTACTAAGCGCTGGACAGTGACAGAGAAGGTGCTGGACGCTCTCTTCCTCTTCTGTACATCCGCAGCTGCGACATTAGTCGAAGGTCGCTACCCCCATTCTAGCACCGTGCGTGCCTATTAAGAAATGCCCTGTTAGAACCCTTATCAGGGACGATAGAATTGATTTGTTTAAAGTCAGAAGCGCTTCTGTGCGCCCCTTGTCATATGAGGGCCAGGTTTGCCTGTATGTCTCACACGAATATATGGCTGACCATAGTCCATTTGCGATTCTTAAAGTGCTTGTGCTCACACGAAGCCTGAAAGTGGCCATGGGTATGCCTACCGAATCATTTCCCGGAAGGATATGGTCGGTGGTGCCCCTTCTGGCCAGCTCGTCTGCTCTGCAATTGCCTTCAATATCCCTGTGCCCAGGTACCCATATAAGGCTGATACTGAAGTGCTGAGCCATCTCGTTAAGAGATCTGCGGCATTCAGTGACCGACTTTGCGTTGTCGACGAATGAGTCCAGGGCCTTTAATGCGGCCTGGCTGTCAGAGAAAATAAACATCCATTTACCATCCTTAGGCATAGACCCGAGATGGTTCACAGCCCTGTGTATTGCCAGCATTTCCGCTTGGTAAACACTACAGTGATCTGGTAGGCGAAATAAGACCCCTAGACCTTCCCGTCAAGCTTAGAACCATCCGTAAATATGTTGATGGCACCCGGTACCGTATGTTGCCTGGTATTCCAGTCCTGTCGCGATGGTATATATATACTATAATTTTTAACGAAGACGTTATTTGGCGTGCAGTAGTCAGTGCGCGCCGGCATTGGGACTGGGGCGCTCGTGCCCAGGATTTTCGCATGTCCACTAGATCCATTTGACCAGAGACCTGTTTCACTTATGCGTAGAGCGGCGATGACCGCTATTTCCTTCGCCACCAGGTCAAGAGGTGGAAGGTATAGCATTGTGTTGAGTGCTTCAGAAGGAGTGGAGCCGAGAGCCCCGGTGATGCAGAGCTCCGAACTCCGTTGCACCTTTTGAAGCGTCTTAAGATAGGTAGTTTTAGCTAGTGCAGGCCACCAGACCAAGGCACCATAAAGAAGAATCGGGCGCACAATGGCTGTATAAATCCAGTATGTCACTTTGGGGGAGAATCCCCAGGAGGTGCCAATTGCCCTCTTGCAGGTGAACAGCGCTGCTGCTGCCTTCTTGCATCGCTCCACTATATGGTCACTCCATAATAGCTTCTTATCAAGAATTATTCCCAAATACTTGACTCGATCGCTAAACGTTAAAAACGTACCCCCAATTCTTGGCGGTGTTAGATTTGGCACCTTATACCTCCTCGTGAAGAGGACAAAGCCTGTGGCTGTGGCCCAGTGCGAGATTTTGGATAGTGCCCCTTCCATTAGGTTGCAAAGAGTTTGCGGAAATTTCCCCCGCATGGTGACACAGATGTCATCTGCATACGCGATCACTTGGTGACCTTCCGATTCCATGAGGCGGAGTAGTTGGTTGACGGTAACCACCCAAAGTAGCGGAGAGAGAACACCTCCCTGCGGAGTGCCTCTGCCGACCGGTCTGCGGATCACACATCCACCTAGCTCAGTTCTAATCTGCCTACGCGTAAGCAGATTGTATATAAACTCCACCAGGCACGCGTCCACCCCCAGATCGGTCAGCGCCGAGGTGATGGACTCAGGGAGAACGTTGTTGAAAGCACCCGCTATATCTAGAAATGCCACCAATGTGTATTCCTTGAGGTCTAGTGACCTTTCGATAGCGGATACCAGTGAGTGCAAGGCCGTGTCAGTTGACCTGCCCTTAGTATAGGCATGCTGTGCTTGCGAAAGAAGCCACGGCTCAATCCTCCTCCTGATGTGGTCCTCTAGAAGTCTTTCAAGCGCTTTAAGCAGAAAAGAAGATAAGCTTATAGGCCTATAATCATTTGGTTTAGAGTGGGAGGGTTTCCCTGCCTTGGGGATCAAGACCACGTTGACTTCCCTCCACGATACTGGTAAGACTGCTGATGAGGGGCTAGCTGCAAATTTGCTTGAAAATAAGGGAGCAAAATGGCTTCAAGCGTCTTTGCCACTGGCGATAGGAGAAGTATCGGACGATACGACTCACCTATGTGAGCTGGTTTCCCAGGCTTTAGTAGCGGGACCACCTTGGCCATTTTCCATTTCTCGGGTATGACAAAGATGGAAAGAGACAGGTTGAAGACATGCGCTAAATATTTGAAACCCTCTTTCCACAGGCTTTTAAGCATCGGCATGGCTATGCCGTCTGGGCCCACTGCTTTGGATGGTTTAGCGCGACCAATGGCGTCCTCAGCCTCTTTATCGGTGATGGTGATTGGTGACGCGCTGAATTTGTGTTTATGTGCGTGTCTATTGGCTCTCCGTCTATCTTTGTCGACCGTAGGATGCATTATATATTGTCGGCAGAAAGCGCACGCGCATTTTTTCGCATCCGACAGCACTTTGTCCAAAGGCGATGGAAACTTTGTCTTTGTGCTTAGTCGGATTCGATAGGGGACCAAAGTTTACCCACACCGGTAGAGAGGTTACAACCTCTTAGGTACTCCTCCCATTTCGCCCGCTTGTGTTCGTCTACAAGCAATCTGGTGCGTTGGTTTATATCCCTTATTTGGGGGTCGCCTGGATCAAGCTGTCTTATAAGGTTACGTTCTCTCGCTAAGTTTGTGGCCTCCGCCGGGAAGTGGGCCGGATTTCGGGAATTCTCCCGGCGGTAATGAAACGTGCCGAGGCGGATTCAATGACCTTGCGGAAGGCACGCTCCCCTTGGCGGGCATCAGTCGGGATAGGGAGGACAGCAAAGAGGTTGTCTGTAAAAGATTTATATTCTTCCCACTTTCCATTTTTGAAGTTTATGAAATTTCGTTTTTCGGTGACGATGAAATCGCCGGTACGCTCGAGCGAAATAAGTATAGGCAGGTGGTCGGATGCCTATGTTACCATCGGTTGCCAGTTGACGCAATTTACGAGTTCTGCGCTCACGATTGAGATATATGGCGAACTGTGACATCTTCCTACCATGCGTGTGGGGGCGTCTCCGTTTATTGTGCAGAACGTCGTTTCTTCTATTTGATCCGCCAACATCTCCCCCCTACTGTCCGCCCGCAAATTTGAATGCCATAGATCGTGATGGGCATTGAAATCGCCTAAGATAATGCGATTGTTGCCAGTGAGTAAGGCTCTGATATTAGGGCGGTATCCACTGGGGCAACAGGTGGCAGGAGGGATGTAGATGTTGATGATTTCTAGGTTTGCATCGCCTGACCGGACAGATAGGCCTTGACGTTCTAAGACATTGTCCCTGCGGTCGATGCCAGGATCAAATATATAATATTGCACAGAGTGGTGTATGATAAACGCGAGGCCGCCTCCATTTCCGCTCTCGCGATCTTTTCTGTGGACATTATACCCAGAGCAGGTCTGCAATGCAGATCTTGCTGTGAGTTTAGTCTCTTGAATCGCAGCAATGCGGATGTTGTGCCGCTTCATGAAATCGACTATCTCCGTAATCTTCCCAGTTAATCCATTACAGTTTAACTGCAGAATTCTGAAGTGCATAGGGGGAGACGTCGCCACTCTGGGAGTAAGTGAGGGGTGACTACGCCTGGGTTGAGGTAGTCCAGGACGCAATTGCTGTTGTGGCCCTGGGACTGGGCGTCCTTGGGTAAGCATTGGGGTACCCGGTTGATTTGGGTTTGCGACCTGGAAACATGGCGCGATGAAACCCGTCGGGGGGTTGCCGTCGCGGAGACCAGAACATCTAGGAAAGTGGCACCACCCAAGGCAGGAACTGCATTGGGCGGATGTCGCAAACATATATATTCTGTGCTGACAAACAGGGCAAACGGAAGTAGGGACTAAGAGTCTGTTTCCCTGACCTACACGATTGCTGCCGGAAAAGAGGGGGGGGGGGGGGGGAGAAGACGGGGCAGGGGATGATGCTCAGCATTGCTACCGACTCTACTACGAAGATAGTAGTTATGAGTGGTAGCAGCTGTTTGAGTTGTTGGCGCCGTGGGGGGTAGCAAGAGAATAGGGTGCAGTCCTGCTGCAAGGAGCTGCTGGGAGGATGACAATTTGTGGGAGGGACGCAACAAGTTAAATGGGGTTACACTGAAATGACAGTCCTTGGTCGAGAAAAATCCCGAGTCGCTCCGGTACATAGAACCGACTGCCTTGGGAAGCGATGAAAGATGTGTTAGAGGCGTTGGTTCCACATTACAATTAAAGAGATGGCTGGTGTCATGTGGGGACACATTGCAAGCGGGGCATACATTTTATATGTCGGGGTTGATTCTGATTATGTAAGAGTTTAACCTGTTACAGTATCCAGAACGAAGTTGAGCCAGTGACTCGCGTTTCCCTGGGGAGTATGCGTTCCTCTTCCGCAAGTTTTTGGTACTGTTCCCTGAGTACTGGATTCACCGGGCAATTCCCAGCACAAAGATCCGACGCCTGTTTGTGGAGTTCACCAAGGATCTGATTGTGTTTTTTTTTTTTTTTTGCTTCATACGGCTGAGTTCTCAGGTGCCGTATTTCCTCAAAATGCTTACGGAGATTACTCCTTAAGTCCCTAGGCGGTGTTGGCTCATCAATCAGATGTCTGTCGGGATGCCCAGGTTTCTGGGTATTCAACAGGAACTGTTTGGTTAGCATCTCATTTCTCTCCCTGATGGGGAGTATTCTCGCCTCATTATGTAGATGGTGTTCTGGGGACATAAGAAGACAGCCCGTGGCGGTTCTGAGCGCAGTATTTTGGCAGGCCTATAGCTTCTTCTAGTGGGTAGTTTTTAGGCTTGGCGACCATATAGGGGACGCGTAGCACGCAAAAGGCTGGCCAATGCTTTGTATGTGGTAATCAGCGTTTCTTTGTCTTTTCCCCAAGTACTGCCAGCAAGGGATTTGAGGATTTTGGATTTTCGGATCCTGATCAACCGTCACACCCAAGATTTTGGGGTGTAGGACAGTCGGTAGCGTAGTGCCATCGACGTGCATGTTCAAAATGGTCGACATTTGGGACGTCCAAGCTGTAAATAAGGTCGCGGATGGTTTGGTCGTTGGTGCCAGGTTTCTCGAGGCGAAAAAACTGGAGAGATCAGGGAGGTAGCCGTTGATTCTGTTGCAAAGCTCATCGATCTGTGGGCCCGGGCCTGTGGCCATTATTGTGCAGTCATTGGCGTAAGAAACGATAAAAACTCCTTCCGGTGGCGAAGGTAGTTTTGATATGTAAAAATTAAACAAAAGTGGGGATAGGGCACCACCCTGTGGCACCCCTTGTTTAATTCTTCTTGGCTTTGACGTTTCGTTTCTGAATTGCACCGATGCCTGCCGACCACCCAGATAATTTTCGGTCCATCTTTTAAGACATGGGGGAAGGGTAGACCCTTCCAAGTCTTGCAGTAACGTGCCATGGCCAAAAGCTTTTGATAGGTCTAGCGATACGAGTACTGTTCTATGGTGGGGTTTCTGATTTAAACCACAGTTTATCTGGGTGCTAATGGCATTTAGCGCGGTGGTGGTACTATGGAGTTTTCTAAAGCCATGCTGATGACAGGCTAGCTGCAAATTTGCTTTGAAGTAGGGGAGCAAAATGGCTTCAAGCGTCTTGGCTACTGGCGATAGGAGAGATATCGAGCGATATGACTCTCCTATGTTAGCTGGTTTCCAGGCTTTGGTAGCGGGACCACTTTTATATATCATCATCATCATCCTCCTCAACTCCTATTGGAGCATAGGGCCTCGACCACCAACTTAAATCTTATTCTGTTAGGTGCAGTTCTTGTGATGTCATTCCACGTATATCCTGCGTCTTCGAGTTCTTTATCCACAGTTCTGCGCCAAGTTTTCGCAGGTGCACCAGGTCGTCGGCTTCCTTGTGGATTCCATCGCAATGCTTGTCTGGCTATATTTACTGGAGGTCTTCTGAGAGTGTGACCAATCCACGACCGTTTACGCTTGGTTATTTCTGTGGCAGCCTTAGGTTGATTTGTTCTAGACCATAAGTCGTCATTTGAAATTCTTTCCGGCCATCGAATTTTCAGGATTCGGCGCAGACATTTATTAATAAAAACTTGTAGACGTTTCTGAATTGAAGTTGAGCTTTTCCACGTCTCGCAAGCATAAAACAGTACTGATTTAACATTCGAATTAAACAGTCGAAGCTTCGTTTTTAAAGATATTTGGCTGGACCTCCACACGTTTGCCAGTTGCCCAAAAACCATTCTTGCTTTGTTTATGCGAGACTGAACGACCTCATCTGCACCGCTCTTATTTGAGACAATACTACCAAGATAAACAACGGACTCTACACCTTCGATTTCATTTTCGTCAACCGTAAGTATCAATGGCCTTGATGAAATACTATAGCCGCATCTTATGACTTTGGTTTTCGCTGTATTGATGCTTAGTCCGGCCTCCTTTGCATGTGTGTTGACAGCTGTTGAAGGTCAGTACTTCTGTGGCTTAGCAGACAGACATCGTCTGCATATTCTAAATCCCCTAGCTGAGTGAAATGCGTCCATTGTACACCGTGTCCACCATTTTCTGCGTTCCTCATAATCTCGTGTAATGCCAAGATAAACAAGAGCGGCGAGAGTATGCATCCCCGTTGCACCCCGCTTTTAATTTCGAAGGGTTCTGAGAGGCACCCATCGTGACTGACCCGGCACTTAAATTCGGCATACATTGCCTTTATAATGTTGATTATTTTATTGAGCATCCCTCGTTTTCGTAGTATTTCCCAAATATATTTCCTGTCGAGACTATTAAAAGCCTTTTTAAAGTCGATAAAAAGTAAATAAGCTGATGGTCTGTATTCACAGCATTGTTCAACAATGATTCGGACGGTATTTATTAGATCAATACAGGACCGGTTTTGTCTAAAGCCAAACTGATTTTCTCTTGGAGTTCCGTGCACCGCCTCTTGAATTCGGGACAGTAAGATCGTGGAGAACACTTTGCTAGGAATCGAGAGTAAGGTGATACCTCTGTAGTTGTTACAATCAGAGATATCTCCCTTTTTTGCGACTTTTACAAGTATGCCCTCATTCCACTGACGAGGGTATGATTCTTCTTCCCATACCTGACGGAAGATTGGAAGTAAGGTTTCAGCTGCGGTATCTGGATCTGCTATGAGGTATTCAGCATATATGTCATCAGTTCCTGGGTCCTTGCCCTTTTTTAAGGACTTGATTGCTGAAATTATTTCATTTTTCGTAGGGGGCGCGCTGTTTACCCCATTGAAGTGGGGTTGGTTGTTGTAGTTTGCAGCAATAGTGTTGGAATTTAAGGTCGCTTCACCTGCAGGATTCTTGGTAGATATTATTAACGGAGTCTAGCCTGTCACCTGTACTACCACTCATGTTTACCTGTTCAACACGTTCGCGTACTGCGGCATTAAAGGCATTTTGATAATCTTCATGCTTAAGTTTCTCAATATCAATTTTCTTGCTAATTTTTTGAAGGTTTTTCTGTACTGCGGCTACCTTAAATCTTAAACTACCAGCTACAAGGTTGTGATCGCTACCAATATCTGCTCCTCTTTTAACGCGCACATCTAGCAAGGATGACCTCCATCTGCTGTTTATTAGTACGTGATCAATTTGGTGATTAGTGCGTTGATCCGGAGACGTCCATGTTGTTTTGTGGACTAATTTATGTGGGAATAAGCTTCCACCGATCACCAGACCGTTTTCACAACAAAATTCTATAAGCCTACTACCATTGTCATTCCGGGTACCAGGGCTGTGTTTACACATGTATATATCTATATATGAGTGTTTATTTAATTAATGAAATAACTTAATTGTTACATTTTAAAGTTAATGCGTCAAAGTATATCAATTGAAAGATAAAAAAGTAATAACGAAGAAGATAAAGAATGTTCTAGCAACACAGTTGCCAGATGTATATATAAATAATTTATTGTCGTGGCGCTGCCATCTCGTTTCATACATAACATTTTCCCCTCCTCTGCAAGGGCTAAGGTGAGTATCCGACAGGTGCCCTTCTATGTCTGGTTGATCGCCGTGGAATTTGAGGTATCCTACTTGTTTCGGGTGTTGTATGCGGTGTCGATGTACGATTTTGCCCGATTGTAATATTGGCCGAAGCAAAGCCTTCAAAATCTTCCGATCCCCACGATTCGTTTTGCGCCGTTTCAGTAACCACCGGTTGCGTTATTGCTTCAGTGCTATCTACTTCAGCTGATGCCTCGGTTTCATTAGTGTTGTCTTCAGTTGACAGCCTCGCCTTGTAATAATCAACTTCCCGAGCTGTTTTATCAGGTCCCATCGGGGCTTTGCGTATTTGGTCCACATGCCGTTTTACAATTTTCCCATTGAAGAGTATTTCATAGTGCAGATCACCTAGACGTGCGTTTATGGTTCCCCTGAGCCACTTACAAATTCGTGGATTTCCAGACAAAAAGTAAACATTTTGATTTGGTTCAAACTCTCTAATAGTTTTCTTGGACTTTACGTATTGCTTCTCTTCTACCTTCTTTGAAATTTCCTCTGGTCGAATCAGATTCAACCTTGTGCGCAACTGTCGCCCCATAAATAGTAGTGCTGGTGATGACCCTGTGGTTGCATGCGGTGCGTTTTTGTATTGCCTCAAAAATTCATTCAAATTTGTCTTTAATGAACTACTCGTAGTACCCATCGCTTTCAATGCTTTCCTGACTGTTTGTACGCTACGCTCTGCTTGTCCGTTAGTTGCTGGGTGATACGGCGCTGAATATTTGTGATATTTAACACCAACTGCTGTCAGAAAGTTGTTAAATTCTGCAGAAGTGAAATTTGTTCCATTATCAGAAACGACAGTTAGCGGCACGCCGTAAGCCGCCAACACTTCGTCCAACAACGCAATTGTCGCCGTTGCTGTTATAGATTTAGTAACTCTCACTTCTAACCACTTACTGTATGCGTCCGACATTACCAGTAACATCGCTCCCTCGAAAGGTTCCGCATAGTCGATATGAATACGTTCCCATGGTCCCTTGGGGTATTCCCAATGATGATCCTCACTTTTTGCCGGTTTGTTTGCTTGTCTTGCACATGCATCACATTGGTTCGCAATATTCTCGATATCATTGTCTATGCCCGGCCAGTATATGAATGAGCGAGCAATCCCTTTCATCTTAACAATTCCTAAATGCCCCGTGTGTAAATTGTCAAGCAGTTTGTTTCGATATTTTGGTGGAATAACAACACGATGTTCGAACGTCAAACATCCGGAGGACAACTTATAATTGACTTCTGGGGATTTGTACCCTGCCCTTTTCAAGCACTGACCACTTTCCAGTAGTTTTATTATTTTACCCATTCGTTCATCTTTTCTGGACTCTCTGTCCGTGTGTCTGTGTGTTCTGAACTTAGTGGCAATTGGTTGATTTGGCGAATCATGAAGTGGTCGAACTCATCATATTCGTCTAGATTCGTCATGGCTGTCTGCTGCAACTGCTTAGTGTGTAATGATTTCGGTGGCTGAAAGTGGGTGCGTGAAAGATAGTCGGCATTCGCGTTCGCCTTTGAGCTCTTGTACACTACCTCGTAATCAAATCTGCTTTAAAATGTCTGCGTAGTTCGCCATTCTACTTATGCATAATACTGGAAGCGATTTGTCAGGTTGTAATATTTGTGACAATGGCTTATGATCGGTGATTAGTGTCCAATGACGCGCGTATAAATATTTGAAAAATTTCTGAACCGCCCACACAATTGCCAATGCCTCTTTGTCTATCTGTGGATAGCGTTGTTCAGTAGCATTCAACGTTCGACTTGCGTATGCAATTGGCCGTTCGGTCCCGTTCTCTAAACGGTGTGAAAGCACGGCTCCTAGTCCTGTTGGACTCGCGTCTGTTGCCAGTAGTACAGGTAGTGTTGGGTCGTATAGCATCAACACTGGAGGTGAAACCAACGTCTCTTTCAATAGGGCAAATGCTGGGTTTGCCTCCGTAGTCCAGAAAAATTTCTCTCTTTTCTGCATATCCCGCAATGGTCGTGCACTTTTGGCCAAATCTAGAATAAATGCGCTATAATACGTGGTTTTTCCTAAAAACAGCTGTAACTCTTCGAAAGTCGTTGGCTTGGGAGCGTTTAGTACCGCTTCAATGTGTTTTTCGGATTTATGTATGCCCTGTTCGTCGATGCGGTGGCCAAGGAACTCCACCGATGGTGTCGCAAAGACACACTTTGACTTGTTCAAATGCAAGCCATGTGATTTAATGCGATTTAGTGTCGTTTCCAAAACTATCAGTAGCTGCTCGAAGTTTTCAGCAAACACCAAGATATCATCAAAAAAATTTAAAACATTTGGGACTCCCTGTAACACAGTCTCCATTTTTCTTTGCCAGATAGCTGGAATATTTGCTGCTCCATATACCGCACGAGTAGGTCGTATTAACCCATGCGTCTCTGTATTTAATGTCAATACATGCGCAAACTCATCGTCAATTGTTAAATGCGTATATGCATCTGTTATATCTAAGTGACAAAATATTGTAGCGTTTTTCATTTTATTAAACAAATCTTCTGCTTTTGGAATCGGGTGTTCGTCGATGATCATTTTTGGATTGACAGTGGGCTTATAATTACCGGTAATGCGAATACCCCCATTCTTTTTTGCTACTACGTGTGTTGTTGAGGCCCATTCTGAATGCTCCACTCTCTTGTAAAAACCTGACTGAATTTTACGATCTATTTCCTGGGCATACTCCTCTCTCAGCGCCATCGGTACATCGCGCGCTCGCGCGAAAACTGGTGTTGCTCCAGCTTTGAGCTTTAATTTTGCAGGTGACCCACTCAACTTCCCAGCTGTCGTACTGAAGATGTCCTCAAAACGTGTAATGAGATGCTGCAGTCGCGTTTGTTGATTTATTGATAGTTTTGGTGCTGTTGAATTTATAGTATTGATTCGGTTAGACGATGAAAACAGTTCAGTGAAGTTTATTTCTCGTGCGAATTGCGATATCCATTCTCGGCCGCAAAGCGTATCACAATCTCCTTGAACGACATACAAATTAAGTCGTCGTGAAGTTTTCCCCATTGTCGCAGTTACTACGACCCGTCCAATGCAGTTCACCTTGTGGCCCGTATAGCTTGTAAATCGTCGATCTGTCTTTAACAACCTGAAATTTGGTTTAATCGAACGCAACGTTTTGCAATTCATTACTGCACATGGTGCACCCGTATCTAATTCCATCTGAATTTGTTTCCCATCTATATATATAGGAACTATTTTTCTACTACTGCATGTCATGCATTAATACTGTTTAGTTTTTGAACTGGTTCACATTCATCCTCTGAAATCTGATCTAATTTGGTCTTACACACTTTGGCGATGTGGCCCACTCTTCCACATGCAAAGCATTTGGAATTGTTAAATTTGCAGTCTTTTCTAAGGTGCTACCCCCCACATCCGTAACAATTGGACCCTTTCTCTTTTGTCCTCTGCATCGGTTTTTCGCCACTCGGGTTTTTCGAATTTGTATTTCTTTTTGTTTTAACTAGTGCGTATCCCAGTTTATACGTTGGCTCGCTTGTTTGTATCACTTCTGTGCACTTTAGGTCTGTTGTGGCGTTTTGTGTTAATTCGATTGTACGCGCAATTTCGTATGCTTGAGCAAAACTTTTTGGTTTCTTTGCAATAACTTCATTACAAATAACTCGTGATTCTACACCATACAACAATTGCTCTAGTAGCATTCTATCTAAGAATTCTCCATACTCACAGTGTACAGCCGCTTCTCTTAACCGAAGTGCGAACTTGCAAATCGGCTCTCCCTTTTCTTGTTTGTTTTTCCGGAACTTGATACTTTCTGAATACTTATTCCTACAGCCATCAAAATGGCGAATCAAGATATTTTTTATTTCGCTGTAGTTGAGCGAGTCTGGTGTTTTTGGGCTAACGAGAATTTTTAGCGCTGTATTAAGCTCTGCCCCCATGTGTACACATACGAACTTGTGCTGTTCCGCTTCTGGAACCTTGCTCAACTGTAATGCCCAATCTACACGTGTGAAATAATCATGTACTGAGGATTTATCTTCTGATGTGTATTCCGTAATACTAAACGGTGGCGGTTTGGGTGATACCGAACGATTTACGTTTGTATTTGCCGCATCATTCTGTGCAGCCTCCTCCACAGCTCCTCGGATTGCTCATGCTAGCGCATACAACACTGTTTTTAAATCCTCCGGTGTAAGGCTCATTTTAAAATACACTTCTGACACCACTTTTATATATGAGTGTTTATTTAATTAATTAAATAAGTTAATTGTTACATTTTAAAGTTAATGCGTCAAAGTATATCAATTGAAAGATAAAAAAGGTAATAAAGAAGCAGATAAAGAATGTTCTGGCAACACAGTTGCCAGATGTATATATAAATAATTTATTGTCGTGGCGCTGCCACCTCGTTTCATACATAACAACCACCTTGGCCATTTTCCATTTTTCGGGTATGACAAAGGTGGAAGGAGACAGGTTGAAGACATGTGCTAAATATTTGAAACCCTATTTCCCTAGGCTTTGAAGCATCGGCATGGCTATGCCGTCTGGGCCCACTGCTTTGGATGGTTTAGCATGACCGATGGCATCCTCAACCTCTTTGGTGGTGATGGTAATTGGTGACGCGCTGAACTTATGTTTACGTACGTGTCTGTTGGCCCTCCGTCTATTTTTGTCGACCGTAGAATGCATTATGTATTAGCGGCAGAAAGCGCTCGCGCATTTTTTCGCATCGGACAGCACTTTGCCATTGTGCCTAGACGGATTCGATCGGGACTTTACAGGGGACCAAAGTTTACTTACACCGGCAGAGAGGTTACAACCGCTTAGGTGCTCCTCCCATTTCGCCCGCTTGTGTTCATCCCCAAGTAATCTGATGCATTGGTTTATATCCCTTATTTGGGGGTCGCCGAGATCGAGCTGTCTTATAAGGTCACGTTCTCTCGCTAAACTTGCGGCCTCTGCCGGGAAGTGGGGCCGAATTTCGGGAATTCTACCAGCGGGAATGAAACGAGCCGAGGTGGATTCAATGACCTTGCGGAAAGCACGCTCCCCTTGGCGGGTATCAGTTGGGATAGGGAGGGCAGCAAAGCGGTCGTCTGTAAAGGATTTGTATTCGTCCCACTTTCCTTTTTTTAAGTTAATGAAAGTGCGTTTTTCTGCGACGATGAAGTCGGCGGAACGCTCGAGCGAAATAAGTATAGGCAGGTGGTCGGTTGCCAATGTTACCATCGGCTGCCAGTTGACGCAGTTTACGGGTTCTGCGCTGTGACTGCTTACTCCCATACGTGTGGGGGCGTCTCCGTTTATTGTGCAGAACGTCGTTTCTTCTATTTGATCCGCTAACATCTCACCCCTACTGTCCACCCGCAAGTTTGGATGCCATAGATCGTGATGGGCATTGAAATCGCCTAAGATAATGCGATTGTTTCCAGTGAGTACGCCGCTGATATCAGGGCGGTATCCACTGGGGCAACAGGTGACAGGAGGGATGTAGATGTTTATGATTTCTAGATTTGCATCGCACGGCCGGACAGATAATCGTTAACGTTCTAAGACACTGTCCCTGCGGTCGATGTCGGGATCAAATATATGATATTGCACAGTGTGGTGTATTGTAAACCCGAGGCCGCCTCCATTTCCGCTCTCGCGATCTTTTCTATGGACATTATACCCAGAACAGGTCTGCAATGCAGTTTAGTCTCTTGAATCACAGCAATGCGGATGTTGTGCCGCTTCATGAAGTCGATTATCTCGGCGATCTTCCCAGTTAATCCATTACAGAATAACTGCAGAATTCTGAAGGGCATAGGGGGAGACGTCGTCACTCTGGGAGTAAGTGACGGGTGACTACGCCTGGGTTGTGGAAGGCCACAACGCGATTGCTCTTGTGGCCCTGGGACTAGACGTCCTTGGGTAGGCATTGGGGTACCCGGTGTATTTGGGTATGCGGCCTGGCAACATGGCGCAATGAAACCCGTCGGGGGGTTGCCGTTGCGGAGACCAGAACATCTAGGAAAGTGGCACCGTCCATGGCAGGAGCTGCATTGGGCGGATGTCGCAAACGTATATATTCTGTGCTGGCAAACGGTGCAAAACGAGGTAGGGACTAAGAGTCTGTTTCCCTGACCTACACAATTGCTGCCGGAAAAGAGGGGGAAGAAGGCGGGGGCAGGGGCTGATGCTCGGCATTGCTGCCGACTTTATTATGGAGATTGTAGGTATGAGTGGGAGCAGCCGTGTGTGTTGGTGGCGCTGTGGGGCGCGCGAGCAACAGCGGGTACTTATTGTGGCTTGCTGAGCAGCGGGGCTACTGCAAGGTAGCGAGGGGGAGGGGGGCGGCTCTAAGGCGCAGATTACGGGACGTCCTAGGACGTGAACAGCAAGGAGCCACAAAAGATTTATAGAAGTTACGTGGACGTCTGATTTTGGGGTCTAGCCCAAAACAACCTGTCCGATGCAACCATCCCGGCAGATGCAGCAAAACCATTTCTCAGGACCGTGGTCAGGAGATGAACCCGGATTGGATTCGATACCTTCCCGGAGCAAGAGAATATGGAGCAGTCCCGCTGAAAGGAGCTGCTGCGAGGATGACAATTTGTGGGAGGGACGCAACAAATTAAATGGGGTTACACTGATATTGCAGTCCTTGGTCGGGAAAAATCACGAGTTGCTCCGGTACATAGAACCGACGGCCTTGGGAAGCGTTTTTAGTGTGTTACAGTCCTTTGCAGAATACAAAGCTGTTATGCTATTCTAGTACGGCTGCCATTGAGTCTTCAAGTATATGGGTTTTTGTCGCCTTTTACGTCAGTTGTTGTTGTTGTTGTTGTAGCGATAAGGTTGCTCGCCGAAGGCTTTCGGGTGTTATCGATGTGATGCTCCTTTGCCGGATACATATCCGATAACACAGCATCATTAAGGTGCTAGCCCGACCATCTCGGAAACGATTCATATGGCCACATTAAACCTTCAGGCCATCCCTCCCTCCCCACCCCCAATTTTTATGAAGAGCTTGGGGTCGCCAGAGCCTCGTCTGTTAGTGCAACAGGATTCGCCACGGATAGGTGAGGTTGCCAATTGGGTTTGGAGAAGCTATGTATTGCGCTGGCAATCTGAAAGGGTTGCGCTATACAGCCCCTTGAATATGGTATTTTAGTCGCCTCTTACGCAAGCCATACCTACCGCGGGTATATTCTGACCCCCTAACCCGCTGGGGGTAAGTCTAGGGCGTTGACGAAACGAAGTTGTCGCCTCGTATCTCTGGGCTGCTTAGCGCTCTGCTCGTGTTAAACTTTTACATTGTGTAACTTAGGTTGGGTTAGGTTAGGTTGAGTTGTAGCCACCTTGGCAGAGTGAGCACAGTTGGACGACAATGAAGGTCAGTTATAAATAAATCTCCATTTAGAAATGAGCTTTAAACCATCCAATAAATGCGGCTTGCTATCCTAAGCCAGGCAGGACTTTTTGATGGCCTGAGACAGGACAGGACGGCTGTGCTAGCTAGGCCATGTTATGCGAATGAAAGATGACGCTCAGGTCAAGAAAGTGTTTCTATCGGAACCCGCCTATGGAAGCAGAGGTAGAGGGCGGCCCCGTTGGAAGGACCAAGTGGAAAACGTTTGAAACTCCCTTGGTATGACCAATTGGCGCCGGTTGGCAGAGAGAAGGAGCGCCAATTAAGTAAGTAAGGGACAGGACATTGTAGTTGATGTCTGGGGCATATTTGCTTTGACAACTTTAGGAACAACTACGGAACAGTAACCGTTTAAGATAGCCATACCGGCTATGAATGGATGTGCTGAGTGCCATGGTGAAGCACTGATACAACAACAACAACTAAGTTATCAAGCGGCTGGAAAAGAATAGGAACAAAAACATCTCCAACAAGAACTATGACAAATCTCTGTTCACACAACAATCGGATCTAAGCAGCCATATTTGTAATCACAAACTTCCATCACATCGATAACACCCGAAAGCCTTCGCAGAGCTTTCCAAATTCGTTTGGAAGTGTTTTTCACCATTCTGATTCATGTCCGGCTTCTAATTCATTGTATCTCGGCTCTGCCTGCAGCAGTTTGGATTATGATTTTAGCAGTCGTTCGAACCCGCTATCACCACAACACGGCGGCCGCTCATTCGGTATGACTTCAGAATCGCTTTCAGGTTTGCTAGGCTAGATTAGGTTAACAGGATGTGCAAGGAAACTATTCACATTCCCAGAGTGTCGAAATACCGTGCGTCGTGTCCTCGATATCGGCAGAAAAAGTAATGAATGTACTCTTCCTCCTGATCCTAACAGCTTCTGTAGAGGAAGCTTGTTGGTACGCGGCACCGTCGGAGTATCGGTGTAATAGCGCAAGGTGAGGACACCCGTAATTACTCTCACTACATATTTCTTTAGCTTGAGAAGGAGATCAGTCTCTTTCCTGGCTAAACATGGCCAAAGGGCTTTAAGACCTCGGAATCGTCCTGGTTGGCCCACAGCAAATCCGTTGCCCTAACCTCAATTACCTCGATTTTCCTCAGGAGATAACCAAGCGGTAGCCAACCTCCTTGCGTATGTCCATTTCGGAATCTTTACTGATCTTCCCATCTGCAAATTCAATTCATTCAGTACCGCTGTTTACAGGGATTTAGCAAATGCAGATATTTGGCGAGAGCGAGGCTCAACACCTTTGTATGACATCCGCCTTCTCTATAAAAATCGTTACATTGGTGTCTGAAACCGTGCTATCCTGGAGCAGTCTAGCTGCTCTCTCTATGGCATAGACTTCCCCATGGAAGACACTGCATGAGCCAGAAAGTACGTACGACTAATTTACCTGCAGATGCTTTGAGTACAGCCCAGCTCTAGTTCCCTTTCCCATTTTCGAGCCATCTGTGTAGATTTTAATACCTCTACCAATGTCTAGGTGTTCCACCCATTCCTCCCTCGAAATATAGAGTAAATTCGATTTCAAATGGTTTGAAGGATATCCAAGCCATTCTATAACTTAGTTTATAATTTTTTCTTTTCGCCCTTCCATATGAAGATATTCTCATACTCAAGTCCCTTTCGTGTCGCCACTACCAATCTCATGTGATTCCATATTTCGTTTTTTGACTACGAGACTCCATTTATTGTATTCCACCCCCCTGTATATGCATATCCATAGTATACTCACATGTTCAATACGCAAGTGTTTAGCTAGCAATGGGCCAAACCATCACCACCAAGGACGAACCATTAGTTCCTATTTTCCATGTGCAACTGAAGAAACAATATTTTTCTAAATCGGCTTAAGGACATAAAAAATAATAAGTTCCTAGCACAGCAGCGCATATGCGAAACAAAAAATTAAGACACACTCCAGCTCTAAACGTTTCTTGACAAATATGTATACCAACAAACTAAAAGCTTTAAGCCATTAGAAAAGGTCTTGCTTGCTCTCTATGTCTTATCGAACTTAATCATGAAAAGTGAAATGTATTAATAGAACATTCTTAATGAGACTAAAAGTGTATCCATAGATCTGCTGTGGGGAAGCGTCCTCCTCGAACTTTGCGCTGCAAAGCTCGTGTTTGTTGGCAGTTTTCTTGGAGTAGGACAACACATCTTCGACCACTCTTTGGGAGGCATGTGGCCGCTGTGTCGCCAGTAGTGATACAGCTCCCAAATGCGCCAATCATTGTCTTTAATATGTCGTCCTCTTGCCACATTTAATGTTCCATGATTGTTTGAGGACCAAACGAAAGGCTCTAATGTGGCCGCATTACTCGCTAAACTATCCCTCTGCTCATTTCCGTCTACCCATTTGTTGTCCGTAAACCAGTTCAGCATTGGTTTTTTTTAAAGTTATTTCAAGACTGTCCCTGATTTCATGTTTCCCGAGAAAACCGCCAGGAATTCGGTTTGACTGCCGACTGCTCATACTGGAGCCTATAATGCCAACCTACTTCCCCAACCCTAGTCTGAATCTTAATTCAAATATTATCTCTCAGAACTTGTGAAATTGAGATCTTCCGTGTAACCCAAGCTGACATCTAGCTAGCCCTCCTGGAGAACTACTGAGCGAAGTATTCACCTGTTGTAGTGATATGATTACTCCCCGAAGGCTTTGGTGAGTATTATCGATGTGATGGTCTTTTGCCGGATACAGATCCAGTACGCTCCGGTAACACAGCACCATTAAGGTGCTAGCTCAACCATCTCGGGAACGATTTATATGGCCACATTAAACCTTCAGGTCATCCCTCCCTCCCCACCGCCAAGTTCCATGAGGAGCTTGGGGTCGCCAGGGCCTCATCTGTTAGTGAAACAGGATTCGCCGCGGATAGGTGAGGTTGACAATTGGGTTTGGAGAAGCTATATATTGCGCTGGCAACCTGAAGGGTTGCGCTACACAGCCCCTTGAATCTGGTATTTTAGTCGCCTCTTATGACAGGCATACCAATCGCGAGTATATTCTGACCCCCTAACCCGCTGGGGGACGAAGTATTCACCTAATTAGGTATTCACCTAATGCCTGGCCATCAGTTTGATGGCCAAAGTCGAAAGTTAAAGCTAGTTGTGTGCCCACAAAGGGATATTCAGAGCACACTCGAGCATACTATTTAGGCCTCGCATTGCTAAGTAACCTTATATGATTCGACACGACAGACTTTTTTGTTAAGCATCAACTCACATTTCCGAAGCAATTTTGAAACAGACAGAGGACGCCAGTGCCTTTGACGTAGTTTCACTCTGCAATTCCACTTCTTATTATTCACTCAATACCTCTGGAGCGTGACCCAGATAAGATATCTTTATTATCATAATGCCAGTGTTGAGCCTTCGTTATCCTTAAAGGAACGAATCTTTTCAGTAAAGATAGTAGGGCCGTTTAATCCTCCTTCTTCTTCTTCTTGTAGCAGTTCTTCGTCACTTCCAATAAATAAAAAAAAAACCCATTGCAATTTAAAAGAGGATTGGTATCATTTTACAAGCGGGGCATACATTGGGTTTGTCGGGGTTGATTCTGTATATGAGAAGAGTTTAATCTATTGTAGTAACCTGATCGAAGGTGGGCCAGAGTGACTGCATCTCCCTGAGAAGTCTTTTTTACCATACAACGAGTTTCCTGTATTGGACACTGGACGGAATTTGCTGGGCATTTATGGGCATAATACTTTCCAGCTTCATTGTGGATGAGGTTCAGAGCCTGTTTATGCAATTTTTGGCTCAAACGTCTGAGTTTAGTATATCGGATCTCTCAATAGTGCTTTCGGATATGATCCCTAATGTTCTTGCAAGCCGGGCCCTCTTCAATTAGTTATCTGTTCGGATGCCAAGGCTTCTGAGTATTTAATATAACCAGTTTGTTCAGCGATTTGTTTCTCTCCTTTTTGGGGTTTTCCCGCTTCACTGTGTAGATAATATTCTGGCGACATAAGAAGACATCCTGTGGAAGTTCCGAACGCGGTGCTTCGGCCTGCAGCTTATTCCAATATATTTCTTTTAAGCTCGGCGCCCATATCAGAGACGCGTAGCATACAAGCGGCTGGGAGATTGCTTTATACATAGGTAGCTATAAGCGTGTCTTTGTCCTTCCCCCAAGCGCTGCCAGCGAGTGTCTTGAGGATTGTGGACAAAAGCTTTTGATAAGTCTAGCGCTAAAAGTACTGATCCATGGTGGGGTTCGTGGTCCGATTCGCAATATATTTGTGTGTTGATAGCTTTTAGCACCATTTTGATGCTATGTAATTATCGGAAGCACTGCTTGTGGTTGGCAAGTCGCAGGATTTTTTACAATAAGAAACCAGGGCGAAATGTCTTGGATACAGAGATGACAAAAATATTCAGAGACGGGCTTCTGTTCCCGTTTTACAGCTCGCTCCACTCTTTTAAATCTTGCACACGACCTTAATTAGTTTCAGGTGTCTTGTGTGAAGTATCAGCACGTCTGGTTGTTGTTGTTGTAGCAGTACTTCGCCCCATCCAATAGGTGCGACCTATCACAATTTGTCACGATCACAATATCCTCTAATGGGAGTCCAAGGAAATTAGCTGTTTCAACAGGGGTGGACCATAATGAGAGGGGTGTTAGAGGCGTTGGTTCCACATTACAATTAAAGAAAAGGTTGGTGTCATGTGGGGACACATTGCAAGCAGGGGAATACATTTTGTATGTCGTGGTTGATTCTGGATAGGTAAGATGTTACAGTATCCAGAACGAAGTTGAGCTCGAGTGACTCGCGTTTCCCTTGGGAGTATGCGTTCCTCTTCTGCAAGTTTGGGGTATTGTTCTTTGAGTACAGGATTCACCGGGCAATTCCTGACATTGAGGTCCGACGCCTGTTTGTGTAGTTCACTGAGGACCTGCTTGTGTTTTTTGGCTTCATACGGCTGAGTTCTCAGGTGCCGTATTACTTCATAATGCTTACGGAGATGACTTCTTAAGCCCCTGGGCGGTGCTGGCTTTCATTCAGATGTCTGGGTTTTTGGGTATTCAACTCGAACTGTTTGGTTAGCATCTCAATTCTCTCCCTCATGGGGAGTATTCTCGCCTCATTATGTAGATGGTGTTCTGGGGACATAAGACGACAGCCCGTGGCGGTTCTGAGAGCAGTATTTTGGCAGTAGCTTCTTCCAGTGAGTAGTTTTTAGGCTTGACGACCATATCGGGGACGCGTAGCATGCAATCGGCTGGCCAATTGCTTTGTATGTAGTAATGAGCGTTTCTTTTTCTTTTCCCCAAGTACTGCCAGCAAGAGATTTGAGGATTTTATTACGACTATGAATTTTCGGTACAATTGCGGCTGCATGCTCAACAAAATATAGATCCTGATCAAACATCACACCCAAGATTTTGTGGTGTAGCACAGTCGGTAGCGTAGGGCCATCGACGTGGATGTTCAAAATGGTCGACATTTCGGAAGTCCGTGTTGTAAATAAGGTTGCGGAGGATTTTTTCGGTGATAATGCCAGGTTTCGCGAGGCGAAAAAACTGGAGAGATCAGGGTGGTAGCCGTTTATTCTGTTGCAAAGCTCATCGATCTGTGGGCCTGGGCCTGTGGCCATTATTGTGCAGTCATCGGCGTAGGAATCGATAGTAACTTCTTTTGGTGACGAAGGTAGCTTTGATATGTAGAAATTAAACAAAAGTGGGGTTAGGACACCACCCTGTGGCACCCTTGTTTAATTCTTCTTGGTTTTGATATTTCGTTTCTAAATTGCACCGATGCTTGCCGACCATGGTTGACCGTATCAAAAGCTTTTAATAGGTCTAGCGTAACGAGTACTGTTCTATTGTGGGGGTTTTGATTTAAACCACAATTTATCTGGGTGCTAATGGCATTTAGCGCGGTGGTGCTGCTATGAAGTTTTCTAAAGCCATGCTGATGATAGGCTAGCTGCAAATTTGCTTAGAAGTAGGGGAGCAAAATGGCTTCAAGCCTCTTGGCTACTGTCGATAGGAGAGATATCGGGCCATATGACTCTCCTATGTTAGTTGGTTTTCAAGGCTTTAGTAGCGGGACCACCTTGGCCATTTTTAATTTTTCGGGAATGACAAAGGTGGAAAGAGACAGGTTGAAGACATGTCAGCACGTCGTAATGGTATTCATCGCATTGTATGCATTTCTCCAAAAACAAGCATTATTATATCCATAGGCTCGACTAAGAAAAGTCAGAAGTGAATCAATTACCAACGAATATAGTAAGAAGAAAATTCGTATTCTTTGGGAATAGTTCCATCTATGTGAACCTTGGTGTTGTTGTTGTAACGATAGGGACACTCCCCGAAGGCCTTGGGGAGTGTTATCGATGTTGATGTTCCTTTACCGGATGTAGATCCGGTACGTTCCGGTACCAAGCCCGACCATCTCGGGAACGATTTGGTATGACTATATGCGACTTTCTAGGCCATACCGCCCTTCCACCCCCTAGATCCATGAGGAGTTCGAAGTCGCCAGAGCCTCGACTGTTAATGAAACAGGATTCGCCACGGATAGGGGAGGTTGACAATTGGGTTGCGCTACACAACACCTTAAATCTATTTGGTATTTTAGTGGTCTCTTACGACAGGCATATTTACCGCGAGTATATTTTACCCCCTAACCCGCTGGTGGGCGGCTATCTAAACCCTAGTGACCCTCTGTGAGAATTTCGCAAGAAATACTTCGATTAGTATCAACAAGCCGGCAATCACTACTCAACTTCCTGAAAGAATGCGATGAAAATTGACTTTCGGCTGGAATCACTTCTCTGTAGTAGACCCGACAATGATCAGAATATACTGATTATTGTAAGAAGGAATTAATTTTCTTCTAAAACTTTCCTCATCATTTTTTTGTCACGTGGGATATACCACATCTTCGTTTACTCACTAAGGAAGGTGAGTGATATCACACCAAACACAGCTACCCGGCAGTAATACTTGACACAATTTCTTTCGCCCGCTTGGAACCGTAACAGATTGTGCGATGCGTACAAACCGCGTTAAGATGATTTTTTACAACATTTTCACATACTGTTTGTGTGCTAGGGAACACATGCTGTGCCCTTGTTACCGATTTCAAACCTTCTGATAGTGAGCCACCGCCATACACATTGCTAATATGAGTTTGTTTATAATGATGATGATGATGGCACAGCTAATACTCGTTGATGATTATGCAATGACTTCCTATTCTTATCATAGTCAACACACGCCTCTGGTTTGACGTAAAAATATGCCAAAATATATACCAACATATAAAAGGGAGATGGTGCGGGGATGGTAATAATTTTTGCAATTTTAAGCAGAAAACATATGAGACAAACTTTGATTACTCATTCGGATTTAAAAAAATGGAAACATTAGACCAACATTCATACTAACATGAACGTGGACATATGTGCATATATCTTCTTGCTTCACAATCTTTTGACAGTTCTTGCCTTTGTGTTACAAATAAAAAGTGAACCACCGCCTTCTCTGAACTTTTCAGCGGAGTAGCATCAACGGCTTAGCGAAGCTCTTCAAGTCAATCTTTACATCCTGTCATTGAATCTGGTTATCGAGCGGCGGCAACGTCAGCCCTGCACTTAATGGAGCTATCCTTTTGGAACAACAAGATCACGGGACACTCTAGTATACTAAAAAAATACAATTTTCTTCCTCCCAGCAAGGATCGCTGTGCGACCACAACAGTTGCGGAAACCAAGTTTAAGATAAACATTCCCAGAGATGACTGGACGGAGTCGGATAGGTGCCTTGATGTTGACAGCAGTATTTCCATATACACGGACGGCTGTAAGCTATGTAAGCTAAACGGTAGAGTTGGAGGTGGAGTATACTCAAGGAACCTTGACCTCGAGCTCTCCTTCAGACTACCCAACCACTGCAGCGTATTCCAGGCAGAAGTTTCAGCCGTAATGGAAGCCACAGTTAGGATAGCGACACACAATGTCGGCAAAGAAATCTTCATTTTCAGCGACAGTCGGGCTGCCATAAAATTTCTTGGCTCCTACTCGTTCAATTCTGAACTAACACTAAACTGTCGCCGATCTCTTCAAGAGATGACCCAACAGAACAGTGTACACCTCACATGAGCGCCTGGAAATAGGGACATCGAGGGAAACTGAGGCATATTCTTACTGGCTAGGAACTTTAGGTATGCCCCTAACCATATGCAACCTAATGCTAAAAGAACATATCCACCGTCCAGCCGACGAAAGATGGCTACAAACACCGGGGTGTCGGAAATCGAAGGATACCACGGCAAAATGGGATCCTAAAAGATCCCGTCACGTGTACAATCTAAGTAGGGATAAAATTTCCACACTTGTGGGGGTACTAACTGGGCATTGTCTTATAGGTAGACATGCAGAAAGATTAGGAGCGCCTCATACTAGATGCTGCAGGAGTTGTAAAGAGGATGAGGAAGTGGAAACGGTGGTTCACCTCATCTACAACTGCCCGGCACTAAGTGGCGCACGACAGCGCTTTATGGGTGTTATTTCTAGATAACCTGAGCCAGGTTGCGGAGTATGACGTCAAGGACCTAATAGCTTTCATCAGGCCCTCAAAATGGTTCGAAGAGGAAAGGTAATGGTGTATTTTTGTGGTATCACAAAAGACTTCATATCACTGGCCTATGTATGCTCTCAGGCAGCCACCACCTAACCTAACCTAGCATGAAGGGCGGTTAGTGTGTGTTGGGCGCAGTGAACAAAATCAAAATAATGATACCGCTAAAGACTGTTACTCCGACAATTGAATATATATGGCTCTGAACGTCTCTTTAGCCTCAACCTCACTGTGTCAAACACACAGATCTAATTGCATAATCAGTGGGCCAACTATCGGCTCCATGTTCCCTGATCATAGCCGAAATATTGGTACCAAATTAACTTGCAGTCGGGTGTACAATCACAATGCCTTATCTTGGTAAGATACGGAGTCTATCAAACCTCCTTACCATTTTAAGAATAATGACATCCGGTTGCAAGGTAGCTCCGCCGTGAGTTCCTTTACCATTCTATTTTAAACGTAAATAATTTGCTGCATCTGTTCTGACACTTGGAACACCGCCAGATACATGAAACCGTTCCAGAATTTTAATACAAGTATAAAGGGATGTAAACAACATTTTCTGAGCACCGGGGTGTCGGTGATTACAACCTTTCCGACACATTGAATTGAAATGTCCGTTCGCTGTAAGATAGTGTGATTTCCCAGTTACTAATCATATTTACTCTAGATGCGATGCCACCGTTCAGCATAGCCTAACGCAGTTTCAAAACATTTCAAAAAGAAGAGTGAGCACAAACCCACTCTTAAAATGTATAACTTTTATCCACAAACGATAGGCATTTGCTTCCAGGTTACACCCCACAATTTAAGGATGTGTTCAATATTTTCTTTTACCTTTGGCAGAAAAATCTTTCCAACGAAGAATACCGCATTACACCGAAGAGAATGCTTTATTGCAAACTTCCCAACGAAGAAGCCGGCATTACTCTGGAGAGAATACTCTATTGCCAACTTTCCAACGAAGAAGACCGCATTACACCGAAGAGAATGCTTTATTGCTAACTTTCTTACGAAGAAGACCGCATTACTTCGAAGAGAGTTATTTATTGCCAACTTCAGCGGAGAAGAGACAGCATATCTTCATTAAGTATGGTTCATTGGCAATTTCTCCATAATTGAACTCCCCCGCCCCATGTAAGGAAAAAACCAACTATGCGAGATGAAACCACAGCGTACCGTGAAGCTCCCACTAGGGGGACGATCCCAAGGACAGGAGATGAGACCTCTATACAACCATCAATCTATACATTATATACAGGTCACAATTGGATTTTCCTGCTGCCCACGGTACAGATTTTATAGACCGTGATAGGGTCGCGCAAGTGGTGCACGTGCCCACATTGCTCCCTCTGAGTTAGCACCATTCGAGATTGGATAGCCTTTTGTTATTTTATTCGCCTTTTACTAACGATGTATTTACCTCGGGCATATTCTTAGCCCCATGTCCATAGGGGGATATTACTCCGACAGCAGTCCACGGTTGTATCTGCATCATCATTCGTTATTTTGCCCTAAACACCCAAGGCGATTTTGGTCGCTACATAACAAATCACGCCAGTTGACCCTTAACTGCGGAAGCTGAAGGTAATTGGGAGTACGAAGTGTTTTTAATTCTTGCTCCATCTGTGCCTCCCAACCTACTAGATGTTTTTACTTCCTCTGCCTCCAAATACCCTCCAAGCCGGAGGATCTTCTTTCATTTTCATGAACTCTTTAGCTATTATTCGTTGCACGGTGCTCATGTCTGCATAGAGCTCATATAGCTCATTATCGAAACACCTTCACGGACATGACTATAAGTCGCCGGTAGAACAATTCTCTCAAATCTCCAAAAGGCTATTTTATGCTCGGCGAATCTTTCGTTGTTACCAGGCGCCTGCCTTTGCCTCACTCGGTATGTAACCAATCTAAGTTCGTCATAAAGGCGTGGCGGAAGTGAAGTATCGGTTTCGTCATCCCCAATGACATATAGCAAAGAGATAAGTGTTCATTATTGTTATCAGAAGCTTCTCATACCGTGTGCACATACATTGCACTGGTTCTATGCCTGTTGTCATTAACGATGTTATGGATTTGGTTTCGTGTCCCTCGATCAAGAGATAGCCAAGTAGCTCTCGTACTGCAAGCCGTGAACGACATGACTGTACTTTGCGATACGAAACACTGACGCCCTCAACAAATTCATTCGCCCTTTTGAGTGCGACTTCAGAACGGGTGAATCTTTTGTAGACCAGATCTTCATAGCCTGGAGAAGACTAATAAGAGAATCAACACTCAGTGTCACTAATCGGCCAAAATCGCTTAGGCCATTAAGCGCATAATAATGAATGAGTGATGAAGATATTTTAGGTTAGGTTAGGTTGAACGGGCCGGTCCATGAGGACCTCACATAGACTAAATGAGTAGATTACGAAAAGTTTGTTTTAACGACCAAACTGTAAAACCCTATCAAAAGGCAGGACCTATGTTATAAAATAACTCCGTCCTATTGGCAAATACTAGAAGAACTTAAGCCACTTGCTGCTTTTAGATCTGACAGCTTTATCACTCCTAATAGCACTTCCTACATCTGCTATCACTGACCAAACCTAATTTAAAGGCATATGACACCAGAAGGCAGTGTCCAGGCAGAATACCCGTCATGAGTCTACCGTCATCTCTTTTTAACGATAGAAGCAACTTTGTTAGTCTAAGGTTCTAGGACCTACACATAATGTTCGACAATTTACAGCCCCGAGCTTGAACCAACGCCTTTCCCGCTTGGTCGATCATCGCCTTCGCTCAATCTCGCCCAGTCTAATTGGGACGTCTACGGAGCTTCAAGGGATGCACCCTTTTTTAGCTGGTTAATCCGCTTTTTCATTCCCATCTATTCCCATATGCCCTGGGACCCAATATAGATGTATGGTTCTCCCTGTCCCGATTCTCTCCAGAGACTGCTTACACTCTAACATGCATTTGGATGCTGTGCTATGCGATATTATTGCCTTAATTGCTGCTTGACTGTCAATTTAAAAGTTAACACGGTTGCAGCTTAAGCTATTCTCTTCCAGGGTTTATACTGCTTTGGTTACGGCTAATATTTCCGCTTGGAAAAGTTGAAGTTACTTTCCTACCACAAAACCGTCATCGTGTCTCTGAACTGCATTTCTCGTCTTTTGGTAGACGTCGCAATGTTCTAATGTAGTTTTGCCTTGCATCGTCCAACGTGTTCCCTGGCATCATCCTGCTGGGATAAGGACACATCCAGAAGGTTTTGGGAAATATTATCGGTGTTGATTAATACGGTCCGTTGCAAAAAGGGCGAGCAATAAGGTAGTAAGTAAGTAGTTCTAGGTCATTCAATCTCCTCCTTGCGGGATGAAGAGGATACGCCACGAGTGAATGATGTTGACAATTGGGTTTGAGAAGTTTTGAATTCCTCTGGCAACGGACAACTGAGTTGTATTTTCGAGGCAAATCACCTTGTAACTTAATCGATTTGGGGTTGTTGAAGTTGAAGTCTTAATGCGCTCAAGCAGGGTCATAAAACTCGTAAATTTGCTATGGCATATAAAATATTTTTTACTGAAGTTTTAATCGTTTTGCATTTGAATTTCATCAGACAACAAAATAGCGTTCCCGTACTTAAAAATCAAAGCCGACCAATTCAAAGGACCAAGAAAAACAAGAAAAAAAATGATTGAATGAAAACCGCAAAATTGACTCTTTGGAGCATTTAGAAATGTTGTAAAACAAAACAAGTAAGGAAGGCTAAGTTCGGGTGTAACCGAACATTACATACTCAGCTGAGAGCTTTAGATACAAAATAAGGAAAATCACCACGTAGGAAAAGAAACCTAGGGTAACCCTGGAAGGTGTTTGTATGACATGGGTATCAAATGGAAGGTATTAAAGAGTATTTTAGAAGGGAGTGGGCCATAGTTCTGTAGGTGGACGCCTTTTCGAGATATCGCCATAAACATGGACCAGGGTTGACTCTAAAATGTGTTTGTGTGATATGTGTATCAATCAAAAAAAATAATAAAATCAAGTGTGGCCCTTAGTTGTATAGGTGAAGGCGTTTTCCAGATATCGACCAAAATGTGGACTAGGGTGACACAGAACATCATCTGTCGGGTACCGCTAATTTATTTCCATATGTAATACCACGAACCGTATTCCTGCCAAGATTCTGAGGGCTTTTAATTTCGCCCTGCAGAACTTTTTCATTTTCTTCTACTTTATATGGTTCACACCCATTTTACAAAGTTTTTTATAAAGTTATATTTTGCGCCAATAAACCAATCCAATTATCATGTTTCACCCCTTTTTTCATATTTGGTATAGAATTATGGCAAGTGGGGTCATAGTCGGATTTCGGCCATTTTTTATACCAAGATAAAGTGAGTTGAGGTAAGTACGTGAACTGAGTTTAGTAAAGATATATAGATTTTTGCTCAGGTTATCGTGTTAACGGCCGAGCGGAAAGACAGACGGTCGACTGTATATAAAAACTGGGCGTGGCTTCAACGGATTTCGCCTATTTTCACAGAAAACAGTTATAGTCATAGAATTTATGCCCCTACCAAATTTCACAAGGATTGGTAAATTTTTGTTCGACTTATGGCATTAAAAGTATTCTAGACACATTAAATGAAAAAGGGCGGAGCCATGCCCATTTTGAAATTTTATTTTATTTTTGCATTTTGTTGCACCACATCATTACTGGAGTTGAATGTGGACATAATTTACTTATATACTGTAAGGATATTAAATTTTTTGTTAAAATTTGACTTAAAAATTTTTTAAGCTATTGCATAGATTTTATCACGGGCTTGGCGAAAAAAGATCCGAAAAGGCTCGAGAAGGTTCGAAAAGATTCGAAAAGGTTCGATGTTAGCAACAGGCCAAATACATAAAATTGGATCTCTATCATAAACAGCGGTGGGCACCACTACATTTACACGGTTACCAAATTGAGAATGTGTTAGTAAACACGAACGCGTAGCGAGCACGAAAGCAAAATCAATTATTTATTTAGTTTGATTTCAATGCTTGAACGGTGATCACGTGTCTCACGCACTCTTTGGTTCTCTGTTTTAAGCGCGCGTGCGACAATTCTTCAACGTACGACCATCGAATTCAAACTAAAAGAGCTGTCGTTGATTTTCACGAAGTAGCCATTGTGCTATTGCTTATCGTATACATATATGGTCACTTACAAGCCAACCTAATAAAACCGCACTGCGTTTTTTTAGCCCACGCAAACAACCGCCGTTTTTTGCCCTAACCCAAATAAAGCTGGAGACATTAGTGCTTTATCGGTAACCGTATCGGTAACCGTATCGGTAACCTTTTAACAGCTGATTCGACCACCCTTATGAGAATCAATGCAATCGATTATTGGTGCCGCTAAGGTCGTAACCGTATCGTAGCCAACCAATTGGGTTTTGGTTTACCGTCGTAACGATAAACATCTGATTACGTTAGGGATACGGATACAGCGATACGACATACGGCACCAATGACTCCGGTTTAAGCATGCGCCGCGACAATGTAAAGCATGTGGGCAAACGTCAAATCTAAATGTCACGCAGAACAAAAATTGGAAATCGAGTTAGGTTTTCACGCAGCAAATTCAATTTGAGTTGCTCTCATACAAGTTGTATGTGCATGAGACATTTTTGACAGAAAATGACTTGCGTGCGTTTATATTAGGTTGGCTTGTTAGCAGGTGCTAAGCTCACGCCCACCCCGGATCATAAAGTTAAAGTTAAAATTAAAGTTAAAGTCAAAGTTAAAGTTAAAGTTAAGGTTAAAGTTAAAATTAAGGTCAAAGTTAAAGTTAAAGTTAAAGTTAAAGTTACAGTTAAAGTTAAAGTTAAAGTTAAAGTTAAAGTGAATGTTAAAGTTAAAGTTAAAGTGAAAGTGAAAGTTAAAGTTAAAGTTAAAAATAAAGTTAAAGTTAAAGTGAAAGTTAAATATTAACATCTCATTTATTCAATAAAAGTAAAAAAATTGTTTTCTTATCGGTCACCATGCTTAAAAAGGTTAACTTGAATTAATATCAAAGACAAAACTTGAATTAATATCAAAGAAAACAAAATGTTGCATAAATATTATAATTGCATAGCAATAGCTTTACCGCGGTAGTCCCCGAGTGCCACACGTCCTTTTTTATACTCAGTTGAGCAGAGCTCACAGAGTATATTAAGTTTGATTGGATAACGGTTGGTTGTACATATATAAAGGAATCGAGATAGATATAGACTTCCATATATCAAAATAATCAGGATCGAAAAAAAATTTGATTGAGCTATATCCGTCCGTCCGTCCGTCCGTCCGTCCGTCCGTCCGTTAACACGATAACTTGAGTAAATTTTGAGGTATCTTGATGAAATTTGGTATGTAGGTTCCTGAGCACTCATCTCAGATCGCTATTTAAAATGAACGATATCGGACTATAACCACGCCCACTTTTTCGATATCGAAAATTTCGAAAAACCGAAAAAATGCGATAATTCATTGCCAAAGGCGGTTAAAGCAATGAAACTTGGTAGATGAGTTGACGTTATGGCGCAGAATTGAAAACTAGTAAGATTTTGGACAATGGGCGTGGCACCGCCCACTTTTACAAGAAGGTAATTTAAAAGTTTTGCAAGCTGTAATTTGGCAGTCGTTGAAGATATCATGATGAAATTTGGCAGGAACGTTACTACTATTACTATATATGCGCTAAATAAAAATTAGCAAAATTGGATGAAGAACACGCCCACTTTTTAAAAAAAATTTTTTTTTAATTCAAATTTTAACAAAAAAGTTAATATCTTTACTGTATATAAGTAAATTAAGTCAAAATTCAACTCCAGTAATGATATGATGCAACAAAATCCAAAAATAAAAGAAAATTTCAAAATGGGCGTGGCTCCGCCCATTTTCATTTAGTTTGTCTAGAATACTTTTAATGCCATAAGTCGAACAAAAATTTACCAATCCTTCTCAAATTTGGTAGGAGCATAGATTCTGTGACGGTAACTGTTCTCTGTGAAAATGGGCGAAATCGGTGGAAGCCACGCCCAGTTTTTATACACAGTCCACCGTCTGTCCTCCCGCTCGGCCGTTAACACAATAACTTGGGCAAAAACCGATATATCTTTACTAAACTTAGCCCACGTACTTATCTGAACTCACTTTATCTTGGTATAAAAAATGGCCGAAATCCGACCATAACCACGCCCACTTTATCGATATCGAAAATTACGAAAAATGAAAAAAATGCCATAATTCTATACCAACTACGAAAAAAGGGATGAAACATGGTAACTGGATTGGTTTGTTGACGCAAAATATAACTTTGGAAAAAACTTTGTAAAATGGGTGTGACACCTACCATATTAAGTAGAAGAAAATGAAAAAGTTCTACAAGGCGAAATCAACAGCCCTTGGAATCTTTGCAGGAATACTGTTAGTGGTATTGCATATATAAATAAATTAGCAGTACCCGACAGATGATTTTCTGGATCACCTGGTCCACATTTTGGTCGATATCGCGAGAACGCCTTCACATATACATCTAAGGGCCACTCGCTTTTAAAACCCTCATTAATACTTTTAATTTGATATCCATATCGTACAAACACATTCTAGAATCACCCTGGCCCACCCTAATGGCGATATCTCGAAAAGGCGTCCACCTATAGACCTAATGCCCACTCCCTCTTAAAATGCTCAGTAACACCTTTCGTTTGATACCCATATCGTACAAACATTCTAGAGTCACCCCTGGCCAACCCTAATGGCGATATCTCGAAAAGGCGACCACCTATATACCTAATGTCCACTCCCTCTTAAAATGCTCAGTAACACCTTTCGTTTGATATCCATATCGTACAAACATTCTAGAGTCACCCCTGGCCCACCCTAATGGCGATATCTCGAAAAGGCGTCCACCTATAGACCTAATGCCCACTCCCTCTTAAAATGCTCAGTAACACCTTTCGTTTGATACCCATATCGTACAAACATTCTAGAGTCACCCCTGGCCCACCCTAATGGCGATATCTCGAAAAGGCGTCCACATATAGACCTAATGCCCACTCCCTCTTAAAATGCTCAGTAACACCTTTCGTTTGATACCCATATCCTACAAACATTGTAGAGTCACCCTTGGTCCACCTTTATGGCGATATCTCGAAAAGGCGTCCACCTATAGAACTAAGGATTACTCCCTTTTAAAATACTCATTACCACCTTTCATTTGATACCCATATCGTACAAACACATTCTAGAGTCACCCTGGCCCACCCTAATGGCGATATCTCGAAAAGGCGTCCACCTATAGACCTAATGCCCACTCCCTCTTAAAATGCTCAGTAACACCTTTCGTTTGATACCCATATCGTACAAACATTCTAGAGTCACCCCTGGCCCACCCTAATGGCGATATCTCGAAAAGGTGTCCACCTATAGACCTAATGCCCACTCCCTCTTAAAATGCTCAGTAACACCTTTCGTTTGATATCCATATCGTACAAACATTCTAGAGTCACCCTTTGTCCACCTTTATGGCGATATCTCGAAAAGGCGTTCACCTATAGAACTAAGGATTACTCACTTTTAAAATACTCATTACCACCTTTCATTTGATACCCATATCGTACAAAAACATTCTAGAGTCACCCCTTTCCCACCCTAATGGCGATATCTCGAAAAGGCGCCCACCTATAGACCTAATGCCCACTCCCTATTAAAATGCTCAGTAACACCTTTCGTTTGATACCCATATCGTACAAACATTCTAGAGTCACCCCTGGCTCACCCTAATGGCGATATCTCGAAAAGGCGTCCACCTATAGACCTAATGCCCACTCCATCTTAAAATGATCAGTAACACCCTTCGTTTGATACCCATATCGTACAAACACATTCTAGAGTCACCCCTGGCCCACCCTAATGACGATACCTCGAAAAGGCGTCCACCTATAGACCTCATGCCCACTTCCTCTTAAAATGCTCAGTAGCACCTTTCGTTTGATACCCATATCGTACAAACATTCTAGAGTCACCATTGGTCCACCTTTATGGCGATATCTCGAAAAGGCGTCCACCTATAGAACTAAGGATTACTCCCTTTTAAAATACTCATTACCATCTTTCATTTGATACCCATATCATACAAACACATTCTAGAGTTACCCCTGGCCCACCCTAATGGCGACATTTCGAAAATGCGTGCTCCTATAGACCTAATGCCCACTCCCTCTTAAAATGCTCAGTAACACCTTTCATTTGATTCCCATATCGTACAACTGGAGACACCCCTGGTCCACCTTTATGGCGATATCTCGAAACGGCGTCCACCTATGGAACTAAGGATCACTGCTTTTCAAAACATTCATTAACAGCTTTCATTTGATACCCATATCGTACAAACATATTCTAGAGTCACCCCTGGTCCACCTTTATGGTGATTTCTCGAAAAGGCGTTCACCTATAGAACTAAAGCCCATTCCCTTTTAAAATACTCATTATCACCTTTCATTTGATACCCATATCGTACAAACACATTCTAGAGTCAGCCCTGGTCCACCTTTATGGCGATATCCCTAAATGGCGTCCATCCATAGAACTATGGCCTACTCTCTCTTAAAATACTCTTTAATACCTTCCATTTGATACACATGTCATACAACCACATTCCAGGGTTACCCTAGGTTCATTTTCCTACATGGTGATTTTCCTTATTTTGTCTCCATAGCTCTCAACTGAGTATGTAATGTTCGGTTACACCCGAACTTAGCCTTCCTTACTTGTTTTTTTTAAATTGGACGTGTTCGTCATCCGAAATTTCTCATTTTTAGTTACGGATTACCGTTCTGCGAACAAACTTAATATACTCTGTGAGCTCTGCTCAGCTGAGTATAAAAATAAGAGTCGTGATAAAACAACAATAATAAAAAACAATATTTAAATATTTTCAAAATAGTACTTAGTATGTATGTATGTGTGTGTGTTTATACAGATATTTAATGCCACCACAAAGGCGACAAAAGAAAAGTGTTTACGAATTAAATGAACCAGAAGCAAGATTGTCACAACGACGAAGGGTAATTTATTTAAATTGGCCTTTGCCATGACAATACGACATTACGCCACTATATCATAAAACTTTAACTCACAGCATTGCATGTGATTGGATTCAGAAGTTCAGTTGAGCGCAGTGGGTGGTGGGTGATTGGTGGTTGGTGTGATGTGATGTCTGCTCTTGCTCGTCCTTGCAAAAAGCTTAGAATGGTGACAAAGATAAGAATTGAAAATATGTGTTTAAATTTTTCAGTGAGCTTCTTACGCCATTATTATTACTCGAGCATATTTAGTGCTTTTATAATTTTTTTTTTTTTTTCATATCAACTCATTCAACTTATGTCCTGCTCGCATACCTTTTTTTCTTACTCATAATCAATGTGTGTGTGTCTGTAGTGTGTTGCGACAAAAAGGTGTCTAAATTGAATTTTAAGCTGAAGTAAGTCGATTTTTTTCTTCTATGAAATTGACACTTTGTTCCAAATCGCCTTTCAATTTTGCGCCAATAACTCATAAATCAATAAAACACTTGTCCTTTTCCACCACCACCACTAAGCAAACATGTATTCACACATATACATACAACACACCCTATGCGTACATATGAGTTCGCTGGCCATGCCAAACGATATTCAGGATATTCTCTCAATCAATTGAATTGTTGGTAAGGGGAGGTCAAATCAATACTGCAACAAAAAAGTGTGTTAATGATAGTTTCGAAAACGATTTTGGGGGATAAAAAATGTTTTATTTATACAGATTAAACTTACTTGCTTGTGAGTTTTCAAACCTGTAGGAAAACTTTACTTTGTTAGGTTAGAAATCCTCAATTTGAATGATAACTTCATACACTTATGATCCTGAATACTTTCTCTATGAGAACTTTCTAACTAAGCTAAAAAGATCCTAGTCCTAAGTACAACGCATGACAAAGGCAGTTCGTTGACAGAAGCTTGTAGGATGAAGTGATTTCAGGTGGATGAAGAGGCTTCAGGTGGAATGAAAAAGCAGTGATTAGCTGAAGGCAATAAACACGATTTATGGAACGGAATTGACTGCAAGATAGTGGACACAGGTCCCGGACATCGCATCGGTGAGCTATGTAATAAAATAAACAGCTATCTTTCTGATTTTTCCAGTTTTTTCGCCTCGCGAAACCTGACATTGTCACTGGCCAAATTATCGGCGACCTTACTAGCTAAAAACAAAAATACGCTCATTACCACTTACAAAGCAATTACTCTCAGCAGAAAATACAGGCCTGCAAAAACACTGCTCTCAGAACCACTACGGCCTGTCTTCTTGTGACCCCAGAACACCACCTACAAAATGAGACGAGAATACTCCACATTAGGGAGAGAAATGAAATGCTGAGGAAACAGTTTCTCTTGAATACTCAGAAACCTGGTTATCCCAACAGACATCTGCTTGAAGAGGCCACATCTCCCAGGGGTTTAAGAAGTCATCTCCGCAAGCAGCCGGATGGAGTAAAAAAGCACAAATAGGTCCTCTGTGATATTCAAAAACTGGCGCCGGACCTTTATGACAGGAATTGCCCAGCGAACCCAGCTCTTAAAAATAAATACCCTGAGCTCGCGGAAGCGAAAAGAACCCTCCATAGGGAGACGCGCATCACTCTAGCTCAACTTCGATCTGGATACTGTAACAGGTTATACCCTTACCTATCCAGAATCAACCCGACATAGACAATGTATGTCCTGTTTGCAATGTATCCCCACATGCCACCAACCATCTCTCTTATTGAAATATGGAACTAATGCATCTAACTCTGGGCCACCCTTGTTGAAACTACAAGTTTCCTTGGACTCTTATTAAAGGACATTGATTACAGTTTTCGAGTGGTCGCCCCTATTGGATGGGGCGAAGCAGTGCTACAACACTGACAACAACATTTATAGAATCTTAAGGATCGGTCTATTTATATACCGCTCACTATATTGTTTAAATTGTAAATAATTGATTTACTACATAGTAATACTTGCCAATATTTTTGAGTACGTTAATTTTTTTAATAAAGTTTTTTATTAATAAGAATAAAAGTATTCTCACTAGTATTGAAACATTTCTTGCCGTTCTGATAACCCGCTACAAGTATTAGTCGCAAAAGGTAAATTTCCGCTACGAAAAGTTAATAATCCGCAACATTTTCTGGAATCAGATCCGTGAGTTCAGACTCTTTGATAAGACATGCAAGGCTACGGTGTTATCGAGTAAGTCAGAGAAGGTAACGCTATGACCATGGCTTTCTTCGAGGTGATAAATGGCATGACGAAGCATTCTGTGATGGTGTCGATTGGGCCGATATCTTCCAAGAGTTTGAAAACTTCAAAAAGTGGAGAGAACCGAGTAAACTGCTATCCTTCGATTCACTGGGCAGATACAATGGAATAAGGCTCCCCACAGGGGTTTCGAATGTTCCCGCGGTAGGCATGCCTGTCGCGAGAGGCGACTAAAATCCACAAACTCGAAAGTTTCAAGAGTCTCAAAATTGGTACCAAGGCAGTAGCGCTAATACCAGAAGGCTCTAAAAACGAATTTACGCACAATGGTTTGTAGATTAATGTAGCAATCTCATGTTAACTGTCGCTGTTTTGACCCTGATCCCACCAGAATCGAAGTTAGACCGAACAGGGCTAAATTCAGCTAGCTTTTTACACTCAGTCAGCTGTTAGCTTGGATTTTCCTACATGGTATCACCAAAAAAATGGAGCACATACCTACATATGCCTATGAAAAAGCAAATGAGAGACAAAAATTACTTTTTAAAAGGTTTAACATCTTGATGCCAATATAGGACAAAATATGTCCTTAGGTCATAGCGGACATCAGGTTGCAAGAAAAATGTAACTGGGTTATTGGAGATGTAGACATATCATTTATGAAATCTCATGAGAATTGGCCCAATCCTATTTACTTATTGTGCGATTTGATATGAGTTTTTAACTGCATTTATTGAGATAAATATGTATGTATATGTGTTTGGTTGGTTAGGTAAATCTTGTATGCAACATGGTTCCTCGCAGGTTAGGATTATATATACATAGGTACATACAATTCTATGAAAAACTTTTTCGCCCAAAGTTAGGTGGTTGCTGCCCTGGTAGGAGAAGCTCACTTGGATAGCATGAAGGTCCGTTGTGATACCACAAAAAATAACAGTGACGTAGCTATAGCAACTTAGAGAATCGTTGCGTAACAACGATATAGTTCTTATGAGGCCGATCTCAACCATAGATAAATCCTCCGGAGATCGAAGTGAGTCGCGACCGAAATACTTTCGCATGGCAAAAGCTGGGCAATCATGCAAAAAGTGACTCGATGATTTCACCTCATGATCCTCCAAAAAGCTGCACCAGGATGGGACTTTCAGTATATTGAGATGTATCGCATGGATTTCAATTGGACAGTGCCCTGTCGAAACCCCAATGACCATTGCATTGCAGGAGTTGACCACAGGTGGCCAGCGGAATCTCGAGATCACTTCAAAAGTACCGATGCAGGCTAAGAGATCCACTTGACAGTTGCTCGGGATATCACTATGGCCCTGGACCTAGATAATCTTAATCATAAAATAGCTCGATGCAATCGCAAGCGAGGTCAGGCACTCCCAGACCACCCTCGATCGCACTATAGTTGAACTTAAGGCCTTGATAGCCGCTTGACTATTAGAGTAGATGTTAAATTCCCTAAACGTAGTAGCACTGGATAGCCTTTCATCCACCGCATCCTCAATCGTAACAGCTTCCGCTTGGAAGACGCTGCAGTGATCAGCCAACTTAAACTTGCGGTTTACATTTAGCTCTTGACAAAAGAGAAGACAACTCTAAAAACACTGTGGAACAAATACAGGTTAGCAAAAGTTAGGTCGATTCTGAGATTGAGGGGTGAAAATAGAGGCTAACTTGGAAGACCCGTATCGCGGCGTTTGTTTATGTTAGTTCGAATTTTTTTAATCGAACTTTGCAGTCAATTGCCGACTTTCAGTATATTGTTTGTATGGATTTGGCTATAACTCGTCGACTAATTGATATTTTTTCAATCTGTTAAAGCCAAATTATTGCTAGAGACCTGTGTAACAATTAAAATTAAAAAAAAATTGATTTAGAAAATTTTTGCAGTGCTTATGAAGCAAAATGTTGGACATTTTTTTTCATGCTTTTTGAACAAATTTTCCACAAAACTAATTCTTTTTTCTTTCTGTTTGATTTATATTATGTTTCTCAGTTTCTTCATAAATTTCATTTGAAAAGAAAACAATCATAATACAAAATTTGCGTTTTCCAGCTTAATATTAATTTACTTCTCATTTCTTATGTACCAATTTTTTCAGTGTTGGTTTTGAAGAAACATTGAAAAAGAAATTATAAAAATACGGAAAACAAGTAAGGAAGGCTAAGTTCGGGTGTAACCGAACATTACATACTCAGTTGAGAGCTATGGAGAAAAAATAAGGAAAATCACCATGTAGGAAAATGAACCTAGTGTAAACCTGGAATGTGGTTGTATGACATGTGTATCAAATGGAAGATATTAAAGAGTATTTTAAGAGGGAGTGGGCCATAGTTCTATAGATGGACGCCATTTAGGGATATCGCCATAAAGGTGGACCAGGCCTGACTCTAGAATTTGTTTGTACGATATGGGTATCAAATGAAATGTGTTAATGATAATTTTAAAAGGGAGTGGGCCTAAGTTCTATAGGTGGACGCCTTTTCGAGATATCGCCATTAGGGTGGGCCAGGGGTGACTCTAGAATGTGTTTGTACGATATGGGTATCAAATGAAAGGTGGTAATGAGTATTTTAAAAGGGAGTAATCCTTAGTTCTATAGGTGGACGCCTTTTCGAGATATCGCCATAAAGGTGGACCAAGGGTGACTCTAGAATGTTTGTACGATATGGGTATCAAACGAAAGGTGTTACTGAGCATTTTAAGAGGGAGTGGGCATTAGGTCTATAGGTGGACGCCTTTTCGAGATATCGCCATTAGGGTAGGCCAGGGTGACTCTAGAATGTGTTTGTTCGATATGGGTATCAAATGAAAGGTGGTAATAAGTATTTTAAAAGGGAGTAATCCTTAGTTCTATAGGTGGACGCCTTTTCGAGATATCGCCATAAAGGTGGACCAAGGGTGACTCTAGAATGTTTGTACGATATGGGTATCAAACAAAAGGTGTTACTGGGCATTTTAAGAGGGAGTGGGCATTAGGTCTATAGGTGGACGCCTTTTCGAGATATCGCCATTAGGGTGGGCCAGGGGTGACTCTAGAATGTTTGTACGATATGGGTATCAAACGAAAGGTGTTACTGAGCATTTTAAGAGGGAGTGGGCATTAGGTCTATAGGTGGACGCCTTTTCGAGATATCGCCATTAGGGTGGGCCAGGGGTGACTCTAGAATGTTTGTACGATATGGGTATCAAACAAAAGGTGTTACTGAGCATTTTATTTATTTATTTATTTATTTATTTATTTATTTATTTAAGCCAATTAAAAAAGAATCTTATAGGCTAATTATAAAAGTGTAAAGTAGTTAATAATGTATAATAATATAAATTACCTTACTTATAAAAAGTATTTAAAATACTCAGAAAGCCATCTTTCGAACAAGAAAAATCTATCTCACAAAATTTAGAAATTCTATTGAACTCAATTAAGGCTCTAGTAATTGGAGCATTCCGCGCATAAAGAGCCCTGAGAACACCAATATGAAAAAACTCAGAAGCACGAAGAGCTCTAGCCGGTATATTAATGAAAATCCTCTCCAAGAGCACAGGGCAATCAACAACCCCACGTAACAAATCGAAAACGAACGACAACGATAAAATTGTCCTCCTGTCCTGCAATGATTTTAAGTTGATCAATAAGCAACGAGCTTTATAAGTCGGGACAGGATCCGAGAAGCGCAGACTGCGTAATGCAAAGCGTACGAATACTTTTTGGATTCGTTCAATTCTTGCAACATGGCAGGAATAATACGGAGACCAGATGAAACAAGCGTATTCAAGTTTGGATCGCACAAACGCAGAATATAAAAGCTTTGGCGTATACGGGTCACTGAAATCCAAGGTATGACGCCTAACAAAAGCTAGCATGGCATACGACTTAGCAATGCACACATTAATATGACTTGAAAACGAAAACTTCGTGTCAAATATTACACCCAAGTCCTTAATTTCACTAACCCGCAACAGGGGCGAGTTTGATATTTGATACACGGTATCAATCAAGTTGACACGCTTCGAAAAAGTTATTTGAAAGCACTTTTTTAGGTTAAGTGATAACCGATTATTATTACACCAGTTACTAAGTTTATCCAAAGCTTCTTGCAACAATACCGCATCATGAAGGCTATGAATAGGCAAGTATATCTTCAGGTCATCTGCATACAGCAAGAATCTTACTTTAGAGAAGCAAGAGCGAATATCATTAATAAACATGACAAAAAACAGTGCACCCAGGATACTACCTTGTGGAACACCGGAGGAAGCAACGAATGGACGAGACCTAACACCATCAACTACAACCATGCAGCGACGCTTAAATAAGTAGGATTCAATCCAACTCAAAAATACTGAGTGAAAGCCCAAACAGGCTAACTTTTTTATCAAAATAACATGGGAAACCCGATCGAATGCCTTGGAAAAGTCAGTATACACAGCGTCAACCTGATATCCTGCCTGAAAAGCTGCAAGGCAGTCATCCGAGAAAATAGTCAGATTAGACACAGTTGAACGTCCTGGAAAAAATCCATGCTGCTCAGGACACACAAAATTCTTTACACAGAAACGTAATTTATCTTGGATGATACATTCAAAGAGCTTCGCAATGGTGGACAGTTTTGAAATAGGCCTATAATTAGTAATATCATTTTTATTGCCGCTCTTGAAAATAGGTGTAATGAATGCTACTTTCCACGCATCAATAAAAGTACCTGTAGATAACGAATTATTAAAAATTAACAACAGTGGATAGACTAGGGAATCACATTGTTTAAACAGAATTGCAGAGAACCCATCGATATCGGTAATATTCGACGTCTTAAGCCGAATAAGCCCATTAAGAACATCTTCCTTAGACAATACTACATTACCGAAGTCAATCGAAGCCTGAATATTAAAAGTAATGTTATCATGATTGACAGAGTCAGAAGTGAAATTGTTCATAAAGTATTCAGCAAAAAGATTTGCAGCATCCTCCGGAGTATCGACAGCTTCTTCAGCAAGAAAAAGAGAGGACGGAATATTCGAAACTGATTTCTTCGAGTTGACAAAGTTCCAAAATGATTTTGGGTTAGATTTAAGATTTTCCTCAAAATTTAAAATATAATTTCTGTGTAAGAATTTATCCAGACACGCGAATTTCTTATCATACTCTTTATACAAGTTGAAAAACGTTGGATTTTGAGTTCTTTTAAATTTACGGAAAAATTTATTTTTCAACTTCCGGAGTTTCATCAAGGCTCTATTATGCCAGGGCACCTTGTACTTCTTTTTGGAAGCCAAGGGAATGACATTTCTACAAATTTGCAGAACAGTAGACTTAAATATCTCAAACCTTTTAGTGGTATCAAGACTGCAAAACAAATTATCCCAATTTATTTCCAGCAAAAGATTGTTCAAGTTCGAAAAATCACATCTCTTAAAATTAAAAGAAAAATTAGAGCTGGTAGTACTCGCTTCGGCAAATTTATAAAACTCAAGATCAAGAACTAATGGAACATGATGCAAATCGGATTTTTTAATAGGAGAAATACATTCAAAAAGTGAAAAATTTAGATTATTAGATAAAAATATCAAATCCAAAGTACGACCTAGTCTGTTTGAAAAACGATTAATTTGTTTAATATCAATACTTAAAAAACTATCTATTAAATATATTTCACTGGAGCCAATGACCTCACATGCTATTAAAGCCGAGTTTGATAGAGTCTGTGACCATTTAACATTACCCAGATTAAAATCACCCAGCACGCAGAGATGATCACCACCAACTTTGTTCAATGCCAGTGACGTAATATTATCGACATGTGCAGTGTATAAGTCGTAGCTACTATTAGGCGGTATATACGAAGTACAAACAAAAACAGTGTCTGATGAGCCTCGAATGCATACACATAGCTGGTCAAAAAGCGCACTGTTATTTTCCAGTATGATTTCAGAAGCATGATGTTTGGAATGTACCGCAATGAGAACTCCACCACCTCGTGCACAACCAGTAAAGTTTGAATTTCTGTCTTTGCGAAAAACATTGTATAACATAGGATCAAAATATTCCTCGCTGAAAAAGTTTTCATTTAGCCACGTCTCAATGAAGACAAAAACATCATATTCTTCATGGCAGCTAAATAGCCGCACCAGCTGGGATTTTGTTCTAACACCAGCCATATTCTGCATATATAATCTTAGGTGATTATTTCTTCCATCTAACCCAACCGATTGCCGTCGGACATCGGTTGGTTTTCGTCGTTTTTTGGCTTGAATTTAAATGGGCGCACAACAATATTTGCAGGCCATAGTTCAGGCCGCAACAGCATCGCATATGAGTTGGCATTAACGCCTAACTTGAAATTAAGGTGTCTCAAAGAGCTCGGATCCACACCTTTCTTGCTAAGACTACTGCAAATAATGGAGTTTTCTTCCATACCAGTATGTCTAGCAATATATTTTTTTACCTGGTCAGCTGTTGCTGAAGTAGAAAAGGGAGATATATGGAGCCATTTTCTTCTGACAACAGCTCGTAACTCATTACTCATTAAGAGGGAGTGGACATTAGGTCTATAGGTGGACGCCTTTTCGAGATATCGCCATTAGGGTGGGCCAGGGGTGACTCTAGAATGTTTGTACGATATGGGTATCAAACGAAAGGTGTTACTTACTTACTTAATTGGCGCTTAACCGTCTAAACGGTTATGGCTGTCCAACAAGGCGCGCCAGTCGCTCCTTCGCTCCGCCAACCGGCGCCAATTGGTCACACCAAGGGAGTTTAAATCGTTTTCCACCTGGTCCTTCCAACGGAGTGGGGGCCGCCCTCTACCTCTGCTTCCATAGGCGGGTTCCGATAGAAACACTTTCTTGGCCGGAGCATCATCTTTCATTCGCATAACATGGCCTAGCCAGCGCAGCCGCTGCGTTTTAATTCGCTGGACTATGTTGATGTCTGCGTATAGCTCGTACAGCTCATCATTAAATCTTCTTCGGTACTCGCCATCGCCAACGCGTAGAGGTCCATAAATCTTTCGAAGAACTTTTCTCTCGAACACTCCCAAAGCCGCTTCATCTGCTGTTGTCATGATCCATGCTTCGTCCATGCATATCGCCATTAGGATGGGCCAGGGGTGACTCTAGAATGTGTTTGTACGATATGGATATCAAATTAAAGGTATTAATGAGGGTTTTAAAATGGAGTGGCCCTTAGATGTATATGTGAAGGCGTTCTCGCGATATCGACCAAAATGTGGACCAGGTGATCCAGAAAATCATCTGTCGGGTACTGCTAATTTATTTATATATGCAATACTACTAACAGTATTCCTGCCAAGATTCCAAGGGCTGTTGATTTCGCCTTGTAGAACTTTTTCATTTTCTTCTACTTAATATGGTAGGTGTCACACCCATTTTACAAAGTTTTTTCTAAAGTTATGTCTACTTTGCGTCAAACAACCAATCCAATCACCATGGTTCATCCCTCTTTTCGTATTTGGTATAGAATTATGACTTTTGTTTCATTTTTCGAAATTTTCGATATCGAAAAAGTGGGCGTGGTCATAGTCAGATTTCGGCCATTTTTTATACCAAGATAAAGTGAGTGCAGGTAAGTACGTGGGCTAAGTTTAGTAAAGATATATCGGTTTTTGCTCAAGTTATTGTATTAACGGCCGAGCGGAAGGACAGACGGTGGACTGTGTATAAAAACTGGGCGTGGATTCAACCGATTTCGCCCATTTTAACAGAGAACAGTTACCGTCCTAGAATCTATGCCCCTACCAAATTTGAGAAGGATTGGTAAATTTTTGTTCGACTTATGGCATTAAAAGTATTCTAGACAAACTAAATGAAAATGGGCGGAGCCACGCCCATTTTGAAATTTTCTTTTATTTTTGTATTTTGTTGCATCATATCATTACTGGAGTTGAATTTTGACTTAATTTACTTATGTACAGTAAAGATATTAATTTTGAAGTTGTTAAAATTTGAATTTAAAAAAAATTTTTTTTTAAAAGTAGGCGTGTTCTTCATCCAATTTTGCCAATTTTTATTTAGCACATATATAGTAATAGTAGTAACGTTCCTGCCAAATTTCATCATGATATCTTCAACGACTGCCAATTTACAGCTTGCAAAACTTTTAAATTACCTTCTTGTAAAAGTGGGCGGTGCCACGCCCATTGTCCAAAATCTAACTAATTTTCTATTCTGCGTCATAACGTCAACCGATCTACCAAGTTTCATCGCTTTAACCGCCTTTGGCAATGAATTATCGCATTTTTTCGGTTTTTCGAAATTTTCGACATCGAAAAAGTGGGTGTGGTTATAGTCCGATATCGTTCATTTTAAATAGCGATCTGAGATAGTGCCCAGGAATCTACATACCAAATTTCATCAAGATACCTCAAAATTTACTCAAGTTATCGTGTTAACGGACAGACGGACGGACGGACATGGCTCAATCAAATTTGTTTTCCATACTGATGATTTTGATATATGGAAGTCTATATCTATCTCGATTCCTTTATACCTGTACAACCAACCGTTATCCAATCAAAGTTAATATACTCTGTGAGCTCTGCTCAACTGAGTATAAAAATATAATTTTGAAATGTAAGTTACGAAAAGTTTTAAGTAAAAAAAATTAAATAAATTAAATTAATGATTTGGCCAGTCGCCGTTAGCAGGCGGCTGTGGATCAACATCACTGCTCTCTCTAATATCTTGGTCATCGTCATCATCATCAGAAAGGTCGATAAATTCGTCCAACTGATATTCTGGAATTTCGTCTTTGTCTTCCCCTTCTTCCTCGTCTTCCTCTTCTTCAAAGGTGCTTTTATACCACCAAAAAATTTCAGCGAGTATTGCATCTGGAGATTTCTTTCCTCTGTACCTGAAACGAAAATAGTTTTCAATCGTTAACATGTTTAAATTATGCACTCTGACAAAGATATTAGAAAAATCTAGTTACCATTTGATTGGTGATAACGTTCGCCTTGCTCATCAGATTCAGTTGGCAACTGTTGAGCGGGTTGATCCAGATGCTGATGCAAGAGATGAACATTTTAGAGAGAGACGACATTTTAACCCAATTTCGTCGAAAGCTGCCAACATGTTTGCAACAGGTTCCTTGTAGTTGTCTCTGCGTTTTTTACCCAAAAGTCCTTTAATGACTGCTGTCAATGCGAGCCATGCATTAATTCTCGGTCTGTCAGAACTTGGTCAAAATCTTGACGACTCATTAGTTTCCGTATCTCGGGACCATTAACAACCCCTTTCTGAATTACTTAGTCTTGGGAAAATGTCTTTTAAGCGGTTGAATACTGCTTGTCTTTTTGCGATACATTTCAAAAAATTTGTAGCAATGCCATGTTTAATGTGGAGCAACGGCAACAAAATTTTCATTTCAGGAACAAGACTTTCCGTCCAATGCGACTATTCCAGTTATGCTGTTTGTACTGGTTTCTTCCTGTAATACCTACTCCGTATCGTGAATCCCAATCGCACAAAAAACACGAATATTTTGGACGGCCAGATGCTGTTAAGCCTGTAATCAATGACACCATTTTCAGGTCGCAGCAAATGCGCCACTGGTGTTGGTTATATTTGACTACTTCCAGAATGTGTTTCAAATTATCGAAAATTTCACTAGTGTCAGTGCTATACGCAATTGGAACAGAAGGCATTCTATTCGTCTTGCGCAAAAGCACAACTTTTAAGCTGATTAGTGAACAATCGATGAAAAAACGCCAATCATCTTTTTTATAGGTTAACCTTATCGTCTCGATTAACTTTTCGATATCGTTGCAATAAGCGACATTTTTTGCACCATTCACATTGAAGAACTTTTCTAACTTGTTTTGGCGTTTTCGATATGCTGCTACTTTGGTACCTTTCGCCAGCAAATTATTTCCTTTCAAAAATGAAGCCAGTTCTTCTGATTTCTTCTGAGTCAAACACAAAATTGCAACAACTTCATCCAATTGGTTTTGTGTGACTAGGATTGGTCCTTTGATGTTTCATAGGATGTACCTTCACCATGGTCGTATTCTGAGAAGAAATGCATGGATATAGCAGCGGCGGTTGTAGTACTGATATCTGTTTGAAGATCAATACTTCGGTATCTTCGCTTGCTATGAAACGTCCACAAACATTACAAAAATGGTCGATTTTACATTTTGGTTCCGACATTTTTAATCTGAATATATAAAAAACACGTGTCACAACATTTTCGGCCGCGATGGACTCCTAAACTACTGAACCGATTTTGAATTTGTTTTGCACCCCGTGTGTAGTTTGATCTAACTTGAAACATAGGATAGGTTATATCTCAGTTTATAGTCGTAATATTATTTTATTGCAATTTTTGTATTTGTTTATACGTAATAATAAAATGTTACGTATACGCAGTGGCACTCATATTTTCAGGTGGTGCGGATATACTTCCGTGTAATTGCTTGGTGTTTAATTAAACAACCTGCTTATCAATAACAAATATTATAGCGAATGATATCAAGTATAGCACATCTCCAGGCCCGCCGAGGGGGGAAGGTTCTGAGGGGGCCCGCGATTTAGAGGTACTATGACATTTTTTTTTAATTCAGGAGAGTCTTTAGTTGTGTAGAGGGTAAGAATGAGAAGAAATTGAGAGAAGAGTAAAGAGAGCAGGAGAAGGAGATTGAGAAAGAGATAGAATGAGACGAAGATGATGATAGATGAAACGAAAAATACGGAGGGAGGAGTGAATAAAAAGATAAGGAAAAAGTGAAGAGGGGGAGGGCAGATTCAGACGTAAAAAGCTTATTAAAATGTATGCAGATAGGCCAAATTTAGGGCAGGACAACGTCTGCCGGGTCTTCTAGTACAATATATATTATACAATGTTGTTTTTGTTATTTTTATGAAATCGATGCACTTAACTTAAATCACTCACAAAATGAAATAAGTTCCAAAAAAATTAATAGCGAATTTTATCACCACCGAGCGAAAATTAAAAGACATCAGCTTCGGCTGAGTTTCGAGTCTTAACTGAATCTTTATTTTTGATATTAGTTCGCATGTACGAAATAAATAAAAATCGCTACATAACTTTAAACAGGGAGAAGGATTTATCTAGATTGCGCACATACTAAATCTTGACATGACATCAGGCCGCCTCGGGAAGTAACGGTGAAAGCAGTTAGCTGACGAGAGCTTTATTGATCATAAACAAGTTGGGATGGAAATGGTCTCGGGCGGAGTGAAGAGACAGGCCTGCTCTCAAGATGCGCATGGAATAGGAGAAATAACCCTGCGATAGAAAGTGAGGTTTGCTGCTATGACGGGTCCTCTAAAGCTACATGATAAAGAGGTAGGGAGAACTGGTGTTAACAAAGATTCATATACCACGAAATATAAAACGCAAAATGACGAGGGAGATAGTTGTAGAGTCCCAACAGAAATGTGGTGGGTTTGAGTGATTGATTTTCCAAAGGAAAGCAACGTTGACAGTACGGGTTATGCCAAAGGCAGGCAACGGCGTGTTTCCAGAGCAACTTTCTATGTAGTTGATCGCAGCTATCCTTACGAGGAGATATCTTCTCCCAAGAGTCTACTTACTGGAAGAAGAAAAGGAAGTGTGAGATGCAGGATGAAATGATTTAGAATTTTTGTGTTCGCGTCCTAGGCTCGACAGATTAAGATTTTCGCTATAACGAGTGGAAAATTCACTTATATAGAAGCAGCAAGTAATGTGGGGCATTCAAAACGTCTAGTATTCGAGGATATATATACTTAAATACATAATCGTGGCTTAACAGCGAACATAACAGAGTTATTTCATGGCATGAGTTTAGGTATTTGATGGGGTTTTAATTTGGTCGTCAAACAAACTACCGTTACCAGAAGAACACATTTCACCTACTTAAACGCCGGCCAGTTCAACCTAACCTTACCCTCGAAAATTTTTGTTTCAAGTGTCTCTCATCATTACCGACCTGATATATTTCGCAGAAGCTGGGACGAAGATGATATATGACTGTGGTGCCTACGAATAGTACCGAAGCAAATTGCGTATGCTTTAAACAAAAATATGTTTAGTTCAGTGGTCTGCACCAGCGACTGCGCTGGATAGGCCATGTTATTAGAATAAATGAAAATACTCCGGCCCTAAAGTGCTTTCATCGAAACCCATCGATAGCAACCGCTCTTGGTATTGTTAACTGGTCTCAGTGGTCGCAAAGCTAAAATGAATGGCGACATTTTTGTTGAGCTTGGACAAACCGTCTAAAGGCGTATTTACATAAACGCTTTTGTCGCGTTACCTCGCTTTGACGCGTTGAAATCGCCATAACATAACTAAGAAACACCTTGCCGTTTTTTCCCCTGTGAAGAGACCAAAGCGTTTGTGAATATCCGCTTTAAGCGAGCAATAAAATAATATGATGTTTGGTCAATCTTAGCGACGGCGGAAACCCTGTTAATCTAACCAGCATAAATTAATGTGTGTACGCACTTTTGAACCAACTGCTGAAGTGGAAGCTGCGAATTCATACAGGAGTGGATAAATTTATTTAAAAAATCTAAGTTTGAACAATTAATAATTAAATTGTCTTTATTAAAGAAAATAGAGTAGATATAAGTGAATATAAGTGAATAAAACACAACAAGAAAGAGAAGAAAATCATTTTATATAAATAAAGCTTTGCCAAAAAAATTTCTTTATAACACAAGGCGGTAAGTTACAATTAAAGCTTAGTGCGTTCAAAAATAGAAACAAAATGGCGGACGCTTCGGCGTCTACGCACGCCGATAGTGAAGATATAGGGACACATAGCGGTTCTAAGAAAAAGAAAAAAAATAATGCTGCGGCCCATGAAATGCATCCATATAAAGAGAACAATTCGAAAAATCAAAAAAATTTACAAAAAGATACCCCAAACATGGCTGCGCTGCAGATTCCCATGCAGGGCATGCTTGTACCTAGAGGTACGTATAAAAATTTTTTAGAAAAGATTGAAATAAAAGACATGCGCCCCTCTAAAAGTGATGTGCAAAAAGAGACACAACACATTCAGTTATCTGACAAAAATAAACCTGATCAAACTGTACCTGAAAGGATGAGTACTGATATCAGCAACAAAAAGTTAATGGTACAGCCTGCAAAGGACATTACCAATGAATCTTCAGAAATACTACCCAAATGTGACGAAAAAACTAACAACTTAACTGACATTGAAGTAATAAAATATGACAAAAACCACAACGGTGAATTTTGTGTATTTTTTGATACGAGTCAAAGTGAAAATTTCAACAACACGTCCATCAAGAATGGCCTTTTCCTAATAGACAAAATAAGAAAATTTAACATACCAGGAATCAAGAGAGTAAGGGCAATTGGACGTTCCTTATACAAAGTCTTCTTTAATACACGTATAGATGCCAATAACACAATTGACAATAAACAACTAAAAGACAATAATATCAGAGTTTTCATACCAAAAAGCATGGTGGAAACCTATGGTGTTATAAAACAAATTCCTCAAGACTTCTCCGACAAAGAAATTATGGAAAACATAATTTCAGAAATAAAAGTTACGTCTGTAACACGAATTCTTAGAAGAGACATAGACAACAAAGACAATTTCATACCAACATTCACAGTCAAAATAAGTTTTGCAGGAGTAGAAATACCTGAGTCAGTAAAGATTTTCTTTGTAGACATGAAAGTCCACTACTTCATACCCAAAGTAAGACAATGCTACAACTGTGGTAGACTTGGACACACCAAAAAAACATGCAAATCAAAAAACATATGTATACTTTGTGGAAATGAAACAGGTTGTGAATCAAAATGTGTAACAGGGAACAACAAATGTATTCTGTGTGGTCAAAATGGACATGATTCACATCAAGACAAATGCCAAAAGTGGACTCAGGAAAAAAACATTACAGAAATTATGGCTATAAAAAAACTCTCCAGAAGGGAGGCCTATGACACGTACAAGCAACTGAATAACTATACAAATCGTTTCGATTTGCTTGATGAAGAACAATTCCCAAATCTTCCAACACAGAAACCTAAAACTGTCAACAGAGACAATATAATAAACAGGAAATTTACGAAAATTAAATATAGCAAGGTGGTAGAAATGCCAGAAAATAATAACAGAGCAAGGGAAAGAGATATGGTTGCAAAAGATGCTCTGAAACACAATCCATCATTTGCCTCAAACGAATGGTTTAAAGTATCAGAAATTGAAAAACTAGTGACACTCTTGTGTCAAAAATTTCAAATAAACTCTGAAGAACCTATTGTAAAATTGTTAAATAATCTGTACAAAAAAAATGCAAATGAGAGACTAGCGTCAATCAGCACAGAAAATTACATACTAAATGATAATGCGTATTCTGCAATATAACTGTCAAAGCTTGAAATCCAATAAAAATTACATTGACTTTTTCATCCAAAAATATAACATTGATATAGTAGCACTACAAGAAATATTTTCACATGACATTGACACTAATAATCACAAACTAATTGATTTTAATCTTATTAAAAAAACTCGGCCTGATGGTTACGGAGGGGTAGCCATAGGCTGCAGGAAAAATATTCTTTTTAAAAAAATTAAATATTCTACATCGTATGACATCCTTATGATAAAAACCACTAGTCTACAAACCAATTTAACTGTATGCACAGCATATTTCCCACCAAATTTAAACTGTAACATTTTTCAACAGGAAGTAACCAAGCTTTTTGACAAATTATCCACACACTCTAATGTACTTATCCTGGGTGATTTTAATGCTAGATGTCTGACATGGGGTGATACAATAACAACGACGAAAGGAAAAATTTTGGAAAGCACGGTTCAATTATACAATTTTATGTGTCATAATGATGGCACTATAACACACAATATTGACTCAAACACTGGCTCAGTCTTGGACTTGAGTTTCTCTAATCTCAGACAAAATGTTCTTTGGACTTGCAGCCAATCCTTCATAGGAGGAAGTCGCCATCACCCTATTATAGTTGAAGTTGAAGACATAAGAAAACAGCCTATTCACTTTATTGCCAAAAACAAACTTAGTGCTAAACTAACAAAAATATCTAATGCCAACTGTTCTTCAAATATAGAAAACTCTATTAAAAACGCAATCAAAAAGGCTACAATCCATCTGAACAATTTCAAACACACCCCAAAGGCATGGTGGGATGAACAGATGGAAAAAAATTATCGAGTTCTTATTGCAAAAACCAAAAAAGCAAGACTAACAGGAAGAATTGAAGATATAAATGATGCACTAGAGGAAAAAGTAAAATGGAAAAAGGCTGTAAAAAGGCAAAAAGCCAAAGCTATAAAAACAGAATTGAAGAACTCAGTCGAGATCCTCATAGTAAAAATGCATGGAAATTTGTACCCAATGTGAAAGGAAATGCCAGCTTTGCAAAATGTAGCTGGCCGGAAGAAAACAATACTCCCTACCTATATTTCCTAAAAGAACAAGTCACTAATCTTACAGACAACAACTTAGTCATTAGACAAATTGATAATGATGACTATATTAATTTCACACAAGAAAAATTCGATGATATACTTATCAACAAAAGATCGACAGCTGGAGGACTTGACCGGATAACATATGAGATGCTGAAAAAATTGCCAGTGGAAGCTAAAAAAGCACTAGCTCAAATGCTAGAGAATCATCTAAACAGTAATAATGTCAAAGACAGTTGGAGGAGAATAAAAATAGTACCTATTCTAAAACCAAACAAAAATCCGGACGATATTACAAGCTATAGACCAATAGCCCTAATCTCTGTCATTGCAAAGACTGTGAACATGTTAGTGAAAGAAATCCTGGTACAACATTTGGACACAAATAAAGTGATACCAACCAAAAGCTATGCATACAGAAAAAATAGATCTTCAGTCATGTGCATAAATGAAATAACACATTATATTGCTGATCAGAAAAGAAAGAAAAGGCATGTATTTGTATGCGTATTAGATCTTAATAATGCGTACAACTGTGTAGACCTAACAGCTCTAAAATCTATGTTAATTGAAATACACACCAATCCTACTATAACAACGTGGATTCATAACTTCTTTTCAAGAAGGTACTATATCTTAGGAAAAGAGTCGATAGAAATAAATAATGGACTGCCTCAAGGCAGCTGTCTGTCACCAATTTTATTTAACTTATACACAAGATATCTACATAATATCAGTGATGAGTCTACGCAACTATATCAATATGCAGATGATTTTGTAATAATATGACAATATTGAATCATGACAATATCAAAGAAAGAGCACTTAATACACTACAAAACAAAATCATTAATTTTCAGGACATATGTAATTCACTTAAACTATCATTTAATTTCTCAAAAACAGAATACTCCAATTGTACAGGCTGATGAAATAAAAATATTAGGTAGAGTTATGAATTTTAGATCCACTATAAAAGATCATGTTAACAAAATCAAAAAAGAAGTTCAGAAAGCAGTAAACCTTATATCAAAGCTAACTACAATTAAGGCAGGACTAAGTCCAAAATATAGTTTAAACTTCTACAAAGCCTTTGTGAGAACAAAGACTGAGTATGGTTGTACTACCTTCGCAAATGCGCCTAAAGGTTACAATTCAAAACTTCAAATAATCTCTAATGAAACTATAAGGAGATGCTTAGGAGTACCTCCAAGTACTCCAATTCACAGTAGATATGCATTGGCAGGAGAACTACCGCCATTAACAAGAGCTAAATGGTTGACAGCAAAGGAGCTAACCAAACAATGGTTTATTAATGACTCACTTATATCTCAACTCCAAAACAACCCGGAAATAAACTCTAGTTACAGCTACATATACAATAAGTTTAAAAATATCTTTGACAAAATAGACACAAACATCACATTCCGTAGACACTGTACTCTACACCTATTAGGCACGAACCTTGACAGCTCAAAAAATCAGTATTCTAAAGAACAACTTAAAGCTATGTACAATGAAATAAAGACAGACTTACATAACAAAGGCTTTTTTATTCTTGCAACGGATGCTTCGGTAACAGAAAGCAGCACAGGCTGCAGCATACATGATATATACAAAAATTTATCATACTTATACAGGCTTGATGATAAATACTCATCTACCTTTGGGGAACTGACAGCCATCAAACAAGCGATAAAAATTGCAACAATGGAAAAATGTAAGAAATTGGCCATCTTCACAGACAGCCTATCCTCAATAAATGCTCTAAAAAAGAAAACAACAAATAATTTCATAGTTGCAGAGATTCATAATAAATTGAATAGCTCAAACCTGGATGAAATCCGAATTATTTGGACGCCCAGCCATGTTGGAATTTTGTTTAATGAAAAGGCGGATATTGCTGCCAAAGAAGCTGCTACAAGAGGGGCAGCAATAGATACTGCTCTGACACCTCAAGAAGCTCTAATAAAAATAAAACAGATTTTAACAAATGAATGGAACCACGAATTTCAAACAATAAGTATCTCCAAAGGTACTTATTTTGCAACAATATGTTCAGACACGTATCAGAACCCCTGGTACAATAATAAGCAAATTCATATGGATCCATATGAAATTAAGCTCATTAATAGACTCATTACAGGACACACGTACTCGCAAACAATATTTAAGCAGCTTCAGGCATGATGTGTCTGAAGTATGTTCATTTTGCACCTCAATAGAAACGCCAGAGCATCTTTTATTTGAATGTACTAAGTTTGACACGCTGCGAAACAATTACAATATTTTTAAAAATTCCACATCCTTATTAGAACTACTCATGATTCAATTACTAGAGGTTTGTTCTTCAATGATGACAGATCTTTGACACTCCCAAATTGAAAAATCTGGACGGGTTGCTTTTACGAAGTACGGAAAACGGGGAATAATTCAATCCCCTTCAGTGAAATTGTAGTAGACAAGTATCTTTGGTAGTATATTAGTAGTGATAATAAATTTATAAATGCCAAAAGATTTTGGGGAAATAATTCATTTTGCTCTAAATATTTCGTGTTATGTTGGTTTGGTCCTTCTTTCAGAAATTGTTTGAAGAATGCCGTACGTTAGAATTTTATTCAAAAATGCACTATCTCAAAATTTGTTCCCAGAACTCCCTACATGAGCATAAGTTCAATGCATTTTGTCATAACAGGTGGTTAATGAAAAGTATTCTGAGATGAATCGTTCTTCAATCCAACTCTAATATAGGGCGATTTTGTGTCAAATCCTGAATTGGGAAAATTTTGAAAAATATTTTGAGATAGCATGATTTTGAACAGGCAGCCGACATTGGGTGATATGCTACTCAGTAGCCGCAATGAACTGACAAAAACAAAAATAAAAGCAAATGGCTTATTGTCTTAAAACTTTATACCTACCTTGACTTTGACAGAAGAGTTAAGCTTTTGTTCGGTCCTGCTACACAGGGAGTATTCACCTTTTTATTCTGAAATTTCGGAAAGCTCTTTTCCGTTAAGTATTCATGGAAGCGTTCCGGATAAACCGTTAATTTAGAATATTCGGAATACGTTCATTTGATACTACCTCACGAGGTCCGAATATGCATAATATTCCAAATATAATCCGATTATCCAAATTCTAAAATGAAGACGAATGTTCCGAACATACGGAATTAATAGAACAGAAGATCGACATTTAATAAACGCCCAAAAATATCGAGGGAAGTGTCGAAAGACGCGTATTGACCTCAATAACAATAATTCGAAGGCGGAAATTAAAATTTTAGCTCGTTCAAAAGATATTGACGAAAAACCGCAAAATGACCCCGGGTTGCGGCCTTCAGCCGAGCTTATAAAAAATTACCCTGGCCGGTCCACTAATGAGGTGGGATCAAAATAAATGCGTGCAATATGCCTTTGTACACAAAATCTCTTTCAGTGCACAAAAACATTACAACAACCACATGAAAATTGCCAACTTCAACTGCAAATATCTCCGGACAGAGATAAAATTTTTTCTCTTTCGCCTTAGGATTATTGTTGTCGAGGTCACCTCTCTCGATATTTTTGGACGCGTATTAGCAGTAGACTCCTGTTCTAGACTTTTACCTGAATAAGTTAAATGCACAATGAGTACATTTCGTTATGGCGTCTCCATTGTTTACTAATGACATTTTTACGTGAATCGATTTAATAGTCGAGGTTTTGACGTTGAACGATGAATTTTGAATTAGTTTAGGTTTGTATGTTCATAGGTATACGAAAGTGCACGATTCCTTGGTGTCCGTACTTTTCATAAAACCTATGTTCAGCCACACTAATAGATCATGGCATAGTTAATAAATTCATCATAAAATTAAAATAAATGTTGTAAGGAATTATGCAGTTAAGTACTTATCGGGTATTTGTAAACTAATTGCTTCCTATTTCTACTACTATTATTTTTCAAAAACTCCCAAAGAAACAACACAGTTAACGGATGTCAATTCGATTTGGGAGCAAAATGGCTGCAATTGTCAAAAAATGTGTCTGTCGAGCAAACCTCTTGTGATTGAATCATGAGAACTACTTAAATCAAAAAGTATAAATATATATGAAGAACTTGTTAAATTTATATGTGAGGCACAGCTTTCTAAAAAGTTATAAGGTGTGTTTAATAACCAACACATAAAAATTTTTGAATTATTAGATTTAGAATAAAATCACAGATTTTCTTTTCTCGCTTTACATACATAAAAATATAAAATACAAATACACAATGTAAATATATATTAACAAACATCTAAATGTAATGTAATCATAGAATATAAGTTATAATTAATATCGAAATGAAGAAATTAGAGTAGATATAAAAATATTATTAAAAAGAAAAATTCAATGTAAATCCACTCCAAAACATCCTCTGTTGGTTTTTTGGCAACATAAACAACTCTACAAAAATCTTGTTACATGGTGTATAAGGTGATATCAAAAACATCTTAACCAACCAGCTGTATTCAGATGAATACAGAAAAATCCACAAAAAAAAAAATAATGTGTGTACGCTTTATAGGCGCCCAAGGTTTTTAACCGTTCTCGCCGATATTTTTACAATAAGTTTATGTGATTACTTGCTATTTTTAAGCCTATATGTGATTTTGAAAAGGTTGGGCCTCTACCCCAGCCAATTTAAATTAATTGTTTGCAAAAATTCGCCTACCCTACGGAAGGTCCTAGGTTCAAGTTCCAGACAAAGCAACATCAAAAATTTAGAGACAAGTTTTTTCAGTTATAAAATCGTTTTTTTTTACGCGGGTGGTGCCTCGACACTGGTTTGGCAATCTCCGAGTGTATTTTTTTGTTTGCTCTGAAAAGCCTCTCAGTGAAAGCTCAGCTGTTTTGCAGCTGCCATTCGGAGTCCTAAAAAAAAATTTAAGAAAGAGGCACGACGGAAATACGAACAGATGCCCGGACTTAATCTCTCGGAATTAAATCGCGGCAAGTCTTTATTTATTGCGGCCGGCGTGGTGTGGTGGTAGCGTCTACCACACCCGAAGGTCTTGGTCCCTCGGCAGTGATTTGGCAAGCACTCCGAGTGTATTGCTGCTATGAAAAGCTTCTCAGTGAAAACTCATCTGCCTTGCAGATGCCATTCGGAGTCGGCATAAAACATGTAAGTTCTGTCCCGCCAATTTGTGGGAAAAATTAAAAGGAACATGCCGCGATATGAAGCTCGGCATAAAACCTCTTTGGAGGTTATCGCGCCATGCATTTATTTATTATTTATTATATGTACCACGGCTGGCATTTATTTTTTTTTACATCAATCAGGTTAACTTTACCATGCCTCCCTAAATTTTTGAAGCAGGTATTCAATTTTTGTTGTAGAGATTCTACATATGTGTGAGGGAGTTATATTAGAATAGGTATGAGAATGGAAGTAGGGATGGGAGTGAGAGTTAGAATGGGGGTGACAGTGGGAGTGAGGGTGACAGTGGAAATGGAAGAGGCAATGGTGTGTGTAGGAGTGGGAGAGAGTAAGAGTGGGAATTGGAGTGGAAGATGGGGAAAATGCGATGTCGAGAACTAGAGAAAAATAGGCAGGGGAAGAGCGTAAAAGGAGCGAAGGAAGGTTCAAAAGTGGACAAGCCAAATTCAGTGCAGGACAATGTCTGTCGCTTATGCTAGTATTGAAATAACTTTGTCCTATAATGAATAAGATGGCATCTAAAAATACACCGATTTCTATTCTCGAATTGTATGCCAATCAATCACCATCTTTATTATAAAAAAAAAAAAAAAATCACACAAATCCACACACTTATAAAACCTGTAAGTGATTGAGTTCCGTTTCCAATTGCCAACTCAAATCGATGCATGAGAAATTTGAACAATTGCCAATTCGTTTCAACATCCTTTGCTTTGGTTAAATTGACCGCTGAAGCATAGCAAAAGGTGTTAACAAGCTTGATTATAATTTGCCAGTAGAGAAATCTTAAATAATGAATGATATACAAAAACATAAGTAAAAGGAATGTAGAGAGGTAGGTGGGTAGATAGATTATTGACATGTGGTAAATGAACTTATATCGCCAAAAGCGAAATATGCTTAGTACAAGCACACATGAATGAGAAGCCAAAAAATCAAATCCTGACTGTTCGCAATCAATGATCAAAGTAAATCAAAAGGAAAGGGTGAGTCCAGCAAGGAAAGGAAATCCGTATGGAAGGGTTGAATATTACACTTGTGTAACCACAAAACGAAAATCTATTTCTTAGCATGTGTATTTTTTACAGTTATTTGCTTTGTGATCGCCGCTAGGGCAACCCCTAATTTGAACATCTTCACGCACCATATGCCAAATGCCACAGACTAACTGGGTACTAATGTCCATAATAAAAAAATATAAAAAATTGTATATGACTTTGCGAGAGAACCAAAAAATAAAAAGTCATGCTCTAATTTTTTTTTCACATTTTGAATCATAAATAATTAAATGTTTAATTATTTGAAGTGTGTAATATGTTCACAAAATGATATACTCTTACCTTTTGTATATCCTTCCATAAAACCCCACCTCGTGCGGTTTTTTTCTTTGTTGTTTCAACACATATGTTCATATGTTAAGAAAAATGATTTCGAGTTGATTTTAATATGCCGTGATTTTATCTGCTTTGAAATGATTTTCTGAAGTATAAAATAGGAGGAGAGTTTCAGGCGTGAAGTAGATGGGATTTCGAAGGAATTGAAGGCATATCCGAATTCTTCACAGCCACGGTATAAGTTCTTGTATTCAGCATCCAAATTCCAACTTTCGCTAACACTAAAACTCCATCGATAAATATACCTAAAACAGTATTGCGCAGAAAAGTATGCAACAATTTTAGCGAGGGAGTTTTAGCGTTAGCGAATGTTGGAATTTGGGGCAGCTCTATTTATACAGAGGGTACTAAACGCTAACCGCATAACGGTGGTTGGTAATGAAGTAAAGAAATTGAGGTAACTCAGACTATATATAGCATTTTCAGGTAGAATGAAACTTTCTTCATTTCAAATTAAACTTTGTTTCTAACCAAATTAAACATTTTTCTTAGCAAATGAAACGTTTTTCAAATCAAAGGAAATTTTTTTCAAATAAAATAAAACTTTTTTCAAATTAAATTAAACTTTTTTCTGTAAATCAAAATCAAACTTTTTAATATCAAATAAAACTTTTTTCTTATCAAATTAAACTTTTTTCTAATAAAATTAAATGGTTTTCAAATCAAATGAAACTTTCAAATCAAAGTAAAATTTTTTCTAATCAAATGAAACGAGTTTCAAATAAAATTCAACTTTTTTCAAATCAAACAAGTAAGAACGGGACTGTCTTCGGCTGTGCCGAAGACTTCATACCTTTCATGAATGGGGCTGAACAATAATCTTATCCCGTTCGTAATCTCCGAATAATAGGATGTATAAGATAAGAAATAAATAGTGAACAGATCTACATACCTAAACGATTTTTAAGATAAATATAAAATAAGAAATATGTAGGTACTTTGTGTGAGGATGCAAAGCTTCACGTTTTTTGTGAACTGCATGTAAAAACTATGACTACGAATCACGTACTTCAAAAATATATGACGTAAACGTAACTATTTGATGAAATTTGATGAATTTTGAAGCTTCTAGCCGTAAAAAAGGGGCAAAAATGACAGTTTATATAGAGTATATAATATATATACAACCGATCTCTATGATTTTCTGACACAACAATATATGCTATATACGTAAGAAATCGGTGAAATTTGAAGCTTATAGCTGTTAAAATGTGGTAGAAATTGGGAAAAGTTTCTTATCTGAACAATCGGTTGTATGATATATATACTGTATATACAACCGATCTCTATGATTTTTTCAGACAACAATATATGCTATATATGTAAGCATTCGGTGAAATTTAAAGCTTCTAGCTGTTAAAATGGGGCTAAAATTGCGAAAATATATATATATACTATATGAATATACTATATACACCACCATATATATACTATATATACCACCGATCTTTATGATTTTTTCAGACAACAATATATGCTATATGCGTAAGCATTCGTTGAAATTTGAAGCCTCTAGCTGTTAAAAAAGGGCAGGAATTACGAAAAGTTTCTTATCTGAACAATCGGTTGTGGGGGATATATACTATATACACGACCGATCTCATCAATTTTTTCAGACAACAATATGTGCAATATACGAAAGTATATGGTGAAGTTTGAAGCTTCAATCTGTTAAATTGAGGAAGATATGACAAAAATCCTCTTTTTCTGAAAAATCGGTTGTATGGATGATATATGCTATTGTGGTCCGATCCGGCCTGTTCCGACAAATGTCTAATCGGACACCCAAATACCCCCGCTCACCAAATTTTATCAAGATATCTCAAAAATTGAGGACTAGTTTGCATACAAACAGACAGACGGACATGGCTAAATCAACTCATTTCTTCAACCTGATTATTTCGGTATACTTAATGGTGGGTCTATCTATTTTCCTTTAAGGACTTACAATTTTGGGTTTCGTGACGAAATTAATATACCATTTCATTTTCATGAAAGGTATAACGAACTTTTCTCGAAAATGAAATGAAACGGGTTTCAAATCAAATGAAACATTTTTCAAATCAAATGAAACTTTTTTCCTAATCCAATTAAATTTTTTCTAATCATTTCAAACTATTTTCAAATCAAACGAAAGTTTCACATAAAAGGAAATTTGATTTGATGAAATGAAACTTTCGAATCAAAGTAAATTTTTTTCATATCAAATACAACTTTTTTTTTATCAAATTAAACTTTTTTCTAATTAGAAGAAACGGTTTTCAAATCAAATGAAATTTTTCAATCAAAGAAATTTTCTTTTTAAATAAAATCGGGCGGAAGTGGTAGACGTGCTGCAACCGCGTCAATCGATTACATTGGCAGGATCATTAAAGCCACGCCTCCGCAAACGGAAATCTGAGTCAACAAGTAAGTACACGACGGTACTGTCATCTACTGGTACTAGTCCGACCCTTTCAAACCTCCAAAAAGTGGATTTTAGTCGACTATTACGACAGGCGTGCCCATAGCGGAAAATATTTTAAGCGCTGCTTGTGGCGTACTAAGAATATCATATATTGATGGTGAAGTCTTTAACAAATTTTCACTTCTATATCGCACCAGAGATTCTTCAGATGCCGTTCTGATATCTGATATTGCTTCTTTGCAACCTGATCTCCTGAAGGCTTTTGAGTTTAAGTCACCACATATATTGGAACCGTGTTCTTGAAATCAACGAGCTTCTATTGGAACTCCAGTATGATATCGCTGGTTGTGTTGGCAGCAGATTATTGTTTGACGGGAGCCGAAGTACTGCGGTACCAGTTTTCCTGCGTAAAATTAAAGATTTGTATTTTATTCTAGGATATCTTTCCAAATCATTTAATCAATTGCTATTTTTTTAAATTAATGGTTCCAGAATTTATGAGCCATTATTAGAAAAACTCATTACGCTTCTAGAATGTGAACGGGCCTAATTAAGCGTACCTGTAGAAAAAAAAAAAAAAATCGTGACTAATTAAGTTCCAGTCAAGTCTTCACTTAAGTCATTCAAGTTTAAGAGCTTCAGGAGAAATAAAACAATAAAATGCTAAACCTAACCGCTTATTATGATTTCTTTAAAATTCAATTAAGTATGAACAGAAGTGTGAGAGATGAGCGTTGTCGCATAGCTCTCCAAGGAGTAATTATTCAATATTTACTGTTTGTCTCATTTTTTTTCATTTGCTCATTTCTTATGAATGCACGAAGCGTAGACTGAAAACGTGTCAGCTTGAAGTGAGAGATAAAAACAAACTAAGTACGCTACAAACGGATATCCTGTATTACGGTAATTTGTAATATTTCCTTTTAGTATTGTTACAACAACAATGAAAACAATGTAGTGGAAGGTGCGTATTATGTAAGCAAACCTTGCCACCAATGGACTATAGGCACGTGTCCTGGTTTGCAGCAAATCTCTGTAGAAATGGTATATTGAGAAGGAGTAAGTATGTATGTACATATGTGTGTGTGTATTGTGACAAAGCTCGCACAAGCTCAGCATTAGTATTCAATTGTTGGGTATTGTGGTGCGATTTGATTGTTAGATTGGTTGGGTGGCTATAAATTAATGGGCGGCACGTGCCACCCACCAAATGGCAAACGTTATGACAAATCTCGGCTACTCGTAAATATAAGTGGTAAGTTAAAGCGCTAATGGAGTTGTACTATGAGCTGTTGGCACAAAATGGATATTTGGAAAATGTTTCTAATAACTAAATCTTATTTTTTTTTTACTTTTATGATACCAAAAAGGTCTTTTTAGCATTCGCACAATTGAGAGGTGGTTGCAATGGGCCAAGTGTAGACATACTATTTCAATTGAATATGAGTAGAATGGGTTATCTAACAAAGCTGAAGGCCACCCATGGTCAGTGTATGTCGTGTGTGTTAATCAGTTTTAAATAGTTACCACACTCTTAGATGTTATCATGAATACGATTTGTAGATAAGCTTATGTTCATTAAATTGTGCTGATTTTTATTTGATGGTTTGTGGCTTAACTTGGTTTTGACAACCTGTCATCTATTGATAACGTATGGAGATGCGTCTCAGAGGTGCTCATTCTTGCTTAAACCCTTTTAATTCTATGCCGGATGCTTATATTCCAACACGTCAAAAAGTGGGAGTTAACAAGCAGGTTGACAGGACAATATCTCTTTTGTAAATGATACATCTAAGACATTACAAAGTTTGCTCGGTAAGAAAGCACAAAGTTGTTGGTGGGTTTAAATCCAGTTCTAATCGCGTGGAAGGTTTGGTAAGGTTGACCTGCTCGGTCCGCAAGAACCTCACATAGATCAAATGAGCATATAATGTCACTAGAAGTTTATTTGATCATCATCATTAATTAGCGCTTAGCTGCCTACACGCCAGCTATGCCTCTTTCGTGATAGTTCATACCAAACAGAAGCACTCTGGGAGTTCAAGTCTTCCTCATTCTCTTCATATGACGTAGGCATAGCGGAGCCTCTGGGATTTTACTCTTTGCTCTGTGCTTCTATCGGTGGCCGCAGTGATGTGGTGGTAGCATGCTCCGCTTACAACAACGAGGATCCTGGGTTCAAGTGCCGGACAAAGCAACATCAAAAATTTAGAAACAAGTTTTTATAATTAGAAAATAGTTTTTCTAAGCTCGGCAGTGTTTTGGAAAGCATCCCGACTGTATTTCTGCCATGAAGAGCTTCTCAAATAAATTCCATCTGTCTTGCAGATGCCGTTTGAAGTCGGCATAAAACATGAAGGTCCCGTCCCGCCAATTTGTACTAGAAATTAGAAGGAGCACGAACCAAATCGGAACAAAAGCTCGGCCTAAATTCCTTCAGAGTTATATCGCGCCTTGTATTTATTTACTTTACTATGCGCGTGTTTGCCTAAAGCTCTTAGAGACAATCATTAAATCTCGTTTGGTACACGACGATGGCATCACGGATAGGGTTATCTTTGAAATCTTCTAAGGAAATATAGCATCAAAGAATAAAATCAACTATTTAGGAGTCAGATTTGGGCGCAAATTTAACATGCGATTTGAGAAGGCATATAATCAGATTTCTTGGCTAAGCAGTTTGGTGGCAAGCAACAGAAGATCAACAAAGAGCAGAAGGAAGCTGCTAATGGGCATTACACCATCCATATTACGGCTCCGATTTGTGAGCAAAGACACTTAAGAAGATTTTGTAATCTTCTAATAGCTCTGAGAGTAGCCTTCGGTTATTGCACAGTATCAGAACCAGCCGTACAAGTGATTACGGGAACAGTCCCCATTTACCTATTAGCGCTAGAAAAGTCGTAAGTAAAGAGACCAGCAAAGTATGTTTAGGGTGGGACAAGAACGATGGGAAAATGAATAAAAGGCAGATGGACAGCTAGATTAATCATAGACGATGAAGCACCAAAAGCTTTGTTGAGGTAAATTACTACGTTGCTGTCCTGAGACAGGTACTTAAAAAAATACCTGCATAGAATAAAAAAACCTTAAGATACTAAGTGCGTTTATGGTGATGCAGACGCGGACGATACTGAACACACTTTCTTTTAAAGCTCGCAATGGAGCCGGAGCCGACAAATGCACGAGGAAAGAATCAACCATATCACAGTCGATAATGTTACAGAAAAAACAAGTAAGGAAGGCTAAGTTCGGGTGTAACCGAACATTACATACTCAGTTGAGAGCTGTGGAGACAACATAAGGGAAAATCACCATGTTGTAAAAAGAACCTAGGGTAACCCTGGAATGTGTTTGTATGACATGTGTATCAAATGAAAGGTGTTAATGAGTATTTTAAAAGGTAGTGGGCCTTAAATCTATAAGTGGACGCCTTGTCGAGATATCGCCATAAAGGTGGACCAGGGGTGACTCTAGAATGCTTTTGTACAATATGGGTATCAAACGGAAGGTGTTAATGAGTATTTAAAAGGGAATGGGCCTTAGTTCTATAGGTGGACGCCATTTAGAGATATCGCCATAAAGGTGGACCAGGCCTGACTCTAGAATTAGTTTGTACGATATGGGTATCAAATGAAAGGTGTTAATGAGTATTTTAAGAGGGCGTGGGCCTTAGTTCTATATGTGGACGCCTTTTCGAGATATCGCCATAAAGGTGGACCAGGGGTGACTCTAGAATTTATTTTGTACGATATGGGTATCAAATGAAAGATATTAATGAGTATTTTAAAAGGGCGTGGGCCTAAGTTCTATAGGTGGACGCCTTTTCGAGATATCGCCATAAAAGTGGACCAGGGGTGACTCTAGAATTTATTTTGTACGATATGGGTATCAAATGAAAGGTATTAATGAGTATTTTAAAAGGGCGTGGGCCTAATTCTATAGATGGACGCCTTTTCGATATATCGCCATAAAGATGGACCAGGGGTGACTCTAGAATTTGTTTGTACGATATGGGTATCAAATGAAATATGTTAATGATAATTTTAAAAGGGAGTGGGCCTAAGTTCTATAGGTGGACGCCTTTTCGAGATATCACCATAAAGGTGGACCAGGGGTGACTCTGGAATTTATTTTGTACGATATGGGTATCAAATGAAAAGTATTAATGAGTATTTTAAAAGGGCGTGGGCCTAAGTTCTATAGATGGAGGCCTTTTCGATATATCGCCATAAAGATGGACCAGGGGTGACTCTAGAATTTGTTTGTACGATATGAGTATCAAATGAAAGGTGTTAATGAGTATTTTAAAAGGGAGTGGGCCTTAGTTCTATAGGTGGACGCCGTTTCGGAATATCGTTATAAAAGTGGACCAGGGTTGACTCTAGAATGCGTTTGTACAATATGGGTATCAAACGAAAGGTGTTAATAAGTGTTTTAAAAGGGAGTGGGCCTTAGTTCTATAGGTGGACGCCTTTTCGGAATATCGTTATAAAAGTGGACCAGGGTTGACTCTAGAATGCGTTTGTACGATATGGGTATCAAATGAAAGGTGTTAATGAGTATTTTAAAAGGGCGTGGCCCTTAGTTGTATAGGTGGACGCCTTTTCGATATATCGCCATAAAGATGGACCAGGGGTGACTCTAGAATTTGTTTGTACGATATGGGTATCAAATGAAAGGTGTTAATGAGTATTTTAAAAGGGAGTGGGCCTTAGTTCTATAGGTGGACGCCTTTTCGGGATATCGCCATAAACGTGGACCAGGGGTGACTCTAGAATGTGTTTGTACGATATGAGTATCAAATGAAAGGTGTTAATGAGTATTTTAAAAGGGAGTGGGCCTTAGTTCTATAGGTGGACGCCGTTTCGGAATATCGTTATAAAAGTGGACCAGGGTTGACTCTAGAATGCGTTTGTACAATATGGGTATCAAACGAAAGGTGTTAATAAGTGTTTTAAAAGGGAGTGGGCCTTAGTTCTATAGGTGGACGCCTTTTCGGAATATCGTTATAAAAGTGGACCAGGGTTGACTCTAGAATGCGTTTGTACGATATGGGTATCAAATGAAAGGTGTTAATGAGTATTTTAAAAGGGCGTGGCCCTTAGTTGTATAGGTGGACGCCTTTTCGATATATCGCCATAAAGATGGACCAGGGGTGACTCTAGAATTTGTTTGTACGATATGGGTATCAAATGAAAGGTGTTAATGAGTATTTTAAAAGGGAGTGGGCCTTAGTTCTATAGGTGGACGCCTTTTCGGGATATCGCCATAAACGTGGACCAGGGGTGACTCTAGAATGTGTTTGTACGATATGAGTATCAAATGAAAGGTGTTAATGAGTATTTTAAAAGGGCGTGGGCCTTAGTTGTATAGGTGGACGCCTTTTCGATATATCGCCATAAAGATGGCCCAGGGGTGACTCTAGAATTTGTTTGTACGATATGGGTATCAAATGAAAGGTGTTAATGAATATTTTAAAAGGGAGTGGGCCTTAGTTCTATAGGTGGACGCCTTTTCGGAATATCGTTATAAAAGTGGACCAGGGTTGACTCTAGAATGCGTTTGTACAATATGGGTATCAAACGAAAGGTGTTAATAAGTGTTTTAAAAGGGAGTGGGCCTTAGTTCTATGGGTGGACGCCTTTTCGGGATATCGCCATAAACGTGGACCAGGGGTGACTCTAGAATGTGTTTGTACGATATGGGTATCAAATGAAAGGTGTTAATGAGTATTTTAAAAGGGCGTGGGCCTTAGTTGTATAGGTGGACGCCTTTTCGATATATTGCCATAAAGATGGACCAGGGGTGACTCTAGAATTTGTTTGTACGATATGGGTATCAAATGAAAGGTGTTAATGAGTATTTTAAGAGGGCGTGGGCCTTAGTTATATATGTGGACGCCTTTTCGAGATATCGCCATAAAATGGACCAGGAGTGACTCTAGAATGTGTTTGTACGATATGGGTATCAAATTAAAGGTATTAATGAGGGTTTTAAAAGGGAGTGGCCCTTAGTTGTATATGTGAAGGCGTTTTCGAGATATCGACGAAAATGTGGACCAGGGTGATCCAGAACATCATCTGTCGGGTACCGATAATTTATTTATATATGTAATACCACGAACAGTATTCCTTCCAAGATTCCAAGGGCTTTTGATTTTGCCCTGCAAAACTTTTTCATTTTCTTCTACTTAATATGGTAGGTGTCACAACCATTTTACCAAGTTTTTTTCTAAAGTTATATTTTGCGTCAATAGACCAATACAATTACCATGTTTCATCCCTTTTTTCGTATTTGGTATATAATTATGGCATTTTTTTCATTTTTCGTAATTTTCGATATCGAAAAAGTGGGCGTGGTCATAGTCGGATTTCGGCCATTTTTTACGCCAATACAAAGTGAGTTCAGATAAGTACGTGAACTGAGTTTAGTAAAGATATATCGATTTTTGCTCAAGTTATCTTGTTAACGGCCGAGCGGAAGGACGGTCGACTGTGTATAAAAACTGGGCGTGGCTTCAACCGATTTCGCCCTTTTTCACAGAAAACAGTTATCGTCCTAGAATCTAAGCCTCTACCAAATTTCACAAGGGTTGGTAAATTTTTGTTCGACTTATGGCATTAAAATTATCCTAGACAAATTAAATTAAAAAGGGCGGAGCCGCACCCATTTTGAAATTTTCTTTTATTTTTGTATTTTGTTGCAACATATAATTACTGGAGTTGAATGTTGACATAATTTACTTATATACTGTAAAGATATTAACTTTTCTTTTAAAATTTGAATTTAAAAAATTTTTTTTTTAAAAAGTGGGCGTGGTCGTTCCCCGATTTTGCTAATTTTTATTAAGCAGACATATAGTAATAAGAGTAACGTTCCTGCCAAATTTCATCATGATATCTTCAACGACTGCCAAACTACAGCTTGCAAAACTTCTAAATTACATTCTTTTAAAAGTGGGCGGTGCCACGCCCATTGTCCAAAATTTTACTAGTTTTCTATTCTGCGTCATAAGTTCAACTCACCTACCAAGTTTCATCGCTTTATTCGTCTTTGGTAATGAATTATCGCACTTTTTCCGTTTTTCGAAATTTTCGATATCGAAAAGTGGGCGTGGTTATAGTCCGAAATTGTTCATTTTAAATACCGATCTGAGATGAGTGCTCAGGAACCTGCGTACCAAATTTCATCAAGATACCTCAAAATTTACTCAAGTTATCGTGTTAACGGACAGACGGACGGACGGACATGGCTCAATCGAATTTTTTTTCGATACTGATGATTTCGATATATGGAAGTCGATATCTATCTCGATTCCTTTATATCTGTACAACCAACCGTTATCCAATAAAAGTTAATATACTCTGTGAGCTCTGCTCAACTGAGTATAATTATGAGTGGCCCATAAGTGTGCCTTCAACTTCATAGAAGGCACACTCAAATAAAAAAATAGCGACTTTGAAGCGGAGACAACAGAAGGCTCTTAAAAACCGAGAAAAATAGAAAGCCACCCTGAAGTAAAGCGAAAAAGGGGTGGTTTTTAGTCTACGTACACGCAATTGCTATGACGACAGCAATTATGGTGCATTATTCGTTTTTCATCCCAATACACAAGAAAAACTTCCGTCTTCTCTCGACAGGTATGATGAGAGAATTGTAGAGCGTAAATTTATTTGAGTTTTAATTGCCATCTTATTGGTGGAGATATGCTTCGTTTGATATCAATATTGAAACTGTTTTTGATGTTAAAGCTGGTTCTCAGATAAACATAGCCTTGCACAGTTTCTAATTTATATCCGTCAACAATGACGGCGGGCAATAACGCTGGTTCGTTCCTTGGAGACAGCAAGTCCGCAACATCCAATTTCTTATCCTCTTTATGTAATCTAGAGAAGGCAAATCTTACAACGCATTTTTTAAGGAGCTTTGACCATGAGTTAAGCTTTTTTTCACTACACTTTAAAGACTTTCCACTGACTTTCTTACTGGTTCGAAACTATCAAAAACGGCCCGCCTTGATTGGTTACAAATGGTTCGCAGAGGTCGTTGGTAAATTTACCAGGTTTTAAGGCGTACTTATAAGGTTCATTCGACTTTGGCACAATACAGTAGAGAGATCCTTATATGCGATATTGCTTAGGCTGCTTCCCCCGAAGGCCTTGGGGAGTGTTACCAATGTTGAGGGTCCTTTGCCGGATGCAGGTCCGGTACGTTCTGGTAACAGGCACCATCTCGGGAACGATTTAGTAAGACTCCATTAAACCTTCAAGGCCAGACCGCCCTCTATATCTATGAGGAATTTGGGGTCGCCGTGGCGGCTGTTAAAAAAACAGGCCTCGTCACGGGTAGGTGCGGTTTACAATTGTGTTGGAGAAGCTATATATTGCGCTGGCAACCCTTTGATAGGGTTGCGCTACACAACCCATTGGATCAATTTGGTATTTTAGTCGCCTCTTACTACAGGTATATTCTAAGCCCCCTAACTGGGGCTCTTCGCTTCGTCTGCCTTCCAGTTGCCGTTCGGCGGCATGAAATAGGTATATAGGAAATTAAAAAGGAGCCAGAAGCAAATAGAGAAGCTCGCCCCAATCACCTCGGAGGTAAATTGGGCCAAGTAGTTATTTATTTAAACTCGCCAAGCAGAATTTTGATGACTTGTTATCTCACAAAAGCAGTCCTCATCCACTTTGATCACATCAGCCTGGGATCTTTACCATCTGATACAAGCGTTCGAACATTCAGCTACATGCCCTGATATCGTAGTCTGTAAAACATTTGATGTGCCTATCATCATATAGAGATCTCCTTCCAGTCTTGTTAGGTTTTTTTTTATCGGTAGGGGTATTTGAATTTTACTTGTCTCTTACGCTTGGCATGCGCGGACAAATTCTAAGCCTCCTTAACACACTACCTTTGGTAGTACCAGTAGAAAAATTTAAACCTTATTTTCAATGCAACATTGTTACTTCTCACAATAAATAATTTAGTACGAAATAAATTTTCGCACACATTTTTTATTGCCCTACTTTTCAACTCACTAAACGTCAGTAAAAAAATTATTAAACAAAATTTACTATGTCATTTTTAAGGTTGCATAAAAAAGTACTAAAATATGTGAAACTTCACGATTGCAGCAACTAAAAATTTTGTTACATTTTAGCATTGCCAATCACACAAATACACACATTGAAACAACAAAGTTGCATTTTCATAATGCCATTTAAATACTACGCTCACTTCCTGCCCTTTTATGCCTTTTTTATGTGTGCGACTACTAAAAAAAGTTATTCTCATTGAGCCACTCAACAAAACTAAAATTTAATATTGCAATCGAAAACAAATCTGATTTAAGAAGATAATAATAATTGTAATAGTAATAAAAAATAATAAAAAAATAATATGACCACATCACTACCAAAGAAATAGTAAAAGTGAGAAAAGCAATTAATTTTATATTTTGTTATCGCACTTAATCGGATGGTGATAAATAAAAAAAATGAGTGGCGAAAAAAATGTGTAATATTCAATCGAAAAACAAGTAAGGACGGGACTTCATACCTTTCATGAATGAGATCATGAATAGGGCTGAACAATAATCCTATCCCGTTCGTAATCTCCAAATAATGGGATGTATAAGATAAGAAATATACAGTGAACAGATGTACATACCTAAACGATATTTAAGATAAATATAAAATAAAAAAACGGCGAAAAATCCCTTATCTGAACGATCGGTTGTATGGGATATATATTATATATAGCTCCGATCGAAATGATTTTCACAGGAAATCTTCTATGATATATTCGCATAAATATCACCAAGTTTAACGTTTTTATATTGGAAATTAAGGGAGAAATTGCCAAAATCTTCCTATCTGAACAATCGGTTGTATGGGATATATACTATATATAGCTCCGATCAAATTGATTTTTTCAGAAAATCTTCTATGATATATTAAAATATATATCACCGAGTTTCACGTTTATACTTTCTAAATTGCGGCAGGAATGACCAAATTCGTCTTATCTGAAAGATCGGTTGTATGGGATATATATTATATATAGCTCCGATCGAAATGATTTTTACAGGAAATCTTCTATGATATATTAGAATAAATATCACCAAGTTTAACGTTTTTATACTGGAAATTAAGGGAGAAATTGCCAAAAATCTTCCTATCTGAACAATCGGTTGTATGGGATATATACTATATACAGCTCCGATCAAATTGATTTTTTCAGAAAATCTTCTATGATATATTAAAATATATATCACCGAGTTCCACGTTTATTCTTTCTAAATTAAGGAAGAAATGGCCAAAAATCTTTCTATCTGAACGATCGGTTGTATGGGATATAACTATATATAGCTCCGATCAAAGTGATTTTTTCAGTATATCTTCTATGATATATTAGAATACATATCACCGAATTTCACGTTTATACTTTCTAAATTGCGGCAGGAATGACCAAAATCGTCTTATCTGAACGATCGGTTGTATGGGAGATATATGTTATAGTGGTCAGATCCTACCGTATCCGACAAATGTCTCATATAATACAAAAATACATCTTTGTGCCAAATTTCATTGAGATATCTCAAAATTTGAGGGACTAGTTTGCGTTCAAACAGACAGACATACGGACGGACGGACAGACGGACATGGCTATATCAACTCAGTTCGTCGCCCTGATCAATTCGGTATACTTAATGGTGAGTCTATCTTCTATATATCTCAACGTTACAAACATCGGACCAAAGTTAATATACCATTTCATGTTCATGAAAGGTATAATAAATAAAGCTGGCTGACTACAACAAAAAAATCAGTGCTGCACTTGTCGCACGAAATATTTATTATGTAGGCACTTAAAATGCATGCGACACAAGGTTAAGGCGATTTCATCAACCCCCAAATGCAACACTTCATCACTCAAGCAATCTTTTTACTCTGACTCTCTCTTTGCGTGAAATCATGTTAACCATCATCACAGTTCAAAAATGCGTAAAATTGAATTTGTTGGATTTTACGCAGCTTATGTTTTTTAGCAATTATCAACCACATTGCAAATCATGTCCGCTTAAGCCGCAAAAAGGACAACACTTTTCATTTGATATTTGTCGTTGTCATCATTTGACATTTTGATGGGATGTTGTGAGTGATAACATCATGTCAGACACATAAATCGCGTGATGTGGCAGATTTTTTGTGTGGTTATATATAGATCGATGGAGATAGAAAGAGTTGGGGTATATAGCATCGTAGATGCTATACATGGCTAAAAGGAAATTACCATAGTTGAAGCGCTCACCCTATGCTACCATTAAGCAATGCATTGGTAATATCACCAAAGGTACATCTAGAGATGTGCGATTATGAATAATAAAGAACTTGGGTCTGCTCTCATTGATGCAACGCGAAATTTCCACATCTCGGATCTGATATTTCAGTGGCGGCCCAAAGCAGTCTATGCACACGGCAATATGACACTCGCTGTTCCTCAACTGGTTAAGCTCAGCTGGATCAGGGGCGTTTCTTACTAGATCATTGAAAGTGCAATTCACACTCATACCGTTGTAACCTGGGACCCCCACAGTAGTGCCCAAATGAAGTCAATTGGTTTATTGAATGCTTCATTCCATTTATTTAGTTTGATCCTTACGCGCGTTCTCTATGACGTCCTTAGTGGTATAGGGATTAGCGCCGTTTTGGAAAAATGATAGTGACAACAGAACTTGGCCCACTCCTATCAATGGGAGGGTCACAGCACTTCACCAGGTGGGAGATCTTCTGTCGTCTTCAGTATTAAGATTTTAACTGTAAGATTATGCAAATTAGAGTTTAGCAACATAACATAACCATTGCATTGAAGCGCTTCATCGGCGAAGACTACTGAATAGAGCGTTGTAAGGTATGCTTCCTTATAATGAATAAATCAAGCCGACTTTAGAAACTTACAGTCCAAAGAAGATAAAACTAGAAGTTTCTTCTCCTTCTGAAACACACATAAGCTTTAAAATATTGTGACGAATATTAGCATCACTAACCTGATACTAAATAAATAATCCCGCAACAATAAAAAAAAAACATGAAGCAGCCACTCGTGTGTACGTAAACAAATCAATCATCATTTACACACATACATATAAGGCAATGAAGAGATACTCACAAACACATGTAATCATCAGCCGAAGTAGTACTCACGCATACACCGTCATATGGCTATAAGATAAACATATACTACATTCATACATGTATATAGAAATTACCAAGCACGAGATACAGCAGTTCGAGAAGGCGAAACGTCTAGACTTTAGTAGAAATATGCGAATGAAGCAACGGAGAGTATAAAAGCAACGCAAACTGAGTAGTCAGTAATCAGTTTGATTTAAACACGCAATTAGTTGTGATGTATAAGTGCTATTGTAAAGTACTCTCAAAGTAGTCTAATAAAGACCACTTTGCATTACTGAATATTGGAGCAATTTATTTGACAATTTAGCGATTCGAACTTTGCAGAAGGTTTCCAAGAAGCGGAATTTCCTAAAATTCGTTACAATATATTCCCATCTTTTTATACCTTTCATGAAAATGAAATGGTATATTAATTTCGTCACGAAACCCATAATTGTAAGTCCTTAAAGGAAAATAGATAGACCCACCATTAAGTATACCGAAATAATCAGGTTGAAGAGCTGAGTTGAGTTAGCCATGTCCGTCTGTCCGTCTGTCTGTTTGTATGCAAACTAGTCCCTCAATTTTTGAGATATCTTGATAAAATTTGGTGAGCGGGTGTATTTGGGTGTCCGATTAGACATTTGTCGGAACCGGCCGGATCGGACCACTATAGCATATATCCTCCATACAAACGATTTTTCAGAAAAAGAGGATTTTTGTAATATCTTACTTAATTTAACAGATTGAAGCTTCAAACTTCACAATATACTTTCGTATATTGCACATATTGTTGCCTGAAAAAATTTATGAGATCGGTCGTATATATAGTATATATCCCCCACAACCGATTGTTCAGATAAGAAACTTTTCGAAATTACTGCCCTATTTTAAGAGCTAGAGGCTTCAAATTTCAACGAATGCTTACGTATATAGCATATATTGTTGTCTGAAAAAATCATACAGATCGGTGGTATATATAGTATATATATGGCGGTATATATAGTATATATATATATTTTCGCAAATTAGCCCCATTTAAACAGCTAGAAGCTTCAAATTTCACCGAATGCTTACATATATGGCATATACTGTTGTCTGTAAAAACATAGAGATCGGTTGTATATATAGTATATATCTCATACAACCGATTGTTCAGATAAGAAACTTTTCGCAATTTCTACCCCATTTTAACAGTTATAAGCTTCAAATTTCACCGATTGCTTACGTATATAGTATATATTGTTGTGTCAAAAAATCATAGAGATCGGTGATATATATAATATATATATGATAGTATATATAGTATATATATATAGTATATATATTTTGTTTTGCGATTTCGGCCTCATTTTAACAGTTAGAAGCTTCAAATTTCACCAAATGCTTACGTGTATAGCATATATTGATGTCTGAAAAAATCATTGAGATCGGTGGTATATATAGTATATATCTCATGCAACCGATTGTTCAGATAAGAAACTTTGCGCAATTTCTGCCCCTTTTTAACAGCTACAAGCTTCAAGTTTCACCAAATGCTTACGTATATAGCATATATTTTTGTCTGAAAAAATCATAGAGATCGGTGGCATATATATTATATACTTCATATAAACTCTCATTTTTGCCCCTTTTTTACGGATAGAAGCTTCAAAATTCATCAAATTTCATCAAATAGTTACGCTTACGTCAAATATTTTTGATTCGTAGTCATAGTTTTTACATTCAGACCACAAAAAACGTGAAGCTTTGCATCCTCACACAAAGTACCTAACTATTTTTTATTTTATATTTATCTTAAAAATCGTTTAGGTATGTAGATCTGTTCACTATATATTTCGTATCTTATACATCCGATTATTCGGAGGTTACGAACGGGATAAGATTATTGTTCAGTCCCATTCATGAAAGGTATGAAGTCTTCGGCACAGCCGAAGACAGTCCCGTCCTTACTTGTTTTACTTTGCAAACATTTCTACCTGTACTTTAAGTAAATGCTCCGAAATCAATGAGTATTACCACATTTAGGAATAATCTTAATCGAAAGCAAGGACAGAGTGACAAACAATAAATTCCGCAATTACACAAAGTCTAATTTATACCACACTTTTGACCCTTTTTGTTTGCCTTTGTTTTCCTAAGGCAAAATGAAAAAAGTAATAATTACATATGCAAAAAAAAAACAACAAAAACAATTGCTACAACACTAATATGTCAGTGATACAAGAAACATCAGCGCCACAAAATTTGGGCAAATGTGTGTATGTGTGCTACCGATTAACATTCATGATGCTTCAAAATATTTACTTTGCTACTTGTGGAGGGTGGTGGGCTTTCGAGCATAAGTCTTTGCATTTGCAAGGTACCTACATACATATATCACGATGCAGGCTGGTGAGGGTTGCTATTGCGCTTGCGGCTTGCTATCATAAACCCTCATCACCATCGCATCGCTATCGTCCTCATCAGCTTGAGCAGCTTTTGCGGCATCGACAAATAGGCAAATGCAGGTAATCGCATTTATACGACAATGAAATGTTCATATATCATATTCAATAAACATACGAACATAGGTGCATTAGACAGGGCCAAAAAAAATACAGCGCCTATATTTGACGCTTAACCTTCCTATACTCGCGCCAATTATTGCAACATCTGTACTCGCGTACGTTCTGACAGACCGATAGTTCATACCCCCTACAATATACATATTTTTTTACATACTTTGTTTTTTTAAATATTACAATTATTTTAAAATTTAGGAGATATTGAAACAAAATAGTGTGCATAATAATTCATTTATTAATTATTTTACAGACTTTCAGTCTATCACAAATCAGTCTTCAAATTTGAGATATTTTCACCTTAAAAACAAAATAAACTTCTTAATAAATTAAAATACATATCAAAGTATATATATTTATCAATGTTTGGCCAAGTTTTGAGCTTCACCGTAACAATCAAGGCATACTCGCGTCGGTCTCATGGACCGATTGGCGCCAAATCTAACAACACGACGCACAGCGTGTACTAAAACAAAGTAAGCCACAAATCCGACAGCCAACATAGAGTTCGGCTTCTCCAGATCTTCGTGCATAAAAATAATTACGAAAATGTGTTTCGTCGGTCTGAGAGACCAATGCGCGAGTATAGGAAGGTTAAGTGGAGAGGATCATATCGTTAGCTTAATGTGAAAATGTTTTAAGTCACTTTTTTTGAAAAAATTAATTTTAATGCAGTTTTAAAACTGAATTCAAAATACATTGATCACAAAAAAAAATATTTTAATTTTCCATTTTTACGTGCTGTGGGCAATGATCAGAGAGCTGTTAAAAAGGATGTGCTAAGTCAACCTGTCAATAATATCAATCTGAATTACTAGTAATTTCTTTGTGCGCGCATTTTATTTATTTATTTAATTCATTCAGTCTAAAAGTACATGCTTTGTTGTTGTTGTTGTGGTTATATTAGCGATAAAGACACTCCCCGAAGGCTTTGGGGAGTGTTACCGATGTTGATGGTCCTTTGCCGGATATAGATCCGGAACGTTCCGGTAACAAAGCACTATTAACGTACTAGCCCGACCATCTCAGGAACGATTTATATGATCACATTAAACCTTCTAGGCCAAACAATTTTTGGAACTCTCTCAATTTTATATGAGTTAGATTCATAGAAAGGATTCCATATTATTGAACAATATTCAAGGCGACTTCTGACCATAGGGTCACTGGTGTTACGTCTACTGAACCCAACCATTGCAACAAATTTTGAAACAATGAAGTTAATGTGACTAGAAAAGGTGAGTTTTTTTTTTTTTTTTTTTTTTTTTTAATGGACGTTGTGGCAGCGCGCTGCCCTCAAGTGGCCCAATGAAACCAGGCTAATCCTGTTCACGCGATCGATTTAAATATATATATAATAACTTTTTTTTTTTTTTTTTTTTTATTTTGCCGAGTCTTTGATGGGCAGCGGTTTGTCAAGCGTCACGATCTGAGACTGCTCAGCTACAGAAGAAATTTCATCAGCCAAGCGTAATACTTAAAGAGAACAGAAGCAAACGTATTATACATTAATTTAGAGAGGTGAGAACAATCTTTTTTATAGAAAAAAGGGAGTCCGAGCTATCAAATGTGTGTGAGTGAGAGTTATAATCTTGGCATAAACGCCGAAAAGGTTCATTTTGTTCGAAATTCGTTCTACATTGTTTCAGGAGAAGAGGTTTGAAGTGTCTCGATGTCCGAGAGGGAACGCAAAAGTTCACTTCATTCAGAAGGAATGGGCTCGAAATTGATCCATTTAAAAGTTTTGTCATAAATATCACACCAAGCATTTCCCTTCGACTAGCAAGAGTTGGAAGATTGATAAGCTTTAATCGATTAGTATAAGGTGGAAGATTAGTTAAAGAGTCCCATTGGAAATTTCTTAAGGCAAATAGTAAAAATTGTTTTTGTATTGATTCGAGACTGTCTGCATGGACTTGATAACGCGGATTCCAAATTATCGAGCCGTATTCTAATATTGGCCTAACTAATGTTGTAAAAAGTGCTTTAGTTATGTAAGGGTCGTTAAATTCTTTTGACCACCGTTTAACAAATGCAAAAACACCTTTGCCTTTATTCACTGTAGCATTAATATGAAGATTGAAACTAAGTTTGGAATCCATCATGACTCCCAAGTCAATAAAATTATTTACAGTTTCTAGACTATAGTTGTTAATTGTATATGAAGCTGGTGGCGAAACTCTCCGAGAAAAACACATGAATTTACATTTTTTGAGATTGAGCGGCATATAATTTACATTGCACCAGGTAACCAAGTGATTTAAATCCATTTGAAGCAAGGAATGTTCCTCAACCGAGGCACATGATTTGAAAAGTTTTACATCGTCTGCGTACATCAAGATTTTTGAGTATTTAATTGTACCAGATATATCGTTTATGAACAACAAGAACAGAATCGGACCAAGATGGCTGCCCTGAGGAACACCAGAAGAAACATTGATGACCCCAGAAAGTGTATTTTTAAAGATTACTTTTTGCGTACGATAACCAAGATACGAAGAAATCCAACATATAAGACGGGGTTGAAAACCGAGTTGACTGAGCTTATGAATAAGTAATGGGTGTGATACTTTGTCGAAAGCTTTACTGAAATCGGTGTAAATTACATCAGTGTGAAGGCCTTTTCTAAATCCATTAGAAACGTGGGTGGTAAATTCTAGTAAATTGGTGATAGGTGATTTGCCCTTACAGAACCCATGCTGCGAGCTTGCAATTATGGGGGAAATAGGGAATGTTAGGTGGTGGGTAACAATAGCCTCAAATAACTTTGGGATAGCGGATAACTTTGCTATGCCCCGGTAGTTTTCTATTGAAGACCTGCTTCCATTTTTATGAAGCGGAATAAGAAAAGATTCCTTCCATATTGTTGGGAAAACGCCATAAATTAAAGATAAATTAAATAAATCTGTTAGCGGCTGATAGATGTTTGCGGCACATTTTTTAAGAAAGTGTGTCGGGATCCTGTCGGGGCCGTATGAATATGATACTTTTAAAGTTTTTAAATAAGATAATACATCTTCTGAAGATATAAATGGAGCTCTGATTGAATAACATGAATCAATATGGTATGGGTATTCATTAGGTGGAACATTGGTCTCAATAGAGTAATTTGATTTGAAAAATTCCGCAAAGAAGTCGGCGATCTCTGGAGTCAAAAATTACACTCAAATCTTTACTCTCTTGACAACGATTCATTGTAGATAAAGTATGCGGCAGTTGTCTTTATGGAATAAGACACAATACAGCATTTGTTTGAATTTAAAAATAAATTATTTTCTGCGCACCATCAGGCAAAATAGTCCAGATTAGAACCGTGAGAAATAGTTTGACAAATAAATAGTATTTTTTGTGAAATATATAGTTTTAGTGTTATATTTCAATCATTAAATGGGGGAGTGATTCGAAAACATATTGAGTAAAAGTGCTAAGTCAGGAGAAAAAATTTGTTTTGAGTGCGGAAATTGTGCTAAGTCATAAAATAGCTGCTGGGTTGGCATACACGATTCTTATTTATCTTTTTCATGTACCAGTATGGTTCTTAAGTATTAAATAGATATATTTACTTGAATGCTTACAACTTTTGTATTAGTCCATCGATTTTGTTGAATGAAAACATATTTTTTTGTAATAAAACAGGGCTTAGAGAAAAGAATCTGCAAAAAATAAAAAGTTTTCGAGTTTCGAGATCCTTCCTTCCAAAGTACAAATTTTTTTATATTTCTACAAAAAAATTGAAAAAATCCGTAATTATTGTTCGTTATCTTTGAATCTGCAGGGCTCAGCAAAAAGTGTTGTATGCACAATTTATAGCAAATTTGATTACCTTTTAAAATCTTCAAACCGTTTTGGAATTACTTAATTCGTTGAGATATATATGATTAAATGGACTAAATTTATTATTTTTTTTTTGTAAAAACGGTTATTCGTAAATATCTCAGAAACGTTACCATAGAATAAAAATAACCTTGATTTTCGGAATCAGGGGGTGATTTTACATAGGAATTTTATAATGGCGTATCTGGTGCATTTTGGCTGTAAACCAGTGAAATTATTCATTTTTTTTTCGTCTCCTGTAAAATTCGCAAAAAGTGACAGCACATTTTCACATTAAGCTATTTGTTGATCATTGTAACTGCCGGTGACATTTATTTATTCACATATTTCCCCCGTTATATCCTTTTGCGCTTCGAGGACGTTTTACATATTTGAGAAGAGCTCCATCAGCTTCTTATCGACAACAACAGAACCTACCTAGATATTGTTGTATTATCAGCTTATTATCTGTAGCGAATTATTATTTGATTTTTTATCGGCTTGGTATCGTCCAGTCCTCGGCTTCGCATTAGCTTCTGATGCGCCCTTTATCAACGGTTTACAGATATGTTATCGATTTTATATTGTTCTTTAAACTATCTATCGATAACAAATCTATAAGGCTCCGATGGCAAATCGATAATTTTTGCGATAGCATGTCAATAACACGCCGATAAAAAGTTGATGGCACTCCGATATAAAATCGATAACATTTTGATATTATATCGATCAACTTTTAGATACATAATCGATAACTTCTTGATAACAAATCGATGACTTTTTTGATAACAAAAATAAAGTTTTTCTATAACGAATCGATAATTTTCTGATGGCATATCGGTAACGGCTTCTCATTTGTTTCTTATCCGCCCTTTATCAACGGTTTACAGATATTTTATCGATATTATATTGTACTTTTATCGGTATCTGTTACATAACAAACCGATGGATCGCAGATAACAAATCGATAACACCCGATAGGAAATCGATTATTTTTCGATAGCAAGTTTCTAACGCACCGATAACTATCCGATATAAAATCCTCTAACTTTTTGATAATATATCGATAAACTTTTCGATACTTAATCGATAACTTTTTGTTAACAAATCGATGACTCTTTGGATAACAAATCGATAATTTTTCGAAAACGAAGCGAGAAATTTGAGACAAAAGTCGATAACGATGAATTTACAATTATTTATATTTAGTCGATAACTATTCGATAATACAGCGATAGCTTTTAGACAACAAAGCGCTAGCTTGCCGATAAAAAATTGGTTACTCATTGATAAAATTTGCTGGCGATAGCAAATTTATAACACTCCGATAACCAGTCGATGACTCGCCTTTACCTTGTATTCCTGTGTACAATATGCCGAAAACTCGTCGATATGAAATGGATAATAAGCCCATAACCAGTCGATAATAAACCGATAACTCATCTATGGAAAACCGTTAACACTTGGTAGGGGGCGGGATTGCCTGCAAAGTTCAATGTGGCCATATTAAATTGCTTCCAAGATCGTCGCGCTATTAGCTTAATGGTGCTTATTAGCGGAACGTACCGGTTCCAAAGGACCACCAACATCGATAACACTCTCCAAAGCCTTCGGCGAGTGTCCTTAACGCTACAACAACAACAACAACTACGCTTGCACTTACATTTTTGATCTGCCCATATCCTGAGCAAAGATGACGAAGAAGACGAAAAATGCAGTGGTATTCAACAAGGATAAAAATAAATTTCCGACATCATCTCAACTTTTCAATCCAGTCTAATATACATACATAATAAACTCATCTGCAAAGGTACACATACGTACATTGTTTTCAAGTAGCTAGGAAAATCTGCTGAAATGCCAAGAAAATATTTTCCGAAAAATCATCAAACCTTTCCGCTCTTAACCTGTCGTATTTAGCCCAGCGGCCATTTATCCGTTTATGGTGAAGTGTCACTAGAACGATAGCATTTCATTGTTGTTGGTAAATGTCATTCTTACCCAATGGACAAACGTTGGTATCTTAAATCGGCTTATGTCACCAATGGTGATGGGTTTCCAAAGATTCTGTTTGTAATGCAAAAATACAGCTGTGAAGTAGACCACGTGTTGTTGGTATGGTTGTGGGTATAAATGGGGATTTATGAGGAGATCGCAAATATTTTTGGACAAAATGGACTGTTGTTGGATATCGTTGGTCACTTGTTCACATTTGATTTATTACATGTAGTTTTTAGGTCTTTGAATTTAGATTTTTTGAAATTTGTAGGTTATGTATGGACAGTGCACATTTTGGTGGTGGCTGCTGCTGCATAACACACTGGAATTTCAATCTTAAAGCATAACCGTCCGACCCTTTTGTGCATCAGACTTGATTAGATGGCGTGTGCCAACTCTACTACTACTCAGTTCGTCATAGTCGGGTGTCGAAACGTTTATCTGTCGTCAGGAATTGTGGTACTGTATTTGTCATCTCCCTCGCTATCTAGCAACAGGGAGAAGTGATCTCTCCATAACTAAAGCACACTCGCCATTATATCTCTAGCAAGAATATACCTCCGTCTGGAAACCTTTTAACCTCCGCCGGATTTTCTGGTAGAATTTTCGCTAACTAGGAGGCACGTAGAGCTTTACTGGATAAAATTAATGCACTTGGTACTGGTAGTAGCCATCCACTCCAATAGCTAAGTGACTCTACGTTTCTCGGGCTTTGATTATAATACCAAGCCGGGTTGGCTTGTGTCAGGAGTGAGACATGAACCTGGCTAGTCGACATGACGTTTATTTTTTGTCGCAGGAGCGAAGAAGGTCCTTCCGCCGCTGAGACTCATTAAGGCTGGCAGCTCTCAGGTGTTAACGAGGCTAACAATAGATGGACTGCAATGAATACCAAAGAACCAAAACCCTTTTTTAAATTAGGCAATTTTGGTGGACCGTTGCTTGCGACACAACAATTGAAAGCTGAATCGCAGGGACTGACTGCGACAACATTTGCGTGTCGTTCACAATCACACGTGCGAACCAATCCCAAGGCGACAACATGAACCAATTAAACTTTGATTTGTGCTATTTAGGCGTCTCACAGGTTACTTGGCCTTCTACTTCTACTTGGTCATAGTAAATATCACAAATTCAATTATATTTATTATGGTCGGAGCTATTGTGTCTGGGAGCTCTGAATGCGTCTGTGAGTGCGACTACTGAAAGCGAGATTGTGAATTGCACACAAACGAAGTTATTCTTCCAAATTTGCGGGATTTGCCCATTCTACCCTACATAGGTTTTAAATCCGCTTATCAATAAGTCAATGTAGGACCATTACTCTATTTTTACCTGTGGACATGTGCATTTGTGCCGCGCTTAAATTAACCCAACAGATGCACCAATATATTACGCCCAATCGGCGGGAGGGGCCCATTGTCGTGCGGATTTATTGTTATTAAAATTAGGGTCCCGAGGTCCTAATAAGACATCCCGTGGTAGTTTTGAGGTCGGTTCTTTGTCTGTCTCTCGTATTTGGTTTCTTTGTTTCTTTAGTCCAGGGGATCATTTTGAAGGAGCAGGTTAGGTTGAGCAAGTTGGGTGTATCTGCCACAGTAGGAAGAGAGCAGAGCCTGAGCGGCATTGAAGATTTGAATATAACAGATCTCCACCATGTGGCAATCTTCCGGAGATCTAAGCTATCCCAAGAAAACTTGGCCAAAGTAATTTTTGCCAGTTTTGGCAAAAGCTTGACAGTCAAGTAAAAAGTGGCTCAATGAGTCCACCTCATCATCACCCATACAATTTCAGCTGGAAGCGTGTTCTACTATGTTGAGACATGCCCCATGTACCTCCATTGGAAAGAGACCTGTCAGAGAACTCAAGTCACCAATGATACATGCGCCTTAGTGAATCCAATTAGGGATTTCGCCACCCTATTACAGGTAGTGTCTGGCAATCGTTTGTTTGGTGCGCATCTGTACAAGAACAGATGACATGTATCAAGTGGAACTCCGAATTTAATACAGTCCGCATTCCAGCTTACTCACTCGCAAAAAGAGATCCGCTTGACAGTTGCGTGTAAAGTTGTTTTGCCTTGGAAGCCAGACGAACATAATATTAAAATAATTAGTGTCAATCAAAAATGTGGATCATCTTCGATCATACTACATTCGAGCTAAGAGCCTTGATTATCAAATAACCTGGCCTCATAAAAGCCCGGACTGATGTCCGCAATATAAATCGGATGTATGTTCAGCATCACATTTAGGGCCAAGGTGAGTGTTTTTTCCGGCGATGTAAACTGAATGGACACCAACATTTTGGAAATGCTCAGTATAATTCCTATATATATTTAACTTTATCAGATGGTACCCCGGAAAGCAGGTATCTCATATTTCCTCGTAAAAACCAGTTCTATTTTTCTATGGTTGGCAGGAAATTCCCATCCCTGCGCCCACCTCCAGATAGCCCTGTAGAACACTGTATTGGGTGTCCAGAAATTTAGAGCTAACTAGGAATACCAGGTCATCTGCGTAGGAAAACCATTCAGCAGCCACTGGCTGCTAACGGCAGCAGAAGCACGTTTACTATCACAACCCAGAGTAGAGGAGATAAAATTCCCCATTGTTTTATGCCTCCACATACTTTTTTCTCAACTGTGTCACCTCCTCATTCCACTGAAATAGTTTGTTAATGATTTCAACCAGAGCACCCTCTACACCTAAGTCAAACAGGAGTTTTGCGATGGATTCAAGCAAGGCATTGTTAAGCGCCACTTCTATGTCTAGAAAGACACTCAAGGCAGGTTCCAGAGGCCCCTCTATTTGGTTTACAAGAGTCATACTGCGATACCAACAGTAACATCCGATTAGTTCTTTCCAAAATATACAGGCTCATCGTTTTAGGAGAAATGACAAAACCCTGATTGGTACAAACTTCGCTGGTGATAGGCGAGAGCTCCTACCCACCTTACGATTGAAAGTTCTTTAGGCAAATTTTCCAAGACCTCACTAATCCGTTCGCTAGATCACAGTTAGGTTATGTTGAACTGGCCGGCCTATAAAGACCTGACAGAGACTGAATGTGTCCATAGTGTTACCAGAATTTTTTTTACGACCAAACGGAAGAACCCCAATCAGCTGACAGGACACATGTTATAGAATAACCCCGTCCTCTTAGCAAATAATAGCAATTTTCTAGGATCCAGCTTAATTGCTGCCTCAAGATGTGGCAACTCTGCCGCCCCTAATAGCTAGAGCCTTGACCTGGCGAGCGCAGGGCATGAACACAGAACGTGCTCAACCGTTTCTTCCTGCAGCTCACACTTCCTACACTTGCTTTTACTAACGAGGCCTAACTTATAAACATGTGACGCCAGAAGACAGTGTCTAGTCAGTATGCCCATCGTGAGCCTTAAGTCTTCTCTCTTCAGAGATATGAGCCACTTTGTGAGTCTAATATTGTAGGCTTTGCACATGATCTTAGACATTTTGCAGCCCCGCGCTTTTGTCCACGCCTTTCCTGCTTGATGGATTATATGCAACTCCTGTCCACTTTTGATTTCTCCCAAACGGATTGGGACGTCTATCGTCGACTGAGCGAGTGTTGCACCTTCCTTTGCCAACTCATCGGTCTTTTCGTTACCTTCTATCCATTTATGACCGGGAACCCAGTAAAGATGTATGGTCCGGCCTGAGCGAAGTTTTTCCAATGCTTCTTTGCATTCCTTAACACTTCTTGGTGATCACAGTACATGAATAAAAAATTAAATATATGACCGCTGTTGAGTAACGCGTTACTTAGAAGCATGGACCTAAACTTTTCCCGAGTGCTCAAGTAAAGTCATTGAACGCCTACAAATTAGGACTCATCGACAACCTGTCGTACAATATGGCATCCTACTAATTCTCAGTGAGTTCTCGGAAAAGGAGAACTGATCTAAATTCTTACACCGACGGACAAAATATTTCATTGAAATTAATTCCGCAGCTCCTACGATGATTTAAATTTTCTACACTAAAACTTCCGTGAGCTCACAAAATATTAGACAATGGAACACTATAAATGCAAAAATGAGGTAAGATTAATTCGAAATCGAAAATTTTATATCAGAATTTAGATTGAGCATGCGCGAAAATTTTGAAGAGCAAAACCATGCTCTTGTTATATATTTGGCACAGAGCAAAAAGAAAGAAAAAACACAACCTCACTGAAGGCGGAGCCAACTGGAGCTGTAAGTCTTCACTAGCAAATTCAAAATGGAGATTTGATGTATGCGCATAGCACGTAGTGAGATGACCTCAGACCCCAACTCAAGCAACTTCACCATGTAAAACTTGTGGATGAAATAAAAGAGGAAATTGATTGGAGGAGAGCAACGAAGCGAACGTAACGTTGGAAAGTACATACCGTAGGTACATATAGAGTAAGGAGGCAGTAGTAATTGTTGAACTCAAAGGATGTGAGAGCCAACCATCCCACAAACTTTATATGCCTTGCAAGCCCATACCGCAAATTTCCGAAGCACAAATATTACATATGTTATGGGAGTTCATCGTTCTCTTTTTCTCTAGGTAGTTTTCCTTCTTAAAAGAGGACTGTGAGTTGGTGCTGTTTTGAGGTCCTACCAGACAGACATGTTACCAGCTTCTGTTGCTGATATGAATGCGATATCGCTTGCAGGCAACATACGTGTGTATTCGCTAAAGAACATGTGTGATATGTGGCAATCCGTATGGACGATCTCTTCTTGGCGTGCACATATGTGGAGCACATACGATGCGATGTAAATAAAACATACTGAAATTGTATATTTGCAACACGCTTTTGTTATTTTATATTTGTTGTGTGTAGATTGTTTTTTGTTGGTGCGTGTTGCTACTGTTGGTAGCTCCTCTGGCCGTAGGAGCTCGCATTATCAATTTATTTTATGCGAATTTTTGACATCCTAAAAACAATGGCTGCCATTTGCCAAATATGTTGGGCACAGTGGCTCCTTTAAATTATTTTGTCGAAAGGTTAGGATGGGTTGAGGAGGCGTCTATGGGAATGTTCACACTTCACTCGTAGCTGTTTAGTTTATTGCAAAATCCCTTGATGGGTTCCTTAGTGAATGCCTTCCGTGAGTACTGGATGGGAGCACATTCGTCCTTTCTAATTAGTCTTTTGTAAATAACTTGCTTTCCATATGAAGTAGGACCAAAAGATTTACCGCAAGTCTGTCGTAAAATCGTGCGCCTAGTCCACTGATTAGTCGTGTTTATAGTTCTCGGCATCGGCAAAGATAGTGACGAATCAACTGCTCTTTATCCTCACTCCGCAACCTTTCGAAGGTAGCTTAGTGGTGTTCGTACCGAACTGTGCGTGATGCATACCTTCATATCGCAGCCTTTCTAAAGCGACTTAAATCCAGAACCTTCGGTGTAATTGACGAGCATGATGACTCCACACCGCGGCAGTCATCAGATGATCTCTACTTGACCGAACCAAATTGACTAGGCTACAGATTGCTGCAGCGTCTTTCAGGCGGAAATTATAGACGTGAAGAAAGCAGCAGAAATTCTGGAGGAAGCGTGCTTGGGCTGCAGCCGCATCAACGTATATATTGATAGTTAGGCGGCGATTATGGCAAAAACTTCGCTCACGCCGGACCATACATCTATACTGGGTTCTCGACCATAAAGGAATAATGAAAAGGTCGATGAGTTGGCAAAGGAGGGTGCAACACTCGCTGAAAGGACAGTAGACGTCTCAATCCGTTTGGGAGAAATTAAAAAATACAGAAGCAGCATATGATCCATCAAGCAGGAAAGACGTGGACAAAAGCGCGGGGCTGCAAAATATCTAAGACCATGTACAAATCCTACGATATTAGACTTACAAAGTGGCTCATATTTTTAAAGAGAGAAGACTTAAGGCTCACGATGGGCATACTAACTGGACACCGCCTTCTGGTGTCACATACTTATAAGTTAGGCCTCATCAGTAATAGTAGATGAGGAACTGCGAGCTGCAGGAAGAAACGGTTGAGCACGTTCTGTGTTCGTGTCCAGCGCTCTCAGGTCAAAGCTGCAGAGTTGCCAGATCTTGCGGCAGCAATTAAGCTGGGTCCCAGAAAACGTCTATTATTTGCGGGGTGGAGTTATTCTATAACATAAGTCCTGGTATCTGATTGGGGTTCCTTCGTTTGGTTGTCAAACAAATTCTGGTAACACTATGAACACATTCAGTCTATGTGAGATATTATTGAACGACCAGTTCAACCTAACCTATACTAAATTTCGGTAGCGTGGCCAATAGATTCCTTGATCTTATTAGGAAAAACCAAGGGGCTAGAAGAGGCTTTCCAAGCATTAAGAGAGCGTTTGTGCACTGCTCCAATATTCAGATATTCGATTCCAGGAACAATGTTCATTTTGGATACAGATGCGATTTGGCATGCTATAGGCGGCGTTGCACGGAGCGAGCTGTTGGCATTGGAAATCACTCTGACTAACTGTGATGACATCTGCGTCTGGTTTGCAATTTATTGTGAGATAAAAAAGTGAACAAAATCTTGCATTTATTGATCCATATTGCCTAATCTAATTGTTCCTGCGATAAAAGATGTTTTTGGGTCTATGATTGCTATTTTAGACGTGATTATGCGCTGAGAATTGAACCGTGTTGATTTTCTGTCACTGTAAAGTTACAGTCACGAATAAAAATCACTGCGAATAAGAAAGCACAGTCTCACATACCGTAAATATATATATTAAACTTGTCGACCACAAAAGTTAATTAGATATCCAAATTATGTTAATAACATCCCACTGTTCACTTTATCTTAGAATCATATTGAAATTATGCATTGGCGAGAGCCTTATACCATCCGGATAACAACAACTTCTTTACTTCTCCAATCTGAGATACTAGAAATTTATTTTGATAATAATTGCATGAGTAGAAAATGTTGCTTTTTGGCTAGAAATTGGACAAGGAATTGTTAGTCGCATATACAAAGAGTATATATTTGTTAAGAGGCGTCACTCGATACTTTGTTGTTGCCAAAGCAACCCTGTCATGTCGAATGTGATTCTCAAGGAAGTTTTGTTTAGTTTTTTTTAATTGAATCCTATATAGTTATGCGGTAAAGTGACTTTGCATAATTACGATTTTTGGAAAGAGAATTAATTAATTAATTTAATACAATCAGTAAAATAAACACAAATACCCCACGAAAATGTATAGAAGGCGTTTTTATAAATACATCTGATAAAAAAAAAACAACGACTACCTTGAGAAAACCTTAACGTTAAGCTAAAAATATTATTTTTTGTCCAATTTGGCTCATATATGGAACACATATGCATTACATACCGAAATAGAAATCGATTTATAAAAAATTCCCACTAGGTGCCGCAAAGATCGAGATATTCAAAAAAATCGTATTTGTGTCCGATTTGGCTCGTATTTGGAACAAATATTACATACAGTCCGTACCAGTTAATACATTCCTAATCAATCTAGGGCGTTGATCAGACAAATTTCTAAAAACGTGAGGAGTAGCAAAACCTCATTAAGGTTGGTCTTACTCATACATATGTACGTATATGAAAATATCATTTGTAAAGATATGCGCGGTTGACTATCAATACAAATTTAATACGACCCGCGCTCTTATTTATTTGTCTGATCAACGACCTAGATTGATGAGAAGTATGATGACTAGTACCTATGACCTACCTAATTATTTTCTAGCTTTTAGTATTATTATAACTTAATGTAAGTATTCTTTTCAATTAAACCGTTTAACTTAGCCATTTTTTTAACATTTTTTAATTTCCACTAGCTTGCAAAAAAAGGCAGCTTATATCTATGTAAATTACGGAACTTCCTACACTTTACTCCAAACTTCCATTGACAGCCATTGATTGTTTCTCATTCACTTTTGCTTCTGTTACAAAACACTTCTCTTACATCACAAAAATACTTTACTAACTCACTTGTACCTACTTCATTGACACCCCTTCTTCCATTTTTTGTTGGTTGCTTGTTTATCTATGATTTATGTCATGTTTCTTTTGATTGATGTCCTCTGTGGTCCTTAACGGTCCTGTCCGTCCGTTTAGCTTTCGTATCATCAACCTGACATTTATGTACTGGTTTCGGTTGGACAACAAAGTTATGTTTGCCTTGAGCATTATTGCTTAGCAGATTTATCTTCTGTTTGTTGTTCGTACATACATACGACTTAATAAAACATTTATTTACATTATTAAGTCGTATGTATGTACATTTGGATATTAGACCGTTTCAAAAAGATGATTTTTTTCTGCCGAAACAGGCTTCTCACTATAAGATATTCCACATTTAATAAACCCTCTTACCCATTTAATAATACCTCTTTTCTAGACTAAAACGCCCTATCTAAGAACTTCTTTCAAGAAAATGCCATCTCTGGAGTTTTTTCTAAACATTTAATAATTTGATTATCTGATGGTTTGCCCAAGAATTTGTTAAAAAACGCCTTATCCTATAACTGTGTTGAGGGCAGCTGTATATCAGAATTTTTTTCCACAACGCCATATATATGTATATCAGCTCAAAGTTTATTGTATTTATGCTGAGATATGTAGGCAATTCACAGGGTCTCCTATTCGCATTATGTGCTTTAATCAAATTTTATATTGAAAACCATGGAAACAACTCAAATCTTAAAATTTTACATGATTACAACACTCTTTTGATTTGTCCAAGGAGTGTTTTTGAATTAAAATCTGAAAACTAAGGCGTTCTTAAAAAAAAAATCCGGTATAGAGCGTAGAGCTGGATTTCGATTCGATCCTTAATCGATTTAATCGATCTTTTTTTTTAGACAGCGACAATTTTATCACTATCTGCTTTAAGGATGCTTTAGGAACTACATATTCTGTAATTATACTCAGCTGAGCAGAGCTCACAGAGTATATTAACTTTGTTCGCATAACGGTACCCCGTAACTGCACAAACTAACTGAGATAGATATTGACTTCTATATATCAAAATTATCTGGGCGAAAAAAAAAAAATTCATTTAGCCATGTCCGTCCGTCCGTTCGTCCATGAACACGATAACTTGAGTAAATTTTGAGGTATCTTGATGAAATTTGGTATGTGGGTTCCTGGGCGCTCATCTCAGATCGCTATTCAAAACGAAATCGGACTTCAACCACGCCCACTTTTTCGATATCGAAAATTTCGAAAAACCGAAAAAGTGCGATAATTCATTAACCAAAGACGGATAAAGCGATGAAATTTAGTAGGTGCGTTGACCTTATGACGCATAATAAAAAATTAGTAAAATTTTGGACAGTGGGCGTGGCGCCGCCCACTTTTAAAAGAAGGTAATTTAAAAGTTTTGCAAGCTGTAATTTGGCAGTCGTTGAAGATATCATGATGAAATTAGGCAGGAACCTGCTGGCAAGACTTCAATTCACTAGCACATGATTGATATAAGCTTTAAGGGCCAATTAATGGTGACTTATCCATAACCAGATAAAACAGCTGATCGAACCAATGGAAATCAATGTAATCGATTAATGGTGCCATACCATAACGCTAACGCCATAACCATACCATAGTTAAGGTTAAGGAAGTTTAACTGGCCCTTTAGGAGAGACATCTTTTGACAGCTGTTGTGTTAACAGACATTTAACCTTTTAACAGCTCTATTCGGTTATTACTCATAATTAACTCAAGAACAAGAAAGAAAAGTGCTGCGCAACGGTCGAAATCACAACCAATATCATAGAACTCAGGCGATTATTTCTTTCTTATGTTCGTATGCTAAATTACCAGCACTGTCATCATCAATTCAGTATCACCAGCAGAGCCAATAACACCAAATTCGTGCCTGATACACAAATATCATTCGACTCAATGGCGCAAGTATTGCCACCAACTCACTGCTAAGCAGTGTCAAAAATTGATGCTTGGTGCTATAAGTTACTCACAGAGTTGACACCGGCCTTGATTTTGGTGTTATGGCGTTAACACCACAGAAATACGCCAATATCCAGTCTTACTAGAAACTTTTGTGTACTGCATTCAGTTATCGCTAAAAGTATATAACACCAACAAAACCAGTAGTGGAATTCACTAACTTTTTTTAACGACATTTACGATCGCTTTGTTTACTAATCGATAGATATAACGATTTCGTTATTCAGTAACTATTTTGTGTCGATATTCGTTTATCGACGATCAGCTGAGTTGTTAAATAAACGGCAAGTAAATTGGCTGCGTTAAAAAACACGAAATTAATATTTCTGGCAATCTTAGTTAAAAAAGAAAAACGGAACTTTAATTAAATACTTTCAAAAACGAAAAGCTGCTTTGTTTATAAATCAAAGGGCATAGCAAGATGAAGAATTACTAAGTCCATCCCAGTGGACAGACACCTTCTTAGAGAAGTAGATAACCCATTCCACTTGAATGCAACGGAGTTTCGAAAGTTCCACCGACTAACCCCAGACTTGGCTCATATATTATTTCTCAACTTGATAGTCAATTAAGGGTGCAAGAATAACTGCGAAATCAGCAGAGAAAAAAGAAATTAATACCGCATTTACTTTCCTTTTGTTAAAATAGGTAAAAGCTTGCACAATAATGAATTTTAAAAGCAGTTAGTATAAGGAATTTATTTACTTTTGGCTTTCCTTTGTGCTTTTCGCATTTTTTAGGTTTCGTTAAGCTGTGCTGCCACCTTTCCACTATTAAAACGAAATTTAAATGTCATTTATTTCGAGTTGTTAAAACTAATTTAGTGAATAGTACAATCGGTAAGGCAAGCGGCAAAATCTTTAATTAAAATCTCGACAAATCGCATCGTTATAAGTTAGTGAATTCCACTACAGGTCCTGCTTCGCTGAGGATCTTGTATGAAAGTCATTGAAAAGTAATCAAAGCCATTGTGCTGTTAATCCTTCTACCTTTTATGATATCTCCCCATCTGCTTCTTCGTTTTCCCTGCAGTGCTACCTTTTTTCCTATTCTTATCTCCCTTTTATTTCCTTTTCTCTTCGCTTTTCTTCTTTTCTATCTTTTTCTTTTTCCCTCATTCGCCATTCTCTTTCAATTGCGCTTTGACTCTTCTCTCATCATACAAGCGGTCCTCGTATTCCACATTGTTTCCACTGCTTATAACGCAGTGCTATAAAATCCAATGTCACTGATCAAGTTCTGTTGAACGTGCCAAAAAATATTCAACACAGTTTGGGCTAAAAAGATATATATTATAGTAAATTTTTAAGAGGGCGAAATTTAATTGCAGCTTTTTGACTAATTTCCTAAGAAGTAGTGTAATTCAGAAACATGTCCTAGCTATCATCGCCGTGTTAAAACTTTATATCAATAACAACATCAAAAGCTTAAGAAATTTTTTCTAGAACGGGTTCGCTCGTCGGAAATGGCTTTTCGAGTGTAATTGTGTCATGAAAAAGAAAGTTTAAATGCAGCATTGGAAGAGAAGATCGAACCTAATCTCCTTGCAGATATACCGCGCATGTTTGGAAGAAAAAAATTAAACGGTCTAATGCACATACTAGAGTTATAAGTTTATGTTCTACCTATTACCTTTTTCTGGTGCTTTTGGTAGTTTGTGTTATTTGATGGATGATGTGATTTGTTTTCCCAACTATTTATGAAAATATCAAAATTTTTGTAATATAAATTTGGCAGCATGTATTGATCTTTATGGTAGTGGTGATTATGATGTTTGTTATAAACACTATTTTTCAATACTATTTACTATAAAGATTGCTCAAGATTACTTTGCAGTGGAGGTTGTTTGAGGCCGAAAAGTTGGTGGACAGGCGCACGCCGCAGGGCGGGGTATTTTAAATAGAGAACTTGTAAATTATAGAAAAGTAAAGAATCAAATCGCTAGAAGGTAATTCATCACTGTAGTAACTTTACATGTAATTCGGCAAGTTTAATTTTCGTAACACTTATGTTGAAACGATTCCAAAACAACTCAAACTTTTATGTTGTCGGAAACCTCAACATTAAAAAAGGATGTTTTTTATTATCTGATTAAATTCGTTTGCGTGAGTGAAAATTCGTAAAAACTTGAACAAAATTTTACTAACTTTGGAAAAATCCTGTTCGTTCAAACAAAACTTTTGCAACAAGAGGGCGCAATTTTCGCTTGTAGGAGAAGTTGCAAAATTGTACCCGAAAAATAGGTGTCCCGCTATCTCATAATTTTTTGCACAGTAAATTCAAAAAACGTTTTGTATTGATAACTGAAAAACTAGTTTTTTGTTGTTTTCCCATTTTGTGTGTTTTTCGATTTGGTGGTTTTCTTATTTTGGTATTTTTTTTTAAACAAGTGGCACCATCGTCATAAGTACAAAGTAGAGAGCGTAGTGAGCGTAAAATTCTCTTTGAAATTTGCTCATGTATTGACTGTTCATCGCTGTTGAAATGACCAGTGAGATCAGTTGTGTTAACAGAAAAATCAGTTAGATTGACCAAGAATCTGTCAATTTTACAGAATTTTGATAACTTAAGAGAGACAATGTCTCTTCTGTTGAAATGACTAAACTAATTTGTTCGTTTGACAAAGAACTCGGTCGAATTAACCGTAATTCGATCAATTTCACCGAATCTCCATTAAGTCAAGAACAACAGAAGGGACTTGTTGATTTTACTAGCACCATTTCTTTCAGTGGCGGCCACCGTGGTGTGATGGTAGCGTGCTCCGCCTAACACACAGTATGCCCTGGGTTCAACTCCCGGGCAAAGCAACATCAAAATTTTAGAAATAAGGTTTTTCAATTAGAAGAACATTTTTCTAAGCGGGGTTGCCCCTCGGCAGTGACTGGCAAGCGCTCCGGGTGTATTTCTGCCATGAAAAGCTCTCAGTGAAAACTCATCTGCCTTGCAGATGCCGTTCGGAGTCGGCAAAAAGCATGTAGGTCCCGTCCGGCCAATTTGTAGGGAAAATCAAGGGGAGCACGACGCAAATTGGAAGAGAAGCTCGGCCTTAGATCTCTTCGGAGGTTATCGCGCCTTACATTTATTTTTTTTTATTTATTTCTTTCAGTGTACGCAGATGACGTTGCAGCTCTCATAAGTGGAAAATGTCTTCCAATAATTAGCTCTTTGGTAGATCGGGAACTTCGGGATATTAATCCCTGGGCGTCTAATGTCGGATTAAGCGCCAACGCAGAGAAGACGGATATGGTCTTGTTTACAAGGAGGTATAAATTCCCAAATTAGTCTACGTCTAAACTAGGAGGTGTGACCCTACAGGAGAAACCTTGTGCTAAGTAAATAGGAATTATTTTAAAAAATAAGTTGTCGGAAGCTCGAAAAATTTTAGAGGGTATGCAGGCTTTGAATGCTTAGCACAACGGGAGTCTTGAAAACAACCCCTACGGCTGCACTGTATGCCATTGTACATATTCCGCCTGTACACCTGGTGACCAAGAACGTAGCGTTAACAACTGCAACGAGACTCGATGCCTCGAACCAGCTTGAGCGAAGACTATACGGTCATAGTTGTATAGCGCCTTCAAATATTGGACGAACAAATACCTAGTTGCCAACCTGTGCTTCTATAGAGGTGGAAGTCTGGCGCAAGGGCGTGCAAATGGCAGACGAGGCGATACGTGTATACCGATGGTTTCAAAGTAGTAGAAGGAGTAGGGTCTGCGGTATATTGCGCAGATCCGGAAACAAGCAAGTGCTACAAGCCGCCAGACCACTGTTTTGTTTTTCAGGCGGAAGTAGTAGCCGTGAATAAAGAAGTAGAAACTGTGGGGGAAAATAGTTTAAACTGCAGCCGCATCAATTTTTACATTGAAAGCCAAGCAGCAATTAATTTCTCAAAGCACAAACATCTAAAAGTGTGTTATAGTGTAATCAATCCCTAGAAAGGATCGGGATAGGAAAAAATATAAATCTATATTTGGTCCCTGTGAATATGAGAATAGATGGAAATGAAAAGGCGGATGAGCTAGCTAAACAGAGCGCATTGCTTGGACCTTGTACCGTAGACGTTCCAATGAGATTGGGCGAGATTAATAGAAGGCGAGAGCTGCATATGATCGACCAAGCAGGAAAGGCTTGTACCAAAGGCGGGACTACATAGTGTCGAAGATAATGTGCAGGTCTTACAACTTAGACTAACAAAGTTACTCTTATCATTGAAAAAAGGAGACGGTTAACTCATGATGGGGACACTGCCTTCTGTTGCCATATGAATTGGGCCTTGCCGGTGATAGCAGATGTAAGAAGTGCGTGTTAGAGGAGGAAACGATCCAGCAGGTTTAGTGCTTGTACCCTGCGCTCGATAGGTTAAGATCCTAGTTGTCACAGCTATCAGATCTACGAGAAGCGCTAAGAAGTATAGCTCCTAGAAAGCGTCTAGTATTCGCCAAGAGTATGATGTTATTTTATAACATAGGTCCTGGTTTCTGATAGGGCTTTTTCAGGTTAGTTGTTGAGCAAACTTCTAGTACACTATGGAGGTCCTAAGGGACCAGCTAATTCAACCAAGCCTAACCTAAGACTGCTCAATGCATTTGCGAATAAAAGATGTTGGTCCAGCTAAGAAAGTATTTTTATAGGAACCTGCCCCTGGAAGCAGAGAAATTGGGCGGCGGTGGCTGAGAGGCATGCTTAACTCCTTCTTGCTACCGCAGTACTTTGCTCTTCCAGGATATTATGCACGTAATTTACCATTAAATTTTTCCTTCAGTTGCTATCAAAGACATTATTTAACTTAGCAGTTACCTACATACATACAAATTTTATCTCATAAATTTTTTTTACCAGTGAATCAAATGAGCTTAAATAATTACTAAAACGTGACAAGTATGTAAATTAATTATACAAAAATATATTGAAGTAAATCAACATAACGGAAGAGACACAATCTGCTCAATAGACTGGGTCGAAAAAAACTTGCAAAAGTGTTAGAATTTTTTTTCTTAATTTGTTTGATCTTTACAAATACAACCCAGAAAGTGCCTCATATCACTGAAGAGAAGACTTAAGGTTTGTGGTGGGAACTGGACACTGCCTTCTGGCGTGAAATGCTGATAAATTAGGGCTCGTCAGTAACAGCAGGTGTAGGAAGTGCGAGCTGCAGAAATAAATGGTGGAGCACGTTCTGTGTTCGTATCCTGCGGTCGCCAGGTCAAGGATCCAGCTATTAGGGGCGTCAGAGTTGCCAGGCCTCGGGTAGCAATAAAGCCTGGTCGCAGAAAGCTTGTAGTATTTGGCAAGAGGACGGAGTTATTCTATAGCATAAGTCCTGCAACCTGATTGGGGTTCTTTCGTTTGGTCGTCAAACAAATACTGGAAGCACTATGGACACATTCAGTCTATATGAGGTCTTTATTTACCGGCCAGTTCAACCTAACCTAACTTAGTCAATTCTGTTTTTTAAGGAAATATTAATCTCTAAGATCCTTTATGGTCTAGGATTTTTTTCAACGTTTTAATATATTGTGACGAATATTAGCAACATTATGTTGTTAGTAAATAACAACAACAATAAAGTAAGCTGCCACTCCTGTGTACATGAACAAATCAATCATCATTTACACATATACAAGGCAACGAAGAGATACAAACACATGTAATCATCAGCCGAAGTTCTTACACACGCATACACACGCATATAACTAATTACCAAGCAGGAGATACAAGAGTTCTAGAAGGTGAAACATCTAAACTTTTGTAGAACTATGCGGGCGAGGCAACAGAGAGTATAAAAGCAGCGCAAGGTGAGTAATAATCAATCAGTTTGATTTAAACACGCTAGTAGTTGCGAAGTATAATTGTGAAGTATAATTGTACTACTCCCAAAGTAGTCTAATAATGACCATTTTGCAATACAGAATATTGGAGTTATTTATTCGACAGTTCAGCGATTCGAACGTTAGCAGAAGGTTTGAAATAAGCGGAATTTCCCTAAATTCGATACAATATGTTAAATCATATTGAAAAAGCAATGCAAATATCTATTTACTTTATTTTTTCCGTTTGAATTTTATGATATTGTTGTTCGTTGCAGTACAAATATTTAGAGTAGATTAGACGTAGGCAAAGTTCAATATTTCAGTCCGACCCCAATAGATTCGTTACAACCGTGGCTTCTTGGCGATTACTCCTCTGTATATAGTGCTGAACAAAATAAACAAGACTCCCGTTTCTAAAAATGAATGAATGAGAAAAAATTTAAAGTTTCGATGTATGTATTTTGTAAAATGTATAAGCATTACAAAAGATAAATTAATAACTTGTACATCGTTTAAATTAAAGAAGTTTCCCCTTTCCAATGACATACATATATATAAGCTTTGATCCTAAACTAAACAGAAATGAAGTTACAGGCCGAATACTCTAGGTTCAAGTTCAATGGAATTTTACATCAAAACACTTTAGAAAAAGGTTGCTCTAGACAGGGTCGTCAGTCAGCAGTAATTTTAGAAACACTTCGAGCGTCAAAAGCTTATTCACAAAACTCATCTGGCTCGCAGATAACGCTTGTAGCCAGCAGAAAAAGATATTGGTACCGGGATTAAAGAGAATTTCGGGCAAATCTTTCCGGTTGGCGATCGCGCCAAGTTATTATTGTGACGAATATTTGGATCACGAAACTGTTAGTAAATAATCACGCAACAACAAAAACTTGAAGCAGCCACTCTTATGTACATACGTGCACACATTAAAGATAGCAACACTTAGGTAGAAGGCGACGAAGAGCTATCTCACACACACAGATATAGTCATCAGCCGATGAAGTTACTCACACATACAAACGCATATGGCTATAAACTACAAATATACATGTACTTATAAAGCTGGTAACTAACCAAGCAGGAGATACAAAAGTTCTAGAAGGTGAAACATCTAGACAATTGGAGAAATATGCGAACGAAGCAATAGAGAGTATAAAAGCAGCGCAATTAGTTTGATTGAGTCTCGCTATTGTGAAGTGAAGTATAATTGTTAGGGCGGGTCGATTTAAAAATCGCTCATTGCTCTGTGAAAATCGTATTCTAGGGATCAAAATAAGAAACTTTGCCGAAGGAACCATACCTCTAAAACGAATTCTGGTGTCCCCCAACTTTTGGTTAGGGGCAAATTTTGAAAAATCCCACTTTGACCCATTTAGAGTGCTCCAATCGAGTCCAAATGTATGACCGAGCCCCACTAACTTTGGAGGCCCGACCCACCGATGCCAGTGGCACATCCCCTGGAATCCCCCTGGGGGTTCACCATACAAACATTTCAAAAATCCCCGGTTTTGCTTTACATGAAAAAATTAGCTAAATGGCTATGTTTTTTCTTTATTTTTATTTATTTATTTATAATAATATTTATTATTTATTTATAAAAATATCTATTTTTTCTCTTAAGAAATTTATTTAGTCAGAACATATGTAAATGAAAAAATTTATTTAAGTGAGTTATAGAAAAGAAACTAAAAAAAATTATTGTTTGAAGTCTTTTTTACTTTCAAGTCTGGGCAATTTCGCACGGCTCTCTAATGTCGTCGCCATAACAGCCTCTACGTTTTCCAGTATAAACCGTTTGGAAACGCTAGCTTGCAATTGAACATGTCGTTCCGATCCTTGTATGTGGAATTTTTGGATCATTAAACCGTGGATCATCTTGATTTAAATATTCTTTCAATGTATCGTACGGAATGCTTCGCGTGAATGGTGGTTCAAATTCAGAATTGGGTTCCCTCAAAATAACAAGATGAGGTTCTTCTACCATCCTAGTATGATAATTCTCATCAATTTTATCTATCGTTAAAGTATCATCTTTTCTGCCATCGAATGAAAACGCTAACAAATTGGTATCATCTAACCGTTTGCGGAGCACTTCTTGTCTGCATTTCTCTTTTTCTCTGCGAACTTTCGATTTATCCATGATGAGAAGTTTCCCATGCTTATCTTTAATTTTAAAATCTTGTAAAAGAGCGGTTCCCAATGCTGATGCTACTCTGTCAGGCACACCAAATCTGTCACATACCAAGGCAAATTTAAAACAATCGTATCTATCTGTGTATTGTGAACTTGTGCTTCTATCCCTATCTTCTTGAACCGGTGGCGGTGCGTATGTTGAATCATCGGGATCTTGGTATGTTGGCATTGATGACATAGGCGTTGCTCCTTGCTCTTCAGTTTCCATCATAAATGCATCCATTGTTAGTCTTCTCTGATTATGTTGATCGTGCATGAACTCTTTGAGGCGTTCGGGAACCCAGCCGCATGCACATGGAGCTGCCTTCAAATCGCATTTACATGTTCCAATGTAAAAAATTGTTTCCAGAGATTTTACATACTCTGTAAATTGTTGGGTGTTGTTTCTTCTCTTGATTTGCTCTTGATATTTGTCAAGCAATTTATTCAATTTATTAAATACACTTTTTTCAGCATTATTTCCATACCAAGTTTTTCCCAAATTCCAATCAACTTATCTTGTACTTGATTAGTGAATGGTTTATGGGAAAACTTTTTCTGTTCTGTTTTAGCACGTTCGCTTAAGTAAAAATAATATCTCAAGATATCCAAATGGGTTGGTAAATTAAGATCAGTTAAATCAGTAGACATACCAAAAAACAGTAACATCATGCTTGGGTATATGACTCATTGGGTTTTCGATAGTTGTTGATGTAGTTGCTTCACCTTGCGGTGTAGACGATGGTGGATTCATTGTAAACTTTTTGATTTGGAATGGTCACTTCACTTATTATTTTTTTTGAAATATTTTTTTATCTGAAATTAGCACTTCACACTTTGAGTTCTTCACAACGACTTAATGCATTCACAAAAACTGTTGCGTTATATATGGTTTACGAGACGAGGTAATAAGAATGAAATGGTAATTTCAATTCTACCTGCTGTGTCTTGTGCTGGCTTAAAAAAAACAACACACGCAATTGTGTCACAGTGATACCTTTATTTTTTAAAACGGTTGAATAAAAAACTCACACAACTATGTTTACGACATGCAAATGCATCACAGTGATGCCTTGGTTTTAAAAGGGTTGTAAAAACGCTAATTTCTAATAATTTTTTTTAATTTCTTTTCTATTACTAAGTTAAATTCATTTTTTCATTTACATATGTTCTGACTAAATAAATTTCTAAAGAGAAAAATAAACTCCAAAAAAAAAAAAAACAGGCATTTCGCTGATTTTTTCATGTAAAGTGCAAAACCGGCGATTTTTTGAAATGTTTGTATGGTGAACGGGGGTTCCAGGGGGTGTGCCACTGGCATCGGTGGCCCGGGCCTCCAAAGTTATTGGGGGTCGGTCATACATTTGGACTCGATTGGAGCACTCTAAATGGGTCACTGTGGGATTTTCCAAAATTTGCCCCTACCCAAAAGTTCGACCCAAATTGGGGGACACCAGAATTCGTTTTAGAGGTATGGTTCCTTCGGCAAAGTTTCTTATTTTGATCCCTAGATTATGATTTTCACAGAGCAATGGGCGATTTTTTTGCCTCCCCACAAATCGACCCGGCCTAATAATTGTACTACTCTCCAAGTAGTCTAATAAAAACCACTTGCAATACTGAATATTGGAGTTATTTATTCAACAGTTCAGCGATACGAACGTTAGCAGAAGGTGCGTAATAACCAGGATTCCCTAAATTCGTTACATTAATATTAGGTATTGAAACAAAAATGGAATAAGAGTTAACGACCAGTTTCCAAACAGGCAGTCCGATTATGCATGTACCAATTTTCGAAACCTTGTTAAACTTCTATAATAAAGGCACAAAGTTAAGAGCTTAGATTTATTCTGATTTAAGCTAAGATTTCTATAAAAAATATTGAGTGAATGGCCAAGTGCAACGAATTACGATGGAGGGAGTTATTTCGCGTTTGTTAAGTGGACGAATGCAATGGAACGCATTAATTTTCAAAATTTTTCTATCAAAATGATACAGATTGTGCAGTGTACTAAATTCGTATATATTGGCCTCAGATTTAAAGGCGACCTTACACCGCAACTACTTTATTTCATGACTTGGTTGGAGAAGGCCCTACTTCAAAAATATATTGAAAAGTGCCTTATCTTCTACTAATTTGTTTGAAAACCGTCCCATAATACCATTAATTCAAGACACATCGATATATTTTGGAACGGTTTTCCGTCATCCCTTGTCAAATTTGGTTTCGAGACAACCCGGTTTCGGCGTTTTGCCATCATCTGTGTCGAATTTCGTTATCGATTTTCGACGCAAAATCGTTCCAAGATACATCAATTGGCAACTTTGTCGAAAATCAACAAAACAAAATAAGCCAGCATACATTCATATCTCCAACATAGATTTACTTAGGGACTGGCTGGATTTTAATCTTAAACTAGACAAGGTTAGGTTAGGTTGAACTGGCCGGTCCATGAGGACCTCACATAGACTGAATAAGTCCGTAGTGTTACCAGAAGTTTGTTTTAACGACCAAACTGAAAAACATTTCGATTGCAAACCGATAACTTGTCGACAAAATATCGATAACTCTTCTGAAGTCTTTGTTATCCATAGAAAATTCACAGCATTATGATAAGAAATCGGTAACTCGTCCATATAAAAAGGATAGTAAAATTATATCTCGTCGACAATAGATTGATAATACGCTCATATCCCGTGGATAAAAAAACGATAACTTATTGATAACAAAACGCTATCAGGTCGATAATAAATTGCCAATGCGCCGGTCGGTTTCGGTACCGGCTTCGGTGTTCATTTTTAACCCCTCCTTTTCTTTTCTTTTCATTCCTTTTCTTTTCTTTCCTTTTCCTTTTCCTTTCTTTTCTTTTCTTTTCTTTTCTTTTCTTTTCTTTTCTTTTCTTTTCTTTTCTTTTCTTTACTTTTTCCATGGCAGAAATACACTCGGAGTGCTTGCCAAACACTGCCGAGGGGCGACCCCGCTTAGAAAAATTTTTTTCTAATTGAAAAATCTTATTTCTAAAATTTTGATGTTGCTTTGCCCAGGATGTGAATTATAACATTCAATTAGAAAACACTATGATTTTTTAAAATGGGTGTGGCACCGCCCCTTTTTTCTAAGCAATTTTCAATGTTTCGGAAGTCATAACTCGAAGAAAAATTTACATATCGTAACAAAATTGGGTACACATATTTTCCTTATAGCAGAAAATATCTTCAGTAAAAATGGACTAAATCGGTTAAATCGCCTTCTTTTGTATAAAAGATTTTGTAAAAGTGCGTAGATGCAGGTAATAAGCTATTTCTAGCAAAAGTTGGAAAATTTCGTTAATAACCCTGCCCTTTTTTTTGTAATAATGCTTTTTAGTACAATGGCACTTGTGTGTTTATGTTTAGTGTTCTGTTATATCTTTATTTTAAAACAAATCTGAAGAAAAACTGCATTATTACCCGCTCAAGGTCATTGGTGTTAGCCTCTGTATCCTTCTTGCTTCTTTTAAACGAAAATTAGTTCAGAATAGAATCATATGTATGTATATGTATTAATGCGCAGCCTTGTAACACTATTAAGCACACAAAACAAACAACAACAGCATTTCAAATGTACAGCTGGGTATGTAATGTTCGGTTTCACCCGAACTTAGTTTTCCTTACTTGTTTTTTTCCCTTCGTTAAAACTCATTAACTGATTTGCTGTCTGATTTAGCTCATATCAACTCTACCACATATATTGTGCGTACAAACCGATATTTTTTCATAACGGAATCCAGTTTATACTTTTCCGAAGTATGTGCCCAGTCTGTTTTGATACTAAAAACAACTAAGGACGGGACTGTCTTCGGCTGTGGCGAAGACTTCATACCTTTCATGAATGAGATCATGAATGGGGCTGAACAATAATCCAACCCGTTCGTAATCTCCAAATAATGGGATGTATAAGATAAGAAATATACAGTGAACAGATGTACATACCTAAACGATTTTTAAGATAAATATAAAATGAAAAATGGCAAAAAACCCCCTTATCTGAATGATCGGTTGTATGGGATATATATTATATATAGCTCCGATCGAAATGATTTTTACAGGAAATCTTCTATGATATATTAGAATAAATATCACCAAAGTTTAACGTTTTTATATTGGAAATTAAGGGAGAAATTGCGAAAAATCTTTCTATCTGAACGATCGGTTGTATGGGATATATACTATATATAGCTCCGTTCAAAGTGATTTTTTCAGAAAATCTTCTATGATATATTGAAATATATATCACCGAGTTTCACGTTTATACTTTCTAAATTAAGGGAGAAATTGTGAAAAATCTTTCTATCTGAACGATCGGTTGTATGGGATATATACTATATATAGCTCCATTCAAAGTGATTTTTTCAGAAAAGCTTCTATGATATATTAAAATATATATCAACTTTTCATGTTTATATTTTCTAAATTAAGGGAGAAATGGCCAAAAATCTTTCTATCTGAACGATCGGTTGTATGGGATATAACTATATATAGCTCCGATCAAAGTGATTTTTTCAGGATATCTTCTATGATATATTAGAATATATATCACCGGGTTTCACGTTTATACTTTCTAAATTAAGGGAGAAATGGCCAAAAATCTTTCTATCTGAACGATCGGTTGTATGGGATATAACTATATATAGCTCCGATCAAAGTGATTTTTATAGGATATCTTCTATGATATATTAGAATATATATCACCGAGTTTCACGTTTATACTTTCTAAATTGCGGCAGGAATGACCAAAATCATCTTATCTGAACGATCGGTTGTATGGGAGATATATGTTATAGTGGTCCGATCCCACCGGATCCAACAAATGTCTAATATAATACAAAAATATATCCTTTTCCTTGAAATATGAAATAACTCCGTCCTCTTGGCAAATACTAGAAGCTTCCTAGGACTTAAGCCACTTGCTGTTTCTAGATCTGACAGCTATATCACTCCTAATAGCTGGAGTCTTAGCCTGGTAGCAGCGCAGGGCACGAGCACAGAACGTGCTCGATCGTTTCCTCCTCCAGGCCGCACTTCCTACATCTGCTATCACTGACCAAGCCTAATTTAAGGGCATGTGACGCCAGAAGGCAGTGCCCAGTCAGAATACCCGTCATGAGTCTACATTCCTTTCTTTTTAATGATAGAACTTTGTTAGTCTAAGGTTGTAAGACCCACACATAATTTTCAACACTTTACAGCCCCGCGCTTGAACCCACGCCTTTCCTGCTTTGTCGATCATGTGCACCTCTCGCCTTCGCTTAATCTCGCCCAGTCTAATTGGGACGTCTACGGAGAAAGCTTCAAGGAATGCGCCCTTTTTAGCTAGTTCATCCGCTTTTTCCTTCCCATCTATTCCCATATGCCCTGGGACCCAATATAGATGTATGCTTCTCCCTGTCCCGATTCTCTACAGGGACTGCTTACATTCTAACACGCATTTAGATACTGTGCTATGCGAGATTATTATCTTAATTGCTGCACGATTGCAACTTGGGATATTTTCTTCTAGGGTTTCTACTGCTTTGGTTACCGCTACTATTTTCGCTTGGAAAACGCTACAGTAATCCGGCAGCCTGTATAATCTGTTTATTTCCGGATCAATGGAAAGTGAAAACGCATTAAGGCTTTTAGACATTAGCATTGTGAGTAATATTGATTTTTCTACTGACGATTCGGTTGTTGCTCCAAATTTTAATATAAGTGATTGCACGTTGCCCAGCTCGGATTCAAAAAGCGAAGTTGTAAGTATTTTATTTCTAAACAAATTGATTGGCTGCGTATAACAAAAACTAAAATTTAGAAAAATTCGGAAAGTGTTGTAAACGAAGTGCTAACAAATAAAACCTCGCACAAGTTACGAAAACAATTAAGAAACCTCGGGGAAAGTTATACTTCAAAAGCTGGAAAACTTATTCCTACTCGTGTTGTGCGCCCGCTGGAAAAAGATGCGTTGATAGAATAACATACGGGGAACAGCAATTCATATACAAGCAGTATTGGCAGCAAGGCTCCTATGATTTACGTAAGGCATATGTTAGTGGCTTAATTGAAATTGAGGAAACGACTACTGTAAAAAGAGTTAAACACGATAAAAACCCTCGAAACAGAGCACATTCATACTATTATTTTTGAGAGGTTGAGGCTAACAGAATTTCAGTTTGTCAAAAAAGCTTAAGATTTACGTTATCTGAGACAGAACAATTTATAAAAACGATTGCAAAAGCAAAACTTGAAGGAGGCAGTGTAACTGCAGATTTGCGCGGAAATATACGTACTCTAGAAACCTTTCTGTGGCAAAATAACGCGAAATTGTAGATTTCATAAAAAGCTTTCCATTATATGAGTCGCATTATACTCGACGTGATAACTCTAAGCGCTACCTGCCGAGTGATTTGTCTGTAGCTGAAATGCATCGCCTCTATGGAGATAGATACAACAATTCCATATCCCTTTCAAAATTTGCTTAATTGTTTGGAACACTAAATCTAAAATTTAAAAACCCAAAGGTTGATATTTGCAACAAATGTGATTTGCTTCAATGTATAATATAAGTTGCCAAATCTGAAGAACTTGAATCTCTAAAACTAGAGCAAATGGAACATCTCAATCTAGCACAACAAGCTTATGATGCCAAGAAAATGATAAGGAAAAATCTCTAAATGATATTAAACTCAAAGTGTTTTGTGTTGATCTTCAGCAGTGCCTTCCTACACCTCTGTTGAGAACTTCACTCTCATTCTACAAAAGGCCATTATAGACGCTTCAGCGTATTCACTCATTTATTGCAATTAAATGCCAATGTAGATCATGTTGTTTTCTATATTGATTGCTGCACAGGTCAAAACAAAAATTCATTTATTGCAACTATGTTTGCGATTTTCGTGCAATTAGACAACAATGTAAGCATTATATATCATAAATTCATGATCCCTGGTCACACGTACATGGAGTGCGATAGTGACCATGCTGCGATAGAGAAAATGAAAAACAAATTTTCAATAAAAATCCATCATACCCGGGATTGGTTTTAATTTATAAGAACAGTCGGAGTAAAGAAAAAAATTTTGGTTAATGGAATGGATCAATCAAATATATTAGATTTTGTACATGCATCGAAAAATGTCTTTACATGGCGAAAAGTAGATGAAAGCGGTGATAAATTCAGCCGCCAGGACATTAAGTTGTTCAGATTTACTAAGAAATATGGTAAAATATATTTTAAAACATCTTTAAATGGAGAAGATCCTTTTAAATGCATAAATACAACAAAGCGAGGAATCAGTTGTGTTGAAATAAAAGACTTAACAAATTACTATGTCTCACCAATAAAAATTAACACAAAAAAAAAAAAGGATCTCATAGATAAGCTTCCGCTAGTGGATGAAGTTTATAGAGAGTTTTACATGAACTTCACATCAGAAGATATGTTAGATTGCCATCCGGATCTAACCGAATATGAGGTTAATGCGGATAATTATTTACAAACTTATGGAAAGACTTGAATATTACTTTTTTAATTATACAACTATGAATTCTTGTTTGTTTTAAATAAAAAAAAATAAAAAAAACAAGAACTGAAACTATATTTTTTTATCATAATAGCTTTTGTTAAAAAATTATTAAAAATACAAACTTCCTATCTCTATTTACTTACTCGTTCTAATTTTACCAAAAATCTTATGTCCACTTGTACATTTTCAAACGCTACTATCTCTTTTGTAACAAAATCTTAAGTCTAATTAAGGCGTCCTTTTTCTTTTGATTTCGTTTTACAAAACACCTTAACTGCAAAACAATGAAAAAACAACATTTCCAAAGGATATTTTTTTAAAAGATAGTTGATTTTGTCTGTAAAAATAGTGAGACTTCTTCCTGGGTTAAAAATATTTTTAAAACTCTAACAGAATAAATTTTAAACACAATCTTTAATATCTCCAAACAGATATATATACCATGTAACTTGCAATTTTAAGTTTGTTAAATAGATCCGAATGAATTTTGTTGTTTTTATACTTCAGACTTTTATTTGTTAAAATTTCACCTCCGTCAGGCCTTGAGTTGGAAAAATTATGGCAAACCTACCCTGCAAAAATCGTTGGACCATGTGGTCCACTGGAGTACTTACCATTATACTCCACTGTAATGCAGCAATGGACCAACTCATGTTTCTACACGAACACATTGTAAGCCGATCATTGCTCGTTTTTAACGATTGTAATCACTACACGATGTTTATTGGACTGTGGGTACTCCATGGATTACTCTGATGTAATGCGAAGCTGGAGTATATGGTCCAGTCCTAGGACATCGCAATGTTAATTGGACCATATTTTTTGTATGAATTGTGGTTAATTTTGGAGTACTCGGTTGGTCCATAGCGAGTACTCCATACATGCATGCATGGAGTACTCGCGATTTTTGCAGGGTACCTATTAATACAATTTAATAGTTTATTAGTTGTAACACAATAAAATGTGTATACATTCAAACATATGAACAGGTTACATACCTACATTAATTGGCAAATCTATTTTTTAAGCACATACAAAAAAATTCGTATTAACATACTTATCTACATACCTATTACATAACTAAATATAACAGCACATCGAAATATAGCAACAGCGCCACATACTAACAACAAACACATATCTACGTACATACATTAACTTATCTTGCCAACAATTCTTCTGCTAAACCAAAACAACAAACTCATTTTGTCTTTGTCCCTCTCATATGCTATCTTACTTAGTTTTTCTCTCTATTTGTCTCGCAGACTATTGCTCTCTCGATTAATGTTGCTTTGCTTTTATGCCCATTTTGCCAATATTAATTTAGTAGCTGCGGTGTCCGAGTGGTTAAGGAGATGGACTTGAAATCCATTGGGTTCTGCCCGCACAGGTTCGAGTCCTGTCCGCAGCGTAATATTTTCAAAATTGATTTTTTTATTAAAAATGTGAATTATATTAGTTTTCTAAAAATATTTTTCCTTTTGGGATAGTGTTTTTCAGGCATGCTTAACCAACGAACCGATATCATTTCGTTACGATAATCAACGTTAATAAACGAAACGAAGTCATTCTATATACAACATTCACGTTTTAATTTGAAAGCCATTACTTTGAGAACGGCTTAACCACGAATACATACATACATACAAGTTATGTATGTTTATGTTCATTCTCACTCTCACCATAAACTAATTACCTAACTCAAGCTCCTCATTATGCACTCAATATGTATTCATAAGTACTCTCGATTTACTTCCAAAACATTTTATCTATTTGACCGAATGCTTAGCGGTCTCATTAAAGAGGCTATAAAGAGATCATAAGTAAAACTCTAAGTTAGTTAATATTCATAGTCAGTATTCATATAGCACACCATCGTTTCATGGTCATTGTTGTGTTAATGGTTAAATGTGAAAAATATAAGTTTAAATAAAAGTTAAATAATTAAAAAGTTATACAAGAAATATATAACAAAACCTTAAATCTTCTATTTATCGATTCGTTCGCGTGCACCCCTCTAAACCCCGTGAACGTATCTTACATACTTATAGTGACTTACTTACATCATTCTTCGCAGGCACTAGCCACTGAGGATGCCTATACAAGTTTGATGTGGATTACTTTTAGGATCAGGGTTACAATAGGTATTCTAAATTAAAAGAGATATACCAATATGAAGTGTGCTTAAGTTGTGGAGGAACCACTTTTTCTCATTGTCCTAAGAATCGAATATATATGTGGATCCTACGATGGTAATAGTAAGGTAACCCGATCTGGATGAATGTACTGTATAACATTTTAATATTTAAACATAGTAGCTTGGTAAAACAAGAACGTGGAAATATTATGGACGAGGGTTGCGGCAGTGGCGTAGTTACCTTGGGTGGCACCCAGTGCCGAAGTTGGTGGTGTCACCCCATCGAAAGTAAAAAGCGATAAATTGTATATGATCATTTATTATTTATAATATTGAAGAAATAACAAAACACCATAATAACTAAGACAGAAAAGGAATTGTTTACAATTGCTTTGACAGCTGCAAACTCAGCAATTACTTCATCGAAATTTATATTTTGTATTGCCTCGTGTTCGATGGCTAATATACCAAGATTGCTAAGTCGCGATTGGGTCATTGTTGCCCGCAAATAGTTTTTTATTAATGTTAATTTACTGAAACTTCGCTCATATGAAGCTGCGGACACGCAAACCGACATGAACAATTCATAAGATGAGGAAGAGATTCTCTAAAATCCCATTCTTATTCTTGATGGAAAGTTAATGAATTCATTCTGTATATATGGTAACAAATATGATACTTTTGAAGTTTTATCTTCCCCTAATTTCATCATGTGTTCTTTCAACACTAAATAATACTTTGACAATAGTTTTGCTAATTCCAAAAAATTGCCTTTATTTTTAGAGTCTTGTCCTTCATCATGTCCACGAAACGCCAAGTTTTGTATAGCCAGAAATAAAGTTATATCCAGTAATCTTGTCAAAAGATGCTTCCACTTCTGCTTTTCTACATCCATCAATTGCAAAGCTGCATCATCTGTTGTTTTATTCAATTTTAGTCTCATTCCTAAAGTTTTCTATTTCTAAAGATTTTCTAGATGTTCATTTGAACATTCGTGGTCAGCTACTTTCGGATTTAATTTCCACCACTTTTGAAATCCAGTCGTAAATGTTCCCGCATTGGTATTATTGGCCACAGCAAATAAACGATAGCAGAAACAATACAGGTTATTAGAGCTGATGGAATAAACCATCCATTACCGTAGAATTTTTTCACCATTAGGCATAATTTTATAAAACCAATCTTTTGAGAGATCACGAGCGTCACCTTTTATTTTGGTTCCGTGTCTAGAAACAGTAGCAAATGTTCCTTCTTTGTTTTGGAAATATTCACTTCCATTTTTAATTATTTCAATGCGAACATTGTAAGGAACAGGAATACTCCATTCAGACACATCATTTAGTTGAGGAAATTGTTCATTGATAGCAATAATAGTACTGCTACTATTATTTTCAACATCTTCTTCGTTTGTGCTAATTAATTCTATACTGTCGGTGTTGCTTCCTGAAGATGAGCTGATATTATCTAAATCATCTCTTGCATTTGTATCAAAGTGAAAATGAATTTCTTTTGATGAACTTTGGCTGCCATCAGTTTTTGTAACATACTTAAAAATCGATCCAGACATACTTTGAGCTACATCTAATCTAGCATGTTTGGCTTTCCTTTGCTGAAATCCATTTTTTCATTTGGATATATGCACTCCCCGGGGCATTTTTGACTTGATGTTTGTTTCTTACACTAAAACAAAAAGCCAGTTGTTATGATCTATAATGTGAGAGTATTTTCTCATAAAGTTAACTAATATGAAATTCAATTATAAAATTACATACATATCTTGCCTGTAAAATATTCAGCGTCAGAGTCTTGCGGGAGTCCCCGAATTATACATAGAGCTGAGCTAGTGCTAGTTTTTTTGTGCTAGAAATTTTTGTGCTAGCGATTTTTTTTGTTTGTACATTGTTCTTAAAGTTGAGATACCGGGTGGGTGTCACCTCAAAAAAGGTGACACCCGGTGCGGACCGCCCCCGCCGCCCTGGGTTGCGGTCTTATGCTTAAACGAATATCGATGGGAACTTTTGAGTGCAATGCTTTGATAGATACAGGATCCAGCTTGTGTTTACTCAGGGAAGATGTTCTAAGGAAGATAAGTTTAGGTGAAAATTTAACAAAAGAAAAACATATTTTACATGGTTTATGTCATAGTGAGTTGACTATTATTGGATTTGAATTAATGAATATTTTGATTGACAATTTAGAGATAATGTTGAAGTTTTATATGGTAGATGAAGATGCAATTGATTATCAATTCATTATAGGAAATACAATTTTTGAGTTTTTAGACGTGAAAATTACTAAGAGCGGTGTTGAATATTTTAAGAATTTCAACATGAAAGGCATGAAAACTATAAAGAACAAAAATTTATAGAAAAGGACTGCGATGAATTACTTAATGAACTCAGCTGTCTTTGCGCGGATTATAAAGCTGAGACAACACCTAGTGATGAGGTAGATCTTTTTCAACTTAATGTTGTACAATCATGTGAAGCAGGGGCGTTGCGACGGGTTTTGGTTTTTTTGGTTTGGGTTTTGGGCGTTTAAACCTGCCCCTTGCCTCAGGATCATATGATTTTTTAGGTCGTTACAATTTAAATATTTGATATTTTTATGTCTATGTTAATAAATTTCTTTATAATTCTGCTACGTATTTACTTTGTTGGTGATATTATATTTTTAATATGCAAGCATATGTATGTACGAAGTGAACACTTATATTTTAGTTATATTCTGTTTCATAATAATTCTGCAATTTATTAAATATCCAAATGTACATGTTAACTTTTATTATAATTTCATAAAGAAGTTTCCTTATAAATTTGCCTAACGACCATGTACATACATATCAGAGAACTGCAGAAATCGAACACAACAATGTTCGATTACATTCGGCAACATGATCGTGTTCAATGATCCAACTTGCTTAAACGAACATAATCGACATTGATTTAATATCAACCAACTTATTGCATGCGGTGAATATAATCAATTCAGGCGTTTGCTCGTTTGCCTCAACCGCGATTACATTCATCGGAATGAAAAGGCAAATATGTAAACTCCATGCGTTTGAATATTTCTTTGATTCTTCTGCCCTTACGTCACGACGACAAGCTACATATAAACATTGCTTACGGTTCTGTTTGTTTGCCGAACTAAACGATACTAATTCTCGTGCCTTGCTTTTATTCTCCACATTTAAATAATGTTAAATTTACAGCATTTTTTCGAAGTATACATTTCCTACTTTGAAACATAATGCAAATTTGACATTATTTTCCATGTGGAAAACACATTATTATAATGTAATCTCTACCTTTTTTTATACCAAGAACACATTTCAAAAATGTTAAATTCAAATTATTTGGTAAATGAAATAATAATGTGTTTTTCACATTTTAAAATGTAAACAACACATAAGTGCTTTTTCCGTGTAGATATGACTTTTTTAAATCAAATTTTTTTCTATTCGATCAGTTTTTTTCTTTTGAATTTTATATACGTATACGTTAGATCTCATGCATAGGCTCAAAAAGCATGAATTCTACTTATTCCTGAAGGAGGTACTTCGGTTTTTTTTTATCAATTTATCTATGATTAATATTGCAGGAATGCGATCCTGTGGCTTTTCCTAATGTTCACATGTTGTTGAAAATCTTGTGTACGCTTGCAGTAACAACGGCAACGAACGAGAGATCTTTTTCAACTCTTAGGCTGATTAAAAACTATTTGAGAAACACTATTTGAGAAACATCGTGATCAAATTGTTACCGTTGATGAAGTTTTAGATGAAATGGCAAAGAAAAGCCGACGCATGCGCTTGAGTTTTTAATGTAACCTTTTTCATATTATATTCTAAATACACGTACTTTAATGTTAAAGCTAAAGACATTTTTTTTTTTAATTTATTTAACTGAAAAAAAAAATTTTTTTTATGAGATGGGTTTTTCCACGTACCAATGGAAAAAGAGTCAATGAAATATACTTCCTTTGTAACCCATAGCGTCATTTAAGGATCATTCCATTAAAACATGTTTCAGGTGGTTATTGTACCATACCGTTTTAAAAACTTAAGTGTATTCTTCATACTTTGGATCATTGCGGTTTTATTTGCGGACTATTTCGCTATCGCGTGATATAATTTCGGGATCTTTTCGGGACTGTTTCATGATCATATTGCAGGTTATTGCAATTTGTATTACATATATGCAACAAGTTAGTGAAACAAACCGATACCAAAAAATCGACAACTCATCAAATTCATGCATATCTAGACTGTGATGTGATTTTACAAGCCAACGTCAATTGAACAAACATATCCCGCAATCTAGTAGAGCTTCTAAGCGCTGTCACAACTTTGTAAAAAAAAGACCCCCATTCACCCCAATTATAAGCTGCTACAAATTCTCACCACAAATGATTTTGACAATATTTTACCTAAAAGCTTTAAATCGCGTGTGAAATGAAGCATGCAAGTTAAAACTACGCTCGAAGGGTTACAAACAGATTTTAAATATCCTTTCACATATGATAATTTTAGCCGCAAATCATATCTTACAACAGAAACGTCTGCTCGAGAGGACATTTGTTAGTGCGAAAAAGAGGACAGAATTTGAACTAAAAAACAAGGAAAATGGAGACTAAATAAGAAAAAAAAAATTGGAATAAAAATTTGCGAAAGTTTTGGTAATGACAACTCGCAAGGAAACAAAACAATCGTAAATATTCATAAAATTGTACGCAAAATTCATTTAAAACGACAATGAGCACAAAATCATAGAAAAGGGGGTTTCAGCCAGCACGAGCTGCCGTGTCAATAGATGCTGGTAATCAGAGCTCACAGATAACTCATGAATAATTGAAAAGGTCACATATAAGAGTTATTTAAGAAGAGATGCATTGTGGCCAACAAAAAACTGTTAACATTTTTTAAATTGTTTTTTTTTTTTCAGTTTCTCTTAGTGAGAAACCTTTATTAATCCAAACGAGCCTGACCCCTGCGCATCTTGCGCAACCAATATAAAAGTACCTTATCAAATATCAACAGAAATCAGCTGTTCTATTAATTTACAGCTTGCGCTGCGATTATAGCGATAATAGCAACTGCCGTCAATCAATTAAAACTTACTGCTTGCGCTGCTATCTAGCGTACAATAACAACTGCCGGTAATGCAGGGCAAATATTCACAATAGTACCATAGTACAAATAGATTTATTTGTGTGCTCACGATCGTTTATTTTTAACAAATTATTTTAATAAAGTATAGCTAAACAAAAGCACTACGACCAAAATTGCCCATAGCTCGCTAATAGCCGGAATCTCCATCTTTACAACCAAAACTTTATTTATAGACTTGGATTCCAAATAAGAGCGAAAAAAGGACCCGTACTTAAAAACGGCAATTATAAGTAATATATATGATTTTATTTTCTCTTAATAAAGAAGATATATCAAAGAGGAATAGAAAGTCAATTTTTGAGAAAAAAGCAAACGACTCGAACACTTTTCTTACATCCTAAATGAAGTATGTCAGCAACACTGATAATAAAAACAAATATAAGTCATAAAATGAGCTTAAAAAGTTTGACGAGCAGTAGCTTTGGCTTAAACGTTGTCCAGCTCGCATTTGCATGCTGTATTTCTCTCCTTCAGTTGCAATCTCTTAGCGAATTGCTTCCAACTCTCACTCTTTCCCCCCTACTCACGATTTTTTTTCCTACTATTCCGTCTCTCCCCTCTTCCTCTTCGTGCGGAGTCCTGCCTCACTGTTGATAGTTTTTTTTTACTTCGCCTTCCCTATTTACCTTTTGCGTCTCTATATCTTCCATATACTCAGCTGGCCTCTGCCATTTCATCGATTTATCTCTCTTTTTCCACTTCTCACCCCTTCTCTCCCCCTTGCCAAGATATTACCTTAGCCAAGTATGTACCAAGTTTCAAGCAAATCCTACACATTCTATTTTTTTGAAGAGTTCGGGGCCTTGTGCATATCCCCGAAAAAATAATATTAAAATATTCAAATATTTAAATATTCATCATGAAACGGACTGGAAATTACCCTTATTTTGGGGATCCCGAAAGAATTTTATCTTACATATTAACCTAGGCTACTCGCTGATATGTTGCCGTACTGAATTGGTTCGAATTCCCCCATGCCATTATGAACTGTACTTAGGTCGACTTTTTGTTCAAGAATTTGCAGATTCTGGCCGCACATAAAGGTGTGTTTGACAGCACCTTCATCTGTGTTGTAGAAATTTTGATTGCCGCGTCAAAAAAGACATGTTTTTAACAGCAGTGCAGTCTCTTGGCAGTGGTCGGCATCTTATTCTTGAGGCAATTCAAATTCGAGTACTAATCAATTCAAAGTGAAGGCCAAGTCAAGTCAAAGATAAGCCAAAGGCGAGTAAATTACAAGTCAAAGTTAAGTCAAGGAAAAGTCAAGTCAAAGATAAGTTAAAGTCAAGTCAAAGACAAACCAAAGTCAAGCCAAAGGCAAGCCAAGGTCGAGCAAAAGTTAAGTCAAGTGAAAGTTAATGCAAAGTCAAGTCAAAGTTAGGTCAGAGAGCCGAGTGAAAGTTAAATTAAAGACAAGTCATAGTCAAGTCAAACTTAAGTCAATGTTAAGTCAAAGTCCTTTCAATTTAAGTTAAAGTGCGGTCAAAGTCAAGTCAACGTCAATGCAAAGTCAAAGCAAAGTCAACTAAAAGTCAAGACATAATCAAGTCAATGTCAAGTAAAAGTTATGTCACAATTAAGTAAAAGTCAAGTCAAAGTTGAGTCAAGGCAAACGTAAGTCAAAGTTCCTCACAAGATAACCCACACTCAAAAACACAGATGCCTCGAGTATAGCACAGTACCAGTTCCAGTTTTTAATTTTTGAGCCATCTCTCTAAGTCCTCCTCCCATTCCATCCTCGAAGGATACCTGATCTTTAGTACGTGAAAGTCAACAACTGCCGCAATATAGGCCGTGTCGGATGTTGGTCCGTTTTGATACCGTATAGTTGACAATTGCGGTCGGCTGATTTCTACACTTTTGCACAAACAGAGGCATCAAGTGAAAAATGACGTTTTATTCTTATTGAAAATTCAAGAAATGTCCTGGAGTGCAAGAAAGCATTGGAAAACTTCGGTTAGCCCGGACCATACATACATATATACTGGGTTCCCGGTCATAAAGGAATAGAAGATAACGAAAAGGCCGATGAGTTGGCAAAGGAAGGTGCATTCGCTGATTTGACGGTAGACGCCGCAATTCGTATGGGTAAAATGAAAAGGAGACAGGAGTTACATATGATCCATCAAGCAGGACAGGCGTGTACAGAAGCGCTGGCTGCAAAAGTTTTAGGATCATGTGCGAATCCTACCATATTAGATTCACAAAGTTCCTCATATATCTGAAGACAGAAGACTTAAGGCTCGCGAGGGCATACTTACAGGACACTGTCTTCTGGCGTCACATGCTTATGATGAGTTAGGCCTCGTCAGTAACAGCAAATGTAAGTAGTGCGAGCTGCAGAAAGACACGTTTGAGCACCTTATGTATTCAAAGCTCCAGTTATTAGGGGCAGCAGAGTTGCCAGATCTCGAGACAGCAATTAAACTAGGTCCTAGAAAATTTCTAGTATTTGCCAAGAGGATGGATTTATTGTATAACATAAGTCCTGGCATCTGATTGGGTTTTTCCGTTTGGTCGTCAAACAAGTTTTGGTAACACTAAGGACACATTCAATCTATGAAAGGTGTTTATTGACCAGCCAGTTCAATTTGAGGAAAGGACTTTTGTTTTCTAGTGAACAGGTCAAACTTTGTTTTTGTGGTGTTCAATGTTGTAAAGTGCCGTTCCCATGAGTTCATTAGTCGTTGGAAGGAATTTACCTGTGATTAGTATTACTGAGTATTATCTAGTTCATTCTGCTCTGAAGGACTCCAAGATTTCGTTGACTACTAGTATCTGTAGGAGGAGCAACTGCATGCTTCCCTGAGGGAATCCCAGTTTTGTATTTCTAAATACCACGCCCGCGTTTAAAGTGTTTTTTGACGGAAATGATTACGGTACTAGCACCATGTGGTACTAATCCAACTGCCAATGACCTTGCGATCTTGCAATCTGTGGATTTTAGTCGCCTCTTACGACGGGCATGCCTCCCGCTAGAATATTCTAACCCCCTTAACCCGCTTGAGCAGCAGATGGTCTCAGTTTAAGAAGAGCTTCAAATATGTCTTACTTCTACGCCTCTTAGAACTTTCACAAGTGCATCTGGAGTAGGAAATGAAACGAAGAAAATCATTCAAATTAGGATTCCCATTAAGTCGGCATATACGGCGGACATTATTTTTATAAATTAATATAAAAGGAGATTTATACTAGAGGTTTATTTATTTCTCCTATTGAATAACTATTATTTGGCGTAAAAATAAATAAATATCTTTGAGAAAGCTTTAATTTTTAACACTAAGCTTGTTGTAACTGAGCAATCTTTATTTTTTAAGTGAAAGACTCGGTCATTAAGTGTAAAGTTTTACATGAGTACCTGGTCTAACCCGGGTACATCCAAGCATACATGTCCAGCCCAAACTCGCTACCTTGGTTCCAATCGATGATGTGAGTGGAGACACCATCACCTTTGTGGTGTTGGAGGCCTATCTAACACCTTTTCCATTCTAAGGGTCGTGGCACCCTGTTGCAATGCAACTCCACATTCGAGCTGACAAACTCCTACCGCATTCGGATATCAACCACAGCCATCACGATGCTCCCAAAAGGGGCCTACCTCAAATGTGCAGAAACGGAGCAAGCTCCGCAGGCTATCTGCTTCCCGTGGTACCCCTTTAAATTCTTGGCATGACTTTCTTAGCCGAAGCTACTACCGGCTGAGTATCCACCTACTCGGTCAGTAAGATATCTCCATTTACTAAAAATCATTGATAAATTGAAACCTTATTTTTGGTTAACTATTATTTTGGAGCTCTGTTTGTAGTACTTATCACTCATACTACCGTTAACTAGCGAAACACACTTCCTTTGGCGGCAAGTGGAGCGTACAGAGCCGCGAAAAATTACTTGAAACGGAACAGCAAAAGTTCGCACAGTTAGCGTGTCCTTATGCCAAGGGTCGTCAAGCGTAGACATTTGCATAATCAAATAATAAAAATTTGCATAATTTGGATTTTTATTATTGTTGTAGTTTTGCTTTGCGGAAGCATTACTTGTATTGCATATTTTTGTTGTAATTTTTTTTTTCGTCTTTGCTTTAAAAAGGCCAAAGACATAACAATCTTCCAAGTTCTATGCAAAATAGTTATTGCTTCTTGTGGTGGGCTTGCAACAAAAATAGTGTCAATATTTATTGAGAAACCTGTTCGTTATCGATGAATTCTATTTGCAAGTTTTAACAATAAAAAAATATTTATGATTACTCACTAAAATTTAGTCTAATTGGAAGTTAACATAAATTTGTGAGTCACATTTTGATTTGTAGTCTAAAAGTCATGGATAAGGAGGGAACAAATCGTTAAGTCAAATGCATTGGTATAGTTGTAAGTGACGCTTCAATTCATACCAAAAGCTCTGCGTTCGATTGTCGCATCTTTACAGTGGTCGGCATGTTATTCTTAGGGCAAGTGTGGCTCTCGTCTTAGAGCACCGAAAATTAAGGGACACCGAGCGAAACGAGAAAATGCAGCGGGTTAGTGGGCTTATAATATACCGAGGCGACTAAAATACCAAATTGATTCAAGGGGTTTCCAGCGAGATATATAGCTTATTGTAGAATATTGCACAATATAATATCACAAACCTTTATCTATGTAAACCACCTTAATAATCTATTATTATCTTCTATTACCACCTTTACTTTATACATACATACATAATACATTCATGTTATCATATATATACTAAATAAAGATGATTCATTCTTTTTTCTACCTTTGTGTTATAAGTAGAGCTTACGATTTCTCGAACTTGTTCGAGAAGAGATTTCTCGCGAGTCGCGCCTTCTCGCAAGATTCTCGAATCTCGAATTATTCGTAAGACTCGCGAGCTTCTCGATATTCAACTTAATCGATTCATTAGCTGTTTTATATAGAGCTTACGACTTCTTATGAAGCAAAAGCCAAAATGTCCGCAAAACCACAAGTAAAAAACCCCGAAATTTATGGAATATTGTCAATGCAGCGACTGAATTTAAAGTCGAGAATCTCGCGAGCCTTACGAGTAATTCGAGATTCGAGAATCTCGCGAGAAGCCGTGTTCTTGATGTCTAGTTGAAAAATAAAATATAGCGAACAAAATTATATGTATAATGAATATGTTTTGTGTTAAATGTCATTGAAGCAATATAATCAACAAAAAAGTCACAAGTAAAAAAAAAAACCAAGTGTATAAATACTGTCCATACAGCGATTAAGAAAGAATGTCGAGAAGCTCGCGAGATTTACGAGTACTTCGAGACACGAGAATCTCGCGAGAAGTCGAGTTCTCGATTTCTCGGGTCTCGAAAATCTCGCTTGTGTTCGAGAAGAAATCGTAAGCTTTAGTTTTAAGCATCGTCTTTCATTTTTGCTGCAAAGACATTATACTTATCCAACCCAATTGTCAACCTCACCTTCCCGTGGCGAATCCTTGGATCTAGAGGGTGGGAGGGCGGTATGGCCTAGAAGGTTTCATGTAGTCATACCAAATCGTTCCCGAGATGGTCGGGATAGTACCTTAATTGTTCTTGTTACCGGTACGTACTGGATCTGCATCCGGCAAAGAACCATAAACATCGATAAAACTCCTCAAGGCCGTCGGGGAGTGTCCTTAGCGCTACTACAACAACAACAACAACATGAGAAACGTATAGAACTTAATTTTTTTTTGCGAAGTGGTTCTAATTAGTGCTGGTTCCCATATTATCGAAGTCTTTCACAATTCTCGAGAACCGTTTTATTCAAAAGAACACGTGTCGGCTCACAACCGTATTTACACAGAGTTATTAAAATAAATAATGCCAGTCGCGCTAACCTCCGAAGAGATTTAAAGCAGAGCTTCTCTACCAATTCGCGTCGTGAGATTTGGCGGAACGGGACCTACATGTATCATGCCGACTCCGAACGCCATCTGCAAGGCAGATGAATTTTCACTAGGAAGCTTTTCATGGCAGAAATACAATCGGAGTGTTTGCCAAATCACTACCGAAGAGTGAGCCCGCTTAGAAACACTTTTGTTAATTGAAAACACTTTTCTCTAAATTTTCGTTGTTGCTTTGGCTGGAAGTTGAACCCACACGCGGAGCAGATATTATTAGAGATTCGACTATTACTTATCTAGAACTACGCCCGGCTTACGTGTCCTGCATACTGACCTCACATGTCACAGACAATCTTTTCAATGTGGAACCAACGCCTCTAGATGCAAGTTTCTAAGGACTCCCGTTAGTTGTATTTGAAGTGAATGATTTGAAAAAGTTAAATTTGATTTTAAAAAAGTTTCATTCGCTTTACAAAAAATTTTTTTTTTTTTGATTTGAAAAAGTTTCATTGGGAATTAAAAAAGTTCTTATTGGTGCAGAGTTTTTCAGTTTTTCTTGGAAAGCTTGTTTTAACATTAGTTTATGTTTTGAGGATAATTGACTAAGAATATTTCCTTATGTCCTTACTGAGTTAGAGAAATCTCTTGGGTCCCCTGTGTCTATGTGCGGTATAGAGCGTCTAAAGCCATTGTGGAGTAGGTGTGAGAAGCTTCAGAAGCGCGAGCTCTTTAGTGAGAAACTTTTTCTGCAGGCTATTAGGATTGAAGTTCTTCCGGAAAGCTACCCAACAATACTCTCTAGCATCTTGTTTGACTTGGGGTCCAATTTCTTAACCAACATCTCCGTTACTTAGTACTTTTGGCATCTATATTACCCAACTCTATTACAAATAATTCAAAGATCTTAAATTACTTTTAAGCTGTAGAGACATTTGAAGTTCATATTGACGTCCGACAGTAAACATCTATCGTCATCAAATATTATACCTTTTCGATCCACTTTTTTATCCTCCTTTTTGAGGAAATATCATTTCCCACTCTAAGACATACCTTTAGCATTTGAGCCACACTTTAGAATTCATTAGAAGCAATTTAGACTACCACAATAAAGGGACGTGGCCAACCTTTTCAACTGAAAGATGGCAGACCGCCCTAGCGGGTTAGGGGTCTTAGAATATACCCGCGGCAGGTATGCCTGTCGTAAGAGGCGACTAAAATACCAAATTGATTCGAGGTGTTGCCAGCGCAAAATATAACTTCTCCAACCGAATTGTTAACCTCACCTACGCGTGGCGAATTCTGTGACTTTAACAGGCGGGGCTCTGGAGACCGCAAGTTACTCATGGATTTAGGGGTGGGAGAGCGGTGGTCATACTAAATCTTTCCCGAGATAGTCGGGCTGGTGCCTTAACGGTGTTTGTTACCGGAACGTACCGGATCTGCATCCAGCATAGGACCATCAACATAGATAACACTTCCCAAGGCCTTTGTGGAGTATTCTTATCGCTACAATAACAACAACAACAACAGCGATCATCTCGTAAATCATTTTCAGACTTTTTCGGGACCAATTTGGAACAATTTCAGGATCACTTCGGAGAAGTTGACCCGAAATAGTCTCAAAGGGATCCTGAAATAATTCTGTGACTCTCTGAAATAGTCTCAGATCCAGAAGTTGTCCCATTGATACCCATAAAAATACCGAACTAACCATAGAATTGCCCCAAAATTGCATCGAAATAATACTTAACGATATATAAAATAATCCTTAAGTAAGTGATTACTTAACAGCTCGAAAATGGTTTCTAAATAGTCGAGAAACCATCCTTGAATAATTTAGAAGTTGGAATTATTCCAAATTGGACCCGAAATGATTCCTAAAATCGTCTTGAGGTAATCCTGAAATCGCCTCAAAATTGAAATCGCCGAAATAGTTCCGAAATGATCCTTAAATAATCCAGAACTAATTCTGACATTGTTCCAAATTGCTACCAAAATCCTAAAATCGACTCAAAAATGCATCGAACGAATTTCGAAACAATCCTTAAAATAATCCCGAAATGTTCATAAAGTCATCCCGAAATGCTAACGAAAAAGTCCCGACGTAGTCCCAAAAGGGCAGTCCTTAAAAATTGATCGAAGTCCGTAATTCCTCACCATGGATAAAGGTTTCACATAGTTCCATCCCCACCTTTACTGAACAACAAGATGTGTCCACTTTTAATTGAATGATCTGGTATGTCTTCTTCCTACAGTTAGAAGAAAACTTGATGTACCAGTTCTATTATACATTGAACTCTTTGTTTTTTTTTTTTGTATGTAAATTATGATGACCCCAATATTTGGTCCAGTGACAGCAAATACGCACATGTCACTTATCATTTTGGCGGCGAAAAAGTTTCAAAAAAATCTCCATTACGAAATTATGAACATTAAAATGAAGAATGACCACTTAACAAAATTAACAATCTGTACAATTCATATGTGTGTACATACGTGTGCATGCAGTTTACTACATATCTCATATCAACCCCATCTCCCAATCTGAATATCCACATAAACATTACGACCACCACCATTAACAGCTTCGAGGACATCAGCGATATCACTGCATTAACATATGAGTTGTTTGGCGCATTGGTTTATGTAGAGAAATACAAAAACAACTATTATGTTTGCGAATATGCAGGGGCATAGTCAGGTTTCCATCATTCGAAGGGCAGGTCTTATGTAAACGGAAAAAGTGATCCTCAATGGCATAATATTTAACTTTGTGTAGGTAAGCTAAATATTGGAACACACTGATCAGCTATCGGGGGATTGTTTTTCATATTGTTATGTCACCCAATTCTGAATTATTATACTCAGCGTGCTTTGCACACAGAGTATATTAACTTTGATTGGATAACGGTTGGTTGTACAGGTATAAAGGAATCCAGATAGATATAGACTTCCATATATCAAAATCATCAGTATCGAAAAAAAATTTGATTGAGTCATGTCCGTCCGTCCGTCCGTTAGCACGATAACTTGAGTAAGTATTGAGATATCTTCACCAAATTTGGTACACTAGCTTATCTGGACCCAGAATGGATTGGTATTGAAAATGAGGGAAATCGGATGATAACCACGCCCACTTTCTATATATATAAAATTTTGGAAAACACAAAAAACCTGATAATTTAGTAAATAATACACCTAAAATGTTGAAATTTGACATGTGGACTGGTATTAGGACTCTTGATACAAATTTGGAAACATTTTTCCAAATGGGTGTGGCAACGCCCACTTATGATAAAATCAATTTTACAAATATTATTAATCATAAATCAAAAATCGTTAAACCTATCGTAACAAAATTCGGCAGAGAGGTTGCCCTTACTATAGGGAATGCTTTGAAGAAAAATTAACGAAATCTATTAAGGACCACCCCCACTTTTATATAAAAGATTTTAAAAAGGGTCGTGGACGAATAAAATAGGCTATATCTTTGCAAGAAAGAGCTTTATAGGGGGTATTTCATTTCCCAAGTGGATTTATAACAATAAATAGGAAAAACTTCAAATTTAAAAAATGGGCGTGGCACCGCCCCTTTTATGACTAAGCAATTTTCTATGTTTCGGGAGCCATAACTGGAAGAAAAATTAACGGATCGTAATAAAATTGGGTACACAAATTTTCCCTATAATAGAAAATAGTTCTAGTAAAAATGGACGGGATCGGTTAAAGACCACGCAACTTAGCTATAAAACAAGTTTAAAAGCGTCGTAGACCAGAATAATAAGCTATAACTTAGCAAAATTTTGAACCAATGATACTTCACTTATCAAGTTTTATTGTAAGAGGAAATGGGGAAACATTTTTTTTTACACCCGAACTTAGCACTTTTCATTGTTTTCACAGTTCTTAGTGTTTAGCTGACCGGGATGTTAATTAAAAGTCGATGTCAGAGCTCCTTAATTGTTAGGAAACTTTCTAAATGTCTCAAATTGTGGGCCACCTAGCGGAGTTTGTTGTTGTTGCTGTTGTAGTGATAGGAACACTCCCCGAAAACGCTGGGTAGTGTTATCGATGTTGAAGGTCCTTTGCCGGATGTAGATCCGGTATATTCCGGTAACAAGCACCATTAAGGTACTAGCTCGACCATGTCGGGGACGATTTCGTACGACCACATAAAACCTTCTAGGTCATAACGCCCTCCCACCACCTAGATCCACGAAGAACTTGGGTTTGCCAGAGCCTCGGCTCTTAAAGAAAGGATTCCTTACGGGTAGGTGAGGTTGACAATTGGGTTGGAGAAGCTATATATTGCGCTGGCAATACCGTGAAAGGTTTGCGCTACACAACCCCTTGAATCCATTTGGTATTTTAGTCGCCTCTTACGGCAGGCCTACTTGTCGCGGGTATATTCTAAGCCCCATAATCCGCTGAGGGTTGTATTTTTTGTAATGTATCATCTTCGGGTTCGGTACTGTGATCCAGAGTTGATGCTCTTTTTACTGGCAAGTTTTTTCAATATTCGTCACTACATTTCCCAATTTTGTACGAATTTTCTGAATATCTTCATTCGTAAGCAACCCAGCGAATTTTTCCCTTTCATGTTGCAAGGGCATTGGGTTCTGAGCTGTGCTTCATGTTTAAGGTGAATGCTCGCGCTCGCATAGGTTTTTTGTCACTTGTCAAAAACTGTTCGAACTATAAATTATTAAATCCGACTATTAATAATTCCGTAAAATATCATTTGGAATGAGTTCAAGCAGCTATATTTCTCGTCGCCATGTAGCGGGTAGGAGCGCAGTCTATGGGTAATTAGGAGGAGTGCATCTCATTACATTACTAATACCAGAGGTAACCAAATCCGATTAGTATACTTCCTCCTGTGACTGCAAGTACCTTAATTCAAGGGATTGAGGTTCCCGTGTCAATGAAGGTTGATAATTGCCTTGTATTGTACTCTAATCGGTCTTCTCCGATGCAAAGCAACGCCGGTGATATAAAAGCTTTACCCACGCAAAGAAACTCTGCGGGCGAGTGACCAACCAACAGTTTCTGGCTAACAATTGGGCATATAATGAGTCAGCACAATTAAAAATTTAAGAAACTGGCCTAGCAAGGATGAGAGCCATATCCAACACAAACTACTCATCTACGTACGTGACACGGACAAATACAGAGATTACAATGATTTTGATGATTTGAACTTCCAGAACACCCCCGCCATAATTGACGAAGTCCGAAGAGGAGACGTTTCTAGCTTCCATTCAGGAGACTATTATTATATTCGCGTCTCGGCATTCAACCAGTAGCAGGTCCACCACCAAAAATAGTGCACTTACTTCTAAAGTGAATGAGGAAGAAGAAACCCATAAACTAAAAAACAGCGACGCCGAAGGCAGATTCAAATATATCCCTTACTATAAAAGGATGTACATCTTCACTACGAAAGTTTTCGAAAGGTGCAACCGACTCCTCAACACAAAATGCATACTGATCCATAATGCTTATCGGACGAAGTCGAAGAAGCCCAAACAAGAGAGGGTGGAAGAAACATTAAGGCGACATTTGCCACGGATCACCTGTAAGTTGCTGTTGTAGATGTTAAGAGCCGCTCGCCCAGTCATTCAACCATACATGTCGGAAAAGACGACAACAATCCAATTCGGAGCGTACCTTAATAATATCCGAAAAATTACTATCCGGGGACTATTTTTGCGGTTGCAGCGATAACAACAAAAATTTAATAGAACCATGTGTTGATCGAATCCGGTTTTCGAAGCTTTGAAACTTTAGAGAATTGGTATTTTGCCGGATATGAATCCGGTATGCTCCGGTTCGACCTACTGTCGGAGGATTGCATGGGAGGGTGCGAGGTATGCATTTTTCCAGATAGTCTAGATGCACTCATGGCACTTAGCTCCCCATAACTTCGTGTGAGGCTGTAAGCCGCTGCAAGATGTCGCTTCGTGCTGCAGCTACATTGAGGGTGGCTAATTGGCAGACGAACTTTAAAAGTAAGACATTGCTGGATGCTGCGTAAGCGGTCGAGATGCATCATCCACTCACATCAATCCCAACTAACATACATAGCAGTTTCAAAGAGATAGCGGTCTCGACCTGCTCTTCTCATACACCTGCAAGACAACCTAGCAAACAAGACCGACTTACGACAGTAGAAGAACACAGGACCTGCTAAATAAATGAAGGAACTAATCCTTAGGATTACTGCAACAATTACGAGACACTGGTCATTTGGCCTGCATGCTGAGATAATGGTGATCCCTTTCAACAGCTTTTGAAGGAACTGGGACGAGGAAAGCAGCAAAGAAAAAGTCACGTGCTATCTGTGCGAATGCCATTCTTTAGCATACACTAGGTTTCGCGGGTAGTTAAAAACTGTCGAAGCTTCAGGAAGTTGCTAAAAGCTCCGATGTTGTAGCGATAAGGACACTCCATGAAGGTTTTGTGGAGTATTATCGATGTTGATGGTCCATTGCGAGATATCGATCCGGTATGTTCCGGTAACAAGCACAATTAAGGTACTAGACTGACCATGCGGAGCTTGGGGTCGCCAGAGCCTCGTCTCCTCTGAACCTACGTGTGTGGGTGGGGTTGACAATTTGACTAGAAGCTATGAATTGCACTTATCAACCGCTTGATTCCCTAAATGCTCCGTGAAAGATAGCAGCAGGTTTATTAACAGAAATGGTTTGAACAGAGCACGGACTAGCCCTAATAGAAAGAGCAACAATTCGTTATAGGAGAAAGCGCATCTAAATGGGGCACCGTGCTCTACTCGGGCTCGGGTCCTTAGTAGCCGGACAGCACTGCAATCAGCCAATCAACATGCTGCGGTATTAGCACCTTCTCATATTTGCCAGACTGCCTCGAGAACTTTGTTTAACTCTTCGAACCCTTTGAATCTGTGGGTTTTAGTCTCCTCATCCGATCGTCATACCCATCGCCTGAATATTGTAAGCCCCTTAATTCGCTGGTAGCATCAAACCAAATCATTTGATTTGAAGTGGGGAGGAGGTAGTAGCTGAATGTAATGGATCCATATTCTCTCCTGAATATCTTAGTTTCGCTTTTTTGCGCTTCATAAACAATAATGACCATTCACCATTTGCCTTGTTTATGATCGAGCGCAAACATTTGTCAAGGTGGGGGTGCAGCAACCCCTTTAGTTGCCCCTTCCAGCATTATACGCCCATGTGTATATTGCATACAAGTGGTAGTGAAATGGAATGGAAGAAGGGTTCATACGAACATTTATCAATACCAATGTGATAAGCGTCACTGGACGCGTACGTAAATACGTTTTCTGAGGTAAGCAGTCTGCAGTGCGTATACGCAACTTCGAATTCGAAATTGAATTTATGGCAATTTGAATATGTAATACATAAATATTTGGAATGGGGGGGATGTTTGAATATTTATTTGCGACAAAATATGATAAACGGCATGTGTTACGGTATAACAACAACAACAGCGGCAGTAGTTCCAGCAAAATAAAAACGAACAAGTAAGGAAGGCTAAGTTCGGGTGCAACCGAACATTACATAGAGCTTTGGAGACAAAATTTTTTTTTTCATGGATACATACAAATGGTAATACTAAAAAGTGGAGCAACTTGCCTTTGCTATCTTTCTTCGGCTATCAATTCGTTTTATTTTAATATTATTTTAAATATGAAAATATGGTTAAATTTGAACGCATTTCCTTATCATTTTTTTTAAATCACCCCTGAAATTTTTTTTGAAACGCTCCTAATTATGAGTTCGATAAGAGTCCGAAATTGTAGACGATGGGTAATATTCGATTTTCCTCCATCCTTTGGCAAATAAGGCAAAATCACCAAGTAGAAAAATGAACCTAGCGTAACCCTGGAATGTGTTTGTATGACGTGCCATTAAATGAAAGATGTTAATGAGTATTTTAAAAGGGAGTTAGTTCTATAGGTGGACGCTTTTTCGAGATTTCGCATAAAGGTGGACCAGGGGTGACTCTATAATGTGTTTGTACGATATGGGTATCAAATTAAAGGTATTAATGAGGGTTTTAAAAGGGAGTGGCCCTTAATTGTATATGTGAGGGCGTCTTCGAGATATCGACCAAAATGTGGACCAGGGTTACCAGAACATCATGTGTCGGGCGCCGCTAATCTATTTGTATATGTAATGCTACGAACAGTATTCCTGCCATGATACCAAGGGCTTTTGATTTCGCCCTGCAGAACTTTTCCATTTTTTTATACTTAATATGGTAGGTGTCACACCCATTTTACAAAGTTTTTTCTAAAGTTATATTTTGCGTCAAAAAACCAATCAATCACAATGTTTCATCCCTTTTTCGTATTTGGTATAGAATTATGGCATTTCTTAAATTTTTCGAAATTTTCGATATCGAAAAAGTGGGCGTGGTCATAATTGGATTTCGCCCCTTTTTAATACCAAGATAAAGTGAGTTCAGATAAGTACGTGAACTAAGTTTAGTAAAGATATATCGATTTTTGCTCAAGTTATCGTGTTAACGGCCGAGCGGAAGGACAGACAGTCGACTGTGTATAAAAACTGGGCGTGCCTTTAACCGATTTCGCCCATTTTCACAGTTATCGTTATAGAATTTATGCCCATACTAAATTTCGCAAGGATTGGTAAATTTTTGTTCGACTTATGGCATTGAAAGTATTCTAAACAAATTAAAAGAAAAAGGGCGGAGCCACGCCCATTTTGAAATTTTCTTTTATTTTTGAATTTTGTTGCACCATATCATTACTGGAGTTGAATGTTGTCATAATTTATTTATATACTCTAAAGATATACAATTTTTTGTTAAAATTTGACTTTTAAATTTTTTCTTTAAATGTGGGCGTGGTCGTTCTCCGATTTTGCTAATTTTTATTAAGCATACATATAGTTATAGGAGTAACGTTCCTGCCAAATTTCATCATGATATCTTCAACGACTGTTAAATTACAGCTTGCAAAACTTTTAAATTACATTCTTTTAAAAGTGGGTGGTGCCACGCCCATTTTCCAAAATTTTACTAATTTTCTATTCTGCGTCATAAGGTCAACCCAACGTACCAAATTTCATCGCTTTATCCGTCTTTGGTAATGAATTATCGCACTTTTTCGGGTTTTCGAAATTTTCGGTTTCGTTCCTTTTAAATATCGTTCTGAGATGAGTGCCCAGGAACTTACATACCAAATTTCATTAAGATACCTCCAAATTTACTCAAGTTAACGCGTTCATGGACAGAGATATGTGAGCTCTGCTCAGCCGAGTATAAAATAATAAACAAGAACGTGGAAGAAGTTGGGAACGTTGAATTTGAAAGTATGTACATGGGAATATTTAGTTTTTATATGTAGATATGGTTGCATATGCATAATAATAAACAAATATTTATGTTATAATACACTTTGGCGACGATTTGAGAATGCCACATATGCCACAGCGCAACTAACGATGGGCGACAAAATTCTGCAAGTCTAGAGCCAAGAGCTTGTCCTTCGTCGTATTTTTGTTCTAGCAAAAGCCTAAAGTTGTGCGGCAGCCAAAATGCAAATATGGCATTTGACGTGGTAAATATTTCTTGGTTTTGCAAAAAAAAAAAAAAAAAACTCTCATACTTCGTATGTTGTAAACGGCAATCGAAGCATCTAAAAACAATAGCGCAACAACAACATGCTCGTACTTCTAAGTGACACAGGATATGTGTGCGTTTGCGTTTTGAACAGTCGTAATTCAATTTCCGTTTCCGCAATTTAGCAGAAAAACACAAGCTCATACAACAACAACAAGCAGGTCTAAGTATATTGTGTTATGAAGTCTGATGCTGCACTCTTTGGTATTGTCGTTGTTTTTTGTTTTGTCGACATTTTCCACCTTTTGCACTTTCCAGCTTTCTGAAATAAATCAGTAAAATGCTGTCAAACCAAAACAAAGTAGACATTGGTGTATTTGTGTTTGTAATACACAAGAATATACCGCTTACGTATGCACTTGAAGGGGGTGGTTGGGGCAACAAAAAAAAATTAAATTGTGTATCGAATACAATCAGCACGCTCCGTCGAGGTAAGGATATCAAATTAGTGACCAGGTAGAATGAAAAAGAAAGAAAAGGATTGTGTTCGGCTATGCCGAAGATTTTATGTCTTTCATAAATGGAGCTTAACAATAATTCGATGAAATTTCAAAAATGCATTAAATGTGAACCATCAGTTGCATGGGATATATATTTTGTATATGACCGATCTTGAAAAATTTTTTAGACAATATTTGGTGCCTCATATGTTGTTGTTGTGGTGTTGTTGTAGCGATAAGGACACTCCCTGAAAGACTTTGGGAGTGTTATCGATGTTGATGATCTTTTGCAGGATGAAGATCCGATACGTTTCGGTAACCATTTAGGTACTAGCCCGACCATCTGGGAAACGATTTGGTATGAACCCGTGAAACCTTCTAGGCCATCCTGCTCTCCCACACCCTAAATCCATGAGGAACTTGGAGTCGCCAGAACCTGAGCTGTTAAAGAAACAGGATTCGTCACGGGTAGGTGAGGTTGACCATTGGGTTGGGGAAGCTATATATTGCGCTGGCAACTTCTTGAAATGGTTGCGCTACACAACCAATTGAATCATTTCGATATTTTAGTCACCGCTTACGACAGCCATACCTGTTGCGGGTATATTCTAAGCGCCTAACCCGCTGGGGTTGGTGCCTTATATGTAAGTCTTCTGTGAGATTTCTGGCTTCAAGCTTTTGAAATGCGAAAAAAATGACGAAAACCCTCTTATCCGAAAATTCGGTTGTATTGCAGATATACATATGCAATTATGGTGCGCTCCTGGCGGTTTAGACAAATGATTATTCGGACACCCAAATTTATCCGCTTACCAAATTTCATCAAGATATCAGCCGTGTTGGTAGCATGCTTGCAAATGTTATTCGGAGTCGGCATAAAACATGTAGGTCCCGTCGCTCGGCCCAAAATCTCTAAGAAGGTTATCGCGCCTAGTACTAGTTTTTTTAATTTTTTTCTAAGAAATTGAGGGACCTGTTTGCGTTTAAATAGACAGGTAGACGGACACGGCTTAATCCATTCAGCTCGTTCCCGATCATTTTAGTATACTTATTGGTGGGTCTATCTCATTTCCTTTAAAGACTTAAAGATTTAAAAATTCGAAAAAAAACTTAATATACATAAGCACCATTTAATTTTCAAGGACGGTATAAAGAGGATGGGAGAGGAGACGAACCGAAACCGGGCAGAAACTATATAACTATAACCGAGGACGACGGCGTACCCAAATCTAAAACGTAAGCGAGCCGAATTCAGGTAGAAACTGGGGACAAATCAGACCCGAAACCCAAATTGTACGGAGATCGAAACCTGAATCAGAATCGAAACCTAAGCCGCACAGAAAGAGGACCTAAAATCTAAACTGAAACAGAAAGCGACATAGAAACCAGACCGAAACCGTAACCAGGAGTAAGGGATCCGGAGCGGGATAGAAATCGGTAGCAAGATCAGAACCGCAAGCGTACTGAGACCTTAATCGAAATTGCACAGAAGCCGAGCTGCGCTGTAATCAAACCTCTAACCGGGACCATTGCAGAGCGGAAACCTAGACCGCCACTAAAACCGAAGCAGCAGCCTAAATTTGGAACTAAGGCGGAATAGCTAACCAAACCGAAGCCGCGATAAAAACCAGACAAATCCGCGATGGAATAAAAATAAAATTAATACAAGGCACGATATACTTGCGAGGAGATTTTGGCAGAGTTTCTCTTCAAATGTGCGCCGTCTTCTTTTTACTGAACTTTCGCTGAGAAGCTTTTCATAGCAGAAAAGCACCAACCATTTGTTGAAATCAAAATCTTCATTGGATCCCACGCCTCGCGAAGGTTGGAAGAGGTAAATTTCAGCAACATTATCCTCCCTCAAAGGCAGCACCTGTGGCAAAGACAAAAAAAGCTAATAGCTACCTGTTAAGTAATTGGTCAGTAGCTCGTATGCTACGCGACTCCGATATGGTCGAAGAGCGTAAAAGAGAAACCAATTTGCGGAAGCTGCAGCCTTGACACAGCGTTCCGAACTGCTACAGTATGTCTTCTTATGATGTCAGAACATCACCTGCACAAACCTAATGATGAACAAACAGGTTCCGTCAAATACTTAAAAATCTGGGCATCCTAACAGACAACTTATTGATGAGGCCACATCTTCCAGGTATATAAAAGGACATCTCTACAAGCACTATGAAGATATCCAGCGCATTGGAACTGTAGTATTTGAACCTGATGAGCATAAGCAAGCCCTATGCCGATAAATCTCCGGCGAACCCTATTCTCAATGTCAAATACCCGAAACTCGCAGTGGATAAAAGCAGTCTTCCCAGGCAGTCGAGCGTCACTGCGGCTGACAACTTTGATTTGGATACTGTAAAAGGTTAAAACTCTTATTTATCCCGAATCAACACCTACATACGCAATCTGTGTAGGGCATGTTATGCGTCTCAATATGACACCAGCTATATTATCAATTGCAATGTTGAACCAACACGTGGTTACTCTTTCGTTAAACCCCGTTTAAACTGCACTTCCGTTTGAAGATATCGATGAGAATGTATGAATGCTCGCTTCTATAAGATGGGGCGAAGCGCTGCCATAAGAAGAAAAACTAGAAGAAGTTCTACCAGAAGCTCTTTTACCACCGCAACCCAGAGTACAGGATCCGCGTGCCTATCCCCTCTCACATGTGGCCACTTCCCACTGTACTGCGACAATTCTATTATACAAAAGGTTGCTAATAAATTCAACCGGAGCCCTCTCGACTGCTACATTGTTCAACGCTACTTCAATGTGGAGAGCAGCACCCAGAGAATAACTTTTTTGCTCTAAGGACCGTCTATTTTCTTTCAAATCGAGTGGAGAGCTGCTTCCGTTGGCCTGCTGGATGCGAGAAACCCCCGAGGGCTGCAGATTAATGGGCTGCTTCCATGATTTTAGGAGAAATGACGAGAGACTGATTGATCTTAAGTCCTAAAGGGATACCTGAGAGCTCTTACCAGCCTTTATAGTAAAAGTATGCTTAACGAGTTCAGTATATAGCGCCATTCAAGGCAATTCATGTAAATAATGGCCAATCAGTGGCAAAAAATATCCAAGAAATCTGGAAGCTGCGCAGGAATAACGCCAACCGGGCCCGGAGGTTGAACTGGCCGGTCAATAAAGACTTAAAATAGACTGTATGTATCCATAGTGTTACCATAACTTGTTTGGCGACCAAACGGAAGAACCCCAATCAGGTGCCAGGACATATGTTATAGAATAACCCCATCCTCTTGGCAAATACTGGAAGTTTTCTAGCACTTAGCTTAGTTGCTGCGTCGAGATGGGGCAACTCTGCCGCCCCTAATATCTATCATGCCCGGAAACTTGAATGGTTTGAAAGAATTTCCAGTCCGCACAAATTGGACTTCTTGCAGGGAAGTCAGCAGCCGCTAGCGCTACAGGTAGAAGTTCTTGCGCAGCTGGAACATCAGAAAAATGATTATCCAACAGAAGCTTAAGAGATTTCTCGCTACTCAAGGTCTCTCATATACCTCAGGTATCCCAGCTGACAGGATTCTGAGATAACTTTGTCCTGAGCTTCGAGAATTCATTACAGCCAACCACGTTTTCGCTTAAGTTTCTATACAAATCTTGCTTGACTAGACTTATTCAATACTTATAAATGTGCAAATTCACCTTATAGAGCTCCCAGTCTTCGAAAAGTTCACTCCTGGCTCCATTCAAGAGGCGCTTATTGAAAGTTCTAAGGTCGGAAAGAGATTCCGATCGACAAGGGGACCTCCTATAAGTTTTCATCGTGCCGGAATGTCGAAAGGTGCGGTTGCATGCCGATGTGAAGTTTTAAAGCTAAAAACAATTGCATTGTTTTATTACCTTATTTAATCTTCCTTCACTCACTTCCTAGCATCCAGCTACACTCCTTTTACAACAATAACTTTTCAGCTGCTCCTATGAATTGTAAAATATTTCCTGCGGTTGTTTGTTGAATAATTAGAAGTGTCCGCGCATCATTCATTTTCGTTTACAAACAAAGAACAAAAATTAAGCGCAGAACTTTGTCCTATTCATTATAAGTATGTTGAGCCACAAAATTAACTACCTGCAAATTTAATTGACTAAAAGCGTACAAAAGCCAAACAAACAACTTTAACACCAACGATTACGCGGTGCTTGAATGGCGCCGCTAACAAAATTTAGACTTTCTACAGTGAAAAAAATTAATTAGGAAATTATTAATAAAGGGATGGAAATTTGTCTTGGCTACCTTGGACGGCGTACGATGTCCGTTGTTGTTGTTGTTCTAGTATGATCACATGAAACCATACCCCCCTCCACCCCTAGGTCCATGAGAAGCTTGGGGTCGGCAGAGCCTCGGCTAGTAAAGTAACAAGATTCACCACGGGTATGTGAGGTTTCTAACTCGGTTCGAGAAGTTATACTTTTCGCCGGAAACACCTTGAAAGAGTTGCGTTACACAACCACTTGAATCAATAAGGTATTTTGGCGAATGTTGACATCACTAGGCTAGTTAATAATCACGCAACAACAAAAACATGAAGCAGCCACTCTTATGTGATTGTACAAATTAAAGCTAGCCACACCTATGTACAAGGCAACGAAGAGATACCTCACACACACAGATGTAGTCATCAGCCGAAGTTGTTACTCACACATACACACGCATACATGTAGCTCAATTACCAACCAGGAGATACAGCAGTTCTAGAAGGCGAAACGTCTATACTTTAGTAGAGATATGCGAATGAAACAACGGAGAGTATAAAAGCAGCGCTAGCTGAGTAATCATGATTTAAACACGCTATCAGTTGCGAAGTAAAGTATAATTGTGAAGTATAATTGTACTACTCCCAAAGTAGTCTAATAAAGGCCTTTTTGCAATACAGAATATTGGAGTGATTTGTTCAATTGTTTAGCGATTCGAACGTTAGCAGAAGGTTTCAAATAAGCGAAATTGCCCAACTTTCGTTACAGTATTTTAGTCGCCTCTTACGACAAGCATACTTAAAAAAATAAAAATAAATGTAAGGCGCGATAACCTCCGAAGAGATCTAAGGCCGAGCTTCTCTTCCAATTTGCGTCGTGCTCCTCTTGATTTTTCCTTACTTGTTTTATGCCGACTCCGAACGGCATCTGCAAGGCAGATGAGTTTTCACTGAGAGCTTTTCATGGCAGAAATACAATCGGAGCGCTTGCCAGACACTGCCGAGGGGCGACCCCGCTTAGAAAAATTTTCTTCTAATTGAAAAATCTTATTTCTAAAATTTTGATGTTGCTTTGCCCGGGAGTTGAACCCAGGGCATACGGTGTGATAGGCGGAGCACGCTACCATCACACCACGGTAGCCGCAAGCATACTTGCCGCGAGTATATTCTAAGCCCCCTACCCGTTGGTCCGTATTTCTAGGAATAAATGAATTTTCAAGGAAGAAATTGCATCGAGTGGTTAATTGGCAGAGGGTAGTTATTTCAGTGGAAAACGTTTATTCCAAAACACATTTTCCAGCAGAAGGTAATCAATTTACTGCTGCTGCTGGTTTATTCAGAACTCAATTACGAAGTGTTTTTATACTCAGCGTGCTTTGCACACAGAGTATATTAACTATGATTGGATAACTGTTGGTTGTACAGGTATGAAGGAATAGAGATAGATATAGACTTCGATATATCAAAATCATGCGCCCTACATACAAACCCTCCTCAAGAGTCAGGTTGGAGGTTTGCAAGACTCGCAGCGCCATTGAGCTCTATATTTCTTTGCCGCTGATTTCAGGTTTTGTGGGTCCGTTTCTAGCTCCCCTGGTCGTAGCGTTTTATGGTTATTTATCCACTTCCAACACCTCCGCATCAGCGTCTATGCCATCGTCACTTGCTGTTACCTTAAGATTATACAAATATTTGTGTACCTCATGCGCTATTTGTCTTAACAAATGGTTTACTGCCTGCGCTCCAGGATGTTTTCCCAAATTGTAAGTGCAACACATTCCTCGATTCCTTACTCATTTGAAAGGTGTAGTGCTGGCCCCTCTCACGTGAGTCCAAAAATGCGAAGTGCCTTCCAATCCCGTATTCAGGCTTTGACGCTGCAATATTTTTAGCGTGTGCTCCGGTTTTACTACACGTGGTATCTAAATCTTGGCCTTTGGTATCGTAGAGTTTCGTGCTCTATCCACCATCCTCAAACTTTCGCCTTCTTGCCTTTGAAGGTCTGAAGCAATTCTGTGCAGCCATTCTAAAGTCGTGTTATTGGTGTAGATTATCAGCTTAACCCCATTGTTGTCTTGTAGCGTTTTACTTGATTCAGCTCCCATTCTACGGATCTCCACTTTTCGGTAAACATCTGCCAATTGGAGTTGCTGAAATCGAGTAGTATTGTCTCGGCATTAGATCTTCCGGCATCACAGAGTAAGCGGGAGTCTGGTCGTTACCTCCCTTCAGCTTATTAATCTTTTCGTCTTTTCTTCTTATAATCTAGCTCCACGAGAAACTACTCTACATACAATTTATTATTGTACAATCAAATTATTTTTTACAGTGCCTTAACATAAACTAAAACTATTTGTTATTTGTTTGTAGGATGCTCACCATGAAAGTGAGAAAAGTTACAAAAGCAGAAAACCGCCGTTAGAACCGCAGAAAAAGTAACCTCCTGAAAACTACTGACTTTTGGCCGTACAAAATTGTAAACATACAACTAAATATGTAGTAACGCTTCAAAAATATTTACCAAAAAAAAAAAATTAAGCACAAGGTAGTGAAGCGGCTTACAAGCGCCATAAATTTAAATTTTGGCATTTACCAAAAAAAAAAAACATGACCAAATGAAGAGGCTGAGTAGAATGCCGGCTGTTTCCGTCAGAGAGAGTTTCAAAACTGAAAGTAGTGAAGGTAGGAATGTAGGCGGTAAGTTTGTGAAATTTGCACCAAACTGGACATACTACATTACATAAGTATGTAGATATGTATGAACATAGCTTGAATACAAATATGTATCCTGTATCTGCAGAAGGATGACTAGAAGTTGAGGTATGAAGTACATGCACCAGCGACAGCAGCTTTGTTCTGTTGTCTACTACCTTGATGAAGTTTCCGATGAGCACTGCATAAATGTGGTTGTGTAAATGTTGTTATATAGATTTCCGCCAGTTAGACTCTAGCAAATACAAAAAAAGTAGAAGAATACAAGTAAGGAAGACTAAGTTCGGGTGTAACCGAACATTACATACTCAGCTGAGAACTTTGGAGACAAAATAAAGGAAAATCACCATTTAGGAAAATGAACCTGGGGTAACGCTGGAATGTGTTTGTACGATATGGGTATCAAATTAAAGGTATTAATGAGGGTTTTAAAAGGCAGTGGACCTTAGTTGTATATGTTAAGGCGTTTTCGAGATATCGACCAAAATGTGGATCAGGGTGACCCAGAACATCATCTGTCGGATACCGCTAATTTATTTATATATGTAATACCACGAAGAGTATTCATGCCATGATTCCAACGGCTTTTGATTTCGCCCTGCAAAACTTTTTCATTTTCTTCGACTTAATATGGTAGTTTTTTCTAAAGTTATATTTTGCGTCAAAAAACCAATCCAATCGCAATGTTCCATCCCTTTTTTCGTATTTGGTATAGAATTATGACATTTTTTTAATTTTTCGAAATTTTCGATATCGAAAAAGTGGGCGTGGTCATAGTCGTTTCCCACATTTTTATACTCAGTTGAGCAGAGCTCACAGAGTATATTAAGTTTGATTGGATAACGGTTGGTTGTACATATATAAAGGAATAGAGATAGATATAGACTTCCATATATCAAAATAATCAGGATCGAAAAAAAATTTGATTGAGCCATGTCCGTCCGTCCGTTAACACGATAACTTGAGTAAATTTTGAGGTATCTTGATAAAATTTGGTATGTAGGTTCCTGAGCACTCATCGCAGATCGCTATTAAAAATGAACGATATCGGACTATAACCACGCCCACTTTTTCGATATCGCAAATTTCGAATAACGGAAAAAGTGCGATAATTCATTACAAAAGACAGCCAAAGATGAGTTGAACTTATGACGCAGAATAGAAAATTAGTAAAATTTTGGACAATGGGCATGGCACCGCCCACTTTTAAAAGAAGGTATTTTAAAAGTTTTGCAAGCTGTAATTTGGCAGTCGTTGAAGATATAATGATGAAATTTGGCAGGAACGTTACTCCTATTACTATATGTACGCTTAATAAAAATTAGCAAAATCGGAGAAGGACCACGCCCACTTTAAAAAAAAAAATTTTTTAAAGTAAAATTTTAACAAAAAATTTAATAATTTTACAGTATATAAGTAAATTATGCCAACATTCAACTCCAGTAATGATATGTTGCAACAAAATACAAAAATAAAAGAAAATTTCAAAATGGGCGTGGCTCCGCCCTTTTTCATTTAATTTGTCTAGGATACTTTTAACGCCATAATTCGAACAAAAATTAACCAATCCTTTTGAAATTTGGTAGGGGCATAGATTTTATGACGTTATCTGTTTTCTGTGAAAATGGGCGAAATCGGTTGATGCCACGCCCAGTTTTTATACACAGTCGTCCGTCTGTCCTTCCGCATGGCCGTTAACACGATAACTTGAGCAAAAATCGACATATCTTTAATGAACTTAGTTCACGTGCTTACTTGAACCCACTCTATCTTGGTATGAAAAATTAACGAAATCCGACTAATGCCACAATTCTATACCAAATACGAAAAAAGGGATGAAACATGGTAAGGTAATTGGATTATTTTATTGACGCGAAATATAACTTTAGAAAAAACTTTATAAAATGGTTGTGACACCTACCATATTAAGTAGAAGAAAATGAAAAAGTTCTGCAGGGCGAAATCAAAAGCCCCTGAAATCTTGGCAGGAATACTGTTCGTGGTATTACATATATAAATAAATTAGCGGTATCCAACAGATTATGTTCTGGGTCATCCTGGTCCACATTTTGGTCGATATCTGGAAAACGCCTTCACACCACTCCCTTTTAAAACTCTCATTAATACCTTTAATTTGATACCCATATCTTACAAACTCATTCTAGAGTCACCCCTGGTCCACCTTTATGGCGATATTTCGAAACGGCGTCCACCTATAGAACTAAGGCCCACTCCCTTTTAAAATACTCATTATCACCTTTCGTTTGATGTCCATATTGTACAAACAAATTCTAGGGTCACCCCTGGTCCACCTTTATGGCGATATCTCGAAACGGCGTCCACCTATGGAACTAAGGATTACTCCCTTTTAAAATATTCATTAACACCTTTCTTTTGATACCCATATTGTACAAACAAATTCTAGGGTCACCCCTGGTCCACCTTTATGGCGATATCTCGAAACGGCGTCCACCTATGGAACTAAGGATTACTCCCTTTTAAAATACTCATTAACACCTTTCATTTGATACCCATATCGTACAAACGCATTCTAGAGTCACCCCTGGTCCACCTTTATGGCGATATCTCGAAAAGGCGACCACCTATACAACAACCACCACTCCCTTTGAAAACCCTCATTAATACCTTTAATTTGATACCCATATCGTACAAACACATTCTAGAGTCACCCCTGGTCCACCTTTGTGGCGATATTTCGAAACGGCATCCACCTATAGAACTAAGACCCACTCCCTTTTAAAATACTCATTAACACCATTCGTTTGATGTCCATATTGTACAAACAATTTCTAGGGTCACCCCTGGTCCACCTTTGTGGCGATATCTCGAAACGGCGTCCACCTATGGAACTAAGGATTACTCCCTTTTAAAATACTCATTAACACCATTCGTTTGATGCCCATATTGTGCAAACAATTTCTAGGGTCACCCCTGGTCCACCTTTGTGGCGATATCTCGAAACGGCGTCCACCTATGGAACTAAGGATTACTCCCTTTTAAAATACTCATTAACACCATTCGTTTGATGCCCATATTGTACAAACAAATTCTAGGGTCACCCCTGATCCACCTTTATGGCTATATCCCTAAATGGCGTCCACCTATAGAACTATGGCCCACTCCCTCATAAAATACTCTTTAATGCCTTTCATTTGATACACATTCCAGGGTTTCCCTCGGTTCATTTTCCTACATGGTTATTTTCCCTTATGTTGTCACCATAGCTCTCAGCTGAGTATGTAATGTTCGGTTACACCCGAACTTAGCCTTCCTTAATTGTTAATACCAAGATAAAGTAAGTTCAGATAAGTACGTGAACTAAGTTTAGCAAAGATATATCGAATTTTGTTCAAGTTATCGTATTAACGGCCGAGCGGAAGGACAGACGGTCGACTGTGTATAAAACTGCGGGTGGCTTCAACCAATTTCGCCTATTTTCACAGAAAACAGTTATCGTCATAGGAACTATGCCCTTATCAAATTTCACAAGGATTGGTAAATTTTTGTTCGACTAATGGCATTAAAAGTATTCTAGACAAATTAAATTAAAAAGGGCGGATCCACGCCCATTTTGTTTTATTTTTGTATTTTGTTGCACCATATCATTACTGGAATTGAATGTTGACATAATTTACTTATATACTGTAAAGATACTAAATTTTTTGTTAAAATTTGACTTAAATTTTTTTTTTTTTAAAGTGGGCGTGGTAGTTCTCCGATTTTGCTACTTATTATTAAGCAGACGTATAGTAATATGAGTAACGTTCCTGCCAAATTTCATCATGATATCTTCAACGACTGCCAAATCACAGCTTGCAAAAGTTTTAAATTACCTTCTTTTAAAAGTGGGCGGTGCCACGCCCATTGTCCAAAATTTTACTAATTTTCTATTCTGCGTCATAAGCTCAACTCATCTACCAAGTTTCGTCGCTTTATCTGTCTTTTGTGATGAATTATCGCACTTTTTCGGTTTTTCGAAATATTCGATATCGAAAAAGTGGGCGTGGTTATAGTCCGATATCGTTAATTTTAAATAGCGATCTGAGATGAGTGCTCAGGAACCTACGTACCAAATTTCATCAAGATACCTCAAAATTTACTCAAGTTATCGTGTTTACGGGCAGGCGGACGGACGGACGGACATGGCTAAATGAATTTCTTTTTTCGCCCAGATCATTTTGATATATAGAAGTCAATATCTATCTCAGTTAGTTTGTGCAGTTACGGGGTACCGTTATGCGAACAAAATTAATATACTCTGTGAGCTCTGCTCAGCTGAGTATAAGAATATATATTCAAATACAGTTTCAGAAACAGCAAATAACGTGAGATCGTAGACGAAGTTTTCATATGAGCGGAGGTATTCAATGAAGACACCAGTAGAGTTGGTTGTGCTAGGTGAGTGGGGATTATAAGTGGGAGGATGGATACTCGGCTTTATTTTGCAAAAAATGGATAGAGTGAGTCTTACGGAGTGTTGGCTTAAATTTTTGAAATTTGGTAATACGGGGACTTTTTCTTGCCCATTCCAGCCAAATTATCTCTTAAATAAATGTATTTTAAAGTTAACAATACTTTTCCGTTTTTTTAATGTGTGCCTCTCGATTTGCATGTGGATATTATTTGTTAGAAAAGTTCGAATGGAATGGCTGACATAAGTTTAAAAAGTTTAACTCGAATAGTTGAGTACGTTGTCTTTCTGTAAAATATTGAATTTATTCAAGCTGTTTAGTTTACCTCGAAATAGAGTTATAAATGTCTTCGACTTTATCCGTTGAATGTTAGACATTATTTAAAAGGAGGGAGGAGAAGGCAAGGGTAAGAGATGCCGAAACATTGCCGAAATAAAAAGAAAATGAACACGAAAACAAAGCAGTTGGGAATTGTTCTCTATCTGGTAAAGATCTCGAAACGGTCTCCAAATTATCCTCAAATCTTTACAACATCATACCAGAGGACAATCAAAATTATCTATAATTATAGAAATCATCCAGAAATAGTGCAAAAATACGACAGTATTAACGAAATAATTAAGAAATAATATCGAAATTAACCAAATACAATTCAGAAACAATCCAGAAATCCAAAATTTCCTAATTTCCTTGAAATGGTTGTTGTTGTTGTTGTAGCAGTGCTTCGCCCCACCTAATAGCTGCGAGCGATCACAAATTGTCATCAATATCCTCTAACGGGAGTCCAAGGAAACTTGCTGGGTGGACCATAATGAGAGGGGTGTTAGAGGCGTTGGTTCCACATTACAATTAAAGAGATGGTTGGTGTCATATGGGGACACATTGCAAGCGAGGCATACATTTTGTATGTCGGGGTTGATTCTGTATAGGTAAGAGTTTAGCCTGTTACAGTATCCAGAACGAAGTTGAGCTAGAGTGACTCGCGTTTCCCTGGGGAGTATGCGTTCCTTTTCCGCAAGTTTGGGTACTGTTATTTGAGTACTGGATTCACCGGGCAATTCCTGGCATAAAGGTTCGACGCCTGTTTGTGAAGTTCACTGAGGATCTGCTTGTGTTTTTTTGCTTCATACGGCTTAGTTCTCAGGTGCCGTATTTCCTCATGTTGCTTACCGAGATGACTCCTTAAGCCCCTAGGCGGCGTTGGCTCATCAATCAGATATCTGTTGGGATGCCCAGGTTTCTTGGTATTCAACAGGAACTGTTTGGTTAGCATCTCATTTCTCTCCCTGGTGGGGAGTATTCTCGCCTCATTATGTAGATGGTGTTCTGGGGACATAAGAAGACAGCCCGTGGCGATTCTGAGAGCAGTATTTTGGCAGGCCTGCAGCTTCTTCCAGTGGGTAGTTTTTAGGCTTGGCGACCATATAGGGGACGCGTAGCATGCAATCGGCTGGCCAATTGCTTTGTATGTGTTAATGAGCGTTTCTTTTTCTTTTCCCCAAGTACTGCCAGCAAGAGATTTGAGGATTTTATTACGACCCTGGATTTTCGGTACAATTGCGGCTGCATGCTCACCAAAATGTAGATCCTGATCAAACATCACACCCAAGATTTTTGGGTGTAGCACAGTCGGTAGCGTAGGGCCATCTACGTGGATATTCAAAATGGTCGACATTTGGGAAGTCCATGTTGTAAATAAGGTCGCGGAGGATTTAGTCGGTGATAATGCCAGGTTTCGCGAGGTGAAAAAACTGGAGAGATCAGGGTGGTAGCCGTTTATTCTGTTGCAAAGCTCATCTATCTGTGGGCCTGGGCCTGTGGCCATTATTGTGCAGTCATCGGCGTAGGAATCGATAGTAACTCCTTTTGGTGGCGAAGGTAGCTTTGATAATGTAGAAATTAAACAAGAGTGGGGTTAGGACACCACCCTGTGGCGCCCTTGTTTAATCCTTCTTGGTTTTGATGTTTCGTTTCTAAATTGCACCGATGCCTGCCGATCACCCAGATCCAAGGAAGAATCGAACCCAATCCTTAAAATGGTCTGAAATAATCTTGTAATGATCTCAAAAATACTTGAAACTAATCCTGAGCGTAATCCAAAAAAAAGGTTGCCGAAATAGTCCTTAAAGCAATACCGAAGTTCTACCGAAATTGTCTCAATATGATCTCCAGAAATGTTTTCTGATAGACGTTCAAATGGTTCCATCAAATCGCATCAAAATAGTCTAGAATTTATTTGAATAAAGCACCGCAATTATTCGAAGTTGGTCTGAAGGTAATCGCGCAGTGATCACATTCTCACATTTTGACTGCGGTTTCAAAAACGCGATCTGTCTGAAAACTTTTGACTAAAGCCCTATTTCAGAGTTTGTTTTAAAAACTCTCTTAAAAATAATTAAATGCAAGGCGCGATAGCCTTCGACTTGGCGGGACAGGGCACATGTTTTATGCCGAATCTGAGCGGCATCTGCAAAGCAAATGAGTTTTCACTGAGAAGCTTTTCATGGCCAAAATACACTCGGAGCGCTTGCCAAATCACTGCCGAGGGGCGACTCCGCTTGGAAAGACATTTGTCTTTGATTGTGGCACTGATGTTAAGGGTTTCTTTCCTTGATCTAATTAGTATGTCCTCTGTACTCCTACTATAATAATTGGGCTAGGTTTGCTTGCAGGTGTTCGAGGAGCACAGCTGAATACCGCTAACTTCTTGAATCTGCCATATCTGTTTCATTTGTTTGATATAAGTAGATGATGCATCTCGACCTATGCAGCATATTGCCTTTTCAAGTTTGTCTGCCTTTTTGTTGCCCTCAATGTTCCCGTAACCAGGTACCCACATAAGAGTAGTGTTTGCGAAATAATCTGCGGCTTGAAGCAAACTTTTGCAGTTTCTGACGGCCTTAGACTTAGCGATGGGGAGTTGAGCGCCTTTTCTTTCCTGTCCTCTACTTTTCTTTCCTTTCAATTCCTTTCCTCACCCCTTCCATTCCTTTCCTTTTCTTTCGTTTCGTTTCCTTTCCTTTTCTTTCTTTTCGTTTCGTTTCCTTTCCTTTCCTTTCTTTTCCTTTACTTTCATTTCCCTCTCCTTCCTTCACTTTCCTTTCCTTTCTTTTCCCTTCCATTTCATTCTTTTCCTTTCCTTTGTTTCCTTTCTTTCATTTCCTTTCCTTTTCTTTCCTTTCAATTCCTTTCCTTTCCTTTAATTTCCTTTCCTTTCCATTCCTTTCCTTTCTTTTCTTTTCCTTTATTTTCCTTTCCTTTCCTTTCCTTTCCTTTCCTTTCCTTTCCTTTCCTTTCCTTTCCTTTCCTTTCCTTTCCTTTCTTTCCTTTCCATTCCTTTCCTTTCTTTTCCTTTTCTTTTGTTTTCTTTTTTTCTTTTCTTTTCTTTTCTTTTCTTTTCTTTTCTTTTCTTTTCTTTTCTTTTCTTTTCTTTTCTTTTCTTTTCTTTTCTTTTCTTCCCTTCCCTTTCATTTCCTTTCCATTCCTTCCTTTCCTTTTCTTTTCTTTTTTTTCTTTTCTTTTCTTCCCTTCCCTTTCATTTCCTTTCCATTCCTTCCTTTCCCTTTTCTTTTCTTTTTTTTCTTTTCTTTTCTTTTCTTTTCTTTTCTTTTCTTTTCTTTTCTTTTCTTTCCTTCCTTTTACTTGCCTTTCCTTTCCTGTCCTTTCCTTTTACTTTCCTTTCCTGCCTTTCCTTTCCTTCCCTTTCCTTTCCTTTCCTTTCCTTTCCTTTCCATTCCTCTCCCATCTCCGAAAAATTAAAAGAGAGCAGTCTACATACATTTAATATGCAAACTAGACGTGAGCTCATGCTTCCGGAAAAAGTTTATATCATTAGCATCCCACAATACTGGGTTAGAACAACGAGTTCCACCTTGTTGTTTGGTGTTTACAATTAAATTAAATTGCCTGCAGTTAAAAACACTTCACAAATTAAATACCGTGCTGAGCATAAACAAACCACAAACAAAGGCGCCTTTTACTCTATGGTAGCTAAATATTTGAGTGCCGCAGGTTAAACGAAATTAGTTATGGCGATGCTCAAAATGGCTCATTTGATGAAGTCATAAAAGCGGATGGCAGCCACCCATTTTTCGGCTAGAATGATAAATAGAACAAGCAAAAAATATAAAGCTACAACAAACTCACCGGTCATGTGATAATTCACATGTGATATTTGAATATGTATTTTTGTATGTGTGATTGAAAATAAGCAATTGACGCGTACGAGAGCTCCACTTTCCTTTCGAGCCGAAATGAAGGGTTGATTTGAGTCAAAACATTTGAATGAACGCGTGAGGGTGTGTGTGTTCCTTTATGAGTGTAGCTGCTGTAAAATGGAGTAAAAATATTTGCATACTTCGCAAGATGAAAGCGCTATTACCCCCACACGCCCATACCAGCACACAAACACAACTCCAATCCAACTCCATTTTATCTGCTTTCGTTATGCTAAATGGCAATCATTATCACAGACAAAGCTACTGATGGTGTTGTTAAAGCCCCCTGGGCGTTTGTTTGTGGGGCGTATACTTGTACCGTTATGAGCTGGGCAATTTGCTTACGATTATAACGGTATTTGCATTGTATTTAAAAGTATTTAAACATGTTTTTGCTTATGCTGTAGGAGATTGAGTAACAGATTTTGCGTGAGTGGGTGTAGCGAGAAGAGATTGATAGCTTCAGTGGATGGACTGATTGTAGACGCATACGGTTACATACCTAGATATATATTTACATAATAATAGATGCATAAAAAGGCGTCAATTTATGGCTTAGCCTAACATCCCTGCAAAAAATGCCATTAGTCTAGGATGAGTCCGGGATGAGTCGCAAATGAGTATGCGACTAATGCCAGTTTTGATCCATTCCACTGTTCCCTTTTGTTTGAGCATGCAGAGACCAATTGTATCCATTTATACCCGAAGAGAAACGATAGGACCAATCCCCTTTGTACGCATATGGGAACGAATGAAGGCTAATCTCTTTTCAAATCAAAAAGTGTTAGCTTTCGTATGGTACGAGGTTATGTACATTTTAAACGTAATATTAACTGATTTCTGATAGGAGTTCTACAGTTAGATCGTTGCGCAAATTTCTGGTAAAGCTACGCACTCATTCAGTCTATGTGTGGTTCACACGGACCATCCAACCTAAGAAATTATGGTTTGGTTTTTTTCTAAGTACTTATATTCCAAATAACTTCTTTGCCAAGTTTTCCATCACGGTCTTCCATTTGCTTCCTTCACAGTTTATATCTGCACTCATCTTCCCACGTTTACATTCTGGATTCTCCCGTATCGTGACCAAAGATGTTGAGACATCAAAAATTTAATCTGTTTGCAATGTCTTGTGTTTTCATATTTATATACTGATCACATTTTAATGGCCAGATACTGTACAATAATTGCACTCAGGAAATTCATTTATTCATTTAAATTTTCCCACAATTATCCCTGTAAAAAATATTGCGCATGTGTGGCCTAGAGCTCGAAAATTCTTCTTAATATAACTTTTGAAAGGCCGGAAATAAAAACAACAATTATTCCTTCAATATTAGCTCTACATATTGATGTAAAATATGGATTAGGACACATTTTTCTCATAATGCCAGACAAATATCAACATTTTGCTTACTAACCCTCTTTAACCTTTTTTTATTCATTTTCACTTACTACTTTTAATTGTTACAAATGAAATACTGATTTGCAGCTACCAATATTTTCGCACAACTTTCGCCCTATAATAATCGAATAATCGATAACTGTGACAGCATCGCATTTCAGTGTTTCTTAAATCGTTCTCTAATCAAATTGTAACCAAGTACTCTGACCTAGTTTTCGATGAGAGATGCACCAAAGAACAACTTTACAGTTCTAACGTTAGATACTGTGCTCGCTGGGATGGTGGTACCGTGCTCCGCCAAACACACTGAAGACCTTGCGTTAAAGTCCCGCGCAAGGCAACATCAACAACTAAGAAAAACGTTGCATCAATTATAAAACAAGTTCTGCAAAGCGGGGTGGCCCCTTGGCAGTAGTTTTGCAAATAATCCGAGTGTACTTCTGTCGGCATTAAACATGTAGGTCCCGGCCTTCCTATTTATAGGAAAAACAAAAAAGAAGCACAACGTAAAACTTTCCATATTCATAACGCCCAATTCGTAAACATGTTTTGTTTTAACCATAGATATACATACATATATATACTGGCATTTTTTATTGGTGCCTTAACCTGAAATATGTGATAACTTCGTCAAATAGAAAATGTAAAAAATTTCGAAACGAAAAATATCCGTGAGTTATGCTGGCTCGAGGTCAGGTGTAATAAAACACAAGAAGTTCTTGTATAACCGATATATTTCGATTACCTGCGGTAATCGTCCTCAGGGTAACTATTAACAATAAAAAACAACATGAAAATTATAATGAAACAATATATCACAAATAATAATAATTTTTCTTTAAAAAACTAATTACATACATTTATATCACTTTTACACTGTCTGACGTGGAGTATTATACTGTTTATTTTTTGTCAACAAGTGTCTGCATGACTGTGCAGTATTATCAATATTTGTTTTGTAGTTAATTCGTATGTTTGAAGGTGTGTTAACGATATGTAACATTTCTAATGTGTACCTCTTCTTCCATTTCTCTTCTTTCTCAATAACTGAAGCGTCGTCGAAGTTCGGACTGTGATAACTGCTGGCACAGTGGGCCATAAGAGCTGTTTTATGGTTGTTAGTAGAATTACATTGTTTATAATCAGATTTGTGTTGGTACTGTCGAGTTTTTAATTTTGCTTTGGTTGTGCACACATAAATCTTATTGCACGATTCTTTATCATTACCTTTGCAAGGAATTTTATATACAACATTGCTTTTTTCGGTGTTTGGTATTTTTGATTTTGTTTTATTGAAAATATGTTTTAGAGTGTTTATTGGTTTATGGGCAATTTTTGTTTCTTCGCTATTATATCAATCTGATTTGGCAAGTCGCTCTGATAAACCAGGTACGTAAACAACAGATTTAAATATTTCTGTGGTTTTTGGTATAAGATCTCGGTTTGTTGATCGCTTTCTTCTTATTAAAATTTTTATAATATTCTCTGGAAAATAATTATCTCTTAATAGTAATTTAATTCCTTCTATAATTTCTTTGTGGTATGTGTCGTCCGATATTTGTAGCATTCGTATTATACAGCCCGTTGCTGTATTGATAATCATCGTCTTTGGGTGTTTGGAGTTAAAATTGATGATGCGTCCTGATGATATTGATTTCTTATACCACTTTAATTTAATTTTATTGCCTGCTCTTATTACAAGTGAGTCCAGGTAGGGTAATTTTCCAACTTCTTCGAATTCGGTAGTCAATTTTATATGTCGATCAAAGGAATTTAATACGTCAAGTGTTTTGTACCTCGGTTTCTTTTACTATCGCTAAAATGTCATCAACATATTTTGCTACAAATCTTGGCTTTTGTACTAGCTTTTCAATGCTATTTTCCAAGGCTAACAGCAAAATTAAAGTAAAAACAAGTAAGGAAGGCTCAGTTGAGAGCTATGGAGACAAAATAAGGAAAATCAACATGTACGAAAATGAACCTAGGGTAACCCTGGAATGTGGTTGTATGACATGTGTATCAAATGGAAGGTATTAAAGAGTATTTTAAGAGAGAGTAGGCCATAGTTCTATGGATGGACGCCATTTAGGGATATCGCCATAAAGGTGGACCAGGGCTGACTCTAGAATGTGTTTGTACGATATGGGTATCAAACGAAAGGTGTTACTGAGCATTTAAGAGGGAGTGGTTTTTAGGTTTATAGGTGGACGCCTTTTCGAGATATCGCCATTAGGGTGGGCCAGGGGTGACTCTAGAATGTTTGTACGATATGGGTATCAAACGAAAGGTGTTACTGAGCATTTTAAGAGGGAGTGGGCATTAGGTCTATAGGTGGACGCCTTTTCGAGATATCGCCATTAGGGTGGACCAGGGGTGACTCTAGAATGTTTGTACGATATGGGTATCAAACGAAAGGTGTTACTGAGCATTTTAAGAGGGAGTGGGCATTAGGTCTATAGGTGGACGCCTTTTCGAGATATCGCCATTAGGGTGGGCCAGGGGTGACTCTAGAATGTGTTTGTACGATATGGATATCAAATTAAAGGTATTAATGAGGGTTTTAAAAGCGAGTGGCCCTTAGATGTATATGTGAAGGCGTTTTCGCGATATCGACCAAAATGTGGACCAGGGTGATCCAGAAAATCATCTGTCGGGTACTGCTAATTTATTTATATATGCCATACCACGAACAGTATTCCTGCCAAGATTCCAAGGGCTGTTGATTTCGCCTTGTAGAACTTTTTCATTTTCTTCTACTTAATATGGTAGCTGTCACACCCATTTTACAAAGTTTTTTCTAAAGTTATATTTTGCGTCAATAAACCAATCCAATTACCATGTTTCATCCCTTTTTTCCGTATTTGGTATAGAATTATGGCATTTTTTTCATTTTTCGTAATTTTCGATATCGATAAAGTGGGCGTAGTTATAGTCGGATTTCGGCCATTTTTTATACCAAGATAAAGTGAGTTCAGGTAAGTACTTGGACTAAGTTTAATAAAGATATATCGGTTTTTGCTCAAGTTATCGTGTTAACAGCCGAGCGGAAGGACAGACGGTGGACTGTGTATAAAAACTGGGCGTGGCTTCCACCGATTTCGCCCATTTTCACAGAAAACAGTTATCGTCATAAAATCTATGCCCCTACCAAATTTAAGAAGGATTGGGAAATTTTTGTTCGACTTATGGCATTAAAAGTATTCTAGACAAACAAAATGAAAATGGGCGGAGCCACGCCCGTTTTGAAATTTTCTTTTATTTTTGTATTTTGTTGCATCATATCATTACTGGAGTTGAATTTTGACTTAATTTACTTATATACAGTAAAGATATTAAATTTTTTGTTAAAATTTTACTTTTAAAAAATTTTTTTTTAAAAAGTGGGCGTGTTCTTCAGCCGATTTTGCTAATTTTTATTTAGTACATATATAGTAATAGTTGTAACATTCCTGCCAAATTTCATCATGATATCTTCAACGACTGCCAAATTACAGCTTGCAAAACTTTTAAATTACCTTCTTGTAAAAGTGGGCGGTGCCACGCCCATTGTCTAAAATCTTACTAATTTTCTATTCTGCGTCATAACGTCAACCCATCTACCAAGTTTCATCGCTTTATCCGCCTTTGGCAATGCATTATCGCATTTTTTCTGTTTTTCGAAATTTTAAGTGGGCGTGGTTATAGTCCGATATCGTTCATTTTAAATAGAGATCTGAGATGAGTGCCCAGGAATCTACATACCAAATTTCATAAAGATACCTCAAAATTTACTCAAGTTATCGTGTTAACGGACAGACGGACGGACGGACGGACATGGCTCAATCAAATTTTTTTTCGATCCAGATGATTTTGATATATGGAAGTCTATATCTATCTCGATTCCTTTATACCTGTACAACCAACCGTTATCCAATCAAAGTTAATATACTCTGTGAGCTCTGCTCAACTGAGTATAACAAGAGAGTAAATATGAGAGACGAAAAAATTAGTACAGCAACATTTTAGTCGACAATAAACAATATTGGTTTATAAACAAAACGAAAGTGGATTTCCCATCGGACATAAAATCGCTCTTAGCTAAGGGTCCAACATTCGCGCTACCAATTGAAAGCAACAGTTTTCCTATATTTAAATATATCGCGGAGGGGGAAGAGCTGATACAAACACACAAAATCAAAGAGCAGCAAGAAGAAGCTCGCACAAAGCACAAAGTTTTCTCTATTAATAAAAGAATATAGAGCAAAAAGCAAACCAAGTGCAATAGATCGTGCAATAGTGGACACAGTGGAACGAATACGTAAATTTCTTAGGCAAAATGACAATATTAGAATTCTAACATCTTACAAAGGCAATAAAACAGTAGCAATGGAAATTGACGATTACAACAATAAAATGAACGATATACTTAATAACTTGACCATGCACAGAGTACAAAGGCAAGATCCTACGTCTAGACTTCAAACTAAAAATAATCTATTAGTTGACGGATTGTTTAAAATGGGACTTATTTCAAAGCCTGAGAGGAACAAGATGATTACAACAACGGCATTACCACCGAGGATTTACGGGCTACCTAAAATTCATAAAGAAGTTACACCTCTCAGGCCCATATGTTCAACTATAACATCGCCATCCTACGGCCTTTGTACATATATTTCAAACATTTTAAAGAAATTAACATTAAATTCGAGCTACAACATAAAAAATGCCATTGATTTTAAAGAAAAAATAAACAATAAATTTATTTGTGACGATGAAAAACTTATTTCTTTCGATGTTCTATCACTGTTCCCTAGCATACCCACACAACTTGCACTTGACGTAATAAGAGAAAAATGGACAATAATAGAAGAGTACACTAAAATAATAGAAAATTGTTTATGAAAATAGTAAAGTTCTGCATTGGGGAAAATATATATTTTAAATTTAATGACAAGATATATACTCAACTCCAAGGATTACCAATGGGATTACAGACCTCACCTATCATAGCAGACATATTAATGGAAAAGTTGTTGGAAAATAGTATTGAAAAGCTAATACAAAAGCCAAGATCTGTAGCAAAATATGTTGATGACATTTTTGCGATAGTAAAAGAAACCGAAGTACAAAACACACTTGACGTATTAAATTCCTTTGATCGACATATAAAATTGACTACGGAATTCGAAGAAGTTGGAAAATTACCCTACCTGGACTCACTTGTAATAAGAGAAGGCAATAAAATTAAATTGAAGTGGTATAAGAAATCAATATCATCAGAACGCATCATCAATTTTAACTCCAAACACCCAAAGACGATTATTATCAATACAGCAACGGGCTGTATAAGACGAATGCTACAAATATCGCACGACACTTACCACAAAGAAATTATAGAAGAAACTAAATTACTATTATGAGATAATGATTTTCCAGAGAATATTATAAAAAGTTTAATAAGAATAACGCGATCAACAAACCGAGATCTTATACCAAAAACCCTAGAAATATTTAAATCTGTTGTTTACGTACCTGGTTTATCAGAGCGACTTGCCAAATCTGATTGATATAATAGCGAAGAAACAAAAATTGCCCATAAACCAATAAACACTCTAAAACATATTTTCAATAAAACAAAATCAAAAATACCAAACACCGAAAAAAGCAATGTTGTATATAAAATTCCTTGCAAAGGTAATGATAAAGAATCGTGCAATAAGATTTATGTGTGCACAACCAAAGCAAAATTAAAAACTCGACAGTACCAACACAAATCTGATTATAAACAATGTAAATCTATTAACAACCATAAAACAGCTCTCATGGCCCACTGTACCAGCAGTTATCACAGTCCGAACTTCGACGACGCTTCAGTTATTGAGAAGGAAGAGAAATGGAAGAAGAGGTACACATTAGAAATGTTACATATCGTTAACACACCTTCAAACATATGAATTAACTACAAAACAGATATTGATAATACAGCACAGTCATGAAGACACTTGTTGACAAAAAATAAACAGTATAATACTCCACGTCAGACAGTGTAAAAGTGAAATAAATGTATGTAATTAGTTTTTTGAAGAAAAATTACTAGGGGGACTCATGATAGCATATAAACTTATAAGGTGTAAAATTATATCCATTTAAACACGCGGTTATATGAACGCACCTAGTAATACTCTTGATAAACTTGGTTGTTTTTCAGCTGTATTATTTCCAAAAAAATTTTTTTGATTGTTATACAAATTAAAAAATACCAAGATTAAGTGAAAAATCAAAACTAAAACGCCTTTACTTGCTGATGTTGGAGATTTTTAATGAAAATGCCGTCTGTAATGTCTGCAAGGTTGCATTCCTTTGAGTTTACCGCGTTTACACAATGAAATGTGCGCGTAAATTTATACAAATTGTGTAAATGATTTTTCATACAAAATTTGACAGCTCGTGCGTAAACTAGATAAATTTATACGTTTACACACTTTATAAGGCATTTATACGGTTACGTGAGTCCCCCTATTGTTATTTGTGATATATTGTTTCATTATAATTTTCATGTTGTTATACTCAGTTGAGCAGAGCTCACAGAGTATATTAACTTTGATTGCATAACGGTTGGTTGTACAGGTATAAAGGAATCGAGATAGATATAGACTTCCATATATCAAAATCATCAGTATCGAAAAAAAATTCGATTGAGCCATGTCCGTCCGTCCGTCCGTCCGTTAACACGATAACTTGAGTAAATTTTGAGGTATATTGATGAAATTTGGTATGTAGGTTCCTGGGCACTCATCTCAGATCGCTATTTAAAATGAACGATATCGGACAATAACCACGCCCACTTTTTCGATATCGAAAATTTCGAAAAATCGAAAAAGTGCGATAATTCATTACCAAATACGCATTAAGCGATGAAACTTGGTAGGTGAGATGAGCTTATGACGCAGAATAGAAAACTAGTAAAAAATTGGACAATGGGCGTGGCACCGCCCACTTTTAAATGAAGGTAATTTAGAAGTTTTGCAAGCTGTAATTTGGCAGTCGTTGAAGATATCATGATGAAATTTGGCAGGAACGTTACTCTTTTTACTTTATGTCCGCTTAATAAAAATTAGCAAAATCGGAGAACGACCACGCCCACTTTAAAAATTTTTTTTTTTTAAATTCAAATTTTAAAAGAAAAGTTAATATCTTTACAGCATATAAGTAAATTATGCCAACATTCAACTCCAGTAAGGATATGGTGCAACAAAATACAAAAATAAAAGAAAAATTCAAAATGGGCGTGGCTCCGCCCTTTTTCATTTAATTTGTCTAGGATGGTTTTAATGCCATAAGTCGAACAAAAATTAACCAATCCTTGTGAAATTTGGTAGAGGCTTAGTTAGCTCCTAGGACGATAACTGTTTTCTGTGAAAAAGGGCGAAATCGGTTCAAGCCACGCCCAGTTTTTATACACAGTCGATCGTCTGTCCTCCCGCTCGGCCGATAACACGATAACTTGGGCAAAAATCGATATATCTTTACTAAACTCAGTTCACGTACTTATCTGAACTCATTTTGTATTGGTGTAAAAAATGGCCGAAATCCGACTATGCCCACGCCCACTTTTTCGATATCGAACATTTCGAAAAATGAAAAAAATTCCATAATTATATACCAAATACGAAAAAAGGAATGAAACATGGTAATTGTATTGGTCTATTGACGCAAAATATAACTTTAGAAAAAAACTTGGTAAAATGGGGGTGACACCTACCATATTAAGTAGAAGAAAATGAAAAAGTTTTGCAGGGCGAAATCAAAAGCCCTTGGAATCGTGGAATGAATACTGTACGTGGTATTACATATATAAATAAATTAGCGGTACCCGACAGATGATTTTCTGGATCACCCTGGTCCACATTTTGGTCGATATCGCGAAAACGCCTTCACATATACATCTAAGGGCCACTCGCTTTTAAAACCCTCATTAATACTTTTAATTTGATATCCATATCGTACAAACACATTCTAGAGTCACCCCTGGCCCACCTTTATGGCGATATCTCGAAAGGGCATCCACCTATAGGACTAAGGCCCACTCCCTTTTAAAATACTCATTAACACCTTTCATTTGATACCCATATCGTACAAACAAATTCTAGAGTCACCCCTGGTCTACCTTTATGGAGATATCTCGAAAAGGCGTCCACTTATAGAACTTAGACCCACGCCCTTTTAAAATACTCATTAACACCTTTCATTTGATTCCCATATCGTACAAACACATTCTAGAGTCACCCCTGGCCCACCTTTATGGCGATATCTCGAAAGGGCATCCACCTATAGAACTAAGGCCCACTCCCTTTTAAAATACTCATTAACACCTTTCATTTGATACCCATATCGTACACAAAAATTCTAGAGTCACCCCTGGCCCACCTTTATGGCGATATCTCGAAAGGGCATCCACCTATAGAACTAAGGCCCACGCCTTTTTAAAATACTCATTAACACCTTTCATTTGATACCCATATCGTACCAACAAATTCTAGAGTCACCCCTGGTCCACCTTTATGTCGATATCTCGAAAAGGCGTCCACCTATAGAACTTAGGCCCACTCCCTTTTAAAATACTCATTAACACCTTTCAGTTGATACCCATATAGTACAAACAAATTCTAAGTCACCCCTGGTCCACGTTTATGGCGATATCTCGAAAAGGCGTCCAAATATAGAACTAAGGCCCACGTCCTCTTAAAATACTCATTAACACCTTTCATTTGATACTCATATCGTACAAACAAATTCTAGAGTCACCCCTGGTCCATCTTTATGGCGATATCTCGAAAAGGCGTACATCTATAGACCTTAGGCCCACACTCTTTTAAAATACTCATTAACACCTTTCATTTGATACTCATATCGTACAAACAAATTCCGCCCTGGTCCACCTTTATGGCGATATGCCTAAATGGCGTCCACCTATAGATCTATGGCCCACTTCCTCTTAAAATACTCTTTAATACCTTCCATTTGATACGCATGTCATACAAACACATTCCAGGGTTACCCTAGGTTCATTTTCCTACATGGTGATTTTCCTTATTTTGTCTCCACAGCTCTCAACTGAGTATGTAATGTTCGGTTACACCTGAACTTAGCCTTCCTTACTTGTTTTTTATTGTTAATAGTTACCCGGAGGACTATTACTCGAGCCAGCTTAACTCACAGATACATTATTAAAGGTCACTAAATTTACTTAAGAAAAATATAATCTCCAACATGTGAAAAAATTCGCCAGCGCAAAAATTTATAGATTATGGCTATGGGTGAAAACCAAAAACTAATTGGTTGGCTATGGTATCGTTATGACTAAGGCGTTATCCTATGATTTCAATAACCTGTTACATTTACTTCCATACAGTTGGTTGGATCAGCTGTTTTACACGGAGTTTGCCAGGGCCTCAAAAAAGTTGTTGCGCAATTTTCTTTTTATCTCAGAATCTATTCATACACGAGGGAACTTTACAGTAGTGATCAAACTTAGGTCTCACAATTTAAGGCATTTACATAGGTACCACTTTCATTGCACACAATCAAAAATATTTATTTATTCTCAATTGTAACCATTTATTTGTACATTATATATAAAATAAATATCGGTAGTTCGACTGTTGAGTGGAATGTCACCATATCTAAACTGCTGTTTCGAAAACGACCCATCTCAAAATGTTTAGAAATTCGATGTTCTATCGAGAAAGGGTGACATTCCACTCAACAGTGAATTTATAACCACACACTTTAAGATGTATGTGGTTTTAAAAATTCTTGAATTCTTGCATTTGTTAAATTTGTAAATAACTCCGGAATATCGAGCGAACCAGCAGTAAAGTGTGCCACCGCACAAAGTTTGTCATTCACAAGTGCCCCTGCTCCAGCATCTCCATAACCCAGAGTACTTCCACTACATCCAGCACAAATAATTGTGTTTGGTAGAATTAATGATGGAAATATATTTTTATAATGGTCCCGGCATTGATTCGTGTGCTCTATAGGCATTGTAGTAGTTTGGCGATTTGAAAGATAATCATATCCACTTGAAATTATTGAACCCCATGCATTAACTCGCATATCCATGCCCGGTTCTAATGCGGTATCGCAAAGCTCTACAGGCATTACTTTATTAGGCTGCCTTCTAAAATTTCCATCCACTTTAACTACAGCTATTTTCAGAAACGGTGATTGTTGATAACACTCAGGATCAAAAATTATATCCTGCACTTTGAGTCGTTGACCACTTTCCGTGTTTATATCACTTATGTCGTCTGCACCAGCTAGAACGTCGAGATTGCTGAATTGTTTCCCGAATACGCATTTCGCGTCTGTAACCACGGAATTCAGAGAGATTATGGAACCAACGCAAATATGAATCGAACAATGAAATATTGCCACCACATGTGCGCTGTCCTTTATGGCTATATATTCTCCATTTATAATGCGAAATTCCGCATTCGTATAGGATAAAAAGCAGTGTAGAACGACAAAAAGATTCGCGAAAAGAATGCGAGAATTCATTTTTAAGAACTTTTTAAACACTTTTTATGTATTAATAATATAGTATAATATACCGAGATTAATTCTGTGGGCGCTATTTATACCAAATTGAGCAATGTGAATAAAAAATAAGCAAAAACCTTTCAGTCAAAATTTCATGAATTTTAAATAGCAACAATACATCTTAATTGAGTTTAAGACTACATAATAAAAAATCTTATTTGCTTACACTCGGTTCATTATAAATAAAAAAAATAAATGCAAGGCGCATAACCTCCGAAGAGATTTTAGGCCGAGCTTATCGTTCAATTTGCGTCGTGCTTCTTTTAATTTTTCCTACAAATTGGCGGGACGACACCTACATGCTTTTACGACGAACGGCATCTGCAAGTCGGATGAGTTTTCACTGAGGAGCTTTACATGGAAGAAATATATTCGGAGTGTATGCTAAACACTTCCGAGAAGTGACGCCGATTAGAAAAACTTAAGGCCGAGCTTCTCTTCCAATTTGCGTCGTGCTCCTCTTAATTTTCCCTACAAATTGGCCGGACGGGACCTACATGATTTTATGCCGACTCCGAACGGCGTCTGCAAGCAGATGAGTTTTCACTGAGAGCTTTTCATGGCAGAAATACACCCGGAGCGCTTGCCAAACACTGCCGAGGGGCGACCCCGCTTAGAAATATTTTCTTCTAATTGAAAAACCTTATTTCTAAAATTTTGATGTTGCTTTGCCCGGGGTGCGAACCCAGGGCATACGGTGTGATAGGCGGAGCGCGCTACCATCACACCACGGTGGCCGCCAGTAATATATGGAATTGAAAAAAAAAAACAAGACAAATGGGACTTTCAGAACTATGGCTGCCTTAAAAACTTCGGTTATCTCAACACGTAAAAATTGATTGCAGAGTTGGGTTTGGTTGTTATTCCTTTACTATTCTTTTATGTTATCTTTAGGGTTGGTATTTTTGGATACGCCTGGAGGAACCGAAAAAAAAAACATTTCTGTTTAATTTGATATTAATTGTTGTAAGAGCAAAAAGAGAAATCACTATGGCAGTTGCTTTCTCAGATACCGCGGATACCCTTTGTGTGGTGGACGTACCACTTCGCATTTAAATGACCAATGTCTGCAAACATCTAATACACCGATATGCAACATAAGCAAAAGGTCAGGCCAAAGTGAGGGCGTGCGATGTGTATCGCTGCAAGTTATAGACCGAACCCTTAAGAATTTAAGGTGTAATGATCATCCCAAAGGTGGTGCTTTCCTGTTACTTGCTGGAACAGCCGCAGTGGAAGTAAATACGTGCTTTTTCGTCTATAGACGGCTTTACGTAGAAAAATTTACTCTCTTTAGAAATATGAGAGGGCATTTTGGCGGAAACACTTCAGAAGCAGCTTTTGCTAAACAACTTCCTGCAATTTTTGAGAAATTATGACATCACCTAAAGCTTTTATAGCTAATGTTTCTTCAAAATATTGAATCTATCTTTACAAACTATAAATGGCTTCGAGAAAAGGCATTTTAGGAACCTAAAAATGAAGATGTTAATATCAATAAAACCAAGACAACTTATCACTCTATTAACACAGTCGTGAAAGAGTTCCAAGCTGTGCATATCCGATTGAGTTTATTAGCTCTTTTGAGCTATCAGAAATTCCTCCTCATCGATTGATGCTTAAAAAAGGGCCCATAATATCATAATATTTATGCTTCATTATTTCGATTCTCCGCGTTTATGTAGTGGGACAAGGCTTTTCATCACAAAACTTTTACGAACGTCATTGAAGCAGTTCATTTTATTGGAAAATTTCGAAAACAAAAAAGTTTAAAAGCAAGGATTCCATTGATACCGATAGATTTGTCTTTTCAATTTTAAATGCCTCAAATTTCCTATCCCTACCAATGAAGCTCAAGGACGATCATTAGCTGCGAATCAATGGATTGATGAGCGCAATACAAACCTTTATGGCTTCAGAGCTTCTGCAACTGAATTGTCAACCTCGCCTACGCGAGGGGAATCCTGTTACGAATATAATTATATCATACAACAACAGTCATTAGCTGTAGCAGAAGGCTTTCTTACCAACTTATGTTTTACCCATGGCCAGTTACGCATAGCCTGCATATTTTTATAGAAACGTGGGGTAAAACCCAAGGGCATAAGCTAGTATATTATAAAAATGTGAAATTTGGGATGTTCGATGTCTGGATGAACCAAAGTAATAACGACTTAGGAAAACGATTTTAGGGGCAGAGGGGATGTAACTGTTCATTTCATCAAAAAATGTATCCTTATATAAACATACATATGTATATTCTTGCTGAAGTTTGATTTTAAAATTTTGACATAGATATTGTAAAAATATTTATGAGAAATGAAAATATAAAGGTGGAGAGCAATTAATTGACTATATTTATATTGATAAGTTGACTCCTTTTCTGACAACTTTCCAATCCAAGTAATGTGCGCTCCACTTTTACATACATCATATATATTATTTCTAATTGCTGTTTTTATGTACGGGTCCCTTTTACGCTCTTATTTAGAATCCAAATTTATAAATAAAATTTTGGTTGTAAAGATAGAGATTCGAGCTATTACCGAGATTCGGGCTATTTCGGCCGTAGTGCTTTTGTTTAGCTATATTTTATTAAAATAATTTATTAAAAATAAAGGATTGTAGCACACAAAGAAATCTTTCTGTACTATGGCACTATTGTGAATATTTGCACTGCATTACAGGCAGTTGCTACTATACGCCAGATGGCAGCGTAAGCTGTAAGTTTTGATTGGTTGATAGAACAGCTGATTTCTCTTAATATTTGATAACATACTTTTATATTGGTTGCGCAAGATGCGCACGGGTCCGGCTCGTATATTTTTATTTCTCATAAATATTTTTACAATTTCAATGTCAAAATTTTAAAATCAAAGTTCAGCAAGAATTTTTGCTGATTTCGTCCATTTATATAAAGGAAATGTTTACAATTTTTTAATTTTCTTTTTATTAAGTTTCTTAAAATGTGTGACATCAATTTCATCCTGACTTATCTCAACTTTACCCAAAAGGGACTAGAGGGGATCAATTATGCTCCAATTTAAACAAAAGGGATCAATCGGAGACCGCTCTCTTTGGCGATTTGTCGCACTATTTTTTTGCAGGGTAAATGTGGGAAATTTGAAATGAAATATTTCCTGCATGCAATTACTGTACAGTATCTGGTCATTAAAATAAGGTCTGTATATAAATATGAAAACACAAGATATTGCAAGCAGATTAGGTTTTTGATGTCTCAACATCTTTTCTCCCGATACGGGAGAATTCAGAATATAAACGTAAATTAAGTGTAAACGTGGGATGATGAGTTCAGATATAAATTCGAAACTATGAAGGGAGGCAAATGGAAGATCATGATGGAAAACTTGGAAAAGAAGTTATTTAGAATATAAGCACTTAGGAAAAAAACCATAATTTCTTAGGTTGGTTGGTACGTGTGGACCACACATAGACTGAATAAGTGCATAGCGCTAACAGAAGTTTGCGCAACGACCTATCTGCAAAACCCCCATTAGAAATCAGGACCTTTGTTATAAAATACCGTCGCCACCTTGGTAATAAAAATAAAAATAAATGTAAGGTGCGATAACCTCCGAAGAGATTCTCTTCCAATTTGCATCGTACTCCTTTTAATTGTTCCTACAAATTGACGGGACGAGATCTACTTGTTTTATGTCTACTCCGAACGGCATGTGCAAAGCAGCTCAATTTTCACTGAGAGCATTTCATGGCAGAAATACAGTCGGAGTGCTTGCCAAACACGGACGACCGTGCTTAGAAAAATTTCCTTCTGATTGAAAAGCCTTGTTTTTAAAATTTTGATGTTGCTATGCCCGGGGTGAGAGCCAAGGATCTTCGGTGTGGTAGCCAGAGTCTTAGTCTTGCGAGCGCAGGGCACAAGCACAAAACGTACTTCATCGTTTTCTCCCCAAACTCGCATTTTCTACAACTGCTATCACAAGTTTTTAATTTAAAAGCATGTTACGTCGTAAGGTAGTTTTCAGTTAGAATATCCATCATGAGCGTACAGCCTCCTCTTTTCAATGATAAGAGTAACTCTTTTAATCTTAGGTTATAAGAGCTGCACATGGTCTTCGACAATTTGCAGCGCCGCTCTTGGTCCTACGCCTTTTCTGCTTGACCGTTTATGTGCAGCTCTCGTCTTCTTTTAATCTCGCCCAATCTGATTGGAACGTTTACAGTACAAGCTTTGAGCGATGCGCCTCGTTTAGCTATGCCATCCGCTTTTTTTAGTTCCATCTTTTCCCATATTCTCTGGGACCCAATATAGATGTTTATTTTTCCCTATTCCGAATCATTGCAGGGATTGCTTACACTCTAACATACATACTTTTAGATGGTGTGCTATGAGAGATTAATTCCTGCTTGGCTGTCTTTTCATTATTTTGGAACCATCGATGTACACGCGTATCGCCTCGCCTGCCATTTGAGCACCCTTGCGCCAAACTTCTACTTCTATGGTGGCTCTAAGAGACCCATCGAAGCGCAGGTGGGGAGCTAGGCAGTCTTATGTCCAATATTCGATGACACATTGAGGCATTAAGTCTCACAATGCACGTGTCGGGTTTGTTTTCAGGGCTCCCGTTATGGTAAGACCTGATAACTCCTCTTACTAAAAAAAAACGTACTTCAACTTTTTTGAGTGGCCATCCCCCAAACAAGGACTTCCTCCATAGTATAGGATGAGCTTTACAATCGTGTAAGTATCCAATAAGAGAGAGAGGACGATACACCCCAGCATTATTGTACATGCATTTAGTGCCTTCGAGCCCTTTTTCACTCTCTCGTCCACGTTCAGTTTCCACGACTTTCTTCATTATTTGTTAACTTGGCTATTTAATATATGTCTCAATTTATTTCCACTGGTTTAATCGGTCATTTCTCAGTGGGCAGATACTGTATTTTAATTGTAGAAAGATTAAGCAATACAAGCTGTTGTTGTTGTTGTAGCAGTGCTATACAAGCTCTAAAGCGTTCTTGTTACCACCAGAATAAACGACTTTTTGAAATGAACGCGTAATTTATTACGGTCAAAATGTTGTCCAAACAACTTCAGCGACTTTCCAAAAAAAGTCTAAAAAAAATTTTACAAAAATAAAGTTATAAAATGTTAGAAAGCTCTCTTATAGTACGTACATATTTAAGTGCACACCAAGCACTTGTTGGGGCTACAATTACACTTCGTGCTAATACTTGGTTTAACCTTCCTCCATTCCACGCTCGGTTATAGATTGAGGCAATTTGTTTTGGCGCAAATGTGATAAATATGAAATGCGATTATTGTGGTTATTGTTTTAGGAAGTATGTACCTACTACGAGTATGCATCGAACAAAGCTACCAACAAACAAAGTGAACACAAAAAGTTCTTACCGTCATTTGGTGTGTGTGTACGGAGTTGTTTGAAGTGCTCGTTGATGAGGCTTATTAGTGTGTTGTGTAGAACAAAGGACACAGGATAACTGAAGTCATATGAGCTACAAAATGTTCATATATTGTCTACATGGTTGTGTTGGATGTAAATACTTATGTGTGTGTTCCTATCAACTGGGGAGCCTGTAGCGATTGCGGACTTGTCTTTAGCAGTGCAATGAGTAAATATGATTTTGATGATGTGTTTGCTTTATGTTAACAAACCGGAAAAGAAGTCGGTAAATTTTATTAGCGTAATTAAGTTGTTAGGTTAAAAATTAGCTACTTCAACTTATATTGCTGTCATATAGAGAAAGTACTTATATATTTAAGAGTATCTTAATTTTGTCTTTTCATTTCCTTATATTAGTGGTATAATGGTACGAAGATGATAGCGTGCGACAACATCGCGAGCTTGCGGTGGCTGGAGGAAGTGGTTCCAAACCTGCAAAGGCAAGGTACGAACGCACGAATTGAGGTGGTAGATAAAACGCAAATCCCCACGGTACCAAAAGTTGAGGTATGCATACCATGCGTAATGAAGTCAGACTCTGAACATACCGACACAGGATTGAAAGGTACTTACTGTATTTCGGCCTACGGAGGAAGGTCAGTTCTACATCTACCAAATAAATAAGCAGGCGGAGGATATATTGCACACGCAGCTTGGAAAAATGTTCTGGGGTACAGGCAAAATTTACATGCAACTCAGGAAAAGAAGTCTTGAGGATAACAATCCTAACACGCTGGAAGTGGACTAATTCGAAAAGGACCTCAAAAATCTAAGAGAAAAAGGACAGGTGGAGGTAGCCGACGTAACGAAGAACGTGTTAGAAGAGGACCAACATTCGAGCTGGTGCTGCGAGTCGTACAGAGGAACACGCGGCACAACATTTACGAGAAGCTGAAGGGGCCTCGAAAACTCTAAACCAAAGGGGAAATAGGAGGGCGAAGACGTCACGGCGAAGTTGCTGGAGGGGGACAAACAGCCCAATGGTGCTGCGAGTCCTACAGATAAACCTCCAACACAGTAAAGTGGCATCGATTGAACTCCTCCTCTACTACGTGCAAACGGAAGGATGGTTGCGAGCTGTAGTAATGGTAAAGAAACAGCTTCATTCATATATGCTGCCTGATTACACTACTGAGGACCTCGTAGTGGTGGCCGTTGAGCAAAAAAATAAGCAGGCATTTATCCTGGCATCCTGATACATGGCCCATGCTGCGGAGGTTCCACCGATGAAATGCAAGAGGCTAGTACAGGACGAAGGGTGCAAAGGGCGGTTGGTCATAGGCGCGGATGCAAATGCGCACCGCTATGCGTGGGGAGGAGCAGATACGAACGAGAGAGGCGAATTTCTATTTTGTTACATCCCTCAAACCAATTTGCAGATAACCAATAGAGGAAATGTCCCTACATACATTGGTCCAACATCCAGTTCTGGATATTTCGTTGAGCTGCGAACGTGATATATCAAGGTATGATTGTATGGCTCTTGATAGACCATACTTCTCCGACCATGCGTATATCAGCTTCAGCATCCCCCTAAAGAGGGTAGGGAGGGGAGGATCCTTTAGAAACCCTAGGTAAACGAACTGTAATAAATTCCAGAAACAGGTAGAAACAAAACTGGGACAACCCAAAGAAGTTGCCAATGTGGAGGAATTGGAGTAATCTAATGAACTCCTAACAAGGACGCTTATGACTGTGTATAACAAAGCTTGCCCTATATGAAGATTCAGAGGAAATGCAAAGCCGCCATGGTGGAGCAATGAGCTGAGTCTTCTAAGAAGAAAGGTAAAAGAAATGTTTAAGCTAGCCAAGACCGCGGAAACCAAAGCGTGTCCGGACGAGTAAAGGGATCTACTGAGGATCTACAAGCGTGAAATTTCCAGAGCGAAGAGAATCTCATGGAAACGTTTCTGTACGGACATAGAGTGCTCCAGCGAAACAGCACGGTTGAAAAAGTCCTAACAAGGGGAAACATAGCCCAGGGACTAATAAAGAAAGAGAACGGGGAATGGTCACGTAATAGTGAGGAATCCCTTGAGGTGCTTTGCGATACACATTTCCCATCTGCAGATGGTTTAGAAGAGTCAGCAGACAGCACTCACACTTCGATCACGGAGCGGGTAGTGCCGGGCTTGATGACCAAGATCGAATGGGCAGTGAAGACGTTTTCTAAGTTTAAGTCGCCGGACCCAGATGGTGTATTCCCGGCCGTGCTACAAGTTTCAAGTACAGCGGTCGTGGAATGGCTTAAAATAATATACGATGGGTGCATAAGACTGAATCATATATCGCACTCTTGGAGAACTGCTCGTTTGCGTGTCAGAGTGTAAGCAGTCTCTGGAGAGAATGGGTACAGGGAGAAGCATACATCTATATTGGGTCTCAGGGCATATGGGAATAGATGGGAATGAAAAAGCAGATGAACAAGCTAAAATGGGCGCAACCCTTGAAGCTTGCTCCGTAGACGTCCCAATTAGCCTGGGCGAGATTAAGCGAAGGCGAGAGGTACACATGATCGACCAATCGGGAAAGGCGTGGGTTCAAGCGCAGAGCTGTAAAGTGTCGAAGATTATGTGTAGGTCTTGCAACTTAGACTAACAAAGTTGCTTCTATCATTAAAAAGAGAGGACTGTAGACTCATGACGCGTATTCTGACTGGACACTGCCTTCTGAGGTCACATGCCTTCAAATTAGGCTTTGTCAGTGATAGCAAATGTAGGGAGTGCGCTGCGCATGCCGGACTAAGAGTTGAGCTATTAGGAGTGATATAGCTGAACTGACTGACAGACCTAGAAGCAGCAAGTGGCATAGGTGCTAGAAAGCTTCTAGTATTTGCTAGGAGGACGGAGTTATTTTATAGTATACGTCCTGCTTTTTGATAGGGTTTTTCAGTTTGGTCGTTAAAACAAACTTCCGGTAATACTACGGACTCATTCAGTCTATGTGATGTCCCCATGGACCGGCCAGTTCAACCTAACCTAAAGGTAAGTTAATGTGTAATGTGCGTATATAAAATGTTTATAATTAAATTTTGTTGCACTTAATTCACAGTTTTAGGGATTTTGTGGTGATGGTATTAATTGGGTCGTTCCTTTGTCCGCACTTCAAAATTTTTTAATGGTTTTTTATTTCTTTGAAACTTCTTCCGCTGTGCCGACGACTTCACACCTTTCGTGAATCGGGCTGAACAATAATCTAATCCCATTTGTAATATCGAAATAATCGGCTGTATAAGATATGAAATATATAGTGAACAGTACAGTGTACATATGTACCTAAACGATTTTTAAGATAAATATAAAATAAACAAGTAAAGGTGTCTAAGTTCGGGTGTAACCGAACATTATATACCCAGCGTAAGCGTCAATTGTACATTTAATTTCAGATAAATTATTTTTCTACATAACACGTGGCACCGCCCGTTTAAAAAAATTTCTCCCCATTTCCTCTTACAATAAAACTTGATAAGTGAAATATCATTCATTCAAAACAATTTTTTGCTATGTTATAGCTTATTACCATTTTAAACTTGTTTTATATCTAACTTTTCGTGGTCTTTAACCGATCCCGTCCATTTTTACTAGACATATTTTCTGCTATAAGGAAAATATGTGTACACAATTTCATTACGATCCGTTAATTTTTCTTCGAGCTATGGCTCCCGAAACATAGAAAATTGCTTAGCCATAAAAGGGGCGTCGCCACGCCTATTTTTTTAAATTTGAAGTTTTTCCTATTTATCCACATGGGAAATGAAATACCATTGATATAAAGCTCTCTTTTGCAAAGATATAGCTTATTTTCTTCGTCCAGGACCCTTTTAAAAATCTTTTATCTAAAAGTGGGCGTGGTTCTTAACAGATTTCGTTAATTTTTCTTCGAAGCATTCCTTATAGTTAAGGAAACCTCTCTGCCGAATTTTATTACGATAGGTTTAACGGTTTTTGATTTATGATTAATAATATGTGTAAAATTGATTTTATCACAAGTGGGCGGTGCCACGCCCATTTTAAAAATTTTCGCTCATTTTAAATACCGATCTATTCTGGGTCCAGATAAGCTCGTGTACCAAATTTGGTGAAGAAATCTCAATATTTACTCAAGTTATCGTGTTAACGGACGGACGGACGGACGGACGGACATGTCTCAATCAAATTTTTTTTAGATACTGATGATTTTTAGATATGGAAGTCTATATCTATCTCGACTTCTTTATACCTGTACAACCAACCGTTATCCAATCAAAGCCTCTGCATCATTTTTGCTTCTTTTGGACGAAAATGAGTTTCGAATAGAACCCCATACATACATATGTATGTATTATTGCGCAGCCTTATAACACTAATATTAACCACACAAAGCAAACAACAACAGCGTTTCAAGAGCACAGCTGGTTTCAAGTGTTCGGTTTCACCCGAACTTAGGCCCAGTTTTGCAGTAGAAGTTCAACTCAGTTTGTCACATAAAATACTCTTAAACTTATTCTGCAGTTTTTTAGTCTACTTTAACAGAAGTTTAAGCTGAGCTTAAGCGGCCGAGGTGGCAGGGTTAAACTCTAGTTAAAATATCAGTTATTTGCGTGCGTTGGAAATAACGTCGAATATACCCAACTAGAATTTGGGCTTGAGTACCATTAGAACTCATGTTCATAACTAGGCATACTTCTGAAATCTCAAGAGTCGTTTCGAAACAGTGGCTCAACTCGAGAATCATAGCGTACTCAGCAAAAGAGGGAATTTTCTATAAAGCAAAAAATATATTACTTAAGTTGAAATTAAAGATGATAAAAAAATTTTAAGGACTACCTTTATATAAATGGACCAAAAAAAAAGAAGGCCATTTTTCCTTTAATACAGACATAGTCTTGTTGAATTTTGACTAAAAAACTTTAACAATAGCTCTTGTAAAAGAATTTTGGGATTTAAAACTATAAATGTGGAGCGAAATCTTTCAATTTAAAGCAAACCATGTACTTGGGATTAATAATTAATTATTTAAAATTTAAACACGCACTCTACCTTTATAATTTTAAATCCCAAAATTCTTTTACAAGAGCTATTGTTAAAGTTTTTTAGTCAAAATTCAACAAGACTATGTCTGTATTAAAGGAAAAATTTCCTTCTATTTTTTGGTCCATTTATATAAAGGTAGTTCTTAAAATTTTTTTATCATCCTTTTATTTTCAATTTTTTAGTACTGCCTACAAAAAGGCAATTGCAACTTTTATTAGTAATTTAAGTAGTTCCTAAGTGAAAATTCTTATATTTATTTATTTGTTCAAAGTAGCAAGATTTAAGAGAATTAGTGGAATTTTTGCAACAAAACACAGAGTTCCACCTCGCTTAATAACAAGAGAATTCCACCTCGTTTGCCAGCTACTTAATTTGCACAGCTGAAAATCGTGGTGAAATTCGCATACGCCTGAAAGTCTAAAATAATCGTGGTGAAAGTCGCGTACGCCTAAAAGTATGCAAGGACGTGAATTGAGTTGGGCCTTCAACGAGGTGGAATTCTACAACGCCCCCAACACTCAGGAGGCTAGCCATCAAAGTATGGCCTAATCTTTTAAATAGTTCGACCTGTGCGTTACGTAGCTCAAATTTTTTGCTCAAACATTGCACTGTCACCGAGTTTTCCCACCTAGCGAATTTTTTTGGATCAAATATTGCATTGTCACCGGGTTCTGACTTACGGCTCAAGGTTCAAGTCTCTAACTCACTGGAAAATTTATCAAAAACTGATCGCAAGATTCCCCTCGTTTTTCAAGGATTCGTAGTTATCTCAATTAGCACGCCACCTAGCGGAACTTTGTTTTTGTCATCGGCTCTCGAACTATGTGCTAAGTTACAAGTCTCTAGGTAACCGGGAAGTTAGTAAAAATGGATTGAAAGATTCCCAAATTAAAATTTGTTTTCTTACTATCTCGATCCGCGTACCACCTAGCGAATTTTTTTTGATCAAATGTTGCATTGTCACCGGGTTCTGACCCACGGCCCAAGTTTCAAGTCTCTAGCTCACCGGCAAGTTACTCAAAAATCGATGGCAAAATACCCCTCGTTTTTCGGGGATTTGTAGTTATCTCAATTAGCACGCCACCTAGCGGAACTTTCTTTTCTATAACTTGTATTGTCACCGGGTCTCGAAATATGTGCTACGTTACAAGTCTCTAGGTAACCGGGAAGTTAGTAAAAACGGATTGGAAGATTCCCAAATTAAAATTAATTTTCCTAATATATCGATCCCTGCGCCGCCTAGCGGAATTTTTTTGACAAAATATGACATTATCACCGGGTTCTGACTTACGGGTCAAGTTTCATATCTACAACTCACCGGGAAGTTACTCAAATTGCAAGATTGCCCTCGTTTTTTAAGGACTTATAGTTATCTCACTTATCGCGCCACCTAGCGGAATTTTGTTTTCTGTAAATTGTATTGTCAATAAGCCTCGAACCGTGTGCCAAGTTTCAAGTCTCTAGGTCACCGGGAAGTTAGTTAAAAATGGATTGAAAAATTCCCAAATTAAAATTAATTTTCCTAATATCTGGATCCATACGCCACCGAGCGGAATTTTTTTGATAAAATATTGCATTGTCACCGAGTTCTGACTTATGGCTCAAGTTTCATATCTACAGCTCACCGGGAAGTTACTCAAATTGAAAGATTCCCCTCGTTTTTCAAGGATTTGAATTTATCTCGCTTATCGCGCCACCTAGCGGAATTTTGTTTTCTGCAAATTGTATTGTCACCAAGCCTCGAACTGTGTGCTAAGTTTCAAGTTCCTAGCTCACCGGAAAGTTAGTTAAAAATAGATTGAAACATTCCCAAATCAAAATTAATTTTCTTAATATCTCGATCCATGCGCCACGGACGGACGGACATGGCTCAATCAAATTTTTTTTCGATCCTGATTATTTTGATATATGGAATTCTATATCTATCTAGATTCCTTTATATATGTACAACCAACCGTTATCCAATCAAACTTAATATACTCTGTGAGCTCTGCTCAACTGAGTATAAACATATTATATACACGCATATACAGATAACATATTAGCATATGAAGGGCTTAGAACAAAAAGGATCTAAGTAACATCGACGTTGAATTGAGATAATTAAGGTTAATGTAAATTACTTATTGTAAATTCTGGGTAAATGCGTTTGAAATGATTCTCGTCTAAACGAATGCAGGTTAGCCAACTAATTCAAAGAATGTTTACTGCAGATAGAAAATAACTGTAAATTTCCAAAAATTATTGCAAAAATTTCCAAAAATTATTGCAATAAAATTTCGAACGTTGATTGTTCGGCCAAAAAGAACATGTAGAATTGTTTCGAGTATGCAGTCTTGTAGCCCGTTTAATTTTAGTATAATAACTTGCTAAACTTAAGTTCGTAGAATGTATCGCTGATTTTTGGCAATTTTTTTTCTTACGAGGATAAGGACTTTTTTCCATCTAAAGAAAATTACGTTAAAAAATTCCTATGGGGTATAACTCAAGAAAAAAATTGCCAAAAATTAGGGAAATTTTTTACAAAACTAGGATTAACTCACTTACTGGCTTCAAAACTGCTTACTCAAAGGAGTTCTAAAAATCTTGAGAAAAAAGTTAAAAATTCGGCAAATTTTGCGCGAATTTGGCATACATTAGGCATAGTGACATTATATTAAGTATTTACAGAAAATATTCAACGTACAGTTGCAGTTCAGCAAAAAATTTGCTATTTTTAACCCAGATATGCCTAAAGACTTATTAATACAAGAAATCTTAAAATTTTTCTTTAATTACGATACTTAAATAGATATTAGAGCAAATCCGGAAAGAAACTTAAAAAAGGATAATTTAAATCGGTTTTATAGGCCGTCCTTTTTACAGGACACCAAAAATTTTTTGTGGCGCTTTTCAGCAACAAAATCGTGTAATTTTGCAAAACTTTAATCACTATCATAATATTTTGTTTATAAACCATTCTATTTTGTCAAAAGAAGTAGTTCTTGTTGAAATTTGCATTTTTCATGGTGGACGATTTGGGCTGTGAACCACCGTGTGTCTAATTATCGTAATCAGATAAAAGAGTGTCAGTTTCATTTTATTTTATTTTGTCACTGCTATACGATGATGCATTTTCGTGTAAGCCTGCTTTTACATTAGTCAAGTATTGAACCGAAGTCTGCGGCACAGACGAGAGAGGGGAGAGGCTTCTTCACCTCTTTCAAATCAGTGAGACTTCCTACGAACTTAAGTTTAGCACTTTATTATACTAAAATTAAACGGGCTACAAAACTGCATACTTGAAAAAATTCTGCATGTTCTTTTGGCCGAACAATCAACGTTCGAAATTTTATTGCAATAGTGTGTTAGAGTGTTAAGCATACCGTTGTTGTTGCGTGAATGGTGTACCCACAGAGATATGGAGAGGGAAAATTTGGCAAATAAAATTCATATGGATGGGGTTCTAATATCCAAATGGCAAGACCGTTGGGCATGCAGTTGTAATGGAAGGGTAACGTTCGGATACATCCGGACGTTTCGTTTGTAGCAGAAAATCCAGATTTCAGATTTAATCTGAGTCTGGGTTTTCTGTTAACAGGTCATGGTTCTCTCAATGCATTTTGGCATAAGAGAGCCCTGAGCGAAACGGAGAGTTATGTGTGTGTGGCTTTGTGTGAAAGTTGAGTGCATATTTTGGTGTGAATGAGTATGCAGCGGAAGTTTCTCGACAGCGTCGCATATTGGTGTCTAATGGTGGTTCGAGTGATTGGTTGTGTGTCTGTGTGTATGAGGTGAGGCTTCAACTCCATCTTATTTTTCTTTTTATTATTTTTATTTTTTCCATGCGCCGGCCGGAGTAGGTGGATACTCAACCGGTAGTAGCTTTAGCTGCGAAAGTCATACCAAGACTTTAAAGTGGTACCACGGGGAGCAGATAGCCCTCGGATCTTGCTCCGTTTCCTCTCATTTGCGGTAGGTCCTTTTTGGGAGCATCGTGGTGGCTGTGGTTTATATCCGAATGCGGTGAGAGTTGGTCAGCTCGAATGTGGAGTTGCATTGCAACCAGTTGCTATGACCCTTACAATGGAAGAGGTGTAAGATAGGCCTCCAAACCCAACAAGGTGATGGTGTGACCACATCATCGATTGAGACTACGGTAGCGAGTCTTGGGCTGGACATGTGTACCAACAATGGCAGGTACTCACGCAAAACTTTGTACTTTAATTCCAATCTTAAGGGAGTAACGGTGCTGAAGCGCGAACGAGCTGCTGTTGCAACACATACTAATCTGTGCAGCATGGGATTAAGCCAAAGTCTATCAACGCCTGACTTACTTTAAACTTCCAAGTCCATCAAGATCTGCAGTCTTCTGACTTACTTTAAAGTTCCAAGTTCATTAAGAACTGCAGTCTTCTTTTGGCATTGGACCGGTAGATACCTGCAGTTTGATGCGATACGATAATAAGAATGCAGCTCTTGATGAGCTCTGGCAGGAATTTTAGCGTTTGATAAGGATGTAATGACATGATCTCTTCTTGGAGTTAAATATAAATATCTCCTTATGCAAATTATGTAAAATTTTAAAAGATGAAGTGGTACTATTGAAAGTGACGCTTTCCCAGAATTTATCGGCAAAGCAGTTTACACTGGCTAAACGAATCAAGTAAGAATTTCCAGTAGAAATATGTAAATCGGTCTGTGGATTGCTCAATATCGAATAGAAGTATTGAACCAACGAACTTCGAGTGTGGAACTACGGAAAGCCACTACAGGACAAAAGTCTGACAAATGTATCTTCACAGCTCCAGCCGAGTTATTTCCAAAATGAGGTGTAATCATAAAATTACTTTATACTTGATTGCCCAGCTTTTGCCAGAACTAGGCGAAAGTACTTCCGTCGCGACTCACTTGGATCTCCGGAGGATTTATCCAAGGTTGAGATCGGTATCTTTCGGAACTTTATCGTTGCTACGCAACGGTTCTCTATGTAGCTATAGCTATGTCACCGTTATTTTATTGTACGTGGTAACACAACGGACCTTCATGTTGTCCAAGTGAGCTACCACCTAACCTAACCTAACCTATTTCAAAGATAACACTTTGTAAAAAAATCTAGAATAACTTTTTAAATTTATCAAATATAATTTGTATGTATGTAATTTTGTATATTCTCATACAAATTCCGCTAACACTTCAACACATTGCTACCAAAATCTGTTTCCACGCCGAAAACCTTCTGCTACATTTAACTCAAAAACTTGCTAGCCAAAACGGCCTTATCGAAATCGGAACGCATGCAAGAATATGTTTCGCTTTGTTAGCGCATTCAGATGAAAAGCGCGACGAAAAACACATGAGCCCGTCATCCAAACAACTCCGGCCGATATTAAGAACGCATGCAGAAATTTGTTACAGTAAAAGCAATAACAAGAAGACATGTGACCATTTTAAAATAACTACATATGAAGGTCCATCCACTTTTTTATTTTTGGACTGAAATGATTGAAGAAGAAGAAGAAGAAGAGAGAGAAAAAACATAATGAGCTGCATATGATTTTGAATGAATTCTCAGTGTGGCAGAAGCATGGGCATAAGTACAAACATATGTATGTAAAGGGCAGTAGAATGGACAACATTACATTCTTATGCTCGACAAGCTTATACCCAGTTGTACCAGAACAAGATATATACTTGAAAAGGTCGAACTCTTTTAGAAGAAGATAACGATGCCCGGCTGTTTCGAATGGTTGTTGACCTCGACATAAAGGAAGTATGAAGTTTATAAAAGTGGCCGTAATCGACGGCAGTTCCAGTGTCCTGAACGTGTGCACCTTACGAGGTTTAAATATCGACTCGGACCGCTATTTTATGGCAGCCAAGCCTTTATGCAGCAAAGTGCGTGCACTCAATGACATAAAAGAAGTTTTCCTGCGAAAAGCTGTTCCTGAAACAGATAGCTGATGACTACACTGAGATCAATATTTGACCTCACGATGTAGCAGGGCGGTGGGATCATATTTTCCTCCCATTACATGCTACCGATGCTGACACCATAGGTTTCCAGCGAACCCGCAAAACAACTGGTATTATGAGAAATGTCGCGCTGCCTCGGAAGAAAGACGCTGCCTATAGATGCACCATGTGTATGGGCGCGGCAACGTGCAGTATATAGATGCGTTATCGAGACGCGAAGAAGCAAGAGAGATGCCTATTTTGAAGAGAAAAACGATAGGCAGACCGTCGTGTATGCGAAAAGCTTCAGATGCAGGCTGATAGGATGACTGAAGGTTTCAAGATTGGGGCAGATTCCAGCAGGAAAGATAATGGCGACTTGGTAACTTACGCTCATTGCTAGTTAGCGAGGTAGAAGATAATCCCGATACTCTAATCGCCGATGCTGGAAAACATGTTACGGCACCCAACTTTGACGCAGAAAGTATGGCAATATCTCCCATAAACAACGAGAAAGGCGCCGGGCAACAGCGGACTATACGCCGAGCTGTTTAACCACCTAGGCGAATACTTGATTAAGAGCATGCATTAACTTCCAGATTAGAATTTAAGTCTGCTTTGCTTAATCCAATATCGCAAACCACGCTATTTAACGTGCAATCAGCCAGGTTCTGCCTAGCGTACTGTGCGGAATGCTGTAGCCTACACTCATGTTGTTATTGTTGCAGCTCCCCGAAGGCCTTGGTGTGTTATCAATGTTGGTGGTTCTTTGCTGTATGCAGATCCGGTACGTTCCGGTACCATGCACCATTAAGTACTAACACGACCAAATCGTTGACGATTTAGTATGACCACATGAAACCTCCTATGCCATACCGCTCTCCCATCCCCTAGATCTATGAGAAACTTGGGATCGCCAGAGCTTCGGCTGTTAAAGGAGTGGGACTCGCCACGGGGAGGTGAGGTTGACAATTGGGTTGAGAAAGCTGAAAAATGCGCTGGCAACCCCTTAAAAGGGTTGCGCTACACAACCCTTGAATTATTTTGGTATTTTAGTCACCTCTTACAACAGGCATACTTACCGCGGGTATCTTCTAAGCCCCCTAAACCGCTGGCATAGCCTAAAAGTAATCAAACTGTTTGGACCTTATCAATGCGGCTTCAGACCTGGTAAATGTACTATCCTCCATCTCTTCACAATGAACCAGATCCTGGAGAAAACTCACGATAAAAGATCGACACTCAACATATTTTTTTCGACTTCAAATCAGCCGTTGACAACGCGAAAAGAAGGTGCATGTATGCTGCTATGCATAAATTGAAGTTCCCTGCAAAGTCAATAAGGATCTGCCAAATGATGTTGAGCGACACCACCAGATCTTAAGGATTGCGAAGGATCTCTCCGAGCTATTCGTGACCCTCGCGGTAAATGAGGATAAGACAAAGTAGTTGATGTCATCCTAGGAAGAATCAGAGCATTCGCGCTCTGGCAGCCACGTTACTGTTGACGGATATAAATTCGAGACTGTAGAGGACTTCATCTATTTGGAAACCGGCATTACCAGCAAAAACAAATGTCAACTTAGGAATCAAACAGAAAATAACTTACCAGCAAGTGCTACTTTGGACTGTGTAGACAATTCAAAAAAAATCCTCCCTCGAAAAACCAAAAATCCAGATATCCTGTCTTGATGTATGACTAAGAGGCATGGACGGTGTCGAGAGAACATGAGAAGTGTTAAAAAGTTAGTTCTCCGGAAGATTTACGGTCCTGTCCGTGATAACGACGGCGGCTTTCGAAGGAGGTATAAATATGACCTCTATGCAGACGATAGTGCAGCGTATAAAAACCCACATTCTTCGCTGGTAGGTCATGTTATCCGTTTGGTCTTCAAAATAATTCTAGTAATACTATGGACACAAGTGAGGTCCTTATGGCCTGGCCAACCTAACCTACCCTTATGGTCACTTGAGAAAAAAAGTGCTGACTTTATGCCTATTTTGGTAAAGCACATGGTGATAACTTAAATTGACTTTGTGGTCATTTGAAATGGTCATAAGGTCAATTGACGTTATGGCCGTTGACCTTTTGTCACTCCTCGCTCTAAAACGGCAAAAACTTTGTGTGAAAAATTTCATCCCACAACTGAGTATATAATATGCGTTTCATTCCAAATTTACACTGCCTTACTTATTACTCTTACTCATCAAAGCCTTTTAGTATAGGACTTGATCGCAGCGGCACGCTTTTCTACAAAACGGTAACGAAATTATTTTTGAATTTCCATATTTCTTTATTTATCTGCGTGTTTGGCAGAACGAATATCCTTATGCGGCAGTTACTCACGAACGTACGTACCAAAAACGTGTCAGCTGACACGACCTATCTTATGAGTGTGCAATGTAAACGAAAACTCACCGACGTGCAACGCCCGTACGTACGTAGCCCGGAACGTAGAAATCAAAACAATTTTGATTTTTTCCGTAAGAACGTGTCAGCTGATCGCTCTCTCACTAGACAGAGTTGCCTAGTAAATTTTTGTACGCTAATTTTTGACCGTTTGCAATTTTAAGCAAAAACGCCTAATTAAAGTTTGAAAAATTGTGAAAATAATTCGAAATAATTATGTAAAAGTGCTGATTATAAATATTTTATCTATTTATACTTATTTAATATGTATTCCGGCCTTTTACAATATCAAAAATTAAATTGGAAAAAGTTGATGTTTCCATAAGCATACATGCAAAATGGTCAATGGCAACAGTGCTTATCTGTAAACAATACACACACAAATATGTTATGTACATGTACACAGACGCACACATTGATTCCTACGGGCTTGAGAGTTCGGTCAAACGTGCTTCGTACGACAAACGTCCTTACGTACGGCACACGTCGGTGGGTAACTGCCGCATTACAAATCAACCACGTCGGCTATAGACAATAACCAAATCGCCAAATTGTACATCCTTGTTGACTTTATTTAACCGTTAAGCACTTTGTATCAATTTATGCTGGCGAATTTAGTTCCCATGCGAATGGCGCGCACACACACTCACTCACACGCACATTTGTTGAGCGTAACAAATTTTTACACAGCGTAACGAATTCCTCGACATTTTCGAAAAAAAAAAACAAATCTTCAAAGATGCTTTGGGGTTGTTGGCACTTCCGCTAAGCTACTGCTAACAAGGACATCACTTACAATGCACTCACACACACACACACACGCGTACAAGCAAATGCATTGAAGCCGGCGCTATAAAAATGCCTGCGTGATGATGGCTCACTTATGAGCTTCCATCGCATTGTTGTTGTGTATATGGGCACTGCGCTGCTCTATGTACAAATGAGCCACGGCAAATTACGTTGATTTAGCGTATCCAAATCGCGTTAGCTTATAGATTATTCCCAGCGGATGAATATCACTTGCTGGCTCTGAATGAAATTTGCCATTGCTCATTGAATGTTTAACATTGAATTGCTGATATATCAATTGATATGCGATTGCTTGACTGCTTTGTTCCCATGATGAGATTATGTTTTTACGCTTTTGTGTTTTGAAAATTTTTTGGCTTTGTTTTAGACAAAGATGCGGTATTTGAGACGAACATATTTGGCATGGCTTTGTTCATAATCAATTATTGCCTTCGTATTTTGAATATGGTATTTTGGCAACATTTTTTCCCGAGAGTTAGGTTAGGTGGAACTGGCCGGCCAATAAAGACCTCACATAGACTGAATGTGTCCATAGTGTTACCAGAACTTGTTTGACGACCAAACGGAAGAACCCCAATCAGGTATCAGAATTTATTGTATAGAATAACTGTGTTCTCTTGGAAAATACGAGAAGTTTTCTAGGACCTAACTTAGTTGCTGTCTCGAGATGGGGCAACTCTGCCGCATCTAATAACTGCTGCCTTGACCTGGCGAGCGCAGGAAACGAACACAGAACGTGCTCAACCGTTTCTTTCTGCAGCTCGCACTTCCTACACCTGATATTACAGACAACACCTAACTTATAAGAATGTGACGCCAGAAGACAGTGTCCGGTTAATATTTTCCTCGTGAGCCTTAAGTCTTCTTTCTTCAGAGCTATAAGCCACTTTGCGAATCTAATATCGTAGGATTTGCATGTGAAATAAGACATTTTGCAGCCCTGCGCTTTTGTCCACGCCTTTTCTACTTGACGGATCATAAACAGCTCTTGTCTTCTTCTAATTTCTCCCAAACGAATTGGCACTATTAACATTGATCGAGCGAGTGTTGCACCCTCCTTTGCCAACACATAAGCCTTTTCGTTATCTTCTATGCCCTTATGACCGGGAACCAAGTGTGGATGTATGGTCCATTTTGAGTGAAGTTTTTCCGCGTGTTATCTCAATATAATATAATCCGGACGCCGTAGTGTGGTGATAGCGTGCTCCGCCTACCCTACCGAAGATCGTGGGTTCAAGCCCCAGGAAGAGCAACATCAAAAATTTAGAAAGAAATTTTTTAATTAGAAAAAAGTTTTTCTAAGTCTGTTCGCTCCTCGGCAGTGATTTCGCAAGCACTCCGAGTGAATTTCCGGCATGAAAAGCTTCTCAGTGAAAACTCATCTGCCTTGCAGATGTCGTTCGGAGTCTGCGTAAAATATGTAGGTTCCGTCCCGCCAATTTGTTGGAAAATTTAAGAGGAGCACGACGCAAATTGGAAGAGGAGCTCGGCTTAAAATCTCTTCGACGGTTATTACACTTTGCATTTGTGTAATTTGATATGATCCATACTATAATCGTCTTTAGTATCAAGTGCTATCATATGGGGATCTACCAAGCCACCTGATTCCTGAACAATATATCAACTCAACAGACCTAATACTAAGGTCTTTGATATATTCCGGCCAATATTTGCACTCCTATCAACATACATAATTATCAGTGGAGAAGCTGCTGACACATAAGTAGCTTATGGGGATTAGGGGCTTGGAGTATACCCGCGGCAGATAGGCCTGTTGTAAGAGGCGACTAAAATAGCCAAATGATTCAAGGGGTTGTGTAGGCAACCCTTTAAAGGGGTTGCCAGCGCAATTTATAGCTTATGTTGGATATCAATTGTTAACCTCACCTACCCATGGCGAATCCTGTATCTCTAACAGCCAAGGCTTTGGCGACCCCAACGTCCTTATGGAACTAGGGGTGGGGCCTAGAAGGTTCAACGTGGCCATATTAAATAATTACCGATATGCCCTTTCTGATACCTTAATGGTGCTTGTTGCCAGAACGGGCCAGATCCATATCCGACAAAGGACCCAATCAAACCACATTTACGCCCAACTTGTACCTGGCAAGTTTTGGAGCGGAATATAATCTCGGCTGCCGTATAGAAACTTACTTACTTTGGAGTTGATGTGACAAACGACGATGACCATTTAACTCCGTTAGAAATTATTTTCTTATTTGCTATGAAAAGCACTTTGTCACTGGCGGAAGAGCTTGATGGCGTTCGACTGTGGGTTCGGTGGTTTGGGCTTTTACCTATTCTGTTCCGGAGGGCGGTGTTATGCAGACCAGATAAACTCTATGCCTTGCATCCAAAGGAATATATTCAAAACAGGGCTTCCAGATGCCCGACCACCTCGCAGTGCTACAGTGACCTTCCAGTGGATCACTGTTAAGCCCGCCTTGTCGAGCATGAGCGTGATCAATTGTAAACTTTACAAACGAAGTAAGGATGGAGAGAGAGGGACAGTATCAGTACAGTATCAAGCATTCGCACACGAGTTTACTACAAGTGATGAGTCTGCCTTGGGAAGCGTGGGAAGCGTGGACTCAGTGAGTAGCTTCCGAGCCTGAACAATGAGTTATAATAGAAAACGGTGGTAGACATATAGGGGAGGATACTCCTGTCAGAGTACTGGTCTTCCCGTCCGACTGGGAGGTTGAACTTGGTACAGGCGAGGCTGAAAGCAGGCTAAAGACAATTCACCGCCAGGATTTATAGCAGGCAACGTAAGATATTTGAACTGTTTGAGTGGGAAGACAACTAGAGCAGAAGAAGTCGAAGAGATTGAATAAATGCGCCAAGTATAATTTCAAGACGACCAAAATTGATGGAAAATGGCCCTTTTCAGAATAGTAAGCTAGTAGTTGCGAAAACCGTGCATCTCTAAAATTTTAAGATAGAGTAATGATGGTACAATGATCTTCAATGATCTTCAATGATCAGACATTGGAAGTAATAAAACCAAACTACCTTACGACGGAATATTTATTTGACGGTACTACCGCCGTGACTAGAACTTCGATGGTAGGAAATTAAGTGCGGTTGGAGTCCCACACTGACTTTGAATCTTTCGAAGCTTCGTCAAATGAAAAAATAGCGTCCTCTATGTACTCTTAGTTTGGCCCAGACGCACGCCCATTTTTTATCTGAGCTTCTAGAACAGAAGGTCTAAAGAAGGAATCTCGATAGAAGCAAAGTAGAGATAATGGGACCTCGAGAACTAGAAATTTGAGGAACAGAATGAGCAGTCTGAAGATATATTGATTTTACTATGCCAGGAAAGTCTTTTGAAAACAATCAGAAATAAAGCATTTATTAAAAACTAGCATACCCAGCAGACGTTGTTCTGCCCTAAATTTGGTCCATCTGCATACATTTTAATAAGCTTTTTCCGTCTAACTCTGCCCTCGCCCCTCTAAACTTTTTCCTAATCTTGTATTCACTCCTTCCTCCGTAGTTTTCGCTTCATATATCTCCATCTTCGTCTCATTCTACCTCTTTCTCAGTCCCTTATACTTCTCCTTCTCTCTTTTCTCTTCTCTCAAGTTTTTCTCATTCTTCTCCATATCTTATTACCAGTCCCAGAGAGTGGTATGTATTTTGATCCAGTCCCATTCCGAGTCTCAGTCCCAGTCCCTCTCCGAGTATCAGTCTCAGTCTCAGTCTCAGTCTCAGTCTCAGTCTCAGTCTCAGTCCCAGTCCTAGTTCTAGTCCTAGTCCCAGTCCGTCTCTCGGATATGGACACGATTTCAGGCAAATCGAATAGGACGTATGTAAATAGGTATCTGGGTATTATTAATTCATGTCTTTATTTCGGAGTATCACAACGAAAATTACTTTAAAGCTCTCTGCAACAGCTTTCTTTTGATATCCATAATACACACACATTCTAGGGGTATCCGGATCGTCCGATTTCGCTCATTTTCATTACCAATCTATTCTGGGTCCAGATAAGCACGTGTACCCAATTTGGTGAAGATATCTCAATATTTACTCAAGTTGTCGTGTTAACGGACAGACGGACGGGCGGACATTTGAGCTACGTCCGTCCGTCCGTTTTTTTTTCGATACAGATGATTTTGATATATGGAAGTCTATATCTATTTCGATTCCTTTATACCTGTTCAACCAACCGTTATCCAATCAAAGTTAATATATTCTGTGTGCAAAGCACGCGGAGTAAAAAAATACCAGCTGCAACATTTCATCAAAGACGCTCTCTGTTGAAACATACAAAGAGCGTGAATATAGCCTTGGATAGTATAAAAAGGCAATTTGCGCCTAGAAACATGCAACATATTTTTAAATCAAATCAAATTAAATAAAGCATACAAGCTTTTTGCATACTTCAATGCCGAAAATAGTCCTTTATCATCGCAGTGCTCTTCCCTGGTTTTATACCTTTCATGAAAATGAAATGGTATATTAAGTTTGTCACGAATCGCAAAATTATAAGTCCTTAAAGGAAAATAGATAGAGCCACCAATAAGTATACCAAAATAATCAGGACGAAGACCTGAGTTGATTTAGCCATGTCCGTCTGTCTGTTTGTATGTAAACTAGTCCCTCAATTTTTGCGATGTCTTGATAAAACTTGCTGAGCGGGTGTATTTAGGTGTCCGATTAGACATTTGTCTGAACTGTCCGAATCGGACCACTATAGCATATATCCTCCATACAACCGATTTTTTAGAAGAAGACGATTTTTGTCATATCTTCCTCAATTTATCAGATTGAAGCTTCAAACTTCACAATATGTTTTCGTTTGTTGCACATATTATTGTCTGAAAAATTGATGATATCGGTCGTATATATAGCATATATTCCCCACAACCCATTGTTCAAATAAGAAGCTTTTCGTTATTTCTGCTCCATTTCAAAAGCTAGATGCTTCAAATTTCACCAAATGCTTACGTTTACGTCATATATTGTCGAGATATTGATACATGGTTATAGCTCTTTCATGCAGACCACAAAAAACGTGAAACTTTGCATCCTCACACAAAGCACCTATTTTTTATTATACCCAGCTGTACTTGTGCACAGGGTATTATAACTTTGATTGGATAATGGTTGGTTGTGCAGGTACAAAGATAGATATATAATTCCATATATCAAATCATCAGTATCGAAAAAAAATTGGTTGAGCCATGTCCGTCCGTCCGTCCGTCCGTCTGTCCGTTAACACGATAACTTGAGCTATCTTCACCAAATTGGGTACACGTGCTTATCTGGACCCAGAATAAATTGGTATTGAAAATGAGCGAAATCGGATGGTAACCACGCCCACTTTTTATATATATAACATTTTTGAAAACACAAAAAACCCGATAATTTAGTAAATAATACACCTAGAATATTGACGTGTGGGCATGGGCGTGATACCGCCCACTTGTGATAAAATCAATTTTACAAATATTATTAATCATAAATCAAAAATTGTTAAACCTATCCTAACAAAATTCGGCAGAGGGGTTACCTTTACTATAAGGAATGCTTTGAAGAAAAACTAATGAAATCGGCTACGAACCACGCCCACTTTTATCTATAAGATTTTTAAAACGGTCGCGGCCGAATAAAATAAGCTATATCTTTGCAAAAGAGAGCTTTATATTAATGGTATTTCATTTCCCAATTGGATTTATAACCGCCCCTTTATGACTAAACAATTTTCTATGTTTCGGGAGCCATAACTCGAAGAAAAATTAGTTTAGAATAGAACCATATGTATATGCATTATTGCACAGCTTTTTAACACTATTAAGAACACAAAACACACAACGACAGGATTTCAAGTGTACAGCTGGGTATGTAATGTTCGGTTTCACTCGAACTTAGATTTCCTTACTTGTTTATTTTATATTTATCTTAAAAATCGCCTAGGTATGTACATCTGTTCACTATATATTTCATATATTGTACAGCCGATTATTTGGATATTACGCATAAGATTATTGTTCAGCCACATTCATGAAAGGTATGAAGTCTTCGGCACAGCCCGTCCCGTCACTACTTCTTTGAACATAGATTTGCTCTGAGAGTCCGCCAAACAATTTTCTAAAGGAAATTAACCCCTTAGCGACCCTTTAGGTAAGATTTTATACGAGCTCGCTAATAAAAGGTAACGAGTTAACATATTCTACCAAATAATTTTACAGTTCTAGATTTTACCATACAAATTTTCATTCTGCGTTGATTTTTTTATCGAAATTGCTAGCTTATTAAGTCGCCTTAACGGTAACCAGGGCCGCGGAGAGGGACAATTGCCCTGGGGCGCGGAAGGTTTTTGGGGCTCGGCAAGGCAAAGCAGTATTGACAGTACTTTAAATAGGATTTCATAGATACATACAAAATTTTTGATGCTCTTCAGGTTATTCTAAAGAAAAAGGTTGGAAGAGGTTACACGACAAAATTCCTGAACATGAAAATAGTCAAAATCATAAAACATGCTATACAGAGTGGCGCCAATATGAAATGAGAATTCGAAATGCAAGTTCAGTGGATTTTCTCTTAGCGGAAACCCTTAAAAATGAAGCAACTCGCTGGAGAGAGATACTTCGCAGAATTCTTGATGTTGTTTTATTTCTTGGAGAAAAAGGATTAGCATTTAGCGGGGATAATTAATTGATCGGAAATCCAAATAATGGAAATTTTCTTAGTATTTTGGAACTGATCAGCAATTATGACCCCCTATTGCATGAACATTTGGAGAAGGTGGGGAATCTCAAACGAAAAAGAATCGTCTGATGGAATACAAAATGAGTTCATAGAAATCTGTGCAAGTCAAGTAATTAGAAAGATAGAAAGCGAGAGAAAGTCCGTCAAGTATTACACAGTAATAATGGATCCAACCCCTGATTCGGTGCATATTGAGCAGACTGTTTTTATATTGCGTTATGTTTTATTAGACAGGGACTCCGGAAAACGGAAAATCCAAGAACGCTTCTAAGAGTTTGTCGATTGTAACGCAAAAACAGGAGAAGCTATCGCTGAGCTGATTCGCATCACTCTAAAAAAGCACAATATTCCACTAGATGACTGCCTTGGGCAAGGGTATGATAATGACAGTAATATGAGCGGTCATTACAAAGGAACGCAGAGTCATATCCTGAGAGATAACTCCCTGGCAGTATTTTCACCTTGTGCTTGTCATAGTTTAAATTTATGTGGAGTGCAAGCTGCTGAATGTTGTGCAAAAGTCATCACATTTTTCGGTATTATGCAGAAATTGTATAATATCTTTAGCGCAAGCCCTCAGAGATGGGAAATTCTCAAGGAAAAAACTAATTGCTCCTTGCACAGCATGTCACAAACACGATGGTCTGCTTGTGTGGATAGTGTGAAACCTTTCGCAACTCACATTCCCCAAATATTGAAAGCTATTGATGAAATCAAGCTTTTGAATCTTAGTTCAGAAACAGTAACGGATTTGAAAGGTATTGAAGTATATATGAGGAAATTTGAGTGTATCCTCTTAGCCTCCATTTGGCTCAAAGTGTTGACGGTAATCAACCATCGAAATCTGATACTGCAATCTAGAAATGCCACACTGGATGTGGACACAGAAAATATACGTAGCCTGATTGATGAGTTGAAGACTTTCAGGGATCAATGGTCGATCATACTTCAAGAATGTAAGGTTCTGGCAGGGAGTAGAGGAATTGTGAATACCTTCGCAGAGAAAAGAAGGAAGATAAGAAAGCGCCGGTTCGATGAATTACCTGGCGAATCATCTGAGTGTGATTCCGAAACTCAATTCAAACAGCAAGTTTTTTACGTTCTTTTGGACTGCTTGATTGGTAACATGACAAGACGTTTCCAAGCCGTAAATGACAATGCGATTAAATTTAGTTTTTTGTGGAAGTATCAGGATCTGACGGAAGAAGAGCTCAGAGAAAAGGCAACGGCATTCTGCACGATTTATGGCATCGATATTTCTACGGATCTAATAGATGAAATCATTCATCTCAAATCCATCCACTTAGCAAATTTGGGATGTGATTCGCTGCCACCATTTCAACTTCTGAACAAATTTCATGACTTGAAGATGGAAGTATTATTTCCTAACATCTGCATAGCATTAAAATATTTTGCACACTTCCAGTCAGTGTGGCTGAAGGGGAACGTTCTTTTAGTCTATTGTCTTGCGTGAATTAGTCTATTGTCTTGCGTGAACAATTTTTTACGTTCTACTATGAGCCAAAATCGCTTGACAAGCCTTGGAACATTGGCGTTGGAGTCCAGCCTTGCTCGCAGCATTAGTTTTGAATCGGTAATTTCCATATTCGCAGACTGAAAAGCACGGAAGGTTTTCCTTGGCTGATTCAAGCTCTTAAAATGTACATATTTAGAAAAAAGTTAATGTAAGGAAATCAAACAATGAAATCTAACATTTCGTTTATGTAAGCGCTCCAGTAAATCTTATTTTAGATGAAATAAAACTGACAATATGAATTGAGAAATTTATGTATGTTATGTTATTTTTTTACTGGATTGCGTTTATTTTTTTAGGGGGCCCGTAAAGCGAACTGTCCTAGGGGTCCGGCTCGGCTCTCTGCGGCCCTGACGGTAACACTGCACTCAAACACTCCTTTTCTTCAGACTAATTCAAATATTCATCTAAAAAACAAACACAAAATCCTGTTTTACTTTCAACATTTTGTGATATTTATTTTATAACATTTAGTGCATTTTTTATATATATTTATGTGTATATATTTATTTTTGTATACATTGAATTACAATATTTTAAAATTTTTACTCCCAGTGCTAATGAGATCCTTCAAATTTTTTCAAATTTATTTACATACCTACATATTTTTTCCTTTTCTTTTTGGAATATCTTAATTATTTTATATTCACTAACAATTTTTTTCTTATTTTCCTTTGTCAATTTAAATTGCACTATACAGTTAATTTATTTTAAATTAAAATATCATTTTTTTTACATCTGCAGCTGGATTCAAGTTTTTGCTATCGCTCTCATACCATATACCATATCAATACCATATTGCTATCGGTATAGCTGAAAAGTTAACAACAAAATACCTAAAGCGGGAGTCATTGGTGCCGTATGTCGTAGCGCTGTAGTCGTATCCCTAACGTAATCAGCTGTTTATCGTTACGACGGTAAACCAAAAACCAATTGGTTGGCTACGACACTGTTACGACCTTAGCGGCACCAATAATCGATTGCATTGATTCCCATAAGGTTGGTCGAATCAGCTGTTATAAGGTTACCGATACAGTTACCGATACGGTTACCGATACGGTTACCGATAAAGCACCAATGTCTGCCGCTTAAAACAATAAGCTACGCCTTGAATTATGCAACATTTATTATAAAATGTGCTCAATAGCAGACATACTTTGCAAATCAGCTGATAGCTTTTGGCCTTGTATAGTTTCAGGCGAACTTTTTTCACTTTATATTCTTATTATATTCTCCCGCAGATTTTTAGTATAATAGTATAAATTATGGGGATTAACTGAATCCACGAGTTGACTTTATTGGTAGCAACGTTTAGCGATAGCTTAAATAAGAATCCAACTGCTGTATTAAATTAATATCACAAATGCACCTAAAAGTATACGCGCTCTATAAACTTAATATCAATACAGCTTTGTACACACACAAAAAGTAATCACGCTTGATCTCTATCAATTAAAAATATCCGAAAAACTGTCTCGATCATTTGCTCACACCCGGAATTCGCGACGCTTGATGACGCCCACTTACATTACACAAATTATTGTGGACGACACGCTCCGTACTTTCGCTCGTCGTCGGCATAGCTGCATTTGGCGTAACTTGATCACTTTCCTTATCCTGATGCGCTGTCATATGGCGTGTGAGATGATGACGTTCACGAAATGTTTCCTGGCAAACAGGACAACGTAATTTCTCTTCACGCTTACGACGATTTGGATCACAGGCGACCTCACTCTTATGATGTGAACGCATATGATAAACCAAATCGCTTGTCATACGAAAACTGATATTACATTTGGCGCAAACATTTTGCGCTGTCAACGAAAATGTCGAAGCTAAGGTAGGCGGTATAAGCGTTGTCAATATTGCTGCAGCGGCAGGATTTTGTGCAATGCGCGGTAACTCTGGTGGCGCAACAGCAGCAAATGGATGTGATGCAGCGCCTGAGAATGGAAATGTTGAGTAGGCGGGCAGAAATTCAGGTGGTGTGCCTGAGCTGCCATTCATGTGGGAACCGGCGGTGTTGTGTGCAGCAAGCGCTGCTGCGGGCCCACCACCTAAGGGCGTGCGGTAGAGCAATTGTTGTTTGAGACGTTGCGCTTGCAGCATATGCACATGATTAACAGATTGAAATGCGCCATTGAATTGATAATCAGGACGAAAGTTTTGATAAATGATATTCGGATTAAGATGGGGCGGTGTTGGAACGCCGCCGCCGCCGCCGCCGCCACCACCACTGCTACCATTCGAGAGGCTACCATTGCCAGCGCTATTGGTGCGTGGTGGTGTTGTAGCCACAGGTGGGCTCATGGATGAACAACTCAATTGATCGGGGCTTAAGGGTGGCGCAGGTTGTACTGGCGACTCTAAACGCATCGAACAAACTTTAGTGAAAGCGCTTTTTAATGGCATACTTTCAGGCGACTCGCTGCCCACTGGAATGACGAGTGTTGGATCATCGTAAATGCGTGGTGAATGTACAGTGATTTGTGGATAGCGACGTGTATCTTGCATATTCGAAAAAACCGATTCAATCATTGGATTAAGTAGCGTCTGTTGAGTTTGTGCTGGCGTAATTTGTTGTGTTGGGGAGCTTTGCGTTGAACGTGGTGATAGATCTGTTGGGTATTGATGACGTTCTGTGTAACCTGTGAGATGTGCATGCTTCTGCTGTTGCTTCTGCTTGATACGCTCATCTGGCATCATTAGAAAAGCCACATCGAAGGAGCGTTTTAAGGTTGCTTTGCTATTATTCAAATTTGTAGCTGTTATTGTAGCTGGCGATCTACTTGCAATGTCGTTGTTGTTGTTATTGCTATTGTTATGGCTCAGAAGCGGACTTAGCGGTGCATTTGGTGGTGTTGTAGAGACGCATAAGTCGGCGCGTTGTGGTGACGGCAAAGGCGGTGTGCCTTGCTGTAGATGCGGTTGGTTAAGGTGATGATGATTAGTATCCATGATCATGTTCATCAGTTTTTGAAAAACACGCACTTTAATTTTAAAAAATCTCTTTATTAGTGCTGTCTTTATTCAAGCCTAAAGTTTTTTTTTTTTTTATTTGTTTCTTGAAACAGCACTGCACTTTCTTTAATTAACACATTTTTTGGTTTGGTGTTTCTTTATTTATTTATTTTTTTTTACCAATAAAGTTTTCTGGAATCACTTTTGTTCTAAGCATCAATTTCGAAATATAACAGCAGACTGGTGCTTCGCAACAATCTGTTCTTGCTTAAGTAGTAGCCAGTAGCAATGAGTCCAATTCGTATCCTTACTACCACCACCAGTCAATACAAATCACCACCCGCAAGCAACAAACATCACCGATTTACCACCCCCATCTGCGCTATATCCAGTTGAGCTTTTGTGTTCCTATACATTAAATCAGCAAGCCGCATAGTACACGCACATCTGTGCAAATTCCACTTGCTTTGCATTGCCATTTCACACGCCACTTGCTCGTACACCAACAACAACTGTAACGCAACAATACGTTCACAAGTTACACCCTTATGTTGCTCAGCACATTGTGCTCGATGGAGTAGTAAGTAGTAGCAACAACATTGCATGCTCTGAGAGACTAACTTACTGTTGCTCAACATCCCTCCTCTTCAGCATATGTATGCATTTTTTCTTGTTCGAAAAATATTCCATCTGTTTTCGAAGTCACCAACATATTCTCCTATTTTAGTGAGCGTAAAAAATGTTGAGAACACATGTGCTCTTTGCTGGTTGGTTGAAGTTTTTCTTTTACATATTTATTTACAAGCATTTTGGCGTAGTATTTTATTTTAATCAATCAATTCTGGGCCCAGATGACACGGTATACCAAATTTTGTAAAGATATCTCAATTTTTACTTATGCCATCGTTCAATCAAAATCTTTTTCGAAGCTGGTAATTTTGACATAAGGATGTTTATATGTCATGGCCAACAACCGTTATCCAATTAAAGGAATAATACCCTTGTGTACACGCTGCGTGCAAAAATTGTCTAGACTCCGACCGAATGTCATTTATCTAGGCCCAAATAGAAAGAGTTATGACGTTTTACCGATGTTGGGAACCCACACTCTCTTGCAAAAATATACAAAAAGTCACATTTATAACTAAAAGATTATGGATTGTAAGTTGTTTTATTTGAAGCGATGGGAAGTCAATTTCTATATTCCTTTCGAAGTCGTCTAAAGCTCATTAAACAAACTAACTTTTCATCAAAATTTAACACAAGATGTTGATTATGTCAGTACAATTACTTTACTTTGTTAATTCCTTGTTTTATTAGCATGGAAATGCATATTTATATCAATGAAAGGTAATACAATAAGGACGAGACTCTCGACTGACTGACGAAGACTTCATACCTTTCAAGAATAGAGTAGAGCAATAACCTTATCCCATTTGTAATATCCGAATAATCGGCTCTGTAAGATATGTGCTATAATTATATCGAACAGATATACATACCTAAGAGAAATTTTTGATAAATATGTATAAAATAAACATATGTGCACTTGAAACGCTGTTGTTGTTTGCCTTGTGTGGTTAATAGTGTTAAAAGGCTGCGCAATAATACATATTTACATATATGATTCTATTCTGAACTCATTTTCGTCCGAAAGAAGCAAAAAGGATACAGAGGGTACCACTTATGAAGTTGAGCGGATAAAAATACAGTTCAACAGTTGTAACTATGAAAAGAGGTTTATACCAAACTTCGTTCGGAATGGGATATTTTTGTTCGACTTATGGCATTATACGTATTTTGGAAAGGGTACCAAAAAGAAAAGGGGTGGGTCACTTCTATTTTCAAAATTTGTTTAAGTTTTGTCCTTAGCTCAACCATACCACTACTGATGTTTCTACCTCAAATGTAGTTAAATATAGTTAGTCAAACTTTGTTAAGGTTGAACCTTTAGGAAAAGCGGGAGTGGCCGTTAACTGATTTTGATTATCTTCACTCAGTCAATATAATTTGTAAAGGATAATGCCTTTGCCAAATTTCAATGTGATATCTTTAACGGCCGTAAAGCATGTTAAACTTCCAAATTTTCTTCTTCTAAATGTGGGTGATGCCACGCCCATATCCAAAAATTTTGTTTGCGTTTTTCTATTATTTCGATAACGAAAAAGTTTGCGTGGTTATTGTCCGATTTCACTCATTTTCAATACCAATTTATACTGGGTCCAGATAAGCCGGTATACCGAATTTGGTTTAGATATCTCAATATTTGCTCAAATAATCGTGTTAACAGACGGACGGACATAGCTTAAGCAAATTTTTTTTCGATACTGATGATTTTGATATATGGAATTCTATATCTATCTCGATTCCTTTATGCCTGTACAACCAACCATTATCCAATCAAAGTTATAATACCCTGTGTACATGTGCAGCTGGGTATAAAAATGCTATAAAACACCAATTGACTATGTCATACTTAAAAATTTATAGGGAGTTCTAAGTTTGCAGAACTTTCTGTACCAGTTCTTGAATGAAATACTTAAGCTTAAAAGATTAAAACCTCTAATTAGATATCTTACAGATCCAATAAGAAAGCGGGTTCCTATGTAGTTTTAACTCGTAATATAAAGGACTCTTCGAAATGGTATTTTACTAGTAATTTTACTTGATATTTAATAAATTTCCATGAGCTTTCGTTTTGTTATTCAGCCCTATTCTGCATTTCGACTTGGATTGGAGTTTTTTCCATTTGGCAATTTTGGTATTCTGTGTTCCAATCTCTTTCGATCCAAATTCGAATCGTTCGATTTTATGTATTTTGCATTTCGATCGTATTTCCGTTTTTCTAAGTTGCAAATTTGTTGGTGGAAAACTATTTTCTTTTTATTTTTTTATTAATTTATAACAGAATTTTAACAAAAATGTAAGTAAAACTTGTTAAGAAACGTAAAAGTCTTGATGATAATTTTTGTTTCCAGGTCAAAAACAACATGTCGATGTCGAAGTCCTCGGACGTATTTGCCCCGCAAAAGTATCTTACACATATTTGAAAGCATCCTTATTAAGTCGAAAGATTTTTTTGAACCTAAATAAGAAAATAAGTCATTAAACTTTACCACTTTTAAGTTCAATTTCTTACAATTCGCCACTCATCTCAAATGGATTACACAAATCTCGCAATATTTGCCTTTCCATTCTCGCCTGGCCATTTTCGTATGCGTTGCTTTCCAACTCCACAAATAACGCCGCGGATATTGATTCCAGTATAATTGGCAGTATAATTTGTGTCTGTTCGTTGGGTCCAGTTATATGTCATAGCAAGCTGCCGGAGTAGAGGAAGGTGAAGCGAAAACGTAAAAAATCCTTGCGGAAAGAATAAATAAACCTTCATAAAGTATTTTAGGCCAGTGTAATGAAATTAGCATCTATAAAATTCAGAAAATGTCAACTATATTCGTGCAGGAATCCGTTTTAACAAAACTTGGTGGCCACGGCAGGGAACTGGCCAAAAGAACGACAAAAACACACATACAATTATGAAAGCACTTCACTCAAAAAAATATAACACTGCGGCAATATATTCTATTGCTTTTTTTTTTTTGTACAAAATGGCGTGGATAATAAAATATAAACGTTTTTCAGTGTTTTTTACAAATTTTCTTTAATTTGTTTTGTTCCAGGTTTCACACATTCCGTAAAAACAGCTGATTTCGAAAACTCTTTTGCTCTTCCTCTTCTTATTACGATTCCGTCGAAATGCAGAATACCCAACTTCGATTAAAGCGGAGCGTAGAACGGGAACGTAATCGAAATGCAGAATAGGGGTGATTATAATAAACACTTTAAATGAAAATCGGTTCGGATGTATAAATTCAGATAAGAATAAGTAACTTATAACAAAAAAACTAGTAAAATATTGGTAGCCTTCTTGTTATACAATTAAATATTTTTGGAACACCGGTGTCATATGCATGAAAGGGTTAAAAATACGGTCATATTGTACACGTGTCACTTAACCTATGTGAATTTAAACCACCACTCAACTGCGCAAATATAGAAACGAGCAACTAAGTATAAACAAAATTTTCTATGAAAAAGAATAGGAAAATATTTTAACAAATACGCGCTAATTGCAACCTTGAATTTGTTATTTTGCTAGATCAAAAGCTGTTTGTTTAACTGATTTCGAATTTGTATTACGCTTGACGCATTAACCATAAAAAATTAAGAAGAAACAAATAATAATTAATGCTTGGCGCGATTTATATCCGAGAAGATTTAGACCGAACTTCTTTTCGGATTTGCGTCTTGCTCCCTTTTGATTTTCCCTACAATAACCAATATAAATTCAGATAAGGATGAGTAACTTATAACGTAAAAACTAGTAAAACATTTTTTTTATTTAAGTCAATTGTTTACAAAACTCTCAAACTAAGAATTAATATTTAAAAAATTTATGAATAGTACAAGCATAGTATTGGTTTGAATTAATTACGATTAGCAAATTTATTTCTCTAGATAGCAAGTTAAATTGAGTTAATAGTCTGATAATAGGTTCATTCTTAGCATACTTTGCTTTGCAAAAGTCAACTGCAAACGAATCATTATGACGCAGACATCGTGTTGGAACATTAAGTTTTATGCAATGTAATAAATAAGGACAGTCGATAGCTCCATGAAGAACTACTAGACCGGAAATCTTCTACTGGCAAGAGTATGCAAAATAATCAATTTGCTACGAGAAACATAAGTTGGAATAGGTAAATTGAACCTAACACCGGACAAGGGGAATTTTAAAAACCTTTTTTGAAGCCTTTCAATTCCTTTAGTATGTACTTCAATTTAGATCTTACAAAAGTATTATAAAGCAATTTTTTCGTATATGGATCCTTAAATTCAGAGCTATTGCGCCGAATATACCCTAACGAGGAATATGCCTTAGGTATGACATAATTCAAATGTTCAGTAAATGTAAAATTTGAGTCAAATACAACACCAAGGTCTTTGATTTTATTACTGGATTTAAGGACCTAATTTTACAGAAGGTAACCGAGCAACATTTATCAATATTAACAGATAGTTTATTACGAAGGCACCATTCTTGAAAATTTTTGATTTCAAACTGTAATGTTTCAAAATCAGAGAGAGTTTTTATCTTTTTGAACATCCTTAAGTCATCGGCATAAAGTAGATGTTCACACGCTGTAAAGCACTTTGAGCAATCATAGATGAAAATAGCAAAAAACAGGAGACCAAGAATACTTCCTTGAGGAACCTATCTATATTAAAATGATTTTACACCATCAACAACAACAAAGTTAACTCTGTGTGTTAGATATGATTTCACCAAGGCTAAAAGTGATGAGTGAAATCCAAATAACTGTAGTTTGTGAATTAATAAGGTATGAGATACTCTATCAAATGCTTTATATAGATCCGTTAGATGGAATCGACTTGCAAACCATCTGCAAACGCCGAGATGCAGTAACTGAAAAAAAAAGTAAGGACGGGACTGTCTTCGGATGTGCCGAAGACTTCATACCTTTCATGAATGGGGCTGAACAATAGCCTTATCCCGTTCGTAATCTCCAAATAATCGGATGTATAAAATAAGAAATATGTAGTGAACAGATGTACATGCCTAAACGATTTTTAAGATAAATATAAAATAAAAAATGGCAAAAAACTCCCTTATCTGAACGATCGGTTTCATTAGATATAAGATATATTAGAATATATATCACCAAGTTTCACGTTTTTATATTGGAAACTAAAGGAGAAATGGCCAAAATTTTTCTATTTGAACGATCGGTTGTATGGGATATATATTGTATATAGCTCCGATCGAAATAATTTTTTCATGAAATCTTCCATGATATATTAGAATAAATATCACCAAGTTTAATGTTTTTATATTGGAAACTGAGGGAGAAATTGCCAAAAATCTTTCTATCTGAACGATCGGTTGTATGGGAGATAAATGTTATAGTGGTCCGATCCTACCGGATCCGAAAAATGTCTAATATAATACAAAAATACATACTTGTGCCAAATTTCACTGAGATATCTCAAAATTTGAGGGACTAGTTTGCGTTCAAACGGACAGACGGACGGACCGACAGACGGACGGACAGACGGGCTATATCAAATCAGTTCGTCGCCCTGATCAATTCGGTATACTTAATGGTGAGTCTATCTTCTACATTTCTCAACGCTACAAACATCGGACCAAATTTAATATACCATTTCATGTTAATGAAAGGTATAAAAACAGAAAGATTAGTAACTGTAGATCGAGCTAGTATAAAACCATTTTGGGAAAGCGATATTTATGGTTTGATAGTAAATGAAAGCTTTGAGCTAATGATCTTTTCAAACAATTTGGCAAAATTAGTTATTTTAGAAATTGGTCTATAGTTCGATGCATCATTTTTATTTCCGGATTTAAAAACTGGAATTACCGATGTAACTTTCCGCTCATCCAAAAAGTTACCTGATCTAAGGGACAAATTAAATAAGATTAGTATTGGTTCCACCAAAGATGAAATGCATTGTTTGAGAAAGAATGTAGATAATTGATGCACATCTACTTGCTTAGAACACTTTAAATTTTTTATGGCGTCGGTGATGTCCTCCTCCGCTAACACTAAAGAACCAAAGTCAAGCGAAGATGGAATAAACTGAACACTCGTGACATCATCCGGTATGCCGTCATTACCAAAATTAGATCTAAGCAAGTAAATGTGCCTACGTTCGGGTGTAACCGAACATTATATACTCAGCGTGAGCTTCAACTGGACATTTCATTTCAGATAAATTACTTTTCTACACAATACGTGGCACCGCCCGTTTAAAAAAAATTTTATTATTCTAGTCTACGATCCTTTTAACTTGCTTCATATCTAAGTTACCGTGGTCTTTAACCGATCCCGTCCATTTTTACTAGAAATATTTCCTGCTATAGGGAAAATCTGTGTACCCACCGTGGTGTGATGGTACCGTGCTCCGCCTACCACCCCGGGCAAAGCAACATACAAATTTTAGAAATAAGGTTTTTAAATTAGAAGACAATTTTTCTAAGCGGGTTCGCCCCTCGGCAGTGTTTGGCAAGCTCTCCGGGTGTATTTCTGCCATGAAAAGCTCTCAGTGAAAACTCATCTGCCTTGCAGATGCCGTTCGGAGTCGGCATAAAACATGTAGGTCCCGTCCGGCCAATTTGTAGGGAAAATCAAGAGGAGCACGACGCAAATTGGAAGAGAAGCTCGGCCTTAGATCTCTTCGGAGGTTATCGCGCCTTACATTTATTTATTTATTTAATTTTATTATGACCCGTTAATTTTTCTTCGAGTTATGGCTCCCGAAACATAGAAAATTGCTTAGTCATAAATGGGGCGGTGCCACGCCCATTTCTTTAAATTTGAAGTTTTTCTTATTTATTGTTATAAATCCACTTGGGAAATGAAATATCATTGATATAAAGCGCTTTTTGGCAAAGATGTAGCTTATTTTATTCGTCCACGACCCTTTTAAAAATCTTTTGTATAAAAGTGGGCGTGGTCCTTAACCGATTTCGTTAAGTTTCCTTCAAAGCATTCCTTACAGTAAAGGCAACTCTGAAATCTCTGCCGAATTTTGTTACGATAGGCTTAAAGATTTTTGATTTTTGATTAATAATATTTGTAAAATTGATTTTATAACAAGTGGGCGGTACCGCGCCCATTTTAAAAAAAGTTTCAAATTTTTATCAAGAATTGAGACTCTTCAGTCCACACGACAAATTTCAACATTCTAGGGGTATTATTTACTAAATAATCAGGTTTTTTGTATTTTCCAAAATGTTATATATATAACAAGTAAGGAAGGCTAAGTTCGGGTGTAACCGAACATTACATACTCAACTGAGAGCTTTGGAGACAAAATAAGGGAAAACTACCATTTAGGTAATAAAAGAGCCTAGGGTAACCCTGGAATGTGTTTGTATGACATGGGTATCAAATTAAAGGCATTAAAGAGTATTTTATGAGGGAGTGGGCCATAGTTCTATAGGTGGACGCCTTTTCGATATAACGCCATAAAGGTGGACCAGGGATGACTCTGTAATGCTTTTGTACGATATGGGTATCAAATGAATGGTGTTAATGAGTATTTCAAAAGGGAGTGTGCCTTAGGTCTGTAGTTGGACGGCTTTTTCGTGGTATCGTATAAAGGTGGACCAGGGGTGACTCTAGAATGTGTTTCTACGATACGGGTATCAAATTAAAGGTATTAATGAGAATTTTAATAGGGAGAGGCCCTTAGTTGTATATGTCTACGGGTTTTCGAGATATCGACCAAAATGTGGACCAGTGTGAACCAGGGTACCGGTACTTTATTTATATATGTAATACCACGAACAGTATTGCTGCCAAGATTTCAAGGGCTTTTGATCTCGCCCTGCAGAACTTTTTTATTTTCTTCTACTTAATACGGTAGGTGTCACACTCATTTTGCAAAGTTTTTTTCTAAAGTTATATGTTGCGTCAATAAACCAATCTAATTCCATGTTTCATGCCTTTTTTCGTATTTGGTATAGAATTATGGCAGTTTTTTCATTTTTCGAAATTTTCGATATCGAAAAAGTGGGCATGCTCATAGTCGTATTTCGGCCATTTTTTATACCAAGATAAAGTGAGTTCAGATAAGCACGTGAACTAAGTTTAGTAAAGATATATCGATATGTGCTCAAGTTATCGTGTTAGCGGCCGAGAGGAAGGACAGACGGTCGACTGTGTATAAAAACTGGGCGTGGCTTCAACCGGTTTCGCCCATTTTCATAGAAAAGAGTTATCGTCATAGAATCTATGCTTATACCAAATTTTACAAGGATTGATAAATTTTTGTTCGACTTATAGCGTTAAAAGTATTCTAGACAAATTAAATGAAAAAGGGCGGAGCCACGCCCATTTAAAAAATTTCTATTATTTTTGTATTTTGTTGCACCACATCATTACTGGAGTTGAATGTTGACATAATTTACTTATATACTGTAAAGATATTAAATTTTTTGTTAAAATTTTTTTTTAAAAAGTGGCCGTGTTCGTCATCCGATTTTGCTAGTTTTTATATAGAACATATATAGTAATAGGAGTAACGCTCTTGCCAAATTTCATCATGATATCTTCAACGATTGCCAAATTATAGCTTGCAAAGCTTTTAAATTACCTTCTTTTAAAAGTGGGCGGTGCCATGCCCATTGTCCAAACTTTTACTAATTTTCTATTCTACGTCATAAGGTCAATCCACGTACCAAGTTTCATCGCTTTATCCGTCTTCGGTAATGAATTATCGTATTTGTTCGGTTTTTCGAGATTTTCGATATCGAAAAAGTGGGCGTGGTTATAGTCCGATATCGTTTATTTTAAATAGCGTTCTGAGATGAGTGCCCAGGAACCTACATACCAAATTTCATCAAGATACCTCAAAATTTACTCAAGTTATCGTGTTAACGGACAGACGGATGGACATGGTTCAATCAAATTTTTTTCGAAACTGATGATTTTGATATATGGAAGTCTATATCTATCTCGATTCCTTTATGCCTGTACAACCAACCGTTATCCAATCAAAGTTAATATACTCTGTGTGCAAAGCACGCTGAGTATAAAAGTTCGGCAAACAAATTTGCACTTTCAAAAATACTATTTGATTTCTTATCATTGTAAGATATTAAGGCCGGGATAATCGATGACGAACGTTTTAAGTTAATAAAACTCCAAAATGCCTTGGGACTGGATTTATTATTACTTTTGAATCCTAATAAATAGTTTTTATAAAGAAATTTATTATGCCAGTTATACTCCACCATGTCTTTCTCATACATTATTTTATGTTGCAAATTACCAGAAGTTTTATAAAGCTTGTGGAATTTATTGCGTAGATTTATGACCTTTTTTAATTGTGTATTATGCCATGAAATTTTAAAAACACCACGTGAAAAACGGGGAATATTTTCCATAAAGATTTTAGCAATTTTAGTCGTAAATATATCAAAAGATTCAGAAAGACTACGATCCGCGAATAAGGTTAACCATTCCTCAGATAAGATAAGATTATTAATTCGATTGAAATCACAACGCGCATAATTAAATTTAGGAGTAGTAAGTATCTCCGCGATGGCTACGATGTTTGTAAAATCCTAGTTCCATAATAAGTGGAATATGGTGCTTATCAGTGGGAGATATGGAATCGAGAGACTCATGTATTTTAAATTTTAAATCAGGACTAATAAAGATTAAGTCCAAAATCCTATTAATACCATTCGCGAAATGATTTCTTTGCATAAGTTGTAGGCTAAATAAACCATCAGTAAAATATATTTCACACGCACTGTTTACATTGCTAGGAATGAGCATATTATCATTTATATGATTAGACCACATTATTCTATTTAAATTAAAATCACCCAGTACACGCAATAGGGCATACACATTAGGCATATTTAAATTTAGGATATTATCTACATGATCAAAATATAAACTATCAGAACTACTAGGCGGAATACGAGACACACAGATAAGAAAAGTAAGTCATCCTCGCTAGCAATGGAAACACAAATTTGTTCAATTAAGGGATCAGCTTTTGTTAGTGCTACTTCAATTGCCCGTAAATTTGACTTCACTGCAATTACGACACCACCTTCACGCGTAGTATTCAACGACACACCATCTCGGTCTCTGCAAAAAAAAGTATAGAGGTTTCTATCAAAAAAATCTTCACTGCAGAATTCAGGATTAAGCCAAGCCTCAACTAGCACGAAGACGTCATAAACACATTGGGAATTGTATCCAAGCTTGATTCTAAACCTATTAAATTAAGTGTTTACAAATTTAATTTTAAGTATGAAATGGACATCTCGTCTTTTAAAATATCAGTGCCTGATGCATATTTTGACAAAATTCTTGAACAGTCTTTTTGGCCGAAACATTCGGTGGTACATTTGTTCAAAAAAAAAGGCAAATGTAAGAGTTTCAAAAAACTTACCGGACTCGGCAAGAATACCACAGACGTAAATATCGGTTTGTCTTATATATCTATTCATTATCAGAAGGTTCGTGGCTTACGATCCAAATTGAGTTCGTTATTTCCAAACAGTTTTTCGTTCACAGCGCAAGTGATAGCCTTTGCTGAGACCTGGCTTAAGGAAGATAATTATAACTCAGAGATATTCTCGTGTAACTATGTCGTGTATAGGGGCGATCGTGTATCTAGAGCGGGTGGTGTCCTTATAGCCGTAGACTCTAGCCTACCTTCAGAATTACTGTCGTTGGACTATGACTCTGATATTGAGTTTATAGCAGTAAAGATCTCATTACGTAGTGCTAGTCTATTTATTTGCTGGTGCTATATTCCACCACGTTCGGATATGCATGTTTATACTCAACATAGCTTATCTATGCGTAGTGTTTACTCTCAGCTTCGAGATAGGGACCGCCTGGTGGTGCTTGGTGACTTCAATTTGCCTACAGTAAGTTGAATTGGCAATAGTGAATTAAACTTTTTGACGTCCACCACTCAGCATGATTTTTGTAAGAGTCTGCTTGATATACATTTACTACAATTAAACAATATATTAAATTGCAAAAATAAAATGCTGGATTTGGTATTTGCAGATGACCCTGTTGGTATTGCCCTCAAGCGAATTCCCCCATTATCACTTCCAGAGGATCCACTTCATCATACACTTGAGGTAATGCTTGATTATGCTCAGCCTGTGTTGTTTGATGCAGCAAAAGTAAAATCTAGCTTTCGATCAAGATGTTTTTGTAAGGCAGCTTTTAATAAGCTGAATTATCTTATTTCCACCCATGACTGGTCGGATATATATGCTTGTAAAGATGTCGAGTCAGCAACTTCTATTTTTTACAGTTCTCTCGATGGTTTCTTTGCATGCTGTGTGCCTCTTCGTCATGGCAATGCTGGAACGGGCAAACCGCCATGGTTCACAAGACATCTTGTAAGACTATATAATATTAAATATAGGCTATACAAGTGATTTAAAATATCAGGAACATGCTCCGATTTTTCTAAATACTTAGTTGCTAAATCAAACTTTCATCGTCTTAATCAGCAGTGCTATAAACATTACTTAAATCGGTGTAAGCTTCAATTTTTTAACAACCCGAAACAATTCTTTAGTTTTGTCAATTCTAAGAGAAAAGCCTCAGGATTTCCGTCTGCTTTGGCCTATGTATGTAAGAACGCAAGCTCGGATGATGATGTTGCCAACTCATTTGCTGAATACTTTAAGTCGACCTATTCATCTCAACTTTTTCAAACGGATCTCTATCCTTACACCTTAGAAAGTTCTAAATGTATTCTGGTTCCTGTCATAGATATAGATATTGTTCTGAAGAGTCTTCTGGAGTTGAAACCAATTACCTCTCCGGGTCCAGATGGTGTTCCTAGTTGTGTTCTAAAGTTTTGCGCTGTCAACTTACCTAAGCCGATCCTTAAATTATTTACACTATCTCTTGAATCTTCTGTATTCCCTTCAATTTGGAAGCAATCATTTATTATTCCCTTACATAAGAAAGGTAGTAGGTCCAATATCGAGAACTACAGGGTCATAGCTAAACTTTCGGCTATTCCTAAAATGTTTGAAAAGATCATCACCTGCCAAATTCAATATGCATGTACTTCTTTATTATCACCCAGCCAACATGGATTTGTGTGTAGAAGATCAACCACAACCAACTTGTTTGACTTCACCTCTCTAGTCATGGATGTATTTTTATCCAATAAGCAAACCGATGTTATTTATACCGACTTCAGCAAAGCATTTGATTTTGTTAATCATGAGCTTTTAACTCATAAACTTGATTTACTGGGTTTTTCGAAGAATTTATTACTTTGGCTTCGCAGCTATCTCTTAAATAGAACTCAGCGAGTTATGTTCAAAACAGTCTCTCAGAGTCGATAGAAATAACTTCTGGTGTGCCTCAGGGTAGCCATCTGGGTCCATTACTTTTTACCCTCTTTATAAATGACTTACCAATGGTTATCTCGTATTCCCGTGTTCTAATGTATGCAGATGATGTCAAACTATGCTATTCATACTTGCCTTCTGACTCTTCCCGTTTGGATTTACTTCAGGCCGATTTGGACTCATTTCAATTATGGTGTACAGTAAATCTACTAGTTTTGAACTGCTGCAAATGTAAACTAATGACATTTCACAGAGTCAAGCCAGTTTTAAAATCCTATATGCTAGATGGTGCTCCCTTGGAGCGTATATCTGTATTATGTGACCTAGGTGTTCTTTTTGATGAGAAACTGAGCCTTAACATGTATATTTCATCTATTGTAAACAAGGCATCGGGTGTACTCGGATTTATTAAAAGATGGGCTAAAGAATTTGATGATCCTTATTTAACCAAGACCATTTACACATCTTTGGTTCGCCCAATACTTGAATATTGTTCCTGTATTTGGTCCGCGGGGTATAAAAATCATATAGATCGGATCGAATCGGTACAGAAGCAGTTTCTAATCTTCGCTTTACGCGGTCTTAACTGGGAATCAAATCAACAACTTCCAGCTTATAGAAATAGACTTAGTTTGCCAACTTTAGAGAATAGAATAACATTACTCGGGGTAATGTTCCTTCATAAACTGATTATCGGTGAGATAGACTCCACTGACCTTGTAAGCGGACTAAATTTTTCCGTTCCTGCGAGAACTACAAGACACTATGTACTCTTTCATTTCCGTAAGGAAATACTCTCACGTCTGGCATGATATTTTTAAAGATTTTTAAATAAGATGTCAATTTTATTTCAATATTAATTTTAACTAATCTTTATTTTTGATTTGATTTATGTATTAATTAAAATTTAACTTAATTAATTTGATTGTTTATTATTTAAGTTTTTACATTAAATTTTGTTTTTTACGCTTATGTTTTCTTTCCTTGTTATATGTATTGTATCTTATATTCAGTAGTCGACCGCTTTGTGTCTGTGTTGACTTCAACAAACAAATAAATAAATAAATAAACAAATTCAACTGTGCAAATATAGAAACGAGCAACTAGGTACAATTAAATTTTTCTTTGAAAAAGAATAGGAAAATATTTTAACAAATACGCGCTAATTGCATTTCGCTGGAATAAACATAATAACCTTGAATTTGTTATTTTAGTAGATCAAAAGCTGTTTGTTTAACTGATTTCGAATTTGTATTACGCTTGACGCATTAACCATAAAAAATTAAGAAGAAAAACAAATTAATTAATGTTTGACGCGATTTATCTACGGAAAGACTTAGGCCGAATTGCTCTTCGAATTTGCGTCTTGCTCCCTTTTGATATTCCCTACAAATTGACAGACGGGGGACCTACATGCTTTATGCCAATTCCAAACGGAAGCTGATGCAAGGAAGATGCACTTTCACTGAAAGGCTTTTCCAAATACGCTTGGAGTGTATGCCAAATCAGTGCCGAGGGGTAACCGCGCTTGGATATGTTTTTTTTTTCAATTGAAAAACATTATCTGAATTTTTGATGTTACTTTGACCGGAACTTGAAATCAGGATCTTTAGTGTGGTATGTGAAGTACACTCCCACCACACAGAGGCGGCCACTTTTTATCAATAATTTGTTTGAGATTTTGGCAGGCACACGGTAAAAAGTTTGTGCCTAAATCTGAAACATTTTGGACATAGATCAAACCAAATTTTGTTTAAATATATATAATAACGGTCTTCCTGAAAGTGAGTGCATAGAACTGGAGATGTGGGCGGTTCCCAGGAGTCCTTTCAGTCAGGAATTAGTTATACACATTTCTGGTTCCGAACTAGACCTAAGTTGCCAATTAAGTACAAGATTTTACCCAGTTATAAAATCGACAACTTTGCGTTTTTATTATACTCAGTTGAGCAGAGCTCACATAGTATATTAACTTTGATTGCATAACGGTTGGTTGTACAGGTATAAAGGAATCGAGATAGATATAGACTTCCATATATCAAAATCATCAGTATCGAAAAAAAATTCGATTGAGCCATGTCCGTCCGTCCGTCCGTCTGTCCGTTAACACGATAACTTGAGTAAATTTTGAGGTATCTTGATGAAATTTGGTATGTAGGTTCCTGGGCACTCATCTCAGATCGCTATTTAAAATGAACGATATCGGACAATAACCACTCCCACTTTTTCGATATCGAAAATTTCGAAGAATCGAAAAAGTGCGATAATTCATTACCAAATACGCATTAAGCGATGAAACTTGGTAGGTGAGTTGAGCTTATGGCGCAGAAAAGAAAACTAGTAAATTTTGGACAATGGGCGTGGCACCGTCCACTTTTAAATGAAGGTAATTTAGAAGTTTTGCAAGCTGTAATTTGGCAGTCGTTGAAGATCTCATGATGAAATTTGGCAGGAACGTTACTCTTATTACTTTATGTCTGCTTAATAAAATTTAGCAAAATCGGAGAACGACCACGCCCACTTTTAAAAAAAATTTTTTTTTAAATTCAAATTTTAAAAGAAAAGTTAATATCTTTACAGCATATAAGTAAATTATGCCAACATTCAACTCCAGTAATGATATGGTGCAACAAAATACAAAAATAAAAGAAAATTTCAAAATGGGCGTGGCTCCGCCCTTTTTCATTTAATTTGTCTAGGATGCTTTTAATGCCATAAGTCGAACAAAAATTAACCAATCCTTGTGAAATTTGGTAGAGGCTTAGCTCCTAGGACGATAACTGTTTTCTGTGAAAAAGGGCGAAATCGGTTTGAATCCACGCCCAGTTTTTATACACAGTCGACCGTCTGTCCTTCCGCTCGGCCGTTAACACGATAACTTGAGCAAAAATCGATATATCTTTACTAAACACAGTTCACGTACTTATCTGAACTCACTTTGTATTGGTGTAAAAAATGGCCGAAATCCGACTATGAGCACGCCCACGTTTTCGATATCGAAAATTACGAAAAAAGAAAAAAATGCTATAATTATATACCAAATACGAAAAAAGGAATGAAACATGGTAATTGTATTGGTATATTGACGCAAAATATAACTTTAGAAAAAACTTGGTAAAATGGATGTGACACCTAGAAGAAAATGAAAAAGTTTTGCAGCGCGAAACCAAAAGCCCTTGGAATCTTGGAAGGAATACTGTACGTGGTATTACATATATAAATAAATTAGCGGTACCCGACAGATGATGTTCTGGATCACCCTGGTCCACATTTTCGTAGATATCTCGAAAACGCCTTCACATATACAACTAAGGTCCACTCCCTTTTAAAACCCTCATTAATACCTTTAATTTGATACCCATATCGTACAAACAAATTCTAGAGTCACCTCTGGTCCACCTTTATGGCGATATCTCGAAAAGGCGTCCACCTATAGAACTAAGGCCCACACCCTTTTAAAATACTCATTAACACCTTTCATTTGATACCCATATCGTACACAAAAATTCTAGTCACCCCTGGCCCACCTTTATGGCGATATCTCGAAAGGGCATCCACCTATAGAACTAAGGCCCACTTCCTTTTAAAATACTCATTAACACCTTTCATTTGATACCCATATCGTACAAACAAATTCTAGTGTCACCCCTGGTCCACCTTTATGGCGATATCTCGAAAATGCGTCCACCTATAGAACTAAGGCCCACACCCTTTTAAAATACTCATTAACACCTTTCATTTGATACCCATATTGTACAAACAAAGTCTAGAGTCACCCCTGGTCCACCTTTATTGCGATACCTCGAAAAGGCGTCCACCTATAGAACTAAGGCCCCCTCCCTTTTAAAATACTCATTAACACCTTTCGTTTGATACCCATATTGCACAAACGAATTCTAGAGTCACCCCTGGTCCACCTTTATGGCGGTATCTCGAAACGGCGCCCACCTATGGAACTAAGGATTACTCCCTTTTAAAATACTCATTAACACCTTTCATTTGATACCCATATCGTACAAACATATTCTAAAGTCACCCCTGGTCCACCTTTATGGCGATATCTCGAAAAGGCGAACACCTATAGAACGAAGGTCCACTCCCTTTTAAAAATACTCATTAACACCTTTCATTTGATACCCATATCGTACAAACAAAGTCTAGAGTCACCCCTGGTCCCTTTATTGCGATACCTCGAAAAGGCGAACACCTATAGAACGAAGGCACACTCCCTTTTAAAAATACTCATTAACACCTTTCATTTGATACCCATATCGTACAAACATATTCTAAAGTCACCCCTGGTCCACCTTTATGGCGATATCTCGAAAAGGCGATCACCTATAGAACGAACGCCCACTCCCTTTTAAAAATACTCATTAACACCTTTCATTTGATACCCATATCGTATAAACATATTCTAAAGTCACCCCTGGTCCACCTTTATGGCGATATCTCGAAAAGGCGAACAGCTATAGAACTAAGCCCCACGCCCTTTTAAAATACTCATTAACACCTTTCATTTGATACCCATATCGTACAAACATATTCTAAAGTCACCCCTGGTCCACCTTTATGGCGATATCTCGAAAAGGCGAACACCTATAGAACTAAGCCCCACGCCCTTTTAAAATACTCATTAACACCTTTCATTTGATACCCATATCGTACAAACATATTCTAAAGTCACCCCTGGTCCACCTTTATGGCGATATCTCGAAAAGGCGAACACCTATAGAACGAAGGCCCAATCCCCTTTAAAAATACTCATTAACACCTTTCATTTGATACCCATATCGTACAAACAAAGTCTAGAGTCACCCCTGGTCCACCTTTATTGCGATACCTCGAAAAGGCGTCCACCTATAGAACTAAGGCCCCCTCCCTTTTAAAATACTCATTAACACCTTTCGTTTGATACCCATATTGCACAAACGAATTCTAGAGTCACCCCTGGTCCACCTTTATGGCGGTATCTCGAAACGGCGTCCACCTATGGAACTAAGGATTACTCCCTTTTAAAATACTCATTAACACCTTTCATTTGATACCCATATCGTACAAACGCATTCTAGAGTCAACCCTGATCCACCTTTATGGCTATATCCCTAAATGGCGTCCACATATAGAACTATGGCCCACTCCCTCATAAAATACTCTTTAATGACTTTCCTTTGTAACACATGTCATACAAACACATTCCAGGGTTTCCCTCGGTTCATTTTCCTACAATGTTATTTTCCCTTATGTTGTCACCATAGCTCTCAACTGAGTATGTAATGTTCGGTTACACCGGAACTTAACCTTCCTTACTTGTTTTTTATTTAATTTGAGAAATATGCTATCTACCAAAAAATGCTGTCAGGTTTAAGTAACTTCAACTATGCGTATGATTTCTCTTCCCAAACTTTCCCAGTTGCTCCGAGGTATCGATAAATGAACTAATATCGTACTAGAAGCAGCATTTAGAATTTCTTTTGGGTCGAAACCAACGAAATAGTACCAAGAAAATAACTGTAGTTTGTCCACTAGTTTGGAACTGTGGTAATAGTTCCAGTAAACCAACTAGTTCTAAAGTGGAAATATGTATCTAGTTGGGAACTATAGAAAAGCTAATGCAACTCGAACCAACTAGGACATATCCTTATTAAATTTGACAGTTGGAAGCATGTAAAAGATATCGCCCTCTACTCGGAACCTCTAACGAATGTACTAGAAACGCACCAGGTTTGAACAAGAGATTTTTCCTACCTACTGTGTAAGAAACCATTTCATAGCAGCTTATATGTATAAAAAAATTGTTCGAAAAACATTCGATAACGTGCAGCACATTTCACAAATAAAATTTCTTATTTTTGAATTTTCAGAACCAAATTTAAACTCTAGCGATAAGTTTTAAAAGCAGAGGCTTCTATACCAGTTTCTATTTTTAGATTTTTGAAACCTTTTACTTTTGTTTCAAACCCAGAAGTGACTACAAGTTTGTATTTAAAAAATTTTTTTTGATCTTATTGTTTAAACAAGTTTTGAATCGAATAAAGTTAAAAAAGACAATAGTAAATTGAGAGGTATCCAATTTAGAAGCAAAATGTTTCAAAAAGTGTTTAATCCGATGGATGGTTCAATATTTAGGCTCAGATTTCTAACCGTGTACTTGCACCCAAATTTCATCAAGCTTCACACCAGGGCCGGAAAATAATAATTATTTTTTTCGGAGTCGAAAAAGTCCTGGTAAAAAAATTGTCCTATGTGAAAATTTTTGAGTTCCCAGGTATCCCTAGAGCAATATCATGTCGAATCATGCATCCTTTTTATTTTTCGAACTTTTTCCATAAAAGTCCACATATAAAAGTAAAATCTATATTTTTATTTTTTGAGTCCGATAGAACTAGTTAAACTCGGACTTTTAAAAATAAAAGTCCGGAAACAAAAGTTGAAAAATTATTTTGATTTCGAATAAGCAGTTTTTTTGTTATCAAGCCGGACTTTTATTTTGGCATTAAAAAATAAAAGTCCGGATTTAACTTTTATTTCCTGACTTTTATTGCTACGGGCTGGCGATGACGATAGGCTACTACCTCAATAAGCAAGGGTGACACCTTGCCGAAACGGCTGGTAGTTTAATATCGGCATCGTCTCCGTCTCGTTAAAACCTTGGCAGAAGAGCATAAGGACCTGTGTCAACCCACGCGTGGCCTCCCTGCTTCTGCAAAGATAACCACGGGAATTGAAGACGGCGACTGCACATCGTGCGGAGATAGCGGCTTGAAGCGGAGACCCAATAGAACAAATGAGCAACAAAATAAAAACAACAAAGGAAGATAAAAGTATAGAAAGCGAGAAAGAAAGGGGCGATGAAGCGGTGTTCAAGAAGAGCACTAAAGTGCTGAGATCGCCAGTTTTAACAACCCCCGCTAAAGCGACCTTGTCGGTAATGCCCACACAAGGCACCGAATCGGCGGAAAAGACAAAGGCGGCGAAAGCACAGCTGCGCAATAACCCCAGCCAGTCAACACCTGCTACTGCAAGGGAAAAAGCGTCGGTCAGCTCACCCAGTGTCGCTGCACAGCGCGCTGTTGGGAAGGAGAAACGTGCGACTCCGCCAAGAGGCTCACTCTCATATACAAGCCTCGAAGGGAAGAGCCAAGACGAACTGCTGGAGTACGCGGTATCAGTGCTGCGCGAGATGCAGGAAACCGCTCTCAAGCAGAAGACCGTGTCCAAGGACATAAAAACCGGTATGGCTCTTCTCGAGGAAGCGTTAAGCTGCATGGGATCGTTAAGGGCCCAAAAGGTAGATGAGAGCAGAGAATCGGGCCGAAAAAGCAAGAGGGTACGAACGAGCTCAGATTCCCAATCGGAGGACTTGGAAGCCAAAAAGAAACGAGATGAAAGAACAAATACGCTTTCACAAGGTGAGTCTTGGTCCAATGTAGCGCGCCGGAGGCTGAAACAGCGGGCCCAGCCAGCCCAGCAGGCAATCCCCGTCCAAGCTCCTAAAGCTCAAAAACGGGCGAGGAAGAGGAGACAAGCAGCAACTTTTGTGGTAAAACCTGTGGAAGGCAAAAGCTATGCCCAGGTACTAGGGGCCATACGCGGCCAGCTCCGCCCTAATGACACAGGTACGGTGGTACGGTCAGTACGAAAAACCAAATCTGGTAACGTACTGATTGAAACGGTGCACTGCAGTGACCAGACGGCCTTCAGAGCAGCTATAGGTAGTGCAGTAGGAGAGGTCGGTGAAGCACAACAGCTCTCCAAGCGGATGAAGTTGGAAGTACTTGGCATGGACTGTCTCACAACTGAAACAGAAATCCAAGACGCAATAAGGAGGGAGGTCGGAAAAGAAGAAATCACTAGACCTCCCGTGTCTCTGTGTTCGCAGCAAACCAAAGAGAACAGAAAATGGCGGTCGTCGAAGTGGACGAGAATATTGGCAACGCCCTACTCAAAAAAGGTAAAATTCCTATCGGATGGATACAGTGCCGAATCAGACAGCGAGCAGAAGTACAACGCTGCTTTAGGTGTCTCGGCTACGGACACCGGAAGGCAGAATGCAAGGGTCCAGACAGGAGTAACGCCTGCTGGAAGTGTGGGCAAAGCGGCCACAAAGCTTCGGCCTGTACCGCAGCTCCAAAATGTTACCTGTGTAATACACAGAAGCTCGATCATGTCCCTGGATCTGGAGCATGCAGCATTTTCAGAGCGGCACTCGCTGTTGCAAAGGCCAAAGTCTCAATTCAATAGTGATTAGTTTTATCCAAGGCAACCTAAACCGGAGCAGACTTGCTGATGAGATACTACAACAGTTGGTCTTAGATCATAAAGCTAACAGCGTTATCATCAGCGAACCCTATAGAGCCCGAAATGATTGGCATATAGACAACACTGGCAACGCCGCAATCTGGATGACAGATGCAAACGCCAATATTGTGAACCGTGTTGCCGGACAAGGCTACGTCCGCCTAACTACGAATAATGCCACAATAGTAAGCTGCTACTTGTCCCCGAATGACCCCATTCAAACGTTCAGGGACAAGCTTGAACTTATTGAAGACGACCTGAGGGACTTAACTAGTAACCTGGTTGTGGCGGGAGACTTTAACGCAAGAGCCGTCGAATGGGGAATGCCGCAGACTAACACCCGTGGAAGGTTAGTCCTTGAGATGGCAGCCAGGCTCGGTTTGAACGTGCTTAACACTGGTACGACCCCTACATACCGACGGCCAGGCTTTGGATACTCGATCCCCGATGTAACACTAGTGTCAGAAAGCCTGCTGCTGACCGCTGCTGATGGAGAGTCATAGAGGATCTGACTGGCAGCGATCACAACTACATCACTTTCCACCTAAACGATCCTGGTCAGAGGCAGATTCCGAACGGGCCACGCAGAACAAAAGCATGGGACGCATCCAAGGTCGACTCTGCCACGTTCTCCACATCAGTACTGGGGGATGCCGGACGGATAATCAACAACTCCAGTCCGACGGAAGAGACGGTTGAAAAGACAATGAGCTGTCTTTGCCACGCTTGCAACCTCTCTATGCCACGGAGGGGAGTGTGGAGGGGTAAAAAGCAGGTATACTGGTGGAATAGCGAAATCGCGGAGCTGCGGAAAATATGCCACGGGATGCGAAGGCTAGCAACTCGCGCGCGCAGCAGGCCTGAGGCTCTAGAAAAGTCGGAAGCGTACAAAGGAGCGAAGAAAGCTCATAGTGCTACCATTAAGCAAAGCAAGCTTAAGTGCTGGAAAGCGCTTTGCGAGGAAGTGGATCGAGACCCATGGGGGCAGGGATATAGGATAGTAATGAACAAGTTCCGTCCGCCAAACCAGCTGATGGACGAGAACCAAATAAGGAACATTGTGGATGGCCTGTTTCCCACCCAACTGCCTAGGGAGGGCGGGTACGTTACCCATGAAGATCGCAACGTGGAACCATTCCAAGAAGAAGAGCTTAAAACTGCCGTGCGAACTATGAAACCTAAGAAAGCATCTGGGCCCGACGGAATACCCGCGGAGGCAATTAGACTAGCTGCAAACGACTTCCCAGAACTTATGTTGCACATGTACAACAAATGTCTTGAAGAAAGAACTTTCCCCACCATATGGAAGACAGCACGACTGGTTCTCATTCCAAAAGGGAAAGGAGATCCCAACTCTCCATCATCCTACCGTCCCCTATGTTTGTTGGACACAGCAGGGAAATTGATGGAGAGTCTCTTGAAGCAACGCCTCACCAGAGCGTTACAGGACGCCGGAGGACTGTCGCCCAGACAGCATGGTTTTCGGAGGGGGCACTCCACAATCGATGCCATAGCAGAAGTTATAGACGCAGTCAAGAAAGCCGAGACAGCGTGCCACAGAGCAAGACCTATAGTGTTGCTGGCCACGCTGGACGTCAAAAACGCTTTTAACTCAGCTAGGTAAGAGGACATGCTTCAGGCACTAGAAAGCACTTTCCAAGTACCGCAATATTTGTTAGAAATTTTAAGGGACTACCTAAGAGAGAGGTATCTAATATATGAAAGTACTAACGGTCAAAAAAAGGTAAAAATAACAGGTGGAGCAGCCCAGGGTTCGGTACTAGGTCCCGATCTCTGGAATATAACTTACGACAGTCTTCTTCGATTAGAAATGCCAGAAAGCACCTTCCTCGTTGCCTTTGCAGACGACGTGGCAGCTGTGATAACAGCACCAAGCTGCAAGCTGGCACAGCTAAAATTAAACCAGGTCATGCGTAATGTAAATAGGTGGATGGCTGAGCACGGTCTCCAGTTAGCAACAGCCAAAACGGAGATCGTCATCCTCACAAAGAGACGTATTCCCACTACCAGGAACATGATGGTTGGGGACCAGCCAATAGAAACACTCGCTTCAACGAAATATCTGGGAGTGAGGTTAGACAGCAAACTCAACTTCTCGGATCACATACGAGGGGCCTGCGAAAGAGCTGCGCGCATAATAGCGCAGTTGAGTAGATTAATGGCAAACACAGGTGGCCCAAAGCCATGCACAAGGAAGTTGCTTGCATCAGCCTCGGATTCTATACTCTTATATGGTGCAGAAATCTGGGCGAACGCAATGAAATACCGGAAGAAACGAGTCGCCTTCACCTCGGTCCAACGCAGAGGGGCGCTGCGAATATCTTCGGCTTATCGCACGGTATCAGCTGAAGCTGTCCTGGTCGTTGCGGGAACCACACCGATATATCTTCTCGTTGAGGAAAGAAAAACAATATATGACAACGGATCGCAAGCAAGTAGAGCTGCTGTTGCCATGCAGGCGCGAGAAGAATCGATCCGATGTTGGCAAGATCAGTGGAGCAACAGCATCGTAGGAAAGTGGACTAGGGAACTAATCCCTGAACTTGATCCATGGTTGAAGCGACCGCACGGAGAGGTAGACTTTTACCTGACCCAGTTTCTAACGGGACATGGTTACTTCCGCAAATACCTACACAGAATGGGTAAGGTTGATAGCCCGAGCTGCCTGTACTGTGGGGAAATAGACGATGTACGCCACACCTTCTTCGAATGCAGGCACTTCTCCCATCAGCGAAGGAGGGTAGAAGAGGTACTTGGCGACCTATCCCCGGGCAGTGTTATTAATAACATGACCTGTCGAAGAGACAGATGGGATACGGTCAGCACATATGTGAGGCATATACTTACCAGTAAACGAGAAGACGGATGCCTAGCCCATTAGCGTGAGAGTAGCCATAGAGCTCACGTAGCGCGCACCCGTACCCGAAGTAATGCTAAACGCGGTCCCAGGTACGGGGATTTGCGCGGGCCGTGGGAGGTTAGGTTTTAGTGGGTAGGCCTTCATGGAAGAAGGGAGTCCTACACTCGGAGAGTCTAGCAGTGAGGCTTAAATATCCCGGTCAGTGCATAAAGCATTTCCTCCATCCACGAAACACAAAAAAAAAAAAAAAAAAAAAAAAAAAAAACTTTAACTTTAACTTTAACCTTAACTTTAACCTTAACTTTAACTTTAACTTTGACTTTAACGTTAACTTTAACATTGACTTTAACTTTAACTTTATTTTTAACTTTAACATTCGCTTTAACTTTAACATTCACTTTAACTTTACCGTTAACTTTAACTTTAACTTTAACCTTAACTTTAACTTTAACGTTCACTTTAACTTTCACTTTAACTTTAACTTTAACTTTATTTTTAACTTTAACTTTCGCTTTAACCTTAACATTCACTTTAACGTTAACTTTAACTTTAACTTTATGATCCGGGGTGGGCGTGAGCTTAGCACCTGCTAACAAGCCAACCTAATATAAACGCACGCAAGTCATTTTCTGTCAAAAATTTCTCATGCACAAACAACTTGTATGAGAGCAACTCAAATTGAATTTGCTGCGTGAAAACCTAACTAGATTGCTTGACATTTAGATTTGGCGTTTGCACACATGCTTTACATTGTCGCAACGCATGCTTATTTGGGTTAGGGCAAAAAACCCCGGTTGTTTGCGTGCGCTAAAAAAACGCAGTGCGGTTTTATTAGGTTGGCTTGTAAGCGACCATATATGTATACGATAAGCGATAGCACAATGGCTACTTCGTGAAAATCAACGACAGCTCTTTTAGTTTGATTTCGATGGTCGTACGGTGAAGAAGTGTCGCACGCGCGCTTAAAACAGAGAACCAAAGATTGTGGGAGACACGTGATCACCGTTCAAGCATTGAAATCAAACTAAATAAATAATTGATTTTGCTTTCGTGCTCGCTACGCGTTCGTGTTTACTAACCATTCTCAATTTGGTAACCGTGTAAATGTAGTGGTGCCCACCGCTGTTTATGATAGAGATCCAATTTTATGTATTTGGCCTGTTTCTAACACCGAACCTTTACGAAGCTTTTCGAACCTTTTCGAGCCTTTTCGGATCATTTTTGACAAATATCCGTTACGGTTTTTTTTTTGATTTTGTCGCCAAGCCCGCGATAAAATCTATGCAATAGCTTAAAGCAGCTGGGTACAAAAATGCTATAAAAAACCAATTGAAAAATAATTAGTTCAAAGCCGACTATGTCATACTGAAAAATTTATAGGGAGGTTTAAGTTTGCAGAACTTTCTGTACCAGTTCTTGAATGAAATACTTAAGCTTAAAAGATTAAAACCTCTAATTAGATATCTTACAGATCCAATAAGAAAGCGGGTCCCTATGTAGTTTTAACTCGTAATATAAAGGACTCTTCGAAATGGTATTTTACTGGTAATTTGACTTGATATTTAATAAATTTCCATGAACTTTCGTTTTGTTATTATAATAAACACTTTAAATGAAAATCGGTTCGGATGTATAAATTGAGATAAGAATAAGTAACTTATAACGAAAAAACTAGTAAAATATTGCTAGCCTTCTTGTTATACAGTTAAATATTTTTGGGTGTATCATATGCATTAAAGGGTTAAAAATACGATCATATTGTACAAGTATCACTTAACTTATATGAATTCAAACCACCACTCAACTGTGCAAATATAGAAACGAGCAATTAAGTACAAACAAAATTTTCTATGAAAAAGAATAGGAAAATATTTTAACAAATACGCGCTAATTGCAACCTTGAATTTGTTATTTTGGTAGATCAAAAGCTGTTTGTTTAACTGATTTCGAATTTGTATTACGCTTGACGCATTAACCATAAAAAATTAAGAAGAAACAAATAATAATTAATGCTTGGCGCGATTTATATCCGAGAAGATTTAGACCGAACTTCTTTTCGGATTTGCGTCTTGCTCCCTTTTGATTTTCCCTACAATAACCAATATAAATTCAGATAAGGATGAGTAACTTATAACGTAAAAACTAGTAAAACATTTTGTTATTTATTTATTTAAGTCAATTGTTTACAAACCTTTCAAACTAGGAATTAATATTTAAAAAATTTATGAATAGTACAAGCATAGTATTGGTTTGAATTAATTACAATTAGCAAATTTATTTCTCTAGATAGCAAGTTAAATTGAGCTAATAGTCTGGTAATAGGTTCATTCTTAGCATACTTTGCTTTGCAAAGGTCAACTGCTTTGCAAAGGTCAACTGCAAACGAATCATTATGACGCAGACATCGTGTTGGAACATTAAGTTTTATGCAATGTAATAAATAAGGACAGTCGATAGCTCCATTTAAGATAGCATGAAGAACTACTAGACCGGAAATCTTCTACTGGCAAGAGTATGCAAAATAATCAATTTGCTACGAGAAACATAAGATTGAATAGGTAAACTGAACCTAATACCGGACAAGGAGAATTTTAAAAACATTTTTGGAAGCCTTTCAATTCTATTAGTATGTACTTCATAAATCAGGTTCCAGATAATAGAAGCATATTACAATTTAGATCTTACAAAAGTATTATAAAGCAATTTTTTGTATATGGATCCTTAAATTCAGAGCTATTGCGCCGAATATACCCTAACGAGGAATACGCCTTAGGTATGACATAATTCAAATGTTCAGTAAATGTAAAATTTGAGTCAAATACAACACCAAGGTCTTTGATTTTATTACTGGATTTAAGGACCTAATTTTACAGAAGGTAACCGAGCAACATTTATCAATATTAACAGATAGTTTATTACGAAGGCACCATTCTTGAAAATTTTTGATTTCAAACTGTAATGTTTCAAAATCAGAGAGAGTTTTTATCTTTTTGAACATCCTTAAGTCATCGGCATAAAGTAGATGTTCACGCGCTGTAAAGCACTTTGAGCAATCATAGATGAAAATAAAAAAAACAGAGGACCAAGAATACTTCCCTGAGGAACCTATCTATATGAAAATGATTTTACACCATCAACAACAACAAAATTAACTTTGTGTGTTAGATATGATTTCACCCAGGCTAAAAATGATGAGTGAAATCCAAATAACTATAGTTTGCGAATTAATAAGGTATGAGATACTCTATCAAATGCTTTATATAGATCCGTTTAGATGGAATCGAGTTGCAAACCATCTGCAAACGCCGAAATGCAGTAATTGAAAAAAAAAAACAAGTAAGGACGGGACTGTCTTCGGCTGTGCCGAAGACTTCATACCTTTCATGAATGGGGCTGAACAATAACCTTATCCCGTTCGCGATCTCCAAATAATCGGATGTATAAAATAAGAAATATGTAGTGAACAGATGTACATGCCTAAACGATTTTTAAGATAAATATAAAATAAAAAATGGCAAAAAACTCCCTTATCTGAACGATCGGTTGTATGGGATAGGTATATAGTATATACATATAGCACCGATCAAAGTGATTTTTCAGGAAATCTTCTATGATATATTAGAATATATATAACCGAGTTTCACGTTTATACTTTCTAAATTGCGGCAGGAATGACCAAAATCGTCTTATCTGAACGATCGGTTGTATGGGAGATAAATGTTATAGTGGTCCGATCCTACCGGATCCGACAAATGTCTAATATAATATAAAAATACATCCATGTGCTAAATTTCATTGAGATATCTCAAAATTTAAGGGAGGGACTAGTTTGCGTTCAAATGGACAGACGGACGGACAGACGGACATGGCTATATCAACTCAGTTCATCGCCCTGATCAATTCGGTATACTTAATGGTGAGTCTATCTTCTACATTTCTCAACGTTACAAACATCGGACCAAAATTAATATACCATTTCATGTTCATGAAAGGTATAAAAACAGCAAGATTAGTAACTGTAGATCGAGCTAGTATAAAACCATGTTGGGACAGCGATATTTATGGTTTGATAGTAAATGAAAGCTTTGGGCTAATGATCTTTTCAAACAATTTGGCAATATTAGTTATTTTAGAAATTGGTCTACAGTTCGATGCATCATTTCATATTTCTAGATTTAACAAGTAAGGAAGGTTAAGTTCGGTTGTAACCGAACATTACATACTCAGTTGAGAGCTATGGTGGCAACATAATGGAAAATAACCATGTAGGAAAACGAACCGAGGGTAACCCTGGAATGTGTTTGTATGACATGTGTATCAAATGAAAGGTATTAAAGAGTATTTTAAGAGGGAGTGGGCCATAGTTCTATAGGTGGAAGCCATTTAGGGATATCGTCATAAAGGTGGATCAGGGTAGACTCTAGAATTTCTTTGTACGATATGGGTATCAAATGAAAGGTGTTAATGAGTATTTTAAAAGGGAGTGATCCTTGTTTCCATAGGTGGACGCCGTTACGAGATATCGCCATAAAGGTGGACCAGGGGTGACCCAAGACTTTGTTTGTACGATATGGGTATCAAATGAAAGGGGTTAATGAGCATTTTAAAAGGGAGTGGGCCTTAGTTCTATAGGTGACCGCCTTTTCGAGATATCGCCATAAAGGTGGACCCGGGGTGACTCTAGAATGCGTTTGTACAATATGGGTATCAAACGAAAGGTGTTAATGAGTATTTCAAAAGGGCGTGGGGCTTAGTTCTATAGGTGGACGCCTTTTCGAGATATGGCCGTAAATGTGGACGAGGGTTGACTCTAGAATGTGTTTGTACGATATGGGTATCAAATTAAAGATATTAATGAGGCTTTTAAAAGGGAATGGTGGTAGTTGTATATGTGAAGGCGTTTTCCAGATATCGACCAAAATGTGGACCTGGGTGACCCAGAACATCATCTGCCGGGTACCGCTAATTTATTTATATATGTAATACCACGAACAGTATTCCTGCCAAGATTTTAAGGACTTTTTCATTTTCTTCTGCTTAATATGGTAGGTGGCACACCCATTTTACAAAGTTTTTTCCAAAGTTAAATTTTGCGTCAATAAACCAATCTAATTTCCATGTTTCATGCCTTTTTTCGTATTTGGTATAGAATTATGGCATTTTTTTCATTTTTCGAAATTTTCGATATCGAAAAGGTGGGCGTGGTCATAATCGGATTTCGGCCATTTTTATACCAAGATAAAGTGTGTTCAGATAAGCACGTGAACTAAGTTTAGTAAAGATATATTGATTTTTGCTGAAGTTATCGTGTTAGCAGCCGAGAGGAAGGACGGTCGACTGTGTATAAAAACTGGGCGTGGCTTCAACCGATTTCGCCCATTTTCATAGAAAACAGTTATCGTTATAGAATCTATGCCCCTACCAAATTTCACAAGGATTGGTAAATTTTTGTTCGACTTATGGCGGTAAAAGTATTCTAGACAAATTAAATAAAAAAGGGCGGATCCACGCCCATTTTGAAATTTTCTTTTATTTTTGTATTTTGATGCACCACATCATTACTGGAGTTGAATGTTGACATAATTTACTTATATACTGAAAAGATATTAAATGGTTTGTTAAAATTTTACTTTAAAAAATTTTTTTTTTAAAGTGGGCGTGGTCTTTCTCCGGTTTTGCTAATTTTTATTAAGCGTACATATAATAATTGGAGTAACGTTCCTGCCAAATTTCATCATGATATCTTCAACGACTGCCAAATTACGGCTTGCAAAAATTTTAAATTACCTTCTTTTAAAAGTGGGCGGTGCCATGCCCATTGTCCAAAATTTTACTAATTTTCTATTCTGTGTCATAAGGTCAATCCACCTACCAAGTTTCATCGCTTTATCCGTCTTTGGTAATGAATTATCGTATTTGTTCGGTTTTTCGAAATTTTCGATATCGAAAAAGTGGGCGTGGTTATAGTCCGATATAGTTTATTTTAAATAGCGTTCTGAGATGAGTGCCCAGGAACCTACATACCAAATTTTATCAAGATACCTCAAAATTTACTCAAGTTATCGTGTTAACGGACAGACGGATGGACATGGTTCAATCAAATTTTTTTCGAAACTGATGATTTTGATATATGGAAGTCTATATCTATCTCGATTCCTTTATGCCTGTACAACCAACCGTTATCCAATCAAAGTTAATATACTCTGTGTGCAAAGCACGCTGAGTATAAAAGTTCGGCAAACAAATTTGCACTTTCAAAAATAGTATTTGCTTTCTTATCATTGTAAGATATTAAGGCCGGGATAATCGATGACGAAGGTTTTAAGTTAATAAAACTCCAAAATGCCTTGGGATTGGATTTATTATTACTTTTGAATCCTAATAAATAGTTTTTATAAAGAAATTTATTATGTCAGTTATACTCCACCATGTCTTTCTCATACATTATTTTATGTTGCAAATTACCAGAAGTTTTATAAAGCTTGTGGAATTTATTGCGTAGATTTCTGAGCTTTTTTTTATTGTCAATTATGCCGTGGAATTTTATAAATACCACGTGAAAATGGGGAATATTTTCCATAAAGGTTTTGGCAATTTTACTCGTAAATATATCAAAACATTCAGAAAGACTACGATCCGCGAATAAGGTTAAACATTCCTCAGATATGATAAGATTATTAATTCGATTGAAATCACAACGCGCATAATTAAATTTAGGAGTAGTAAGTATCTCCGCGATGGCTACGATGTTTGTAAAATTCTAGTTCCATAATAAGTGGAATATGGTGCTTATCAGTGGGAGATATGGAATCGAGAGACTTATGTATTTTAAATTAATGGAAACACAAAGTTGTTCAATTAAGGGATCAGCTTTTGTTAGTGCTACTTCAATTGCCCGTAAATTTGACTTCACTGCAATTACGACACCACCTTCACGCGTAGTATTCAACGACACACCATCTCGGTCTCTGCGAAAAACAGTATAGAGATTTCTATCAAAAAATTCTTCACTGTAGAATTCAGGATTAAGCCAAGTCTCAACTAGCATGAAGACGTCATAAACACATTGGGATGTAGCAGCATACAACGAATTTGCTTTTGTCCGCATTCCAGACATGTTTTGGTAATAAACATTAAGGCTAAATATTGCTAGCCTTCTTGCTACACAAGGAAATATTTTTGGGACAAAGGTATCTCATATGCCTGAAAGGGTTAAAAATACGAGTATATTGTACACGTGTCACCTAACCTATGTAAATTTAGTACCACAATTCAACTGTGCAAATATAGAAACGAGCAACTAGGTACAATTAAATTTTTCTTTGAAAAAGAATAGGAAAATATTTTAACAAACACGGGCTTATTGCATTTCGCTGGAATAAACATAATAACCTTGAATTTGTTATTTTAGTATATCAAAAGCTATTTGTTTAACTGATTTCGAATTTGTATTACGCTTGACGCATTAACCATAAAAAATGAAGAAGAAAAACAAATTAATTAATGCTTAACGCGATTTATGTACGGGAAAATTTAGGTCGAACTGCTCTTCGAATTTGCGTCTTGCTCCCTTTTGATATTCCCTGCAAATTGGCAGACGGGGGACCTAAATGCTTTATGCCAATTCCAAACGGAAGCTGATGCAAGGAAGATGCACTTTCACTGAAAAGCTTTTCATAATAGAAATACCCTTGGAGTGTATGCCAAATCACTACCGAAGGGCGACCGCGCTGGGACATATTTTTTTTCCAATTGAAAAATTTGTTCTCAATTTTTGATGTTGCTTTGGCCGGAACTTGAAATCAGGATCTTCGGTGTGGTATGTGAAGTACACTCCCACCACACAGAGGCGGCCACTTTTTATCAATAATTTGTTTGAGATTTTGGCAGGCACACGGTAAAAATTTTGTGCCTAAATCTGAAACATTTTGGACATATGATCAAACCAAATTTTGTTTAAATATATATTATAACGGTCTTCCTGAAAGTGAGTGCATTGAACTGGGTTTCAATTTGAAACTGGAGATGTGGGCGGTTTCCAGGAATCCTTTCAGTCAGTAATTAGTGATACACATTTCTGGTTCCGAACTAGACCTATGTTGCCAATTAAGTACAAGATTTTACCCAGTTATAAAATCGACAGCTTTGCGTTTTTATTTTTTATTTAATTTGAGAAATATTCTATCTACAAAAAAATGCTGCCAGGTTTAAGTAACTTCAACTAAGCGTATGATTTCTCTTCCCAAACTTTCCCACCTCGGAAGTATCGATAAATGGACTAATATCGTACTAGAAGCAGCATTTGGAACTTCTTTTTGGTCGAAACCAACGAAATAGTACCAAGAAAATAACAAAACTATAATTTGTCCACTAGTCTGGAACTACGGTAATAGTTCCAGTAAACCAACTAATTCTAAAATGGAAATATGTATCTAGTTGGGAATTTTTTCTTATTTTTGAATTTTCAGAACCAAATTTAAACTCTAACGATAAGTTTTAAAAGCAGAGGCTTCTATGCCAGTTTCTAATTTTAGATTTTTGAAACGTTTTACTTTTGTTTCAACCCAGAAGTGACTACAAGTTTGTATTTTTTAATTTTTTTCTAACTTTTTTGGTTTTGTTTTCAAACAATTTTAATATTTTAAACTTATTGTTTAAACAAGTTTTGAATCGAATAAAGTTAAAACAATTTAGTAGCAAAATGTTTCAAAAAGTGTTTAAACCGATGAATGGTTCAAAATTTAGGCTCAGATTTCTAACCGTGTACTTGCACCCAAATTTCATCAAGCTTCCCACCAGGGCCGGAAAATAGTAATTATTTTTTTTCGGAGTCGAAAAAGTCCTGGTAAAAAAATTGTCCTAGGTGAAAATGTTTGAGTTCCCAGGTATCCCTAGAGCAATATCATGTCGAATCATGCATCCTTTTTATTTTTCGAACTTTTTCCATAAAAGTCCACATATAAAAGTAAAATCTATATTTTTATTTTTTGAGTCCGATAGAACTAGTTAAACTCGGACTTTTAAAAATAAAAGTCCGGAAACAAAAGTTGAAAAATTATTTTGATTTCGAATAAGCAGTTTTTTTGTTATCAAGCCGGACTTTTATTTTGGCATTAAAAAATAAAAGTCCGGATTTAACTTTTATTTTTAAAAGTCCGAGTTTAACTAGTTCTGTCGGACTCAAAAAATAAAATTCCGAAAATAATTTGTATCTTGATCCAAATATATTTAAAGTCCAAAATTAATAGTTTTGCAAGGAATGATATTATAAAAGGAATAAAAGTTTCAGCCCCTGCTTCCCACTGCATTTTGGCGTAGTATTTTATTTTAATCAATCAATTCTGGGCCCAGATGACACGGTATACAAAATTTTGTAAAGATATCTCAATTTTTACTTATGCCATCGCTCAATCAAAATCTTTTTCGATGCTGGTAATTTTAAAATAAGGATGTCTATATGTCATGGCCAACAACCGTTATCCAATCAAAGGAATAATACCCTTGTGTACACGCTGCGTGCCAAAATTGTCTAGACTCCGACCGAATGTAATTTATCTAGGCCCAAATAGAAAGAGTTATGACGTTTTACCGATGTTGGGACACCACACTCTCTTGCAAAAATATACAAAAAGTCACATTTATAACTAAAAGTTTATGGCTTTTAAGTTTGTTTTATTTGATGCGATGGGAAGTTTGTTTCTATACTCCTTTCGAAGTCGTCTAAAGCTTATTAAAAAAAACTAACCTTTCATCAAAATTTAACACAAGATTTTGATTATGTCAATACTATTAACTTCGGGCAGATTTAGTGCACTATTCCTAACTCTGGCTTTTGTGGCAGTATGCGATTGAACATATTAACAGTTTGGAAACAGATAGCACTGTGTTAAGTCATTAACGCATTTACGTTTATAACTAAAGTCCTTGACTGTACAAAAGTTCTGAATATTAAAATATCTTCCTCTATACATAAGGACTGGTACACAAATTCTGCAAATTGAATAATGATCCTAAAGTGCTAACAGTTACTTTGTTAGTCCTTTTTTTATTAGCATGGAAATTCATATTTATATCAATGACAGGTAATACAAGTAAGGACGGGACTGTCGACTGACTGACGAAGACTTCGTACCTTTCATGAATGCAGCTGAGCAATAACCTTATCCCATTTGTAATATCCGAATAATCGGCTCTGTAAGATATGTACTATAATTATATCGAACAGATATACATACCTAAGAGAAATTTTTGATAAATATGTATAAAATAAACATCTGTGCACTTGAAACGCTATTGTTGTTTGCCTTGTGTGGTTACTAGTGTTATAAGGCTGCTCAATAATACATATATGATTCTATTCTGAACTCATTGTAGTCCGAAAGAAGCAAAAAGGATACAGAGGGTACCACTTATGAAGTTGAGCGGATAAAAATACAGTTCAACAGTTGTAACTATGAAAAAAATGATTAAATCTACAAACTGGCTCTAGGTCAATAAAAAAAAATGTTTATACCAAACTTCGTTCGGATTGGGAGATTTTTGTTCGACTTATGACATTATAAGTATTTTGGAAAGGGTACCAAAAACAAAAGGGGTGGGTCACTTCTATTTTCAAAACTTGTTTAAGTTTTGTCCTTAGCTCAACCATACCACTACTGATGTTTCTACATCAAATGGAGTTAAATCATGCGCGGTTCCAGGGGGGGGGGACTTTTTTGTATTGACTGTAATGAAGTATATAATACTAATCTACATAGTAATTTCTTATCACAAAACGGATTTTTACTAATTTTTAATTTTTCTTGCTTTTTTTACTTTCCTGGGGGAGGGGGGGGGTGCGAATTTTTTTTAAATATATATAATAATAACGTAAAAAAGCAAGAAAAATTAAAAATTAGTAAAAATCCGTTGTGTGATAAGAAATTGCCATGTAGATTAGTATTATATACTTCATTAGAGTCAATACAAAAAAAATTCCCCCCCATCCCCTGGAACCGCGCATGGTTAAATGGAGTTGGTGCAAACTTTGTTAGGGTTGAACCTTTAGGAAAAGTGGGAGTGGTCGTTAACTGATTTTGATTATCTTCACTCAGTCTATATAAATTGGAAAGGATAATGCCTTCTATCTTTAACGGCCGTAAAGCATGTTAAACTTCCAAATCTTCTTCTTCTAAGTGTGGGTGGTGCCACGCCCATATCACAAAATTTTTTTTGGTTTTTCTAAATTTTCGATAACGAAAGAGTTTGCGTGGTTATTGTCCGATTTCATTAATTTTCAATACCAATCTATACTCGGTATCTGGAGCCAGCCAGTATACCGAATTTGGTTTAGATATCTCAATATTTGCTCAAATAATCATGTTAACAGACGGACGGACATGGCTTAATCAAATTTTTTTTGATACTGATGATTTTGATATATGGAATTCTATATCTATCTTTATACCTACACAACCAACCATTATCCAATCAAAGTTATAATACCCTGTGTACATGTGCAGCTGGGTATAAAAGTGCTATAAAACACCAATTGAAAAATAATTAGTTCAAAGCCGACTATGTCATACTTAAAAATTTATAGGGAGTTCTAAGTTTGCAGGACTTTCTGTACCAGTTCTTGAATGAAATACTTAAGCTTAAAAGATTTAAAACTCTAATTAGATATCTTACAGATCCAATAAGAAAGCGGGTTCCTATGTAGTTTTAACTCGTAATATAAAGGACTCTTCGAAATGGTATTTTACTGGTAATTTTACTTGATATTTAATAAATTCCCATGAGCTTTCGTTTTGTTATTCAGCCCTATTCTGCATTTAGACTTGGATTGGAGTTTTTTCCATTTGGCAATTTTGGTATTCTGTGTTCCAATCTCTTTCGATCCAAATTCGAATCGTTCGATTTTATGTATTTTGCATTTCGATCGTATTTCCGTTTTTCTAAGTTGCAAATTTGTAGGCGGAAAACTATTTTCTTTTTATTTTTTTATTAATTTATAACAGAATTTTAACAAAAATGTAAGTAAAACTTGTTAAGAAACGTAAAAGGCTTGATGATAATTTGTGTTTCCAGGTCAAAAACAACATGTCGATGTCGAAGTCCTCGGACGTATTTGCCCCGCAAAAGTATCTTACACATATTTGAAAGCATCCTTATTAAGCAGAAAGTTTCTTTTGAACCTAGATAAGAAAATAAGTCATTAAACTTTACCACTTTTAAGTTCAATTTCTTACAATTCGCCACTCATCTCAAATGGATTACACAAATCTCGCAATATTTGCCTTTCAATTCTCGCCTGACCATTTTCGTATGCGTTGCTTTCCAACTACACAAATAATGCCGCGGCTATTGATTGCAGTATAATTGGCAGTATAATTTGTGTCTATTCGTTGGGTCCAGTTATATGTCAAAGCAAGCTGCCGGAGTAGAGGAAGGTGAAGCGAAAACGTAAACAATCCTTGCGGAAAGAATAAATAAATCTTCATAAAATATTTTAGGCCAGTGTAATGAAATTAGCATCCATAAAATTCAGAAAATGGTAACTATATTCGTGCAGGAATCCGTTATAAGAAAACTTGGTGGCCACGGCAGGGAACTGGCCAAAAGAACGACAAAAACAAACATACAATTATGAAAGCACTTCACTCAAAAAAATATAGCACTGCGGCAATATATTCTATTGGTTTTTTTTGTACAAAATGGCGTGGATAATAAAATATAAACGTTTTTCAGGGTTTTTACAAATTTTCTTTAATTTGTTTTGTTCCAGGGTTCACACATTCCGCACAAACAGCTGATTTCGAAAACTCTTTTGCTCTTCTCTTATTATTACGATTCCGTCGTAATGCAGAATACCCAACTTCGATTAAAGCGGAGCGTAGAACGGTAACGTAATCGAAATGCAGAATAGGGGTGATTATAATAAACACTTTAAATGAAAATCGGTTCGAATGTATAAATTTAGATAAGAATAAGTAACTTATAACGAAAAAACTAGTAAAATATTGGTAGCCTTCTTGTTATACAATTAAATATTTTTGGACACCGGTGTCATATGCATGAAAGGGTTAAAAATACGGTCATATTGTACACGTGTCACTTAACCTATGTGAATTTAAACCACCACTCAACTGCGCAAATATAGAAACGAGCAATTAAGTACAAACAAAATTTTCTATGAAAAAGAATAGGAAAATATTTTAACAAATTCGCGCTAATTGCAACCTTGAATTTGTTATTTTGCTAGATCAAAAGCTGTTTGTTTAACTGATTTCGAATTTGTATTACGCTTGACGCATTAACCATAAATAATTAAGAAGAAACAAATAATAATTAATGCTTGGCGCGATTTATATCCGAGAAGATTTAGGCCGAACTTCTTTTCGGATTTGCGTCTTGCTCCCTTTTGATTTTCCCTACAATAACCAATATAAATTCAGATAAGGATGAGTAACTTATAACGTAAAAACTAGTAAAACATTTTTTTTTATTTAAGTCAATTGTTTACAAAACTCTCAAACTAAGAATTAATATTTAAAAAATTTATGAATAGTACAAGCATAGTATTGGTTTGAATTAATTACGATTAGCAAATTTATTTCTCTAGATAGCAAGTTAAATTGAGCTAATAGTCTGATAATAGGTTCATTCTTAGCATACTTTGCTTTGCAAAGGTCAACTGCTTTGCAAAGGTCAACTGCAAACGAATCATTATGACGCAGACATCGTGTTGGAACATTAAGTTTTATGCAATGTAATAAATAAGGACAGTCGATAGCTCCATGAAGAACTACTAGACCGGAAATCTTCTACTGGCAAGAGTATGCAAAATAATCAATTTGCTACGAGAAACATAAGTTGGAATAGGTAAATTGAACCTAACACCGGACAAGGGGAATTTTAAAAACCTTTTTTGAAGCCTTTCAATTCCTTTAGTATGTACTTCATAAAACAAGTTCCAGATAATAGAAGCATATTACAATTTAGATCTTACAAAAGTATTATAAAGCAATTTTTTTGTATATGGATCCTTAAATTCAGAGCTATTGCGCCGAATATACCCTAACGAGGAATATGCCTTAGGTATGACATAATTCAAATGTTCAGTAAATGTAAAATTTGAGTCAAATACAACACCAAGGTCTTTGATTTTATTACTGGATCTAAGGACCTAATTTTACATAAGGTAACCGAGCAACATTTATCAATATTAACAGATAGTTTATTACGAAGGCACCATTCTTGAAAATTTTTGATTTCAAACTGTAATGTTTCAAAATCAGAGAGAGTTTTTATCTTTTTGAACATCCTTAAGTCATCGGCATAAAGTAGATGTTCACACGCTGTAAAGCACTTTGAGCAATCATAGATGAAAATAGCAAAAAACAGGAGACCAAGAATACTTCCTTGAGGAACCTATCTATATTAAAATGATTTTACACCATCAACAACAACAAAGTTAACTCTGTGTGTTAGATATGATTTCACCAAGGCTAAAAGTGATGAGTGAAATCCAAATAACTGTAGTTTGTGAATTAATAAGGTATGAGATACTCTATCAAATGCTTTATATAGATCCGTTAGATGGAATCGACTTGCAAACCATCTGCAAACGCCGAGATGCAGTAATTGAAAAAAAAAAAATAGCAAGATTAGTAACTGTAGATCGACCTAGTATAAAACCATGTTTGGACAGCGATATTTATGGTTTGATAGCAAATGAAAGCTTTGAAATAATGATATTTTCAAACAATTTGGCAATATTAGTTATTCTAGAAATTGGTCTATAGTTCGATGCATCATTTTTATTTCCGGATTTAAAAACTGGAATTACCGATGTAACTTTCCGCTCATCCAAAAAGTTACCTGATCTAAGGGACAAATTAAGTAAGATTAGTATTGGTTCCACCAAAGATGAAATGCATTGTTTGAGAAAGAATGTAGATAATTGATGCACATCTACTTGCTTAGAACACTTTAAATTTTTTATGGCGTCGGTGATGTCCTCCTCCGCTAACACTAAAGAACCAAAGTCAAGCGAAGATGGAATAAACTGAACACTCGTGACATCATCCGGTATGCCGTCATTACCAAAATTAGATCTAAGCAAGTAAATGTGCCTACGTTCGGGTGTAACCGAACATTATATACTCAGCGTGAGCTTCAACTGGACATTTCATTTCAGATAAATTACTTTTCTACACAATACGTGGCACCGCCCGTTTAAAAAAAATTTTATTATTCTAGTCTACGATCCTTTTAACTTGCTTCATATCTAAGTTGCCGTGGTCTTTAACCGATCCCGTCCATTTTTACTAGAAATATTTCCTGCTATAGGGAAAATCTGTGTACCCACCGTGGTGTGATGGTACCGTGCTCCGCCTACCACCCCGGGCAAAGCAACATAAACATTTTAGAAATAAGGTTTTTAAATTAGAAGACAATTTTTCTAAGCGGGTTCGCCCCTCGGCAGTGTTTGGCAAGCTCTCCGGGTGTATTTCTGCCATGAAAAGCTCTCAGTGAAAACTCATCTGCCTTGCAGATGCCGTTCGGAGTCGGCATAAAACATGTAGGTCCCGTCCGGCCAATTTGTAGGGAAAATCAAGAGGAGCACGACGCAAATTGGAAGAGAAGCTCGGCCTTAGATCTCTTCGGAGGTTATCGCGCCTTACATTTATTTATTTATTTAATTTTATTATGACCCGTTAATTTTTCTTCGAGTTATGGCTCCCGAAACATAGAAAATTGCTTAGTCATAAATGGGGCGGTGCCACGCCCATTTCTTTAAATTTGAAGTTTTTCTTATTTATTGTTATAAATCCACTTGGGAAATGAAATATCATTGATATAAAGCGCTTTTTGGCAAAGATGTAGCTTATTTTATTCGTCCACGACCATTTTAAAAATCTTTTGTATAAAAGTGGGCGTGGTCCTTAACAGATTTCGTTAAGTTTCCTTCAAAGCATTCCTTACAGTAAAGGCAACTCTGAAATCTCTGCCGAATTTTGTTACGATAGGCTTAAAGATTTTTGATTTTTGATTAATAATATTTGTAAAATTGATTTTATAACAAGTGGGCGGTACCGCGCCCATTTTAAAAAAAAGTTTCAAATTTTTATCAAGAATTGAGACTCTTCAGTCCACACGACAAATTTCAACATTCTAGGGGTATTATTTACTAAATAATCAGGTTTTTTGTATTTTCCAAAATGTTATATATATAACAAGTAAGGAAGGCTAAGTTCGAACATTACATACTCAACTGAGAGCTTTGGAGACAAAATAAGGGAAAACTACCATTTAGGTAATAAAAGAGCCTAGGGTAACCCTGGAATGTGTTTGTATGACATGGGTATCAAATTAAAGGCATTAAAGAGTATTTTATGAGGGAGTGGGCCATAGTTCTATAGGTGGACGCCTTTTCGATATAACGCCATAAAGGTGGACCAGGGATGACTCTGTAATGCTTTTGTACGATATGGGTATCAAATGAATGGTGTTAATGAGTATTTCAAAAGGGAGTGTGCCTTAGGTCTGTAGTTGGACGGCTTTTTCGTGGTATCGTATAAAGGTGGACCAGGGGTGACTCTAGAATGTGTTTCTACGATATGGGTATCAAATTAAAGGTATTAATGAGAATTTTAATAGGGAGAGGCCCTTAGTTGTATATGTCTACGGGTTTTCGAGATATCGACTAAAATGTGGATCAGTGTGAACCAGGGTACCGGTACTTTATTTATATATGTAATACCACGAACAGTATTGCTGCCAAGATTTCAAGGGCTTTTGATCTCGCCCTGCAGAACTTTTTTATTTTCTTCTACTTAATACGGTAGGTGTCACACTCATTTTGCAAAGTTTTTTTCTAAAGTTATATGTTGCGTCAATAAACCAATCTAATTCCATGTTTCATGCCTTTTTTCGTATTTGGTATAGAATTATGGCAGTTTTTTCATTTTTCGAAATTTTCGATATCGAAAAAGTGGGCATGCTCATAGTCGTATTTCGGCCATTTTTTATACCAAGATAAAGTGAGTTCAGATAAGCACGTGAACTAAGTTTAGTAAAGATATATCGATATGTGCTCAAGTTATCGTGTTAGCGGCCGAGAGGAAGGACAGACGGTCGACTGTGTATAAAAACTGGGCGTGGCTTCAACCGGTTTCGCCCATTTTCATAGAAAAGAGTTATCGTCATAGAATCTATGCCTATACCAAATTTCACAAGGATTGATAAATTTTTGTTCGACTTATAGCGTTAAAAGTATTCTAGACAAATTAAATGAAAAAGGGCGGAGCCACGCCCATTTAAAAAATTTCTATTATTTTTGTATTTTGTTGCACCACATCATTACTGGAGTTGAATGTTGACATATTTTACTTATATACTGTAAAGATATTAAATTTTTTGTTAAAATTTGACTTAAACAAAATTTTTTTTTAAAAAGTGGCCGTGTTCGTCATCCGATTTTGCTAGTTTTTATATAGAACATATATAGTAATAGGAGTAACGCTCTTGCCAAATTTCATCATGATATCTTCAACGATTGCCAAATTATAGCTTGCAAAGCTTTTAAATTACCTTCTTTTAAAAGTGGGCGGTGCCATGCCCATTGTCCAAACTTTTACTAATTTTCTATTCTACGTCATAAGGTCAATCCACGTACCAAGTTTCATCGCTTTATCCGTCTTCGGTAATGAATTATCGTATTTGTTCGGTTTTTCGAAATTTTCGATATCGAAATAGTGGGCGTGGTTATAGTCCGATATCGTTTATTTTAAATAGCGTTCTGAGATGAGTGCCCAGGAACCTACATACCAAATTTCATCAAGATACCTCAAAATTTACTCAAGTTATCGTGTTAACGGACAGACGGATGGACATGGTTCAATCAAATTTTTTTCGAAACTGATGATTTTGATATATGGAAGTCTATATCTATCTCGATTCCTTTATGCCTGTACAACCAACCGTTATCCAATCAAAGTTAATATACTCTGTGTGCAAAGCACGCTGAGTATAAAAGTTCGGCAAACAAATTTGCACTTTCAAAAATACTATTTGATTTCTTATCATTGTAAGATATTAAGGCCGGGATAATCGATGACGAACGTTTTAAGTTAATAAAACTCCAAAATGCCTTGGGACTGGATTTATTATTACTTTTGAATCCTAATAAATAGTTTTTATAAAGAAATTTATTATGCCAGTTATACTCCACCATGTCTTTCTCATACATTATTTTATGTTGCAAATTACCAGAAGTTTTATAAAGCTTGTGGAATTTATTGCGTAGATTTATGACCTTTTTTAATTGTGTATTATGCCATGAAATTTTAAAAACACCACGTGAAAAACGGGGAATATTTTCCATAAAGATTTTAGCAATTTTAGTCGTAAATATATCAAAAGATTCAGAAAGACTACGATCCGCGAATAAGGTTAACCATTCCTCAGATAAGATAAGATTATTAATTCGATTGAAATCACAACGCGCATAATTAAATTTAGGAGTAGTAAGTATCTCCGCGATGGCTACGATGTTTGTAAAATCCTAGTTCCATAATAAGTGGAATATGGTGCTTATCAGTGGGAGATATGGAATCGAGAGACTCATGTATTTTAAATTTTAAATCAGGACTAATAAAGATTGAGTCCAAAATCCTATTAATACCATTCGCGAAATGATTTCTTTGCATAAGTTGTAGGCTAAATAAACCATCAGTAAAATATATTTCACACGCACTGTTTACATTGCTAGGAATGAGCATATTATCATTTATATGATTAGACCACATTATTCTATTTAAATTAAAATCACCCAGTACACGCAATAGGGTATACACATTAGGCATATTTAAATTTAGGATATTATCTACATGATCAAAATATAAACTATCAGAACTACTAGGCGGAATACGAGACACACAGATAAGAAAAGTAAGTCATCCTCGCTAGCAATGGAAACACAAATTTGTTCAATTAAGGGATCAGCTTTTGTTAGTGCTACTTCAATTGCCCGTAAATTTGACTTCACTGCAATTACGACACCACCTTCACGCGTAGTATTCAACGACACACCATCTCGGTCTCTGCAAAAAAAAGTATAGAGGTTTCTATCAAAAAAATCTTCACTGCAGAATTCAGGATTAAGCCAAGCCTCAACTAGCACGAAGACGTCATAAACACATTGGGAATTGTATCCAAGCTTGATTCTAAACCTATTAAATTAAGTGTTTACAAATTTAATTTTAAGTATGAAATGAACATCTCGTCTTTTAAAATATCAGTGCCTGATGCATATTTTGACAAAATTCTTGAACAGTCTTTTTGGCCGAAACATTCGGTGGTACATTTGTTCAAAAAAAAAGGCAAATGTAAGAGTTTCAAAAAACTTACCGGACTCGGCAAGAATACCACAGACGTAAATATCGGTTTGTCTTATATATCTATTCATTATCAGAAGGTTCGTGGCTTACGATCCAAATTGAGTTCGTTATTTCCAAACAGTTTTTCGTTCACAGCGCAAGTGATAGCCTTTGCTGAGACCTGGCTTAAGGAAGATAATTATAACTCAGAGATATTCTCGTGTAACTATGTCGTGTATAGGGGCGATCGTGTATCTAGAGCGGGTGGTGTCCTTATAGCCGTAGACTCTAGCCTACCTTCAGAATTACTGTCGTTGGACTATGACTCTGATATTGAGTTTATAGCAGTAAAGATCTCATTACGTAGTGCTAGTCTATTTATTTGCTGGTGCTATATTCCACCACGTTCGGATATGCATGTTTATACTCAACATAGCTTATCTATACGTAGTGTTTACTCTCAGCTTCGAGATAGGGACCGCCTGGTGGTGCTTGGTGACTTCAATTTGCCTACAGTAAGTTGAATTGGCAATAGTGAATTAAACTTTTTGACGTCCACCACTCAGCATGATTTTTGTAAGAGTCTGCTTGATATACATTTACTACAATTAAACAATATATTAAATTGCAAAAATAAAATGCTGGATTTGGTATTTGCGGATGACCCTGTGGAAATTGCCCTCAAGCGAATTCCCCCATTATCACTTCCAGAGGATCCACTTCATCATACACTTGAGGTAATGCTTGATTATGCTCAGCCTGTATTGTTTGATGCAGCAAAAGTAAAATCTAGCTTTCGATCAAGATGTTTTTGTAAGGCAGATTTTAATAAGCTGAATTATCTTATTTCCACCCATGACTGGTCGGATCTATATGCTTGTAAAGATGTCGAGTCAGCAACTTCTAATTTTACAGTTCTCTCGATGGTTTCTTTGCATGCTGTGTGCCTCTTCGTCATGGCAATGCTGGAACGGGCAAACCCCCATGGTTCACAAGACATCTTGTAAGACTATATAATATTAAATATAGGCTATACAAGTGATTTAAAATATCAGGATCATGCTCCGATTTTTCTAAATACTTAGTTGCTAAATCAAACTTTCATCGTCTTAATCAGCAGTGCTATAAACATTACTTAAATCGGTGTAAGCTTCAATTTTTTAACAACCCGAAACTATTCTTTAGTTTTGTCAATTCTAAGAGAAAACCTCAGGATTTCTGTCTGCTTTGGCCTATGGATGTAAGAACGCAAGCTCAGATGATGATGTTGCCAACTTATTTGCTGAATACTTTAAGTCGACCTATTCATCTCAACTATTTCAATCGGATCTCTATCCTTACACCTTAGAAAGTTCTAATTGTATTCTGGTTCCTGTCATAGATATAGATACTGTTCTGAAGAGTCTTCTGGAGTTGAAACCAATTACCTCTCCTGATCCAGATGGTGTTCCTAGTTATGTTCTAAAGTTTTGCGCTGTCAACTTACCTAAGCCGATCCTTAAATTATTTACACTATCTCTTGAATCTTCTGTATTCCCTTCAATTTGGAAGCAATCATTTATTATTCCCTTACATAGGTCCAATATCGAGAACTACAGGGTCATAGCTAAACTTTCGGCTATTCCTAAAATGTTTGAAAATATCATCACCTGCCAAATTCAATATGCATGTACTTCTTTATTATCACCCAGCCAACATGGATTTGTGTGTAGAAGATCAACCACAACCAACTTGTTTAAGTTCACCTCTCTAGTCATGGATGTATTTTTATCGAATAAGCAAACCGATGTTATTTATACCGACTTCAGCAAAGCATTTGATTCTGTTAATCATGAGCTTTTAACTCATAAACTTGATTTACTGGGTTTTTCGAAGAATTTATTACTTTGGCTTCGCAGCTATCTCTTAAATAGAACTCAGCGAGTTATGTTCAAAAACAGTCTCTCAGAGTCGATAGAAATAACTTCTGGTGTGCCTCAGGGTAGACATCTGGGTCCATTACTTTTTACCCTCTTTATAAATGACTTACCAATGGTTATCTCGTATTCCCGTGTTCTAATGTATGCAGATGATGTCAAACTATGCTATTCATACTTGCCCTCTGACTCTTCCCGTTTGGATTTACTTCAGGCCGATTTGGACTCATTTCAATTATGGTGTACAGTAAATCTACTAGTTTTGAACTGCTGCAAATGTAAACTAATGACATTTCACAGAGTCAACCCAGTGTTAAAATCCTATATGCTAGATGGTGCTCCCTTGGAGCGTATATCTGTATTATGTGACCTAGGTGTTCTTTTTGATGAGAAACTGAGCCTTAACATGCATATTTCATCTATTGTAAACAAGGCATCGGGTGTACTCGGATTTATTAAAAGATGGGCTAAAGAATTTGATGATCCTTATTTAACCAAGACCATTTACACATCTTTGGTTCGCCCAATACTTGAATATTGTTCCTGTATTTGTTCCGCGGGGTATAAAAATCATATAGATCGGATTGAATCGGTACAGAAGCAGTTTCTAATCTTCGCTTTACGCGGTCTTAACTGGGAATCAAATCAACAACTTCCAGCTTATAGAAATAGACTTCTTCTCATTAGTTTGCCAACTTTAGAGAATAGAATAACATTACTCGGGGTAATGTTCCTTCATAAACTGATTATCGGTGAGATAGACTCCACTGACCTTGTAAGCAGACTGAATTTTTCCGTTCCTGCGAGAACTACAAGACACTATGTACTCTTTCATTTACCCATTCTACGGCGTAATTTTGCCAAATATAGCCCTCTTCGCAATTGTTGCTCGCGCTATAACGAACTGTACAACTGCATTAGTTTTGAGTATTCGATTGCTGCTATCCGTAAGGAAATACTCTAACGTCTGGCATAATATTTTTAAAGATTTTTAAATAAGATGTCAATTTTATTTCAATATTAATTTTAACTAATCTTTATTTTTGATTTGATTTATGTATTAATTAAAATTTAACTTAATTAATTTGATTGTTTATTATTTAAGTTTTTACATTAAATTTTGTTTTTTACGCTTATGTTTTCTTTCCTTGTTATATGTATTGTATCTTATATTCAGTAGTCGACCGCTTTGTGTCTGTGTTGACTTCAACAAACAAATAAATTAATAAATAAATAAATTCAACTGTGCAAATATAGAAACGAGCAACTAGGTACAATTAAATTTTTCTTTGAAAAAGAATAGGAAAATATTTTAACAAATACGCGCTAATTGCATTTCGCTGGAATAAACATAATAACCTTGAATTTGTTATTTTAGTAGATCAAAAGCTGTTTGTTTAACTGATTTCGAATTTGTATTACGCTTGACGCATTAACCATAAAAAATTAAGAAGAAAAACAAATTAATTAATGCTTGACGCGATTTATCTACGGGAAGATTTAGGCCGAATTGCTCTTCGAATTTGCGTCTTGCTCCCTTTTGATATTCCCTACAAATTTACAGACGGGGGACCTACATGCTTTATGCCAATTCCAAACGGAAGCTGATGCAAGGAAGATGCACTTTCACTGAAAGGCTTTTCGAAATACGCTTGGAGTGTATGCCAAATCAGTGCCGAGGGGTAACCGCGCTTGGAATTTTTTTTTTTTTCAATTGAAAAACATTATCTGAATTTTTGATGTTGCTTTGACCGGAACTTGAAATCAGGATCTTTGGTGTGGTATGTGAAGTACACTCCCACCACACAGAGGCGGCCACTTTTTATCAATAATTTGTTTGAGATTTTGGCAGGCACACGGTTAAAAGTTTGTGCCTAAATCTGAAACATTTTGGATATATGATCAAGCCAAATTTTGTTTAAATATATATAATAACGGTCTTCCTGAAAGTGAGTGCATAGAACTGGGTTTCAATTTGAAACTGGAGATGTGGGCGGTTCCCAGGAATCCTTTCAGTCAGTAATTAGTGATACACATTTCTGGTTCCGAACTAGACCTAAGTTGCAAGTACAAGATTTTACTAATGGCCACTCCCTTTTAAAACCCTCATTAATACCTTTAATTTGATACCCATATGGTACAAACACATTCTAGAGTCACCCCTGGTCCACGTTTATGGCGACATCTCGAAAAGGCGTCCACATATATAACTAAGGCCCACTCTCTTTTAAAATACTCATTAACACCTTTCATTTGATACCAATATCGTATAAATAAATTCTAGGGTCACCCCTGGTCCACCTTTATGTCGTTATCTCGAAAAGGCGTCCACCTATAGAACTAAGGCCCACGCCCTTTTAAAATACTCATTAACACCTTTCATTTGATACCCATATCGTACACAAAAATTCTAGAGTCACCCCTGGCACACCTTTATGGCGATATCTCGAAAGGGCATCCACCTATAGAATTAAGGCCCACTTCCTTTTAAAATACTCATTAACACCTTTTATTTGATACCCATATCGTAGAAACAAATTCTAGAGTCACCCCTGGTCTACCTTAATGGAGATATCTCGAAAAGGCGTCCACCTATAGAACTAAAGCCCCCTACCTTTTAAAATACTCATTAACACCTTTCGTTTGATACCCATATTGCACAAACGAATTCTATAGTCACCTCTGGTCCACCTTTATGGCGGTATCTCGAAACGGCGTCCACCTATGGAACTAAGGATTACTCCCTTTTAAAATACTCATTAACACCTTTCTTTTGATACCCATATTGCACAAACGAATTCTATAGTCATCTCTGGTCCACCTTTATGGCGGTATCTCGAAACGGCGTCCACCAATGGAACTAAGGATTACTCCCTTTTAAAATACTCATTAACACCTTTCTTTTGATACCCATATTGTACAAACATATTCTAAAATCAGCCCTGGTCCACCTTTATGGCGGTATCTCGAAACGGCGTCCACCTATGGAACTAAGGATTACTCCCTTTTAAAATACTCATTAACACCTTTCATTTGATACCCATATCGTACAAACGCATTCTAAAGTCAACCCTGATCCACCTTTATGGCTATATCCCTAAATGGCGTCCACATATAGAACTATGGCCCACTCCCTCATAAAATACTCTTTAATGACTTTCCTTTGATACACATGTCATACAAACACATTCCAGGGTTTCCCTCGGTTCATTTTCCTACATGGTTATTTTCCCTTATGCTGTCACCATAGCTCTCAACTGAGTATGTAATGTTCGGTTACACCCGAACTTAACCTTCCTTACTTGTTTTTTATTTAATTTGAGAAATATGCTATCTACAAAAAAATGCTGCCAGGTTTAAGTAACTTCAACTATGCGTATGATTTCTCTTCCCAAACTTTCCCAGTTGCTCCGAGGTATCGATAAATGAACTAATATCGTACTAGAAGCAGCATTTAGAATTTCTTTTGGGTCGAAACCAACGAAATAGTACAAGAAAATAACTAAACTGTAGTTTGTCCACTAGTTTGGAACTACGGTAATAGTTCCAGTAAACCAACTAGTTCTAAAATGGAAATATGTATCTAGTTGGGAACTATAGAAAAGTTAATGCAACTGGAACCAACTAGGACATGGCCTTATTAAATTCGCCAGTTGGAAGCATGTAAAAGATATCGGCCTCTACTCGGAACCTCTAACGAATGTACTAGAAACGCACCAGGTTTGAACAAGAGATTTTTCCTACCTACTGTGTAAGAAAACATTTCATAGCAGCTTATATGTATAAAAAAATTGTTCGAAAAACATGCGATAACGTGCAGCACCTTTCACAAATAAAATTTCTTATTTTTGAATTTTCAGAACCAAATTTAAACTCTAACGATAAGTTTTAAAAGCAGAGGCTTCTATGCCAGTTTCTATTTTTAGATTTTTGAAACGTTTTACTTTTGTTTCAACCCAGAAGTGACTACAAGTTTGTATTTTTTAATTTTTTTTTTAACTTTTTTGGTTTTGTTTGCAAACAATTTTAATATTTTAAACTTATTGTTTAAACAAGTTTTGAATCGAATAAAGTTAAAACAATTTAGTAGCAAAATGTTTCAAAAAGTGTTTAAACCGATGAATGGTTCAATATTTAGGCTCAGATTTCTAACCGTGTACTAGCACCCAAATTTCACCAAGCTTCCCACCAGGGCCGGAAAATAATAATTATTTTTTTTCGGAGTCGAAAAAGTCCTGGTAAAAAAATTGTCCTAGGTGAAAATGTTTGAGTTCCCAGGTATCCCTAGAGCAATATCATGTCGAATCATGCATCCTTTTTATTTTTCGAACTTTTTCCATAAAAGTCCACATATAAAAGTAAAATCTATATTTTTATTTTTTGAGTCCGATAGAACTAGTTAAACTCGGACTTTAAAAAAAAAGTCCGGAAACAAAAGTTGAAAAATTATTTTGATTTCGAATAAGCAGTTTTTTTGTTATCAAGCCGGACTTTTATTTTGGCATTAAAAAATAAAAGTCCGGATTTAACTTTTATTTTTAAAAGTCCGAGTTTAACTAGTTCTGTCGGACTCAAAAAATAAAATTCTGAAAATAATTTGTATCTTGATCCAAATATATTTAAAGTCCAAAATTAATAGTTTTGCAAGGAATGATATTATAAAAGGAATACAAGTTTCAGCCCCTGCTTCCCACTGCATTTTGGCGTAGTATTTTATTTTAATCAATCAATTCTGGGCCCAGATGACACGGTATACAAAATTTTGTAAAGATATCTCAATTTTTACTTATGCCATCGCTCAATCAAAATCTTTTTCGATGCTGGTAATTTTAAAATAAGGATGTCTATATGTCATGGCCAACAACCGTGTGTACACGCTGCGTGCCAAAATTGTCTAGACTCCGACCGAATGTAATTTATCTAGGCCCAAATAGAAAGATTTATTACGTTTTATCGATGTTGGGACCCCACACTCTCTTGCAAAAATATACAAAAAGTCACATTTATAACTAAAAGATTATGGCTTTTAAGTTTTTTTTATTTGATGCGATGGGAAGTTTATTTCTATACTCCTTTCGAAGTCGTCTAAAGCTTATTAAAAAAAACTAACCTTTCATCAAAATTTAACAAAAGATTTTGATTATGTCAATTCTATTAACTTCGGGCAGATTTAGTGCACTCTTCCTAACTCTGGCTTTTGTGGCAGTATGCGATTGAACATATTATCAGTTTGGAAACAGATAGCACTGTGTTAAGTCATTAACGCATTTACGTTTATAACTAAAGTCCTTGACTGTACAAAAGTTCTGAATATTAAAATATCTTCCTCTATACATAAGGACTGGTACACAAATTCTGCAAATTGAATAATGATCCTAAAGTGCTAACAGTTACTTTGTTAGTCCTTTTTTTATTAGCATGGAAATTCATATTTATATCAATGACAGGTAATACAAGTAAGGACGGGACTGTCGACTGACTGACGAAGACTTCGTACCTTTCATGAATGCAGCTGAGCAATAACCTTATCCCATTTGTAATATCCGAATAATCGGCTCTGTAAGATATGTACTATAATTATATCGAACAGATATACATACCTAAGAGAAATTTTTGATAAATATGTATAAAATAAACATATGTGCACTTGAAACGCTGTTGTTGTTTGCCTTGTGGGGTTACTAGTGTTATAAGACTGCTCAATAATACATATATGATTCTATTCTGAACTCATTGTAGTCCGAAAGAAGCAAAAAGGATACAGAGGCTACCACTTATGAAATTGAGGGGATAAAAATGCAGTTTAACAGATGTGACTATGAAAAAAATGATTAAATCTACAAACTGGCTCTAGGTCAATAAAACAAAATGTTTATACCAAACTTCGTTCGGATTGGGAGATTTTTGTTCGACTTATGGCATTATAAGTATTTTGGAAAGGGTACCAAAAACAAAAGGGGTGGGTCACTTCTATTTTCAAAACTTGTTTAGGTTTTGTCCTTAGCTCAACCATACCACTACTGATGTTTCTACATCAAATGTAGTTAAATCATGCGCGGTTCCAGGGGGGGGGGGGGGACTTTTTTTTTTGACTGTAATGAAGTATATAATACTAATCTACATAGTAATTTCTTATCACAAAACGGATTTTTACTAATTTTTAATTTTTCTTGCTTTTTTTACTTTCCTGGGGGAGGGGGGGGGTGCGAATTTTTTTTAAATATATATAATAATAACGTAAAAAAGCAAGAAAAATTAAAAATTAGTAAAAATCCGTTGTGTGATAAGAAATTGCCATGTAGATTAGTATTATATACTTCATTAGAGTCAATACAAAAAAAATCCCCCCCCCCCCCATCCCCTGGAACCGGGCATGGTTAAATGGAGTTGGTGCAAACTTTGTTAGGGTTGAACCTTTAGGAAAAGTGGGAGTGGTCGTTAACTGATTTTAATTATCTTCACTCGGTCTAAATTTGAAAGGATAATGCATTTGCCAAATTTCAATATGATATCTTTAACGGCCGTAAAGCATGTTAAACTTCCAAATCTTCTTCTTCTAAATGTGGGTGGTGCCACGCCCATATCCCAAAATTTTTTTGGGTTTTTCTAAATTTTCGATAACGAAAGAGTTTGCGTGGTTATTGCCCGATTTCATTCATTTTCAATACCAATCTAAACTCGGTATCTGGAGCCAGCCCGTATACCGAATTTGGTTTAGATATCTCAATATTTGCTCAAATAATCGTGTTAACAGACGGACGGACATGGCTTAATCAAATTTTTTTTTGATACTGATGATTTTGATATATGGAATTCTATATCTATCTTTATACCTGCACAACCAACCATTATCCAATCAAAGTTATAATACCCTGTGTACATGTGCAGCTGGGTATAAAAATGATATAAAACACCAATTGAAAAATAATTAGTTCAAAGCCGACTATGTCATACTTAAAAATTTATAGGGAGTTCTAAGTTTGCAGAACTTTCTGTACCAGTTCTTGAATGAAATACTTAAGCTTAAAAGATTAAAACCTCTAATTAGATATCTTACAGATCCAATAAGAAAGCGGGTCCCTATGTAGTTTTAACTCGTAATATAAAGAACTCTTCAAAATGGTATTTTATTGGTAATTTTACTTGATATTTAATAAATTCCCATGAGCTTTCGTTTTGTTATTCAGCCCTATTCTGCATTTCGACTTGGATTGGAGTTTTTTCCATTTGGCAATTTTGGTATTCTGTGTTCCAATCTCTTTCGATCCAAATTCGAATCGTTCGATTTTATGTATTTTGCATTTCGATCGTATTTCCGTTTTTCTAAGTTGCAAATTTGTTGGTGGAAAACTATTTTCTTTTTATTTTTTTATTAATTTATAACAGAATTTTAACAAAAATGTAAGTAAAACTTGTTAAGAAACGTAAAAGGCTTGATGATAATTTTTGTTTCCAGGTCAAAAACAACATGTCGATGTCGAAGTCCTCGGACGTATTTGCCCCGCAAAAGTATCTTACACATATTTGAAAGCATCCTTATTAAGTCGAAAGATTTTTTTGAACCTAAATAAGAAAATAAGTCATTAAACTTTACCACTTTTAAGTTCAATTTCTTACAATTCGCCACTCATCTCAAATGGATTACACAAATCTCGCAATATTTGCCTTTCCATTCTCGCCTGGCCATTTTCGTATGCGTTGCTTTCCAACTCCACAAATAATGCCGCGGATATTGATTCCAGTATAATTGGCAGTATAATTTGTATCTGTTCGTTGGGTCCAGTTATATGTCAAAGCAAGCTGCCGGAGTAGAGGAAGGTGAAGCGAAAACGTAAAAAATCCTTGCGGAAAGAATAAATAAATCTTCATAAAATATTTTAGGCCAGTGTAATGAAATTAGCATCCATAAAATTCAGAAAATGGTAACTATATTCGTGCAGGAATCCGTTTTAACAAAACTTGGTGGCCACGGCAGGGAACTGGCCAAAAGAACGACAAAAACACACATACAATTATGAAAGCACTTCACTCAAAAAAATATAACACTGCGGCAATATATTCTATTGCTTTTTTTTTTGTACAAAATGGCGTGGATAATAAAATATAAACGTTTTTCAGTGTTTTTTACAAATTTTCTTTAATTTGTTTTGTTCCAGGGTTCACACATTCCGCACAAACAGCTGATTTCGAAAACTCTTTTGCTCTTCTCTTATTATTACGATTCCGTCGTAATGCAGAATACCCAACTTCGATTAAAGCGGAGCGTAGAACGGTAACGTAATCGAAATGCAGAATAGGGGTGATTATAATAAACACTTTAAATGAAAATCGGTTCGGATGTATAAATTCAGATAAGAATAAGTAACTTATAACGAAAAAACTAGTAAAATATTGGTAGCCTTCTTGTTATACAATTAAATATTTTTGGAACACCGGTGTCATATGCATGAAAGGGTTAAAAATACGGTCATATTGTACACGTGTCACTTAACCTATGTGAATTTAAACCACCACTCAACTGCGCAAATATAGAAACGAGCAATTAAGTACAAACAAAATTTTCTATGAAAAAGAATAAGAAAATATTTTAACAAATACGCGCTAATTGCAACCTTGAATTTGTTATTTTGCTAGATCAAAAGCTGTTTCTTTAACTGATTTCGAATTTGTATTACGGTTGACGCGTTAACCATAAAAAATTAAGAAGAAACAAATAATAATTAATGCTTGGCGCGATTTATATCCGAGAAGATTTAGACCGAACTTCTTTTCGGATTTGCGTCTTGCTCCCTTTTGATTTTCCCTACAATAACCAATATAAATTCAGATAAGGATGAGTAACTTATAACGTAAAAACTAGTAAAACATTTTTTTTTATTTAAGTCAATTGTTTACAAAACTCTCAAACTAAGAATTAATATTTAAAAAATTTATGAATAGTACAAGCATAGTATTGGTTTGAATTAATTACGATTAGCAAATTTATTTCTCTAGATAGCAAGTTAAATTGAGCTAATAGTCTGATAATAGGTTCATTCTTAGCATACTTTGCTTTGCAAAAGTCAACTGCAAACGAATCATTATGACGCAGACATCGTGTTGGAACATTAAGTTTTATGCAATGTAATAAATAAGGACAGTCGATAGCTCCATGAAAAACTACTAGACCGGAAATCTTCTACTGGCAAGAGTATGCAAAATAATCAATTTGCTACGAGAAACATAAGTTGGAATAGGTAAATTGAACCTAACACCGGACAAGGGGAATTTTAAAAACCTTTTTTGAAGCCTTTCAATTCCTTTAGTATGTACTTCATAAAACAAGTTCCAGATAATAGAAGCATATTACAATTTAGATCTTACAAAAGTATTATAAAGCAATTTTTTTGTATATGGATCCTTAAATTCAGAGCTATTGCGCCGAATATACCCTAACGAGGAATATGCCTTAGGTATGACATAATTCAAATGTTCAGTAAATGTAAAATTTGAGTCAAATACAACACCAAGGTCTTTGATTTTATTACTGGATCTAAGGACCTAATTTTACATAAGGTAACCGAGCAACATTTATCAATATTAACAGATAGTTTATTACGAAGGCACCATTCTTGAAAATTTTTGACTACAAACTGTAATGTTTCAAAATCAGAGAGAGTTTTTATCTTTTTGAACATCCTTAAGTCATCGGCATAAAGTAGATGTTCACGCGCTGTAAAGCACTTTGAGCAATCATAGATGAAAATAGCAAAAAACAGGAGACCAAGAATACTTCCTTGAGGAACCTATCTATATTAAAATGATTTTACACCATCAACAACAACAAAGTTAACTCTGTGTGTTAGATATGATTTCACCAAGGCTAAAAGTGATGAGTGAAATCCAAATAACTGTAGTTTGTGAATTAATAAGGTATGAGATACTCTATCAAATGCTTTATATAGATCCGTATAGATGGAATCGACTTGCAAACCATCTGCAAACGCCGAGATGCAGTAATTGAAAAAAAAAAAATAGCAAGATTAGTAACTGTAGATCGACCTAGTATAAAACCATGTTTGGACAGCGATATTTATGGTTTGATAGCAAATGAAAGCTTTGAAATAATGATATTTTCAAACAATTTGGCAATATTAGTTATTCTAGAAATTGGTCTATAGTTCGATGCATCATTTTTATTTCCGGATTTAAAAACTGGAATTACCGATGTAACTTTCCGCTCATCCAAAAAGTTACCTGATCTAAGGGACAAATTAAGTAAGATTAGTATTGGTTCCACCAAAGATGAAATGCATTGTTTGAGAAAGAATGTAGATAATTGATGCACATCTACTTGCTTAGAACACTTTAAATTTTTTATGGCGTCGGTGATGTCCTCCTCCGCTAACACTAAAGAACCAAAGTCAAGCGAAGATGGAATAAACTGAACACTCGTGACATCATCCGGTATGCCGTCATTACCAAAATTAGATCTAAGCAAGTAAATGTGCCTACGTTCGGGTGTAACCGAACATTATATACTCAGCGTGAGCTTCAACTGGACATTTCATTTCAGATAAATTACTTTTCTACACAATACGTGGCACCGCCCGTTTAAAAAAAATTTTATTATTCTAGTCTACGATCCTTTTAACTTGCTTCATATCTAAGTTGCCGTGGTCTTTAACCGATCCCGTCCATTTTTACTAGAAATATTTCCTGCTATAGGGAAAATCTGTGTACCCACCGTGGTGTGATGGTACCGTGCTCCGCCTACCACCCCGGGCAAAGCAACATAAACATTTTAGAAATAAGGTTTTTAAATTAGAAGACAATTTTTCTAAGCGGGTTCGCCCCTCGGCAGTGTTTGGCAAGCTCTCCGGGTGTATTTCTGCCATGAAAAGCTCTCAGTGAAAACTCATCTGCCTTGCAGATGCCGTTCGGAGTCGGCATAAAACATGTAGGTCCCGTCCGGCCAATTTGTAGGGAAAATCAAGAGGAGCACGACGCAAATTGGAAGAGAAGCTCGGCCTTAGATCTCTTCGGAGGTTATCGCGCCTTACATTTATTTATTTATTTAATTTTATTATGACCCGTTAATTTTTCTTCGAGTTATGGCTCCCGAAACATAGAAAATTGCTTAGTCATAAATGGGGCGGTGCCACGCCCATTTCTTTAAATTTAAAGTTTTTCTTATTTATTGTTATAAATCCACTTGGGAAATGAAATATCATTGATATAAAGCGCTTTTTGGCGAAGATGTAGCTTATTTTATTAGTCCACGACCATTTTAAAAATCTTTTGTATAAAAGTGGGCGTGGTCCTTAACAGATTTCGTTAAGTTTCCTTCAAAGCATTCCTTACAGTAAAGGCAACTCTGAAATCTCTGCCGAATTTTGTTACGATAGGCTTAAAGATTTTTGATTTTTGATTAATAATATTTGTAAAATTGATTTTATAACAAGTGGGCGGTACCGCGCCCATTTTAAAAAAAAGTTTCAAATTTTTATCAAGAATTGAGACTCTTCAGTCCACACGACAAATTTCAACGTTCTAGTGGTATTATTTACTAAATAATCAGGTTTTTTGTATTTTCCAAAATGTTATATATATAACAAGTAAGGGAGGCTAAGTTCGGGTGTAACCGAACATTACATACTCAACTGAGAGCTTTGGAGACAAAATAAGGGAAAACTACCATTTAGGTAATAAAAGAGCCTAGGGTAACCCTGTAATGTGTTTGTATGACATGGGTATCAAATTAAAGGCATTAAAGAGTATTTTATGAGGGAGTGGGCCATAGTTCTATAGGTGGACGCCTTTTCGATATAACGCCATAAAGGTGGACCAGGGATGACTCTGTAATGCTTTTGTACGATATGGGTATCAAATGAATGGTGTTAATGAGTATTTCAAAAGGGAGTGTGCCTTAGGTCTGTAGTTGGACGGCTTTTTCGTGGTATCGTATAAAGGTGGACCAGGGGTGACTCTAGAATGTGTTTCTACGATATGGGTATCAAATTAAAGGTATTAATGAGAATTTTAATAGGGAGAGGCCCTTAGTTGTATATGTCTACGGGTTTTCGAGATATCGACCAAAATGTGGACCAGTGTGACCCAGGGTACCGGTACTTTATTTATGTATGTAATACCACGAACAGTATTGCTGCCAAGATTTCAAGGGCTTTTGATCTCGCCCTGCAGAACTTTTTTATTTTCTTCTACTTAATACGGTAGGTGTCACACCCATTTTGCAAAGTTTTTTTCTAAAGTTATATTTTGCGTCAATAAACCAATCTAATTCCATGTTTCATGCCTTTTTTCGTATTTGGTATAGAATTATGGCAGTTTTTTCATTTTTCGAAATTTTCGATATCGAAAAAGTGGGCATGCTCATAGTCGTATTTCGGCCATTTTTTATACCAAGATAAAGTGAGTTCAGATAAGCACGTGAACTAAGTTTAGTAAAGATATATCGATATGTGCTCAAGTTATCGTGTTAGCGGCCGAGAGGAAGGACAGGCGGTCGACTGTGTATAAAAACTGGGCGTGGCTTCAACCGATTTCGCCCTTTTTCAAAGAAAACAGTTATCGTCCCAGAATCTAAACCCCTACCAAATTTCACAAGGATTGGTAAATTTTTGTTCGACTTATGGCATTAAAAGTATCATAGACAAATTAAAAGAAAAAGGGCGGAGCCACGCCCATTTTGAAATTTTCTTTTATTTTTGTATTTTTTTGCACCTTATCATTACTGGAGTTGAATGTTGAATGAATTTACTTATATACTGTAAAGTTATTAACTTTTTTTTTTAATTTGACTTAAAAAAAATTTTTTTTTTAAAAGTGGGCGTGGTCGTTCTCCGATTTTGCTAATTTTTATTAAGCATACATATAGTAATAGGAGTAACGTTTCTGCCAAATTTCAGCATGATATCTTCAACGACTGCCAAATTACAGCTTGCAAAACTTCTATATTACCTTCTTTTAAAAGTGGGCGGTGCCATGCCCATTGTCCAAAATTTTACTAATTTTCTATTCTGCGTCATAAGTTAACTCACTTACCAAGTTTCATCGCTTTATCCGTATTTGGTAATGAATTATCGTATTTGTTCGGTTTTTCGAAATTTTCGATATCGAAAAAATGGGCGTGGTTATAGTCCGATATCGTTTATTTTAAACAGCGTTTTGAGATGAGTGCCCAGGAACCTACATACCAAATTTCATCAAGATACCTCAAAATTTACTCAAGTTATCGTGTTAACGGGCAGACGGACGGACGTGGTTCAATCAAATTGTCTTCGATACTGATGATTTTGATATATGGAAGTCTATATCTATCTCGATTCCTTTATGCCTGTACAACCAACCGTTACCCAATCAAAGTTAATATATTCTGTGTGCAAAGCACGCTGAGTATAAAAGTTCGGCAAACAAATTTGCACTTTCAAAAATAGTATTTGATTTCTTACCATTGTAAGATATTAAGGCCGGGATAATCGATGACGAACGTTTTAAGTTAATAAAACTCCAAAATGCCTTGGGATTGGATTTATTATTACTTTTGAATCCTAATAAATAGTTTTTATAAAGAAATTTATTATGCCAGTTATACTCCACCATGTCTTTTTCATGCATTATTTTATGTTGCAAATAACCAGAAGTTTTATAAAGCTTTTGGAATTTATTGCGTAGATTTCTGAGCTTATTTTATTGTCAATTGTGCCATGGAATTTTATAAACACCACGTGAAAAACGGGGAATATTTTCCATAAAGGTTTTAGCAATTTAACTCGTAAATATATCAAAACATTCAGGAAGACTACGATCCGCGAATAAGGTTAAACATTCCTCAGATATGGATACTTTATGGATACTTTATTTCTTTATTTCAGTCTAAGGCATTTAAAGCCCTTACAGACTAGATAACAATGTTAAATTAAAATTAGATAATTATTTAATAAACATTTTTGTTGTTATATCGGCCTACTGATTTTAAGATCGCGGGTTCGAATCGAGCTCAAGGCCTAACAATAATTTTGTATCATTATTATTGTTATGGTGGAGGTATGACTTAATCCATGATAAAAACATCGAGTGGAAGCCCACGCGAGTCAATTTAGAAATCAGGTTAGAATGACTAACTTTATCAAATGCTTTTGAGAAGTCGGTGTACACAGTATCAACTTGACAACGGTCATTAAAAGAAGATATGCAAAAATCAGAGAAGATAGATAGGTTTGTTACAGTGGATCTACCGGCCATAAAACCATGCTGATTTTCAGTGGTTAGAGGTTTAACAGCAAAGTACATTTTTTGTTTCACAATGTACTCGAATAATTTTGAAACAGATGACAATTTTGCAATGGGCCTATAATTCGCGACATTTTTTTTGCTACCACACTTGAAAATAGGGCTGATGAAGGTTATCTTCCACGTATCAATAAATTCGCCGCACTCTAAAGATTTGTTGAAAATTAAAAGGAGGGGAAATGCCAGAGCCAAACAATTTTTCAAAAGATAAGACGATAAGCCGTCAATATCAGTATGCGTAGATGATTTAATATTCTGGATTCCATCGACCATATCTTCAATTGATAGAGTCAGCGCACCAAAGTTAATGGGACTGTCAACCACAGTGGGCAACTCCTGCGGGTCTTCCGGTGGCGTTACGAAATTGGAGCAGAAGAAGGCTGCAAAAAGATTGGCCGCTTCAGCTGTTGATGAAGCATGCTCAGGATTATAGGTGACTGAGGCAGGGATAATTGAGCATCGTTTTTTGGAATTTACATAAGTCCAGAATGCCCTAGGGTTTTCCTTAATGTCGGATTCAAAATTACGAACATAGTTACCATAGAGCCTCTTGCCTAACGCTTTGAATGATTTGGAATAATGCAGGTATTTTTCTTTATACGCCATTAGCTTAGTGGCCTTGAACTTTTTGTAAAACCTATTCCTCTGATTCTTAAGCCTCTTTAGTTTTCTAGTAAACCATGGTATTCTGTAACACCGCTTCATTTTCTGAGGTATATTGTTTATGCAGATTTGATTTACAACGTTTTTAAATAAGCTGAAGCATCGAGCAAGATCACATCCCCGAAACAGGGCTTTCCAATCAACGGAAGAAACTTCCTGATATATACAGTCATAATTTCCACGTCTAAATGAAAAAGTAGGATCCTCATTCAGAGTTCCAATACTTTCGAAGTTATAGAATTCTACTTCGAGGATAAGTGGAATGTGGTGCAAACCAGAGCACGACAATGGTTCCAGGCATTCGGTGACCGTACAGCTAAAATTATTATTAAGAAAGACAAGATCAAGAATTCTCGACAGTTGATTGGTGAAGCCGTTGATCTGAGAAAGAATAACACTTGAGAAACTGTCAATAAGGAAAATCTCAGAAGTGGTGTTTACATTGTTCGGAACCAATGAGTAGTTATTATCGACATAAGAGCATTCAATATTAGGTAAATTAAAGTCACCCAATATGCAAAAGTTACCACTATCACAAGAACGAACTAAATCAGTAATATTATCTACATGAGACTTATAAAGTGAGTCTACTAGACGGTGGAATGTATGACACACAGATAAAAATTTCAGAGATGCCGCGAACTGAGACACACAGTTGGTCCAAAAGCGAGTCTTGATCCTTCAGCTCCACAAGCGACGAGTTGATGTGCCGGCGTATGGCAATTAAAACTCCACCGCCTCTAGAGAGTCCAGTTTTGGAAAAATCACGATCCTTTCGATAGACAGTGTACAGGTTAGAGTCAAAAAACTCATCATCAAAAACTCAGGATTTAGCCAGGTTTCGATAAGAACGAACACGTCATAGTCCACAAGCGAACTCCTATTGTACATTACGTTAGACTTAGTTCGCATTCCGGAGACATTTTGAAAGTAGACACTCAATTGCTTTTGGGTGCCATTTATGGAAATATTATCAACTCCCTAACCTTTTGAACAGGACGGTAGACAGCTATCAAGGTATGTGCTGCTCACACAGCACAGGTCTCTTAGTTTTTTGACGTATTGATATGCTTTTTAGAGTATACATGAACCACAGAATGAGTCGGCCAAAAGGAAGTATCCAGTACCTTATCAAAATATTTATCAGGAACCGATATTTTGAAGGAAGATATGTCTCTCGCATATTTAAAAGTAAACTTGAAGACATTGATGCCACTATTTTCAACTCCAAGCTTAGAGCAGATATAATTAGAAATGTTTTCTTCCGATAGTGATGCATGCAACCTTGATACAAAGATCACTTTACGAGGCGGAACAGCTGTCACTTCTCTTCGAACATTCTGAAAAACAGCAGGCTGTGTTGAAATGGAGGCCAAATGATTAAGATCTTGGCCCAAAATGCCAGCAGCAGTTATGCCAATGATGTTTGCAGAGTCCATTCTTCGGGACGCAGCCGGAGAGACAGGGCAGCCGTCAGTAGAAACAGCAGCAGGCCCTGCAGACGGAGCAGCAGAAATAGATTCAACCGTATTAGTAGCATGGTTAATTGACGGCGCACTACTGATCACGGCAGTATTAGTATTGTCTGTATTTGTAGCAGCATTAATTTTAGGATCAGTGTTAACAGGGTTATTAGCAGGAGTGGTAGCCAGATGTGCAGTAGGGAGAGTGCGTGAGGTACTGGGCAAAGGCGAGAATGCCAAGAAATCGACATCTGCAGAGCGACAACTATCACAATTAATATTATGATTGCTTTTAGCACTAAAAGTACGACAGCTAACTACATCTGTCTTTAGAGCATTTATTTCTGCGGCTAATAAAGCCGTATTAATATTATTTTCGTGTTGTTTTGCCCTTTTTTGGTGTTTTTTGCTATTTTTTGCACCATTATTGTCAGTCACATTACTTTTATTGGTTTCGTTGTTGTAATGCAACGGCACTATGTTCATATTAGCTTTTAGAGTATCAATTTGCACGGCCAAATCTTTGAATTTAATTTCAAAGGCAGTCATCAGTGCTTCTAACCCACTTTTTTGTGCAGCAATCCCAGACTCAAATAGTTTACAGAGTTTTTCAGGCCCATTAGCATAGTCTGGGCACAGGTACCGAATATTATGGTTAGATTTCATCAGGTTCACGTCATATTCGGCGATAGGCCCTGCACAGCAGGCGCGATGGAAGAGCTGTTTGCAATAGCCACTACATGGGACAATCATAGAATCAGATCTACCGAAACTTTATTGCACTTTCCACAGAAATCATCCATTGTTTATAGCAAGCAAAACGATAAATTAAACGCAAAAACAAATGATAAGATTATTAATTCGATTGAAATCACAACGCGCATAATTAAATTTAGGAGTAGTAAGTATCTCCGCGATGGCTACGATGTTTGTAAAATTCTAGTTCCATAATAAGTGGAATATGGTGCTTATCAGTGGGAGATATGGAATCGAGAGACTAATGTATTTTAAATTTTAAATCAGGACTAATAAAGATTAAGTCCAAAATCCTATTAATACCATTCGCGAAATGATTTCTTTGCATAAGTTGTAGGCTAAATAAACCATCAGTAAAATATATTTCACACGCACTGTTTACATTGCTAGGAATGAGCATATTATCATCTATATGATTAGACCACATTATTCTATTTAAATTAAAATCACCCAGTACACGCAATTGGGCATTTACATTAGGCATATTTAAATTTAGGATATTATCTACATGATCAAAATATAAACTATCAGAACTATTAGGTGGAATATGAGACACACAGATTAAAAGTAAGTCATCCTCGCTAGAAATAGAAACACAAAGTTGTTCAATTAAGGGTTCAGCTTTTGTTAGTGCTACTTCAATTGCACGTAAATTTGACTTCACTGCAATTAAAACACCACCTCCACGCGTAGTATTCAACGACGCCGCATCTCGGTCTCTGCGAAAAACAGTATAGAGATTTCTATCAAAAAATTCTTCACTGCAGAATTCAGGATTAAGCCAAGTCTCAACGAGCATGAAGACGTCATAAACACATTGGGATGTAGCAGCATACAACGAATTTGCTTTTGCCCGCATTCCAGACATGTTTTGATAATAAACATTAAGGCTAAATATTGCTAGCCTTCTTGCTACACAAGGAAATATTTTTGGGACAAAGGTATCTCATATGCATGAAAGGGTAAAAAATACGGCCATATTGTACACGGGTCACTTAACCTATGTGAATTTAAAACCACAATTCAACTGTGCAAATATAGAAACGAGCAACTAGGTACAATTAAATTTTTCTTTGAAAAATAATAGGAAAATATTTTAACAAATACGCGCTAATTGCAACCTTGAATTTGTTATTTTGCTAGATCTGTTTGTTTAACTGATTTCGAATTTGTATTACGGTTGACGCGTTAACCATAAAAAATTAAGAAGAACAAGTAAGGAAGGCTAAGTTCGGGTGTAACCGAACATTACATACTCAGTTGAGAGCTATGGAGACAAAATAAGGGAAATCACCATGTAGGAAAATGGACCTAGGGTAACCCTGGAATGTATTTGTATGACATGTGTATCAAATGGAAGGTATTAAAGAGTATTTTAAGAGGGAGTGGGCATAGTTCTATAGGTGGACGCCATTAAGGGATATCGCCATAAAGGTGGACCAGGGGTGACTCTGTAATGTGTTTGTACGATATGGGTATCAAATTAAAGGTATTAATGAGGGTTTTAAAAGAGAGTGGTGGTAGTTGTATATGTGAAGGCGTTTTAGATATATCGACCAAAATGTGGACCAGGGTGACCCGTACCATCATCTGTTGGGTACCGCTAATTTATTTATATATGTAATACCACGAACAGTATTCCTGCCAAGATTTCAAGGGCTTTTGATTTCGTCCTGCAGAACTTTTTCATTTTCTTCTACTAAATATGGTAAGTGTCACACCCATTTTACAAAAGTTTTTTTCTAAAGTTATATTTTGCATCAATAAACCAATCCAATTACCATGTTTCATCCCTTTTTTCATATTTGGTATAGAATTATGGCATTTTTTTCATTTTTCGAAATTTTCGATATCGAAAAAGTGGGCGTGGTCATAGTCGGATTTCGGCCATTTTTTATACCAATATAAAATGAGTTCAGATAATTACGTGAACTAAGTTTAGTAAAGATATATCGATTTTTGCTCAAGTTATCGTGTTAACGGCCGAGCGGAAGGACAGACGGTCGACTGTGTATAAAAACTGGGCGTGGCTTCAACCGATTTCGCCCTTTTTCAAAGAAAACAGTTATCGTCCCAGAATCTAAACCCCTACCAAATTTCACAAGGATTGGTAAATTTTTGTTCGACTTATGGCATTAAAAGTATCATAGACAAATTAAAAGAAAAAGGGCGGAGCCACGCCCATTTTGAAATTTTCTTTTATTTTTGTATTTTTTTGCACCTTATCATTACTGGAGTTGAATGTTGAATGAATTTACTTATATACTGTAAAGTTATTAACTTTTTTTTTTAATTTGACTTAAAAAAAATTTTTTTTTAAAAGTGGGCGTGGTCGTTCTCCGATTTTGCTAATTTTTATTAAGCATACATATAGTAATAGGAGTAACGTTTCTGCCAAATTTCAGCATGATATCTTCAACGACTGCCAAATTACAGCTTGCAAAACTTCTATATTACCTTCTTTTAAAAGTGGGCGGTGCCATGCCCATTGTCCAAAATTTTACTAATTTTCTATTCTGCGTCATAAGTTAACTCACTTAACAAGTTTCATCGCTTTATCCGTATTTGGTAATGAATTATCGCACTTTTTCGATTTTTCGATATTTTCGATATCGAAAAAGTGGGTGTGGTTATAGTCCGATATCGTTCATTTTCAATAGCGATCTGAGATGAGCCCAGGAACCTACGTAGCAAATTTCATCAAGATACCTCAAAATTTACTCAAGTTATCGTGTTAACGGACGGACGGACATGGCTCAATCAAATTTTTTTTTCGATACTGATGATTTTGATATATGGAAGTCTATATCTATCTCTATTCCTTTATACCTGTACAACCAACCGTTATCCAATCAAAGTTAATATACTCTGTGAGCTCTGCTCAACTGAGTATAAAAAAAAATATTAGTGCTTGGCGCGATTTATCTCCGAAAAGATTTAGGCCGAACTTCTCTTCGAATTTGCGTCTTGCTCCCTTTTGATTTCCCATACAATACCCAATATAAATTCAGATAAGAATAAGTAACTTATAATGAAACAAGTAAGGACGGGACTGTCTTCGGCTGTGCCGAAGACTTCATACCTTTCATGAATTGGGCTGAACAATAATCTTATCCCGTTCGTAATCTTCAAATAATAGGATGTATAAGATAGGGATAATATAGTGAACAGATGTACATACCTAAACGATTTTTAAGATAAATATAAAATCAAAAATGGTAAAAAGGCCCTTATCTGAACGATCGGTTGTATGGGATATACATTGTATATAGCTCCGATCGAAATGATTTTTACAGGAAATCTTCTATGATATATTAGAATAAAAATCACCAAGTTTAACATTTTTATATTGGAAATTAAGGGAGAAATGGCCAAAAATCTTTCTATCTGAACAATCGGTTGTATGGGATATATACTATATGTAGCTCCGATCAAAGTGAGTTTTTCAGGATATCTTCTATGATATATTGGAATATATATCACTGAGTTTCACGTTTATACTTTCTAAATTGCGGCAGAAATTACCAAAATCGTCTTATCTGAACGATCGGTTGTATGGGAGATATATGTTATAGTGGTCCGATCCTACCGGATCCGACAAATGTCTAATATAATACAAAAATGCAACCTTGTGCCAAATTTCATTGAGATATCTCAAAATTTGAGGGACTAGCTTGCGTTCAAACAGACAGACGGGCGGACATGGCTATATCAACTCAGTTCGTCGCCCTGATCAATTCGGTATACTTAATGGTGAGTCTATCTTCTATATTTCTCAACGTTACAAACATCGGACCAAAGTTAATATACCATTTCATGTTCATGAAAGGTATAAAAACTAGTAAAATATTGCTAGCCTTCTTGCTATACAAAGAAATATTTTTGGGACACTGTCTCATATGCATGAAAGGGTTAAAATACGGTCATACTGTACACGTATCACTTAACCTATGTGAATTTAATACCACAACTCAACTGTGCAAATACGGAAACGAGCGACTAAGTACAATTAAATTTTTCATTTGAAAAAGAATAGGAAAATATTTTAACAAATACGCGCTAATTGCATTTCGCTGGAATAAACATAAAAACCTTAAATTTGTTATTTTAGTAGATCAATAGCTGTTTGCTTAACTGATTTCGAATTTGTATAACGCTTGACGCATTATCCATTAGGAAGAAAAACAAATTTATTCATGCTTGTCGCCATTTATCTCCGAGAAGATTTAGGCCGAACTGCTCTTCGAATTTGCGTCTTGCTCCCTTTTGATTTTCCCTACAAATTGGCAGACGGGACCTACATGTTTTATGCCGATTCCAAACTGAAGCTGATGCAAGAAGAAGCATTTTCACTGAAAGGATTTTCGAAATACGCTTGGAGTGTATGCCAAATCACTGCCGAAGGGCGACCGTGCTTGGACATATTTTTTTTTTCCAATTGAAAAACTTGTTCTGAATTTTTGATGTTGCTTTGGCCGGAAGTTGAACTCAGGATCTTCTGTGTGGTTTTCAAAGCACACTCCAACCACACAGAGGCGGCCAATTTTTATCAATAAATGGTTTGAGATTTTGGCAGGCACCCGGTAAAAAGTTGGAGCCTACATCTGAAATATTTTGGACATATGATCAAACCAAATTTTGGTTAAATATAGATTATAACGGTCTTCCTGAAATTGAGTGCATAGAACTGGGTTTCAATTTGAAACTGGAGATGTGGGTGGTTCCCAAAAATCCTTTTAGTCAATAACTAGTGATACACATTTCTGGTTCCGAACTAGACCTAAGTTGCCAAATAAGTGCAAGGTCGGTACTAACAAGATTTTACGGTTATAAAATCGACAGCTTGGCGTTTTTATTTTTATCTAATTTGAAAAATATGCTATCTACAAAAAAATGCTACCTGGTTTAATTAACTTCAACTATGCGTATGATTTCTCTTCCCAAACTTTCCCACCTCGGAAGTATCTATAAATGGACTAATATCGTACTAGAAGAAGCATTTAGAATTTCTTTTTGGTCGAAACCAACGAAATAGCACCAAAAAAATAACTAAACTGTCATTTTTATACTAGTTTGGAACTACGGAAATAGTTCCAATAAACCAACTAGTTCAAAAGTGGAAATATGTATCTAGTTGGGAACTATAGATAAGTTAATGCAACGCGTACCAACTAGGACATCGCCAGAGGGAAGCATGTAAGAGATATAGAGGGCGCAACCGAACCCCAGCGGGTTAGGGTTCAGAATATACCCGCGGTAGGTATGCCTGTCGTAAGAGGCGACTAAAGTACCATATTCAAGCGGCTGTGTAGCGCAACCCTTCAGGTTGCCAGCGCAATATATAGCTTCTCCAAACCCAATTGTCAACCTCACCTATCCGCGGCGAAACCTGTTTCATTAACAGACGAGGCTTTGGCGACCCAAGCTCCTCATGGAATTTGGGGGTAGGGAGGGAGGGAATGGCCTGAAGGTTTAATGTGGCCACATAAATCGTTCCCGAGATGGTCGGGCTAGCACCTTAATGGTGCTATGGTACCGGAGCGTACCGGATTTGTATCCGGCAAAGGACCATCACATCGATGACACTCCCCAAAGCCTTCGGGGAGCAACCTTATCGCTACAACAACAACAACAACAGGGCGCAACCGGAACCTCTAACGAATGTATTAGAAACGCACCAGGTTTGAACTAGAGATTTTTCCTACCTACTGTGTAAGAAACCATTTCATAGCAGCTTATATGTATAAAAAAATTGTTCGAAAAACATGCGATAAATTGCAGCACCTTGAACAAAAAAATTTCTTATTTTTGAATTTTCGGAACCAAATCTAAATTATAAAGATATTTTTTGAAACCAGACGTTCTATGCCAGTTTCTATTTTGAGTTTTTTGAAACCTTTTACTTTTGTTTCAAACCCAGCAGTGACTACAAATATTTGTCTTTTTGTTAAACATTTTTGGTTTTGTTTCCAAACAATTTTAATATTTTAAACTTATTGTTTAAACAATTTTTGAATCGAATAAAGTTAAAAAAAAGACAATAGTAAATTGAGATGTTTCCAATTTAGTAGCAAAATGTTTCAAAAACTGTTTAAACCGATGAATGGTTAAAAATTAGGCACAGATTTCTAACCATGCACTTGCACCCAAATTTCATCAAGCTTCCCACTGTATATAAATAGCGCCCACAAAACTTTTCTTGCTTTAGTTACTTTATATTTCTTTGTACTTAACAAGCAGAGGTAAAAGTAAGAAAAAAAAAAATGAATTTATACAATTATATCGCAATACTGGCTATCATGCTAACCTGTTTTTTTACCCAAATAAATTCGCAAACCGACGATCGGTATTTGGTAGCATTACTTAAGGGAGAAGAATATTATTGTGCTGGGTCATTAATCACTATGAAAATAGTGCTCACAGCTGCGAAATGCATGACCCGTGTAAACAAAAATGTAGTCAGAGTTGTACCTAATGTAGAAAATAACCGCAAACTACGTCGCAAAGTGAAGACAGTATGCGAAAAAGACGGTATGGACATAGTTGGACTTGAACTGAATAAAGAGTTTACAGATGATGATGGAGTGAGGACAATACAACTTTGTGAAAATCAACTTGATGAGGGCGCACAAATGAAAGTTAGTGGATGGACTCCACAACCACAAAACACGCGTCCTTTTCAACTCGTGGCGCATTACGTAGATATAGTAACACCATCAGAATGTCGGGATTACCAGAATAGAAAATATGTGTATTGTGCTAAAGGTGTCGATGGATTTTGTAAAGGAGATTCTGGAGCACCGGGCGTCGTGGAGGGAAAACTTTGTGCTGTGGGAATATTTAATATTCTTGGGAACCACAAAGATCCGCAATTTTATGTGAATATAGCTCATCGAGAAGTTAAAATTTTTATGGGTGAATTGTTTGATTATAAATCTGGAAGTTGTTCTTGTATATAACTGCCGAGTAAATTATTACTCTATCTCGGCTGAACGCTCTATTTCAGATTTATTTCATAAACGTCTCAGCTCACGTCAAAATATATTGAATTTAAACTGATACAAGGCGTTTTGGAATAAAATACTGAAGGGAGGTTCCATGAGAAAGTGAACTTTGGATTGTATGTATACAAAAATTTCAATTTAACCTTTAAACAATTTTCAATTTCTTTTATCCTTTTTAAAATAAAATGTGGATTTAACTTTTTCAATAAGGTTGAAATAGTATGTTCATGTCATACCATTTGTGATGTAATAAGAAAAATAACTAACTTAACTTATTTGTACTTAATGAAGCTAATTTAAATATATGATTAAAAGTTTGAACTTAAACCTTTAACTTTTTCTACTGAATATACGACCAAGGAAAATAACTAATAATAGCTGTGTTTTTGTTTTTTTTTTTAGATTTATTTACATACTAGCAGACCCATCAGACGTTGTTCTGCCCTAAATTTGGTCTATCTACATAAATTTTAATAACCTTTTTCCATGTAACTCTGCTCCCCTCCTCACTTTTTTTATTCCTTTTATCCACTCCTCCCTCCGTCTTTTCGCTTCATCTATCCCTATCTTCGTCTCACTCTATCTCTTTCTAAGTCTCCTTCTCCTTCCATCTTTTCTCTTCTCTCAAGTTTTTCCCATTCTTCTTCATCCCTTATTGCCAGGCAAATCGAATAGGACGTATGTAAATAAGTGTGTGGGTATTATTAATTCATATCTTTATTTCGGCTTCGCATGCATATTTATCAGTTTTACCTGGTTGATGCGACTAAATCGAATATCACAATGAAAATTACTTTAAAGCTCTCAGCAACAGCTTCCATTTAATATCCCTATTACAAACAAATTCTAGGGGTATCCGGGTCCAGGTTTTGGCCTATATCTAGAGACCCTAGCCACCCAGCGGTATAAAAATTACTCTGTACTAAAGAACTCATCAACAGCTTCAATTTGGTAACCATAATGTAAAAACACATCCTAGTGTTACCGTGATCCACGTTTTGGACTATATCTTGAGACCCTTCACAAATAGGTATGAAAACTACCCTGTACTAAAGCACTCATCAACAGCTTTCATTTGTTATCCATATTGTATAAACACTTTCTAGGGGTACCCGGGTCCACGTTTTCGCTTATATCTGGAGACCCTAGTTATCCGCGGGTACGACAAATACTCCGTATCAAAGTACTCATAAACAGCTTCCATTAGATACCCATATTGTACAAACATATCCCAGGATTACCCAGGTCCACGTTTTGATCTCAAGAGCCTAGCCAGAACGGGATAAAAATTATCCTGTGTCTGTCTCCTGGTTCTAAGCCACCCATCCCAGTCAAATATGTTCATCCATTCCTTCCTCTTCAATCACTCTTTATCTATTAAAAAAAAGCGCATCAAAATCCGTTGCGTATTTTTAAAGGTTTAAGCATTCAAAGGGACATAGGGACAGAAAAAGCGACTTTGTTTTATACTATGTAGTGATGTACATCCATACACACCTATAAACCTACGCACGAAGTTAAATAACGCAGCGAATGCTATATATGTACGTATGTATATGTCGCATCATGCCTCACTCAAAAGCAATTAGCGCTCACAGTTCACAGCGAACAACCACACAAACACATTTTTTGGTAAAAATGTTACTTTTGTTTAAGCAATTTGGCTGATATAAGAAAGGAACCAAGTATTTTTTTTAATGCAGAACGAAGATAAATATTTCAAAGTTTTACTGCAAAGTAGAATTTTTCAAATCCATCCATCCGTTTATGAGTTATAGCTGTGTAAACAAAAATTTTATGATTTTTTACTACATTTTGGCAATTTGCCACGCCCCTATAATATATATCTTCAAATTATATTAACTGTACCATCTCACGTAGCTAAGCTTTCAAATGCCAAAAACCGTTTTAAAATGGGAGCATTCTGCGTGAAGTTATGTGCATACATGGCATTTAGCGACTTTATTTTATAAGATTTAATATATATATATATATATATATGGGGTATTCCATCCCATTTCGACCAATTTTGAACCCGACCCCTTTAGAATTGGCTGAACGTTTTTCTTCTTTTTCTAATTACGAAAGAGGTTTTTCAGAATTTTTTCAAATTTTTTCATCCAACTCAAAAAAAGTTATGAACTTAAAAAAAACACCGTTTTTGTTTTCAAAATGCTATAACTTTTTCAAAAATTGACTGTTTGGGATCTTTTTTTTTTAAATTTGTTTTTAAATGTACTTTTCAGAAAAAATACAAAAAATTTTTTAAAGTTTTATTTTTGTAATTTTTCAGTTTTTCGAGATTTTTCGAATTTTGCCATTTTTTTTTTCTCATAAAAAACTTCAATCAATTCTGCAATCATCCCCACTAATCCCGGAGTGGGCCGATAATTTTTTTTTGTTCTATTTAATTGAAAAAAATTTTTTGTATTTTTCCGAAAAATAAATTTAAAAACAAATTAAAAAAAAAGATCCCAAACGGTAAATTTTTGAAAAAGTTATAGCATTTTGAAAAAAAAACACCGTTCATAATTTATTTTGAGTTAAATGTACTTTTCGGAAAAAATACAAAAATATTGTTAAAGTTTTTTTTTTCAATTAAATAAAAAACAAAATATCGGCCCACTCCGGGATTAGTGGGGATTATTGCAGAATTGATTGAAGTTTTTATGAGAAAAAAAAAAAAATAAATGGCGAAATTCGAAAAATCTCGAAAAACTGAAAAATTACAAAAAAAAAAACTTTAAACATTTTTTTGTATTTTTTTTGAAAAGAACATTTAAAAACAAATTAAAAAAAAAAGATCACAAACGGTCAATTTTTGAAAAAGTTATAGCATTTTGAAAACAAAAACGGTGTTTTTTTAAAAATTCATAACTTTTTTTGAGTTAGATGAAAAAATTTGAAAAAATTCTGAAAAACGTTTTTCGTAAGCTAGAAAAAGAAGAAAAACTTTCAGCTAATTCTAAAGAGGTCGGGTTCAAAATTGGTCGAAATGGGATGGAAAACCCCATATATAGAATAGATACGCTTAAACTTTATATGAATTGCTAAGCGTTAAACTTTATCTACTCTTCTGAAATTGCTGCGCAGAAAATTAGTACTCCTAAATTTCAATACGCATTATATTCAGATGCAACTGAAATATGTGTCTATGTTTCACCTCTACACTACCTCTATGTATTACCCCTCTACAAATGGTGTGTGTCCACTATTCACCGCAACCGATTCAGCTATAGGTTATACACTATGTCTAACATGTCATACAAACACATTCCAGGGTTACCCTAGGTTCATTTTCCTACATGGTTATTTTCCCTTATTTTGTCTCAAAAGCTGTTAGCTGAGTATGTAGTGATCGGTTACACCCGAACTTAGCCTTCCTTACTTGTTTTTATATATATAGATATCGATCAGTATGTAGTGGACATAGATCAGATCTAACCGCAATTAGGACACCACCACCCCTTTCAAGACCGGTTGCGTTAGAGCAACGATCATTACGATATACATAATAATAATTATCGAAAAACTCATTAGATATAAAATTTTCGGTCAACCACGTCTCCGTCAAAGCAATTATATCATATTCATGTGAGATGACATTACTATATAATTGCGATGATTTCGTACACATTCCACTTACATGCTGATAGTAAATGACTGAATAGCTCTAAGGATACATAAGTTAGATTCAATAGTTACTATTTCCGAAGAACTCGTTTTTGGCGAAACCGAAAAGCGCAAACAGCCCACCAGTAGGCCAGAGCACAGGTTTGAGCGTACTGTTGAACCAGGATTCGGGAACACCAAGTTTAAAGGTGATTCGTTTTAATGATTCTGTAGTATTCCCAGAATACGCTTTTACACATAATTCAGTCTAATGCATATACAAATGCATATTCAAATCGACCACACGCATTCAAGTCATAGCGACCGTAATAAATTATATCGAACCCGGCATGAGTTTAACATCATACGGACATGCCGGCATACAATGCACATATCTGTTTACATTTGTCAACGCTAATTGTCACACTGACTAACACACTTATCGATCAGCGCGACTGATCGACATTGTCGGTTTGACACAATATGCGTTGAGCGATGATAACTTTGACCTTGCCTGGGAAGCTTTACAGTCACGATACGAAAACAAGCGGATCCTGGTTGATAACCAGATCAAATCCTTACTGACTCTTGCCACTATTCAATCCGAAAACAGTGAGCAACTTCAGAAATTGCAAAATACAATCAACAACTGCCTATCCGTCCTTCACTCCCAAGGAGTTACGACAGATAGTTGGGATCCGATACTGGTGTACATTTGCTCATCAAAGCTCCCCGAAACAACCCTGTTACTTTGGGAACAATCTCTCTCTTCTCGAAGAGATCTACCCTCATGGTCACAAATGAACGACTTTCTCACCTCGAGATATGAAGTCGTTGAAAGAGTCAGTAGGCTTCAACCAAGCAAACAAAAACCAGTCGCTCATCAAAATTGTGCGCAAAACAGGTCCTTCAACAGGACGCAAACCCTTGTGGCAGAATCTAAAAAGGAAACTTGCCAATGTTGCAACTCCCCGCACCTTATTAGATTCTGTCCACGTTTCAAACGAATGTCTGTGCAAAATCGGACACAATTCGTAAAACAAGCTAAGCTGTGTACAAACTGCCTTAGCAGCACTCATATCATCAATGAGTGCACGAGCAAGTGGTCATGTTCGACATGTCATCAACGGCATCACACGCTGTTGCATGCGAGCCCACAAGCTCAACGTTCCACCCCGCGAACGAATGCACCAAACGTGCAGCACACAACTGCTGAGTCAACATCTCCAGTTCGACAAACGCAAAATAGCTCCGATTCTAGCGAGCTACCGTGTTGTTCAAAACACGCACTGGTTCAATCATTGCATGCAGCCAATGATAACCAAATTCTCCTTCCTACTGCTATGGTCGCAGTTGAACACGAAGGGGAATTATTGCAACTGAGAGCCCTTATTGATCAGTGCTCGGAAAGAACTTTCATTTCCTCGAAAGTTCAAAAGCGGTTGAAACTTCCATTCGAACATTCAAAGTTCGAAATCTCTGGCATGGGTAGACAAGTCGTACGAAAGTCCTCCAAGCTTTGTCCTTTGACACTGGTTGCATCCAAGACCATGAAAAGGGTAAAGGCTCATGCCATTGTGTTGCCGAAACTTACAAAAAATCTACCAACATCCACCATTAGTCGCAAAATCTGGCAGCAGTTCAAACTCCTTGAGCTCGCTGATCCCAGTTGCCACATACCAGGTCAGACTGACATGGTCATTGGCAGCGATTTACTTCCACAAATTCTGCTGGAAGGCATAAAAAAGGTGTGCGGTAGCATCCTTGTGCAACAAACCATTTTTGGTTGTATTCTCAGTGGTCCAATAACTGAAAATGTTGTGTCATTCTCGACACAAGTCCAAGCGTCAAACGAGACACTCAGTTCTCAACTGAGAAAATTCTGGGAAGAGGAGGAAATTCCACAACCTCCACAGATATCCCCCGAGGATCAAGCGTGTGAGCAGATATACGCAACAACCACGACACGTGCACCAAACGGTCGATACATTGTGCGACTTCCATTCAAGGAAGAGTTTCCTGAAAAACTCTCCCTCGGCAAATCCCGCCCGGCTGCTCTGCAGCAGTTTTTCAGCATGGAACGATCGCTTAAGAAAAAGGGGGAGTTAGGTACAATGTACAACAACGTGTTGCAAGAATATCTCGACTTTGATCACATGGAATCTGCCGACCCATGCGAAATAACTTCGAATGGCAAGGTCTTCTTATTTTACTTGCCATATCATGCGATAGTCAAACCAGATAAGGTCACCACCAAAGTTCGGGTGGTTTTGAACGCCTCTAAAAAATCTGGGTCAGGAAAATCCCTGAATGACGTGCTATACACTGGTCTAACTCTCCAACCAGATCTCATGCTACTAATTCTAAAGTGGGGTATGCATAAGTATGTGTTCAATGGAGACATTGAAAAAATATACCGTCAGATCCTCATACACGAGGACGATAAAGATTTTCAGCGAATCCTATTTCGCGAATCAGCCAACTCCATTGTTAGCGATTTCAATCTAAAAACGGTTACATTCGGCGTCAATTGTGCACCATATCCCGCTATTCGTACGTTGCTCCCCCAGCGGGTTAGGGGATCAGAATATATCCGCGGTAGGTATGCCTGTCGTAAGAGGCGACTAAAATACCAGATTCAAGGGGCTGTGTAGCGCAACCCTTTAGGTTGCCAGCGTAATATATAGCTTCTCCAAACCCAATTGTCAACCTCACCTATCCGCGGCGAATCCTGTTTCACTAACAGACGAGGCTCTGGCGACCCCAAGCTCCTCATGGAACTTGGGGGTAGGGAGGGAGGGAATGGCCTGAAGGTTTAATGTGGCCACATAAATCGTTCCCGAGATGGTCGGGCTAGTACCTTAATGGTGCTATGGTACCGGAGCGTACCGGATTTGTATCCGGCAAAGGACCATCACATCGATGACACTCCCCAAAGCCTTCGGGGAGCAACTTTATCGCTACAACAACAACAACATTCGTACGTTGCATCAACTATCCGATGATACGAAAGCAAAATTCCCGTTGGCTGCAACAATTCTCAAGACGCAGACATATGTCGACGACATTTTATCAGGAAGTCACACCATCGATAACGCCACTGAATCACTCGTTCAAGTGATTAAAGCCCTAAAATAAGCTGGTTTCATACTAAAGAAATTAACGGCTAATCACCCGGCCATATTAGAACAGTTTCCGAAGGAGGATCTTCTAGACTCCAAATTCTTGAATTTGAGAGCACTTCCAATACCAAAACTCTTGGCATTCGATGGAACGCGCTCACGGATAAATTTTCATACACCATTCTGCCGGAACACGCCCAAAATGCGGTCACAAAGCGACAAATTTTATCTTCTGTTGCAAAACTTTTTGACCCGGCAGGATGGCTGTCGCCAGTTATGATTCAGGCCAAGATGCTTCTCCAAGAAATCTGGCTGGATGGCAGCGATTGGGATGAAAGCGCCAAACCCGCAACATTATCAAAATTGCAACATTTCGCAGAAAATCTGCCAGCCATTTGCCACATCGAAATCCCTCGATGGATTAATGTCGTTCCAGCGCAAGACACCCAAATCCACGGGTTCTGTGATGCTTCGGAAAAAGCATATTGCGCAGCGATTTACATCCGCACACATGTGGGCAACCAAATAAAATCTTCACTTTTGGTTGCGAAAAGCAAAGTTGCCCCATAAAAACTGTAAGCTTACCCCGCTTAGAGCTATATGGTGCAGTCCTACTCGCCAAACTGGCTTCAACTGTTCGAAAACAGCTCGACTTACAAGCATGCAACACATTCTTGTGGTCAGATTCTGAGATTGTACTAGCCTGGCTAGAAAAATCTCCATCGACCTGGAAGACTTATGTGGCCAACTATACCTCTCAAATTCGAGAATATCGTCCCAGCGGCACCTGGCGCCATGTATCTAGCCAAGACAACCCTGCTGATCTTGGCACACGTGGTTGCAAGCCGCATGATTTGATAGGCTCTTCACTTTGGTGGCACGGACCGCAATGGCTTTCTTGCCACATTTCGGCATGGCCAAAGCCGAAAGCAGGTAGCGCTTCTCCACCCGAGAAACGCAAGGTCGAAGCATATCACGCACTCGAGGAAGAGGACGATATTGTTCAACGTTTCTCCTCATACTCTCGAGCTCTCTGTGTGATTGCATACGTGTTCCGCTTTGCGAACAATGCCTGCAACAAATCCAAATCGGTGGCAACAACACATAATCCCCATCTGACGTACAAAGAGTTGTAACATGTGAAAACGCGGCTTGTGGCAATGGCACAATCTCGCCATTTCGGGGCGGAAAAGAGCGCCTTACAAAACAATATGCCAATAAGTAAAAAGAGTTCCCTTCTGGCTCTTGACCCATTTCTGGATGGATACGGGGTTGTTGTTGTTGTTGTTGTAGCGATAAGGTTGCTCCCCGAAGGCTTTGGGGAGTGTTATCGATGTGATGGTCCTTTGCCGGATACAGATCCGGTACGCTCCGGTACCACAGCACCATTAAGGTGCTAGCCCGACCATCTCGGGAACGATTTATGTGGCCACATTAAACCTTCAGGCCATCCCCTCCCTCCCCACCCCCAAGTTCCATGAGGAGCTTGGGGTCGCCAGAGCCTCGTCTGTTAGTGAAACAGGATTCGCCGCGGATAGGTGAGGTTGACAATTAGGTTTGGAGAAGCTATATATTGCGCTGGCAACCTGAGGGGATGTGCTACACACCCCTTGAATCTGGTATTTTAGTCGCCTCTTACGACAGGCATACCTACCGCGGGTATATTCTTACCCCCTTACCCGCTGGGGGGATGGATACGGGGTCCTACGTATCGGTGGAAGATTGGAACATTCCACAATGCAATACAACGAGAAGCATCCAGTAATCCTTCCTCCGGATTCAAGGCTCTGCCAGTTGTATCTGGAGTATTTACACCGTCTGCTTCTTCATGCAGAAATGCGGTTAATGCTCCAAATGGTGAGGCAAGAGTACTACGTACCAAAACTAAAGCCTCTTATAAAGAAATGCATTTTTCAATGCAAATCGTGCACGCTTTTCAAACAGAAAACGCGCACGCAAATAATGGCAGCTCTACCACCTGAGCGCTGCAATTTCTCACTCCCCTTTTCCACAACAGGAGTAGACTTTGTAGGTCCATTCCAAATAAAAGCATCGGTTCTGAGGCCGACCACTATCATAAAAGGGTACGTGGCTGTATTCGTCTGTTTTTCCACAAAGGCAGTACACCTCGAGCTATGCTCCGACCTTACCACCGAAGCCTTTCGCGCAGCATTCGCCCGATTCGTTGGCAGACGAGGTTATCTCTCAAAAATGATGAACGACAATGGTAAAACGTTCATTGGCGCTCAGCGCGCACTCGAACGCGACTTCGTTAAATTTCTTACCGAATGCTCCGCGGACATTGTGCAGAAATATGCCCCCCAGGGAATAAACTGGCAGTATATTCCACCCAGTGCCCCTCAAATGGGCGGCTTCTGGGAATCCGCAGTAAAAAGTTTTAAAACCCACTTCAAAAAAACCGCTGCATCCCACAAGTTTACATTCGAAGAATTCACGACGCTGTTGGTACGTATTGACGCAGTTCTCAATTCGAGGCCTCTAACCTCACTATCCCAGGACCCAGCTGACTTCACAGCGCTCACTCCGGGTCACTTCCTTCGAAGTGTACCGCTATTAGCCATTCCTGAGCCAAACGCGGAAGACCTCTCCTGGATAAATCGATGGGAAAAACTCAAATCGCTTCATCACCAATTCAGTCGACGCTGGAAAGAGGATTATCTGAAGGACCTTCAGAAGCGCTATAAATGGCAAACGCCACAGCGAAATCCTCAACCAGGCGACCTCGTCGTAATTAAAGAAGATTCGCTCCCACCCACCGAGTGGCGTCTGGGACGAATCGAGAACGTTCGCCTCGGCCCGGACAACCATGCTCGGGTTGTAGAGGTTCGCACCCAAAATCGGTTTGTCATGCGCCCCTTAGTTAAACTGTGCTTCCTGCCAATGGAGCACTCTTCGAGCACAGCGCTCTAACTTATATACGTTTCCCCTGTATAATTAAATTTCCGTTTATCATCCACTGTATCCAACTACTTCTCGTTTCTCTGTCTGCTCTTATACTTCCAGGACGACACCCATCTGGCTCCCACGGCAGAAACCGACAGCTGCCTTCAGTGTCGGCTCTGCCTCCACTACTACGCGCAGCGGGACGATCGAAGAAACCAGCGGCAACCCCCAAACCGGAACATATGGCCAAGCGCACGATCACACGCACCCCACAAGGCCTGCCAACGACGTAATATAGCCAGTCGCGCTTCAAATATCACCATCCGCGCCTTGCAGGAGCTACAGAAGGTCCTTACAAGCACCTTCCTGCAGGGCGGGCAGGATGTTTAAGCCGCCTCCATCCCCATTAGATGGCGGAAATTCCTATGCGCAGCCGTGCGCGGTGAATGGAAAGGCGCCAACGAACACCCACCACTGCCATCGGCGATGAACAATATTCCATTCGCTAGTCAAGCATTATCACTCGGCAACCGCGGACGCGCTCTTGTATCTATTTTTTTTTTCTATTTTTAATAGTTAAAGTCAAAAGCTAAAGTTTTAAGCAAATTATTTTCTTTCCATATCGTGGACAATTTAAAAGATAACCTGTTAAGTTGAAGTTTGTGAAGAGTTGAAATTAATTTGCAATTGTTAATTATTACATAAATAAAAACTGAATTATAACGTTTTATGAAAAAAAACTTTGAACCCTTTTTTTTAGTGCAAAGTGAAGCGAAGAAAGACCAGGTGAGATTTATTCATATATAACCGATGAGGTAAAATATGTCAACAAATGCAATATAGTAACCGAAGAAATTACCAACTTCAACGTATACAAAATCAGTGAAACTTCAGAAAATACAAAACGTCTGGAATAATTAAAAAGTGTTCTACAAAAACAAATGCCAAAATATGACCAATGCCAATTGCTTGATTTATGCCTAAAATATGCCGATGTATTTGCTTTAAAAATGGACCGTATGACTCTTAACAACTTTTACGAACAGAAACTTAGATTGACTGACAAAAATCCGGTTTACATTAAAAACTATCGTTTGCCTTATTCACAACGGGAAGAAATAAATAGACAGGTTGATAATTTACTGCAGAACGATTTAATAGAGCCAAGTTTTTCAAATTACAATAGCCCACTAATTTTAGTTCCAAAAAAAATCCCACAGGTCAAAAGGCATATCGTATGTGCGTAGATTTTAGAGCGGTTAATAAAAAGCTTATCGCTGACAAATTTCCGTTAGCACGCGTGGACGATATACTTGACAACCTTGGTAGGGCAAACTATTTTTCAACTTTAGACCTTTTTTCTGGTTTCCATCAAATTCCATTGCATCCTAACTCCGGGAACGTAACATCTTTTAGTACTGATAGAGGAGTTTTTCGGTGGAAGGTCTTACCTTTTTGTTTAAATGTAGCACCCAATTCATTTTCGCGTATGATGTCACTAGCATTTTCAGGCATCACGCCTAATCAAGCATTCATGTATATCGACGATATTATCGTCATAGGGTGTAGCGAGACACATCATTGTAAAAATTTAGAGAAAGTTTTTGAAACTTGTAGAAAATTCAACTTAAAGCTGAATCCCAACAAATGTAATTTCCTTCGTTCCGAGGTAACTTTCCTAGGACACAAATGTTCCTCGAAAGGATTGCTGCCAGACGATTCTAAAATAAATGCGATTAAAAAATATACAAAGCCTACTGACAAAGATGCCGTTCGGCGCTTTGTCGCCTTTGCAAACTATTATAGACGATTTATTCCGAATTTCGCATTGCTGGCAGCACCTCCCAATCGTTTAAGTAGAAAAAAGTGGACTTTGTTTGGGACGAAGCTTGTGAAGTTGCTTTTTCGAAATTAAAATTAGCTCTAATGTCTCCTCAAATTTTACAGTATCCTGACTTTAGTAAAGAGTTCATAATTACAGTTGATGCTTCAAAAGTTGGATGCGGTGCTATATTAAGTCAAAAGCATGGAGATGCTGACTTACCAATCTGTTTGGCTTCAAAATTTTTTAACAAAGCAGAACAGAAAAAATCTATCATTGAGTTAGAACTTTTAGCAATATATTTCGCAATTAAACAATTTCGTCCGTACGTTTACGGTACACTTTTTATAGTAAAGTCCGACCATCGACCATTAGTTTATCTATTTAATATGAAGGATCCGTCATCCAAACTTACAAGAATAAGATTATAACTTGCAGAATATAATTTTACAATAGAATACGTTGAGGCAAATCGAACGTTGTGGCTGACGCGCTTTCACGAATAACGATAGACGAAATAAATGATATAGCTAAATTCGTTAAAATTTGCAATAAATGTCTTTTAAATAAAGCGAAACCTAAAACAAAAGAACAATTAGTTATTACACCTACACCTTGCAAACCGTTTGATATTTTAATAATAGATACAATAGGACCTTTACCAGAATCCAAATATGGTAACAGGTTCGCAGTTACCATGATTTGTGATTTAACTAAATATCTGGTAACAGTTGCAATACCAGATAAGTCAGCTAAAACATTAGCATCAGCTATTTTTGACAGTTTCATTTTAAATTACGGAATAATGCAATCCATTAGATCTGATTTAGGAACAGAGTTTAAAAATGAAGTATTTTTCGAATTAACCAAGCTTTTAAATATTAAACATGATTTTTCAACGGTCTACCACCATGAAACGGTTGGTTCAGTTGAAAGAAATCATAGAGTTTTTAATGAATATTTAAGGGCATACCTAGATGAAACATTTTCCGATTGGGACACATACCTGAAATACTTCACATTTTTCCATAACACAACAACACATACAGCTTTCAATAACCAATTTACTCCCTTTGAGTTAGTATTTGGAAAAAAGGCTACACTGCCACACGAATTAAAAAAAGAACAAAAAGATCCCATTTATAACGTGGAAAACTATAGTAAAGAAGTCAAATTTAGAATGCAAAAATCACATGATTTGGCAAAACATTTAATAAATAAGCATAAAATGCAAGCTAAAACACATTTTGATAAAACGGCACGTCCGTTATCTATCCAAGTAGGCAACAAGGTTCTTTTACAAAAAGAGCCTCATCAAAAACACGAAAATATATACCAAGGCCCATTTACGGTAACTAAAATAGACGGGCCTAATGCAACAATTTTTGATGAAACAAATAAAAAGGAAAAAGAAGTACACAAAAATCGACTTATAAAAATAAAGTAATATTTTATACAAAAATAAATCCAAAATATTCTAATAATTTTATTGTTAGGTAAATAAGCACTGTTAAATAGCCAAGAAGGCACAAAAAATCTTGAAGAAATACTAATTTAAAATGTATATACTTATATTTTTCTAATGTAAAATCAAGAAAATGAAAATTCAAAGTTAAATTGTAATATCAAAAATGACAGAACCAAAAAAAAATAATCTCTAATGTATAATGTAATGGTAACTATAAAAATGAAAAAAAAAAATTTTATATAAACCAAATCGTTATACTAAATTGAATATATCCAATTTGTAAAATTTTTTCTAATATATATGTTAGTATAAATGTAAGAAGAGGAAATTCATACAAAATGATTTATATATGTACATAAAAGAGAAAAAAAAACAAAACGAAAATTCAAAAACCCTAATGTAGTTTAGATAACAATAAAAATTTAAAATTGCTTCTAATGAACGAATTCAAAAGGAAGGTGCACCCTAATATATTCGTTCACACGAACCAATTAATTATATAGAATGCAAAATGAAGAATGTGGCAAAAATGATCAATTTGCCAATCTCTTCTTTTTTCAAAGGAAGTGTGATGTAGCATTAGCAAAAATACAATAAGGTATCCTATGTGGTTGGGGCTTTAGTGGTACTTGATAGGCGCACGCAGTGGCAACACGCATGTCAAGTAAAACTGCAGCCAACGTCACACAAAACAACATGTAGATAAGATATATAAAAGAAACGAGTGACATTCCAATTTTGATCGTACATCTGCAAGTTCATGAATAAATTAAACGCTGTAATTAAAAACAAAAACGGTTGTGTTCTTTATCTTATTTATTGGAGATAGTAAACCACCGAATGTTCTGGAGAAGAAGGCTTCCATTGTGGAACGCCACATATGATTCTGTCTTAACTCTATGATCGTATTTTATAATTGAAAATGTTATGTGTCTTGTTTTGACCCTTTTTTAGATTAGGATCGGTTTGTCTTATGAGAAACCAACAGTAGTCACCCATCATAGCGACATCCCAGAATCCTTGATACCGACTTTCAATCACTTTCATTTGCTGATGAAACCTTTCGCCATTCTTGCCACTTTCGTCGCCAAGATTTTGCTGCAAAAAATTTAAATAGGAGTGTAGAAAATGAATTTTTAAATACATATTTACTCCTGAAAGAAAATAAAAAAGTATATTAGACAAATACATAAGTGACACATTAGTATATAAATTCTTTGTTTACATTTTTCAAGAACTGTTCAGAACTGGACGATGAATTTAGATTTAGGGCTATATATTTTCATGTAAATTTAAAAATTTTCGTACAAATTTTTTGTTTATCGGGCAGATAGATTTTAAAGTTAACTGAGAAAACGGTCTTAAATATGTTTTTTTATTTACCCATTTCCGCATAGTTTTTGATTAAGTCGTTCCCTATCATCTCGTAGTTAGGACTTTTGTGTTTGCCTAAAAAGAAGTAACTACCTTTTCAAAAGAATCCCACGCTGCTGCCTCCACTGCTGAGAATAGTTCTTTGAAATGGTTATTGGTCATCATTATCCTTATTTGCGGTCCCACAAAAATCCCTTTCTTTATTTTTGCTTCTGAAATCTCTGGAATGATTGTCTTCAAATGATGAAAAGCTTCGCCTTCTTTTTCCAAAGCCTTTACAAAGTTTTTGATAAGGCCGAGCTTGATGTGGAGCGGAGGTAGTATTATTGTATCCTTCTTTATAAGTGGGGAGTATTTTATGTTATACACCCCACAAATTTAAATTGTTGCATACGAGAGGCGTATAGCTCGGCCTTTTCCTTTGACAATTCCAAATCCCTTATCCAATAATTGAGTTGTGCTTGTGACAAAGAGTTTCTTTCGTTTTCCGTTTGACATCCAGTACAAGATAATGCCGCGTAATTAGATACTGCTGTTGACAATGAAACTGGAGCCGGAACTAAATTAAATTTGATTCTGGCAATGTAGCTTCCATTGAATTTAGTTCTGGTAATGACCTTGCAGAAACGCTCGCATAGGTTACTTTTCTTAACTTTCCAACCTCAAGTACGTTTGTAGTACAAATATAGCAGTCCGTTGAATGGCAAGTTGGTTCCCTCCACTTCATTGGTGTAATAAGTTTCATATGTCGCCTAAATAGATAGTTTCAGAAATTAGTCAGCTATGCATTAAAAGGGAGCAAATTCCTAATTTTTAGAACGCACCTTTTTGTTCCGGTTTCTGAAAAAATCAATTCGACTCGATATGTGGTGCACAAAGTGTTCGGTGTCCATGGTTCTTCATTGTTTTTAGGCTCAATTCCAAAATACTTATAGTATATAACTTTCAAAGGATTTGAAAACACACGTCGCATCCTTTTAACGATAAATTGACCGCAGATTAAACAGAACATATCTGGATCATTTGTATACTCAAACTCTCGCGCCCTTTTATTCATTTTATATTTTTGAGTAAATGACGGATTATAAACTCCAATTATAAACTGAACAGTATCCGGCGAGCCTTGCAGATATTATGAAGGCACAAGGAGCATGTACTATTATTTATACTTAGATCAAGTAAAAAGTCAAGCCTACCTAGACAAAAAGGTTCCCTAGTTCTACAAAGAAAACACTACCTGCCTTAAAAATATGCCCTTGCTTGAAATGTACCTGGGTTTGAGAAAACGACACTAATAGTTTTGTGTATCTAATAACCCTTCCAAAATCTACCTGCTAACTAACTGATATACGAATACTAACACATATGTACCAGTAGGGTATTTAAGTATTAAATGGATATATTTACTTGAATGCTTATAACTTTTGTATTATTCCATCGATTTTTTTTGGATTAAAGCTTATTTGTTTGTAATAAAATAGGGCTTAGAGAGAGAACAAAAAAATCTGCAAAAAGACAAAAATTTTTCGAGATCCTTCCTCGCAAAGTACAAATGTTTTTATATTCTTACAAAAAAAAAAAATTGAAAAAATCGGTAATGATTGTTCGTTATCTTTGAATCTGCAGGGCCTAGCAAAAAGTGCTGTATGTTTATAGGAAATTTTATTACCTCTTAAAAGCTTCAAACCATTTTGAAATATCCAATTCGTTCTTGAGATATATATAATTAAGTGGACCCTATTTTTTTTTTTTTTGGAAAAAATCGGTAATTCGTAAATACATATCTCAAAAACGTAACCATAGAATGATTTTGCATAGAAGATTCATAGTGGCGTCTCTGGTGCAGAAAAAAAATTGGAATTTGTGATCCAGTGTTTTCTGCGCAGCAATTTCAGAAGAGTAGATAAAGTTTAAGGCTTAGCAGTCCATATAAAGTTTAAGCCTATATGTATATAGATGTAAAAAACACAGCTATTATGAAGATTAAGATTTATGTAGCTGATTACTGGGATATTACGAATGGAATAAGTTTATTTCTCGGCTACATTCATGAAAGGTATGAAGTCTTCGGAACAGCCGAACACAGTCCCGGCCTGTCTGACTTAAAATATATACCCAGTTCTGCGCACCTTTTTTCACGAAAATAGGTGCAATCTAAATTTTAAACCCCTATTTTCTTTAGCCGTATATGCGGTACAAACAAGTTAAAGATTTGGGTTCAAACTTTTAATCGTGTATTTAAATTAGGTTCATTAAGTACAAATGAGTTTAGTTATTTTTCTATTACATCAGAAATCGTATGACATGAACATACTATTTCAACCTTATTGAAAAGTTAAATCCACATTTTATTTTAAAAAGGATAAAAGAAATTGAAAATTGTTTAAAGGTTAAATTGAATTTCTTGTATACATACAATCCAAAGTTCACTTTCTCATGGAACCTCCCTTCAGTATTTTATTCCAAAACGCCCTATATCAGTTTAAATTCAATATATTTTGACTTGAGCTGAGACGTTTATGAGGTGGGTTTGGTCAAAGGCTGAGGTATGCTCAAGTCAATCCAGAGTCGGATGGAGGTCCCACTTCCCCCACCTAAATAAATACACAGTAAATTAGTGTTTTGATTTCGAACACACACACACACGCGGCTCTCAGGCTAAAATATCCACAACCTTTAATCCAGGAGAGAGAGAGAGAGAGATGTTCACTAGGTAGTGTCGCTGACAATATAGTGTAACCCAAGGACGACGGCTCTCCACAGATAGAGGGAGATAGAGTGCTAGCTAAGCGGTGGCTGAGATGGTGAAGACGACGGTGGCTCTCGCTAAGGGGTGCTAACGGCGGTAGTAATGACGGCGGTAGTTAGGATCACGCCCGAAGAGAGATTACTGGGTGACGGTGGCTCTCACCAAATAGCTATGATGACGGTGGTGGCTAGACTGCGGGATGGGATGTCCAAGGATCGGGATGGCGATGATGTTGTACCTACGGCGAAGTGTCTATATTAGTATGAGGCTAACTAACTACAATATATTGGCTCGGGTATTCGGCTAGGGTAGTAGGGGAGTTTGTCCCGCCGCAGGCGTTGGGAAGTGTTCCCCTCTTACCTGAGCCGTATATCCGTGCATTACCCTTCCTCTGAGTAATAGGGGGGGTGAGTCCCGTCTTACTCAGAGGAGATGATAGCAAAATATTAGGGTTGCCCAATAGGCCGGGGGGGAAGTACCATCGGCAGAACCGACCTTGTAACTTTACCCCCCTCGACCCAAAGGGAGTCCCTGGAATATGGGTAGGGCTGCCCAATAGGCCTGGGGGGGAAGTACCATCGGCAGAACCGACCTTGTAACTTTACCCCCCTCGACCCAAAGGGAGTCCCTACAATGTATTTATATTGGCTCGAGCAGTCTACTAGAGTAGTGGGGAAATCCGCCCCGCCAATGGCGTTGGGACGGGTTTCCATCCTACCCGAGAAGGCTGCTCGTGCATTACCTTTCCGATGAGTAATAAGGGGTGTGAAACCACCGGTGGAACCGACCTTGTAACGCACCCTCCTAACCCAAAGGGCACCCCTTGTCGACCACCAGTGGCGGCCGACACGCACTTCACTTACCTACGGCGAAGTGTGCCTGGTGTATTCCGGCCAATCATCTTATTCATAGGTAACTATGAACACGTTGGGAATTATGCTCGCATTGTCGCGCACAGCGCGCCACGAATGAAAATTCCCAAGCATTGTGCGTTCACCATCGCTGGCTTGCTTTGTGCTTGCGCGATGGTTGTTGGGCCGGTATGTATGTATATATGTATGTCGGTACATACACTACTAGGGGTGGGCAGTAAATGGAAAATATGATGTTAGGGGTGGGCGCAAAATAGGAAATAGATATTGTGGCGTAGCATTTGCTACGTTACACGTTTATGAAATAAATCTGAAATAGAGCGTTCAACCGAGATAGAGTAATAATTTACTCGGCAGTTATAAACAAGAACAACTTCCAGATTTATAATCAAACAATTCACTTATGAAAATCCGAACTTCTGGATGAGCTGTATTTACGTAAGATTGCGGATTTTTGTGGTTCCCCAGAATCGTAAATATTCCCACCGCACAAAGTCTTCCCTCCACGACGCCCGGCGCTCCAGAATCTGATTTACAAAATCCATCGACACCTTTAGCACAATACATATAATTTCTATTCTGGTAACCCGTACATTCCGATGGTGTTACTATAGCTACGTTATGTGTTACGAGTTGAAAACGATGTGGGTTTTGTGTTGGTGTTTGTGGAGTCCATCCACTAATTTGCATCTGTGCGCCCTCCTCAAGATGATTTTCGCAAAGTTGTATTGTCCTCACTCCATCATCATCTTTAAACGGTTTACTCAGTTCAAGCCCAACTATTTCCATATCGCCTTTTCTGCATACTCTCTTCACTTTGCGACGTGGTGCGCGGATAGTTTCTACATCAGCTACAACTTTGACTGCATTTTTTTTTATACCGTTCAGGCATTTCGCAGCTGTGAGCACTATTTGTATAGTGATTAATGACCCAGCACAATAATATTCTTCTCCCCTAATTAATGCTACCAAATACCGATCGTCGGTTTGCGAATTTATTTGGGTTAAAATACAACTAAGCATGATAGCCAGGATTGCGATATAATTGTATAAATTCATTTTATTTTCTTACTTTTACTGCTGCTTGTTAAGTGTAAAGAAGTATAAAGTAACTGAAGCTAGGAAAGTTTTGTGGGCGCTATTTATATACAGTGGGAAGCTTGATGAAATTTGGGTGCAAGTGCACGGTTGGAAATCTGAGCCTAAATTTTTAACCATTCATCGGTTTAAACACTTTTTGAAACATTTTGCTACCACGGCTTGGGTTTTCAGTACAAGATCAACTCAGTTTGTCAGTTAAACTACGCTCAAACTTATTCTGCAGTTTTTCAGTCTACTTTAACTGAAGTTTAAACTGAGCTTAAGCGGCCGATGTGGTGGGGTTAAACTTTTGTTAACATATCAGTAATTTGGGTTCGTTCGATATGGCATCGAGTATACACAACAAGCATTTGGGCTTGGGTTCCATTAGAGCTCATGTTGATAACTAGGCATACTTCGAAAATCTCAAGAGTTGTTACGAAACAGTGGCTCAACTCGAGAATCATAGCGTACTCAGCAAGAGAGGGAAAGCAAAAAATGGTATTATTTAAATTGAAAAAATTTAATTACCAACTTGTGGTTCTCTACCTGGACTCAAATGTAAGATTCCATGCAACAGTATTTTCACGAAAATAAAATAAAATATTGTTACGAAGTTTCATTTAAGTTATCAGTCAGTTTGGTAGCTAGTTGCAAAGTATAAGTATTATTGTGAAGTACTTTAATAAAGGCCATTTTTCCATTATTCAATATTGGAGTTATTTATTCAACAGTTTAGTGATTCAAACTTAGCAGAAGGTTGCAAATAAGAGGATTTTCAGTAAATTCGTTACAATATATGTAATTTATTTTCGATTAATTACGGTTCATTACTGCTTTCAATCAGGTTTTTCTTCGGATGTGTTCAACAGTTTAGCGATTCGAACGCTAGCAGAAGGTTTCAAATAAGCGGAGTTTCCCAAAATTCGTTACAATATTAAAATCGGTTGAAAACAAAACCAAAAAAGTTTAAAAAAATTCAAATATACAAAGTTGTAGTCACTTCTGGGTTTGAAACAAAAGTAAAAGGTTTCAAAAATCTATAAATAGAAACTGGCATAGAAGCGTCTGGTTTTAAAACTTATCGTTGGAGTTAAAATTTGGTCCTGAAAATTCCAAAATAAAAAATTTTACTTGCGAAAAGTGCTGCAATTTATCGAATGTTTTTCAAAAAAAATTTTTATACATAAAGGTGCTATGAAATGGTTTCTTACACAGTAGGTAGGAAAAATCTCTCTCTAATTCAAACCTGGTTTCTAGTACATCCGTTAGAGGTTCCCAGTACGCCCTCTATATCTTTTACATGCTTCCAACTGGGGAATTTAAATGGCGATGTCCTAGTTGGTTTGAGTTGCATTAACTTTTCTAAAGTTTCCAACTAGATACATATTTCCAGTTTAGAACTAGTTGGTTTATTAGAACTTGTGTAAAATGAAAGTTTATTTATTTTCATGGTACTATTTATTTGGTTTCGACCAAAAAGAAATTCGAAATGCTGCCTCTAGTACGATATTAATTTATTTATTGATACTTCGGAGCAAGTGGGAAAGTTTGGGAAGAGAAATCATACGTATAGTTGAAGTTAATTAAACCTGGTAGCATATCTTTGTAGATAGTATATTTCTCAAATTAAATAAAAAATAAAAACACAAAGCTGTCGATTTTATAACTGGGTAAAATCTTGTTAGTACCGAACTTGTACTTATTTGGCAACTTAGGTCTAGTTCGGAGCCAGAAATGTGTATCACTAGTTACTGACTGAAAGGATTAATGGGAACCGCCCACTTCTCCAGTTTCAAATTGAAATCCAGTTCTATGCACTCACTTTCAGCAAACCCTTTATATAATCTATATTTAAATATAATTTGGTTTCATCATATGTCCAAGATGTTACAGATTTAAGCTCAAACTTTTTACTGTGCGCCTGCCAAAAGCTCAAACTGCTTATTGATTAAAAGTGGCTTACTCTGTGTGGTGGGAGTGTGCTTCGCATACCACACTAAAGATACGGAGTTCAACTTCCGGCCAAAGCAACATCAAAATTTCAGAACAAGTTTTTCAATTGAAAAAAAAAAATATGTCCAAGCGCGGTCACCCCACGGCAGTAATTTGCATTACCCTCCAAGCATATAGCATTTTCAGGTCAAATGAAACTTTTTTCAAGTCAAATGAAACCATACTACTAAGGTAATTGTCAAGATATATTTATATCGTACTTTATAACGCTATTTATCAAATTTTTCTTTAAGATATTTATTTCTAATTAGCCACATTGAAGGAAAAATTTTTGCTTCAATTTTCTTTGTGAATTTAATCTGCAGTCAAGGTCGGTTTAGTTTAACCTTGCCTTTTGATCGTTTCAATTTTTTAATAGATAAAGTAGCAGGGTTATACGCTAGGCAACTTATATACTACAGTTTAACCACCCACTGAAAATAAGCACCTATATTTTTTGCGTGTATCTACTCTTATATGTATACCCTGTCCGACCCAAAAACGTCCACTAAAAATGTTGGTATACATGAAAATTATACAATCAAATGAAAATTTTATAGTGTTCATAGTGTTTAATGAGACAAAGTGTACCACAAATCGATGGCACCGATTTTCTATGTAATTAATGGTGTAATTTTTGTAAATTTTATTTATGTTTCATTTGTAATTTTGTGAACCGCCACATCTAAAAATATTACGCCCCTGATGATGCCATGGAAATTTGGCGAAACGTTGGGCCGTAAGGTGGTATAAACTTTGTTTTTATTCGCACTACAACGAAATAGATCAGAATAGTTTAAAGGAAACTTAATCTCCGAAAAATTTTTTTTTTTAAATCAAAGTAAAAAGTAAAAAAAAAAAAAGTGAAGTTTCGCAGGCTCGAAAATTATTTGTTTGGGTATGCGTAGTGAAACTTTTTCCTGACTCCAAATCCTATCGAAAAATCGATGGCGCGATATCGGTTAATAAATCGACCCATTCTAATATACATATTCTAAGTATTACATTTAAATACAATATTCAATGAAAAATAATTGCATAAAAACAAATATATATGTTTTCAAAGGCCCAAACGAGTGAAGTGCAATGTAACTACGCCATAGAGTAGAAAATATCACTTTTTACCGTTATTTTTTTCAGCATAGTTAAAAAAGATCTCTCTACAGTCCACATGCTCTACGATATAGTTGGTAAAAGTAATGTTTCTGTCAATACCTTGCTATCGTTCTATGTTGTTTGGTAAGACGTTGGTCAAAGAGAAAAGCATAATACAGAGGATTCAACCGATGTGTTAGTTGGTGTCAGACAGTGAATAGGAGATACATCATGCTCTGTGGTTCCTTATATTTGTTCTCTACGTTGCTTTATTCCTACGTTATTAACGAAGTATATGTAGAAGAAGAATGTGCTTTGAATATAAGAGGAGTAGATACAAGGGGGACTCATGATAGCATATAAACTTATAAGGTGTAAAATTATATCCATTTACACACGCGGTTATATGAACGCACCTAGTAATACTCTTGATAAACTTGATTGTTTTTCAGCTGTATTATTGCCAAAAAAAATTGTTTGATTGTTATACAAATTAAAAAATACCAAGATTAAGTGAAAAATCAAAACTAAAACGCCTTTACTTGCTGATGTTGGAGATTTCTGATGAAAATGCCTGCTGTAATGTCTGCAAGGTTGCATTCCTTTGAGTTTATCGCGTTTACACAATGAAATGTGCGCGTAAATTTATACAAATTGTGTAAATGATTTTTCATACAAAATTTGACAGCTCGTGCGTAAACTAGATAAATTTATACGTTTACACACTTTATAAGGCATTTATACGGTTACATGAGTCCCCCTACAAGTAAAAAATATAGGTGCTTATTTTCAGAGGGTGGTTAAACTGTAGTATATAAGTTGCCTAGCGTATAACCCTGCTATTTTTATCTATTAAAAAATTGAAACGATCAAAAGGCAAGGCTAAACTAAGCTTACCTTAACTTCAGTTTAAATTCACAAAGTAAATTTAAGCAAAAATTTCCCTTCAATGTGGCTAATTAGAAATAGTTGTCTTAAAGAAAAATTTGAGAAATACTTAGCGTTATAAAACACGATATAAATATATTGACAATTACCTTAGTAGTATGGTTTCATTTGACTTGAAAAATGAAAATAGTTTCATTTAAAATGAAAAAAGGTTCATTTGACTTAAAAAAAGCTTCATTTGACTTGAAAATGCTATATTTATACTATGAAAAGCTTTTCAGTGAAAATGCATTTTCCTTGCATTCGGTTCCGTTTGGGATCGGCATGAAACATGTAGGTCCAGTCTGCCAATTTGTAGGGAAGATCAAAAAGGGATCAAGACGCAAATTCGTATAAAAGTTCGGCCTAAAGCCGAATGGCTTTGTTAATGCGTCAAGCATAATACAAATTTGAAATCAGTTAACCCTAATCTCCTAAAGTGAGCCTTTCAGTCTCACTTTGAAATTTAAGTATTGATTATTCCTGCACCAAATAATATTTTGATTTGAAATTTTGGGTATTCCTCCAACTGATTATAATTATTATGATGTATTTATTATTTTTTGGATAGTGTACGTATTTCTACCATTTTTTTGCAATTGTAACGTTAATCCTAAAGTGAGCCTGGGGGACTCACTCTTCGCATAGTAGGCCTATCATTTTTAAATAGCATTAAAATTTTAATTCGTGAAATGCAAAAAGTCGTAGTAGCCACTGTGTTTTTTAACAGATGAAGAAATATACAAATGTATTTAAATTCTTTATAGTTTTGCTGATTGTGCTCACGTGTATACTTGTAATTTGTTATTTCTCATTTATATAAATACGTAATTATATAACTGTGGCAAAATTTTATTTTACGATGGCTAAAGTTTAATGAGTAAGAGTTGGAGGAAATTTTGGAACATTGGGAAGCGGAAGATGAGTCTTATGGTGAAGTCAATGACAACAATGATGATCATTATAATGATGCCGAAGTGGACCAGATGACTGAAGCATCTGAAGAAGAAGATGAGATTTCGGATGAAAACGAAAATGCAGATATGGAAGACAATGAAGCCAACTTTTACGTTGGTAAAGAGTCTACTCTTTGGAAAAAGTCTCCACCACCTTCATCTAAAATTAGATCAAATAATATCCTCAAATGAAAGGTTGATACATTTGTTTTACCTCCAGGTAAGTAGTAGAGACAGGGGTAGCTTCGTCTCTTTTCCTTTTAGCCCTATATCTCGACAAATGTTTTAGGAATTGAAACAGATATAAGTTCATTCCATCCCCCAAGTACATATAGAATAAAATGCTAAATAAACATTTCTTGAAATAGTAATGGAGGCTGAATTTTTTAACATTTTATGAAAATTGTTGATTTCGCTGAATGTGCCCAATGGCGGGGTAGCTGGCGGCATCGATGGGGCAACTTCATCAGGCGCTGTCATCTTTGTCCGACGAAAATATCTAAAATGCAGAAACAACTTTTCAACAAATGCAAAAAAAAAAAAAAAATATCTATAACCAGCATTCTACAACTGCGAAAATTTGTGAAAAATGTAATGAATAATTTTTCCTTAATTACTTTATAAACAAAATTTTTTTAATGATATGTATATAAGAATTTTTAAAAAATGAAATAAATACGATTGGAAACGTTTTGGAATTCGTTACTTCATCTGCACATATAAAATAAATTACCAAAACTTTGTTTTTAAGCATTTTTCTCTAATTGTGCTTCGGAGCCTCACTTTAGGATTTGTGTAACTTTTTAAAATTGTGAGATTAGGGTTAAACAAGCAGCTTTTGATCTACCAAAATAATAAATTCAAGGTTATTATGTTTATTCCAGCGAAATGCAATTAGCGCGTATTTGTTAAAATATTTTCCTATTCTTTTTCAAAGAAAAATTTAATTGTATTTAATTGCTCGTTTCTATATTTGCACAGTTGAATTGTGGTATTAAATTCACATAGGTTATGTGATACGTGTACAATATGACCGTATTTTTAACCCTTTCATGCATAAGATAGATATAGAATTTCATATATCATAATCATCAGTATCGAAAAACATTTGATTAAGCCATGTCCGTACGTCCGTTAACACGATAATTTGAGTAAATATTGAGATATCTAAAACAAGTTCGGTATAGGGGCTTATCTGGGACCCAGTATAGATTGGTATTGAAAATGAGTGAAATCGGACGATAACCACGCAAACTTTTTCGTTATCGAAAATTTAGCGAAAGGCAAAAATTCTTGGGATATGGGCGTGGCACCACCCACATTTAAAAGAAAAAAATTTGGAAGTTTAACATTCCTTGCGGCCGTTAAAGATATTACATTGAAATTTGGCAAAGGCATTATCCTTTCCAAATTATATAGACTGAGTGAAGATAATCAAAATCAGTTAACGACCACTCCTACTTCTCCTAAAGGTTCAACCTTAACAAAGTTTGTACTAACTCTATTTAACTACATTTGAGGTAGAAACCTCAGTAGTGGTATGGTTGAGCTAAGGACAAAACTTAAACAAATTTTAAAAGTAGAAGTGACCCACCCTTTTTCTTGGTACCTTTCAAATACTTATAATGCCATAAGTCGAACAAAAATCTCCCAATCCGAACGAAGTTTGGCACAAACATTTTTTTTTAGCTACAACTGTTAAATTGCATTTTTATCCGCTCAATTTCATAAGTGGTAGCCTCTGTATCCTTTTTGCTTCTTTCGGTCGAAAATGAGTTCAGAATAGAATCATATATGTATTATTAAGCAGCCTTATAAAACTAGTAACCACACAAGGCAAACAACAACAGCGTTTCAAGTGCACAGATGTTTTTTTATACATATTTATCAAGAAATTCTCTTAGGTATGTATATCTGTTCGATATAATTAGAGTACATATCTTATAGAGCCGATTATTCGGATATTACAAATGGGATAAGGTTATTGCTCTACTCCATTCATGAAAGGTATGACGTCTTCGTCAGTCAGTCGAGAGTCCCGTCCTCACTTGTATTACCTGTAATTGATATAAATATGCATTTCCATGCTAATAAAAAAAAAGGAATTAACGAAGTAAAGTAATTGTACTGACATAATCAACATCTTGTTTTAAATTTTGGTGAAAAGTTAGTTTGTTTAATGAGCTTAAGACGACTTCGAAAGGAATATAGAAATTGACTTCCCATCGCTTCAAATAAAACAAACTTACAATCCATATCTTTTTGTTATAAATATGACTTTTTGTATATTTCTGCAAGAGAGTGTGGGGTCCCAACCTCGGTAAAACATCATAACTATTTGTATTTGGGCCTAGATAAAAGACATGCGGTCGGAGTCTTGACAATTTTGACACGCAGCGTGTACACAAGGGTATTATTACTTGGATTGGATACCGGTTGTTAGCCATGACATTTAGACATCCTTATTTCAAAATTACCAGCATCGAAAAATATTTTGATTGAGCCATGTCCGTCCATCCGTCCGTCCACGATGACATGAGTAAAAATTCAGATATCTTTAAAAAATTTGGTATACCGGTATGACTTTTGCTATTATTGTGGGAAGATCCTCCTGGGGTTTTTGGGGGTAATTTCGGAATGGTGTTTGAGGTTCCCTCGGGATGACAAATATTTCTATTCTGTGCATAACTTGACAACTCTAAAAAGCTATAAAACCTGTGCTTTTCACCATACTGTGGTGACCTAAATAAAGTAAACCGAAATCAGCTGTTTAGTGCAACAATCGCGAAATGGAATAAACGTAAGAATTACATATTGTTCATAATTATTTGTAAAAAATATTTTACAATCACGGTTTTTTGAAGGAAATCAAACGTGGAACGTGCTGCGTATGAGCAATTGGAGCGATATGTCTCATTTTATGCTGCTAACCCCGAAATGGGAATAGGAAAAAATAATCGGCGGGGGTTTTTCGGGGTCATTTCGGAATGGTTTTGGAGACTCCTTCGGGGTCATTTGGGGGTCATTCTTGGATGGTTTTGGGGGCTCCATCGGGTCCTCCCGGAGTCATTTAGGGGACATTCTGGGATGGTTTTGGGGACTCTGTCGGGGTCATTTGCGGGTAATTGCGGGTAGTTACGCCACCATAGATGTTGAGGTCCAACATATTGATGCCTTATTAGCTGATTTGAAGTTGATTAGGAACCAATACGAAACAATTTTAAACGAATGCAAAACAGTTGCAATTCAACTGAACATCTCGTCAAAGTTTCCGGACATACGAAAGAGAAAACCCAAAACACGTTCTGAAGATAATTTAAATGAGATGATTACGGATGATTCAGCTTCTGATTTTAAGAACAATACTCTCCTGGTGATCGTTGATTTAGTAATCACTGGCATTACTGAACAATTTGCAGCTATGAGAAATTTGAACGAGACGTTTTCCTTGTTGTGGAAATTTGAAGACAAAGCTTACAATGCGAAATAATTCACTTGAAACACATTTACGAAGCAAATTTTGATAAGGGTCTGTCACCGTTGGAATTGCTAAATGCCATCTACATATGTTTAACATCTGTATACGATTTTCCCCAACACTTGTGCATCTTTTGCACTATCCCTGTCACTGTACCTAGTGCAGAACGTTCTTTCAGCGTCCTTCCAAGAATAAAAAACTTTCATAAATCGTGTTCATCTCAAGAGCGAGTTTCAGGACTTGCCACGCTTTGTGCTGAATCCGTTTTGGCAAGACAGTTAAATTTTGATATTATTATAAAAAATTTTGCAGAGAAATAAGCAAGAAAAGTCACTCTTTGGTATCCGAACTTTCTATATTGAATAACTAAAATTTATAATCATCATTACATTTATCAGAAATGTATTAAAATGTTACAAAATAACTAGAAAAGATTATTTGAAGCGATATGTGGCTGTTAAAAGATAATTTTATTTCTACGTTACAATAAAACAGTATAAATAGTAAATATTCTGTGTTAATTTTATTGCCAGCTCTTAGTCTAAAAATCATTTAGTTGATTTGGCAAAAATTATAATAATAATGATTTATGAATGAGACGACATTATTTCAAATTAATCAAATGTATTATAGGGGCCCGTAAATTGTTTAGCCCCGGGCCCGGATTTTCTCTCTACGGTCCTGAGTGCACGGTTAGAAATCTGAGCCTAAATTTTTAACCATTCATCGGTTTAAACACTTTTTGAAACATTTTGCTACTAAATTGGATACCTCTCAATTCACTATTGTCTTTTTTTAACTTTATTCGATCCAAAACTTGTTTAACCAATAAGTTTAAAATATTAAAATTGTTTGAAAACACAACCAAAAAGTGAAAAAAAAATTCTAAAATACAAACTTGTAGCCAATTATGGGTTTGAAACAAAAGTAAAAGGTTTAAAAAATCTCAAAATAGAAACTGGCATAGAACGTCTGGTTTCAAAACTTATCTTTAGACTTTAAATTTGGTTTCCGTAAATTTAAAAATAAGAAATTTTATTTGTGAAAGGTGCTGCAATTTATCGAATGTTTTTCGAACAATTTTTTTATACATATAAGGTGCTATGAAATGATTTCTTACACAGGAGGTAGGAAAAATCTCTAGTTCAAACCTGGTGGGTTTCTAGTGCATTCGTTAGAGGTTCCGAGTTCGCCCTCTATATGTTTTACATGCTTCCGTCTGGCGAATTTAATATGGCGATGTCCTAGTTGGTTCGAGTTGCATTAACTTTTCTATAGTTCCCAACTGGATACATATTTCCACTTTAGAACTAGTTGGTTTACTGGAACTATTTCCGTAGTTCCAGACTAGTGTAAAAATTACAGTTTAGTTATTTTCTTGGTACTATTTCGTTGGTTTCGACCAAAAAGAAATTCTAAATGCTACTTCTAGTACGATATTAGTCCATTTATCGATACTTCCGAGATGGGAAAGTTTGGGAAGAGAAATTATACGCAGAGTTGAAGTTAATTAAACCTGGTAGCATTTTTTTGTAGATATCATATTTATCAAATTAAATAAAAATAAAAACGCCAAATTGTCGATTTTATAACTGGCTAAAATCTTGTTATTACCGAACTTGTACTTATTTGGCAACTTAGGTCTAGATTGGAATCAGAAATCTGTATCACCAGATACTGACTGAAAGGATTTATGGGAACTGCCCGCATCTCCAGTTTCAAATTGAAACCCAGCCCATTATAATCTACTATATTTAATCAAAAATTGGTTTGATTATATGTCCAAAATGTTTCAGATGTAGGCTCAAACTTTTTACCGTGTGGCTGCCAAAATCTCAAACCACTTATTGATATAAAGTGTCCACCTCTATGTGGTGGGAGTGTCCTTCGCAAACCACACCGAAGATCATGAGTTCAACTTCAGGACAAAGCAACATCAAAAATTCAGATAATGTTTTTCAATTGAAAAAAAAAAAAAACATATTCAAGCGTAGTTACCCCTCGGCAGTGATTTGGCATACACTCCAAGCGTATTTCGAAAAGCCTTTCAGTGAAAATGCTTCTTCTTGCATCAGCTTCAGTTTCGAATCGGCATAAAACATGTAGGTCCCGTCTTCCAATTTGTAGGGAAAATCAAAAGAGAGCAAGACGCAAATACGAAGAGAAGTTCGACCTAAATCTTCTCGGAGATAAATGGCGACAAGCATGAACAAATTTGTTTTTCTTCCTAATTTTTTATGGATAATGCGTCAAGCGTAATACAAATTCGAAATCGGTTAAACAAACAGCTTTTGATCTACCAAAATAACAAATTTAAGGTTGTTATGTTTATTCCACCGAAATGCAATTAGCGAGTATTTGTTAAAATATTTTCCTATTATTTTTCAAAGAAAAATTTAATGGTACTTAATTGTTCGTTTCTATATTTGAACAGTTGAATTGTGGTATTAAATTCACATAGGTTAAGTGATATGTGTACAATATGACCGTCTTTTTAACCCTTTCGTGCATATGAGACACCGGTGTCCCAAAAATATTTAATTGTATAGCAAGAAGGCTAGCAATATTTTACTAGTTTTTTCGTTATAAGTTACTTATTCTTATCTGAATTTATACATCCCGATCGATTTTCCTTTAAAGGTTTATTATAATAACAGAACGAAAACTCATGGAAAATTATTAAATCTCAAGTAAAATTTCCAGTCAAATACCATTTGGAAGAGTCGTTTACATTACGAGTTTAAACTACATAGGGCCCCGATTTCTTATTGGATCTGTAAGACATCTAATTAGAGTTTTACATTTTTTAAGCTGAAGTATTTCATTTATGGACTGCTACAGAAAGTTCTGCAAACTTAGAACTCCCTATAAATTTTTTAGTAATGACATAGTAGGCTTTGAACTAATTATTTTTCAATTGGTGTTTTATAGCATTTTTATACCCAGCTGTACTTGTACACAGGGTGTTATAACTTTGATTGGAAAATGGTTGGTTTGCAGGTATAAAGATAGATATAGAATTCCATATATCAAAATCATCAGTATCGAAATAAAAATTGATTAAGCCATGTCCGTCCGTCCACTAACACGATGATTTGAGTAAATATTAAGATATCTAAACCAAATTCGGTATATGGGCTTACCTGGACCCAGTATATATTGGTGTTGAAAATCAGTGAAATCGGACAATAAAACGACAAGAAGCACATTTTTCAGAAATGTCGTCACAAATAACATCGAAGATTGAAGCACAAAAATAGCACATATCATTGCAGGTGGCACAAATGTCTTCGCAGTTAGAAGCACAGGATACGAAAATTGTACAGCTCGAGGACAAAATTGATGCAGAGATAGAAGCTTTGAGAGGTCGTATACAGAAGTAGCAAATAAATCGTCCAGCAGTTTCAGCCAGTAATCCAAAGGTAAAGACACCATCCTTTGAATGTTCTGTTCCTTTCCAGGTCTTTAAACTACAGTTTGAGAGGACCGCAGCAGTGAACAACTGGAATGCTGAATATAAAGTTGCAGCTCTATTCGTAGTATTGAAGGGCCAGCAGACGAAATCCTACAGACGACTCCTGAAGGAGAGTGGAACAACTATGAAGCATTATAAACTGCTGTAGAGCGTCGTTACGGAAGCGAACACAGGAAGCAAATCTACCAAATATAATTGCAAAACCGCTACCAAAAATCTAACGAGACTTTGCTGGAGTTTGCTTCAGATAATGAAAGATTGACTCATCTTGCAAATTCGGACGCACCCGTGGAATACACTGAAATGGTAAAGATTTAGAGTTTTATAAAAGGCATACGGGATGTCGAAACGAGCTACATACGCAAACCCAAAGCGAACATTTGCGGAATCGGTATCACATGCACTGACTCAGGAAACAGCCTCACTTTTGAGTAAGCCATCGTACAAAGCCCACCGTGTGGAAGTAGAAAGGCCAGATTGGGTAAATACAATTTTGCAAGCACTGAAGGGATCACAACAGAAAAATGCTGAAGTTATGAAATGTTTCAAGTGCGGCAACCCAGGCCACATTACACGTCATTGCAGCACCGGTCCTGGTAGTTCTAACTTGGATGGTCGTAAACGCAAATCTGGAGGAGATACGCAAGAGCGAGTCAGATGTAAAGATCGAGAACTTGCCCCAGATATTGAATGTCCTGTGATATCTGTCTCGCAAATTGGAAGAAAATCGAGTAGTCTTACTGTCAAAGGAAATGTGGATGACAAGGAGCGTGTACTGACTCTAGATACAGGCGCATCTCATTCCTTAATCCGATCTTATTTCGTCAACAGGAGAGTAAAGCCATTTCCTGGAGCAAGATTGCGTACGGTCACTGGCGAGTATAGCCGAGTCCAGGGAGCAGTGACATGAGAAATATTAATTGGAAAGGTCACGGTTCTACACAAATTCGTTGTGGCGGAGATCGTTGATGAAGTCATATTGGGAGTGGATTTCTTAGTTGACTGTGACATCAGGATCGATATGCAGAGAAGGATTATGCTCTATAAGAACCAGAATGCGCCACTCAACTTCAGTTTGGAGAAAGGGTTCAGCAATAAGCGAGTGCTGGTGGAGGCTATTGGACAAAGACCATCAAAGTCAAAGGCAGTAGATCGGACAAAGGTTGATGAATCGAATGGTCTAAATAAAGCGAAATCAAAGATACCAGCGAGAGAAACACTGGCATTGACATAATCAAATGGACGCACTAAAATGAAAGAAAGAATTTCCCAGAAAGAATGCAGGGGTAGTTTCAAGCCAGGGCGCACTACTGTTGTGAACCGTCAAGACGATACTGAGGATGCAAAGTCAATATGTCAAGATAAAGCTCTGCGAAGCTGTTCATTTGCCAAACAAGAGAGTTTGAGGGAACGGTCCAGAATAATGGGTAGTAGGATCAAATACAGGCACGCCAAGAACATTTTCTGGAGGGAGGTTTGATGCTGTTATACAACCCTCATCGACGGAAAGATGTTCCATCCGCATCTAAATCATTGGGAAACCAAGAAATAGAAGGGTGAATCATTTGGAGAGGCTCGCAGCGGTTAGATCGAGAGATTTGTCTGATTGGGACGATCAGACTTACTACTACTTAGTTCCTAAGTAAATGCACAACAACAAAAAACATTAAAGCAAGCTACATAAACACATCACCATGTACCTACATACATACAATGCAACTCACACACAGATGTAGTCATCGGTCGAAGTAGTACTCACATATACACGCGCATATTGCTATGCGAGAGGCTATAAACTACAGATACACCCGTATAGCTGGTAACCAAGTAGAAAATTCTAGCAGAAGAAACATCTAGACATTTGGGCAGAGAGTATAAAAGCAGCACAAGCTGAGTAGTCAGTAATCAGTTTGATTGTGAAACTAAGTGTTATTGTGAAGTACTTTCAAAGTGGTCTAATAAAGACCATTTTTGCATTATTGAATATGGGAGTTATTTATTTAACAGTTTAGCGACTCGAACGTTAGCAGAAGATTTGGAATAAGCGAAATTTCACTAAATTCGTTACAATATCTTATACAGCCGATTATTCGGATATTACAAATGGGATAAGATTATTGCTCAGCTCCATTCTTGAAAGGTATGAAGTCTTCGTCAGTCAGTCGAGGGTTACATGCTTACTTGTACTCTGTCATTGATAAAAATATGCATTTCCATGCTAATATAAAAAGAGGACTAACAAAGTAACTTTTATCACTTTATGAGCATTTTCCAATTTGCAGAATTTTTATACCAGTCCTTATGTATAGAGGAAGATATTTTAGTATTCAGAACTTTTGTACAGTCAAGGACTTTAGTTATAAACGTAAATGCGTTAATGACTTAACACAGTGGTATCTGTTTCCAAACTGATAATATGTTCAATCGCATACTGCAACAAAATTCAGAGTTAGGAGCAGTGCACTAAATTTTAAGCAAAAACTCCGCTCGATGTTAATTGTACTGACATAATAAACATCTTGTGTTAAATTTTGATAAGAAAATAGTTTGTATAATGAGCTTTAGACGACTTCGAAAGGAATATAGAAATTGACTTCCCATCTCTTCGAATAAAACAAACTTACAATTGTAAGGATGCCGTTAAGAAAAGATATATGTATGTTCTTCGCATTAATTTGAACGCAATCAATAAAAAACTAATTTATTCCGTTTTCTTTGTACAATAAACTTCGACTGAAAATATTTGAAAAACATTTTAATAATTTAATATTTTTTGACTCGTCGTTCATTGGCTACTTTGTCGTGAACTCAAAAGTGAGGGTAAAGTAAAGTAGCACAAAGTGGTTTTCTGGATTGCCTTACAACTCGGCCATACCTGCAGCTTCGGATCGACCTCGATTCGTGACCAGTAAATTATCAGTATCCTCGTCGCCGATATTATCTAAATCATTATCAAAAATACCGGGAAGTGCGCATCATGGTTTAATTTTGTCACTTGAGTGAACTGAAAAGCAATGCTTTCGAGTTCGTTAAGCCCCAGGTATGTCTTGTACGACATACCGATCATTACCAAGAACTCGTGATATTTGTAATGGACCCTTGTACCGCGGTTCAAGTTTGCGTTAATTGCCAGTACTAGGTGGCTCGTATTCAACCACTACCAAATCGTCGATGTTATATAGCGTTGTTTGCTTTTATAACGTTCCTTCTGTATACTTCTTCGTTTATCAAATTCTGATTCGTTGATTCGTCATTTTGTAGCGTAAATACTATTATATTTTTCAAAATATCGCGTGGTTTAAAACTGAATAATAACTCCTGAGATGACCTCGATATAGTTTTATTACGCAGGCTGTTGATAATCCATTGAATTGTTCGTAATGCATCGTTCCATTTCTCTCTCACTGTTAACCGAAGGCAGTAAGATCGAAAGTATTGTTTTGTTACATCTCTCCACCAATCCATTTGCCCTTTGTGTTCGAACAGCGTTACAAATTTGTTGGATTTCATTTTCTTTACAAAAATTCTTAAAATTCTTGGACGTAAATGCCGTTCCGGAATCTGAAATGATTCTAGCTAGCATCCCCACGTAACTACTTAATTCATTAAATACCTCGATAACGTGTTTAGTTGCTGTACTCTTTACTGCGCGCATAATAGTGAAACGTGTGAAAGCATCGACAATAACAAGAATATGTTCATTGCGCTTTGAACTTTTCGGAAAAGGACCTAGGTGATCTACGTGTACAGTTCGGAATGGTATAAGTACTATTTCTCCAATATGAAGTTCACCTTCGTTTTTGTACTTTATTGTACGTACAATCAATGCGTGATTTAAAGTACGACTTAACAAAATTGCGCTTGCGCGCAAGCCACATATGCTCATTTATTCGTGCAATCGTTTTCTCCAATCCGAGATGTCCTGCTTAACAATTTGCCAGCGTAATGCTTTTGGCACCACCCAAAGATTCTTCCCCTTTACTTTTTTGATTAATCTACCATGATTTAAAACAAATTCTTTGCTTACCATAAGATTGCCTTGTTGTAACTTTTCTACCAATTCTTTGATTGAGCTAGCTTGGAGTTGCATTCCAAATAACCAATAGTCGTTGCTAACTTGAATTTTGTCAATCCACAAAGATGCCGTTTTAAGTCCCGTGACTCTTCGACAGGTGCAAAGCTCAATGCATCTATATGCGTGAGTCATTCAGGTCATTTGCTGACCAGCGCGATGTTCAATCGCAATATCATATTCTTGGATACGAAACCACCACCTTGCTATGCGTAGTATAAGTTCACGCTTACTCATAACTGTTTTAAGTGCATTACAATCTGTGATAAATTTTACCCGTTTGCCATAAATATAATATTTAAATCGTTCTACGGATTCAACCACTGCGAGAGCCTCAAGCTCGTAGCTATGAAACTTTTTCTCGTTGTCTGTAGTTGGGCGACTATAATAGATAACCGCTTCCGATCGTCGCCCTCTTCGTGCATTAATGCACCAGCTAGGCCCACTGCACTCACGTCTGTGTGTACTTGTTGCTCAGTCTCAACACTATAACTAGGCAGCAATAACCGGAAAGGATACGAGAATTCCCTTTATCTTTTCATACGCCTTCTGCTCTTGATCTGACCACCTAAATACTACATCTTTCCGCAATAATCGATTCAACGGAGCAGCGATAATAGCATAACCCGGTACAAATTCTAAAATATCCGCTTAAACCGAGACTCTGTCCAACTTCGGTTATACACTTTGGAGTTTTAAACTCACGCACTGCCTGTGTTTTAGCTAAACCAGGAGAAATACCATCAGGAGTTAACTCGTGACCCAAAAACTATATCGCTAATTTCAAAAATTCACACTTCTGTAGATTGAGAGTAACGTTAGCTTTTTGTGAAACTTTCAAAACACGCTCCAACTTTTCATACATTTCATCCACGGTTAAACTACCTATAAGCATATCGTCCATATAACTTGTCACGTCATCAGGTCCGAGTTCTTCTTTAATTTTCGCGATGAACCGTTGAAAAACGGCCGGGCATTTTTAAGCACAAACGGCATGCGCTTAAATTTATATAAACCGCCTGTCGTGATAAAAGCGGTAATCCCCAGCGGGTTAGGGGGTCAGAATATACCCGCGGTAGCTATGCCTGTCGTAAGAGGCGACTAAAATACCAGATTCAAGGGGTTGTGTAGCGCAACCCTGCAGGTTGCTAGCGCAATATATAGCTTCTCCAAACCCCATTGGTAACCTCATCTATCCGCGGCGAATCCTGTTTCACTAACAGACGAGGCTCTGGCGACCCCAAGCTCCTCATGGAAGTTGGGGTGGGGAGGGAAGGATGGCCTGAAGGTTTAACGGGGTCATATAAATCCTTCCCGAGATGGTCGGGCTAGCACCTTAATGGTGCTGGGTTACCGGATCTGTATCCGGCAAAGGACCATCACATCGATAACACTCTTCAAAGGCTTCGGGGAGAAACCTTATCGCTACAACAACAACAACAATATAAAAGCGGTAAATTTCCCTCTATTCTCCTCAATAGGAATTTGATAGTAACCACTATTAAGATCTAACACCGAGAAGTACTTAAACGCTTTGCGCGTTGTAAATCTACATACAATCTTTCGCTCCCGTTTTTCTTTTTTACTAAAATCCTAGGACTAGCATATTCGGAATCAGACTTACAAATTATATCATTATCGATAAGTTATTTTAACATATCCGCGATTAACTGTTTTTTAGGCTCTGGAACACGAAATGGTTTTTGAACAATAGGATTGTTAGAATCCACATCGATTTTCATTGTTACGAGCTCTGTACGTCCAATTTCACTCATGTCCGTTGCAAATACATTACGATATTTATTTATCAAATTAGCCAACTTATTTATTTTATCATTTTCGTCCACACCGCACTTTATCTCATCGACATTAATTATTTTGCTATTATTTATGTTAACGTTTTTATTGCATATATTTATAACACTAATTTTTCCGTTCGAAATCACCATTTGCATATTTTTAAACACATCTTGTCCCAATAACACATCTACCGTCAAAAATGTATCACCAACTATGTAAGGATACACATCTTGCTCAATACCGTCAACCTTCAAATTGACACGTACTCTTGAATGTGCATGAATGGCACCGCCACAAACCCGCTTATCCTTAAAGCACACTTTTCTTCGACGCCTCTTATTTGATCTGCCCCTGTTTGACTGATCATACATACTATACTCACTACCTGCATCTATTAGGGCTTTGAACGTTTTATCATTTATTGTAACCACTTTCTCAAAATCTTATTCAGGAATTACCGTTTCATATTCCGTTTTGGTCGTACGCGTCGAAGCACTTTTCTTGCCACAATTTTCAGGCTCAGTTTTAGGATGCACTTCTTGAGAGTCGTTGCACCTACGTCTACGTTGTGGCTGAGGATATTTCCATGAAATGTGCCCCTTCTGTTGAAAATTTAAAAATATTAACTGTTTATCACTTTCACTTTTTTCACCGTCTCGCGTTTCACCGGATTTTGTTTCAAAATTTGTCTATTCAGGTTTAAACGACGCACGGATAAGTTTTTAGAGTAATCTATTACTCTTTGTCGAAATTCGCGCATTGAACTAAACTGCTTTTTTGCAATAGCAATTTGAAACTCACGTTGTTTAATACCATCTCTTGCGTATTTAACAATAGAGGATTCACTTAGCCCGAATCTCTTACCTAACGCACCGATACGGAAACAGTAGTCAAGGAGACATTCGTTTGGTTTACGCGTCGTTTGAGACATTTTAAAATGTATAGCAGCTTCATCTGGCACACAAATAGACTCTTCACATTAACCTTTTGGATAGTTCACTCTAACTTGAATACAAGTTTTCAGTGGAGTCCAGCCAGAGCTTTGCTGCACCTTTGAGTCGACTATACACCGCTAATAAAAACATGTTTCCTCCCTCTGTTGAGCTTGGACCGCACTATTTACGCGTTCTACGAACTGTTCAACAGATACCGAGTATTCGTTTGTTGCATCAAATTCCGGAATAGTTTCGGCGATTTCCTTCACTGAGTAGCCACTACGCCCAAACGTTGCAATGGAACTACCAGCAGAAGAAGTTGCCCGCTCTTGATCACCACGCGTAGTCGTTGCAGTTACATTTTGATTGCAATTGATGCATCAATGAACTTAGCATGTCCCGTAATTAATTAATTTGGTCCTGTATATTCGCACTAGCGATCTCGATACTATCCCACCAAACAGCCTCGCACAAACGCAAAACTAGCTCATTTTCAGGCCTTCAGTAGACAAACCTTTTTATACTCAGCGTGCTTTGCACACAGAGTATATTAACTTTGATTGGATAACGGTTGGTTGTACAGGTATAAAGGAATCGAAATAGATATAGACTTCCATATATCAAAATCATCTGTGTCGAAACAAAATTTTGATGAGCCATGTCTGTCCGTCCGTCTGTCCGTTAACACGATAACTTCAGTAAATATTGAGTTATCTTCACCAAATTTGGTACGAGCTTATCTAGACCCAGAATAGATTGGTATTGGAAATTAGCGAAATCGGATGATAACCACGCCCACTTTTTACATATATAACATTTTGGAAAAAAAACTTAATTATTTAGTAAATAATACACCTAGAATGTTGAAATTTGATGTGTGGACTGATATTGGGACTCCTGATACAAATTTGAAAAAAATTAAAATGGGTGTGGCACCACCCACTTGTGATAAAATCAATTTTACAAATATTATTAATCATAAATCAAAAATTGTTAAACCTATCGTAACAAAATTCGGCAGAGAGGTTGCCTTTACTATAAGGAATGTTTTGAAGGAAAATTAACGAACGGTTAAGGACCACGCCCACTTTTATATACAAGATTTTTAAAAGGGTCGTGGACGAATAAAATAAGCTATATCTTTGAAAAAAAAAGAGCTTTATGTCAATGGTATTTCATTTCCCAAGTGGATTTATAACAATAAATAGGAAAAACTTCAAATTTTAAAAAATGGGCGTGGTATCGCCCCTTTTATGACTAAGCAATTTTCTATGATTCGGGAGCCATAACACGAAAAAAAATTAACATATTGCAATGAAATTGTGTACACATATTTTCCTTATAGCGAAAAATATTTTTGGTAAAAATGGACGGGATCAATTAAAGACCACGGAAACTTAGATATAAAACAAGTTTAAAAGGGTAATAAGTTATAACTTAGCAAAACAAAGGTTTGAATCAATGATATTTCACTTATCAAGTTTTATTGTAAGAGGAAATGGGGAGATATTTCTTTTTTAAACGGGCGGCGCCACGTGTTATGTAGAAAAGTCGTTTATCTGAAATGAAATGTACAATTGAAGCTCACGCTGAGTATGTAATGTTCGGTTACACCCGAACTTAGACACCATTACTTGTTCGTTCAAAATTTCTTTTAAATCAGTTAATTTTAACGTATTTATCTTAGCAAGAAGCATTTTGATTACTTAGACATATTGTGAAGAATAGTGATATTCACGATGCAGTGAAATAACTCCCAAATGAAATAAGTCCCAATGAAATAAGTCCCAATAAAAATGAAATAACTCCCAACTTTAATAAATTAAATAATTCCCAAAGAAGGAAATGAGATAACTCCCAATATTTGCCAGTTATTTCATAATGCAACCACAAGTCCAAAAAAAAAACAAAAATGAAATAAGCCCCACAAAAATTAAATAAATCCCAAATCAAAATTTGAAATGGTCTCTTTATACTATAAAATCAGTTACAATTAGATTTGAAAAATACAGCAAACTATTATATACCTATGTAAAAGTTACAATTACAAGAAAACTTGAACAATGTCGTCGACCTTTTCACGGGAAATTGGACAGTTAAAGCTTTCTAGTCCTTCGGAAATACTCTTAGCTTGCAGCACTAGAACACAAGCGTTGCATATTTTTAAATGTTTGCACGGCATCAATAGTACATTGGGCTCAACCTCGAAACAAATTACGCATAACATTTCAGAGCGCGGTATTTCTGATGGCTTTGAGGCGGAATCTTGTTATTCCTCCACCTCTTCTTCAAGATACGCTTGATCGTAAAAAAATTCTTCTTCTGGCTCCATTTCACTGACAATTTTATTTTTTGGGTACACCATTGCATTAACAAACGCAGTATCTGTTTTGATTCCAGAACGTAGATTTTCGTTGGCTTTCGCAATCAGTTCAGCTTTTTCAATAAATTTCCGTCTTTTTTTATTTTTTCCCAAAGCTCCATTACTATTAGCCAGCATTTCGAAATTTCGGGACATATTGAACTCCTGTTTTGGTATTATTTTTGCCAGCGCTATATAATAGAGCATTTTCAGGTCAAATGAAACTTTTTCATTTCAAATGAACTTTTTTCATTTCAAATGAACCTTTTTTCATTTCAAATGAAACTTTTTTCAAGTCAAATGAAACCATACTATATACTAAGGTAATTGTCTATATATTTATATCGTACTTTATAACAGTGGAGAGATCTTTTTTAACTTTGCTGAAAAACATAACCGTAAAAAGTGATCTTTTCTACTCTATGGCGCAGTTGCATTGCACTGCACTCGTTTGGGCCTTTGAAAACATATATATTTGTTTTTTTTTCCATTATTTTTCATTGTATATTGTATTTAAATGTAGTACTTAGAATATATATATTAGAATGGGTCGATTAATTAACCGATACCGCGCCATCGATTTTTCGATAGGATTTGGAGTCAGAAAAAAAAGTTTCACTACGCATACCCAAAAAAATAATTTTCGAGCCTGCGAAATTTCATTTTTTTTTTTACTTTTTTTGACTTTGATTTTAGGGGTTTTTTCATGACCCACTAAAAAAATTTTCGGAAATTAAGTTTCCTTTAAACTATTCTCATCTATTTCGTTGTAGTGCGAATAAAACAAAGTTTATTCCACCTTACGGCCCAACGTTTCGCCAAATTTCCATGGCATCATCAGGGGCGTAATATTTTTGATGTGGTGGTTGACAAAATTACAAATGAAAAATAAATAAAATTTACAAAAATTACACCATTAATTACATAGGAAATCGGTACCATCGATTTGTGGTAAACTTTGTCACATTAAACACTATGAACACTATAAAATTTTCATTTGATTGTATAATCTTCATGTATACCAACGTTTTTAGCGGACGTTTTTGGGTCGGACAGGGTATACATATGAAAATTTTTTAGTAGGTCATGAAAAACCCTTAAAAATTAAAGTCAAAAAAAGTAAAAAAATATGAAATTTCGCAGGCTCGAAAATTATTTGTTTGGGTATGCGTAGTGAAACTTTTTTTGCTGACTCCAAATCCTATCGAAAAATCGATGGCGCGATATCGATTAATAAATCGACCCATTCTAATATATATATTCTAAGTATTACATTTAAATATAATATACAATGAAAAATAATAGAATAAAAACAAATATATATACTTTCAAAGGCCCAAATGAGTGAAGTGCAATGTAACTACGCCATAGAGTAGAAAAGATCACTTTTTACCGTTATGTTTTTCAGCATAGTTAAAAAAGATATCTTCACATTCCACATGCCCTACTATATAGTTGGTAAAAGTAATGTTTCTGTCAATACCTTGCTATCGTTCTATGTTGTTTGGTAAGACGTTGGTCAAAGAGAAAAGCATAATACAGAGGATTCAACCGATGTGTTAGTTGGTATCAGACAGTGAATAGGAAATACGCTCACATCATGCTCTTTGGTTCCTTCTATTTGTTCTCTACGTTGCTTTATTCCTACGTTATTAACGAAGTATATGTAGAAGAAGAATGTGCTTTATATATAAGAGGAAATATAGGTGCTTATTTTCAGAGGGTGGTTAAACTGTAGTATATAAGTTGCCTAGCGTATAACCCTGCTAATTTATCTATTAAAAATTGAAACGATCAAAAGGCAAGGCTAAACTAAGCCGACCTTAACTGCAGCTTAAATTCACAAAGAAAATTTAAGCAAAAATTTTGCCTTCAATGTGGCTAATTAAAAATAGTTGTCTTAAAGAAAAATTTGATAAATACTTAGCGTTATAAAGTACGATATAAATATATTGACAATTACCTTAGTAGTATGGTTTCATTTGACTTGAAAAAAGTTTCATTTGAAATGAAAAAAGTTTCATTTAAAATGAAAAAAGTTTTATTTAAAATGAAAAAAGATTAATTTAAAATGAAAAATGTTTCATTTAAAATGAAAAAAATTCATTTGAAATGAAAAAGTTTTATTTGAAATGAAAAAAGTTTCATTTGACTTGAAAAAAGTTTCATTTGACCTAAAAATGCTATATCCCTCGATAGCCGATGTCGTCCGTGTTTTTGTCGCAGACTGACATTCCATCTGGTCCAATCTTTCTTCGATATAAATAAGAAGCAAAAAACAAAACCAACAACGAACTATACGCAAGACTTGTATGAGATTTCGGTAAAAGTCTAGTTGAGGGGTCGACTGCTAATACGTGTCCAAAAATATCGAAAGAGGTGTCAAAGTTACGGTGGTAGCCACGGTTATACCACACACTCGGACTTAGCATGGCGTAGCCCGGTAATTTTTTATAAATACTATGGATTCGACCCCCGGTTTCGGAGGGACCCGCGGGTCATTTTTCATTTTTTCGTTAATATCTTTTGAACGGTATAAAATTTTTCTGTTCCGCCTTCGGATTATTGTTGTCGAGGTCATTACGCGTCTTTTGACACCTCTCTCGATATTTTTGATAGGGTATTAGCAGTCGACCCGTCAACTAGAATTGTACCGAGATTTCTTTAATAGAGCTTACCTTCTTTAGCCATTGTTTCCCGAAATATTCCAAAAAGCTTACAAAGTGGAAATGACGCTCGAGTTTCCAATATTGTCCTTAATTTTTAGAAATGTGGCCACTATATGCTCGGCGGGCAACAGAGGAAGTGACAAAAGCTTGTGGTATTCCAATGACGCCTTACTGTTTTGTCGAATCAATTAAGCAAGTTGTTTATGCTTTGTAGTTATTTGCCGTCGTACCGCGTGGCAAAAATGGAACCAACAGCCGTACAATTTGAATCTAAAAATGAGGCTTTAATAGCATTCCTTAGGCTTGCTTCATAATCGGCGATGAAGGTCGCACCATTTAAGTTCAAAAGATTTGAATTTATGTAGTTGAATAAATGTGTATAGTATTTTGTTGACTTTTTATTTGTCAAAATAAAAAATACTGGAAAAGCCTAGTAAAACACGAAATTATTTTGGAATCTTATTAATTAATATATAAAAAAGGATGAGGAAGGGGTTGGGCGGCGTGACGCCGACGCGACCGGGCGTACTGCGCCGCTTCCCGATAATTTGCTATTTCTTCTTTTCCACTCACTACTTCAAAATCAAGACTTGACATTTTTTTGCACTCTCACTAAGCACCGATCTATAATAGTAAAATTCTAACAAGAACTGATGGCGTACAGATTGATATTTGAAATATAAAATTAAAGAAAATTTTTTTTTTTAAATAAGCTTTTATTATTGGTTAATAAAATTAATTAAAAAGTAAACAATAAATTGACTCTAAAGAAATATAACACTTTATAAGTTCATTGTAACCTTTAACGATAATTAGGCTTTTTCGTCTGCGACAAAAAAATTCTGTATTGTACATAATTATATATTTTTAACATTAAAACTTTACACCTAAATTATTAAATCTAACAGTTTATATCACAGTCCTAATTGTTCTAATAAAAAACGTGTTAAATTTTGATGGTATAATTAAGAACATTTAGGATCTCCTTTTCTTGCTATTGCAATGTAACACGCTTTTATTAGAACAATTAGGACTGTGATATAAACTGTATTTAATAATTTAGGTGTAAAGGCGATATGAAATTTTTATACACCCTCATATCAATCAGCCCTCGGCACGTGCTCACCTTAGCATTGGGTCATAAATACTAATAATAAATCAGAAAAAATCCACATTCATAACCAACAAATTTTCTCTGTGGCAGAGATCGGCATCAGGTAACTTTTTTGATACTCTAATTTATCCACAGCAATTTGAGTATGAGTACGTATAAAACAACCAAGCGCAGCTAGCCTGATCTATTCTTTTACATACAAAAATTATTGTATAAATATAAGCTATGATGCATATGGATACAAGCTACAACGGTCTCTCACGAACTATTCTCCTGTTTGGTTTGTTTTCGTATGAAATTTTAATTGAAATACGAAGCAACAGTTTGCTTCGAATGGTGAATTTCAAAGCGCAACTGCTAGCTCAGCTAATCAGTTATCAGCTGAGTGAAAGAAATTGTGCTTTTGAAACTATGCGTTGAGCCAACTGTCAACCCCATGAGTGAATGGGGCAGAAAATTTTTCTGCTCACTAATTTGCCGCAAAGTTGCAACTCTGCGTTCCAAGAAGTTATCACTCATCAACTTCGCCAGCAGTGTTGCTTTTGGAATGCGCCCTATGCTTTGTTCAACTCATTCAAATGAATTTGTACATATGTGCATACACATGTTCACGTGTTCTTGCAACAACAAAACGTTAAATACATACATACATACATATGAATATACAGATTTTCGAGAAAACATATCGTATGTGTTTGTCAAAAGTAGCTTCACTTCGGATATCAGCATCTTCGGTTGTCAGATCTTTCGCGTTCAACGCTAACGCGGTTTCAGGATGAAAAAAGACTCTCAACCAAATTACTGATACGAATCGCTACGTTTGAATAATCCTGACTGAGTATGAGTACACAATTTTTTATATCATGATCCAAATATATTGGGGCATATTCATAATCGAAATAAAATGTGACTAAGTTAGTTGAAGCATTTTTTACAGAAAGCAGTTGCCTAGTAAACTTTTGTAATTTTTGATCGTTTGCAATTTTATGCAAAAACACCAAATTAAAGTTTGAAAAATTGTGAAATAATTCGAAATAATTATGTAAAAGTGCAGATTATAAATATGTGATATATTTATATTTATTTAATATTAATTCCAGCCTTTTACAACATCAAAAATTAAATTGGAAAAAGTTGATGTTTCCATGAGCATGCATGCAAAATGGTCAATGGCAACAGTGCTTATCTGTAAACAATACACTCACAGATATTTTATGTACATGTACACAGCCGCACACATTGATTCCTACGGGGTTGAGAGTTTGGTCAAACGTGCTTCGTACGACAAACGTCCGTACGTACGGCACACGTCGGTGGGTAACTGCCGCATTAGTCGCTTACTAGCCAGCAACGAGCTAACAACAAGCATATATATCGCGCATAATTTTTCATACATATTTTGATACCGATCAGCCGATACCCACCACCGATGTTGCTACGCCAAGTGACAAGCGACGACTAAAGCTGGAGTCATTGGTGCCGTATGTCGTATCGCTGTATCCGTATCCCTAACGTAATCAGCTGTTTATCGTTACGACGGTAACCCAAAACCCAATTGGTTGGCTACGATACGGTTACGACCTTAGCGGCAACAATAATCGATTGCATTGGTTCTCATAAGGTTGGTCGAATCAGCTGTTAAAAGGTTACCGATAAAGCACCAATGTCTCCAGCAACAGCTGATTCGACCAACCTTATGAGAATCAATGCAATCGATTATTGTTGCCGCTAAGGTCGTAACCGTATCGTAGCCAACCAATTGGGTTTTGGTTTACCGTCGTAACGATAAACAGCTGATTACGTTAGGGATACGGATACAGCGATACGACATACGGCACGAATGACTCCGGCTTAAAGCTGGAGACATTGGTGCTTTATCGGTAACCGTATCGGTAACCTTTTAACAGCTGATTCGACCAACCTTATGAGAATCAATGCAATCGATTATTGGTGCCGCTAAGGTCGTAACCGTATCGTAGCCAACCAACTGGGTTTTGGTTTACCGTCGTAACGATAAACAGCTGATTACGTTAGGGATACGGATACAGCGATACGACATACGGCACCAATGACTCCGGCTTTACTCAATTAACGACGACAGAGCGAATCATATGCGTGTGAATTGAGAGGGCACAATTGTGCTATGAAATGAATAGCCCTGCTTTAATGTCGCGCCTCTTTGTGAAGCTGAGTGCGCTTGATTGCACTGTTGGGAGAGTGCAGCAAAGAAAGATGAAAAAATTGCAAATATGAGAGAGGTTGAGAAATTTGATCAGCAGTACACAACTCTCGTTGCTAATGTAGCTATATGTGCTGGGAGAATGTCGCTGGAAGAGCGACTTGAACGTGTGAGTAAACACGTATGATGTTCTCTGAGTGGAGAAGTATGAATGTTGGAAAAGCAACTTGAAATTATTTGTACATGTATGTAAGTATGTACGTATGAATATTGTGATTTTTATATATACTGACAGGCAAGAAAAAATGGCTTGGAAGAAGTTGAACTGTATCGACAAGTTCAACGCTCTGTGCGAACAACGGGGTAAACACAGCTGTAGAAGAAATTTTTGCTGATGTTGTTCTTGCACAGTGGGTTTGAGTAGGCAAGTAAACTGCAATTTTTTGTTGGTTAAATACCACTAGAAATATGTATACATATATATATATATAATTGGCGGATTTTGCCTATTGGTATAGCGGAATATTTTCTACCAATTTTTGGTTGCAAAAAAGTTGCAGTAAAACCAACGGTAAGAAAATTTCCGCAATATTCATGTATAAATGTGGATATATATATATATGCTTTTGCAGTTTACAAAAATAATATAACTTTTGTGGAAAAAAGTTGTATTATTTTCTATGTTTTTATGAAAAATAAAAAAACTGCCTACTCACCGATTTCTGTATTCTGTTCCTTATGGGGTTGTTGTTGCTGCCTGGTCGCTTGTTGTTGATTCTGCTTAGCTGGCTGTTGTTGCTGCTGCTTGGCTGCTGGGTGGGTAAAGATGATTTTGGTGATTTTTTGATTGTTCTTTGAAAATTGAAATTTTTTCGCAATTTTTTTGTAAATTTATAAGTGTATGTGTATATATTTTTTTAATTGCTTTTTAAACAAGCACTTTAAAACTCGGTTGTTTTTTTTTCGTAACTTTCTTTTTGGAAAAAAATTTTTGTTCCAAAATTTCATTTTTTTTGTCAATATATATGTTGATATGTATGTGTATATTTTGAACACACACTGTAACTTTTATTTTATATATTCCTTTTTTTTTGTTTTCCAACAGAACACTTTGAAATTCCTTCACTGCTCAGTTTTCATTTGTTTTATAGTTATATTGTATATATATTTCGTTGTATAGATATATTTTTATGTACACACTGTAGTTTTGTTTTGTGGCACTTTTGTGTAGTTCTTGTTTTATATTTTTATTTTTAATTTTTTGCACGAACGAAAATTCGAATTAAATTGATAAGTTTTGTTATAACTTTAAGGGTGGGCCAAGGATGGCTGCGAAGGACCATGAATAAATCTCACCTGGTCTTTCTTCGCTTCACTCTGCACTAAATAAAAGGGTTCAAAGTTTTTTTTCATAAAACGTTATAATTCAGTTTTTATTTATCTAATAATTAACAATTGCAAATTAGTTTCAACTCTTCACAAACTTCAACTTCACAGGTTATCTTTTAAATTGCCCACTATATGGAAAGAAGATAATTTGCTTAAAACTTTAGCTTTTGACATTAACTATTAAAAATAGAAAAAAAAAATAAATACAAGAGCGCGTCCGTGGTTGCCGAGTGATAATGCTTGACTAGCGAATGGAATATTGTTCATCGCCGATGGCAGTGGTGAGTGTTCGTTGGCGCCTTTCCATTCGCCGCGCACGGCTGCGCATAGGAATTGCCCCCAATCTAATGGGGATGGAGGCGGCTTAAACAATATATAAAACTTTTAAAATTGGGTTATTTGTGTAAACAATGCACTTTGCGGTAAAAACACCACTACAAATATCTTGCGCGTCAACAAAAACAGGATTTTTAGATTTTTTCAAATTAAACAACCGATAAACTTCACATCTTGGAGGAATCACTAAAGTGTCTGTGGTCATACCATGTACAATTTTTATACTATGAGTTTCTGTCCCAATGATAATTGTTATGCTATTGTTTGCATAGTCGATTATGCACTTATATGTTTTTAAAGAATCCTTGGCGAGTATGCCGTCCGAAGGTATGTAAAAATCGTCACTTGCTACGTGTAATTTATGCGGAATGAAAAAAATTGATGCAATTAAATTTGTATTTACTGTACCTAACGTTGAAACCGAATCTGTTGTTACACCTGTTATGTTAATAATATCTTTACCGTTAATTTGAACTCTATCTGTTAAACTTGAAAATTTAATTAAGGAAATATCAGCTTGACAATCTACGAGAAAAGTGCATGGCGTATAAGAATCACTACATTTTAATTCGATGAAATCGGAATAGTTGAGATTCAAACAGTAAACAGCGTTTTTAGGAAAGTTTTCATCTAGTACTCTTGCTCCCCCAGTGTTCGCTCCTGAGGGGCAGACACGTTTAAGGGACGCACATTAGCATTATTACTCGCATTTCCACGTATGTTACTATTGTTTCCTCGAGAACTAGACCGATTGTCCGAATTATTGTTATTAGAATTATTACTGTGGCCTCTTCTACTATTGTTATTAAACCTATAACTGTTTCCATTATTATTGTATCTGCTGTTATTGTTATTGAAACGGCTGTTATTGAAACGACTGCTATTGTTATTGAACCTATTACTGTAATTATGCCCCCTAAATCCGCCTCGAAAACTATTTGGCCTATTAACACGCGACTTAAACGCTAGCACTTGACGTTCTTTAACCTCATTATTACGCTCAACTACCATGAGTGTTCAGCCTACATACGATAACTGTTTGCTATACAGCCATTTCGTTAGCTTTCGCTTGCGTCATACCTTCAATGATCAGGGAACGTTCTAATGAGTCTGACAATTCTTTAACACGCTTGGCAAATTCCGAGTAGTTATTGTTTACCACATGTAAAGACGCGATTTTACCCCCGACAACTTTTGAATTGTCGGGTTTAATTCTACTTCGTAACGCGGCTTTTATTTGGCTAACGGAATTTACCTCAGTTGGAATTGCTTCGCGTGCTTTACCCTCGAGTTTCGATTTTAGAAATGATATGAAAGTACCAGTTAAATTTTCATCGGCGAACTCTTCAAGTAATTCAATTTTGTCTATAAAAGACTCAAGTGCTAAAGGATCGCCGCTGTAGTTTTCTCTAATAGAAGTAGCACACATTGTAATGAAGGATCTCTTTTGCTCAAGTGTTGCCATGATTTGATCGTTAAGATCTGAAGCTGAATTTAAAGAATTTGAGGCAATGTTTGGACTAATTGGATCGTTAAGATCTGGGTTTAAGTTAGAAGAAGTTGAAGTTAATTTTGCACTATTGGAATCGTTGAGATTTGACTCTAAATGAGAAGTTAAATTTTTGCTAGAAGAATCTTCGAAGCCTTGGAAATCTGCTGACAAAGATAATTTATTTTCCTGTTTTGTGACTTTTTCGGTCGACGATGAAGTTAAACTTTCCGAGCTTGACGTTAATTTATTGGAATATGGTTCTGAATCTGAAGTTTTGTGAACTCGCTTCCTATCTCTAAGGTTGTACATGAGAAGGTTGTGTAAGAAGAGCAAAAGAATTAAGTTTAAACTACTATGAAATTAATGAAGCACTTATTTGAATGTATACTTGAAGCTGAAATGTTGAAAGGAAAAAATTGGAAAGGGAACTGGTTTACAGTGAATTGTCGCTAACGAAGTATTTGTAATTTACTGGAGAATCCAATTGAAACAAAAATATTGATACTAGAAAGCTGAAAGAAGAAATTTAATTTAAAATGGGCTCAAAAATGTATAAGTATGAATGGCAAAAATCTCAGTAATGTGGTAATCACGGACGCACCGCTTTGTTTAAAAAAATCTCATTTGGTTTTTCACGGAATCACCGTTTATATCAAAAAAAAAACAGAATTGGTTTTCCACAAACCAACGTTTATATCAAAATTCCAACATTTATAGATTACACGTGAACTGCTTTTCTAGTTCACTTATATAGTGAAAAGAATTTTTGGAGAATGTAAGTATTAAAAAACTGAAGTATAATGAAAATTTTCGAAATGGAAATACAGGCATGTGAAACTTTGAATGAAAGATGTGTGAAATGATTTGAAAATTTGAAATTAAAATTGAAGCTTGAGAGTATGGGAATTTGTAAAATGAATTGAGAAGCTTTTAAATTAGAAATTTGAAAATATTAAAAATTTGAAGAAAATGTGGATTCGTAAAATGAGTTGAAACTTGAGGAAAAAATTTGAATGTAAAATTGCAAATGTTGAATTTTATAAAATGGTTCGAAAATTTTAGAATTGTTGAAAACTAAAAAATTATTAATCGGTAAGTTTAGACGGACGCACCGCTTTAATCAAAAATGTATTTGGTTGTTCAACGGTACCACCGTGTTAATCAAAATTCCAAAAAAAAATTATATACGTAAATGTGTGTATGTAGAAAGCAAAATTTGCACAAAAAACTACATATATGTACATATGAAGGTAATATACTTAAGTGCTGCTTCCAAGGTTCTGCCTTAGCCGCCGCTGCTTCTTCTGCTGGGCTGCTGCCCCGATGTTGGTCCTGCTGCTGCTACTGCGCTACCAGTATTATGCGCTGCTGGTGTACAAATTTTATATGGGGTCATTTTCGCGCCGTTATGCGTATATATGTATGTACCATAGCGGAACGATACAAGGTGGCAGCATGGTGACATACCTACAAACATAAATCAAAATTTCATGTACTTTGTTTTTGTAAATTCGATGGACAAATGTCAAAATCGTACTGCGCCGTATTTTGATGTATCAAATCAAATAAAAAAAGCTTAAAATCAGCTGTCCCATGCTGCCACCTTGTATCGTTGCGCCATGGTATGTACATATGTATATGGCGTGGTTTTCGTGCCGCTATATGAGCAAGTGGAGGAGTGCCGTTATGAAATTTGGTGACTGGTGGTACAGTTTGCGAATTAATTCCGCACTTTTAAATTATTTTCGTATACCTAAATTAATATTGAAAATTTTTCTGCTTTTCTTAATTTTGTATTATCTCTGTTTGTTTTATTTGGTTTTATTATATCGAAGATTTTGTGTTATTTCCGTTTCGATTAAAATTTTGTATTATGGTTTTACTCTTTTGTTAAATTTTGTTACCTCCTTTCTCATTAAAGATTTCGTTTATAATTGTCTTATTTCTGCCGTACTTAAATTTTGTACTTAGTTTTGTAAAATTTTGATTATCTCCGTAGAATTTAGGTTTTTTGTATATTATAGATTAATTTATATTCTTTTATTTCTGTAAAATTTAGTCGTTTGTATTATTATTTTTGATTATTTTAAATTTATTAAGTTGTGTTAAATTTGCTTGTATTTCACTGCACCACCACTTTTCACTTTTTCACTTCAATCTGCTCACTTTTAGACTGCCAAATTTTAAAATTACCGAGGCTCCAGCCTCACGGTCGCCATGTGGCGTTCCACAATGGAAGCCTTCTTCTCCAGAACATTCGTTGGTTTACTATCTCCAATAAATAAGATAAAGAACACAACAGTTTTTGTTGTTAATTACAGCGTTTAATTTATTCGATGAACTTGCAGATGTACGATCAAAATTGGAATGTCACTCGTTTCTTTTATCTATCTTATCTACATGTTGTTTTGTGTGACGTTGGCTGCAGTTTTACTTGACATGCTTGTTGCCACTGCGTGTGCCTGTCAAGTACCACTAAAGCCCCAACTACATAGGATACCTTATTATATTTCTGCTAATGCTACAATATGCTGTTATTTGTAGGGTACTTAAGTTTTACTATATGGATATATATATTTGAATGCTTATAACTTTTTTATTACTTTATCGATTTTGTTGAATGAAAGCTAGGTTTTTTTTTTGTAATAAAACAGAGCTTACAGAGAAAACAAAAAATCTGAAAAAAATAAAACGTTTTCGAGATCCTTCCTCGCAAAATACAAATTTTTTTATAATCTTACAAAAAAAATTTTTTAAATCCGTAATGATTGTTCGTTATCTTTGAATCTGCAGGGCCTAGCAAAAAGCGTTGTATGCACAGTTTATAGAAAATTGTATTACCTTTTAAAAGTTGCAACCATTTTGGAATTCCTGAATTCGTTCTTGAGATATATGTATATGATTAAGTGGACCCATTTTTTTTTTTTTTTTTTTTGAAAAAACCTTTATTCGTAAATATCTCAAAAACGTTACCATAGAATTAAAAATAACCTTGATTTTCGGAATCAGGGGGTGATTTTACATAGGAATTTCATAATGGCGTCTCTGGGGCATTTTGGCTGTAAACCAGTGAAATTAGTACTCAATCCGCATTATACTCAGATGCAACTGAAATATGTGTCAATGTTTCACCTCTACACTACCTCTACGTATTACTCCTCAACAACTCAACGATTCAGCTATAGGTTATACACTTTGTCTAACAGAGGTGTGTGTCTCCGCTTTTCGGTACAACCCGTTCTGCAGCTAGTTATTTAAGCTGCAGACGTTGGTACTTTATTGGTAACCGTATCGGTAACCTTATAACAGCTGATTCGACCAACCTTATGGGAATCAATGCAATCAATTATTGGTGCCGCTAAGGTCGTGACCGTATCGTAGCCAACCAATTGGTTTTTGGTTTACCGTCGTAACGATAAACAGCTGATTACGTTAGGGATACGACTACAGCGATACGACATACGGCACCAATGACTCCCGATTTAACCACTGCCGCTAGATAGGTCTCCTAAACATTACCTAAGTGAGGATTAGCGTGTTTTTACCCACAAACGTAGACGTATATACGTATAAAAAAAAACACGGCTAATATTATAAATGCGAAAGTTTGGATGTTTGTGTGTTCAGACGTTTGGCTTTGTGACTTAATCACGCAAGAACGACTGAACGGATTTGGATGAAATTTGGCACACATCATCCAATAGTCTAGAAGGATCTACTAGCTATATGTTTTTGAAAAGGGGAAAGGTCCCCACTCCATAGGAAAAGTTAGAATTTAATTATTATATTTTTCGTTTTTGTGACTGAATCACGCCAGAACGGCTTTTGATGAAATTTGGGATACATATAGACAATAGTCTACTGCCGAAATTTTTTTCGGAAATAGAAAGGGGAGGGGGGCGGGGAGGTGGGAAGGTCCCACGACCCTTCGAATCAATATTACAAACTCAGTGGGTCAAATAAGTCGAGGGCTTACAAAGTGAGCAGTGACACCCTCCGCCCGTCAGGGAATCCCGTCGGGGTCCATTCGGGACTTTTACGGGATCATTTCTGGATTGTATTCGGAATCCGTCAGGCATCACGTCGGGATCATTTCGGAACCTTTTCTGGACTATTTCGGGATCATTTTGGGACCCTTCCAGGAAAATTTCTGAATGATTTTCGGGATACGTCCGGTATCACGTCAGAGTTATTTCGGGATTATTTGGTGATCCTTCTGTTATCATTTCTGAATAGCTCTCGGGATACCGTTCGGATAATTTCGGGATCATTTCTGGGATTCCGTTAGGCTAATTTCGAGTCTTTTTCGTGACTAATTCGGGATGATTTTGGGACCCTTCCGGCATCATTGCTGGGTAATTTTCGCTATCCGTCCCCGTTCCCGTCATGGTCATTCCGGGACTTCTTTGGAATCATTTCTGAATAGTTTTAGTGATCCATCTGGGATCCCGTCGGGGTTATTTTGGTATTGTAGTGTTCATATTTTCTTTATAACTTGTTCAACTTAAAACTTGCAAAAATATCCTTCCGGGATCATTTCTGGATCCCGTGAGGGTCATTTCGGTACTATTTCAGGATTATTATGGGACCCTTTCGGCATCATTCATAGATAGTTTTCGGGATCAGTCCGGGTACCCGTCAGGGTACTTTTTCGGAACTATTTCGGGATCATTTTGAGAATCTTCCTGGATCATTTCTGAATCTCACACAGTACTTCATCAAGAAGTGTTCTGGAATGCAGGGAAGCTGTAGAAATCTTCGCATAGCCCCGACCATACATCTATACTGGGTTCCCGCTCAAAAATGGATAGAAAGTACTAAAAGGCCGATTAGTTGGCAAAGGAGGGTGCAGCACTCGCTGGATTGACGGCAGTTGTCTGAAACCGTAAGGGTGAAATAAAAAGGCGGCAGTAGTTACATGCGATCCATAAAGCAGGAAGGACGGGGCATCTAGGATCTTCAGAAAATCTCACGATATTAGGCTCACAAAGTGGCTCACATCACTGAAGAGCGAAAACTAAAGGCCTACGATGGCCATACTAACTGGACACTGCCTACTGTCGTCACATGCTTATAGTGTCTGTGCTAGAAGTGTCTGTGGAGACATGGGTACCTGGTCTTCGTTATCATTCCATTTCACTCATTTTCAAAACCAATCTATTCTGGGCCCAGATAAGCCGGAATAACAAATTTTGTAAAGATATTTAAATTTTTACTCATGTCATCGGGGACGGACGGATGGACGGACATGGCTCAATCAAAATCTTTTTCGATGTTGGTAATTATAAATTATAAAAAATAAGGATGTCTATATGTCATGGCCAACAAACTTTATCCAATCAAAGTAATAATACCCTTGTGTACACGCTGCGTGCGAAAATTGTGTAGAATCCGACCGAGTGTAATTTATCTAGGCCCAAGTACAAAGAGTTATGACGTTTTACCGAGGTTGGGACCCCACACTCTTTTGCAAATACGTACAAAAGTCAAATTTATAACAAAAAGATTATGGATTGTAAGCTTGTTTTATTTGAAGCGATGGGAAGTCAATTTCTATATTCCTTTCGAAGTGGTCTAAAGCTCATTAAACAAACTAACTTCTCATCAAAATTTAACACAAGATGTTGATTCTGTCAGTACAATTAGTTTACTTTGTTAATTCCTTTTTTATTAGCATGGAAATTCATATTTATATCAATTACAGGTAATACAAGTGAGGACGGGTCTCTCGACTGACTGACGAAGACGTCATACCTTTCATGAATGGAGCAGACCAATAATCTTATCCCATTTGTAATATCCGAATAATCGACTGTAAAAGATATGTACTCGAACAGATATACATACTTAAGAAAATGTTTCGATAAATATAAAATAAAATTAAAGAAAAAAAAACTTTTTTAAAAATAAGCTTTTATTATTGGTTAATAAAATTAACTAAAAAGTAAACAATAAATTGACTCTAAAGAAATATAACACTTTATAAGTTCATTGTAAGCTTTAACGATAATTAGGCTTTTTCGTCTGCGACAAAAGAATTCTATATTGTACATAAATATATATTTTTAACATTAAAACTTTGCACCTAAATTATTAAACCTTACAGTTTATATCACAGTTCTAATTGTTCTAATAAAAAACGTGTTGAATTTTGGTGGTATAATTAAGAACATTTAGGATCTCATTTTCTTGCTATCGCAATGTAACACGCTTTTATTAGAACAATTAGGACTGTGATATAAACTGTAAGGTTTAATAATTTAGGTGCAAAGTTTTAATGTTAAAAATATATATTTATATACAATATAGAATTCTTTTGTCGCAGACGAAAAAGCCTAATTATCGTTAAAGTTTACAATGAACTTATAAAGTGTTATATTTCTTTAGAGTCAATTTATTGTTTACTTTTTAGTTAATTTTATTAGCCAATAATAAAAGCTTATTTTTAAAAAAGTTGTTTTTCTTTAATTTTATTTTTTACTTTAATTTTATTATATCATAATCCGAATATATTGGGGCATATTCATAATCGAAATAAAATGTGACTAAGTTGAAGCATTTTTGGCAGAGAGCACATATAAAATTATGTCAAACAGTGTTAAATAACTTAACTTTGCCTATGGCGCGTTCAGTTTATAACTACTCATTGCTGATCTCTCCTATGTGGGTTAATCTGTTTTAAAATAAAATTCTACTTTCGCTTAGCTAAAATTCCATCGCCAAAAATCTGTAAAACAAAATCAAGTGCGCAGAAAAGTATGCAACACTTACCGATAACAGCCTAACGGCGTTAGCGTTCGTTGTATCACAGAATTTTTACACTTTGAAAATGACGGCTGTTGTTTGCAAGGTTGCATTCCTTTGAGTCTTCGTTTTCACCATCTGGATTAACAAAGTCATGAGCCTGGACATTCGTGCAATTTTAATGATGTAAATTGCATGGCGCCAGCGCCAATACGGTGCCAGCTCAATGGTAGCTCATTGACGAAATGACTCCAATCGAATATTTGACGTTACTTAGTAGTGAGTGCGTAGTACATTTCACTTGCGCTATTGAGTGAAACGACTTTTGTGTGTCAGGCACGAGTTTGGTGTTATTGGCGCTACTGGCAATGATGACAAAGAGATGATGGCGGTAGCGCTGGTAGTTCAGCTTTTGAGTTGTATATTTTAAATTTAATGCACAATTAATATGGGTGTGTTTGAGCGGCCAAATAATAACAGTAGTATTGCTAAAGTGCTGCTAAGTTGATGGAATGTCGCTAATTTCCTAGCGATTATCAATAGATTGTCAATATTTCGTTCAACGGGCACGCGTAATTGCCACATCTGCTCAAATTTTCCAAGTTTTTCCATTCTTGATTTAACTTAAGCTGTTATGCCAATATTTTTCTGCCAGTTTTATTCAAATACGTAATTTTTCCAAAAGCAAAATAAATTACAGAAAAGATTACAGAGTTAAACAGCCTTCAAAATTCAGCTATGTTGGTTATACACAGAAATACAACAGAGGGTTGTGTCTCCGCTTTTCGCAGGCGTTGAGATTCACCAGGCGTGACTCGCGTGATTCACCACGTCCAAATATCACAATCCACGGATAGGTACCGGCGGGTTTGTATGGGACTTAGGCTGTTATGCCAAAGTAAATACAAATCTTTACCGATAACTGTGTTATCGATTAATTTATCAAATTCTAACAAAGTACTATTGCATTGTCATCGGAGTTATACATGTGTGCAAAATTTCAGCTCAATCGGACACCGGGAAGTGTATCAAATTTAACTTGCAAAATTCCATTACAGACAATAAAAGTGAAACTAAATAAAAGCTTATAATAAACAACTGTGCACATGAAACTCTGCTGTTGTTTGCTTTGTATGGTTAATAGAGTTATAAGGCTGCTCAGTAATACATATATGATTATATTCTTAACTCATTTTCGTCCGAAAGAAGCAAAAAAGATACGGATAGATATGGCATTATAAGTATTTTGGAAAGGGTACCAAAAACAAGGGGCGGGTCACTTCTATTTTCAAAATTTGTTTAAGTTTTGTCCTTAGATCAACCATACCACTACTGAGGTTTCTACCTCAAATGTAGTAAAGTAGAGTTAGTACAAACTTTGTTAAGGTTGAACCTTTAGGAAAAGTGGGAGTGGCGTTAATTGTTTTTGATTATCTTCACTCAGTCTATATAATTTGGAAAGGATAATGCCATGTTAAACTTCCAAATTTTCTTCTTCTAAATGTGGGTGGTGCCACGTCCACCATTTTCGTTAACGAAAAAGTTTGCGTGGTTATCGTTCGATTTCACTCATTTTCGTTACCAATCTATACTGGGTCCAGATAAGCCCGTATACCGAATTTGTTTTGATATCTCAATATTTACTCAAATCATCGTGTACACGGACCAACGGACATGATTTAATCAATTTTTTTTTCGTTACTGATGATTTTGATATACGGAATTCTATATCTGTCTTTATACCTTAACAACCTGTAGTATTGCGTGGAATTCACCTCACTTCAAACACGCTTAATGTTACAAATATACTTACAAACAAATGCAACCACATGAGTTCATTCGCATTTGCCAAGTCGCCCAATATATTGATGCGTCATACCAAACTGCTCAAGCGGGAATCATATTGACGATATGTAGGTCAATATAATAATTTGCTGACAGACCACTATTGCGTCATGCACCTTTAGTATGTAAATATTAATGTAAGTGTGTATATACGTATAGGTTAAGAACTTTTGTATAAATAGTAATGAATTTCGTCAATAAAGAACAATTGCTATCCAATGCTACTCATCTGTGTTCGTCTCTCAATCATTTTGTTTAACTTTCTCTACAAACCAACTATTATCCAGTCAAAGTTATAATACCCTGTATACAAGTGTAGCTCGGTTTAAAAATGTTATAAAACACCCATTGAGAAATAATTAATTCAAAACCTAATATGTCAATACTAAAAAATGTATAGGGAGTTCTAAGTTTGCAGAACTTTTTGTAGCAGTGCTTAAATGTGCTTAAAAGTGCTGAAATACTTCAGCTTAAAAAATGTAAAACTCTAATTAGATATCTTACAGATCCAATAAGAAAGCGGGTTCCTATGTAGTTTTAACTCGTAATATAAAGAACTCTTCGAAATGGTATTTTACTGGTAATTTTACTTGATATTTAATAACTTTCCATGAGCTTTCGTTTTGTTATTATAATAACAGTTTAAATGAAAATCGTTTCGGACGTATAAATTCAGATAAGAATAAGTAACTTATAACGAAAAAACTAGTAAAATATTGCTAGCCTTCTTGCTATACAAGGAAATATTTTTGGGACACCGGTGTCTCATATGCCTGAAAGAGTTCAAAATACGGCCATATTGTACACGTGTCACTTAACCTATGTGAATTTAATACCACAATTCAACTGTGCAAATATAGAAACGAGCAATTAAGTACAAACCAATTTTTCTTTAAAAAAGAATAGGAAAATATTTTAACAACTACGCGCTAATTGCATTTCCAACCAACCAACCCAACGGATTAATACCCTCCAAAACCCGCCCAACCGACACGAGGGGCGCATCCGCATGACGCACGGATTTGCTTTTGTTTTTGCCGAGTTGTTGATAGGCGGATGTTTGTTAAGCGTCGAGATCTAAAACTGCTCAGCTACAGAATAAAAATCATCAGCTGAGTATTATATACATAACAGTTGAAAATTATACATATAATAAATTGTGAAATAACTTAACGATTTAGCATATAAAGATTTTTATTTTTATACTCAGTTGAGCAGAGCTCACAGAGTATATTAAGTTTGATTGGATAACGGTTGGTTGTACATATATAAAGGAATCGAGATAGATATAGACTTCCATATATCAAAATAATCAGGATCGAAAAAAAATTTGATTGAGCCATGTCCGTCCGTCCGTCCGTCCGTCCGTTAACACGATAACTTGAGTAAATTTTGAGGTATCTTGATGAAATTTGGTATGTAAGTTCCTGAGCACTCATCTCAGATCGCTATTTAAAATGAACGATATCGGACTATAACCACGCCCACATTTTCGATATCGAAAATTTCGAAAAACCGAAAAAGTGCGATAATTCATTACAAAAGACCGATAAAGCGACGAAACTTGGTACATGAGTTGAACTTATGGCGCAGAATAGAAAATTAGTAAAATTTTGCACAATGGGCGTGGCACCGCCCACTTTTAAAAGAAGGTAATTTAAAATTTTGCAAGGTGTAATTTGGCAGTCGTTGAAGATATCATGATGAAATTTGTCAGGAACGTTACTACTATTACTATATGTACGCTTAATAAAAATTAGCAAAATCGGGGAATGACCACGCCCACTTTTAAAAAAAATTTTTTTTTAAAGTAAAATTTTTACAAAAAATTTAATATCTTTACAGTATATAAGTAAATTCTGTCAACATTCAACTCCAGTAATGATATGGTGCAACAAAATACAAAAATAAAAGAAAATTTCAAAATGGGCGTGGCTCCGCCCTTTTTCATTTAATTTGTCTAGGATACTTTTAACGCCATAAGTCGAACAAAAATTAACCAATCCTTTTGAAATTTGGTAGGGGAGTAGATTTTACGACGTTAACTGTTTTCTGTGAAAATGGGCGAAATCGGTTGATGCCACGCCCAGTTTTTATACACAGTCGTCCGTCCGTCCGTCCGTCTGTCCGTTAACACGATAACTTGAGTAAATTTTGAGGTATCTTCATGAAATTTGGTATATATGTTCCCGGGCACTCATCTCAGATCGCTATTTAAAATGAACGATATCGGACAATAACCACGCCCAATTTTTCGATATCGAAAATTTCGAAAAATCAAAAACGTGCGATAATTCATTACCAAATACGCATTAAGCGATGAAACTTGGTAGGTGAGTTGAGCTTATGACGCAGAATAGAAAACTAGTAAAATTTTGGCCATTGGGCGTGGCACCGCCCACTTTTAAATGAAGGTAATTTAGAAGTTTTGCAAGCTGTAATTTGGCAGTCGTTAAAGATATCATGATGAAATTTGGCAGGAACATTACCCTTATTACTTTATGTCTGCTTAATAAAAATTAGCAAAATCGGAGAACGACCACGCCAACTTTTTAAAAAAATTTTTTTTTTAATTCAAATTTTAAAAGAAGAGTTAATATCTTTACAGCATATAAGTAAATTATGCCAACATTCAACTCCAGTAATGATGTGGTGCAACAAATTACAAAAGTAAAATAAAATTTCAAAATGGGCGTGGCTCCGCCCTTTTTCATTTAATTTTTCTAGGATGCTTTTAATGCCATAAGTCGAACAAAAATTAACCAATCCTTGTGAAATTTGGTAGAGGCTTGACTCCTAGGACGATAACTGTTTTCTGTGAAAAAGGGCGAAATCGGTTGAAGCCACGCCCTATTTTTATACACAGTCCACCGTCTGTCCTTCCGCTCGGCCGTTAACACAATAACTTGAGCAAAAATCGATATATCTTTACTAAACTTAGCACACGTACTTATCTGAACTCACTTTATCTCGATATAAAAAATGGCCGAAATCCGACCATAACCACGCCCACTTTATCGATATCGAAAATTACGAAAAATAAAAAAATGCCATAATTCTATACCAAATACGAAAAAAGGGATGAAACATTGTAACTGGATTGGTTTATTGACGCAAAATATAACTTTGGAAAAAACTTTGTAAAATGGGTGTGACACCTACCATATTAAGTAGAAGAAAATGAAAAAGTTCTACAAGGCGAAATCAACAGCCCTTGGAATCTTGGCAGGAATACTGTTAGTGGTATTCCATATATAAATAAATTAGCAGTACCCGACAGATGATTTTCTGGAGCACCTGGTCCACATTTTGGTCGATATCCCGAGAACGCCTTCACATATACATCTAAGGGCCACTCGCTTTTAAAACCCTCATTAATACCTTTAATTTGATATCCATATCGTACAAACACATTCTAGAGTCACCCCTGGCCCACCCTAATGGCGATATCTCGAAAAGGCGTCCACCTATAGACATAATGCCCACTCCCTATTAAAATGCTCAGTAACACCTTTCGTTTGATACCCATATCGTACAAACATTCTAGAGTCACCCCTGGCCCACCCTAATAGCGATATCTCGAAAAGGCGTCCACCTATAGACCTAATGCCCACTCCCTATTAAAATGCTCAGTAACACCTTTCGTTTGATACCCATATCGTACAAACATTCTAGAGTCACCCCTGGCCCACCCTAATGGCGGTATCTCGAAAAGGCGTCAACCTATAGACCTAATGTCCACTCCCTCTTAAAATGCTCAGTAACACCTTTCGTTTGATACCCATATCGTACAAACATTCTAGAGTCACCCCTGGCCCACCCTAATGGCGATATCTCGAAAAGGCGTCCACCTATAGACCTAATGTCCACTCCCTCTTAAAATGCTCAGTAACACCTTTCGTTTCATACCCATATCGTACAAACATTCTAGAGTCACCCCTGGCCCACCCTAATGGCGATATCTCGAAAAGGCGTCCACCTATAGACCTAATGCCCACTCTCTCTTGAAATGCTCAGTAACACCTTTCGTTTGATACCCATATCGTACAAACATTCTAGAGTCACCCTTGGTCCACCTTTATGGCGATATCTCGAAAAGGCGTCCACCTATTGAACTAAGGATTACTCCCTTTTAAAATACTCATTACCACCTTTCATTTGATACCCATATCGTACAAACACATTCTAGAGTCACCTCTGGCCCACCCTAATGGCGATATCTCGAAAAGGCGTCCACCTATAGACCTAATGCCCACTCCCTCTTAAAATGCTCAGTAACACCTTTCGTTTGATACCCATATCGTACAAACATTCTAGAGTCACCCCTGGCCCACCCTAATGGCGATTTCTCGAAAAGGCGTCCACCTATAGACCTAATGCCCACTCCCTCTTAAAATGCTCAGTAACACCTTTCGTTTGATACCCATATCGTACAAACACATTCTAGAGTCACCCCTGCCCACCCTAATGACGATATCTCGAAAAGGCGTCCACCTATAGACCTCATGCCCACTCCCTCTTAAAATGCTCAGTAACACCTTTCGTTTGATATGGCGATATCTCGAAACGGCGTCGACCTATGGAACTAAGGATCACTCCTTTTCAAAATACTCATTAACAGCTTTCATTCGATACCCATATCGTACAAACATATTCTAGAGTCACCCCTGGTCCACCTTTATGGCGATTTCTCGAAAAGGCGTTCACCTATAGAACTAAAGCCCATTCCCTTTTAAAATACTCATTACCACCTTTCATTTGATACCCATATCGTACAAACACATTCTAGAGTCACCCCTAGTCCACCTTAATGGCGATATCTCGAAAAGGCGTCCACCGATAGACCTAAGGCCCACTCCCTCTTAAAATGCTCAGTAACACCTTTCATTTGATACCCATATCGTACAAACAAATTCTAGAGTCAGCCCTGGTCCACCTTTATAGCGATATCCCTAAATGGCGTCCATCAATAGAACTATGGCCTACTCTCTCTTAAAATACTCTTTAATACCTTCCATTTGATACACATGTCATACAACCACATTCCAGGGTTACCCAGGTCCATTTTCCTACATGGTGATTTCCCTTATTTTGTCTCCATAGCTCTCAACTGAGTATGTAATGTTCGGTTACACCCGAACTTAGCCTTCCTTACTTGTTTTTTATTTTTTTGATTTTTTTTACGAGTTAAGATAGGATAGGACAGTTTTCCTTATAGTAAAAAGTGAATACGTTATATCAAATGAATTCGAATGAGAGTTAAAATCTTGACACGAACACCGGAAAGGTTCATTTAATTCGAAATTAGTTCTGCACTGCCTCAACAGAAGAGGTTTGTAATGTCTTGATGATCGTGATGGGACATTGAAGTTTACTTCGTTCAAAAGAAAGGGGCTAGAAATTAGTCCATTCAGTAGTTTAGCTATAAATAATACGCCTAGCATTTCTCTATGACAAGCGAGCGTTGGAAGATTGATAAGCTTTAACCGACTAGTATAAGGTGGAAGATTATATGCAGAGTCACAATGAAAACTCCTTAAAGAATAAAGTAAAAATTGCTTCTGTATTGACTCAAGCCTATCTGCATGAACTTGATATCGTGGATTCCAGACTACTGATCCGTATCCTAGTATCGGTCTAACTAATGTGGTAAAAAGGGCTTTGGTTACATAAGGGTCACTAAATTCTTTAGACCATTTCTTCACGAATGATAGAACACCTCTAGCCTTATTGGCAGTAGTCATAATATGAAGGTTGAAACTAAGTTTAGCATCTATCGTGACTCCCAAGTCAACAAAATAATTTACTGATACAAGACAAAAATTATCAATTACGTAAGAGGCTGCTGGCAAAGATCTCCGAGAGAGGCACATGAACTTACATTTATTGATGTTCAGCGGCATTGAATTCGCGTTGCACCAAGCAACTAAGCAGTTTAAATCCGCTTGAAGCAAGGGACGTTCTTCAATAGATGCATAGGACCTAAAAAGTTTTACATCATCAGCATACATTAGAATTTTGGAAAATTTAATTATGATACAAATATCATTAATAAATAGCAAGAACAAAATTGGACCGAGATGATTGCCCTGTGGGACGCCGGAGGGAACATTAAGACATCTGAAAGAGTATTTTTAAAAATAACTTTTTGCGTTCGACCGCAGAGATACGTCGAGATCCACTGGGTGAGACCAGGTTAGAAACCAAGCCGATTAAGCTTGTAGATAAGCAATGAATGGGAAGCTTTGTCAAATGCTTAACTGTAATCAGTGTAAATAACATCGGTGTGAAGATTTTCTCTAAAAGCATTAGAAACATGAGTTGTGAATTCAAGTAGGTTGGTAATGGTAGATTTGCCTTTACAGAATCCATGTTGAGAGTCTGCAATCAATGCAGAAATGGAAAATGTTAGCTGATTGGTAACAATGGCTTCAAATACCTTTGGGATGGCAGACAATTTTGCAATTCCTCGATAATTTTCTACACATGACCTACTGCCGTTTTTGTGGAGGGTTATTAGAAAAGATTCCTTTCAAGCAGAAGTAAAAACTCCATGTTTTAGGGACATGTGGAATAAATCAGTTAGGGGCTGATAAATGTGTTCTGTGCATTTTTTGAGAAAACATGTGGGAATTAGGTCAGGACCGTATTTATAAGATTCCTTCAAAGAAGTTAAATATGTAAGAACCTCTTCTGGAGATATTGATGGAATATTAATTGCGTTAAGTGAGTTAAGTTGATACGGGTATTAGATTTAAAAAATTGTGCAAATAAGTTAGCAATACCTTGATCGTCGCTAGAGAAATCATCACGGTAATTCATACCAGAAGGAGAGCCTTTAACCCTACGTTTAGAGTTCACGAAATCATAGAAAGCTTTCGGATTGCAAGTTATTTTCTTTTTCATCGCACAGAGATAGGTATTGTATCACTTTTTATTTAATTCGGAATATTTATGACGCAATATAGAGTACTTCAAGTAGTCGGAGTGTGAACCCGTCTTCTTGTACAGCTTGAAGGAACGCGATTTTTTGTTTTTTAAAGATTTCAGTTCTTTGGTGTCCCATTTTTGGACTAGTTCAGTGGAAACACGTTTACGCTTAGGTACATGTCTGTCCAGAATAGCGTGAATGACAGCGTTGAAGTCAGAAACGTTTTTGTCAATATCTGCACCGTATTTGGGCCAAACTATTGTAGATAACATTTGGTTGAGTTTATTAAAATTAGCCTTCGTGAATTCGAATCTAAAACTAGAACCGTTTTCTGTGGTAGTGCAACTCCGAGAACTTTCTTCCGATTCGTAAACTATTTCCAGCGAAGGATGGTAAGGGTCCTCAGGTACAGTAAGAGGTTCACCCCTCCTAAGAATGGATTTTGATGTATCATCAACAACTACCAGATCAAGTACCCTCCCGAACATGTTTGGAACTATATCTGTCTTTGGCAAAGTTCAGTTATTTCTGCTAAAAAGTCGATGCTGGACGATTTTGCAGAAACCGTTACAATACCATGGTCGGATTGGTCCATGATACGTGCGGAAGATTAAAGTCACCAAAGACAATTATCGAGTCAATAGGCTTCAACATTAAACTGATATCTTTCAGTAACGAAATATGGTTCATATACACCGAGGGATCTGAAGATGGTGGCAATATAGGTAAAACCTATTCCCAGCTGGGTTCTAATGCACTTAAATTCCGTAGCTTCAATAACAAGTAAATTTACCTCAGGGTAGGTATAGAAGAATATACCGCGAGCAAAACTCCACCTCCAACTCTGTTCAAGCAGTCATTTCTATATATTTGGTAATCATTGCAAAGAATCTCCTAATTAAAAATATGAGGCTTTAACCAAGTTTCAGTAAGCGATGATAAGGTAATTACAGTTAAATGATCTCAAGTATAGTTCAGTTAGTTTCGTGTTAAGGCCTCTTACATTTTGATAAAATATATTAAGGACAGATTTAATATTTAGTTTTTTGCAGCATTATTGTTATGAGGAACGGTAGCAAGATTACGAATATTAACGTTGCGTCTATGCTCGAATTCACGCACAAAGGCTCCGGGTGGCCAAATGAATTATTCAAAATTGTTTCAAAATATTGCGCTGATACGTCAATCCTAAATGACGTAATGTCTCTAGGATAATTAAAATTAAATTTACGAATAGGCACATTTTCAGATTTAAATTTACTTATGATGTACGACTTCACGTCCTCTTCTCTAGTGTCTCTCTCGAATCTGGGCACGAAAATCGACTTTTTAATCGGGACAGTAATCAATCTACTAGCCGGCGGTTCAGATTCCGCAGAGGGGTTTTTGGGAACCTTTTCTTTTTGTGGAGGGTATGGTAGATACAGCTGAATGAGCCTTCGATGTCGATGGTTGAACTGCTAAGGGACTCGGAGAGGACAGATTTATCAATTCAATAGTTGGGGGGTGGAAGATCTGGAGGTGAAGGAACTTTGGGATCCGCATCCATAGTCGGAGCTGGAAGGGAAACATCGATAGACCTACGATTATTATCCGGAATATTTACATTTGAATGTTGCAAAGACTTAAATAAGCTTTCATAATGCTTAAACTTCTCGGATAAAGCGGAAATCTCTATTTCAGAAAATCCATCTCGGGCCGTTTGAAGACCTTGAAAAGATCAATTTCGGTAGGCCTACATTTCAAACAAGCCCAACGTACTCCCTTATCGTTATCGTTAAGTGCGTCAACCACTCGTGCTGATAAACCGGAGCACTTCATATGGGCAAGCCCATCGCAAAGACAGCATGCCACAAAGGGATGTGGTTTACTTTTTACTAAGCAGTTAGGATATAAACACGACATTCTTGATAAATTTAAAGAGTATGAGGAATAAATATATATATAAATGCTACAGAAAACCGAGAATTAATAAAATAGGAAAAGTATGAATATGAATATTAATTGAACGATAGCACAACGGGTTATAAGAAAAAATACAACAGTTTGAAAGTAGCTGTTAGAAAGAGATATGCTGTATGAGTAGTTTGAGATGCACTGCAATAACACTGAACAAACCGCGCAAACAGCTGTGACACTGAGGAAAGAATGTGCACGCAAAAAATAAAAAATAACAAGTAAGGAATGTTAAGTTCGGGTGTAACCGAACATTACATACTCAGTTGAGAGCTATGGTGACAACATAAGGGAAAATAACCATGTAGGAAAATGAACCGAGGGAAACCCTGGAATGTGTTTGTATGACATGTGTATCAAAGGAAAGGCATTAAAGAGTATTTTATGAGGGAGTGCGCCATAGTTCTATAGGTGGACGCCATTTAGGGATATAGCCATAAAGGTGGATCAGGGTTGACTCTAGAATGCGTTTGTACGATATGGGTATCAAATGAAAGGTATTAATGAGTATTTTAAAATGGCGTGGACCTAAGTTCTATAGATGGACGCCTTTTCGAGATATCGCCGTAAAGATGGACCAGGGGTGACTCTAGAATGCGTTTGCACAATATGGGCATCAAACGAAAGGTGTTAATGAGTATTTTAAAAGGGAGTGGGCCGTAGTTCTATAGGTGGACGCCGTTTCGAGATATCGTCATAAAGGTGGACCCTGGGTGACTCTAGAATGCGTTTGTATGATATGGGTATCAAATGAAAGGTGTTAATGAGTATTTTAAAAGGGAGTAATCCTTAGTTCCATAGGTGGACGCCGTTTCGAGATATCGCCATAAAGGTGGACCAGGGGTGACCCTAGAATTTGTTTGTACAATATGGGTATCAAAAGAAAGGTGTTAATGAGTATTTTAAAAGGGAGTGGGCCTTAGTTCTATAGGTGGATGCCGTTTCGAAATATCGCCATAAAAGTGGACCAGGGGTGACTCTAGAATGTGTTTGTACGATATGGATATCAAATTAAAGGTATTAATGAGGATTTTAAAAGGGAGTGGTGGTTGTTGTATAGGTGGTCGCCTTTTCGAAATATCGCCATAAAGGTGGACCAGGGGTGACTCTGGAATGCGTTTGTACGATATGGATATCAAATTAAAGGTATTAATGAGTATTTTAAAAGGGAGTAATCCTTAGTTCCATAGGTGGACGCCGTTTCGAGATATCGCCATAAAGGTGGACCAGGGGTGAACCTAGAATTTGTTTGTGCAATATGGGTATCAAAAGAAAGGTGTTAATGAGTATTTTAAAAGGGTGTGGGGCTTAGTTCTATAGGAGGACATCTTTTCGGAATATCGCCACAAAGGTGGACCAGGGGTGACTCTAGAATGTGTTTGTACGATATGGGTATCAAATTAAAGGTATTAATGAGGGTTTTTAAAGGGAGTGGTGGTTGTTGTATAGGTGGTCGCATTTTCGAGATATCGCCATAAAGGTGGACCAGGGGTGACCCTAGAATTTGTTTGTACAATATGGGCATCAAAAGAAAGGTGATAATGAGTATTTTAAAAGGGAGTATTCCTTAGTTCCATAGGTGGACGCCGTTTCGAGATATCGCCATAAAGGTGGAGCAGGGGTGACCCTAGAATTTGTTTGTACAATATAGGTATCAAAAGAAAGGTGTTGATGAGTATTTTAAATGGTGTAGGGCATAGTTCTATAGGTGGATGCCTTTTCGAGATATCGCCATAAAGGTGGACCAGGGGTGACTCTAGAATGAGTTTGTACGATATGGGTATCAAATAAAGGTATTAATGAGAGTTTTAAAAGGGAGTGGTGGTAGCTGTATATGTGAAGGCGTTTTCCAGATATCGACCAAAATGTGGACTAGGGTGACCCAGAACATTATCGGTTGGATACCGCTAATTTATTTATATATGTAATACCTGGCAAGATTTTAAGGGTGTTTTATTTCGCCCTGCAGAACTTTTTCATTTTCTTCTACTTAATATGGTAGGTGTCACAACCATTTTATAAAGTTTTTTCTAAAGCTATATTTCGCGTCAATAAAACAATCCAATTACCTTACCATGTTTCATCCCTTTTTTCGTATTTGGTATAGAATTATGGCATTTTTTTCATTTTTCGCAATTTTCGATATCGAAAAAGTGGGCGTGGTCATAGTCCGATATCGTTCATTTTTCATACCAAGGTAAAGTGGGTTCAGATAAGTACGTTAACTGAGTTTAGTAAAGATATATCGATTTTTGCTCAAGTTATCGTGTTAACGGCCATGCGGAAGGACAGACGGACGACTGTGTATAAAAACTGGGCGTGGCATCAACCGATTTCGTCCATTTTCACAGAAAACAGTTAAAGCCATAAAATCTATGCCCCTACCAAATTTCAAAAGGATTGGTTAATTTTTGTTCGATTTATGGCATTAAAAGTATCCTAGACAAATTAAATGAAAAAGGGCGGAGCCACGCCCATTTTTAAATTTTCTTTTATTGTTGTATTTTGTTGCACCATATCATTACTGGAGTTGAATCTTGACATAATTTACTTATATACTGTAAAGATATTAAATTTTTTGTTAAAATTTTACTTTAAAAAAATTTTTTTTTTAAAAGTGGGCGTGGTCCTTCTCCGATTTTGCTAATTTTTATTAAGCGTACATACAGTAATAAGGGTAACGTTCCTGCCAAATTACATCATGATATCTTCAACGACTGCCAAATTACAGCTTGCAAAAGTTTTAAATTACCTTCTTTAAAAAGTGGGCGGTGCCACGCCCATTGTCCAAAATTTTACTAATTTTATATTTTGCGTCATAAGTTCAACTCATCTACCAAGTTTCGTCGCTTTATCTGTCTTTTGTAATGAATTATCGCACTTTTTCGATTTTTCGAAATTTTCGATATCGAAAAAGTGGGCGTGGTTATAGTCCGATATCGTTCATTTTAAATAGCGATCTGAGATGAGTGCTCAGGAACCTACATACCAAATTTCATCAAGATACCTCAAAATTTACTCAAGTTATCGTGTTAACGGACGGACGGACGGACGGACGGACGGACGGACGGACGGACATGGCTCAATCAAATTTTTTTTTGATCCTGATTATTTTGATATATGGAAGTCTATATCTATCTCGATTCCTTTATATATGTACAACCAACCGTTATCCAATCAAACTTAATATACTCTGTGAGCTCTGCTCAACTGAGTATAAAAAGAAAATACACTATTAAAAAGTAAGGAAGGTTAAGTTCGGGTGTAACCGAACATTACATACTCAGTTGAGAGCTATGGTGACAACATAAGGGAAAATAACCATGTACGAAAATGAACCGAGGGAAACCCTGGAATGTGTTTGTATGACATGTGTATCAAAGGAAAGGCATTAAAGAGTATTTTATGAGGGAGTGCGCCATAGTTCTATAGGTGGACGCCATTTAGGGATATAGCCATAAAGGTGGATCAGGGGTGACTCTAGAATGCGTTTGCACAATATGGGCATCAAACGAAAGGTGTTAATGAGTATTTTAAAAGGGAGTGTGCCACAGATCTATAGATGGACGCCATTTAGGGATATCGCCATAAAGGTGGACCAGGCCTGACTCGAGAATTTGTTTGTACGATATGGGTATCAAATGAAATGTGTTAATGATAATTTTAAAAGGGAGTGGGCCTAAGTTCTATAGGTGGACGTCTTTTCGAGATATCGCCATAAAGGTGGACCAGGGGTTACTCTAGAATTTATTTTGTACGATATGGGTATCAAATAAAAGGTATTAATGAGTATTTTAAGAGGGCGTGGGCCTTAGTTCTATATGTGGACGCCTTTTCGAGATATCGCCATAAACGTGGACCAGGGGTGACTGTAGAATTTGTTTGTGCTATATGGGTATCAAATGAAAGGTGTTAATGAGTATTTTAAAAGGGAGTGGGCCTAAGTTCTATAGGTGGACGCATTTCGGAATATCGTTATAAAAGTGGAGCTGGGTTGACTCTAGGATTTGTTTGTACAATATGGGTATCAAATGAAAGGTGTTAATGAGTATTTTAAAAGGGAGTGGGCCTTAGTTCTACAGGTGGATGCCCTTTCGAGATATCGCCATAAAGGTGGGCCAGGGGTGACTCTAGAATTTTTGTGTACGATATGGGTATCAAATGAAAGGTGTTAATGAGTATTTTAAAAGGGCGTGGGCCTTAGTTCTATAGGTGGACGCCTTTTCGAGATATCGCCATAAAGGTGGACCAGGGGTGACTCCAGAATTTGTTTTTACGATATGGGTATCAAATGAAAGGTGTTAATGAGTATTTTAAAAAGGAGTGGGCCTTAGTTCTATATGTGGACGCCTTTTCGAGATATCGTCATAAACGTGGACCAGGGGTGACTCTAGAACGTGTTTGTAGGATATGGGTATCAAATTAAAGGTATTAATGAGGGTTTTAAAAGGGAGTGGCCCTTAGTTGTATATGTGAAGGCGTTTTCGAGATATCTACCAAAATGTGGACCAGGGTGATCCAGAACATCATCTGTCGGGTACCGCTAATTTATTTATATACGTAATACCACGTACAGTATTCCTTCCAAGATTCCAAGGGCTTTTGATTTCGCCCTGCAAAACTTTTTCATTTTCTTCTACTTAATATGGTAGGTGTCACACCCATTTTACCAAGTTTTTTTCTAAAGTTATATTTTGCGTCAATAGACCAATACAATTACCATGTTTCATTCCTTTTTTCGTATTTGGTATATAATTATGGCATTTTTTTCATTTTTCGTAATTTTCGATATCGAAAAAGTGGGCGTGGTCATAGTCGGATTTCGGCCGTTTTTACACCAATACAAAGCAAGTTCAGATAAGTACGTGAACTGAGTTTAGTAAAGATATATCGATTTTTGCTCAAGTTATCGTGTTAACGGCCCAGCGGAAGGACAGACGGTCGACTGTGTATAAAAACTGGGCGTGGCTTCAACCGATTTCGCCCTTTTTCACAGAAAACAGTTATCATCCTAGGAGCTAAGCCCCTACCAAATTTTACAAGGATTGGTTAGTTTTTGTTCGACTTATGGCATTAAAAGCATCCTAGACAAATTAAATGAAAAAGGGCGGAGCGACGCCCATTTTGAAATTTTCTTTTATTTTTGTATTTTGTTGCACCATATCATTACTGAAGTTGAATGGTGGCATAATTTACTTATATGCTGTAAAGATATTAACTTTTCTTTTAAAATTTGAATTAAAAAAAAAAATTTCTTAAAAGTGGGCGTGGTAGTTCTCCGATTTTGCTAATTTTTATTAAGCAGACACAGAGTAATAAGAGTAACGTTCCTGCCAAATTTAATCATGATATCTTCAACGACTGCCAAATTACAGCGTGCAAAACTTCTAAATTACCTTCATTTAAAAGTGGGCGGTGTCACGCCCATTGTCCAAAATTTTACTAGTTTTCTATTCTGCGTCATAAGCTCAACTCACCTACCAAGTTTCATGGCTTAATGAGTATTTGGTAATGAATTATCGCACTTTTTCGATTTTTCGAAATTTTCGATATCGAAAAAGTGGGCGTGGTTATTGTCCGATATCGTTCATTTTAAATAGCGATCTGAGATGAGTGTCCAGGAATCTACATACCAAATTTCATCAAGATACCTCAAAATTTACTCAAGTTATCGTGTTAACGGACAGACGGACGGACGGACATGGCTCAATCGAATTTTTTTTTCGATACTGATGATTTTGATATATGGAAGTCTATATCTATCTCGATTCCTTTATACCTGTACAACCAACCGTTATGCAATCAAAGTTAATATACTCTGTGAGCTCTGCTCAACTGAGTACACACAGCTTGACGTGTGCGTAATAAAAAAAAAAATAAACATAACAACCTTAAATTTGTTATTTTGGTAGATCAAAAGCTGATTGTTTAACAGATTTCGAATTTGTATTACGCTTGACGCATTCACCATAAAAAATTAAGAAGAAAAAATTAACTGATGCTTGGCTCGATTTATCTCCGAGACGATTTAGGCCGAAATTCTCTTCGAATTGGCGTCTTAATCCCTTTTGATTTTCCCTACAATACCCATTGTAAATTCAGATAAGAATAAGTAACTTATAATGAAAATAGTAGTAAAATATTGCTAGCCTTCTTGCTATACAAGGAAATATTTTTGGGACATCGGGATCTCATATGCATGAAAGGGTAAAAAATACGGTCATATTGTACACGTGTCACTTAACCTATGTGAATTTAAAACCACAATTCAACTGTGCAAATATAGAAACGAGCAATGAAGTACAATTAAATTTTTCTTTGAAAAATAATAGGAAAATATTTTAACAAATACGCGCTAATTGCATTTCGCTGGAATAAACATAATTTAACGAATATTACCATCTTTAAGGTTATTAAATAAACCCACAACAACAGAAACACTAAGCAAGCTACATAAACACGTTAATCATCATTTACCCAGATAACTCACATACAGATGTAGTCATCGGTGGAAGTAGTACTCACATATACACGCGCATATGGCTATGCGAGAGGCTATGAACGTGTATACGGTGGTTGCGTATAGCTGGTAACCAAGTAGAAAATTGTAGCAAATGAAACGTCTAGAAACAGAGTATAAAACAGGCATCGGCAAATTGAAGATCCATATGTGTTAGTGAGAGCACGATAATCGCGCACATCACTTGATGCATCGTTTTGCTTAGTTCATTCGCTTATTAGCAAGCAACAAGACAAGATCGTTTGTTATTATATTTTTAATGCGCACAATGGGAAGCAAAAGGTTTATACAATTAAATACATTGTTTTTGTGCAAAAGGGTTGGTCAACATTAAATATATTTCGCTTGTGCGCATTGTAAAAATTAACAAACGATCTTTGCTGGTTGCTTGCTAATAACATCGTCAACATTGCGAGCGAAGCACACAATCGACGATGCTGCGCTAAATGCTCAGTGACTACTAAACTAAAGAGAATAAGAATACGTGTGAATTGAGTGTGCACAAATGTGCCACTAAATGCCAATGCCTGGTGTAAAAGCAGCGAAAGCTGAGTAATCTGTAATCAGTTTGATTTAAGCAGGCTATCAGTTGCGAAGTGAAGTTTAATTGTGAAGTATAAGTACTCTCAAAGTAGCCTAATAAAGACCAATTTTTAATACAGAATATTGGAATGTTTTATTCAACAGTTTAGCGATGCGAACGTAAGCAGAAGGTTGCAAATAGGCGGAATTTCACTAAATTCGTTACAATAACAACCTTGAATTTGTTATTTTGGTAGATCAAAAGCTGTTTGTTTAACTGATTTCGAATTTGTATTGCGCTCGACGCATTAACCATAAAAAATTAAGAAGAAACAAGTAAGGAAGACTAAGTTCGGGTGTAACCGGATATTACATACTCAGCTGAGAGCTTTGGAGACAAAATATGGGAAAATAACGATGTAGCAAATGAAACTAGGGTAACTGTGGAATGTGTTTGTATGACATGGGTATCAAATAAAAGGTATTAAAGAGTATTTTAGAAGGGAGTGGGCCATAGATCTATAGGTGGAAGCCTTTTGGAGATATCGCCATAAAGGTGGACCTGGGGTGTCTCTATAATCTGTTTGTACGATATGGGTATCAAATTAAAGGTATTAATGAGGGTTTTAAAAGGGAGTGGCCCTTAGTTGTATATGTGAAGGCGTTTTCGAGATATCGACCAAAATGTGGAACAGGGTGACCCAGAACAATATCTGTCGGGTACCACTAATTTATTTATATATGTAATACCACAAACAGTATTCCTGCCATGATTCCAACGGCTTTCGATTTCGCCTTGCAGAACTTTTTCATTTTCTTCTACTTAATATGGTAGGTGTCACGCCCATTGTACAAAGTTTTTTTCCAAAGTTAAATTTTGTGTCAAAAAACCAATCCAATCACCATGTTTCATCCCTTTTTTCGTATTTGTTATAGTATTATGGCATTTTTTTCATTATTCGAAATTTTCGATATCGAAAAATTGGGCGTGGTCATAGTCGGATTTCGCCTATTTTTAGTACCAAGATAAAGTGAGCTCAGATAAGTACATGAATTAATTTTAGTAGAGATATATCGATTTTTGCTCAAGTTATCGTGTTAAGGGCCGAGCGGAAGGACAGATGGTCGACTGTGTATAAAAACTGAGGGTGGCTTCAACCAATTTAGTCCATTTTCACAGAAAACAGTTATCGTCATAGAATCTATGCCCCTATATCGAAAAAACTAGTAAAATATTAATAGCCTTCTTGCTATAAATACAAGGAAATATTTTTGGGACACCGGTGTCTCATATGCATGAAAGGTTACAAAATGCGGCCACATTGTACACGTGTCCCTTAACCTATGTGAATTTAGTACCACAATTCAACTGTGTAAATATAGAAACGAGCAAAGAAGTACAATTAAATTTTTCTTTGAAAAATAATAGGAAAATATTGTAACAAATACGCGCTAATTGCATTTCGCTGGAATAAACATAACAATCTTAAATTTGTTATTTTGGTAGATCAAAAGCTGTTGGTTTAACTGATTTCGAATTTGTATTACGCTTGACGCATTAACCATAAAAAATTAAGAATAAAAATTGATTGATGCTTTGCGCGATTTATCTCCGAGAAGATTTAGGCCGTACTTCTATTCGAATTTGCGTCTTGCTCCCTTTGGATTTTCCCAACAAATTTGCAGACCGGGTACCTACATGCTTTATGCCCATTCCAAACGGAAGCTAATGCAAGGAAGATGCACTTTCACTGAAATTTGAGATTTTGGCAGGCAAGCGGTAAAAAGTTTGAGCCTCAATCTGAAACATTTTGGACATATGATCAAACCAAATTTTGTTTAAATATAAATTATAATGGTCTTCCTGAAAGTGAGTGCATAGAATTGGGTTTCAATTTGAAACTGGAGATTTGGGCGGTTCCCAGAGATCCTTTCAGTCAGTAACTAGTGATACACATTTCTGGTTCCGAACTAGACCTAAGTCGCCAAATAAGTACAAGTTCGGTATTAACAAGATTTTACCCAATTATAAAATCGGCAGCTTGACGTTTTTATTTTTATAGTTAATTTCAGAAATATGATATCTACAAAAAAATGCTACCAGGTTTAAGTAGCTTCAACTATGCGTATGATTTCTCTTCCCAAACTTTCCCACTTGCTCCGAAGTATCAATAAAAGAACTAATATCGTACTAGAAGCAGCATTTCGAATTTTTTTTTGGTAGAAACCAACGAAATGTTACCAAAAAAATTAACTGTATTTTTTACACTAGTTTGGAGCTACGGAAATAGTTCCAATAAACCAACTAGTTCTAAAGTGGGAATATGTAACTAGTTGTGCATTATAGAAAAGTTAATGCAAGGCGAACCAACTAGGACATCGCCAGTTGGAAGCATGTTAAAGATATAGAGGGCGAACTCGAAACCTCTAACGAATGTACTAGAAACACACCAGGTTTGAACTAGAGACTTTTCCGACCTATTGTGTAAGAAATTATTTCATAGCACCTTATTTGTATAAAAAAATTGTTTGAAAAACATTCGATAACGTGCAGCACTTTTCACAAATAAAATTTCTCATTTTTGAATTTTCAAAACTAAATTTAAACCCTAACGATAAGTTTTAAAACCAGACGTTTCTATGCCAGTTTCTATTTTTAGATTTTTAAAACCTTTTACTCTTTTTTCGAACCCATAAATGACTACAAGTTTGTATTTTTGAATTCGTTTAAACTTGTTTGGTTTTGTTTTCAAACAATTTTAATATTGTAACGAATTTTGGGAAATTCCGCTTATTTTAAACCTTCTGCTAACGTTCGAATCCCTAAATTGTTGAATAAATCACTCCAATATTCTGTATTGCAAACTGGGCTTTATTTAGATTACTTTGGGAGTATTACTTCACAATTATGCTTTACAACCAATAGCGTGTTTAAATTAAAACTGATTAGATATTACGCAGTCTGCGCTGCTTTTATACTCTCGGTTGCTTCGTCCGCATATTTCTCCAAAGGTCTAGGCGTTTCACCTTCTGGAACTCTTGTATATCTTGCTTGGTAGTTTGTTATATGCGTGTGTATGTGTGAGTAAGAACTTTGGCTGATGATTACATCTGCGTGTAAACAGCAGAATTCCACCTCGCATCATAACAAGAGAATTCCACCACGTTTGTCAGCTTCTTAATTTGTAATATAAGTTGTATTGTCACCAGGCCTCTAACCAAGTGCCAAGTTTCAAGTCACTAGGTCTCCGGGAAGTTAGTTAAAAATGGATTGAAAGAATCCCAAATTTAAAATTGTTATCTTACTATCTCCATCCGCGTGCCACCTAGCCAATTTATTTTGATCAAATGTTGCATTGTAACCGGCTTCTGACCCACGGCCCAAGTTTAAAGTCTTTAGCTCACCGGTAAGTTACTCAAAAATCGATCGCAAGATTCCCCTCGTTTTTCAGGGATTTGTAGTTATTTCAATTAGCACGCCACCTAGCCGAACTTTGTTTTCTATAAATTGTATTGTCACCGGGTCTCGAACTATGTGCAAAGTTACGATTCTCTAGGTAACCGGGAAGTTAGTTAAAAATTGATTGAAAGATTCCTAAACAAAATTAATTTTCTTAATATCTCGATCCATGCGCCACCTAGCGGAATTTTATGATAGTGTTTCTGGTTAATAAAAAAAAGAGAAAAACGATTTATGAATACACGAACTTTATTGGAGCAATGTACGATAACGATAGTCAGCAAATTACAATGATAAAGAAGAAAAAAAAATGAAAGGCTTAAAGCACAATAGGCCAACCAATGCTGCTTGTGATTGGGAATTATCCCGGCCATGGCGTTACCATACTATATCTAACATTTGTGACCAGTCAATTCCGACTGAACATCCTGCCCCCGTTGAAAGGATCCTTTCAATATCCTGATGGTAATGGGGCTAGTTTATGAACTGGTCGGCGAAGAATTCCCTTTGCTGTTTTAATTTCCACCACTCGGACCTTTTTGTCTGGACCTGGGATAACGTTCGTAATTCGGCCTAATGGCCACTGGTTAGATGGTATATTATCTTCATATAAAAGTACAAGCTGATCAAGTTCTACGTTAGCTTGGTCAGTTAGCCATTTGGATCGCTGCTGCAGCTCATGGAGGTAGTCACGCCGCCATTGTTGCCAAAACAGATTTTTTATATGGGTGATGCGTTGCCATCGTGATAAATATGATAGCTTGTTGGTGTCACAATTGGGTTCGGGTACGCTCCTAATCGCTTCACCAATGAGAAAGTGAGATGGCGTCAAGACGCTTCCATCATTAGGATCGTTTGACATTGTTACCAATGGACGAGAGTTAAGAATGCCTTCTGCTTCAACTATGACTGTCAAGAGTTCCTCATACGTGAGACCACCTTGGGATAAGTATTTGGTAAAAAGGTGCTTTGCTGATTTAACCGCAGCTTCCCAGAGCCCACCGAAATGCGGCGATCGCGGTGGGATAAAATGGAATTCGAAACCTGTGATGGACGAAAAGTCGGAAATTTCCTTTCGACTTTGATCGCACAAGTAGCGATGGTAAAAATCTTGCAATTTGTTGTGAGCCCCCACGAAATTTGTTGCGTTGTCACAGTAAATTCGATGTGGAACGCCTCGCCGGTTTATAAATCGTTTGAGACAGTATATAAACGCATCGGCACTTAAATCGGAAACTAATTCCATATGTATTGCTTTCGTCGAAAAGCACACAAAGATCGCCACATAGGTTTTGTAGGGAACTTTACTCCTGATAAGGTAACTGGTAAGGAAAGGTCCACAGAAATCCACTCCGCAAATATAAAATGGCCGCTCTGTATGAAATCGGTCCGCTGGTAAGAGTCCCATGATTTGTTGTTGCAATATTGGTCGATATTTGAAGCAATGAACACATTGTCGCACAACCTTGCGTACCGTTTCTCTAGCCCTCACAATCCAAATGCGCTGTCGGAGCAAACCTAATAGAACCTTCGGTCCAGCGTGAAGATTTGTGCGATGTAAGTGCTCTATATAGAGGATTATGAAACGATGGTCGTGAGGCAGTATTAGCGGGCATCTTGCTTCTATTGGAATAGGTGCTTGCAACAACCGTCCGCCTACTCTAACGACGGTGTGCATCTTCTTAAATATTTGCAGTTGGCACAAGAGTGGCGACAGTTTCTGAAACGATGGAGGTATATTTTTATTGTTCTCTAATGCATTAATTTCTGAAGAGTAGAAATCGCGTTGTAAGGTTACGGCAACAAAATTGAATGCATTATTGAGTTCCGCAGCAGAAATGGGTTCTACATCTTGTATTTGCATCTTTCTTTGCGGTGGAACTGTGTTATATACGCGATGAATAAATGCTATTATGCGAAGGATGCGGATGTATGAGGAATTTCGATTGACGATATCATTTACAATGTGTGTTATGTGATTTGTTTTATAGCATTGAGTTCGTTTGGGCTTACGCTGCTCTTCCACTGGTGCGTCGGTGACGACTACCAGCTCCGGCCAATGTTTTGACTCCTTACTAAGGAAGAATGGGCCAGAAAACCATATTGTGCTACATAGATCAGCAGCACTGCAGCCGCGTGAAATTAAATCGGCCGGATTATCCTTCGATGGAACATGTCGCCATATGATGCCCTGCGAATGTTCCTGGATTTCCGAGACCCGGTTGGCGACAAATGAAGTAAGAGTCGAGGAATGAGTTTTTAACCACTGAAGGACCGTGGTTGAATCCGTCCAAAAATATACTGTGTTAATATTCTGCTTGAGGTTCACTTCAAACTTTTTCCATGTTCGTATTAAAAGCAATGCAGCGCACAGCTCCAACCTTGGTACAGACTGTGCCTTTACTGGAGCTACTTTAGACTTGGCAATAAGCAGATTAATTTTATACGTACCATTGTGCCAAATTCTGGTATAAATGCAGCATCCATAAGCTCGCTCAGAGGCATCTGAAAACCCGTGCAGTTCGCCTCTCTGTGACGGTGAAGTAAATGCGTAGCGGGGAACGGAAATTGTGTTTATTTTAGGTAGATCATCTTCTATGCTAGCCCATAAATCGGAAAGTGGCTTGGGCACTTCCTCATCCCATGAGGCACCGTGTAACCAAAGTGCTTGGAGAAGCATCTTGCATCGAACTACAATTGGACTCAAAAGCCCTAGTAAGTCATATATCTTTGCTGTCTTCGAAAGAATCAAACGCTTTGTAGTATTCCTGTGGGGTTCGTCATTAAATTGGAAACAGAATTGATCTGACCTTGGTTTCCATAACATTCCCAGTGTACTAGTAACGCCGCTGGCCAGCTGAATGGCTACCTCATCTGAGTTCGTGAAAAGTTCAATGCAGTTGCTGTTCCATTTAGCGAGTTCGAGTTTGGCCATCGCTAATAACTGGGTTAATTCGAATTTGCGTTGCTTTAACTCCTCTAGAGTATCGGCGCCTGTAAGGACATCGTCTACATATAGATCGGATTTCAAAACGTGTGCGCCAAGAGGATAAAGATTGCCATACGTTTCCGCAATAAAAAATAAACTGCGGATTGCTAGGAACGGTGCTGAAGCCGTTCCATATGTTATAGTATTTAATTCATAGAACTGTAAAGGAAGATGTGGTTCATCCCTCCATACAATTAGTTGAAATTGTCTGTCCTTCGGTGACATCCCGAACTGGCGATACATTTTACAAATGTCAGCAGTTAATGCATGTTTGTAAAGGCGAAATTTAAGCAAAGTTGTTATGAGATCGGGCTGGATCGTTGGGCCTACCATAAGTAAATCATTGAGGGATACGTTAGATGAGGTTTTTTGAGATGCGTCAAATACGACACGCAATTTGGTTGTTACATTTGTTGGGCGAAGCACAGCATGATGCGGTATAAAATAATGATTTGGACTGATGTCGACCTCACTGATCGGAGACATGTGCCCAAGTGCTGCATACTCCTTCATAAACTCGGTGTACGATTTTCCTAACTCTGAGTCTCTTTTGAAACGGCGTTCTAGAGATATAAACCGCCTGTAAGCATTCTGAAACGAATTGCCAAGTGCTTTAGGTGAGCCAATAAATGGTAAGGAAACCTGAACCCGATTGTCTGCTGTGTACGTAACATTTTTGACGTAATGGGCTTCGCACGCCACATGCTCTTCAGAGAGTTGTTGCTCTTGTTTATACTCTTCGATTTCCCAAAAACGTTGTAGTTGGGCGGATAAGTCAGGTGAAGATAGTGATTTCGTAAAGTAGCATGCATTCGACCGCAAGGTACTGTGATTCTCGTATTTCCCACCTACTATCCACCCTAGAAGAGTATTAACTATAAGGCATTGATTCCCATCGAGAGACAATTTTCCTTCATCGAGAAGTTGGAAGAAAATGTCTGTTCCGATAAGCAGATCTATTTTATGTGGCTTAAAAAAATAGGGATCCGCCAAATTGACGTTTGGAGGAAATTCTAAACTTTTTGTATCTATATATTGGCTAGGCTGTCTTGATGAGATCGTATTGACAACCGCAAACTCTGCAGTACAATTAAAATTTGAAAACCGTGACTGCATCGTGGTTTCTACCTTAGTGGATACTCTTTCGCTAGCGCCTGCGATCCCTGCTACTTCCTGATTGAAACGAATTTGATGTAGACGTAAACGCTTTGCAGTTTCAAGCGTTATAAAATTCAGCTCCGAGCAAGAATCCAATAAGGCACGAACTGGTTGGAAGATGCCGCAAGCATCCTTAATCAAAACGATTGCTGTTGGAATGATAGAGCAACCAGTAGCCCGTGCCAATAATGTAGTAGGTGTTTGCGATGTAAAATTTTGGGTGGTTGGTTGGTTTGAGCCGGACTTCCATGCTGGAGCTGAACCAGAGTGCGAAAACGAAAAGGTCGATGAAGATGAAAGAGGTGTCTCTCCAGATGAAGGCACTCTATGTAGCAATGTATGGTGCAAAGTGTTACACACCCGGCATCGCGTTTGTGATGGACACTTAGCGACCACATGACCTGTACCCAAACAATTAATACATAGGGATGATAGCTTAGCTAAGTCAAATCTCTGGGCCACACTCATGTTGCGAAATTTCATACATCGATGAATGAGATGGTCGCCTGCTTGGCAACAGACACATTTTGATTTGGAGGTGACGAACGCTTTTGATTTGCTTACCTTTGAATTGGGAATGTGATTAGCCACGTCAGGGGAGCGCTTATTCCAACTCTCGAGAAGTTGACAACGATGGCTTAGATTAGTGTAACACTTTTCAAACGATGGGAGTTCTTTAAATTCTTGGCGTTCATCATAAGCCTTTTTTGAGTCAGCATCTAACCTGGTTAAAATAATATCAATTAGCAACGCTTCCATTATGTCCTTCTCGGAGCCAATCGATAATAAAGCCCCTTTAATAGAAGCAACGTTGTCGATAAGTGATCGCAAAGCGATGTGATCGCCTTTATTCATTGATGGCAACGTGTGCAGAATCTTTATATGTTCAATAAAAATTAGGGTTTTATTGTCAAAGCGCTCTTTTAATCTTTGCAGCGCTCGCTGATAGTTTGCTTCGGTAACGTCAAATGGTTCAATAACTGCTCGCGCAGCCCCCGACAAGCAATCAAGAAGATAATTAAATTTGTCAATTTGTGATAAGGACGAGTCCTCGTGTACCAACGACTCAAACGTATGTATAAATCGAGAATATTCTGTGTACTTGCCGTCGAATTTCGGCAACTTTAATTTCGGCAAGCGATGTGAAGAAAGCGAAGGGGTCGTTGTATTAAAATAGCTTAATTCAGCGCTGCTTGATCGACGTGCTTTGTTCAAGAATCCTAATAATTTTGACTTGGTCGTGATGAAGAGTTCCTCTAAATCACTGCGGCCATTGTCTGTAAAGCAAAGTTTTTCAATTTGGGTTTGTATATGACATACTTGCTTGAAATATGATTCCAATATTTGCAATTGGCACTCTAGAATCGTGGCGTCAGCTGTAGCACCTTCCCTTTCAATTTTAATTTTAAGGTTTGTGATATTCCGCTTCATTGAACTGCGTTGTTGACGCAGCGGTGGCAATTCCACCGATGTATCATTGGTATCATCGTCCGTCGGCATGCTGCCGGCTTTTAGATCTCAAAAATTGTGTGTTGATTGTTGTTTCCTCAAATTTATTTAATTTGCAAACTGCTTGTTCCCGTATGAAAGTAAAAAACAAAACGTGCACACGGACTGAAGCCAAAGTAAAGCACCAAAAAATAAAACGGAGATATGGTGTGATATTTTCGCTGAAAACAGTACTTTTCCCTTTATATGCAATCTGCTTATTACCGTATTAAGCAAAAACAAACCGTGCGAATGCGATTGAGGGCAATGTAAAGAACCGCAATATAAAACAATATGCTTGCGATTATGTGCGTAGGCTGTGTTCAGGCAAATTCAGCAATAATTACGATATATATGTACATATACTCAGAAAACCAAACAGTGCAATATAAAGAACCGCAATATAAAACTATATGCTTGTGATTATGTGCGTAGGCTGTGTGTATTATACCAATGCAGCACTAATTACGATATGTATACGAGAACATGTACTGCTCTGTATATTAAAATTTGAGGCTCCAAATTGTTCTCTTTTCCATGTACTCCACCTTGTTTGTGTTCTTGACGGCAGCGAGCACCTTTATTTTGTTTTTTATAACGAAATGCTTGCTTCACCGTCCTGTCACGGTCGCCAATGTTTCTGGTTAATAAAAAAAAGAGAAAAACGATTTATGAATACACGAACTTTATTGGAGCAATGTACGATAACGATAGTCAGCAAATTACAATGATAAAGAAGAAAAAAAAATGAAAGGCTTAAAGCACAATAGGCCAACCAATGCTGCTTGTGATTGGGAATTATCCCGGCCATGGCGTTACCATACTATATCTAACATTTGTGACCAGTCAATTCCGACTGAACAGATAGAATATTGCATTGTCACTGGTTTCTGACTCACGGCCAAAGTTTCAAATCTCTAGCTCAGCGTGAAGTTACTTAAAAATCAATCGCAGATTCCCTGCGTTTTTTCAGAGATTTTCGTTTATCTCGATTCGTCTGCCACTTGGCGGCATTTTGTTTTCCACGAATTGTAGTGCCATCGACTCGCAAACTATGTGCTAAGTTTAAAGTGTCTGGATCACCGAGAAGTTAGTTAAAAGTCGATCGCAAAATTTCCATTTTAAAATTAATTTTCATTATATCTCGATCCGTGCGCCACCTGGCGGATTTTTTTCACTTGCATTGTAATGTCTCCCAGATCTGAACTATGTTCTAAGTATCAAGTGTCTAGCTCAACGCGAAGTTACCGAAAAAGACTTTTCCGTGGGTCAAAAATTCGTATGGAAATGAGGTGACAAACACGAAAGGGACTTAATATAAACGTATAAAATATAAATAAAGTTAAAAAAATACAATTGTAAATTGAGAGGTTTCCAATTTAGTAGCAAAATGTTTCAAAAAGTGTTTAAACCAGATTTCTAACCGTGCACTTGCACCCATATTTCATCAAGCTTCCCACTGTATATAATAGCGCCCACAAAGCTTCTCTTGCTTTAGTTACTTTATACTTCTTTATACTTAACAAGCAGCGGTGAAAGTAAGAAAATAAAATGAATTTATACAATTATATCGCAATCTTGGCTGTCATGCTTAGCTGTATTTGGACCCAAATAAATTCGCAAACCGACGATCGGTATTTGGTAGCCTTACTTAAGGGAGAAGAATATTATTGCGCTGGGTCATTAGTCACTATGGAAATAGTACTCACAGCGGCGAAATGCTTGAACGGTATAGATACAAAAGTAATCAACGTTGCAACTGATGCAGAAACTTTAATCGGACCACGTCGCAAAGTGAAGAGTGTATTTTATCAATATTATTTAATATGCAGAAATACCGATATTGATTTAGCTGGAATTGAATTGAATAAAGCGTTTAAAAATGATGATGGAGTGAGGACAATACAGCTTTGCGAAAATCAACTTTTGGAGGGCGCACAGATGGAAATTCGTGGATGGACTCCACAACTACAAATCCCACCTCGTTTTGAACTCGTAAAACATGACTTAACTATAGTTAAACCAGAGGAATGTTCGGGTTACCACAAAAGACAAATACAAAAAAATATGTATTGTGCTAAAGGAGGCGATGGATTTTGTAAAGCAGATTCTGGAGCACCGGGCGTCGTGGATGGACAACTTCGTGCGGTGGGAATATTTTCGATTATTGGGAACCACAAAAATCCGCAATTTTATGTAAATACAGCTCATCCACAAATTTTGCTTTTCATAAGACAATTGATTGTTCATAAAAAATCTAAAGGTTGTTTTTGTTAATAAGTGCTGAGTGAATTATTGCTCTACGCTCCATTTCAGATTTATTTCGTAAACTTGTCAGCTCACGTCAAAATATAAATTTAAACTAATATAAACTCCCTATAAAAAATTGAAGGGACGTTCCATGAGAAAGTGAACTTTGGTGCGAGAAAAATTTATCTTATAAGACTAGTAATTGTATGTATACAAAAAATTAAATTTAACCTTTAAACAATTTTCAATTTCTTTTATTCTTTTTGAAATAAAATGTAGATTTACCTTTTTCAATAAGGTTGAAATAGTATGTTTTGTCATACGATTTGTGATTTAGCTAAAAAAAATTTTAACCTAAATCTTAAACTTTTTTTGAATGTAGCCGAGCAATAACCTTATTCTAATCGTAGTATCCGAGTAATCGGCTACATAAAATATATTGTAACGAATCTTGGGAAATTCCGCTTATTCCAAACCTACTGCTAACGTTCGAATCGCTAAACTGTTGAATAAATAACTTCAATATTCAATAATGCAAATTGGTCTTTACTAGACAACTTTGAGAGTACTTATACCTAACAATTATACTTCACTTCCTAATTAATAGCGTGCTTAAATCAAACTGATTAGTCATGCCTCAGCTTGCGCTGCTTTTATACTCTCGGTTTCCTCGTTCACCCATTTCTCCTAAGGTTTAGTAACTTCGTGAACTTCATGCTTGTTTACCAGCTATATTCATGTATATTTGTAGTTTGTAGCTATATGCGTATGTATGTGTGATTACTACGTCGGCTGATGATGACATGCGTTTGTGAGTATCTCTCCGCTGCCTTGTATGCATGTGTGTAAATGATGATTGATTTGTTTATGTACATACCAGTGGCTGCTTAGTATCCATCGGCTTAGGGATGCTAGTATCGCTTAGTGATGCTAATATTCGTCACAATATTATATACACTCAGCGAAAAACGTCGTTCTAAAAAACCAGCACCACCGGACTCAATTCAAGCTTTTCATGTTCTAATTTTTTTGTTTTTGAAAAACGAACGACCAGTTCTTAAAACAACAAAATTGTGCTTCAACTGACACCATTTTCTTGAAAAGAGAGCGTCTGGTCTTAAAATATGAACACATGTTCTATTATTGAGAACAATGTTTTTAAATTAAGTACAATGGGAAAAATACCGAAACGCTTCGTTACATAGAACTGGCTGCGATGGGAAACGTTTTTTGCTCGATTTTCCCTGAAGGATGCAAGAACGGTGTTATTAGTGATATCGGATTTAGATTCGATACGTTCCGCACATTAAGGGACTTGTATCTCTATTATACTTAATATCTCTTGAACCATTTGATATCATCCCACCACCCCACCTCCTTTCGTAAAGAACTTCGGGTCGCCAGAGCTTTGTCTGTGTGTGTTCGTATACATACTCAACTGTGGCACCTCGTATGGATAAGGTTGACAATAGAGTTGGCGAGACTGAATATGGAAAACAACATTAAAGATTCTGCTTTTGACGACCGTAATAAAATAAACAACTATCTTCCTGATATCTCCAGTTTTTTCGCCTTGTGAACTCTGACATTGTCACCGACCAAATAATCGGCGACCTTATTTACAACATGGACACACCAAATGTCGACCACATTGAACATCCACGTCGACGGCAGTACACTACCGACGCACAGTGTTTCGTGTAGACCAAGCTAGCTGGACAAAAACAAAGTTCTTATTCCAAGAAAAGTGTAATGAGAAATGAAAGAAAACAAACAAGATAACGGGATTTTAGCTTTTTTTTTGATATTTTTGCTCATATACATATATTGAGTAATTGAAGTAAGAAGGTAGGAGTGGCCGTAAAATGCATTGATTAATTTGCAAAATTCTTGTTGCATTTTAAGCTTCATATTTCTTTTAAGTGAACACTTTTATTTAATTTTTTGATGGATTCTAAGCTCGAAGGTAAGTAAAATTTTTTAATAGTAATTCTTTCGCAATTAGAGTATTTTCAATATATTTAACATTCCGTTATTAAGAAGAAAAGGTATTTTTTCTCTATATTTTTAACTTTAGGGACAAAAAATTTACATACATCCTCTGACATCCGGGCTAAATTTTACATATGTTATAGTCGCAAGTATTCTCTAATAGCCGAAAGAAAAACCATTGCGAATTCTTTGCACATCTATTTTTAATTTTTTTTTTGTAGATTTAGTTATCTCTACATATAAAATAGGGTGTATGTACGTACCAGCTCCGACGAGATATTTGAACCTTTAAAGCTGATCTACAAACGGCAAAACCAATTCCCAGGTACAGGAAACAAACACGTAGCCATAAACACAAAAATAAACGCGCAAGGTCAACAAGAGCACACCAAAAGCAAAAAGGCGAAGGTCACTGACTTCAACCTGCCACAACCTACCGCATCAGTCACCAAGGCATAAAAACAGGTACATACAAAGCAATCCTAATGCAGGTATAACCACACAGGAACGCTACACAAAACAACCCCATTTGGTGGCATCTATACCAATACCTTAATGCAATATAAATACTGCACAACTGATAACAAATCAGAACGATCAACGACACTTAAGATGGTAGCACAACAATCATCAACTATTCACCCTGTCGGAAAATCAACAACACAAAGCAGTTTAGTTATAACCGTACCAAGAACGGAGTTTTTGACATTTGGGTTCAACATTTGAAGGAAAGCAGATATAAAGAATTATTGAGGCGTCGAGTGGATGACCTCTTGCAATCTAGAAGTCCTGGTGAGTTACTTTATGCGGCAGAAGTACCAACGCGTATGTCCGGCAACAAAAATGTTGCTAACATTATAAAAAAATCACAAGAAACCACTCAAGTATCCGGCAAAAAGATAACATGTGAGACAGATGCAAGATGCGTGAGCAATGTAGAAGCTTTAGCATACTACGTAAATAGAAATTCGACGACTCATGGGTACAAAACGACTCGGCAGTGGAGCATCAAGGCAGACCATAAGGTTTATCCATCATTTTATAGTCTAAAAAAAGCTAAGGCAGAATGATATCCAAATGAAATTGATGTGGGTGAAACACGTGCGGAAATTAAAGTCCAGTCCGTATTAAATAAAACTGTTGAGCGAGAAGTTTTTGTTAGCTTATTACCTACAAACTTGACGTATACTTTAATCAGCAAGTGGGGTTGCGATGGAAGCTCTGGCCATAGCACATATAAGCAAAAGTTTACATGCAGTTCTGACCCTGATGAGTTTTTGTTTATATTTTCTTTCGTTCCTCTTCAATTACAGGATGAAAAAGGTAACATTGTTAGGCAGAATCCTCGACCTTCTTCTACCATGTATTGTCGTCCAATTAAATTTATTTTTTCTAAAGAAACAAAAGATTTTATTGATTTTGAAACAAACACGGTTTTGATAAATGCGTTGTTGCCAACAAAATACATGCTCGAAGAATACGAAGTTTCCGTATATCACAACATGATCCTAACAATGGTTGACGGAAAAGTTTGCAATGCTTTGACTGAAACTTCTTTCGCACAAAAGTGTTATATTTGTGGTGCCACTCCAAAAGATATGAATAACGAGTTACGGGATTTTACGCCTAACCTAGATAATCTTGGTTTTGGTTTGTCTACTCTCCATGCATGGATAAGATGTTTTGAATGCTTGCTTCATATAAGTTATCGCCTCGAAGTAAAAAAATGGCAGCTTAGGAATGATGCAGATAAAGAGAGGGTAAAGCTACGTTCCAACGAAATGCAGAATAAATTTAAAAGTGTAGTTGGATTGATAGTAGATAAACCAAAACCAGGTTTCGGCAATACCAATGACGGCAGCACTGCTCGTAGGTTTTTTGAAAATTCTGAGGCTAGTGCTGAGATTACGGGATTGGATGTAACGCTCATCAAAAGATTCGACACTCTCCTTCGCGTATTAGCATCTGGGTACAATATAAATATCCAAAGATTTGAAAAATTTGCGGTCGAGACTAAAAAACTATACATAGATCTCTATCCATGGTTTAATATGCCTGTTACAGTTCATAAAATCTTAGTGCATAGTACTGATATTATAAAATCAGCAATTTTACCTATTGGTCAACTTTCTGAAGAAGTACAGGAAGCCCGTAACAAAGATTTGAGACGATTCAGGGATGATAACACACAAAAGCAGTCGCGTGAAGCCACAAATAGAGATCTTATGAATATGTTGCTTATAACATCGGATCATTTTGTTAACAGTTTTAGGGAGATACCTAAGAAAAAATTTAAAAGTCTGACTTCAGAAGTCTTAAATTTACTGTCCCCCGATAATGTTGAGGAGTAAATAAATACCCCAGTTATTTCAAGCTTTCACAGTAGTGTTGCTGATGCTCATGACTATTCCACAAGCGACTCATCGAATGAAAGTGATGATAGCGAATAATAACATAATTATAAAAGATAACCTACCCTATAACTTTTTGTTGGATCAGGTTTTATTTAATTTAAATCTATTGTATTTTCTACTTTGTATGATACTTTACTTTTAAGTTTTTGTAATGAGTAATTTTCACATAATTTAATTATTTACATTGTTATTATTATTATTGTAATTCACTTTTACATTCCTGACTGGTACTGTAAAATAATTTTGTAAAAATTGTAGTGCCAGGATAAATACTCAAATAAATGGAAAATATATATATACATATGTACAGTCACTCACATAAATAAGTACACACCTTTTTGGACAATTCTTACAATTTTCGCTTTCGCAAATTTATTTTAACTAATTTCCCATAAGAAAATTTTTCACGATCTATAACAAAAACTAAATTATATTTAAAAAATGTTTGAAAAATTCGACCAATTTTCATATTTTAACTAATTTCCCATAATAAAACAGATCTATAACAAAAACTAAATTATATTTAAAAAATGTTTGAAAAATTCGACCAATTTTCATATTTTAACTAATTTCCCATAATAAAACAGATCTATAACAAAAACTAAATTATATTTAAAAACTGTTTGAAAAATTCGACCAATTTTCATATTTTAACTAATTTCCCATAATAAAACAGATCTATAACAAAAACTAAATTATATTTAAAAAATGTTTGAAAAATTCGACGAATTTTCATAAAAAATTTTATTTTTTTCCGAATTTTTAGATTTTTTTAGAGTATTGAGCTTTGTAATCCATTCAATTTAAGTACAATAAAGTAAATTTTTTTGGATATACATATGTCACTTATTCACATGAGTTACTGTATATGAAATAAGCAAATGTATGCATATGAAGTAAAATTTGGAAAAAAATAAAAAAAAAGAACATATGGCTGAAAAAAATGACGTAGTTGAAATAAATGACTGCATATGAAACGGAAAATGTCATAAAATAATTTTGTCCAGCTAGCTTGTTCTACACGAATGCCTGTGCGACGGTCTTCCAAAAATCTTGTATGAAGTTCGATGAGGATCTACATTTTGTAGAACATGCAACCGCGATTGTACCTAAAACCCAGAGCCGTAATAAAATCCTCAAATCTCTTGCCGGCAGCAGTTGGGGTAAAGACAAAAAAACACTCATTACCACTTACAAAGCAATTGGCCGCCCGATTGCATGCTACTCGTATCCGATATGGTCGCCAAGCCTAAAGGTTACTCACTGGAAGAAAATACAGGCCTGCAAAAATACCTCCTTCATAACCGCTACGAGATGTCTTCTTATGCCCCCAGAACACCACCTACACAATGAGGCGACAGTACTCCCCATTAGGGAGAGAAATGAAATGCTGAAGTAACAATCTCTGTTAAAAACTCAGAAAGCTGGGCATCCCAACAGATATCTCCTAGGTGCTTAAGGGGTCATCTCCGTAAGCATTATGAGGATATACGGCACCTGCTAACAAAGCCGTATGAAGCAAAAAAGCACAAGCAGTTTCTAAGTGATATCCACAAACAGGATTCGGACCTCTATGTCGGGAATTGCCCGGCGAAGCCAGTTCTTAAAGAAAAATACCCAGAACTCGCAGGAGAGGAACGCACTCTTCCTAACGCGCGTCACTCTAGCTCAACTTCGACCTGGATACTGTAATAGGTTAAACTCTTAGCTATGCAGAATCAACCCCGACATACAAAATGTATGTCCTGCTTGCAATGTGTCCCTACATGGCACCAATCATCTCTTCAATTGTAATGGGGAACCAACGCCTCTAACGCCCCTCTCACTATGGTGCACCCCTGTTGGAACTGCAAGTTTCCTTGAACTCGCGTTAGAGGACATTGATGACAATTTGTGATCGGTTGCACTTATTGAATGGGGCGAAGCACTGATACAACAACAACGAAAACAACCGCACAAGTCCGCCGGACGGTAAAAAAAAATATTGATAATATACATAATAAGGGAGTTCAGAATTTTGTGTATTTGGTGTTGGAAACGTTGCTATACCAAATGAAAGCTACGGATCGTGCACAACTTTTTTTAGTTTTAAATTTTTTCTTTGCTAATTTTTTTTTGTTTTGACAGTTGTTAATTTGCTATTCAAAATTGAAATAATTAACTACGGCTTTTGATGCTGCGTATTTGCTGTGACGTATCAAATGCATAGCCGTAAAATTTTTTTGGTGTTTTGTGTAAAAATATTACACCAGTTTGCAAATGCACTGATGATAGACCATTTGCATAAAATCCTGAATTCCGCTATTAGCGATTTTTTATGTTTCTCTACAAAAATTGCTCCTTCATGTTTTACACACAGCGAAATGGCCGGAGTTTGAATTAAAAATGCTAACACCAGTTAGACTAAAAAAGGCATGATTCCCAAGTGCCCATGAAGGAAAAGTATGTAAACTTGAAGCTGTACGTTCCGTAAAAATAAGCCTGTAAATGGTCGATTAAAAGTTGATAACGTTGTCTTTTTTTATACGGTTTTATTTAGCTTGACTTGACAAGCTGGCTGGCTGGCCGGCACGAATTTTGTAATTGAAATTTAAGTAACTTTCCGATAAGCTACAAGCTTGAAACTTGGAATATAGTTCAGAACCCGATGACAATGCAAAAATAAGAAAAATACTCCGATAGGTGGCGCATGGATCGAAATATTTAAAAAAATTGTATATGTGGTCCGATTTGGCTCATATTTGGAACAAATATTACATACAGTCCGGTAGAATTGACATCAAAATATTATGGAGTTCGAGGAGGGACAAGCATACGTGGCGCATAGTCGAGTAAAGTCTGTGGAAGGATTATGCATTGAGGACTTAGATAGTAACAAATTGTCAGGAAAGAGTCCTTGTAATAATTAGTCACTCAATGAACTAAATAGAATGAGAAATAATAGGCAATTAAATAAAGACTAAAAACTTGAAAATAAAATAATTAAAAACAAGTAAGGACGGGACTGTCTTCGGCTATGCGGAAGACTTCATACCTTTCCTGAATGGGGCTGAACAATAATCTTATCCCATTCGTAATCTCTAAATAATGCGCTGTATAAGATAAGAAATATATAGTGAACAGATGTACATAACTAAACGATTTTAAGATAAATATAAAAAAAAATGGCAAAAAACCCCCTTATCTGAACGATTGGTTGTGTGGGATATATATTATAAATATTTTTTCATGAAATCTTCTACGATATATTAGAATATATATCATCAAGTTTCACGTTTTTATATTGGAAACTTAGGGAGAATTGGTCAAAAATCTTTCTATCTGAACGATCGGTTGTATGGGATAGGTATATACTATATACATATAGCTCCGATCAAAGTGATTTTTTCATGAAATCTTCTACGATATATTAGAATATATATCACCAAGTTTCACGTTTTTATATTGGAAACTAAGGGAGAAATGGCCAAAAATCGTTCTATCTGAACGATCGGTTGTATGGGATAGGTATATAGTATATACATATAGCTCCGATCAAAGTGATTTTTTCAGTAAATCTTCTATGATGTATTAGAATAAATATTACCAAGTTTAACGCTTTTATATTGGAAATTAAGGGAGAAATTGCCAAAAATCTTTCTATCTGAACGATCGGTTGTATGGGATATATACTATATATAGCACCGATCAAAGTGATTTTTTCAGAAAATCTTCTATGATATATTAGAATATATATCACCGAGTTTCACGTTTATGCTTTCTAAATTAAGGGAGAAATGGCCAAAAATCTTTCTATCTGAACGATCGGTTGTATGGGATAGGTATATACTATATACATATAGCTACGATCAAACTGATTTTTTCAGGAAATCTTCTATGATATATTAGAATAAATATCACCAAGTTTAACGTTTTTATATTGAAAATTAAGTGAAAAATGGCTAAAAATCTTTCTATCTGAACGATCGGTTGTATGAATATAACTATATATAGCTCCGATTAAAGTGATTTTCTCAGGATATCTTTTATGATATATTAGAATATATATCACCGAGTTTCAAGCTGATACTTTCTAAATTGCGGCAGGAATGACCAAAATCGTCTTATCTGAACGATCGGTTGTATGGGAGATATATGTTATAGTGGTCCGATCCTACCGGATCCGACAAATGTCTAATATAATACAAAAATACATCCTTGTGCCAAATTTCATTGAGATATCTCAAAATTTGAGGGACTAGTTTGCGTTCAAACAGACAGACGGATGGACAGACGGACGGACATGGCTATTCAACTCAGTTCGTCGCCCTGATCAATTCGGTATATTTAATGGTGAGCCTATCTTCTATATTTCTCACCGTTACTAACATCGGACCAAAGTTAATATACCATTTCATGTTCATGAAAGGTATAAAAATTATTAAAGTTAAACGGTTTTATTGAAAGCAATACTTACATTAAATAATAATAATACTAAAAGTTATAAAATAATTAGGTAGGTACATAGGACCTCCTCATCAATCTAGGGCGTTGATCAGACAATTAAATAAAAGCGTTGGACGCTAGGACTTACCTAATTATTTTCTAGCTTTTAGTATTATTATTACTTAATGTAAGTATTGCTTTCAATAAAACCGTTAAGCTTAAAATTTTTTTTAAATTTTATTTTCATTTCCCTTTCTTTCCTACCAAGCATTACGTCAACAATTATCCCACACTTACATTCTGGATTTCCCGCTACCGTGATCAAAAAATTTTTACACGTCACAAGCAACAACAAAATGTAAATGAAGCCTAAATTTCTAATTTAAAAGATCTTCCTAAACATATGCTTCAGGGATGGGCGTTATCAACAAATTTGAATAACCATTGACGAAAAAATAAAAAATAAATTTTTATTCATTATTCAAGAAAACTTGAGTAGTGAATAACATAGTATTTTTTATTCAAGCATTTCGTGAATAATGAATAACATTTTCTCGTTATTCAAAATATTCTAATTGATGATAAACGCCCATTCTTATTTTTGCAAATTTTGAATAAAGAGTTGAGTTATTATTCATTATTTACAAAATATGGAATAACAATAAAATTTTAGTTTTTATTCAGTTATTCAAAAATAAAAAAATAAACAATCGAGATGCCCTGAAAATATACCCATATGCGTAACCAGTTCGCGTGTAGTTCTGAAGCTTCTTAGGGTAATATTGAGATGATTTTGGGGAGTATTCGCGGGGTTTTTTGGGGGCCGTTTGGGGGTAATTTCTGGGACACTTTGGCATGGTTTAGGGGAGTACATCGGGGTCCTTCCGGGGTCATTCCGTGACCTTTTTGGGACTCCCTCGGGGTCATTTGGGAGCATTTCGGGATCGTTTTGGGGACTCCCTCGGGGTCATTTGGGGGTCATTTCGGGATGGTTTTGTGGAATCCCTCGGGGTCATTTGATGAATAGTTTTATTTTAAAACAATTCATAATCCCAATAATAGCCTCACGCTGAGCGAGGACTATATTTGGGAAGCGAAAACACAACTACTTAAATGTATATGTACTTATGTAAGTATTTTACATACATGCATATGTATGAATGCCTATATTTTCATATACCACTTTGTTCTTACAAAAAATGGGCGGAGTTTCACGCTCACTGGGCATAAGCATATTCATTATCCTGCTGTCTGTCCATTTTACTACCCTCTCTCTGTCTCTCTTACATAACGCGCTCATTCTCACAACTCTCCACGCTCTCGTTTTTCGAACATCACACCACATTTAAACGCCTGTCGATAGGCTATAGGCATTGGCACATATTTAACACAATGCCAAAGTCCTTATTGCAAGTGTTAGTGAACAGGTTGTTTTTGTCGATTTTTTTGTTGTATGATTTTCCTAGATTCTCGTGCTATGTTGCTGCATGTGCGGTGATGGTAGTGGTAGTAGTGCAGTAGCAGCTGCTGATGTATTTTTTTTTTTTTTTTGTATTCAAGCCTAGTGTGTGTGTGTGTGTGTTTGCTATTGTTGTTTCTTTTTCATATTGTAGCGCTGGCTATATCCTTTTAAATTTGCTTATGCGACAGCCCTTTTCAGCCCACCTGCTGCTGCTAACGCCACCGCCCATTTACAACAATTTATCTTAGCTACGATAGTTGACATATAGTCCTGTTGCAGTTATCGCATATACTCATACATACATACTTGCTGAGGTTGGTGGGAATATTCGCTTCGCAAAGGCAGAACTTCGATAATAATTTAAATATTCGTTTATGCAAATTTCAAAAGAGACGTTATTAGATCTTGATTTGTTTTCCAGAAAAAAAAAAATACTTTGGGCTCTTTGGGACAACATCATGTTTTATTCCGCGACCAGACCTGATATTATTGGGACTGCGCATAGAGTACTTCTAGGAGCATTTTGATACTATTTTCGCAATAATATCTACTTCAAGTGTGCTTTCGCGATAGTTTCGGACTTATTTCGAAATCTGTTCGGAAACACATCAGGACCCATTGTTACCAGAGCCATCGCCGGACAAAGTAAGTTTTTTTTCGGGTTCTTTGACCCAACGTCACACTCAGAGAAAAACGCCGTTCTAAAATCCAGCATCACCGGACTCAATTCAAGCTTCTCATGTGCTTACTTTTTTGTTCTTGAAAAACGAACGACCTTTTCTCAAAGCAACAACCTTGTTCTTGAACTGACAGCCATTTTCTTGAAAAGAGAACAGCCGGTCTTAAAATATGAACAAATATTCTATTAATGAGAACAATGTTCTTAAATTAAGTTCAAGAAAAAAGAAACGGTACAATTCGTGTGTACTACAATGTTAAATACAACATTTGGCACAAGTTATCAAGAAGTTGTAGTATCCCAGCGGCTATGATGTTGCGGTTGCAATCGGCGCGAGTTCGATCACCATCAAACTCTGAAGTTTTTAAAACAATTTTTTTATATTATAGTTTTTTAACTGTTATTTTTCGTTCAGTTCCATTCACATATGCACAGGTAGTTCCCAAACTTGTTATGAAATGTTTTAAATATATATTCAGACTGCATCATCAAATAAGAAAAATTTCTCGATAAGAGAAATACATGAAAAAATGCGTATTATGCATTTTTTCAAACGTTTTGGCTTTTAATAAAAATTTTTCTGTTATTAATATTTTTTATTAATAACAAAAAAATTATTTATTAATAAAAAATAAATAAGTAAATAGATAATAATTAAATAAATTACGTTCCTCCCACCAATGATCAAGCACAAATCGTTCTTGATTTGCGACCAAAACGTTCTCGAAGGGTGAGAACGAAAAATCTTAAATCAAGCCCAAGGAGTGCTTGAAATGAGCACAGAAGTTTCACGCATCAATACCAAACTGGTCATAAAATACGAACAGTGCGCTTGGAAAAACTGTTCTTAAAACAAGCCCATCGGTCAAGAGTTAAGAAAAAAACGTACTTAACAGACTTTTGTCAACGGATGTTCTTAATTTTGAACTTGTTTCGTTCGTTTTAGAACGATTTTTTCTCTGAGTGCAGGCTTTATTACAGGTCGAAATCGTAGATTGTTTAATGGATCATACAGGATCTACTTTCGAGGCCATTTTAGGATCACTTAGGAATCACTGTGCGGTATTGTTACTGGAACAATTTTGAAAATGTTTAAATATTGTTACGACATCATATTGTGACCGATTCCTGAAAATTTTTGGTTTTTATCTGGTCCTTTGCAATGGTGTTAGAGATTATTGCGCATTCATGGGTCTGACACAATTTGGAGATCATTTCGGGTTTATATCGGTATTATTTTGCGCCGATATCGAAATCGTTCGTTACCGTTGCCAGATGAAATAAGGTTTCCTACGGTTCCTATGGGATAGTCAGAAACAATGCAGAAACTATTTTTGGATCACTTCAGCATTGTTTCTGGGACCATTTTATGTTGATTTCGGATTGACTTCAGGCCTAATTCGGTAGTGTTGGGACTATTGCCGGACTGGTTTTGGGATTATTTCGGAATAATATATGGCATTGTCAAATAGTATATATTTCGAAATTATTTTTGGTTTACTTTGGGTAAGGTTTGGTATTACCTCATCTACGCTTCCAGTATTATAATGTTAAAAGTTATCATGATTTGATCTGCGCTCTGACCTTTTTTAAAGTTTTTTCGGCATCTTTAATTTTATGCAAAAAAAGTAATTTTGTCCAAAAAAAAGCCAAAACGAACAAAAAAGCAAGACCGAAAACGAAGAAAACCCGCTATATCTTACAAAATTCAAGTTAGAACACTTTGCAAAACCAATTTGAAAAATGAGACAGAACCGTTAGAGCTTTGAACAGTTAAACAGAAACCGCTAGCCAAATAATTTTGAATAACCGAACCATTTTTTAAAACCGAAAATGAACTAAATATGAAGAGTGAAATCATAACAGAAACCGAAATAGAAATAATGTTGAAAAATAGGAACCAAAATATTTTCAAGAGTAAATCCAAATCCGACACCCATATAATCCGAGGATCGGAACTTAACCCGAAATAGTTTGAAAGGTGAAGCTAAGACCAAACACAAGACTGAAAGCAAAATTATTAAAAAAAAAAAAACAGAGAATTGTTTAAAGCTGAGACCGCAATATTGTAAAAAACCAAAACTGTAGTAATTTTGAAGAGTGAAACCGAGAACGAAATGGAACTAGTTTTGAAAGACCAAAGCATTTTGGAAAACCGACCCTATCAGACTCAAAAAACCGAAGAATTTGGAACAGGGGAACCAAAACTGAACTAATATTGACGAGTGGGTCCGAAACCAACACCGATATAATTTCGAAAAATTGAAACCAAAGTATTTTCAATGAATGAATCCAAAGCCCACACGGATAAAGACTGGATCCAGATCTGAAATAGTTTTGAACGGGGAGGCTAACATCGAAACGGAATTAATTTTGAAGTGTGAAAGTTTTGAAAAAAACAACGAAATACTTTTTTGGAAAAAACCACAACGGAACACTTTATAAAACCAAAACAAAAGAATTCTGAAGAGGGGGAAAAAAGCGAAATAAATTTGAAAAATCGAAGCCAAAATAATTTTGAATAAAAACGAAATACTTTTTTGGAAAAAACTAGAACGGAACATTTTATAAAACCAAAACCAAAGAATTCTGAAGAGGCGGAAAAAATCGAAATCAATTTGAAAAATCGAAACCGAAATAATTTTGAAAAAAACAACGAAATACTTTTCTGGAAAACCAAAACCGAAGACTTCTGAAGAGAGGGAAACAAGAAAGCGAAATAAATTTGAAAAATCGAAGGTGAAATAATAAAAACAAAAACGAAATAATTTTTTGGAAAAAACCAGAGCGGTACACTTTATAAAACCAAAACTGAAGAATTCTGAAGAGGGTGAAACAAAGAAAGTGAAATAAATTTGAAAAATCGAAGCTGAAATATTTTCGAAGAGTAATTTTAAAGTCTGCGTCTATATAATTTTGAAAATTCGAACCAAATCTGAAATATTTTTCAACGGTGAAGCTATGTAAAAGAGTTTTGAAGTTTGAAACCACAACCGCAACCAAGATACCTTTGAAAATTGCAAACATTTTTGAAAGCCGAAGACGGAGGAGTTTAAAAAACTAAAACCTAAATAATTTTGAAAAGCCACAACATTTTAGAAAACTGTAGAATTTCAAGGAATGGAGCCATGACCAAATCCAAAATAATTTCTAAAAACTGAAATTTATTGGAAAACCGAAAGAGGAACACTTTAAAAAATCTAAACCGGAGTAATTTGGAAGGATGAATCCAAAACTGGTATTATTATGAACGGTTAAACGAAATCGAAGAAGAAAATGATACCGATATACTTTTCAATATTGGAGTCAAAACCAAAAAAATTTATAATTTTAAAGAGTCAAACCAAAAACGCAACCGAACAAATTTTGAAAAACTGAAACATTTTGGAAAGCCTAAAATTTGGACAGAAACCGAGTCCAGAGCCATTTAAAAAATCGAAACCAAAGATGTTGCAATGCGAAAACAAATAATTTAAAAAAACCAAAACATTTTGAAAACCTGAAAACATAGAATTTGGAATTACGAAATGGAAGTACTTTGAAAAACCGAGAAATTTCGAAGAGTGAAAAAAAACCGAAGTCGGAATAAATTTTACAAACAAAAGCCGAAGTTATTTCGAAGAGTGAGTCTAAAACTGTCCCCGACATAATTTTGAAGATTATACCCAAAGGCGAAATAATTTTGAACAGTGAAGCCAAATTCGAGTAGACACAAAAATAATTTTGAAGAGTTAAACCAAGGCGGAGACCTAAATTATTTTGAAAAATCGAAACACCTGAAAAACCGAAACCGAGGAATATCGAAGTGTTAAGGCAAAACCGGAGCCGAAATACGTTTGAAAAGCCGAAACATTTTGGTAAACAGAAACCTGAACACTTTAAAAAGTAGAAACCAAAGAATATTAAAAGTAAAGCCAAAACCGAAATATCTTTGAAAACCGACATATATTTTAAGTCCGAAACTATGAAAAGTCGAAACTAAAGAATTTTGTAGACCGAAACAGTAAAAATTTTGAAAAATCGAAACATTTGATTAATTGGAAACCGGAGCACTTCAAAAACCCGAAACCGAAGAGTTTTGCAGAGTGAAATCATGAGTGAAATTGTTCTTAAAAATTAAAAACAAAGTTATATTAAAGAGTGAAACCGAACCGACATCTAAAAAAAATTAGAAAACGCTTCTCATACACAACAGCAGTTTTCTACGCCACATTCGTGACATCACTTTAACATACCCAAATACTCCGTTATGCTTTTCTCTTTATACAAAAAACGGCTAACATCCTGTCCTGTGTTGAATTGTAAAAGCTGCACAATGGCGTCGTCTCTCTACTGTTGACCAACATCTGCGTTAGCAATGGCTCCAAAAGCTTTGTGTGTGTGTGCGTGCGTGGCGTGTATGTGGGGGGAGTTTATACGAGTATTTGTAGGGCGGTCAGCTATTGTTATATATATGAAAATTTATGTGGCAGCGCATCCTGTTGCCGTTGTTTATTTGCTATTCGTTGTTGTAAATTTTTCTACTCCACCCTCTTGTTGGCGCAACGAATACAAATATATATGCATATGTAAATATGTATGTGAATATTCTATAATGTGGACAGGATATGCTTTCTGCTTTCTGCTTCCATGTTGTGCGAAAAATATGTGCGAATTTTATTATGTGAGCGTTATGTTTATGTGTCTAGCGCGCGTTCGACCATTTCCCCCAGTGCAGTTATATGTATGTGTGTGTGTGTGTAAATTAGAGTTTAAATCTCTGTGCATGTGTACATTTCTACATGTCCGGATGGCACTTACACATTTTATTTAAATTAGTTGGCATTGTTCTGGTTTTTTTCTTCATTTACCAAAAGCAGAGCAATGTTTTTCAAAATAATTTTCGTTTTTTCGCATGCACATGCATATGTTCATATGTACATATGTATGTTTGCTTGCAACTTTTTCTCTATATGCGATTTTTTTGTCGTTATGTCATTTTAATTTTCGCATATTTTCAGGTGCTAATTGCTCGCTTGGCCATATGAAATTAAAATAAAATTTATTATTACAACTTGCGTGTGGTCGCAGTTTATATTTGTCTGCTAGCCACTATTGTTCTGGTGTGTGTAGTTTGTTGTTGTTTTTTTTTTAATATTCATCCATTTACATAACATAAATGCGCATATGTGCGCATATGTATGTATGTATGTTGTGTATGTTATTTAATGTTAAACACATGATTGCTTTCGACATTCACTTTAAATTGAAAATATTGTTTAGCTTATCGAATTTAGTTAATTACATTCATAGAGAAATATATAGATTTTTTGCAATTAGTGATTTTCATTTAAATAAACTTTGATAATGAAATGAAATTTTTTGTTTGTTAATTTTTGTTGGGTCAGCATTAAATAACAGATAAATATTGTGGTGAATATTAGCAGTTTTATACATCACTATGCTGCTACTAAATAAATGCACAACAACAATAAAGGAAGCAGCCACACATACACATAACCAGCAGCTTGAAGAAAGAGAAACAATCACACATCACGTTATCATCAGCACGGTTGCCACACCATGTTTTTATTTGGGACCAAAATTCATCGAAAAAAAGACCAAATGTTTGTCTTATTTTATTGGTATATAACGAGGTATACATGAGTATTGTATTCGTTTGTAAAATATAAAACGTTTGAATGTTTCCATGGAACAAAAAATAAAATAAAATGTAGTTCATGGTATTATATTTTCACATGTCTAGAATAAGTCTATATCGTTCACCAACCTAACGGTGTGAACCTAGTTTTGCTCAAAATGATTTAAGTTCCAGCATTATGTTGTTGATTGCAATGAAATAAAATATATAGCGCAGTTAATTTTTAGTACGGGACGGTTAAAAAATTTGCGTTCTGGTGTTGCCGAACTATGTGGAAAACTCAGTAAAGCATAAATGAAACTAAGAAATTTTGTTAGTGCTATTTTTATAGATGCTTACTTTTTATACTCAGTTGAGCAGAGCTCACAGAGTATATTAACTTTGATTGGATAACGGTTGGTTGTACAGGTATAGAGGAATCGAGATAGATATAGACTTCCATATATCAAAATCATCAGTATCGAAAAAAAAATCGATTGAGCCATGTCCGTCCGTCCGTCCGTCTATTTAAAATGAACGATATCGGACTATAACGACGCCCCCTTTTTCGATATCTATAATTTCTAAAAATCGAAAAAGAGCGAAAATTCATTACCAAAGTCGGATAAAGCGATGAAACTTGGTAGGTGGGTTGAACTTATGACGCAGAATCGAAAACTAGTAAAATTATGGACAATGGGCGTGGCACCGTCCACTTTTAAAAGAAGGTAATTTAAAGCTTTTTCAAGCTGTAATTTGGCAGTCGTTGAAGATATCATGATGAAATTTGGCAGGAGCGTTACTCCTATTACTATATGTACCCTTAATAAAAATTAGCAAAATAGGAGAAGGACCACGCCCACTTTAAAAAAAAAAATTTTTTTAAAGTAAAATTTTAACAAAAAATTTAATATCTTTACAGTGTATAAGTAAATTAAGTCAACATTCAACTCCAGTAATGATATGATGCAACAAAATACAAAAATAAAAGAAAATTTCAAAATGGGCGTGGATCCGCCCTTTTTAATTTAATTTGTCTAGGTTACTTTTAATGCCATAAGTCGAACAAAAATTTACCAATCCTTTTGAAATTTGGTAGGGGCATAGATTTTTTGATTTTAACTGTTTTCTGTGAAAATGGGCGAAATCGGTTAAATCCACGCACAGTTTTTATACACAGTCGTCCGTTTGTCCTTCCGCATGGCCGTTAACACGATAACTTGAGCAAAAATCGACGTATCTTTACTGAACTTAGTTCACGTACTTATCTGAACTCACTTTATCTTGGTATAAAAAATGAACGAAATCCGACTATGACCACGCCCACTTTTTCGATATCGAAAATTACGAAAAATGAAAAAAAGAACGCCATAATTCTATACCAAATACGAAAAATGGGATGAAACATAGTAATTGGATTGGTTTATAGTCGAGAAATATAACTTTAGAAAAAACTTTGTAAAATGGTTGTGACACTCACCATATTAAGTAGAAGAAAATGAAAATGTTCTGCAGTGCGAGATAAAAAACCCTTGAAAACTTGGCAGGAATACTGTTCGTGGTATTATATATATAAATAAATTAGCGGTATCCAACAGAAGATGTTCTGGGTCACCCTGGTCCACATTTTTTTCAATATCTGGAAAACGCCTTCATATATACAATTACCACTACTCCCTTTTAAAACTCTCATTAGTACCTTTAATTTGATACCCATATCGTACAAACAAATTCTAGGGTCCCCCCTGGTCCACCTTTATGGAGATATCTCGAAACGGCGTCCACCTATGGAACTAAGGATTACTCTCTTTTAAAATACTCATTAACACCTTTCATTTGATACCCATATCGTACAAACAAATTCTAGAGTCAACCCTGATGCACCTTTATGGCGATATCCCTAAATGGCGTCCACCTATAGAACTATGGCCCACTCCCTCATAAAATACTCTTTAATGCCTTTCATTTGATACACATGTCAAACAAACACATTCCAGGGTTTCCCTCGGTTCATTTTCCTACATGGTGATTTTCCCTTATTTTGTCACCATAGCTCTCAACTGAGTATGTAATGTTCGGTTACACTCAAATTTAACCTTCCTTACTTGTTTTCATATTATATACACATATATACATGTATTCGTATATGTAGAGATATACGCAACAGAAGACATCATTGAGTTGGAGGACGAAAATTGTGTTGCCAAAAAGCTACGAAGTACAAAGTCAAGCATTTGGATCAATTTTGACAAAATCAGTAATACTTTTGCAATATGCCACAAATGTTATAAAACTAGTGGTAATACGTCCAATTGGTTTGACCATCTAGAACGATCGCATACAACTGCAAATTTAGATTCACATAGCTCGCCAAATAATATTGATTTTTATATGAAAAAAATATATGAAGATCCATCATCACGTAAAAAGGCTTTTGACAGCACCCTAATAGGGTTTAGTCACCGAAGACGTTCGACCTTTTCCCATAGTGGATGACAAAGGGTGTTGTAACTTTGTATATACCCTCGTTTGGCTGTATAAGCTACCATCACGGACAACTTTGCAGAATGTGTTTTACGGTGGTTTCGAAGTTATGAAGACAATATTACTTATATATATATATATATATATACATATCTATATATATTGTATTAACATAAATGCCTGATATATACCTGATATTGTTTTTAAATTGAGTAAGCGCCTTTCACTATAAAATAATTCGATATATATCGATACCCTCCCTCTTAAATATCGAAAATATCGAGTAAGCCCAATATCGATACTTTTGCAGCTCTACTTTAAACCAGCTCTTATAAATTAATAAGTATCTACGTATCTACATATTGACGAAAAGTAACACTTACAACATTTTTTCATAGGATTTCTTTGCAAAAAATTTTAAAGTGTTACTTTTCATACTGCACGTCGATATTTACAAAGTGAATAAATTAATATGTGTGTAAGTTCTCTGAACTTGAAATCAGCCAGTACAAATTAAATCTAAGTTTATGCTCTGTAATGATTAAAACTAAGTCATTTAAATAAATTCAATTTGTTTTATCCCAAAAACTATGTTTATTACTGCATTTTTCAAATTTGAAAACCGCTTGGAAAAGTTAATATTTCGGAAAAGTAAACTACCCTTGGGATATTTCGGTTAACTTTTTCGAAATTCTACTGTATACATTAGAGTTGTAAATAAAGGAGATATTACTATCCTAAATATTTGAGTTATTTAATCGATAGTTTAGCGATTCGAGCGTTAGCAGAAGGTGCAAAGCAAACAGGAATTTCCAAAATTCGTTACAATATACATTTGTGCATTTAATGTGTTTCCAGGCTGGCTAGTAAAACGTAAGAAAAAAATCATCTTTCTGCCCAATAAGAGTTTTGGAGGTTTAAGCACTTTCCCCAGGGAGTCTTTTTATAAACATTTAACAAATCATAAAGCAATTACAATTGCAAGTGCCGTCATTCGGGAATTTTTACTACACGTGACATTCTGAATATGTGCGTTAGACTCGTCGAAGATTATACAATGCATGACCAAAACGCATACCCGCAACAAAAAAAGGCCAGAAGAAATAAACACACTATTAACTTATCTTTACTTCCTTTCATTTTTGTTAGCGATCGATTTTTAAATAAGTTCTAATTGACCTAGAAACTTGAAGTTTTACAAATGTACTAAATAAAGGGAACAAACTCCGATAGGTGCCGCTCGGAGCTAGCTTTTTAGACATTTCGCACTAAACGGACGAATTTGTCAATCAAGATTTAAGAAACTCCCCGTGCAATCTCACATTTAGATTTGAGGTCCAAAATACTGCAACAGAAGGCGAAAAAATTCCGCGAGTTGGCTCACGAGGCGGGATAATAAAAAAAGTTATACGAGGTAAGGTTTCTTTCGATCGATTTTTTTGTAATTTCACTGCAAATATCTGTCACGAAAAGTGCAGGTAGAAGAAGCACGGTTCACAGTATTTTAAAAAAATATTAAAATCAACTCATCCGTTGGGAGCTTGGGGATTTTTGTTTTTTTATATTTCTTAAAATTTATACCGGCACACAAAGTAAATATACCAAGCCACGTTTACTTTAGACACCTTCAAAGGATTCAAGGGATGTAGAGTTTATCTACTCAGCTTCTCTTACCCAATAGTTAGTCTAACTTAAACAAGACGAATTCTGTTCGCAAACATCTGCGTCTCTGTAGAAGAGTCACTTACCAGTAACTCTAAGGTTGCTCATAGATTGCATCATGTACATAACTCCTGAAATGTATTATACTCTCTTCCGGCCTCATGGAAGTTGTTCAGGCTATAGCTACTTCAACTTTCTACGAAACGCGCCACAAAAGCATTAATTTTATGTTTCTAGAAGATATTACACATGTACGTAAATCGTATATAGAGATTTGAATATATCGACGATCAAAGAAATAGTGTTCGTTAAGAACTTTTTAACCCGATATCTGATTTATTAGCTCTCTACTAACCAGAGATAAAACCAAGAACTCCTCCCTTACCGGCGGAACAAAAGGCGGGTTATTCCCGTTGTTACATTTGCAGAGATCCTCATCTACAATAAAAGCCAATAAAAGCTCAACTCTCGTTTGGGTATCTGGGAGCCCTCAGATGCTATGATGTGCACGCTTTGCTTCGTAGGTAATCTCGCGCAAGCTAGCAGCTTGATACCCAGTTTAACGCCTGTTGTTGTTGTTTTTAGCGATAAGGACACTCCCAAAAGGCCTTGTGGTGTGTTATCGATGTTGATGGTCCTTTGCCGGATGCAGATCCGGTACGTTCCGGTAACAAGCACCATAAAGTACTAGCCCGACCATCTCGGGAACAATTTGGTGTGACCACGTGAAACCTTTTAGGCTATACCACCCACCCACCCTCTAAAGCCATCACGAGTTCGGACTCGCCATAACCTCGGCTGATAATGAAACAGGATTTGCCACGGGTAGGTGAGATTAACAATTGGCAACCCCTTGAGAGGGTTGCGCTACACAACCCCTTGAATCAATTTGGTATTTTAGTCGCCTCTTACGACAGGCATACCTATCGCGAGTACATTCGAAGCCCCTTAACCCGCTGGAGGGCAGTTTAACGCCTCGCTCCAGCTTCCAGCTTTTTATTGTTATCAAATAAGATAAGCAAAGCATTTCGTATTGTGACGAATATAAGCATCTCTAGGCTAGCTAATAATCACGCAACAACAAAAACATGAAGCAGCCACTCTTGTGTGCGTAAACAAATCAATCATCATTACACACATACAAACAAGGCAAGAAAGGCTATAAGATAAACATAAACTACAAATATACATATATATAGAAATTACCAAGTAGGAGATACAACTATTCTAGAAGGCGAAACATCTAGATCTTAGCAGAAATATTGAGGCGAGGCAGCAGAGAGTATAAAAGCAGCGCAAGCTGAGGCATGACTAATCAATTTGATTTAAACACGCTATCAGTAGCGAAGTGAAGTATAAATGTAAAGTACAATTGTTCTACTCCCAAAGTAGTCTAATAAAGAACATTTTGCAGTACTGAATATTGGAGTGATTTATTCAACAGTTTAGCGATTCGAACGTTAGCAGCAGGTTTCAAATAAGCGGAATTTCCCAAAATTCGTTACAGTATCTATAAGAGATAATTCGCCACCTTGCCAGTATTCACATATTCGCACACGTAATTTTTAGTTGGGAAAGGATTTGACTAACATAGACAAATAAATTCATAAACTTTATGTCGAGCAATTCTTGCGTATGCCTAATAATAACTAAGAACTTCCATATAAATTTATTTAAAAAAAAATTCCTATATCAAATTCCCTAATGCGTAATCAAATCTCTGCATATTTACATTGAAAACTAATTGTCTGCAAATTCTTTATAAATGAAATCTACGAGTATCATAACCACAATCTCATTTTAGTTTTGGGCACGTGTACACATATTAAGCAACGATTTGGCTCAATACCGGCTCCCAAAAGCACTACAGTCGACACGTGACTAACACGTTTGAATGAAAACAAGAAGAATCTGCGCGAAACCTCAATAAGATACATTTTGAACAAATCAAGCAGAAAATCATATGAAACAACAAAAAAATTTACGCTAATACATATTTATTGGGAAAATTTACCCTTTCAAATCAGCGCCCAACTTTGATTTAGAATAAGGAACAATTAACTTTCAAGTTAGACGAAGGGTAAAAGGGAAATATATAAACAGAAACAAGTGCAGCTGGGTGCTAAATACATAAATACATTGAATCGATGACATACCCCAGAAAATATAGCTAAAATAGTTGCTGATGAGATGTCAGATATATGGCATAACATCAATACATCAAAATAAGCCAATGAAGGGGATATTGAGGAGAGAAGGTAGAAAGAGGTTGACGTTGTGACACTTTGTGTTCGATCGTGGCGGTGGTGACAAAGTGATTTTTTCTAATCAGCAATATAACATCAAGAATATTGTTAAAACAAAAACACCAACAAGAAGAGCGATGATGACAACAAGACTGACAATGTCCCAAATCAGGATATGTAAGAAGCACAGAGGCGTGAAATTGTTTTCATATCGTGTCACTGTGGTGTGATTAAGTCGAGCCGCAGTGCATTTGAATTGTATAAACACATTAATGTGGAACGATTATAGAAAATTATCGTTATAGTTGGTAATGCGGTGTTCTTTTTACCATAACAAATATAGTGGGGCCGGTACAAGAAAATTCTCCACAGCGGGGCCACCCTCCGTAGGGATTCGCAAATCATTCGATAACATCGCTGCCATACAAAAGAATTTTCAGCTAACACAATGATACTATCTGTAGTTGTTGGTGCTGTAGTGATAAAGACATTCTCCTTATAATTTTTTCCTTATGTAGATCCGGTACGCTTCAGTAACAAACATTGTTAAGGTACAAGTCCGACCATCTTGGGAATATTCAATATTCATATTCAATGGCCACATTGAACCTTCTAGGCTATCCCGCCCCTACCGCCTAATGAGAAACTTAAGATCACCAGAGCCTCGGCTGCTAAAGAAACAGGACTTGCGACGGGTAGGTGAGGTTGACAATTGGGTTGGAGAAGCTATAAATTGCGCGACCCCTTGAATCATTTGGGTATTTAAGTCACCTAAAACGACAGGCGTACCTGCCGCGTGTATATTCTAAGCCCGCTAGCCCTCTGGAGGACGAAGCTATCTGTCTTGGGAGATACCGATATCGAAGAAATCTGTAGCGAGTTAGTACCAAGGTAGCCAGATCCTGGGTACTTTAAGAAGGTGTACGTATGCAATATATGCAAGATTTTTGAAAGTATTCGCTCATTCATTTATGTAAGAATGACAAATGGGTAAAAGAAGCTAAGTAGCAATAAAACTAATCCCAGTCAGTCTTGGTGATTTGGTTTGACGCTTTTTGACCGAAAGGTATCTGAATGGCTAATTACGGATAAGGCGCTTGCAGTTTGTCGCTATATATCTCCTGTTTTCCTTATGTTAGGCAGTTTGGTTGACTCCAAATGCTTCAGATAACAAAGGAGCATCGATGTTAGTCGAGGCTAAGATAAATCGGTCATGCGTCTATCACGATATCAGGGTTCATATCCGACAAAAGCCTGCCTTTAAATATAGCAAGCGCTCTCCTAAACTTTCCGAAATTTTTTCCATTGCAACAACAAAATAATAATATCTTTGCCTGGGGAGAGATGTTGCTTTGTGGAATACTTGCAATGCTCCTGACGTTATAAAGCACGACTTTGACAATTCCTTACTTTCTTACTTAATTGGCGCTTAGCCGTCTAAACGATTATGGCCGTCCAACAAGGCGTGCCAGTCGCTCCTTCGCTCCGCCAACCGGTGCCAATTGGTCACACCAAGGGAGTCTAAATCGTTTACCACCTGGTCCTTCTAACGAAGTGGTGCCGCCCTTCACCTCTGCTTCCATAGGCGGGTTCCGATAGAAACACTTTCTTGGCCGGAGCATCATCTTTCATTCGCATAATATGGCCTAGCCAGTGCAGCCGCTGCGTTTTAATTCGCTGGACTATGTTGATGTCTGCGTATAGCTCGTACAGCTCATCATTAAATCTTCTTCGGTACTCGCCATCGCAAATGCGTAGAGGTCCATAAATCTTTCGAAGAACTTTTCTCTCGAACACTCCCAAAGCCGCTTCATCTGCTGTTGTCATGGTCCATGCTTCTGCCCCATATAGCAGGGACGGGTACGATAAGTGACTTGTAGAGTATGATTTTCGTTCGCCGAGAGAGGACTTTACTTTTCAACTGCCTACCTAGTCCAAAGTAGCATGTATTGGCAAGATTTATTCTTCGCTGGATTTCAGTGCTGATGTTGTTGCTAGTGTTGATGCTGGTTCCCAAATAAACGAAGTCTTTTACTATTTCGAAATTAGGGTTGCCAACAGTAGCGTGGTTGCCAAGGTGCGTATGCGCTGACTCTTTGCTCGATGACAGCAGGTATTTCGTTTTGTCCTCATTTACGATCAAACCTAACTTTACCGCTTGTTTTTCTAGTTTGGAGTAAACAGAACTTCCTTCCTTTTTTTGCTCTTATTAAATAAGTTCTTGGTCGGGCAGCTCTGCTTATCAGTAGTGATATGAGCGTATGTATATTGAAGAATATCACTTTTATAAATAATGTGTCAATGAAGCAGTACCTTTCTTGGGATAAGTCAAACACCACAGCTTCTTTCCCTCTATTTGCATTGCTAATGTAGTAGGTCCAGTTGGCAAACTTTGAACGGTACTTTAAAGTTCTTATTCTGAAAACATGACCCTTAAAATTTTCAGTTTGATGATCACTTTAAGGTAAGTATATCCCCAACCCATATGGTTGATGTTATGTCAAGGACATAAGCCGGGCTGTGGTATAGACAAAAGTATTGACCACCTCTTGTTGGGCTGCGATCTGCTTAAGTAATTAAGCCCTCGCGGACCTACAAACTTCTCTGTCTACTGAAAACTAAGGTTTATCTACAAGGACCATGAACTAGAAGGCAATGATTAATAATGGCCGCGCAAGAACAGCCCGAATTATAACCACATTCCATTCAACTTTTAGCTTAAGAGTGCTACCCACAACTGAGTAGGCAATTGAGTAATGTGTTCCTAAATCAACGACCTTAAAGCGCGACTATGTATTGATATGTTAGAATAATTCCTCAGAGCAACATCATATATCAGAGGACATTTCCTATCAGCTTCTTCAACAACAACAACCTATCCACTCTAATAAAAGTCATCCATATCTACCTTCTTCGTTGGGAAAGTATGAAAATGCCTAGCCTAGAAAGAATCGCCATACAGCTTTGATAAAAAGAGAAAAAGGACAAGTTTCGTATTGAATTCAGATAAGCTAGGCTCAGCGGATTATAGGGAAACAAATTCCAATTGATGTATCAGTAATTCCCCCCGATTAAGCGGCACGTGACGAACTGGTTAGGATTAAACTGGAACTAGAAGACCCGATAGGCTTTGTTATGCTTTAACTATGGTTTAGTTGCATAGTTTTAATAATTTCCAAAAAGGTTTGATCTGTCACTGTGTCTCTCTCTTGTTCTCTGCTTCACAATCTTCTCTCCCTCCGCTAATACGGGCAATCAGTTACATATGCATTGCCCTGCCGAGTCTCAAGTAAATCGAGCCATAATTACGATTTTTTGGAATGAATCGACCACTCTTCCCTTTTCCGGATATAAGTACTTTATGTGGCCGGTCCGTAAGGAGAACACATGCATGCATGGCGTACTCTCGATTTTTGCAGGGTTGTAAGCCGATAATTAATCGTTTTTAACGATTGTAAGCGCTATACGATGTTTATTAGACCGTGGGTACTCCGTGTATTACTCTGATGTAGCTGGAGTATATGGTCAAGTCCTAGAACATCGCAATGCTAATTGGACCATATTTTTTGTATGAATTGTGGTTAATTTTGGAGCACTCGGTTGGTCCATAGCAAGTACTCCATACATGCATGCACGGAGTACTCGCGATTTTTGCAGGGAAGCAAATACTCATTTTGTTTAGACACACTAAAAAGGGTGATGAAAAAGAGTCCGAAATTATTCCGAATCCGTTGAATTTGAAGAATTGTGGATTTTTGATATACATTTAAATGATTTTCCGTTATCCCTTGTCAGACTTGATTTGGAGGGAAACCGGTTTCGGTGTTGTGCCATCTTCAGTGTAATTTTTTGTTCTCAAGGAAAATCGTTCCAATATAGAGCTAATGCTTACTTTGGGATTTTTCGCTGGAATAATAAATCCGTACAGTTTACCAACTCGTCAATTCCATGCTTTAATAACTCGACGGATAATCAGTAAAATTACTGGTCGTAAGACTCATATTTTAAATTCGATCCACCTTAATGTAAATACTCAATTTGGTTTACTAACAAGTAAGGAGCGTAAAAGAAAAAAAGCCTATCAAGATGTAAACGCTCATTCGCTATGGAGTGAAATTTTAATTTTCTTAAGCGTACCAATAACAAAGTGCATTTACGACAAAGTAGGAAGTTTGTATCTATAATAGGATGGGTCGATGTGTATGGACGAAAGTTAACCGATATCGCGCCATCGATTTTTCGATAGGATTTGGGCTCAGGAAAAAAAGTTCCACTAAGCATATCCAAAAAAAATAGTTTTCGAGCCTGCGAAATTTCATTTTTTTTTTTACTTTTTTCGACTTTCATTTTTAAGGTTTTTTCATGACCTACTAAAACAATTTTCATATGTATACCCTCTCCGACCCAAAAATGTTCGTTAAAAACGTTGTCGATAACGGTTTTTTGAAAAAAAAAAAATATATATATATATACTTATATACGTTTTTAGCAGACGTTTTTGGGTCGGAGAGGGCATACATATGAAAATTGTTTCAGTAGGTGATGAACAAAAAAATGAAATTTCGCCAGCTTAAAAATAATTTTTTTGGGTATGTGTAGTGGAACTTTTTTTCCTGAGCCCAAATCCTATCGAAAAATCGATGGCGTAATATCGTTTAATAAATCGATCCAGTCTAATGTATAACTTGTAACTGAATTTCTAAATGAAAAATAAAACTTAGATAATCTAATGGTAACAAGAGTAATTAAACTAGGCGAGATAGCGCGTTGTTGGTACGAGTTGCTACTGTAAGCGCGTGACGTATGCTGCCTGAATTTATACCGCAAGTACTCGTAAGTAGCTACATTGTTGTTGGATCCTAAGAGTTTTGTGCATTTAGAAGCAAAACAGTTTACTTTCATTTATGCGCTGATTTAATTTGGCTGATATGCAACAAACAATGCAGAAATGCTTGGTTACACCTTGAATTCAAGTCTAAAGTCCCACCCAACAACCTCGCCAAGCTCTTTACCTCCGCTGCTTCCTCCTTTTCACTTGGTCTGTACGAAACTTTAATTGTCTTGTAGATTTTCTTCACATTAACTACAAACACCCAAGAGTTTTGGCAACAAACAGCTTGATTAGCAATTTCATTTGAATTTTCTTCGTCTTCACTTGTTGTTATCTTTCAAACAGAAGTTCTTACTGTTGTTGCTGTATTTGTTGCTTTGAAGTTCAGGTGTGAGTTGTCAAGATTTTCACCGCCACCGGAGACAGCCGACACCTTCAGTTGTCGCTATTGCAGTTATTTTGTGGCATGAGGTTCCTTGTATAATTGCGAGTGAGCTATAATAATTGTTTTTGTTTTTGTTGTAGATTCTCATCTTTCATGCATAAATTATATATCATTTTCTTAAATTTTATCTCTGTGTATATAGCTTTTGTTTCATATTCTGTTAGTTAAATGTCTTAGAATTAATTAATTTATGTGATTGGATGCCTTTTGACGTCTTTCTCTGTATGGAGAAAGGTGTTTGGTTGCATTAGAAGATAGTGGACTAGGTGTATCATGCTTCCTGCATAAGTCAATTAGAGAGTTCCAGTGAGCATTTCCAAAAGAAATCACTCAAAGGTAAGCGTCAACAGCATATAAAAACCAAAGAAGGCTATTTGAGTTTATAAAACTCTACGCCAGTCGAATTTTCAAACTCGGGACCGTATCGTCTTAAGAAATTTCATATACAATTTGAAACTTTCTATTAAATTTGACAAATATCACCTGGCCTCTAATCGCAAACCTTTGAAGAAAGAAGACTTGGGCAACCAAAGGAGGTTACTTCTATAGAAGCGTTAGATTAGATCAAGAACATCGTAACCGATAGAGACGTTACCAAATGTGTGCAATAAATCCTGCCCTCTAACGATATCCAGGAGCGTAGTAACCCCTCTCAAGGGATTGCCAGCGCAATATACAGCTTCTACAACCCAATTGTCAGCCTCACATACCCTTGGCGAATCCTGTTTTTTAACAGCCGAGGCTTTGGTGACCCGGAACTCCTCACGGATCTAGGGGGTGGGAAGGTGGTATGTCCTAGAAGGTTTCATGTGGTCATACCAAATCATTCCCGAGGTGGTGGAGCTAGTACCTTAATGGTGCTTGTTACCGGAACGTACCGGATCTACATTCGACAAAGGACCATCAACATCGATAACACTCCCCAAATCCTTCAGGGAGTGTCCTTATAGCTACAGCAACATTAGTGGTGGTATAACGAATATCTCCGAATTTTTAGGAAGTATGTGAAGCATATTTTTAAGCTGGCAAAAACCGTGAACCGTGATGAGTGCTGGGACGAATATAATGAACGGTTGACGATCTACATACGGGATATTTTCTTACGGCGGCCGCCATGGTGTGGCGATAGCGTGCTCCCCCTATCACACCCAAGATCTTGGGTGCAAGTTTCAGACAATAAAACATACAAAATGTAGAAAGTTGTTTGAACTAGAAAAAAGTTTTTATAAGCGACAGTGATTTGGCAAATACTCCGAGTGTATTCTGCCATGAAAAGTTTCCCTATAATGTCTAAACAAAGGTCGGCCGCCGTGGCTTATTGGTCTGTCTTGCAGATGCCGTTCGGAGTCGGCAAAAAAGATGTACGTCTCGTAGATGACGCAACGTGGAAGACCAGTTCGGCATTAATCTCCTTGCAGGTAATTCCCGCCAAGCTTTTCGAGTAGCACAAAGAGGTGATTGCCCCAGCATACTGTCGAAGTTCATAAACCGCAACTGGATGAATATACTGTGTGATCTTCTTTTTTTAAGTATGTTGTTATGAAATTCCCTGATGCCAGCAAAACGAGGAGACCACAGCATTCTGCGCACTGTCTTTTGTATTACGGTTTCATGGCAGCCTTATGCTCAGTATAGGAAATTTTAATCATTTACCAGAAGTTAAGTACCGTTCTAGTTCAGTTCTCTACCAGTTTATATAATATAGACCGTCCACCTCTCCTAACTTAGCAGCTTTTCATAAAGTAGCGCACAATACTCAAAAAACTTTGCAAAATCATCAAGTTACTACTTTAATCACTATGTTTCTAGTTCTGATGAACGTCGTTTACTGCTCAGCCGTGACTTATAGATGAGTACATATAACCATGCGTACAGTCTGCTTGTGCTGAAGATACATATATTAGACGGAGATTTCTCATCAGAAGTTATCTAAAGCATTTGCCCAAGGCGATTTCGTTATCAGTAATATTTTGCCTCTGCCCGTCAGTTCCATATACCAATATTGATGACTAATTCCACCGCCTGCGAAATGGCAACAGTGCCTTAAATAGCGTGATCCGTTCTCCACGCCTATGAAAGTTCTTGGAAAAATAAGTAAGGAAGGCTAAGTTCGGGTGTTACCGAACATTACATACTCAGCTGCCAAATTACAGCTTGCAAAACTTTTAAATTACCTTCTTAAAGTGGGCGGTGCCACGCCCATTGTCTAAAATTTTACAAATTTTCTATTCTGCGTCATAAGGTCAACCCACCTACCAAGTTTCATCGCTTTATCCGTCTTCTCCAGTTATCGTGTTTACGGACAGACGGGCGGGCGAACGGACATGGCTAAATGAATTTCTTTTTTCGCCCAGACCATTTTGATATATAGAAGTCTGTATCTATCTCGATCATTTTATGCCATTACGGGGTACCATTATGCGAACAAAATAAATATACTCTGTGAGCTCTCCTCAGCTGAGTATAAAAATAATCTTTATTATAATGGTGTGCAGGAAACAAGCTTTAGCATATTTAAATGTTTATTAGCATCGTCCTTTTTTCGTGTTAATGTGACGGCAAACTACCCGTCAAACAAAATCCCCAAACACTCTTGTAAATGCCAACCAACCGCGACAGTCACATCGTGTCTTTAAAGTTACGCTCTGGGGAATTCCCTGTAGTATTTCAGCGGAAGTGCATTCTTAAATACAAACCACAGTAGAAAAGCAAAAAAAAAAGTAACTGAACTGTCTTCGACTTTCCCGTATTTCTTATACCTTTCATGAGTATAAGTTATGTAGGTCTAATTCAATAATCTGCTAGAATATTAAGAAGCTTGCATATCAGAGAACGAGTCAATGACCTAAACACATAAGTTAAGAGCGCCTTTCCTAAGCAGGGGAGAGATGAAGAAAGGAGTGATAAAATGTGATATACGAGTGTCTGACGGAGAAATGCAGAAATAGAGGAGGAGGGGAGATTAGCTAGAGGAATATTCGTAATGTGAGAGTGAGTAAGAAATAGTTGGTATACACTCTAGTGTAAAGAAACGAAATGGAGTACGAAATAGTACTAAGTATAGACACTATATTATATATTTTAAAAGAGAGTGAGGAGGCGGTAAAGAGAGAAAAAATGTATACATAATGAAACAAGATAAATGTAGAGTTATGGCGATAGAGTGATGTGCAACAAAGATCCAAAAGAATGGGAAAGTATGCGATCGACGCTGAGTTTGGCTTAATCAAAAATTTTGGAATATAAAGATATTGCATGTGCGAACTTCGGTGGAAAGCAGCGGAGCGTAACAAAATTCTAGTAGGTCACTTTCACCACACCAAAAACTTTAACACAATTTTTAACATAATTTAAGCACAGAAATACACTGATTGGAGTTTTAGTGAGTAAAAGTTAAAATTCTGAACACATTAGCTGAATAAAAAGTGTACAAATAATTATTAAATAACAAATACAGACAGTGGTAGTTTAACAAATTCTGTGGTAAGTGGTGAATGTGACCTACTAGAATTTTGTGAAGCTTGCCTCACACAATTTTTCGTCTATGCAATGTCTCTCTATTATATCGTTTCTGGCTTAATCACACCAGAAGGGCGAGCAGATTGGAAGAAATGTAGCAGTCAGATAGCTAAAAGGAAATAAATAAATACTTTGCGCAATTTCTTTTCGAAGTAATTTAGGGTCAGATCCTCTTCCAACTTTTGTCGTGCTCCTTTAAAATTTTCCCAGAAATTGGCGGGACGGATCCTATGATGTTTTAAGCCAATTCTGAACCGTAGCTCTAAGTCAGATGAGAAGGCACTGAAAACCTTTACAAGAAGAAATACACACAGAGTTGTTGTCAAACGAATGTCGAGGGGCGAACCAGCTCCATAGTTTTGCTACCACTTCATCATGGCAGGCGATAGTCTGGAATTATCTAAAGTCTGTAAGACTTTTTTGAAAAAAAAAAAAAAAACCGACGTCCCATGGTGCTATTCGCCCATTTTGGACCCGTTCATTTAAATATACTCCGCGGACATTCCGGATATGTTTTTGGGATCATGTCGACAATATTTTCGAAACATTGCATAATTGTTTTCGGTATAATTTCGCGACTTTTTCGGAACTTTTTTAAGAATCATTGGAAATATTTTGGGACTATTCTGGAATTGTTTTGGAGTGTTTTTAGAATTGTTGTGGAACAATTTCAGAATAGTTTGGGACTATTTCGGAGGTGTTTCGGAACCTTGTTGAGACTTTTTCGGAATGGTTTGAAAATCATAGCGGAACTATTTCAGAGGTATTTCGGATTGCTTTCTTATTAATTTCGAAATTATTTCATTTCAAATCATTTCTAACCTATATCTGAATAATTTGAATACTATCTAAGAAATAAATCGAAATTATTGCGAGATATATTTCTGGATTAGTTCGGGACCATTCGTAACGATTTACTTTGAAAATATTTTGGGTTCACTTCAGGATCAGTTAAGGGTATCTTCGTATAACTGCGGGAACATGTTTGGGATCACGTTAGCAATAGTACCGAGCCATTTAAGAATTATTTTTTGGATTGTTTCGGAAATTTTTTGAGAATGATTGGAACAATTTCGGCAATACTTTTGTGATTGTTTGGGAATTGTTTCGACACAATAGCAGGATAATTTGGGAGTATTTCGGAATAGTTTGAAACTTTTTGAAAACTTTTAAGTATTGTTTTGAGCATAATTATGGGACTATTTTAGGAAAACTCTGGGATGGTTTTCGGTATTTAAAGACAACTTTGGACCATTTGTATTATTTCAGGGATCTTTCCATGAGTGCTTCACGATCTTTGCTGAACCATCTATGTATCATTTTATGACTATCTTAGAAATAAATGCAAACTATTCCGGTATAGGATTAGCTCGAAACCATTTCAGACCGTTTCATTTCGAAAATATTTCTGGGATCCTTTTATCTATTCTAATCATCATATCGGCAATATTTCCGAGTTATTTAATCATCATATCGGCAACATTTCCGAGTTATTTCGGAATTATTTTCGAGACTATTTCGGAACTTTTTAAAGAGCAATTACAACTATTTTGGGATTATTTTCGGGCGTTTTTGTGATTGTTTTGGAATAATCTCAGGATAATTTTGTTTATATCGGAATAGTTGGGAACCTTTATGAGACCTTTTCGGCACTATTTCAATTTAACTACGGAATAGCTTTGGGTATCGTAACCAAACCATCTTGAGAACATTCCACATTGTTCTTAAAATTATTTCGAGCTTTTATTTCTGGATTATTTTGGAACTGTCTTTGGATCATTTAGTCTTAGTCTTAGGGTTACATCGAAACTATAAGGGAATTGTCTTTCGATCCTCCTCTGGGAACAGTTATTAAAATTCTTAGGTTATTCGAATTTGATTAATTATATTATACTAGTGGGTTTTTATCTCTTCTTCTCTTGGCCATTGCACCAAAGTTATTACACAAAAATTGCAAAGTTTAGAAGCGGCGATTGTTACTAAGACATGTTTCTGAATTTCACTCCTTCATCAGCTGAGCTTTTCGAAATATGAGTATTGAACTCGAAATCTCCAACATTCATACTTTATACTAGTGTACTTTGCACTTGTTCTCTAGTATCAATAACAAAAACAATTGCATAAAGCAATACGAGCATATCTCGCTGATAAAATACAGCTGACAAAGTTATTACATAATTTCAATTTCATGAAAGGTATAAAAGTATGTAAATTCATATATTCGAAAAATTACAAAAGTCCACTAAAATACTTTTCACGCATTAAAATGGAATTCAAATTGGATTTTTTCATTTGTAATTCAAAGTTTTGGGCATCATTTTTTTTTACGCTTGCTACACCTCACCCCACGACAAACAAGGCTTCCTAAGAACAGCCATCCTATACTGCCAAACTGAACGAGTACAACGCAGTTCAACTCTCAACTTATTTGGACGCTTCTTCGATCTTATTCCCTAACAAGTTCAAGCAGGGTTGATGGGTTGATTGCTTGTGCCTCGTTGATTTGATGCATAAAGTCGAATGGGTGAGTGCGTAATATTGTTTGCATTGCTATTCATTGTATTTGTTACGCATCCTGTTACAGTTTTTGTTGTTATTATATTTTTTTCATATGATGTATTGTTTGTCGCCGGTTTAAATACCGTATATAACATGTGGTTTTTTCAAAGCATATGGCAAGAACTTGTTTACAATACAAGTATGTTCGGATATAGAACAAATATTACAGCCTTGCGGGCTTTGCACATCAAATCCTCCAATTAGACTGTCATTCATTTAAACGGATTAAAATCGGAGCATACGCGCTGGCGCAAAACTACTGGCACCACCCCTTGCCTTGTTGTTGTTACCTTCCACTCTGCTCTGGATTGTTGCTTCGTTTTGTTGCTGAAATAAAGCCAAAATGATTTGCTAAACGCTAAGTAACCAGTGAATAATGTTTGCGGTGGACTGGTAGTAGAGGTGGTGTACGAGTGTGGTTGTAGTTTGCCCCTAGGCACTGATCGAACAGATGATTTCAGCTGTTTTTGCTTTTTGTTTGCAGAAGCTGATTATGGTGGTTTATGGTGGTGTTGGTTTATGGTTGCCTTTGGGCACCAATGCTGGCTTGCTTTTGTTTTCAATCATAAGAATGGATAAGCGGATAAGTTGTCAAGTGATGTTTAAGTATTTGGTGCATAAAATTAACCAAATTTATTTGTTGTTGTGATGGCCGTGAATGGATTTCTGATGACTTGTTTTGTCGATTAACTTTGATGTAATCAAAAGCATAAAATTGTAGTTGTAAAAATTAATTAAAATATGAATCTGATTAGAATAGTTATAACAGGTGGAAGCCAACATGAGAAAAATAGCCTTCATTTTAGTGCAACACCGCAACAAGAAAATCATCTAGGACTATTGACCTAAGGCTTTCATTATCGATTGAATGCAAGCTTTGTCTCAAATGTTGCCACCATACGATCTGCTGTGGTCTTTGGGTCACCACAAGGAACTGCTCTTAGCCTCGTACTGCCAATACATCGAAGTCATCAGGATATATTCTGTTAATGTGGTTATGGAGGTTGTACACGTTTGTGTCATTGGTTTCAGCTGATGAAACCATTCCCTCCATCAAATACCATTCAACTACTGCGAATGTTGTATCTTTCTGCTGAGCTATGCTGCCATATACCTAATTCCGTATCTCCCCGTGACAATCCCAGCGGCTAGAGTCCATGACTCACAGAGCGTCGTTCATTACTCGTTGCAGCTCAATATCACCGGACCAATTGAAAAGTCTGTATGTAGTGGTAACTAATGAATCGCCGACTTTGCTTGTCTATATCTACTCTACATGGGTAATATCTTAGTACCAGTTCTGACTTTTAAAGATGCATTAGTTTCAAACTCCATACCAAAGACCATAAAATATACAATAGTTGTGTCCTTGTGTTCATGATCCAAAGCTTTTGCAGAGGTTTTTCGATTATTAAGCCCTTTTTAACGAATTTGAATGCGGTGTCCTGGCATACTTTCTCCACATCACCCCATGGTACTAGCCCGAAAGTAAGAAGAGCTTATGACAAGTGTGAAAGGTTGGGCTATCTTTAACTAGTCGGTGTTCTTATTGCTTAACAACAAAGTGGAAAACCCCAACAAAGTACAACGTATTATGTTATAAGATAGCTCCGTCCCCTCAGCAATAGGGCTCAAGCCATTCAGTGGTTTGCTATAGTTGAAATATCTAGATTTCACGTGATGCTCTAAGCTAAATAACTTTGTGGGAGCACTAAAGTGCCAGTATCTTCTTCGCTGGTGTCTGCTACTTAAACTAGACCGCATAACCTTGGTCAACACGACGAATCACAATTTTCAGTCATTAACTTTCGCGACTGCTAAGCATCGCTTCAGACCGCTTATTCAGTTGAGAATTGAGTTGACCGTTGGCCAATGCTAATTACCATGTGGTTTCACAAATATAAAGGCAATGATGCACCTTTTGCCATACCACCGCAGAAGTTCAGTAAACCATTAAGGCGAACTCATTCGCCCTGACGACAACTCCACTCTGAGGCTGGATATTGTTGCGACAGATTGGTAAGGCTTCCTAATGACTAAGCTTGTCTGATTAATCTTTACAATTCTAAGATATGGATAGGGTGGGTCCACATTAATAAACTGAGGTAAAATGGGAAAATAATATTAAGTCACCTGTGTCGATAACTCTCTCCTTCCCAGCAGCGGTATGACAGCGTGAATTTTGTGGAGGACTAGTGGTTGTCAAGGCTCTGCAAATATTCAATCCCGTACGTTGGATAATCACAGCTCCCATCGGAATTAAAGATATGGTTCGCGAACTATCTGAGTGATAAGAGAGATAAAATGAAAATAAAAAAACTCAAAAAATGAAGTAAAACGTGTGTCATACTACCGCCTACCCAATTAAAATGCAGCACTTGGAAATGAAAGCAACTCAATCCAAACTGCCCCTCACGAACTCATAGACAACACAGGAAGATTAATTCAATACAAGTTACACACCTTAGCAGTCTTTCCACACATAGAGCGTTAAGCAGAATCCTAGAAGAGAAATCAGGTTTCAGGCCCTGGTCGCTAAAAGTGGGCTCAATAGTAACAGCGGTGAACCGAAACAGATAATGTTCAGTAAACAAACCAAAACCTCAAAATGTCGGCTTCCTTTACTCAACTGCGAAGCACAGTCACTTTTCTCCACACAGAATTGAAAAAAAAAAATAATAGTCAGCATGAACTACGGCCTGAAACCAAAATTTAAGGCCTTGCTATTCACAGGAACGTGGAGCAGTGAGACCACAACGGTATCCAGCATGGACATCGGTGTGAGATCACAACATGAGACAATCACTTACCTTGTCTGAAGTTTAACAGGAGCTTTCTTCTCGATGAGAAACTAGTGAGGCGATAGGGTTTGTTAAGAGAAAGTAAGCGCATTTTAGGTAGAATGGCTCAAAACGGTTTGTATTATCGTTGTATGCACTTTCTCAAATCAATTGCAGGTTGCGCTGCCCAACTGTCGCGCTAAATAGCCTACTCACAGAAGTAAAATTAGACTTATCTAACAACTACAAGACGATTGTAATAGGAAATTAGTGCTCTTGCTGGTTTAGTTTTAAGAGTATCAAGCAAACATGGCACGTTTACAATAAAAACAGAACCGATAACCTGCTAAGAAGATCTTGGAAAGAAATCTTTGGAACCACAGCCACAAAAACAGAGCGCTCGTTATTGGACCAATACGAGGAAGGAAAGAGGAACTCATACAATGAGGCCGTAAGAGATGCGACCTTGAATGTTACAAAAGCAAGAGTCTTTCCTTTGCAAGTGTACTGCTCTATCTATTAATAGGCACCAAACCTGTGGTGGCTTTGTGTTGCCTGATTACAGTATCAAAATGCACCAAAAATTATAACGTAGCTTAAAGCAAAATCAAAATCAAATGGGAAGAAATCTCAATAAATTTACAACAACCAAAGAACGAACTTTATGGTTAGTGCACCAAAATGGCGCCTCTCGTGCTAACTAATCAACCAAACACCACTTTCAAAACCACCATGGATCCCTCTCTAAAGCGAGATGTGCAGGCTTACAGCTTAACAGCTAAAGGGTCCAACCACATATAGTCCCAACATTCACACAATCTGTCGGATGCAGTTACGTCAGGCGCATGATATACCCAATATATGTGATGAGCCCCTGCACGACATCAAACTTCTCTTAACAGTTCCTACGTACAAAAAACCCGAAACTTTGACAAGTGACCTGGCATATATAATGCCAAATATTACGCATGTTCAAATTTCAGATTCGTAATAACTTATTCATTGAATAAGGGTCTTCACTATGTCCATCTCAAATACGATTTTTCTTTATAGAGTTTTGTTTAAAATTATTTCGAAAACATAAGTTTCAAACTCTAATCAAATGAACCACTTATAAATACATACAAACAAACTCAATAAATAATATCTAACAAGTGTACTCACAGTTTCCTCTTGATGTGATGGCTTATGGTGGATTTGTGTGCCTAATTTGTTGTTAACTTTGACACAGCAAGTAAACTATTGAGGGTTGAAAATTTGAACCAAATATTCGTGCTTTCAATCTACTTTATGAAAATATTCTTAAATTCGATTCAAGTGAGTATTATTTTTTGTTGTTTTTTTCTGGTTAAATCACCAACGCCAACCACTAGGCCATATGTTGCATTTCGTGTAAGGAGCGAACCTTGTTAGCGATGCGGATTTGTCATTTATGTTGCACAATATGCTTGGTGAGCGCTGAAGGCGGTACTACAGTACGAGTGTATCAGCATATCCTGGCCTTAAAAAATAGGTACTTTTCATTTGAATAACAGTAATGCGAAATTGTATTGTTAATATGATTTAATATGATATAGGTATATTGTAAATATGTATATAACTGCAATTGAATTAAGATCACCCCTTATAAACTCTGAAAGACGTGCATAGTTATAGAACTATACGAGTACTGAGTATGCAGTATCGGTACTTTTCCAAAAAATACTCAAGTATTTCCTACTCGATACTTTTTTCCAAGTACTGAGTAAAGTATCGATACTTTAACTCGATACTTTTCCCCGATACTTTACCTAGTGCCGATGGTCTATATGTTTAAGATCAACAAAGTTCAATCCATTAACACAATAACTTTGATTTTATGTTCAGGAGATCGTGGACGATGCGGTAAAAGCTCCGCATTCAATTTGAACCGACTTTTTATAATGGCTGAATAAGACACGATTTCTGCATATGGTAAAAGGAAGGTTCGTGTTTATTTTACAGAATCACTAGCCCCAACAAAATAATGAAAAGCTGCTAACTCCATAAAATTTCAATACAATTAAACATGTCATGCAATAGAGCTTTTTCGTTCTTCTATGAAACTTTATTGGATGGAGTTAGTCGAAATAAGATTATATCCACGCCCACTTTGGAAAATGGAAAAAAAGAATAATGCTTTAACAATTATTGATGAAGTGGGGGAACTGGACGAATGGATAAAAAAAGTTACGAGGTACAATATAAGTTTGCTAGCCGAACTCGTGCCCATCTTGCGCAACAAATATAAAAGTTTGATATCAAAGATCAACAGAAATCAGCTGTTCTATCAATCAGTCATCTATCAATAAAAACTTACATGCGCTTGCGCTGCCATCTGGAGAATGTTAGCTACTGCCGGTAATGCAGTGTTAGTTCTAATCAAATATTCACCATAGTGCCATAGTACAAATATATTTCTTTGTGTGCTCACAATCGTTTATTTTTAACAAATTATTTCAATAAAATATAGCTAAACAAAAGCACTACAAACCAATATTATTGATTACTAGTATTATTGATATAACTTCCGAAGTAGTAACTTGGATCGAGTATACTCGATACTTTTTACTGGGTATGAGTACTAGCATCGATACTTTGATCGGAGTATCTTATATGAGTACCGGTATCGATTCACCGGATTCGCCGAAGCCTGTGGACTGATTTAAAATATTTCATTGCAAAGCTATACGATAATCGTATTTTAGAAATATTTGAATTGCTTGGATTATGCGTTTGGCAATCGATCATTTTCTTGAAGTTCGTACGCAGCGGTAGAAAGATTATAAATAAATAAAAAACATTTCCTTTATAAAATGGATCAAAACGCTGCGTAAGTCAAACTCTACTTTTATATTTTTCTTTTTGCTTAGCAGCTTACAACATCTATTGTAAAAATTTCAAATTCAAAATTAATCCGTATAATGTTTGTGCTTAAGGACACAATTTCTGCAGCGTTTACGTTCATCTAATATATAAAATTCTTCTGTCACAGTTTTAGAGGCTGAACTCCTCCGAAACGGCTGAACCGATTCTCATGAAATTTTGTGAGCATATTGGGTAGGTCTGAGAATCGGCCAACGTCTACCTTTTCTTTCGCTACGTGTCTAGGGTCTTGAGATCAAAACGTGGACCAGGGTACCCCTAGAATGTGTTTATACAACATGGATATCAAATGAAAGCTGTTGATGAGTGCTACAGTACAGGATAATTTTCATACAACTGGGCGCTATGGTCTCGATATATAGCCCAAAGCGTGGACCCGGGTACCCCTAGAATGTGTTTATACAATATAGATATCAAATGAAAGCTGTTGATGAGTGCTATAGTACAGGATAATTTTCATACAAATGGGAGGCTAGGGTATCGAGATATAGCCCAAAACGTGGACCCGGGTACCTCTAGAATATGTTTATACAATATGGATATCTAATGAAAGCTGTTGATGAGTGCTATAGTACAGGTTAATTTTCATATTGGGAGGCTGGGGTCTCGAGATATAGCCCAAAACGTGGACCCGGGTACCCCTAGAATGCGTTTATACAATATGGATATCAAATGAAAACTGTTGATGAGTGCTATAGTACAGGATAATTTTCATACAACTGGGAGGCTAGGGTCTCGAGATATAGCCCAAAACGTGGACCCGGGTACCCCTAGAATGTGTTTATGCAATATGGATATACAATGAAAGCTGTTGATGAGTGCTATAGTACAGGATAATTTTCATACAAATGGGAGGCTAGGGTGTCGAGATATAGCCCAAAACGTGGACCCGGGTACCCCTAGAATGCGTTTATACAATATGGATATCAAATGAAAACTGTTGATGAGTGCTATAGTACAGGATAATTTTCATACAACTGGGAGGCTAGGGTCTCGAGATATAGCCCAAAACGTGGACCCGGGTACCCCTAGAATGTGTTTATACAATATGGATATCAAGCGAAAGCTGTTGATGAGTGATTTAGTAGAGGATAATTTTCATACAACTGGGTGACTAGGGTCTGAAGATATAGGCCAAACGTGGGCCCGTGAACGCCTACACAATGTTTTTACATTGTGGGTATAAGATTGAAGCTGTTGATGAGTGCTTTAGTACAGGGTAATTTTCATACCTTTCGGTGACTAGGGTCTCGAGATATAGGCCAAAACGTGGATCAGGGTAACACTAGGATGTGTTTTTACATTATGGGTATCAAATTGAAGCTGTTGATGTGTGATTTAGTATAGAGTAAGTTTTATGCCGCTGGGTGACTAGGGTCTCGAGATGTAGGCCAAAACGTGGACCCGGATACACCTAGAATGTGTTTTTATATTATGGGTATCAAATTGAAGCTGTTGATGTGTGCTATAATACAGAGTAAGTTTTACACCGCTGAGTGACTAGGGTCTCGAGATATAGGCCAAAACATGGACCCGGATACCCCTAGAATATGTGTGTATTATGGATATCAAATGAAACCTCTAAAGTTCATTGTGATATTCGATATAGTCGCATCAACCTGCCAAAACTGATAAATATGCATGCGAAGCCGAAATAAAGACATGATTAATAATACACAAATATCTATTTACATACGTCCTATTCTATTTGCCTGAAATTTCGTATATAAATTTGCTTATATTAATATTTACGATGCTTTTTTCCGCGAAGTATACCAGAGACGGACTGGGACTGGGATTAGGAGTAGGACTGGGACTGAGACTGACACTCGGAGTGGGACTGGGACTGAGACTCGGAATGGGACTGGAACAAAATACATACCACCCTCCGGGACTAGCAATAAGAGATGAAGGAAAAAAAGAAAAACTTTAGAGAGGAGAAAAGAGAGAAAGAGACTGAGAAAGAGATAGAATGAGACGAAGATGGAGATGAAGCGAAAAAGACGGAGGGTGGAGTGAATAAAAAGATTAGGAAAACGTGTAGAGGGGTAGGGTAGAGTTAGACGGAAAAATCTTATTAAAATGTATGCAGATAGGCAAAATTTAGCGCAGAACAACGTCTGCCGGGTCTGCTAGTTTAAGTATATAAAGGAAACGTTTCGAAATTTTTTGTATCTTCATTTAATTTTCCCCTTTCGTTGCATTGTCTCGGTGCTGTGAACTATGTGTGAAGTTTCAAGTTTATTTATCGAAATACTCCAAATCTCGTACGACTTTTTTCTTACCCCTTATTGTTGCATTGCCTTGGTCCTCACAACTGTTTGTTAAGTACAAGGTATGTAGCTCAACGAAAATATTACATTTTGTTTCCCTCTTTCGTTCTTGGCAATCCTATCCCTTTCCGCTGCTTTTTCGCCCCTTCCCCTCCTTCTGGTTTTATCTTCTCAATATATGATCTTCCGCTCGCCTTCCTTTCCACTCCTTTCTCATTTTCTTTCCGTTCCTCTACCTGTTTTTCTTCCTCTTCTTCATGCGCCCTGCCTGTCTCTTCCCCTCTGTCTATTTTTCACTCTTCTCCCTCTTCGTACAGCTCTTTAAGTCTTTTTCGGTATTAGTCGTCGCCCACGCGTAGATACCCATAAATCTTTCGAAGATATTTTCTCTGGAATACTCCCAGAGCCGGCTCATCTGGTGTTTTTATGGTCCATGCGTCTGTGGGTCGAGGGCGGGTATAATAAATAACTTGTAGATCATGATTTTCGTATGCCGAGGGAGGACTTTACTTTTGAATTGCCTACCTCGTCTAAAGTAACATTTATTCAAAAGTGATTACCTGCCACAAATTTAAAAAAGGCAGCTTATGAATATTAAGACTAGCGGAGCGCACGGTACAGCTCATGAAGACTTTGGTTTGAGATATGGGCTGTCGTCAAGGTCGAGATAAGGTTCCGTTGAACTGGCCGGTCCGTGAGGTCCCCAGACTGAATTTGTGCATAGTGTTACCCGAAGTTTGCTCAATGACTAAACCGTAAAACTCTACAAAAAACCAAGATCTATGTTGTAAAACAACTGAAGTAATTTGAATCTTTCGAATACACAAATTTATCGCGTGGATTGATGGATAAAGCCCCGTTTCCCCTTCTCTGCAAATGCATCACCCTGGCAAGGCAGATACTTTCCCATCTATGTGGTGTGACTCGTAATACCTTCGTGATAAGTAGTTAAAAGCCTGAAGAGGGTTTTAAATGGATTACATGCTGAATAAATTGATATGCTGAAAGATCAAGCACAATAGATCAAAATAGGGGTATCGCAGTGATCGAGACGTAATAATAATATAAAACAACTGTGTACTCTTGGCAAACACTAGGAGCATTCTAGGACCCATCCTACTATCTGCTCCCGCTGACGAGACCAAATTTAAAAGCATGAGAAAGCCCTCAGTCGCCTTTTCTTAGTGATAAGACCAACTTTGTTAGTTGTAAGATGAAAATACCTACACATGATCTTTAATCTTTCTACCCCCGCGCTGGGTTAAATGCCTTTCCTGCTTGTTCGATCATAACCAACTTTTGCCTTTCTTTTATCTCGCCCAATCTGATTGGGACGTCCGGAGCTCAAGCTTTTGAGGGAAGCTTTCTTCTTAGTTAGCCTATTGCATATTCATCTATTCCCATATTCCCGGGAACCCAATATAGATGTGTGTTTCTCCCTATCCCGATTCTTTCTAGGTATTTTTACACTTTCACACACTTTTGTGCTATCGTAGATTATTGCCTTAATTCCTACTCAGCTAGCGTGGCTGCACTTTAAGCTGTTTTCCTCCTTTATACTGCTCTGGTCACGGCTGCTAATCTGGTCTAGTCACAGCTACTAATTCCGCCTACACTGCAGTGATATGGCAATAGCACAGTATTCTCAGACCATACTCTTTATATCAATTTGGAAGCATCGGTATACATGTGTATCGCCTCATTCGCCATTTGAGTGCCTTTGGGACAACCTTCCACTTTTATCGTGTATTCGATGTGTCATCGAAGCACAAGTAGGGTACTAGGTAGTCTATCTGTCCACTATTTGGTCCCGGGATACTACATTGAAAGTATGGTCTGAGCTCAAGCTGTCCCGAGGCATTGAGTATCGTTGTAGTTGTTAACGCTGTGTTCTTCGTCACCAGGTGGAATATGCAGAATGCCTTACAGAGCAGCCGTCAGGGTTGTTTTCAGCGCTTCCATTATGCTAAGCATTGATAGCCTCTCTTGAAGTACGTCCTTTTTTGTGTTATAGTCTACCAATGTATAGGATGGGTTTTACAATAGGTGTAAATACCTAATTAAAGAGAGAAGGCGATAGACCCCACGTACACCCAAGCATTTTTCAAACGCATAATGTGCCGTCGAAGCCTTCTTCGCTCTCTCCTCCACCTTGGGCTTCCGTGGCTTTCTAGTGCCTAATACTACGTTTCCACCGAACTTAAACTCCGTGTTTGCCACCCTTTTTATGCTAAATATCTCTTGACAGAAATTGAATTTCTGATTTTCGCTTTAGAATTATTGATATCGAGATTAAAATATGTATTTCGACACCTCTCTCTATATTTTTTGGCATGTTTTAGCCGCCATATGAATTAGGCAAACACGGAGTTTGGGTTTGATGGAGACGTAGTATTAGAGTGATTCCTATGTATTTTGTATAAGGTTTCCCCTGTAGGGTCACCCGTTAGGCCTAGTGCGATTCGGGACCTTAGTAAACAAGACCATATCCGTCTTACCCGAGTTGACGGTCAACCCCACATTAGATGCCCTTTTATGTATATCCCGAAGCGCCCCATTAATAAAAAAACTAATTGTTGGAAGGCACTTTCTACTTTCCCCTTATGACAACTGTAACGTCATCTACCAACGTCAACTGGGGACGAGGTAAATTGGACGGTACCCCCTCGAGCAATCGACTGATAGATGATAACAAGCGTCCATAGCATGTCCAACGATTTGGTGAAGGATGAACTCGGGATTAGATTTTTTGTTTCTTCCTTCCACATGTTTACGCGTACATACTAAACAAAGGCCCATCTTGACAGACCCACATAAACATGATGCCGATAATTCTTTTATTTGCTGATATGCGCAAAAATTTAATACAAAATTTTCGTATTTATTGCATGGCTTTCGAAAATTTAGGACACATGCCTGTTATTTTTATGTTTTAATTATCTTATTTGTTCTTTGCACGAAGTTCTTTTTTTTAGCTTATCCCTCCGCGTCTGTCATGGTTTCGTAAAAATGCAGTTGCATCAAATTCATTAGGGAGCGCTTTGTGTTGCAAGGTGTACGGATTGCACGGATTGTTCATATCTAATGACACCGCAAGCCTGCGAGAGCACCGCATTGCGAAGTTATAGCGTGTATCAGTAAGAAATTACCAAAATGTTGGACAAAAAAAAAATGCACTGAAAAATATGAAAAACAATTGCCCAATCTTTTTGAGAGCGAAATGGGCGGTTTGAGCTGTTGAAGCAGGGTTGATTTATTTTCAACCATTAAAAACAAAAGATAAGTGTAAGGCGCGATAAACTCCGTTGTACTCCTTTTAATTTTTCTACAAATCGGCGGAACAGGACAAACTTGTTTTATGCTGCCTCCGAATAGCATCTACAAGGCAGATGAGTTTTCACTGATAGCTTTTCATGGAAAAAGTACACTCGGAGTGCTTGCCAAACACTGCCGAGGGATGACCCCTTTTAGGAAAATTTTCTTCTAATTGAAAAAACTAAAACATATATATTGTAACGAATTTTAGGAAATTCCACTTATTCCAAACATGGTGATAACGTTCGAATCGCTAAACTGTTGAATAAATCACTCAAATGTTCAGTATTGCAATATGGTCTTTATTTAGCCAACTTGGGAATAGTACAATTATACTTCAATATCACGTACTTCACAACAGCGTGTTTAAATCAAGAACGATTCCTGACTACTCAGCTGGCGCTGCTTTTATACTCTCCGTTGTTTCGTTCGCATACTTCTTCTGAAGTCTAGACATTTCGCCTCCTAGAACTGCTGTACTCCTGCTTGGCAATTGAGCTACGTACATATATGCGGGTATATGTGTGAGCACCAAACTTCAGCTGATGACAACATGTGTGTGCATGTGCGTTATTCTTCGCCACCTTTTATGTACGTGTGTAAATGGATTAAATTCATGTAAATGAGAGTGGAAGCTTGCTGTATTGTTATTGTGCCTTTATTTACTAACAGCTTATTGTGGCTAAGATTCGCCATAATATGTAGGTTTGAGCATACTATAAATTACATATAATTTGTTGAGTGTATTTTGTTGTTGTGACTTAACAATTCGTGCAATCCGTGCATAATTCGCAAGACATAGCGAATCCCCCAATATTTTACATATTGACACATGTGTGCTAGGCATTTGGTACCTTTCATTATGTCTATTTCATTTCTTATCTAAAATGCTTCCGCTTGATGTCATTTGCATGTACTTTTAAAAATTTGTAACACCAATGCATGCACGGTGTTGTTAATTGAATTTGTTAGTGAAATAATATCTCTGCGAATGGGAGTGTACTAATAATTGGGCGTGGACCCACTGTGCCTTGCTTTCATATGAATTGCTGAATATTTTTTTACAAAGTTTCCGTACCTAAACTATCACGAATTATGTTGACGCAGGCAAGCTTTTTAATTAATATCTCATTTTCACAAAATGTACATACATATGTAGATATGTATATGCATTTTATGCATTATATGCCATTTACAAATTGTAGCTTTTCATTGAGTCAACTTCATTCATACGATTGTCATTTTATATTTGTTAAATAAAACATTTTTGTTGCCATATGAATTAAATTGAGCATATTTAATATGACACACTCATACACACGAAACATAATGGCACATAAATTCAAAGAAGCATTAATGTCCTTTTAACCCCACATACATCATACCTTCATACAAGCATACATAAATGTCCTGCACACGACAAACCAACAAACATCTGTATGGAGGTACTAAAATCTCGAATTTCTAGTAAAAAGTCAACATAATGTCAAGGATGCTCAACCTGAAATGAATACAAGCACGAGTACAAATACTTCAATTCATATTCATATGCACTTGACAAAAACGGATGAGTGAAAGTACAGGGCTATGTGTGGGACGTTCTTTGTTGAATGCGACATAATTTTGGTAAGGCATCGTGAAATTTTTCATAATTCTTTTTATTGTCAGTTTTGGATTCATGAAAAGCGTTTTTTAATGTCTAAACAGCTTTGGACATGGTAGGGGGAATCTGGTTACAAGTGTGTGGTAAATGTAAATGCAAACGTAGTCGTTTTCGGGAGTGGCATACACGAGTTGTATATTTGTTATCGAAGTGGTATAAATGTGCTATCGGTAAGAAATGTTATTAATTTGTTACCGATGCTTCACCGTCTAGTTCTCGGTCTTGTTATCGAAAACTAGTCAATTGCTATCGAAGTGTTATCGATATGTAATTAAAAATATATCGATTTGTTCTCAAAAGTTTATCGATTTGCTATTTAAAGTTATCGATTTATTGTGAAATATTAATCGAAAAGTTATCAAAAGGTTATTAAAGAGTTATCGATTTAGTACCAATCAATTTGTCGTTAGAGTGTCCCACATTTTTATCACGTGTTATCGATTTGCTATCGAAAAATTATCGATATGTTATCGAAATATTATTGATTTACAATCGAAAAATTATCGACTCGTAATACAGAATTTATCAATTTGATATTGAAAAGTTACTGATTTCGGCGTGATATCGATTAGTTATCGACAACTAATCGGCTTTGTATAGAGCAAATACGGATACAACTTTAAAACGGAATCTAATCTGGTAAGTTATCCCCTCTTATGGTTTAACTTCAGCCTCTGGGCGGGCCCTAAGTTATGTGTTGAGAAGCGTCGGCAAGCAGACATGATTGCCTTCCAGGCTAACTCAACGTGTTTGGGCGAGGTTTTTCACCAGAGCCACATGCAATTAAAGAGACTTCATTCATGTTTGTGATTTGTAAAAAAATATGAAGTATACATTGGGAGAAAAGTACAAGAAGTATAACATGAAGCCTGTCCTCTTAGGTAGAGCTTATCAGTGCGGCCTGATCACTTTGCATTCCAACAGGACTTCCCTACACACCAAGATAAATGATAAGAGAATCGACACACACCATCTCTTTGTAGACTTCGAAGCAGTTTTCAGCAGAAATTACTTGTATAACGTAATGTATGAATTTGTGTTCCCCGCATAGTTTATAAGGCTTTGCCAAATGAGCACAATCAGCACCGTAAGGAAAGGGAAGGATATAGCCGAGCTACTCGAAACCAAATGATGCTTTGAACAGCACCGTAAGGAAAGGGAAGGATATAGCCGAGCTACTCGAAAACAAATGATGCTTTGGTCAAATCGCATCTCCATCGTAAGATTTCTTCACCCTGTTAATAGAGTGAATTCTTCTTTGGATTGGATAAAAGAGCTAAAAAAATGGACATTGCCGTGAATGAGGGCAAGACGAAGTATTTGCTCTCATCCAACAAAGAAAGGGAGCATTTTCACCTTGGCAGTCACGTCACTGTTGATGTATATAAATTCGAGACTGTGTAGGACTCGTTTATTTGGAAACCAGCATTAACACTAAAAAGAATGCCAGCCTGGAAATGAAACGGAGAGTCTCACCCAAGTTATACTTCGAACTGAGTAGGCAATTGAAAAGTAAAGTTCGTTTTCGGTGAGCAAAAGTTACGCTCTTTAAGTCTCTCATTATACCTGTTCCAATGTACAGCTCGCAATCAATGACGACTAGGGAAGGAATATGGTCATATCGTTATTGACAGTGGGGTATCAAAAAAGGGTTAGTGATGACGTAAATGATCCTTTGATATTAAACATTAGTATTCTTATCTTAATGTGTATAGGATTTTGGAAAAGTGCACGGTCCCACAATTCCAGTTATCCTATATTTGGTATAGAGATTCTATATATGAGGAAATTGAGGGATAGAGGGAGTGAAGTTAAAAGAAAAGGGGGTGGACAGCAATGTGGGAGTGGTAACGGGAAAGTTAGTGGGAATGGGAAAGGTAGTAGAAGTGGGAGTGGAAATAGGTGTAGAGTTGCGAGGGGGGTTGGGAGAAGAAATGGGAATGGGAGTTTGAGTCGGAGTGGGTTTGGGAGTGGGAAGGTGAAGAAGAATGAGAAGGGAATACAAATTCTGCGAGGATGGGATTTCGGCAAATCTCTGAAAATTCTTGCGATATAACATTTACTAGCCTGGAGGTATACCGAAAATGGTTTAACGCTTATTCTGAAAACTGTTCCAAAATTACACCCCAAAGTCATTTTTAGATATTCCGAACTTAACCCAAAAAGGTCCTTTTCCTTAAAGATTTTGATCCCCAATGATTCGAAAAAACTGAAAGAAATAATTTAGGTTTAAAATAGTCCGAAAGTTAACTGAAAGTGGACCTCTTATAATAAAAATAAGGAGAGGAGATTTAGGCAAACTTTCTCTTCAAATTCGTGCCATGCTTCTTAAAATGTTTTCCTGCATGTTTTATTCGAAAGTTATCTGCAAAGGAATACTATCGTATGTCTAGTGAAACAACTACCGAGAGCGAGCCCGATTAGAAAAACACTTTCTACGTTATTTTGAAGTTACCTTTCCAAGGACTTGAGCTTAGACTTTGCAATGGTAGACGAACAAAACACCGCCATCTAAAGAGATATTCATGTGGGTAAGCCTGCTTTCAATTTGTACTAGGTTAGGTTGAACTGGCCTGTACAAGAGGGCCTCACATAGACTGAATAAGTCCGTAGTGTTACCAGAAGTTTGTACTAAGAAGAATATACGATTTAGGGCGGAATGCCCCATCTGCATACCTACTCGCCCTTTAGAGAAATACATATGAACGTAAGTACTCGTTTATGGGGTGCCAGCTTAGAGGATATGCAGCGTATGTTCAGTGAAGCTGAAGCAAACTCAAAACCACCAAATAAATAAAACGCATAAAAGGCGATAACAATAACCACCACAACTACCACCAGCAACATCATCACCAGCACCAACACCATCATGTATGTACATTAACGACCCCTGGCACTCATACCGCTCGGTACACTTGCTCAAACGATCCGTTTATAGCTCCTATTCTAATAAGATCTCTGCCCACTCTGGCCGCTGCGCCCGCCACTATTAGTGTTGCTCACAATTGTTGTCCACCCAAGTGCGGCGCGCAGCAACAGTCCTTTAGGCCTCTCCATACACATAAATATTATTTAGTAATTCATCATTCGCAGTGTAAAGTGGTTGCAATTCTTTTTCATATCATCTCGTCGTTTCGCATCAAAACTTATACAATACGTTTCTGGTGTGTAAATTGCGTTGGCACATTTAAATCACATATTGTCCAATGTTATTCTCTATTAGAATGTTAGATAAAATGCAATCGTGGGTTGGTTAGTTGGTTGGCTTTGTGTCCTTTCGGTCGTGTATTATTGTGCTGCTGCGCTTACATGTCCTTGAGTTGAGTTAAACAGATTCTGCTGGTTGTTTGGAACAGCAGGTTACTCTATTACTCTGATTACAATGGGCCCGATGCGGTAGTTTTCATTTTCATTCGATGTGAGCATTTAAGGGTTCCTCCTTTTTTGTTTCACGCTAAATACATTTCTAAATGAAAATCATATCTAATCAGAATCAAATGTATGATGCACAGTGGGCTGAGATGGCAATTTCAAACCCAAAAATTATTTAAAATCATCTCTTTGAGAAGTTCTCGTCACTCTTCTAATCATTCCACCATATTTCCTTTGAATATATTTGAAATCTGAGAATATTTTGTTGTGGGCCCTGAACAGCTGTATTTTATTTTGGCTAGATAGCCCTTCTTAACTAAAGTAAGTGGTCTCATTATATATTCTCTATGCTCAGTCCAATTGAGTATAGAAAAATGTTCTCAGAAACTCGGCTCGTTAGGGTTGCGGTCCTTTCAACAAATTTCTTAGTATAGGTCCCCCAGCAACTTTTACAGCTTACAGTGTGAGTCGAATGTTGTTGCCATTGCCAGATATGCGCGTTGAACATCGTGGTAAGGTCTACTGGACTGTAAGGCTTTTGGATGATTTTAAACCAAGTTTTTCTCTGTCTGGATTCAACGGTCGCTGAAAAAGACTCATTAGTGTTAGATGCTGAGCTTAGCACGGCGGCACAGGGCCGTGGAGAGGGGGGGGGGGGGGGGGGACAGCCAGGGCAATTGCCCTGGGCCCGGAAGGTTTTGAGGGCCCGGAAAGGCAAAGCAGTATTGACGGTACTCTAACTAGGATTTCCTAGATACATACATATTTTGTCGCTACAAAAAATTGTTTTAAAATTGAAAATCACTTAACTAAAATCATAAGCATCCGATCAAATACTATGGGGCATAGTCAAAGTCGAAATAAAATGTGATTTTAAGTTAGATGCTTCAACTAACTTATAATCACATTTTATTTCGACTTCCCAACGACTTAAGTGGTCGCCATTTCCTTCAAATCATACTCCATACTACTCTAAAAAAACGGAGAAAAGTAAAGCGTGATTGGCTCGTTTGGAGTTTCCATGCCGGATTTTCAGCAAAATTTCCGAAAATACCCGATCAACTTTGACAAAGTCTTCAGCTTATTCTAAAGAAAAAGGTTGGAAGAGGTTACACGACAAAATTCCTGAACATAAAAATAGTCAAAATCATAAAACTTGCTATATAGAGTGGCGCTAATATGAAATGAGAATTCGAAATGCAAGTTCAGTGGATTTTCTCTTAGCGGAAACCCTTAAAAATGAAGCAACTCGCTGGAGAGAGATACTTCGCAGAATTCTTGATGTTGTTTTATTTCTTGGAGAAAAAGGATTAGCATTTAGAGGGGATAATTCATTGATCGGAAATCCAAAAAATGGAAACTTTCTTGGTATTTTGGAACTGATCAGCAATTATGACCCCCTATTGCATGAATATTTGGAGAAGGCGAAGGAATCTCAAACGAAAAAGAACCGTCTCCAAGCACATTATTTGTCTGATGGAATACAAAATGAGTTCATAGAAATCTGTGCAAGTCAAGTAATTAGAAAGATAGAAGGCGAGAGAAAGTCCGTCAAGTATTACACAGTAATAGTGGATGCAACCCCTGATTCGGTGCATATTGAGCAGACTGTTTTTATATTGCGTTATGTTTTATTAGACAGGGACTCCGGAAAATAGAAAATCCAACAACGCTTCTTAGAGTTTGTCGATTGTAACGTAAAAACAAGAGAAGCTATCGCTGAGCTGATTCGCAGCACTCTAAAGAAACACAATATTCCACTGGATGACTGCCGTGGGCAAGGGTATGATAATGGCAGTAATATGAGTGGGCATTAGAAAGGAGCGCAGAGTCATATCCTGAGAGATAACTCCCTGGCAATATTTGCACCTTGTTCTTGTCATAGTTTAAATTTATGTGGGGTGCAAGCTGTTGAATATTGTGCAGCAGTCATCACATTTTTCGCTATTATGCAGAAATTGTATAATATCTTTAGCGCAAGCCCTCAGAGATGGGAAATTCTCAAGGAAAAAACTAATTACTCCTTGCACAGCATGTCACAAACACGATGGTCTGCTCGTGTGGATAGTGTGAAACCTTTCGCAACTCACATTCCCCCAATATTGAAAGCTATTGATGAAATCAAGCTTTTGAATCTGAGTTCAGAAACAGTAACGGGTTTGAAAGGTATTGAAGCATATGTGGGGAAATTTGAATGTATCCTCTTAGCCTCCACTTGGCACAAAGTGTTGACGGTAATCAACCATCGAAATCTGGTACTGGAAGCTAGAAATGCCACACTGGATGTGGAAACAGAAAATATACGTACCTGATTAATGAGTTGAAGAAGTTCAGGGTACAATGGTCGATCATACTTCAAGAATGTAAGGTTCTGGCAGGAAGTATAGGAGTTGTGAATACCTTCGCAGAGAAAATAAGAAAGATAAGAAAGCACCAGCTCGATGAATTGCCTGGCGAATCACCTGAGTGTGATTCCGAAACTCGATTCAAACAGCAAGTTTTTTACGTTCTTTTGGACTGTTTGATTGCTAATATGACAAGACGTTTCGAAGCCATAAATGACATTGCGATTAAATTTAGTTTTTTTGTGGAAGTATCAGGATCTGACGGAAGAAGAGCTCAGAGAAAAGGCAACGGCATTCTGCACGAGTTATAGTATCGATATTTATACGGATCTAATAGATGAAATCATTCATCTCCAAGCCATCCACTTAGCAAATTTGAGATGTGATTCGCTGCTACCATTTCAACTTCTGAACATTTTTCATGACTTGAAGATGGAAGTATTATTTCCTAACATCTGCATAGCATTAAGAATATTTTGCACACTTCCAGTCAGTGTGGCTGGTTCCCCGCTCCCCGTTCTTTTAGTCTATTGTCTTGCGTGAAAAATTGTTTATGTTCTACTATGAGCCAAAATCGCTTGACAAGCCTTGGAACATTGGCGTTGGAGTCCAGCCTTGCTCGCAGCATTAGTTTTGAATCGGTAATTTTCATATTTGCAGACCAAAAAGCATGGAAGGTTTTCCTTGGCTGATTCAAGCTCTTGAATTGTACATATTTAGAAAACGTTAATGTAAGCAAATCAAACAATGAAATCTAACATTTCATTTATGTAAGCGCTCCAGTAAATCTTATTTTAGATGAAATAAAACTGACAATGTGAATTGAAAAATTTATGTATGTTATTTTATTTTTTTTACTGGATTGAGTTGATTTTTTAGGGGGGCCCGTCAACGCGAACTGTCTTAGGGGCCCGGCTCGGCTCTCTGCGGCCCTGCGGCGGCATACAAGGGGTTGATAAGCGCAACTTACAGCTTCCGCAACCCGATTGGTGGAATGGCCTAAAAGTGCAATGTGTTCATATTAAATCGTTCCCGAGATTTTCGGGCTAGTACCTTAATGGTACTTGTTACCGGAACGTACCGAATCTATATCCAACAACATCGATAACACTCCCCAAAGCCTTTGGGGAGTATCCGTATCGCTAGAAAAACAACCACAAGTTTTGCTTAGACAATATTTGAACTTAGAAGTTGGAGTTAATGAAATCGACAGGGAAAAGTTAGAAGTCATTTTGCTTCGACATAAGAGGACCAAAAAAATAGGTTCATTATCGTTTGGGTAAATAATGGATTATTAAAATTTGCGTCCTATCTCAGGTGGGACGCTGTTTTATTTCAAGCGGGTTTTTGTTGGGCTGTTCCGAACGGTGGCATAATAATGTTAATAGCTTAGCGAGGAGCCTCGGAGGAGGTTAAGGTCGACCTACTTATCAACTAATGTAAAATAAGACTTTCAATACAATTATCTAACTTCAGCCGTCACAGAACCGACACAGCCTCTAGGACCATTTGTCTGGTTTGTGTATGTTGCTTTTGAGTCCGCAGTGAGCTGGAATTATGTATGTTAAAATTCTCAGCGTATTTAATCGGCACAATTCCTTGACTGTGAGAAGCCAACGCTTGCACTTTTGATCTCTGAGATACACCTCCTCCTGCCGGAGCTTATTAAGTGGACGTTATTATTATGTTGGATTCGGAACCTTCAGTCTGGAAAATCCTTCATTAGTTGGTTGGACTCGTTGGCTGTTTTGTGGCCGAAGATAGCCAGCGTGTGGGGTTTTGGTGAACCGTTCGACCCTGGAAGAGACCAGTGGCTCTGACCTCCATTCCAACTTTGAATATCGATCCATCTTAATTCCAATATATATATCACTACCTATCTAGGGCTTAATACTATTTCTGTATATGAGGGCTTCGTCAAACAAACCCTCCCTGAATAAAAAGTATGTGCTGAGATAGAATACGTGGGTACATGGCTCGAGGACTAGGAGGGCAGCAGCTTTTCTTTCTAAAAGAGCGAGAGAACGAAGTCACCTGGCTTCCTTGTCTGCGACGGACGGAATAGTTGAGGGGGGACGGTGTCAGATATTGCTTATGGGATAACTGGCGGTAGGTAATTATTGGGAAAACTAACAAGAAAGGGGGCAGTGTTGAGGGTCGGAGAGATACGTTAGAAAAAATTCTCTTCTTAAATAGCCAAACTCAGAAACCACAGCTATTGGCTGTTAATGATTATCGCATGTGCTTCAAGGAAGGTAATAGGCATGTTAACACTTGAGAAAGTGGACCGAATGCCAAAAAACTTATTTATGGGGAGTTTTGTTTGAACTTTCGTACAGTAACTTTTCGACCTTTTCCTTCCGCAAAGTGGACAAGGGACCGACCCGACTTATTCTAAAAAGGCTTATTTTTGATGCCATTGGAATTATAGGAATAAGGTAAAGATTAGAAGAAAAGAGGAGAAGAGTAAAAAAAAACAGGACAGAAAAGGAAGGGAGAGAGAGTGGAATAGAGATGGAGAGAGAGAGAACTTTAGAGTAAGAAGAAGAGGGGAGGGAGAGAGGAAACAGATGTAGAGGGAAATTGAGAGGTATAAGATTAAAGTAAGTAAAAGAGAGAAAGAGAAGATCGACAAAATAGAGGATAGGTATAAGATTATTATGTATAAAAGGTTAGGTTAGATTAGGTGGTAACTGCCTTGATAGGGCAAGCTCACTTGGATAACATGAAGGTCCGGTGTGATATCACATACACCAAAAATAACGGTGACATAGATCTAGCTACTTAGAGAATCGTAGCAACGATAAAGTTCCGAATGATACCGATCTCAGCCTTGATAAATCCTCGGAAGATCTAAGTGAGTCGCGACCGAAGTATTTTCGCCTAGTTCTGGCAAAAGCTGGGAAATCGAGCATAAAGTGATTTGATGATTCCACCTCATCATCCTCCATACATCTACAGCAGGATGGAGTTTCTAGTATATTGAAAGGTACCGCATTGATACCCATGGGGAAGTGCCCTGTCAAAACCCCAATGACCATTGATAGGTGAGCCTTAGTGAACCTAATTATTTTGGCAGACCTCCTGCCATCCACTTCCGGCCAGAAAGATCTTGCTCCCCTGCAAGATGTGGTGTCCGCCCAACGTTTGCTGAGCTGACTCGAAGCCCAGCAATGGAGGAGCAAACTACAGGTGGCCAACGGAATTCCGTAATCCCTACAGCCATCTACATGCGATTCAGTTGTACCGACGCAGGCTAAGAGATCTCTAGGGCTCAAGATATCACTAGGGCCCAAGACCCAGATAATCTTAATTATAAAATAGTTCCACCCTTGGTCGCATTGTAGCTGAACTTAAGGTCTTGATAGCCGCGCGGCTATCAGAGTAGTACCGGAACATACCGGATCTGCATCGGGCAAAGGACCAAAAACATCAATAGCACTTCCCCTTAATCGCAGCAACTTCCGCTTGGAATACACTGCAGTGATAAGCCAACTTAAACTTGCGGCCTACATTTGGCTCTTGACAAAAGACCCCACACCAATCTTTCCGGCTTACTTCGAATCATCCGTGAACAAGTTAACCGATCTCCTGCCCCAGATGAGGGCTCGTCCACACTCATCTCTCGGAGGAATGACTGGGGTGAAGGTTGCATAGGGAGAAGTTATCGGCATACAATAGTCTGTCTTGTCCGGGATAAAGTCGAACCTGGTAAGAAGGATAGAGTGTCCGAAGTCAGAAAGCCCATAGTCCACATCACGGAGCCTGGCCAACGACCGAGCCGCGGTATGTATATAAGAAAAGAGGTTGAACATAAAGTAGGGAGAAGAAAATATGATGAGAAAATCGGGAGAAAAAAGGCAGTGTGAGAGAGTACAGTATAAGAGTTGTAACTAAATAAATTGGTTTTTTAAAATACAGACTGTATGAATAAGAGCAAAATTATGAGGTCAGACAATCGCACAGGCACACCGAGACAGATCGGAAGAGGGGAACCGATATAGATAGGAAAGAATCAAGAAGTGCTCTTTTTCCACCAATATGGGGGTAAGCAAAACATATACTTCAGGGAGACTTAGCGTATCAATAATTTTGTTGCTATCAAATGGAAAAATGAAATTAAGCTTTTTTGTACCACTGTGCGATAAACTACTAAATTGCATTAACGTAATTTACGAATTCCAACTGTGAACAAGGAACAAACGATGAAAACTACCCTTTAATTGAGTGCCACCAATGCCATCTGTGCACTTTTTTCCAAAACAATACTGCTTTTGTTGCTGTACTCGCACAAGGAAGGGAAGTGCATACAGAGACACCCAGCATTTAGAGATTGATGTCGGGCAAGACATTTAAAAGCGTCGCCCTGTATGTAACGCCCATTTAAAAAGTGTTTAGTTTATGGATCATTGATGGCTTTGTTAACTTTTGTGTGCGTTTGCTGTATAGTGCATTGCACTGTGCGAGCAAATATGTGGCAATGCTGGCTGCGACAGACAACCCCCGAACGATGCATAAAACACCTTACGGTTTTTCGACATTTACTATCTGTCAGAGGAGGTACGAGTGTACTTAAATATGTTAAAAAGTATACGATATGCATGGAAAAAAAAGAAGAGGGGTGGATGCGCGCAGCCTGCTAACATGAGACTGATATTCATAGATTCGAGCCCATTATGCTCTTCGCTAAACTTTTTGATTATCTGTGAAACCGCAGTGTTATTCTTCTCTTATGTTTAAGGCTGGTTAGTTTTTGTTGTTTTTTTTTTTGTTGTCATTTTCAAATCCAATTCAAATTGGAACTCGATGTGTAGTTTTAAGATCGTCTGATGTTGGCCGCTCTCGCGCAAATGTTGGCATATGTGCACAAAGTACTTGCGAATGCATCCCCCGGGTCTTTGACTCTGATTAGAATTGGTGCAATGATAAATATTTACCAAAAATGTTCACTGCATGGTACCTGACTGACAACAACAAAAAGAAATTTTAACAATCGACATATGTATGTATATGTGGGGTGGGGTGTGGGTAGTATAAAAGAAGATGCGCTCGTCCTTCGGCACTTGACAAGTGAGTTGTTTATCTAATGTGGCATCAACATATGCTGTTGTTGCCGCAAAATTGCAGTCAATTTCATATGCATGTGCGTGTGTGTGTGTGTACGCAAAATATTTTTACAACTTCTAGTTGTAGTTTTGCGAAAATGCTGCTTTGGTGGGTTTTACGTTGTCTCGCGGGACAAAGTCGCTGTGTTGCCTCATTTATGATGGACCCACACTGATTAGAGGCGCGCTTGATGCTACTTTTGTATGGTCTTGCACATTGACATCATTTAAGATTGACATCTTATTTACGTCGACTTGGGATTTTACAAGCAATTTTCGAAATATGTTACCATTTTAGAATTTCTTCTTGATTAGCGCGATAAACTCTGTAGAAGATTTTGTTTTGCAATAGAGTTTTAGTCCACTCACAAATAGAAACACGCTGCTTTGTGTTCCCTGTTACTAAATTTACGACCCTCTTACGTGGTTCACTTTCTTTAAAATATTGTATACTTTTCTATACCAAGAAAGCTGTAACCTCATCAGCGCCTAAGACCACACTATAACAAGCATAAATGGAGGAACGCTGTAACGACGCTGGTCAATTTTAACTTCAAGGGATGCTCTTACGCTTGAGCAGACGGTCGCTTCTCCTCAGCTCTATTTTCGGGCGTAAGCCGATAAGTATGACTAAAGGGGAAGAGAGGTGACTTTTGAACACCTACGTAGCGTGGAAGTATAGAGGCGGGGTATCCAGCGAGGGTGCCAGCAGTCCTCTTTTTTCTCTATGATTACTATCCCGTAGACGAGATCTGGTAAAAAGTGAACAACTATCTCCGTGGCTGGGATCCAGGTTCGGGTTCGTAGACTGTAAGGGTTCACTTTCCAAATCTGTATGAGTTTTAAGCGAGGATTGCTTTAAATGTATGAAAACATTTATTTGAAGCAATTTTTATACTCAGTTGAGCAGAGCTCACAGAGTATATTAACATTGATTGGAGAACGGTTGGTTGTACAGGTATAAAGGAATCGAGATAGATATAGACTTCCATATATCAAAATCATCAGTATCGAAAAAAAATTCGATTGAGCCATGTCCGTCCGTCCGTCCGCCCGTTAACACGATAACTTGAGTAAATTTAGAGGAATCTTGATGAAATTTGGTATGCAGGTTCCTGGGCACTCATCTCAGATCGCTGTTTAAAATGAACGATATCGGACAATAACCACGCCCACTTTTTCGATATCGAAAATTTCGAAAAATCGAAAAAGTGCGATAATTCATTACCAAATACGGATTAAGCGATGAAACTTGGTAGGTGAGTTGAACTTATGACGCAGAATAGAAAACTAGTAAAATTTTGGACAATGGGCGTGGCACCGCCCACTTTTAAAAGAAGGTAATTTGGCAGTCGTTGAAGATATCATGATGAAATTTGGCAGGAACGTTACTCTTATTACTATATGTCTGCTTAGTAAAAATTTGCAAAATCGGAGAACGACCACGCCCACTTTTAAAAAAATTTTTTTTTAAATTCAAATTTTAAAGGAAAAGTTAATATCTTTATAGTATATAAGTAAATTATGTCAACATTCAACTCCAGTAATTATATGTTGCAACAAAATACAAAAATAAAAGAAAATTTCAAAATGGGCGTGGCTCCACCATTTTTCATTTAATTTGTCTAGGATATTTTTTATTGCCATAAGTCGAACAAAAATTTACCAATCCTTGTGAAATTAGGTAGAGACTTAGATTCTAGGACGATAACTGTTTTCTGTGAAAAAGGGCGAAATCGGTTGAAACCACACCCAGTTTTTATACACAGTCGACCGTCTGTCCTCCCGCTCGGCCGTTAACACGATAACTTGATCAAAAATTGATATATCTTTACTAAACTCAGTTCACGTACTTATCTGAACTCACTTTGCCTTGGTGTAAAAAATGGCCGAAATCCGACAATGACCACAAACACTTTTTCGATATCGAAAATTACGAAAAATGAAAAAAATGCCATACTTATATACCAAATACGAAAAAAGGGATGAAACATGGTAATTGTATTGGTCTATTGACGCAAAATATAACTTTAGAAAAAAACTTGGTAAAATGGGTGTGATACCTACCATATTAAGTAGAAGAAAATGAAAAAGTTTTGCAGGGCGAAATCAAAAGCCCTTGGAATCTTGGAAGGAATACTGTTCGTGGTATTACATATATAAATAAATTAGCGGTACCCGACAGATGATGTTTTCGATCACCCTGGTCAACATTTTGGTCGATATCTTGAAAACGCCTTCACATATACAACTAAGGACCACTCCCTTTTAAAACCCTCATTAATACCTTTAATTTGATACCCGTATCGTACAAACACATTCTAGAGTCACCCCTGGTTCACCTTTATGGCGATATCTCGAAAAGGCGTCCACCTATAGAACTAAGGCCCACGCCATTTTAAAATACTCATTAACACCTTTCATTTGATACCCATATCGTACAAACAAATTCTAGAGTCACCCGTGGTCCACCTTTATGGCGATATCTTGAAAAGGCGTCCACCTATGGAACTAAGGCCCACTCCCTTTTAAAATACTCATTAACACCTTTCATTTGATACCCATATCGTACAAACAAATTCTAGAGTCACCCCTGGTTCACCTTTATGGCGATATCTCGAAAAGGCGTCCACCTATAGAACTAAGGCCTACGACCTTTTAAAAAACTCATTAACACCTTTCATTTGATACCCATATTGTACAAACGCATTCTAGAGTCACCCCTGGTCCACGTTTATGGCGATATACCGAAAAGGCGTCCACCCATAGAACTAAGGTCCACTCCCTTTTAAAACACTTATTAACACCTTTCGGTTGATACCCATATCGTACAAACACATTCTAGAGTCAACCCTGGTCCACCTTTATAGCGATATCTTGAAAAGGCGTGCACCTATAGAACTAAGGACCACTCCGTTTTAAAATGCTCATTAACACCTTTCATTTGATACCCATATAGTACAAACAAATTCTAGAGTCACCCCTGGTCCACCTTTATTGCGGCACTGAAAGCTCGTCTGCTTTCGCGAATAACGTTTGTAGGCGTTTGCTGATATTTTTTACAAATATGCTCGTAAACCCTGCTAAAATCTTTCAACACTGTCTTCCAACTTTGTGGAGTGATGCTTTTAAGCGGGTGCTCCCCTGTCCCGTACCGCGAGAGTACATGGTCCTAAGTAACCTCATTAAAGAAATTGTAAGAGCTGCAAATTAAGGGCTATGTCTTTTGAATCCAACAGAGATGTTTTCCTTATAACGCTGTCTATTAGAAGCAAGTGCCTTGAGTCCATGCTAACCTGACTTGCAGGAAGAAGCCTCCCATACTACTTATGAAGGCTTTTTATTCCTCCGTTATTTCGTAGTAAAACCTTAATTTTTTATAGCCGATTTCAATAGACTCTGACGGCGGAAGCAGTTTTCTTAAGCCTATTTACCTCGATTGTGCACCACATTTGACTGCTGTTGCGTCCGCAATTATCATTTGGGTTATCTCAACACGTTTGCCCGCAATGGACGTGTAGAGGTAGGGCCGCTCGCTGCTCGATGAGCTGGTGGTTTGGTCTTTTCGGGTGGCATCCCCCTGGGAGCTTGGCTACACCAATGCTTCGGATCACCGAATCAGTTTAATTGGTACCTGTGAAGGCCTTCTTGTCGTCGATGTGGATGATCTGTGCGCAGATGCATTTAAATTTGATTTAAAGCCTAGATCAGAGGCAACATGGCTACGCGTTCATTGAGTCCGGCTTAATTTTTATGTTTATTCATCATTCTGGAGCGGTTGACTTTCACAGAGTTTTGCTTTTGAATACTGCCAGATAAATCTTGTCGGGTATGGGCAACGTCTAGGTTCATATGTGCTTCCTTAAAAAAATATGGGAAAAGATGGGAATGAAAAAGGGGATGCGCTACCGAAAAAGGGCGCATCCGTCGAAGTTTGTATTGTATACATTCCAAACAGATTGTCCGAGATTAAAAGAAGGCGAGAGTTGACATGATCGATCAGGAAAGACGTATAACCAAGGGTGTTGCTGCAAAGTGTCGAAGAACGTGTGCAGGTCTTACGAACTCAGCCTAAAAAGTTACTTTTAACGCTTAAAAGATAAGAATGTATGCTCATAAGGGGTACTATGACCGAGCACTGTCTTCTGGCGTCACTTGCTTTTAAATCAAAGCTAGTCAATCACCGACACATGTGAGAAGTGTGAACTACGGCAGAAAACGATCGAGCAACACAGCTATCAGTTCTAGAAGCAGCAAGTAACGTAGGTCTTAGAAGACTTCTTATATTTGCAAAGAAGACTGAGTAGTTTCATAACATAGGTCCTCGATTATGATAGAGTTTTTCAGTTTGGTCGTTAAGCTAACTTCTGGTTACTACTAGGGAGGAATTTAGTCTATGTGAGGTCCTCACGAACCGGCCAGCTCAACCTTATGTAACGTTAAAGAGAGATACCATACTTAACACAGCTGCACTAATTCCCTATGCGAATTTCTGCCCCAATCATTTAGATTTTTATTTCCATTTCTGTTCATTTTTGGCCTCAAACATTATATATGTTAATATGTAAGTACTTTTCGATAAGCCGCCAATTGATTTCCCATTTCCTTTGCCTTTTAAGTTTGTATCAGTAAATTTCTTTGAATTCGATGTTATACAATTCCTCCATGGTTTTTCAATTTTCGCCATTATCATATTTAATGATGCACCGTGAACACCGCTTTACCTTTCGCAAACGGAAAAAAGCAGAGGAGATAAGAAGAAAAAAATCAGTAATTCTAGAACAAATATTTGTTAAATTTTCTTATTTTTATTTCATGCATTTAAAGCTCATCAAGAGAACACAAGAAAAAAGACGAATCAATGGAGACAAGCACTTGGCGCTGTACCTACAGCTCTCTACTTGCTCGTCTGAAAATTGAATCTGGAATTAATCATGTGGAATAAATTTACTTATACGAACATTTGTTAAATGAATCAGATGCTGGTTTGGGGTGCCCAGTGCAAGAATATCGACTACTTTCATACTTAAGAAATATTTTTGTTTTTGTTTTTTTTTTTTTTGCTAAATGATTTTTGGTACTTAGTATTTTCAATATGCAATTTCATGTACCCATACAAGCTTTGTTTGATAGCTATTGCATGTATTTTAGAAACTCATTAATTCGGGTAAAAATTCAAACATTTGTTGTTAATTTCATTTAAAGCCCATTAACCCATTTAAAAGCTGGCATTCCATTTAGCACGCATTGTGATTTTTTTTCTATTCCAACATTTTAATATGTTTAAATGGTATTAAAGGATATACTCACATAAGCATATTCAATAACTTACACATTTGTATGTATATGTACGCGCGAATACCCAGCGGTGAAAAGGGGATGTAAAGCAACCTGTATTTCTAGATTCGAAAGTACCTCCGTTGCAAAGTGTTCCGTGTGGAACAAGATGGACAAAAACAAAGTTTTTATTCCAAGAATATTGTAATGGAAAATGAAAGAAAACAACAAAATAACGGGATTTTTGCACACATTTGTTTTTTTCGCTTATTATATCTTGAGTAATTGAAGTAAGTAAGCAGGAGTGGCCGTAATTTGCGTTGATTAATTTACAAAAATAGTGTTGAATATTACTTTTCATAATACTTTTAATTAACCACTTTTACATAATTTTTGTGATGGATTCTAAGCTCGAAGGTAAGTAGACTTTTTAATAGTAATCTTTTCGCAATTAAAATATTTTTAATATATTTAAGATTCCGTTATTAGGAAGAAAAGGTACTTTTGACCTATATTTTTAATTTTAGAAAGGGAAAAGTTATATGTACCCGCGTGTACCCGCGCCAATGTTACATATGTTATAGTCCCAAGTATTTTCTAATAGTCGAAAGAAAAAACCATTGCGAATTCTTTGCACATCTATTTTAAACCTTTTTTTGTAGATTTAGTATTAACCATACCAAGAATGAAGTTTTTTGGAATTTGGTTGAAATATTCGAAAGAATCGAAAAATAAGAAGTTATTGAGTTTTATTTTACTTAAGGCTGATTTAAGAGAAGTAGCTGAGCATTTGTTAAGAAATTTAAGTCAACAAATTTCAAAATATTCGTCCAACATCGATGAGAAATGGAACAGCTCTGGAAGACATCGGGTTCGTCCAACATCGATGAGAAATGGAACAGCTCTGGAAGACATCGGGAGCGATTTTGTAATAATAACTCGGAGTGGCTTTCGGGAACAGATTCCAAGTTTACAATTACGATCAAGGTTGCCATCAGAGCAACCAGCTTTGTCTTCAGGTAACCCTGGACCCGGAAGACCACAGAAGGACTTTCTGCTTTCCATTCAAAAGACCAAACGTCGTCGAGTGAACGACCTACTGCAATCCAGAAGTGCTTATGAGTTAGTTTATGCGGCAGAAGTATCAACGCGGATGTCCGGAGACAGGAATATTGCTAATATTATAAAAAGTTCACAACAAACCACACAAAAAACGACGAACAAGCTAACATGTGAGCATGGTGCAAGATGCTTGAGCAGTGTAGAAGCTTTGGCATACTATGTAGACAGCAAGTCGACGACTCATGGGTACAAAACGACTCGGAGTGGAGTACCAAGGCAGGCCATAAGGTTTATCCATCATTTTATAGTTTAAGAAAAGCTAAAGCAGAATTCTACCCAAATGAGATTGATGTGGGTGGAACAATGGCTGAAATTAAAGTTCAAGCCGTATTAGATAAAACTGTTGAAAGCTTAATTTTAACAAATCAAGAAGTTCTTGTTAGTTTGTTACCTACATCTGTGTCATTTATTTTAATCAGCAATTGGGGTTTGCGATGGAAGTTCTGGTCAGAGTACATATAAGCAAAAATTCACATGCAGTGCTGACACTGATGAGTTTTTGTTTATAATTTATTTCGTTCCTCTCCAGTTACAGGACGAAAAGGGTAACATTGTTTGGCAGAATCGTCGACCTTCTTCTACGATGTATTGTCGTCCAATTAAATTTATTTTCTCTAAGAAAATAAAAAGATTTTATTGATTCTGAAACGAACAAAGTTTTAGAGGAGGTAAATGCTTTGTTGCCAACAAAGTACTTCCTCGAAGAATGCGAGGTTTCTGTAAATCACAACATGCTCCTAACAATGATTGACGGAAAAGTTTGCAATGCTTTGACTGAAACTTCTTCCGCACAAAAGTGTTATATTTGTGGTGCCACTCCAAAAGATAAGAATGATGAGACACGGCTTTTCATGCCTAACCGAGATAATCTTGGTTTTGGCTTGTCTACTCTCCATGCCTGGATAAGATATTTTGAATGCTTTATTCACATAAGTTATCACCTCGAAGTAAAAAAAAATGGCAACTTAGGAATGAGGAAGATAAAGAGAGTGTTAAGCAACATTCCAACGAAATCCAGAATAAATTTAAAAGTGAACTTGGATTGATAGTAGGTCAACCAAAACCAGGATTCGGCAATACCAATGATGGTAATACTGCTCGAAGGTTTTTCGAAAATTCTGAGGCTAGTGCTGAGATTATGGGATTGGATGTAACGCTCATCCAAAGATTCGATACTCTATTCGCGCATTAGCATCTGGGTATAATATCAATATCCAAAGATTTGAGATATTTGCGAGTGAGACTTAAAAACTATGATAGATCTCGCGGTTTTGTATGCCTGCTACAGCTCATAAAATCTTAGTGCATAGTACTGATATTATAAAATCAGCAATTTTGCCTATTGGTCAACTTTCTGAAGAAGCACAAGGAGACCGTAACAAAGATTTGAGACGATTCAGGGATGATAACACACAACGCGTGTAGCCACGAATAGAGATCTTATGAAAATGTTACTTATAACATCGGATCCCTTAGCTTAAGGGAGATACCCAAGAAAAAATTTAAAAGCCTGACTTCAGAAGTCTTACATTTACTGTCCTCCGATTATGTTGAGGAGTCAATAAATACCCCAGTTGTTTCAAGCTTTCACAGTAATGATGCTCATAACTATTCCACAAGTGACTCATCGAATGACAGTGACAATAATGAATTGTAACATAATTATAAAAGAAAACTTACGCTATAACTTTTTCCTTGATCAGTAAGTAGTAAAGTAAAGTAAAAATTAAAATTTTAGAAAAAAATAAGAAAATTGTAATAAATGACTACATATGAAACTGAAAATATCAGAATATCATTTTGTCCAGCTAGATTGTTCTACACGAAACACTGTGCATTGGTAAGATAATGATATAGGAATGGTTTCGAAAGAGTCAAAATGGTTTCGAAGTTGTCTCGAAATGATACCTAAAATAGTCTCGAAATGATATCGAATCGTTTCCGAAATAGTCTCTAAATAATTCCGAGAATAATTCTAAAATGATCCGTCACGAAATGATTTCGGAAACTGTCGCGAAGTAATAACTAGAACAGTCTTGATATGATCCTGAAGTTGTTGCAAATTGGTTCCGAAATAGACATAAAATGGTTTCGCATTAGGCTCGAAATACTAAAAAAATTGTCAGGTATTGATGTCTAGAACAATCTCGTAATAATCCTAAAATTTTTTCAAATCGGTCCCAAAATGGTTTCGAAATAATTCCGTAATAGTCCTGTAACAGCCCTAGAAGTTTTACCAAAATAATACCTGGAAAATAATCCCGGAGTTAACTTGAAGTTTTTCAAGATTGGTTGCGAAATGGTTTTGAAATAATCCTGAAGTGATCCTGTTACTGCCTGAAATGAGTTCCCATTGATCCAGAATCTGCCCCGAAATGATACCTAGAATAATGCCGAAGTGAATTCGAAATCGTTCCACATTGGTTACTAAATAGTCTCGAAATAATTCCCACACTAACCCTGTAACTGTCCCGAAATGAGCTCGAAATAGTCTCCAAACAGTCCAGAACTTGTCCCAGAGTGATACCCAGAAAAATCCCGAAGTGATTTGAAATCGCTCCAAATCGGATCCGAAATAGTCTCTAAATAACAACTAAAACAGACCCCAAAATGATCCTGTAACTGTCGCGATTTGAAGTTAGAAAAATATCGAAGTGACCCAGAATTTGAAATGATACCAAGGACTATCTGATCCTGAAACTTTTCCAAATTGGTTCCGAAAGAGTCTCGATATAATTCCGAAAGGATCCTGTAACTGTCCCGAAAAGAGTTGGAAATAGTATCGAAATTATTCAGAAGTCTTCCTAAAATGATACATCGAAAAATTCTGAAATGATCCTGAAACTGTTCTAAAATGGTTTCGAAACAAATCCGGAAGCAATTCTGCAATGATTATGTAACTGTTCAGAAATCACTTAGAAATAGTCTCGAAATGATCAACGCGTAGTCTCCAAATGATTCTAAAATAACCCAGAAGCGATGCTTAAATTAGCCGAAAAGTTGCGCCGAAAGAGTTTCGAAATCATGGTTAAAATAATCCAAAAGTGTTCTTGAAGTCATCACCAAATGTTCACAAATCAATATCAAAGAACACTGAAAATGGTCCCAGGAAACACGATACACCACTTTCTCTCACGGGGTACTAGACAGAACACTGTAGTCTAGGATATCACCTAAGTAAGTTAAATCAGTTCTAAACACAAACTTGTTACTGAAGGATGAAACGCCGGCTCACATTATCTGCGAGTGCGTCGTTTAGACAAAGCAGATACTCTTCTCTCTAGCCGGCGTGAACCTAAAGGTAACAACAGCTTCCTAGTCCGATCCTCAAATCCCAATATATAAATTGTAACGAATTTTGGGGAATTCTGCTTATTTGAAACGTTCGTTCGAATCGCTAAACTGTTGAATAAATCACTCCAATATTCTGTATTGCAAAATGGTCTTTGTTAGACTACTTTGGGAGTAGTACAATTATACTTCACAAGAACACCTATACTTCACTTCGCAACTGATAGCGTGTTTAAACCAAACTGATTAGTTATTACTCAGCTTGCGCTGCTTTTATACTCTCTGTTGCCTCGCCCGCATATCTCTATAAAGGTCTATACGTTTCACCTTCTAGAACTCTGTATTTCCTGCTTGGTAATTAATTATATGCGTGTGTATGTGTGAGTATAAACTTCGGATGATGAATGTGTGCAAATGATGATTGAAGTGTTCATATACAGAAGTGTAGCTTGCTTTAATGTTTTTCTTGTTCTGCCTTTATTTACTAACAGCTTAGTGAAGCTAAAATTCGCCACAATATAATAGAGCTTCCTCAAAAAATCACCACAAGAACTAACAATGATCATCGTGCCCTTTATTGAGAATTCGTAGCTTAAGTCTCTTGAATGGTAAAAGTACGGGATAAATATTGTCCTGGCGGAATATATGAAACCTCATGCGAAATACGAGATGCTTATGTACCTAAACACAGCACATTTGGCAACGCTTTCCGCACCCTGCAACATTTATAACCTTACATAGAGTACATTCAGGCGCATTAGATCGGCTTATTTTCTTCTGTGACACATTTTGCACCACTGGGTTATGAATACAATAAGATGCACTCTTGATGTTGTATGTGTGTTTGTGTGTATTTGCATTGATTTCGTATTTAATATGCATATGTGCATAAATAAATTGCTAAAATTCTGAAGAATACAACAACAATACATATACGATGCGTGTATGCGTGTAAGTCCCCATTGACATAATATTTGCGACCAATAAATAACCATGACATTTCGCAACCCTTAGAGGATTAAGTTAAGTACAATATCCATATTTTACCATTTAGCAACGATTTACCATATTTCACTTAAATATCTATTGTACATACATGTGTGTATGTATAAATATGTATTAGTTTCATATCCTTTGTACGCATATACATATGCAGGCATGTATGCATGGATCTGATCAATCTATAATTGAATTAAAAATTTGTTGTACAAAGATATGATTATGTAGGATTTAGTAACCAAATTACAATATGCCTAATTTAATTTCGTTTGCGCCATTTCGAGTCTAAACTTAAGTCAAAGCTTACGAGAGCTTTACTTTGCCACGGTATTCGAAAATAGAATATCCTTTAAGCGGTCAAAGTGCTAAGGTAAAACAATATTTAAATTAAAGTGGAGGTTAAAATCTCACTGAAAGACTGGGTTAAAGGCTACGCCAATATACCAAGTGCTGCCACAAGGTTATGCTGTTCCTTACTCACTTTTACTTCAACTTCTTTACCTTGAAATTATGAACTCCATAGGAACATGAATAATACCATACCAGCCAACCGAATCTTCTATGCTGATGAATGACTGATAAAATAAATAAATGCAAGGAACAACAACTCCGAAGAGGTTTTGGGTTGCGCTTCTCTATTCACCTGCGCCATGCTCCTTTTAATATTTCCTACTAGTTGGCGGGATAGGACCTACATGTATTACGCCACCTACTACGCTATATTCGGTATGGTAAGCGGAGCGCCCTACCACCACCCAATCCCCTGATAAGGACATAAATATTGATCAGCCTTTCTCGATACGACTTTGATATATTTTGAGTTTCTCTTCTTCCTTTACTTATTACAAGTTGATGTGAAGATGGGCGAGAAGGTTTGTGACTTTCAATCAGCATCACTTCTCCCTCTCTAACGAAAGTATAGGCCAATAGCCAAGCTCTCATGATCAAATGTTTTTGCTAACATAAAAGACCATTGGTCGTCCTATCTTAAGCTATGCTGCACCCAGATTGTCTCCACAAAAAAAAAAATGTTATATGGATAAAGTAGTAAGTCTAACATAAATTGATCTCAGAATGGCCACGGTATATATACCCTATGACACCATTCAAGGTTTATCTATTGAATTTTATACGAGAGAAAGTTTATGTCGTTGGCCTTGTGATAGACCCCTCAAATGGAATGCTCATGTTGATGCTCCCTCAAACAAAGCAACAAGAGCTTTCTTCGGATTGCGGATTAAATCAAAACCCCCACCATAGGATAGGTGCAATTCAGGAACATAACATCTAAGCCCAGGAGAATTAATAAGTACCACAGGGTGGTGTCCTATCCCCACTTCTGTTTAAATTCTACATATCGAAGATAATTTCACCACCAGAAGGAGTTCCTATCGTTTCCTACGCCGATGACTTCACAATAATCGTCACAGGCCCAGACCCACACATCGATAAGCTTTGTAATAAAATAAACAGCTATCTTCCTGATATCTCCAGTTTTTTCGCCTAGCGAACCCTGACATTGTCACCGACCAAATAATCGGCTACCTTATTTAAAACATGGACACGACAAATATCGACCATATTGAATATATACGATCCACGAGGAACCCACTCTACCAAGGAGAACGCGAGTCACTCTAGCACAACTCCGATCTGGGTACTGTAACAGGTTAAACTCTTACCTATCCAGGATCAACCCCGTCATACAAAATGTATGTTCTGCTTGCAATGTACCCCCAACCATCTCTTCAATTGTAATGTGGAACCAACGCCTTTAACATCCATCTCACTATGTTCCACCCCTGTTGAAACTGCGAGCTTCGAGTTTCCTTGGACTCCCGTTAGAGGACATTGATGAAAATTTGCGATCGGTCGAACCTATTGGATGGGGCGAAGCACTGCTGCAACAACAAGATTTCTCCGCATACACTGAAATCTATAACAAAACATGAAAATGGTTTACTAGAGATTTGGTAATGTTGTGAAGCCAATATTCACTTGGACTTCCTCAGTTTGGTCACCGAAGACGATGCAAAAAACAGCAATAACAAAATTAAGCAAACTGCATCGACTAGTTTGTATTGGCATAACGGGTGCGATGAGAACGCCCCCTGCTGATGCACTTAGCGCCTTAGTGAGAATAATTTCGTTCCCTGTTCTATTCGAGAAAGAGCCAACGTGTTAACGCTGCTCTAGGATTTCAAAATATCTTTGAGCTAAAGAACGAAAGCAGACTGTGCATATGAAAGTGAAGAGAAAATTTATAGAAAATCCAGTGTTACAACTACTTGGTGCAATGGCCTCCACGCTCAGAATCTCACGGAATTTGTAGGTGTTCAATGTGAACAGAACTCTTTGGGCAACAGGTAGACCATATTCTGACTCAGAGGTCTGCTTCACGATGGATCACATATTAATGACGAAAAAACTGGGGCCGGCATCTATTGGGCGAATCGGTGGGATTCTATCCCACTATTTTCTAAGCAGAAATCCATGCCGCAGAAGTTGGCGGTAGAGAATATTTACAAAGAGGATTATCCTCGAGAAGTATCTTCATTATGTCAGACATTCAGGCGGTCTTACGTGCCTTGCTTGACTACCTAGGGCAAACTGTTTATACTTCCGGAAACGAAAGTATCAGCCAAACTCATTAATCCAAGTAGGGAAGACCTACAAACCCTCACTGCATAATATACGGGTCACTGTGCTCTACGATATCACCTAAGTAAGTTAAATCTATCCGATACTCAAATCTGTAATTTCTCTGTGAGCTGAGGGATGAAACGCCAGTTCACATTCCCTGCGAATGCGTCGATTTGGCAAGGCAGAGACTCTCCCATCTAGGTGGTGTGACTCTTAATTCCTATGTGATATGGAGTAAAAGGCCTGAAGAGGTACTTAGATACATCAAAAGTCTCTACATAAAAAATTAGGCGGAAGGGTCATGCACAATAGATCTACACAAAGGTCACAGTGCTTCTAGGCCTAATAATAGTAATAATAATCTGGGAGCTTGTATGATCTATTTACTTCCGGATCAGTACATTATACAACAGACATTATACTCCCTCCACCACCTTGGAACCATCGGTATACATTTGTATCGCCTCGTCCGAAATTTGGGCACCCTTGTGCCAACCATCCACCTCTACTGTGGCTCGGAGAGCCCCTTCGAAGTGCAGCTACGGAATCAGGTAGCCTGTTCGCCCTTTAATTGATGACGCTATACTACCATGGCCGTATGGTCTGGGCTCAAGCTGCCCCGAGGCACTGAGCGTCATCTAATGAGGCCAGAGTTGGTGACTAACTCAAATCATACACACGGCAGTTTCGAATAAATCACAAGCTCCACGTGCTAAGGAAAAAAGTCGGCGTGCTGTAAGTATCGCTTCCAAGTCATTTACAGTTACAAAATCAATTCATCTGTCAACGTGAAAACACTCTCAATTTACAAGATTAAATAAATGGTAATAAAAGTAGGAAAAACTTGAATACATATATGTATGTGAAATATCATTAACAATAACTTCGAAAGTATGAATATTTATAGCATAACATGAAAGTAGAGAAATGAGGGTGAAGGAAGATGATTCAAAAAGATGTCAATGATTATAATAACAATGCCTTTGTTATTGCTGTCTTCGGCCATAAAGACAAATGAAAAATATGGATTTGAATACTGTGTAAATGTGGGTTAAGTAGCAGTATGGCCATAGTAACGGTTAAACGGGAAACCAAAGTCAAAGTTGCCTTTGCCATAATCCATTTGTGAAATTGTATAAACATTCAAAATGGATGTTTATTAGAGTTCTATCCTAGTTTTTACTGGACACAAAATGCCAATGGGGAAAGATAACTACGAATAAGGAATCGAGATGGTGTTGGATATGATGCTTTTGAGATAATAAATAGTTTAACAAAATAGAAAGTGAGGAACGTTATAAAGGAAAAAATAATTCGTTAACTTATTGAGTGTTTGTTATGTGCAAAACAATATGATTTGGCAGAAAGAAATATTAAACTAGTGTAAGGACGAGATGACCATGAGATCAATAATAAATATAATTAATAACAAATATTTTATGTTTGTAGTTGAGCTAAGTGGATAGAAATTGTTGATATAAGTAGTTTCAAAAACTTCTTATAATTAGTCACCACCCGAAAGCTTTGAAGACTGTTACGTTAGTGGATGTCTGTTATAAATGACCTTGTTCTGATCTAGCTTTGTTCTATCTGCATAACTTTTAAGCAGTTTTTACCTCTCACTCTCCCTGCTCCTCTCTCCACCTTTTGTTTATCTTTTTATTCACCCTTCCCTCTGCCTTTCTCTTTTTCTCTTTCTTCCTCCCAGTCTTTTCCCTCACTTCTTTTCCGCTCAATCTATACCTATATCTCTATCTTCGTCTAAGTCTACCTCTTTCTTCTTCTCTTGTTTCTTTTCTCTTACTTACTCTTCTGCATTCCTTGTTCCCAGTTCCAGTCCCAGTGCCAGTAACAGTCCCAGCCCTAGCCGGTCCCTGGTCCATTTCCCGAAAAAAGCGTCGGTAAAACTTCTCTAGGCAAATGGCTACATATATTCCAAATTTCAGGCAAATCGAACCATGAATAGAAAGGGCTACCTACATACTAAATTTCAGGCAAATCGAACCGAAGGAAACTTCACAGAAACTCTATCATATCTTTCAAGTTGGATCAAACTTCTCAAGGTGTGCAAATTTGATTGAAATCCCTTAAATAGTTTAGGAGTCTATCCCGGATACAACGTGACACGAAAGTTATATATATTAAGATAAATGTAAGGCGCTTTAACCTCCGAACGGCATCTGCAGCACATATGAGTTTTCACTTGCTTGCCAAATTACAGCCGAGGGGCAACCCCGCTAAGAAAAACTTTCTGAAAATTTAAAAACGTTGTTTTTTAAGTTTTGATGCTGTTTTTTCCGGGGCGTGAACTCAGTATCTTCGGTGTGGTAGGTGCAGCACGCTACCACCACACCACGGTGGCCGCCAGTAGATGTCTCTTGCTGGATGAATATCCAGTGCGCCCAACCTAGCACCTTCAGTTGGTAGTAGGTCTGCCGTTCTGCGTGATAGATTCTCGGTATGCTTCGGGACGGAGATGACATATTTCTATCTCAAAACAGCTCGAGGCATTCAAGAGTTTCGTCGTTAGTTCACAGAGCATCCTAAACCACAACCCTATTGAGGTCTCAACCTATATTGAGTGAATGGAATTTGTAGCTTACCTCGAGCGCCTCAAGGAACGTTCACCAAAGGTGCTCGTAGGACAGAACGACTTTAGCAGTGCTAGACATGCTTAGTCCGCTCTTCACACAACTGCACCATAGAAGAGTGACGCAGTGGCCTATAGCGAGAGGTCTAAATTCTTTCTAACGCCTCCTTTTACAACACTTCCAACGATATGGTTATATCTTTCAGTGAGCTTTAATGAACATTTCTGTTCAGACTAATTCCGAGAAAGATGAAAAAAATACCATATATCTACTTCAAAAAGAAAGGGATCTGTTTGCATAGGGCGATAGCCACTGGACACGGCTCTGTCCACCTAGTCACTAGGATACCCAGAAGACCTGTTTTAACCAATATTTGTCTGAATTTGTAGGCGGTTGCCGTTTTCTTCAGGTTCTTCAAGAAGGCCAACCCAACTTCCCATAAAGAGTACTTTTTTTAGGATTGTGGTCTAACCCCAAAATTCGATTTCGCATTTGTCGTTAAAAAAATAAACCAGATCTCTCTTGATCGAACGAATGCTCTTCTGATAAGCCTAGACTTGAAGTTTGAAAAGAAAATGTTTTAAGTAGATATCTAAGCCTTAGGATGGTGCTTTATCTGAGAGGATGAGTTGAATTGAAGAGATGAAGGGGAGGAAAACGGTGAAGAGGTCGGAGAGATGATGTAGAGACAGGGGAAGGAAATGACGAAAGCGGGGAAATGGGGAAAAGAGAGAGAAAGGTAAATCTCTAGGGAAAGGAATAGGCAAAGGGAGGGAAGATAAATAGGAAAGGAAAGAAGAAGAGTTAGGGAAGGGATAGGGGAAAGGTAGAAAATAAGAAAATAAAAAAAGAGCAGAGGAAAACGGAGAGCAGGAAGGATGGGAAGACGAAGGGCAAAGTAAAGTGAACAGATTTTGCGTTCGGGATCTGTGCTCACCAGATTGAGACTCAAAGAGATTAAGAGCCTCAAAGCTATCTAATAAGCCTCTAATATTTGCCAACAGGACAGAGATTTCTTATTAAATACCTTTCAGTTTGGTCACCAAACAAACATCTGGTAACAGTATAACAAATTCCATGTGAGGTCCTTAGCGACCGGTCAGTATAAAACTACGCGTTTCGTTTTGCTCAAAGTTGGCTCAAAATAGCCCAACCTAAACCGGCATGATTTATGCCGACTGCGAGCGGTATATGCAAGGCAGATAAGTTACAACCGAGAAGCTTTTCATGGCAGGAATACACGGTGTTCGCCAAATCACATCCGGCAGCCAGCAAAGATCTTGGCTTCAATTCCTGGCAGTTATATTTTATTTACTGTAAGATATTTCCAGTTCAAAATATTCGATGGGCCCAGTACATAGTTTTAGTACTTGCGACACAGAGCCCAGGAAGAAGTGCGAAAAATATAGAAACAGTGAGATTACGAGCGTCTGCTGTCGATCCAGAAATAATATATATATTGATCGTCAGACGGCGATTAAGGTAATAATCTCAAACAGTGCTTCATCAATAAGTGTCCTGGAATGCAAATAAGCATTAGAAAATCACGGACCAAAATCTGTACTGGTTTCCTGGTCTTGAAGGGATAAAAGGTAACGAAAAAGTCGATAAGTAGGCAAAAGAGGGTGCAGCACTCGCTGAATCGACGGTATATATGCTCCATCAAGCCGAAAAGGCGTAGACAGAAGCGCGGGGCTGCAACATTTCTAAGATCGTGTGCCAATCCTACAATATTAGACGCACAAAGTGGCTCATATCTCTGAAGAGAGAAGACTTGAGGCTCACCGCGGACATACTACCTAGACACTGCCTTCTGACGTCACATGCTTATAATTTAGGCCTCGTAAGTAACAGCAGATGTTGGAAGCGCAAGATGGAAAAAGAAACGGTTGGGCACGTTCTGTGTTCGTGCCCTGCGCTCGGCAAGTCAAGGCTCCAGCTATTAGGGGCGGCAGAGTTGCAAAGTCTTGAGGTAGAGGTTCAGCTAGGTTCTAGAAAACTTCTAGTATTTGCCAAGAGAACGAAGTTATTCTATAACATAAATCCTGGCACGTGATTGAGGTTCTTCTGTTTGGACGTGAAACAAATTATGGTAACACTATGAAAAAATTCAGTCTATGTGAGGTCTTATTGATCGGCTCGGTTGAACCTAATCTAACCTATGAGTAAGAGCGAAAGAAAAGATATAAGAAAATTTGGTACGGTAGACGAAAATGGCTCGATTAGGTTGAACTGGTCGATCCATGAGGACCTCACACCCATTGGGGACTTCACATACTGAATAAATCCGTAGTGGCTTCAATTATTATTAAACGGTTTTATTTAAGTTGACTCTGTGTAGCGTATAGAATTTTGTAATTGAAATTACAGTTACTTCCCGATAAGCTACAAGCTTGAAACTTGGAATATAGTTCAGAACCCGATGACAATGCAATAATAAGAAAAAAAACTCGAATAAGTGGCGCAAGGATCGAGATATTAAAAAAAATTGTATTTCCGGTCCGACTTGGCTCATATTTGGAAGGTGAGGAGTACCATAGCCCACTCAGCATTTAGATGATTAAATTTTGAATCTCCCTATTTATAAATACAATTTGATTACTCTTTCTGACTAAATAATGAGTTATCATACAATTGAACAAAAGAAATAATCAAATATGAATACTTTTGATGATCAAAAACTGAAAAGCATTTTTCGATCACTTTTTGGAATCAATTTTGAAGTCCTTTGATGATTAAATTTTAATCTAAATATATAAAAAGAAGCGTACATTTTGATTGTCACTCCATAACTCGAGAACGGATAGAAAGATTGCCATGAAATTTTTAGTTTGGTATATAAATTTGCCTATATTAGTATTTACGATCGTTTTTTTCGGGAAGTAGACCAGAGACGGACTGTGACTGGGATTAGGACTAGGACTGGGACTGAGACTCGGAGTGGGACTGGGACTGAGACTCGGAAGGGGATTGGAACAAAATACATACCACCCTCTGGGACTCGAAATAAGGGATGAAGAAGAATAAGAAGAACTTGAGAGAAGAGAGAAGGAGACTGAGAAAGAGATAGAATGAGACGAAAATGTAGATGAAGCGAAAAAGACGGAAGGAGGAGTAAATAAAAGGATTAGGAAAAAGTGTAGAGGGGGGAGGGCAGAGTTAGACGGAAAAGGCTTATTAAAATGTATGCAGATAGACCAAATTTAGGGCAGAACAACGTCTGCCGTTTCTGCTAGTATTTCATAAAAACCAACAAAAAAATAATCAAATATGCTTGCCTTTGATGATCAAAAACTGAATATAGTTTTTCAACCACATTTTGGAATCATATTTGAATCAAATATGTTTACTTTAGGTGATCAAAAATTTATAATCATTTTTAATTAAGCTTTCTGGATCTTTTCTAACTATATTTGTTGACTGAATAATGAGTTTTATACTTGTTAAAATTTAACTTTTTATTGAAAATCTTATTTTTTTTTTCACATACACACATTTTTCAATCATGAAGTTCTGAAAAAATATGTATATAAAATTTTTATTATTAAGACATTCTTCAAGAAAATGCAATGCAAATGCTGCTCGTGCCCGAAGATTTCCCCAACCATTTCTCCACCTTCGACTTCCCAGAAAATACATACATACAACGGTTGTGAGCTATTTGAACCCCAGGTAAGTGAAGCTCTCTTGACATACATATGTACCTGGATATGTCTTCAACATCCGGTACCGTATCGTATTTTAAGATGTTGACGATCATAGCTGATGTTGGATGTTGTAGTCGCAGGTGTATATCGGTCAAGTTTGTTTGCGAGTTACCTGTGGTTCAAATAGCTCACTTCCACATGCTTTTTTCCTCTGATGAAATATCTTATTTTGAATGAGATATGAAGAATAAATGCATTTTAATGGCATTCAAAAATGATTCAAAAATTTCAACCAAAACGATTGAAATATGTTCACGAATATGATCAGAAAATGACTATGAAAAGCGGTCAAATATTACTCTAAAACAATTAAAGCTCAATTTTACAATGATATCAAATATGAATAAAAAGCGTTTCGAAAGAGGAATCATAAATGATTATTCAAGAATAATCACATTTAAGGTACATTTTTCTCCCGACGATACATAAATTTTCGAACAGAAAATGCTTTTAATTTTGAACGTCTTTAATCATCTTGGGGTAAGATATTTAAATATTTTTTGCTTACAATTTTCAAAAAATTCTGGCTGGGGACCTGATTAAAGTTCAGTTGGACTTACTTATACATATATGAAAATATATGAGCGGTTGACTATCAATAGAAATTTGACGGCACCCACATAATCATTCCAAAGACTATACTCGACTGAGAGTTTTTTCTTATTTTTATTGCATTGTTATCGGTTTCTAAACTACATTCCAAGTTTGAAACTTGTAGCTTATCGGGAAGTTACTTTTACCAATTACAAAATAGGTAAACAACGCTCGGTACACAGATTCGTGAAGCTAAATAAAACCGTTTAAAAATGCTCAAAATCGCCTTCAGAAACCTGCAGTAAAACCTTTTAAGCAGGGACGGAAAATAATAATTATTTTTTTTTTCGGAGTCGAAAAAGTCCTGGTCAAAAAATTGTCCTAGGTGAAAATGTTTGAGTTCCCAGGTATCCCTATAGCAATATTATGTCGAATCATGCATCCTTTTTATTTTTCGAACTTTTTCCATAAAAGTCCACATATAAAAGTAAAATCTGTATTTTTATTTTTTTAGTCCGATAGAACTGGTTGCACTCGGACTTTTAAAAATAAAAGTCCTGAAATAAAAGTAAAATCAAATAAAATTTTTTTTAATTCGGATAAGCCGTTTCTTTGTTATCAAGCGGGACTTTTATTTTGGCCTTAAAAAATTAAAGTCTTGATTTAACTTTTATTTTTAAAAGTCCGAGTTTAACTAGTTCTATCGGACTCAAAAAATAAAAATCCGAAAATATTTTTTATCTTGATCCAAATATATTTAAAGCCCAAAATTAATAGTTTTGGAAGGACTTATATTATAAAAGGAATAACAGTTTCAGCCCCTGCTATTAAGAGAGCCATGGCTCATAATTAAATCAGTTCTATAAAACACAGAAGGCAAGCGAACCTGCATTCGACATACATATAATCACACTTAAAACTGAATCATCATTTATTTGTTTGTTTGCTTCATTTTTCACAGCTCATGCATCTTTCTTATTGGATTCGTTTTCTTTTAGTGGGGTCGGCAGCTACGACCATGATTACATTTGTCATTTTACCAACCAACTAACAACTGTTCATGATTATTGTTTCTTTCAGCCTAACATTTTCCTTTTTTTGGACAGCCTCTTGTGAAGGGTGCCTTTTACAAGCACAAATAAGTTTTACTTCTTTTATTCGTCGATTTTTTTGTTGTTGTTTTTTTCTATTTGTTACAATCGTCCTGTCGTCAGTTCCTTTTGCCTATTTGTAGTCAAAAAAAAAAGTTTTTGGTGCGGCTTCGAATTGTTTGTTTAATTTTTGATTTATGCACTTTTAAGCGATGCTTATTGTTTTTAACCATAAATTCGTAAATTTACTTTCTTTAAGATATTACTCCTGCGATATCTAAATATTTATCTGGGTATTTGGCAGTGCGGAAACGGAAGCTGTAGGTAACCCTTTAACAACGAATCTGAAGGGTGTCGCATTTGATTTATGGTGAAGTATAAGTGTGGATTAACATTACAATATTTTCAAGGACATCATAATTTAGAAAAACCTATTGTCATTTCAATTTACTACTTTTGAATATACATAAGTACATAGTTGTTTATTTCTCGCCAATGGATTTATAAAAACATTGGTTAAGATACTCAACTCTTTAAAAAGTGCAAGATGTGGTCAAAAAATATTGTAAATGAATTGAAATACTAATAAGGCAGAAGCGGGCAACTTGCGAGTGAGTTGACTATGGAGGATACTGTGACGAACATTAGCATCACAATGCTATTAGAAAATAATTACAACAACAAAAACAGCAAGCAGCCACACTTATTTACATGCACACATTAAAGCAACCAGCCATACTTATGTACAAGGCAAAGAAGAATATTCCATACACAAAACCAGCAACTTGAAGAAGCAGAGAGATTATTTCATATACATATACGTAGCAGGCAGCTAAGAGCAGAAGGTGTTACTCACACATACACATGCACATGGCTAGAAAAAAGGCATAAACTACAGATATACATGTATATAGCTAAATAACCAAGCATGAGATACAACTGTATTTCAGCAAATTTCAGCAAATCGAATAGGTCGTATGTAAATAGGTATGTGGGTATTATTAATTCTTGTTTTTGTTTAGGCTTCGCATGCATATTTATCAGTTTTGCCAACTTACTCTGTACTAAAGCATACATCAACAGCTTCAATTTGATACCCATAATGTAAAAACATATTCTAGGTGTATCCGGTTCCACGTTTTGGGATATATCTCGAGGCCTTAGCCTCCCAGTTGAAAATTGGCCTGTACTATAGCACTCATCAACAACTTTCATTTGATATCCATATTGTATGAACACATTCTAGGGGTACCCGGGTCCACGTTTCGGGCTATATCTCGAGACCCTAGCCTCCCAGTTATATGAAAATTATCCTGTACTATAGCACTCATCAACAGTTTTCATTTGATATCCATATTGTATAAACACATTCTAGGGGTACCCGGGTCCACGTTTTGTGCTATATCTCGAGACCCTAGCCTCCCACTTGTATGAAAATTATCCTGTACTATAGCACTCATCAACAGCTTTCATTTGATATCCATATTGTATAAACACATTCTAGGGGTACCCGGATCCACGTTTTGGGCTATATCTCGAGACCCTAGCCTCCCACTTGTATGAAAATTATCCTGTACTATAGCACTCATCAACAGCTTTCATTTCATATCCATATTGTATAAACACATTCTAGGGGTACCCGGATCCACGTTTTGGGCTATATCTCGAAGACCCTAGCCTCCCAGTTATATGAAAATTATCCTGTACTATAGCACTCATCATCATTTTTCATTTGATATCCGTATTGTATAAACACATTCTAGGGGTACCCGGGTCCACGTTTTGGCCTATATCTCGAGACCCTAGTCACCCAGGGGTATGAAAATTATCCTGTGCTATAGCGCTCATCAGCAGTTTTCATTTGATATCCATACTGTATAAACACATTCTAGGGGTACCCGGGTCCACGTTTTGGGCTATATCTCGAGACCCTAGTCACCCAGGGGTATGAAAATTATCCTGTACTATAGCACTCATCAACAGTTTTCATTTGATATCCGTATTGTATAAACACATTCTAGGGGTAGCCGGGTCCACGTTTCGGCCTATATCTCGAGACCCTAGTCACCCAGGGGTATGAAAATTATCCTGTACTATATCACTCATCAACAGCTTTAATTTGATATCCATATTGTATAAACACATTCTAGGGATACCCGGTTCCACGTTTTGATCTCAAGACCCTAGGCACGTAGCGAAAAAAAGGTAGACGTTGGCCGATTCTCAGACCTACCCAATATGCTCACAAAATTTCATGAGAATCGGTTCAGCCGTTTCAGAGGAGTCCAGCCTCTAAAACCGTGACAGAAGAATTTTATATATTAGATGTACTCGGTAAACTGCTCAAAAGCATTTAAATGATCCAAGTTTTCGCAATGTTTTCTCCTACAGATTGAAGCCGGAAAAGTAGCGTCCTTTGAGCGATATGTTTTTCAATATTATCACCAGGTTGTAGCTTAAAATTACATATTGAATGCATCAACTTCACCTTAACGCTCAACGTTGCTTTCTCACGATATTCTCGCAAGACAGACCAAATATCCTTTGCATACTTACGGCTGCTTATCTGAAACCAATCCAATAATAATTGAAACATCCGTGTCTCTCTGCTTCCATGAGGCATCTGGAGATTCAGGAACAGGACCTTCAATGACATCCCAAAACTTCTCCCTCTTCATAATAAGCTGCATTCTATATTTGCACAGCTCGTAGTTATCGCGATAAAATTTCGTAATCGCCAACTTTAGATCAGCCATATCGTAAAGTATCAATAGAATTACCGAACAAACAAATTGCAAATTTAAAACATTTCACAATGCAGGCCCATAACCTATTGCAAAAATATTAACATGTAATAAAATATTTGGTATTCAGATTCAAGAACTTTCAGTTTTATAATAATATGTCTAATAATTACAAATGAAAACTATTATACATATACTATATAATAAACATATATTATATATTATATATATAAACGTACACAAAAAGTATATGCAAATGTAAAGTAGACATTAATCAAACATATTTAACACGTTTCCCCTGTCACTTGCTCTGCTTCTGTGCGATTGACTCTTTCTTTATTTCAAAATCTTCGCAATTCTCTTGACAGGTCGATGCGAGCTGATGTGTAGAAATCCCTAGGCGATTTAGATCAGCCATGTAAGTCTCTTTAACTTCCTGGGTTGGATTACGGACTCGTGTATGTATCCAAACGTATTCTAAATTTTGGAAGAGAAAATAATGTTATAAATGTTTATATGTGATTTTTGAATGACATGTAAAATTGTGACTACGTTCGTCCATTTGTCCTGCATTTTTCGAATTATATTAAAGGTACAAATGGATTGTTGAACTCGAATTAATTACGTAGACTTTTGGTTCAGAGACTATGTTGAAAATATGTATGGGAATTATTTACCCACATCTCTTTTCGAATTTGATTTATTAACGAAATTATTACAATGTTGGGCCATCTTCAGTGTCATTGTTTTTTCTGCTTTCCATCGTGTATAAAAATCAACAAAACAACTGCATTAATTATCTCTTCATCATCAGATGCCGTGATCTCTTATCTTCCAGTGATATCGGCAAGTGTAAATATTTTCTAGAAAAAATAGCTAAAACCTGTTGCAAATGCAAATACACGAAGCCCAACAAAACAGATGTGTTTTGCTTAATGTTTGACGTATCTTAATTTGAGAGTTGGTGAAAATCCCATATTCAAAATTTGCCGAAAAATTGTTCTTGGAGATTCTTTCTAGAGCTAACTTTGCAGGTTTGAGAACAAGGCTGACGTTAATTTGGGATTTTCAATTAGAATTCTCAAACCTGGCCGGAATAGTGTGGAATCAAGGCGATTTTCTTACATGTTTCTTAAGTTGTAGTGAAGTTTGAAAATTTTTTAAAAGAGTGTTTGGTTGGGAACTAAATTTTTCTAAATCTTTTGAGATGTTTTGTTCTGTTGCTTCCTTGGAAGCCAATTTCTCTTCTCTGCTATGCTGATTATTGATTGCAATAATAAATAGATAGTAGTTTGTAAAATTATTAAAAATGTATTTGATAAAAATAAGCAGACATATTTTTTTTTTTTAAATTAATAAAAAATTTTGTAAAAAAAAATTGTTAAACAAATGAATTTAATTAAATTATAAAATAAATAGCAGAAAAAATTTTTATAAAAAATTAGCAATTAAAAAATTTAAGTAAAACAAGTAAAGGTGTCTAAGTTCGGTATAACCGAATATTGTATACTCAGCGTGATCTTTAATTGCACATTTCATTTCAGACAGGGCGATAGAGAGTAAATCCGGGCCCGGGAATAAACAATTTACGGGCTCCCTATAAAAAATCCACTAATACATTTGATTAACTTGATTTAATGACGTCTCATTCATGAATCGTTATTGATGGATTACATCAAAAAAATTTTTGCCACATCAACTAAATGATTTTTGGACTAAGAGCTGACAATAAAATTAACACAGAATATTTACTATTTATACTATTTTATTGTAATGTAGAAACAAAATTCTCTTTTAACAGCCACATATTGTTTTAAATAATCTGTTCTAGTTATTTGGTAACATTTTAATACATTTCTGATAAATTTAATGATGATTTTAAATTTTAATTATTCAATATAGAAAGTTCGGATATCAAAGAATGTCTTTGCTTGCTTTTTTCGCTGCAAAATTTTTTATAGTAATATCAAAATTTAACTGTCTTGCCAAAATGGATCCACCACAAAGCGTAGCAAGTCCTAAAACACGCTCTTGACATGAACATGATCTATGAAAGTTTTTGATTATTGCAAGGACGCTGAAAGAACGTTATGCACTAGCTACAGTGACAGGTATAGTGCAAAAGATACGTAAAGCAACACAAATGCTGGGGAAAATTGTATACATATTTTGAACATAGATGGCATTTAGAATTCCAATGGTGACAGACCTTTATCAAAATTTGCTTCGTAAATGTGTTTCAAGTGAATATATATATATATTGGGTATTCCATCCCATTTCGACCAATTTTGAACCCGACCCCTCTAGAATTGGGTGAAAGTTTTTCTTCTTTTTCTAGCTTACGAAAGACGTTTTTCAGAATTTTTTCAAATTTTTTCATCCAACTCAAAAAATAATGAATTTTTAAAAAAACACCGTTTTTGTTTCCAAAATGCTATTATAACTTTTTCAAAAATTGACCGTTTGGGATCTTTTTTTTTTTAAATTTGTTTTTAAATGTACTTTTCGGAAAAAATACTAAAAAAAAATTAAAGTTTTTTTTCACTTAAAAAAAAAAAAAAATCATCGGCCCACTCCGGGATTAGTGGGGATGATTGCAGAATTGATTGCGAAATTCAAAAAATCTCGAAAAACTGAAAAATTACAAAAAAAAACTTTAAAAATTTTATGTATTTTTTCCGAAAACTACGTTTAAAAACAAATTAAAAAAAAAAAACAGATCCCAAACGGCCAATTTTTGAAAAAGTTATAGCATTTTGAAAACAAAAACGGTGTTTTTTTTTAAATTCATAACTTTTTTTGAGTTGGATGAAAAAATTTGAAAAAATTCTGCGTTAGCTAGAAAAAGAAGAAAAACTTTCAGCCAATTCTAAAGGGGTCGGGTTCAAAATTGGTCGAAATGGGATGGAATACCCCATATATACCTTCGCCTTGAAAGCTAGACCTTTTTCACCCAAAAATTGAATTAGATTTTGTAAAGATCGCCATTGAATATAACATTTACGCCCCGATTCTGTGCGTTACCAGTAAAATAGTACCCAGAACATAATGTAACCGAATATCGTTAACAGTTCTTTTATCCGCGATTCTGGCCCAAGTGGTAACGCTGTCATCAGCGAAAAACTCATCAGTGTCTGTGGAGAAATTTGAAAGGTAGTTTTCTTCGCTTTCACGGTTGCCACTTCGGTCCACTTGGACCAAAAATGGGCCCTCCCAACCCCATTTGGTCCGTTGGTCCCTTTTCTTCAATTTTGGTCCTTTTTAGGCAGTAGCCACGATTTGTACTTTTCATTCTTTTTCACTCAGGTAAAAATTCACAATATTGCCCAAAAATTCGCCACATTTTCGTTAGCCCCCATATAATTTTGAATTTACTTCAATGGAACTCTCACCATAAAAAATTGCTCAGTCAATAAAATGTACCAGAACAATGACATTTCACCTAGGATATAATTTATGCCATGCATTAAAAAGAAAAGTGTTGGCAAACACATTGTCGTTAATTGTTGATGAAATAACCGACTTATCAAAAAAAAAAAAACTCTTGTTTTATAATAATATTAATAATGGCTAGATATTTCGATCGGTTATCAAACACTATGTAAAATATATGAAAATAAAAAGTGCTTCTCGCCTAGAATAGCTTATAGTGAGCCCTCTGCCGTGAGCCTAACACTTTCAAAACTTACACAAAGAAATTCTATGCATTACTTCTCATTTGGCACGTTGATACTTAAATCTATCTCACCCAGCTAAATGATTTCAAGGAATTCCAGGACTATTGTGGTGTTAAACCAGGCAAGGTAATTGACAACTAAGTATCTTGGCACAAGAAATATTTTAACTCGAAGACAGAAGGAAGCAAATGCAAAAGAGATTTGATTTCGGAAGAAATGTTTTGTATAAAATTATACCCGTAGGTGCTGGAAGAAGTCTGGGATCAAAACTCACACTTACTGAATCTAGGCTCTGATATGAAGTTTAAACGTTAAGGGAAAAAGTAAGTATCTATAAAAATAGCACTAACAAAATTGCCTAGTTTCATTTATGATTTACTGAGTTATCCACATACATAGTTCGGCAACACCAGAACGCAAATTTTATTTCATTGCAATCAACAACATAATGCTAGCACTAAGAGATTTGTGAACAAAACTAGGTTCACAACGTTTGGTTGGTGAAATATATAGATTTATCCTATGTCAAAATATAGTACCATTTTTGGTTGCATGCACATATATTTGTTTGTTCAGCTTGAATTAAAAGAAAGTCTTCACAATGTTTAGTAAAATTTTATATGGAAGCATCCTAAAATTTTGTATTCTATACTAATAAAATAAAACAAAAATTTTGTCCTTTTTTCGATGAATTTTGGTCCCAAATGAAACCACGGTGTGGCAACCGTGTTCGCTTTACCGAAAATGTCTCACTTGTAGATACGAGGTTAACGAATAAACGGGACAATGTGTATATGCATATTATGCATGATAAGTTTCTACATAGGTATATTGTAATTTATTCTGTGAAAGTACATAATGTAAACAAATAGGTATAGCAAGAGGAAACACTTTTTTATACTCAGCTGAGCAGATCTCACAGAGTATAATAACTTTCATTGGATAACGGTTGGTTGTACAGGTATAAAGGAATCGAGATAGATATAGACTTCCATATATCAAAATCATCAGTATCGAAAAAAAATTTGTTTGAGCCATGTCCGTCCGTCCGTCCGTCCGTTAACACGATAAATTGATGAAATTTGGTATGTAGGTTCCTGTGCACACATCTCAGATCGCTATTTGAACTAAACGAAATCGGAATATAACCACAACACTTTTTCGATATCTAAAATTTCGAAAAACACAAAAAGAGCGATAATTCATTACCAAAGACGGATAAAGGGATGAAACTTGGTAGTTGAGTTGAATTTATGACGCAGAATAGAAAATTAGTAAAATTTTGGACAATGGGCGTGGCACCGCCCACTTTTAAAAGAAGGTAATTTAAAAGTTTTGCAGGCTGTAATTTGGCGGTCGTTGAAGATTTCATGATGAAGTTTTGCAGGAACGTTACTCCTATTACTATATGTATGCTTAATAAAAATTAGCAAAATCGGAGAACAACCACGCTCACTTAAAAAAAAAAAATTTGTAAGTCAAATTTTAACAAAAAATTTAATATCTTTACAGTATGTAAGTAAATTATGTCAACATTCAAATCCAGTAATGATATGGTGCAACAAAATACAAAAATAAAAGAAAATTTCAAAAGGGGAGTTACGTATAATTCCCCTACTCTACCAAATAAGGTCAATAGCTTGCCAAGTTATATAAGTGCAGAGTCAGCAGCAGACGATATTGACCAATTCATTTTAAAAATCACAAATAAACAAATGTATTAATATCCGGTCTAAATTAAAGTTGCAAACTGGCAATTCTGGGAATTCTGCTATTTAACAAAATATTAAGTACTCAGCTAGTTATTTCTACTTAGTAAGCAATAATATCATTCAGTTAGGAATAAGTATTAATATTATTATTAGCAAATTTTAAGTTTCATTATTGATTATAATAAAGTGAAAGTTCAGTTTGATTCGGAGTTACACCCTAGTCAGTCGTGTTGATTTTCTTAGCGTATTCTGCCTTTAGTTTATATCTTCCTTTTTAAAAAGCCCCTCCGCGACTTGAGCAACCAATATTGGGCGTGGCTCCGCCCTTTTTCATTTCATTTGTCTAGGATACTTTTAATGCCATAAGTCGAACAAAAAACAATCCTTTTGAAATTTGGTGGGGGCTTAGATTCTAGGACGATAACTGTTTTCTGTGAAAAAGGGCGGAATCGGTTGAAGCCACGCCCAGTTTTTATAAACAGTCGACCGTCTGTCCTTCCGCTCGGCAGTTAACACGATAACTTGAGCAAAAATCGATATATCTTTACTAAACTCAGTTCACGTACATATCCGAACTCACTTTGTATTGGTATAAAAAATGGCCGAAATCCGACTATGGCCACGCCCACTTTTTCGAATTCGAAAATTACGAAAAATTTAAAGAATGCCATAATTCTATACCAAATACGAAAAAAGGGATGAAACATGGTAATTGGATTGGTTTATTGACGCAAAATATAACTTTGGAAAAAAACTTTGTAAAATGGTTGAACACCTACCATATTAAATAGAAGAAAATGAAAAAGTTCTGCAGGGCGAAATAAAAAGCCCTTGGAATCTTGGCAGGAATACTGTTCGTGGTATTATATATATAAATAAATTAGCGGTACCCAACAGATGATGTTCTGGGTCACCCTGGTCCACATTTTGTTCGATATATCGAAAACGCCTTCTCATATACAACTACCACCACTCCCTTTTAAAATCCTCATTAATACCTTTAATTTGATACCCATATCGTACAAACAAATTCTAGAGTCACCCCTGGTTCACCTTTATGGCTATATCTGGAAAAGGCGTCCACCCTAGAAATAAGGCCCACTCCCTTTTAAAATACTCATTAACACCTTTCGTTTGATACCCATATTGTACAAACGCATTCTAGAGTCACCCCTGGTCCACCTTTATGGCGATATCTCGAAAAGGCGTCCACCTATAGAACTAAGGCCCACTCCCTTTTAAAATACTCATTAACACCTTTCATTTGATACCCATTTCGTACAAACAAATTCTAGAGTCACCCCTGGTCCACCTTTATGGCGATATCTCGAAAAGGCGTCCACCTATAGAACTAAGCCCACGCCTTTTCAAATTCTCATTAACATCTTTCATTTGATACCCATATTGTATAAACGCATTCTAGAGTCATCCCTGGTCCACCTTTATGGCGATATCTCGAAAAGGTTTCCACTTATAAAACTAAGGCCCACTCCCTTTTAAAATACTCATTAACACCTTTCATTTGATACCCATATCGTACAAACAAATTCTAGAGTCAGCCCTGGTCCACCTTTTGGCGATATCCCTAAATGACGTCCACCTATAGAACTATGGCCCACTCCCTCTTAAAATACTCTTTAATACCTTCCCTTTGATACACATGTCATACAAGCACATTCCACGGTTACCCAAGGTTTATTTTCCTACATGGTGATTTTCCCTTATTTTGTCTTCATAGCTCTCAGCTGAGTATGTAATGTTCGGTTACACCCGAACTTAGCCTTCCTTACTTGTTACTATTATCTTTACTTATTTGCGCTTACAATTTTTATTTTTCAGTTTTGTCTTTTTCTAAATAACAGCTGTTGTGTGGTTATTTCTATGTAACCACCTACTTTTGTGGGTAAAAAATTATCCGGCTACTTTCGCTGGTAGAATACTAAAAGGGCGTAAAAGTTGCCACATGATTTCGTTACCATGGTAAAGAATGTTGTTACCACACTAGAATCGGGGCGTTAATGTGATCTTGAGTATTATCGTGTGATGGCAGTTTATCGTATAGCTTCTTCCATACCTGGAATTTCGAATATCCGCACAACAAATTTTAGGTCGATTTAAAGTATTGGTGCTTAAAAGACGACATGGTAGGCAATAGAAAGCATTGCCACTGGCACTCCGTCGAAGTCGTTTAAATAATCTGGACCTTGATACAGAGTTGGTGGTATTGTTTGAAGACTTTTTGAAGATGAACCTTCATCAGTGTCACCACGAAAACTTTACGATTTCGGATTCATGTAAACATACATTTTTGTTTGATGTTTTTCTCGTCTCCCCACGCCCAGGTAAAAAATCATTATCAATATTCGTTACTTTTGAAATTCGGCTTAAAATTTGCACAAGGAACAACTAGACTCTCCTGAATAAAAAAAAAAAAATGCTTAGCACCTCTAAATCGCGGCCCCCTGAGAAACCCAGGGCCCGGGGGAAATCCCCCATCCCCCCTATCAGCGGACCTGATTTCAAATAAATTACATTTCTACATAACACGTGGCACCGCCCGTTAAAAAAAAAAATCCTCCCCATTCCCTCTTACAATAAAACTTGATAAGTGAAATATCATTTATTCAAATCTATTTTTTTGCTAAGTTATAGCTTATTATTCTAGTCTACGACCCTTTTAAAATTGTTTTATATCTAATTTGCCGTGGTCTTTAACCGATCCCGTCCATTTTTACTAGAAATATTTTCTGCTACAAGGAAAATATGTGTACATAATTTCATTACGATATGTTAATTTTTCTTCGAGTCATGGCTCCCGAGCATAGAAAATTGCTTAGTCATAAAAGGCACAGTGCCACACCCATTTTCAAAAATTTTATTGTTTTCCAATTTAATGTTATAATTCAATTTAGAAATTAAAATTCCATTGATCCAAAGCTCTTTTTTGCTAAGATATAGCTTATTTTGTTCATCCACAACCATTTTAAAAATCTTTTATATAAAAGTGGGCGTGGTCGTTAACCGATTTCCTAAATTTTTTTTCAAAGCATTCCTTATGGAACAGGTAAACTCTCTGCCGAATTTTGTTACGATAGGTTTAACGATTTTTGATTTATGATTAATAATATTTGTAAAATTGATTTTATCACAAGTGGGCGGTTCCACGCCCATTGTAAAAAAATTTTTATCAAGAGTCTTAATATCAGTCCACATGTCAAATTTCAACATTCTAGGTGTATTATTTCCTAAATAATCAGGTTTTTTGTGTTTTCCAAAATGTTATATATATTAAAAGTGGGCGTGGTTATCATCCGATTTCGCTCATTTTCAATACCAATCTATTCTGGGTCCAGATAAGCTCGCGTACCTGGTGAAGATATCTAAATATTTACTCAAGTTATCGGGTTAACGGACGGACGGACATGGCTCAAATTTTTTTTCGATACTGATGATTTTGATATATGGAAGTCTATATCTATCTCGATTCCTTTATACCTGCACAACCAACCGTTATCCAATCAAAGTTAATATACTCTGTGTGCAAAGTACGCTGGGTATAAAAGTAGGTAGGTACTTTGTGTGAGGATGCAAAGTTTCAGGTTTTCTGTGGTGTGCATGTAAGAACTATGAGTCACCTATTTCAACAAAACATGACGTAAGCACAAGTACTTGATGAAATTTGATGCTTCTAGCCGTAAAAAAGGGGCAAAAATGAGAGTTTATAAGGGGTATATACTATATACACCACCGACCTTTATGATTTTATCAGACAAAAAGATATGCTATATACGTAAGCATTTGGTGAAATTGTAATGTTCCAGCTGTTAAAATGGGGCAGTAATTACAAAAAGCTTCTTATCTGAACAATCAGTTGTGGGGGATATATGCTATATATTCCACCGATCCGATTTTTTCAGACAAAAAAATATGCAATATACGAAAGCATATGGTGAAATTTGAAGCTTCAATCTTATGAATTGAGGAAGATATGACAAAAATCCTCTTTTCCGGTTGGTTGTATGGCGGATATATGCTATAATGGTCCGATCCGGCCGGTTACGATAAATGTCTAATCAGACACTTAACTATATCCGCTCACCAATTTTATCAAGATATATCAAAAATTGACGGAGTAGTTTGCATACAAACAGACAGACGGACAGGCGGGCATGGCTAAATCAACTCAGCTCTTCATCCTGATCATTTCGGTATACTTATTGGTGGGTCTATCTATTTTCCTTTAAGGACTTACAATTTTGAGATTCGTGACGCAGTTAATATAACATTTCATATTCATGAAAGGTTTAAAAATTTGTAAGAAAATTGGAAAATAAATTATTAAATTATTTATTTAAAATTAATTAAAAGCTTTTAATGTAATGAGTAAAAAAGAATTTATGAGAGAATTGGTAAAGAAGTAAAAAAAATAAAATTTTAACTTATAAAACTTGATAATAAAAAGAAAAATAGAAAAGATTTTAATGAAAACTTGATTTAATTAAAACTAGTACAGAAATTTGATTTGACTCTAGAATGCGTTTGTACGATACGGGAATCAAATGAAAGTGTTAGTAAGTATTTATAAAGGGAGGGGGCCTTAGTTCTATAGGTGGACACCTTTTCGAGATATCGCAATAAAGGTGGACAAGGGGTGCCTCTAGAACGTGTTTGTACGATACGGGAATCAAATGAAAGTGTTAATGAGTATTTTAAAAGGGAGTGGGCCTTAGTTCTATAAGTGGACGCCTTTTCGAGATATCGACATAAAAGTAGACCAGGCGTGACCCCAGAATGTGTTTGTACGATATGGGTATCAAATGAAAGGTGTTAATAAGTATTTTTAAAGGAAGGGGGCCTTAGTTCTATAGGTGGACGCCTTTTCGAGATATCGCAATAAAGGTGGACCAGGGGTGACTCTAGAATGTGTTTGTACGATATGGGTATCAAATGAAAGGTGTTTATAAGTATTTTTAAATGGAGGGGGCCTTAGTTCTATAGGTGGACGCCTTTTCGAGATATCGCAATAAACGTGGACCATGGGTGACTCTAGAATGTGTTTGTACGATATGGGTATCAAATGAAAGGTGTTAATAAGTATTTTTAAAGGGAGGGGCCTTAGTTCTATAGGTGGACGCCCTTTCGAGATATCGCCATAAAAGTAGACCAGGGGTGACTCCAGAATGTGTTTGTACGATATGGGTATCAAATGAAGGGTGTTAATAAGTAGTTTTAAAGGGAGGGGGCCTTAGTTCTATAGGTGGACGTCTTTTCGAGATATCGCAATAAAGGTGGGCCAGGGGTGACTCTAGAATGTGTTTGTACGATACGGGAATCAAATGAAAGTGTTAATGAGTATTTTAAAAGGGAGGGGGCCTTAGTTCTATAGGTGGACGCCTTTTCGAGATATCGCAATAAAGGTGGCCCAGGGGTGACTCTAGAATATGTTTGTACGATACGGGAATCAAATGAAAGTGTTAGTGAGTATTTTAAAAGGGAGTGGGCCTTAGTTCTATAGGTGGACGCCTTTTCGAGATATCGCCATAAAAGTAGACCAGGGGTGACTCCAGAATGTGTTTCTACGATATGGGTATCAAATGAAAGGTGTTAATAAGTATTTTTAAAGGGAGGGGGCCTTAGTTTTATAGGTGGACGCCTTTTCGAGATATCACAATTAAGGTGGACCAGGGGTGATTCTGGAATATGTTTGTACGATACGGGAATCAAATGAAAGTGTTAATGAGTATTTTGAAAGGGAGTGGGCCTTAGTTCTATAGGTGGACGCCTTTTCGAAATATCGCCATAAAAGTAGACCAGGGGTGACTCCAGAATGTGTTTGTACGATATGGGTATCAAATGAAAGGTGTTAATAAGTATTTTTAAAGGAAGGGGGCCTTAGTTCTATAGGTGGACTCCTTTTCGAGATATCGCAATAAACGTGGCCCAGGGGTGACTCTAGAATGTGTTTGTACGATACGGGAATCAAATAAAAGTGTTATTAATGAGTATTTTAAAACGGATGTTCCTTAGTTCTATAGGTGGACGCCTTTTCGAGATATCGCCATAAAAGTAGACCAGGGGTGACTCCAGAATGTGCTTGTACGATATGGGTATCAAATGGAAGGTGTTAATAAGTATTTTTAAAGGGAGGGGGCCTTAGTTCTATAGGTGGACGCCTTTTCGTGATATTGCAATAAAGGTGGACCAGGGGTGACTCTAGAATGTGTTTGCACGATACGGGAATCGAATAAAAGTGTTAATGAGTATTTTAAAAGGGAGTGGGCCTTAGTTCTATAAGTGGACGCCTTTTCGAAATATCAACATAAAAGTAGGCCAGGGGTGACTCCAGAATGTGTTTGTACGATATGGGTATCAAATGAAAGGTGTTAATAAGTATTTTTAAAGGGGGGGGAGGGCTTTAGTTCTATAGGTGGACGCCTTTTCGAGATATCGCAATAAACGTGGCCCAGGAGTGACTCTAGAATATTTTTGTACGATACGGGAATCAAATGAAAGTGTTAATGAGTATTTTAAAAGGGAGTTCTATAGGTGGACGCCTTTTCGAGATATCGCCATAAAAGTAGACCAGGGGTGATTCCAGAATGTGTTTGTACGATATGGGTATGAAATGAAAGGTGTTAATAAGTATTTTTAAAGGGAGGGGGCCTTAGTTTTATAGGTGGACGCCTTTTCGTGATATCGCAATAAAGGTGGGCCAGGGGTGACTCTAGAATATGTTTGTACGATACGGGAATCAACTGAAAGTGTTAATGAGTATTTTAAAAGGGAGTGGGCCTTAGTTCTATAGGTGGACGCCTTTTCGAGATATCGCAATAAAGGTGGACCAGGGGTGACTCTAGAATGTGTTTGTACGATGTGGGAATCAAATGAAAGGTGTTAATAAGTTAATAAGTATTTTTAAAGGGAGGGGCCTTAGTTCTATAGGTGGACGCCTTTTCGAGATATCGCAATAAAGGTGGACCAGGGGTAACTCTAGAATGTGTTTGTACGATATGGGAATCAAATGAAAGGTGTTAATAAGTTAATAAGTATTTTTAAAGGGAGGGGCCTTAGTTCTATAGGTGGACGCCCTTTCGAGATATCGCAATAAAGGTGGACCAGGGGTAACTCTAGAATGTGTTTGTACGATACGGGAATCAAATGAAAGTGTTAATGAGTATTTTAAAAGGGAGTTCTATAGGTGGACGCCTTTTCGAGATATCGCCATAAAAGTAGACCAGGGGTGATTCCAGAATGTGTTTGTACGATATGGGTATCAAATGAAAGGTGTTAATAAGTATTTTTAAAGGGGGGGGGGGCCTTAGTTCTATAGGTGGACGCCTTTTCGAGATATCGCAATAAACGTGGCCCAGGAGTGACTCTAGAATATTTTTGTACGATACGGGAATCAAATGAAAGTGTTAATAAGTATTTTTAAAGGAAGGGGGCCTTAGTTCTATAGATGGACGCCTTTTCGAGATATCGCAATAAAGGTGGACCAGGGGTAACTCTAGAATGTGTTTGTACGATATGGGAATCAAATGAAAGGCGTTAATAAGTTAATATTTTTTTTAAAGGGAGGGGCCTTAGTTCTATAGGTGGACGCCCTTTCGAGATATCGCAATAAAGGTGGACCAGGGGTAACTCTAGAATGTGTTTGTACGATACGGGAATCAAATGAAAGTGTTAATGAGTATTTTAAAAGGGAGTTCTATAGGTGGACGCCTTTTCGAGATATCGGCATAAAAGTAGACCAGGGGTGATTCCAGAATGTGTTTGTACGATATGGGTATCAAATGAAAGGTGTTAATAAGTATTTTTAAAGGGAGGGGGCCTTAGTTTTATAGGTGGACGCCTTTTCGTGATATCGCAATAAAGGTGGGCCAGGGGTGACTCTAGAATGTGTTTGTACGATACGGGAATCAAATGAAAGTGTTAATGAGTATTTTAAAAGGGAGTGGGCCTTAGTTCTATAGGTGGACGCCTATTCGAGGTGGACGCCTTTTCGGGATATCGCAATAAAGGTGGACCAGGGGTGACTCTAGAATGTGTTTGTACGATATGGGTATCAAATGAAAGGTGTTAATAAGTATTTTTAAATGGAGGGGGCCTTAGTACTATAGGTGGACGCCTTTTCGAGATATCGCAATAAAGGTGTACCAGGGGTGACTCTAGAATGTGTTTGTACGATATGGGTATCAAATGAAAGGTGTTAATAAGTATTTTTAAATGGAGGGGGCCTTAGTACTATAGGTGGACGCCTTTTCGAGATATCGCAATAAAGGTGGACCAGGGGTGACTCTAGAATGTGTTTGTACGATATGGGTATCAAATGAAAGGTGTTAATAAGTATTTTTAAATGGAGGGGGCCTTAGTACTATAGGTGGACGCCTTTTCGAGATATCGCAATAAAGGTGTACCAGGGGTGACTCTAGAATGTGTTTGTACGATATGGGTATCAAATGAAAGGTGTTAATAAGTATTTTTAAAGGGAGGGGCCTTAGTTCTATAGGTGGACGCCTTTTCGAGATATCCCAATAAAGGTGGACCAGGGGTGACTCTAGAATGTGTTTGTACGATACGGGAATCAAATCCAAGTGTTAATGAGTATTTTAAAAGGGAGTGGGCCTTAGTTCTATAGGTGGACGCCTTTTCGAGATTTCGCAAAAAAGGTGTACCAGGGGTGACTCCAGAATGTGTTTGTACGATATGGGTATCAAATGAAAGGTGTTAATAAGTATTTTTAAAGGGAGGGTGCCTTAGTTCTACAGGTGGACGCCTTTTCGAGATATTGCAATAAAGGTGGACCAGGGGTGGCTCTAGAATGTGTTTGTACGATACGGGAAACAAATGAAAGTGTTAATGAGTATTTTAAAAGGGTGTGGGCCTTAGTTCTATAGATGGACGCCTTTTTGAGATATCGCCATAAAGGTGTACCAGGGGTGACGCCAGAATGTGTTTGTACGATGCGGGAATCAAATGAAAGTGTTAATGAGTATTGTAAAAGGGAGTGGGCCTTAGTTCTATAGGTGGACGCCTTTTCGAGATATCGCAATAAAAGTGGACCAGTGGTGACTCTAGAATGTGTTTGTACGATACGGGAATCAAATGAAAGTGTTAATGAGTATTTTAAAAGGGAGTGGGCCTTAGTTCTATAAGTGGACGCCTTTTCGAAATATCAACATAAAAGTAGGCCAGGGGTGACTCCAGAATGTGTTTGTACGATATGGGTATCAAATGAAAGGTGTTAATAAGTATTTTTAAAGGGGGGGGGCCTAGTTCTATAGGTGGACGCCTTTTCGAGATATCGCAATAAAGGTGGACCAGGGGTGACTCTAGAATGTGTTTGTACGATACGGGAATCAAATGAAAGTGTTAATGAGTATTTTAAAAGGGAGTAGGCCTTAGTTCTATAAGTGGACGCCTTTTCGAGATATCGACAAAAAAGTAGACCAGGGGTGACTCCAGAATGTGTTTGTACGATATGGTTATCAAATGAAAGGTGTTAATAAGTATTTTTAAAGGGAGGGGACCTTAATTCTATAGGTGGACGCCTTTTCGAGATATCGCAATAAAGGTGGACCAGGGGTGACTCTAGAACGTCTTTGTACGATACGGGAATCAAATGAAAGTGTTAATGAGTATTTTAAAAGGGAGTAGGCCTTAGTTCTATAAGTGGACGCCTTTTCGAGATATCGACATAAAAGAAGACCAGGGGTGACTACAGAATGTGTTTGTACGATATGGTTATCAAATGAAAGGTGTTAATAAGTATTTTTAAAGGGAGGGGACCTTAATTCTATAGGTGGACGCCTTTTCGAGATATCGCAATAAAGGTGGACCAGGGGTGACTCTAGAATGTGTTTGTCCGATATGGGTATCAAATGAAATTGCTAATGAGTATTTTAAAAGGGAGCGGACCTTAGTTCTATGAGTGGACGCCTTTCTACGATATCGCCATAAAGGTGACTCTATAATGTGTTTGTACGATATAGGTATCAAATTAAAGGTATTAATGAGGGTATTAAATGGGAGTGGTGGTAGTTGTATATCTGAAGCCGTTTTCGATATATCGACCAAAATGTGGACCAGGGTGACCGAGAACATCATCTGTCGGGTACCGCTATTTTATTTATATATGTAATACCACGAACAGTATTCCTGCTAAAATTTCACGGGGCTTTTGATTTCGCCCTGCAGAAATTTTTCATTTTCTTCTACCTAATATGGTACGTGTCACACCCATTTTACAAAGTTTTTTCCAAAGTTATGTTTTGCGTCAATAAACCAATCCAATTACCACGTTTCATCCCTTTTTTCATATTTGGTATAAACTTATGGCATTTTTTTAATTTTTCGTAATTTTCGATATCGAAAAAGGGGGCGTGGTCATAGTCGCATTTCGTCCTTTTTATACCAAGATAAGGTGAGTTAGTTGAGAAGATATCATACTTTACTCAAGTTATCGTGTTTACTTTTCGCCCAAATCATTTTGATATATAGAAGTCTATATCTACGTCGATTAGTTTATGCCGTTGCGGATTACGGCTATGCGAACAAAATTAATATAATCTGTGAGCTCTTCTCAGCTGAGTATAAAAAGTTTTTGGATATGTTATATATATTAAATAGATCTTTCTAATAAAAATATATTTTATTTTAAAACACTTGGCCTTTGAAATTTTTTCCAAGTTTAAATTTTATTTTTGAAACAAAAAATTTTTCAGTGTAATAAAATTTTTTTAAATTTTTACAGTATATATTCTCGAAAACTGATTCGAATACCTTTCCAATGGTATCAAGATCTTTGAAATCGGGTAAGCCGTTCCGTAGTTATCACAGCTAAAAAGTACCGTAATTTTTCACGCATTTTTCACAACTTTGACACAACTTGCCACTCCCACAATTTTTCCAAAATGCAATTTCTAAAAATGAGGTTGTGTTTGTATAGGTAAAGTGTGCCTGTATGCAAAATTTCATGAAAATCTGAGGGGGTCGGGTTCAATGCGTATCGGTTTTGATAGGAAATTCATAAAATGTGTTCCAAATATGAGCCTTATCGGAGCACAAATATGATTTTTTTGAATATCTCGATACCTGCGCCACCTAACGGCGATGTTTTTCTTTCATATGTCGCCTCCTATTCATGTATGTATTATGTGTTCCAAATATGAGCCAAATCGGACCACAAATACGATTTTTTGAAATATTTCGATCCAAGCGCCACCCATCGGGGTTTTTTATTGCCTTGTCATCGGGTTCTGAACTATATTCCAAGTTTCAAGCTTGTAGCTTATCGGGAAGTTACTTAAATTTTAATTACAAAATTCGTTCACAACGGCCGGCCGGCTTACCTGCCTCTCAAGTCAAGCTAAATAAAACCATTTAAAAGTTTGCAAAATTAAATAATAAAATAAAATTATGAAAAATATTTCTTAAATAAAGTAAACACAAAAATAAGAAAAAAAAGTTGTTTTACTCCATACATTGCACGACGCTATGGACTCATTCATCTTATTTGAGGTCCTCACGGACCGGCCAGATCAACTATACATTGCGGTACATTTAAAATACATGTCCTGTATGTGAGAGAGTCGCATTAGCGTGTGCTCCTATATTTTCCTTACTGCCTTTATGGCATAGAGAATGAGAATAAGTCGGCTTAAGTAACTTTCAGCAAAATGAGACATTGTGTAAAAAAAGTAAGATTGAAAAAGTTTTCACTGGTACTGATTTTCCATCAATAAGAAAACCGCTTCTATTTATACTTATATCGCTCAAATGCAGACTTGCAGACCATTCGCTTTCGGTGACGAACATGCATAATAGGGACCTGGTCTGGCGGCGTTCGGACACAGACAAAAATCGAAATGGCTACTCAAAACAAAAAGTACTAACCGAAGTGTTTATTATCCAATGGTAAATTCTGGCAGGCATAGATGATAATATAATTGTCGCAATCAAGACTTAGAATTTTGTGATCAAAAGGCAAAGCTGCAAAATTTAAATAAAAGTTATAGTTTAAATTTCTTAGAAACATATGATTATAATAACTTACCATTTGGATCATCATCATATTGAACTCTAAATAGTCCATGCTGTAGTAATGTAAGTCTTCCGGTTCCAACCCTTCCGGAATCGCTAATAAATGTAAAAAAAATGTGTTAAACTGCTGTGTATATTTTCAAAGTAAACAACAAGAAGAGTATGGGAACGCTACTGGGAGCTGAGAGAGGAAGTGAGACGCATTTGCAGCAGAAATGAAGCAGGAGGATGACGCCTGCAAATTTTAGAAAAAAAAAAATTCGATGACAAACGAAAGGATCTTAGTCCGGGGTAAAATACTATCAGAATGAAAACGGTGACCTTTTAACCGATATTCAGAGAGTACTTAGATTATGTAGGAAACACTTCTCTGACCTTCCAAATGGAGACAACGATGTACCTATCGCCAAAGGAAGATGATGACTTTCAGCCCGCAAACGATGAATTTATGGAATTTATGTTCCTCCACCTGGCTATGACGAAATCAGAATATCAATAAACAGATTACAACAAGATCGCTGGCGCTGATGGTCTTCTTGCGGAGCTATTAAAATACGGCGACGAGGAGTTGATAAAAACCGCACGTATAAGCATTTGTGCGAAATACCATCGAACGAGTGAATGTCTCACACATGGAATCCAAGTATTCTTTGCCCAGTCTGCAAAAAGTGGGACTGCAAACTGCAGCTTCATACCTGGTAAATCCCCAACCGACCAGATTTTGACTATACGCCAAATTTTGGAAAAAAGTCGCGAAAAACGAATTGACACACATTAACTCTTCGTCAATTGTAAAACCATCTTGGACAGCACGAAAACGAGCAGTCCATATGCGTTATTCATTCATTCATTCATTCATGATTAAACGAAAATTCAGACAAGGCTCCGCTGGAAGGACCAGATGGAAACCGATTTAAATTCCTTTGGTGTTACAAAGTGGCACCCGTCATCCAAATGAAGAATGGAGCAACTTTTTGGATGGCAAATGCCGTTAAATCGAACGAATTAAGTAAGTAAAACCTCGAGTAAGTGAATTCAACAAGGAGAACTCATTCGTAGCGACGATGTGTTTTCAAATATCACTAAATTAGACCATGGATATATCCTCCGGAAATTTGAGTAAACTGAGAACAAAATACTATAACCTAGCGCCGAAAAAAGTTCTGAACCCTTAAAGCATGATTGAATCTCATCGTCCTCAATGCAGCTTCAACACGAAAAAGTTTTGAGTATTCGTCAGATCCCTAATCAATATTTTCGGAACCCTAATCACCAGGGCTGCATGAGCTTTATTTCGATCAATTATTTCGGCAGACCAGCTCTCCAGTCCAGTGTTTGCTTGGCTGATTTGTGGCTTAACTTTTAACTTCACAAGAAATTTAACCAGGATGTCTAGGTCATATATGCAGGCAAACACTTGCCAGCAATAGTTTTCGAGGTCCCTGTGTAGAGCATACTGTACACTGCTTTGACGTGACTCTGCTCTCACCCATCTCCGCTGCGACAATTCTTTTGCATTGAAAATTATTGGTTCTATTTCGGGCCATATCTATAATATAAAGAAAAGCGTAAAAGAATATTTTTCCAAAATCAAATTTTATAGTTAAATTGTTTTTCTTGTTTCGTTCTCGATAAACTGCACTAAATTGTATATGGGATAACGCCGAAACCGGTTTGTCTCAAAATTAAACTTGACAAGGAATGGCGGAAAATGGTTTCCATTCAAGTAATTGATATATATTGGAACAATTTTCCATCATTCCTTATCAAATTTGATTTGAATACGAATGGGCCTCGGTGTTGTGCCATCTTCAATGTTATTTTTTGAGAACGAAAAGGGAGACAAATATTTTACCTATGCACTTGGAATTTGAGAAAAGTTTCTTTTGACACAAAAGTCTTCCATTTTACACCCTGTCGAAAAATTAAGAACACAAAAGGCAACATAACTTTCATCTAAAACCAAAAGCTTTGCCTGCAATTAAAAATACTTACTCTTCATTTTTTATTTCGAAGGTTCTTATTGTATATTCATTGTTAGGTTCAAGATTGTAATCAGTTTCTTGGCAGCGGTAAAACACATCGTCCAAGAAGGGATATCTAGTTTGCATATACCAGGTACCTTGGAGCTGTAAATAATTAAAACATAAGTTTTTAAAATGGTGTTAAAGTCTATGCATAATACTATAAAATTGGCGTAGCTTTGTAGAGCTGACACTTAATTTATTGAAGTATATAGAACTTAATACTCACCGGTTGTGATTGCACGTTTGACAAATAGTTTATATTTGGACACAAGCCTTCTCTTCGAACTTGTCCGGCCACCAAACATGATGATGTCAAAAAAATTAAAATTGACAAACGGGCACTGAAAAAAAAATGTGAAATTAATTAAAAAATTATATTATATTGTTAAAGAAACTTGGTGGGCTCAGTATATTATTTTATTGCATTTTATTTTGCTTTTGATTTAAAAAAATTTGTTTAAGCTTAAAATGATACTATTTTTAATTAGTTTTATATACATATTTTTATTTAATTCTATTTTTTTTTTCAATTTATCCTTTTTATTTCATTTTATTTTGTGTATTTCTTTTTATTTTATATTATGCTATTTCGTTATTTTATTTTTATTTTAATAAATTCTCTTTTGTTAAATTTTTAAGATTTCATTATATCTTAGTTTGTTTTATTAAATAAAATTTTTCTATTTATTATTTGTCTTCTTATTTTATTTTATTATATTTTCTTTTATTTATTTTTATTTTGTTTTAGTTTATTTTGTTTTATTTAATTTTATTTTATTATAAATATTTTCATTATTTTACTATTTTTTTTATTTATTTTTTAATTTTATTTTATTTAATTGTTGTATTTAATTTAATTGTGGAGGGTGGAGCCGTGTGTAGAAGTCCACGAAAGTGAGAAAGCTTCTGACCGCCATTCACCTGGGAATGGCCAGAGCGATTTTTTTGCATGCGGTTCAAGCAGCTCACTACTGCCGGTCGCTTGCGGCCAAGTATCCTCTGGGTAGCCGCTAAACATCCGTTTAGCGGTGAGCTAATGTGAGAAGGTGACAACCTGGCTAGGCCACTCTGACATAATCGGTTTAAGGGCTAGCCGTGGGAGATCTAATCGGCATCGTCTGTACACCTCTAGGTGCGGCTGCAAGCGGTCGTCTGTCTTGGAGCAAGCGGCTCGCTATATAAACATGCCAAGTAATATTTTCACCACCGCAGAGCGAGTTGTGCGCTGGGCTTGGGACCCGCCACGTAAAACCATACTCCAATGAAATATAACAACAAGCCTCGGATAAATACACTCTCTATTGATGACGACCATGGCAAACGTTTAAAGGACAATGAATTGAGGGCATGCACCTTGAACGTCCGCTCCCTGAATGGGATTGGTGCAGATGCCCGGCTGGTTGATGTCCTCGTCAAAGCAAAATCTAACATCACCGCCATCCAAGAAATGCGTTGGACGAAGCAAGGAAGAAAGAAGATCAAAAATTGTGACACCTATTGGAGTGGTCATACGAATAAGCGCAGTTTCAGCGTCGGATTCGTGGTGGGAGAGAGACTTTGTCGCCAAGTGCTGGCGTTCACGCCTGTGGACGAGCGTCTTGCCGCTATCCGAATAAAAGCAAAGTTTTTTAATATACCATTCATCTGCGCCCATGCGCCGACAGAGGAGAAAGACGATGAGGTGAAAGACACGTTTTATGAACAATTAGAACGCATATACGAGCGCTGCCCCCGTCATGATATAAAAGTCGTGCTTGGCGACTTTAACGCCAGGGTGGGCAAAGAAGGTGTTTTTGGCCCTACAGTCGGAACGTTCAGCCTACACAATGAAATTTTTCCTAACGGACTGAGGCTGATTGACTTTGCCGGTGCTCGAAACATGGTCATATCCAGCATGAGGTTCATGCATAAAAAGATACATCAAGCTACATGGCTGTCTCCTGATCGAAATACTCGCAATCAGATCGATCACGTTGTGATAGATGGACGGCATGCCTCCAGTGTTTTAGATGTGCGCACGATCCGAGGACCTAACATCGACTCGGACCATTATCTCGTTGCAGCCAAAATACGCACCCGCCTCAACGCGGCTAAAACCAATGAACAAAAAACATAAGGAAAGGTAAATGTCGAAAAGCTTCAATCACAACATACTGCCAATGATTTCGCAACTCGACTGTCACACCTGCTCTCTGAGAGCACAACTCATCCTGAAGGAATACAGGAGCAGTGGGAGCATATCTCCAAAGCACTTCGTACTGCCGCCGAGGAAAAAATTGGTTACCGGCGGCCACCAAAAAACAACTGGTACGATGAAGAATGCCGCGTTGCAACCGAAAGAAAAGACGCTGCCTACAGGGCTACGTTAAAAGGGAGCGCGACAAGAGGAGTGTGTGAACGCTATCGTGAGTTGAAAAGGGAAGCAAGACGCCTTTTCAGGAAGAAAAAAGCAGAAGCAGAAAGGCGTGAGTGCGAGGAGCTTGAGCTGCTAGCCACCAGGAATAACGCCCGAAAATTCTACCAAAAAATACGGCGACAGACGGAAAGTTTTAAGACCGGGGCAAGCTCCTGTAGGAATGAAAACGGCGACCATGTAACTGACGTGCAGAGATTGCTTAGATTATGTAGGGAATACTTCTCTGCTCTCCTAATTGGAGGCAGCAATTCACCGCGCAGAGATGAAGAACCCGATCCCGCAATCGATGATGATGGAATATATGTCCCCCCGCCCGATTATGACGAAGTTAGAATAGCAATAACCAGATTGAAAAACAACAAGGCCGTGGGCGCTGATGGATTGCCTGCGGAGCTATTCAAGTACGGCGGCGAGGAGTTGGTAGGGCGCATGCAGCAGCTTCTTAGCAAAATAGCGGACGAAGGCATGCCCGACGGTTGGAATCTAAGTGTTCTTTGCCCAGTCCACAAGAAGGGGGATACTGCAAAATGCACCAACTATCGTGGAATCAGCCTTCTTAATATCGCATATAAGGTTTTTCAAGTGTATTGTGCGAAAGATTGAAGCCCACCGTGGACCGGCTGATTGGACCTTATCAGTGCGGCTTCAGTCCTGGTAAATCTACCATCGATCAGATTTTCACAATGCGCCAAATTTTGGAAAAAACCCGTGAAAAGAGAATCGACCTACATCACCTCTTCCTCGAGTTTAAAGCCGTCTTCGACAGCACGAAAAGGAGCTGCCTATATGCCGAATGTCTGAATTTGGTTTCCCCGCAAAACTTATACGGCTGTGCAAAATGACGTTGAGCAACACCATCAGCTCAGTCAGAATTGGGAAGGACCTCTCCGAGCCGTTCGAAACTAAACGAGGTTTCAGACAGGGTGACCCCCTATCGTGGGATTTCTTTAATTTGATGCTGGAGAAAATTATACTAGCTGCAGAACTTAACCGCACTGGAACAATATACTATAAAAGCGTGCAATTACTGGCATATGCTGATGACATTGATATCATCGGCCTAAACACCCGCGCTGTTAGTTCTGCTTACTCCAAACTGGAAAAAGAAGCGGTAAAGATGGGTTTGATGGTGAATGAGGACAAAACGAAGTACTTGCTGTCATCCATCAAAGAGTCAGCGCATACGCGCCTTGGCAACCACGCTACTGTTGGCAGCCATAATTTCGAAATAGTAAAAGACTTCGTTTATTTGGGAACCAGCATCAACACTAGCAACAACATCAGCATTGAAATCCAGCGAAGAATCAATCTTGCCAATAAATGCTACTTTGGACTAGGTAGGCAATTGAAAAGTAAAGTCCTCTCTCGGCGAACGAAAATCATACTCTACAAGTCACATATCGTACCCGTCCTGCTATATGGGGCAGAAGCATGGACCATGACAACAGCAGATGAAGCCGCTTTGGGAGTGTTCGAGAGAAAAGTTCTTCGAAAGATTTATGGACCTCTACGCGTTGGCGATGGCGAATACCGAAGAAGATTTAATGATGAGCTGTACGAGCTATACGCAGACATCAACATAGTCCAGCGAATTAAAACGCAGCGGCTGCGCTGGATAGGCCATGTTATGCGAATGAAAGATGATGCTCCGGCCAGGAAAGTGTTTCTATCGGAACCCGCCTATGGAAGCAGAGGTAGAGGGCGACCCCCACTCCGCTGGAAGGACCAGGTGAAAAACGATTTAAACTCCCTTGGTGTGACCAATTGGCGCCGGTTGGAGGAGCGAAGGAGCGACTGGCGCGCCTTCTTGGACGGCCATAACTGTTTAGACGGTTAAGCGCCAATTAAGTAAGTAAGTAAGTAATTTAATTGTTTTTATTTCATATTATCTTATTTTGTTTTAACTTACTTTAATTAACTTATTTATTTTATTTCATTAAATTTATTTAATTTTATTTTAGTTTATGTTGTTATACTCAGAGTGCTTTGCACACAGGGTATATTAACTTTGATTGGATAACGGTTGGTTGTACAGGTATAAAGAAATCGGGATAGATATAGACTTCCATATATCAAAATCATCAGTGTCGAAAAAAATTTGATTGAGCCAGGTCCGTCCGTCCGTCCGTCCCTCCGTCCGTCCGTCTGCCGTTAACATGATAACTTGAGTAAATATTGCGATATCTTCACCGAATTTGGTAAACTAGCTTATCTGGACCCAGAATAGATTGGTATTGAAAATGAGCGAAATCGGATGGTAACCACACCCACTTTTTATATATATAACATTTTGTAAAACACAAAAAACCAGATTATTTAGTAAATAATACACCTAGAATCTTGAAATTTGACGTGTGGACTGATACTGAGACTCTTGATAAAAATCTGAAAAAAATTGTTTAAATGGGCGTGGAACCGCCCACTTGTGAAAAAAAAACAAATTTTACAAATATTTTTAATCATAAATCAAAAAACGTTAAACCTATCATAACTAAATTCTGCAGAGGGTTTGCCTTTACTATAAGGAACGCTTTGAAGAAAAATTAACGAAATCGGTTAATGGCCACACACACTTTTATATAAGAGATTTTAAAAAGGGTCGTGGACGAATAAAATAAGCTATATCTTTGCAAAAAAGAACTTTATATCTATGGTATTTCATTTACCAAGTGGATTTATAACAATAAATAGGAAAAACTTAAAATTTTAAAAAATGAGCGTGGCAGCGCCCCCTTTATGACTTAGCAATTTTCTATGTTTCGGGAGCCATAACTCGAAGAAAAATTAACCGATCGTAATAAAATTGGGAACACAAATTTTTCCTATAGTAATAGAGTATAGAAAATATTTCTAATAAAAATAGACGGGATCGGTTAAAGACCACGGCAACTTAGATATAAAACAAGTTTAAAAGGCTCGTAGACTAGAATAATAAGCTATAACTTAGCAAAAAATGGGTTTTGAATCAATGATATTTCACTTATCAAATTTTATTGTAAGAGGAAATTGGGAGACAGTTTTTTTTTTAACGCGCGGTGCCACGTGTTATATAGAAAAGTAATTTATCTGAAATGAAATGTGTAATTGAAGCTCACGCTGAGTATATAATGTTCGGTTACACCAACTTTAATTTATCTTTAATATATGGCGTTTTCCCAACAATGTGGAAGGAATATTTTCTTATCCCGCTTCATAAAAATGAGAGCAGGTCTTGAATAGAAATTTACCGGAGCATAGCAAAGTTCTCCGCTATCCCAAAGTTATTTGAGGCTACTGTTACTCACCACCTAACGTTCTCTATTTCCCCCATAGTTGCAAGCTTGCAACATGGATTCAAATAAACTATCACCAATTTACTGGAATTTACAACTCACGTTTCTAATGGATTTAGAAAAGGATTTAGAAAATTATATGCAGCTCAATCCCAAATAATGTAAATTCATGTGTTTTTCTCGGAGAATTTCGCCACCAGCTTCATACACAACTAACAACTATAGTCTAGAAACTGTAAATAATTTTGTTGACTTGGGAGTCATGATGGATTCCAAACTTAGTTTCAATCTTCATATTAATGCTACAGTGAATAAAGGCAAAGGTGTTTTTGCATTTACTAAACGGTGTTCAAAAGAATTTAACGGCCCTTACATAACTAAAGCACTTTTCATCCACTGTATCAAGTTCATGCATACAGTCTCGAATCTATACAAAAACAATTTTTACTATTTGCCTTAAGAAATTTTCAATGGACTCTTTAACAAATCTTCCACCTTATACTAATCGATTAAAGCTTATCAATCTTCCAACTCTTGCTAGTCGAAGGGAAATGTTTGGTGTAATATTTATGACAAAACTTTTAAATGGATCAATTTCGAGCCCATTCCTTCTGAGCGAAGTGAACTTTTGCGTTCCCCCTCGAACATCGAGACACTTCAAACCTCTTCTGCTGAAACAATGTAGAACGAATTTCGAACAAAATGAACCTTTTCAGCGTTTATGCCAAGATTATAACTCTCACTCAAACACATTTGATAGCTCGGACTCCATTTATTCTATAAAAAACATTGTTCTTACCTCTCTTAATAATTAATGTATAATACGTTTGCTTCTGTTCCCTTTAAGTATTACGCTTGGCTGTTGAAATCTCTTCTGTAGCTGAGCAGTCTCAGATCGAGACGCTTGACAAACCGCTGCCCATCAAAGACTCGGTAAAAACAAAAACAAAAAAAAGTTATTATATATATATATATATATATAAATCGCTCGCGTTAAGAGGATTAGCCTGGTTTCATTGGGTCATTTGAGGGCAGCGCGCTGCCACAACGTCCATTGAAAAAAATAAAAATAGAAAAAAAATAATCTTAGCGATCTTCTATTCATCACTTACGATTTTAAATTCAATAAGGTTAATGAAGACTATACATATCGTGATTTTAAGAATATAGATCTTTCTGCCTTATACGATAAAATTTCACAGGTTGATTGGGGTTGCTCATATTGCATGCCGTCTGTAGATGATCAACTTCAGTTTATTCAAGAAAATATTGAACAACTCTTCGAAGAATTTGTTCCCATGAAAACGAAAAGGAAAACAACAAATTACAACCCTTGGTTTACACCTGAAATTAGATGTTTAATTGAACAACGTAATATAGCTTACGCAAGATGGAAGAGGTTTAAAACCTCTGAACTGCATTCTGCTCTCCGCACAATAAGAAACAAAGTCAATACAAGTATAAAAATTGCCAAAACATTATACTATAAAACAAAATTTAAAAATTGTTTAGATAGTAAGGGGAAATGGAGTGAAATGAACGTAATGTTGGAATTATTGGAAAAGCAGTAGATAGTTCAGATGATTTAGATGTTATTGATTTGAACAGCAAATTTACGAATTTACCATTGTCTACGGCTGATATTTGCTTATTACAAGAACTATGCCAAGCTAAATGATCAAAATTGATTTTATTTTAGATGTTTCACTGAAACTGAAATATTTCAAAGTTTTCTAAGCATAAAGTCCAATGCTATTGGCTGTGATGGAGTCCATCCAAAATTTATAAAAATTTTATTTCCTACTATTTTACCATATATCACCCACCTGTTTAATTCTGTAATAACAAAATCATTATATCCCACTCAATGGAAGCATGCTAAAATCGTACCTATACCCAAGACAGAAAATGAGTTTCGGCCAATTGCTATACTTCCCATTTCTAATATACTTGAACGCTTAATGCATAACCAAATCAATAAATATATTCCGGATAACAAATTACTTACTCCCAGACAATCTGGATTTCGACCACATCATAGTTGTGTAACTGCTTTGATTGATGTTACGGAATATTTAAGATCACAAATTGATAATGATAAAATAGCTTTTCCTATTCTCTTGGACCACTCAAAGGCTTTTGATACCGGTAATAATGAAATTTTGATATTCAAGTTAAACAAATTACTTAATTTTTCGCCTACAGCTGCGAAACTGATAACTTCTTATTTAAGGGCAGATCACAATCGGTTTCCATATTAATAAAATGTTTAGTAGTGTGGACTTAACAAGAGGTGTACCTCTATTTTAGGTCCATTATTGTATACTGCTTATGCAAATGATCTTCCGAGTAGATGTACAGCTCTTTATAAGCTGTAAAGCATCAGATATTAATGATTGTGTACGCAAATTTAATATTGATTTGGACAGTGTAAGAACGTGGGCTGCAATTAACGGGTTATGTCTCAATCCAAGCAAATCCAAATATATATTGGTTACCAAAAAAACACAAATTGTAACATTAGTTCAGAATAGAACCATATGTGTATATATTATTGCGCAGCCTTGTAACACTATTAAGGACACAAAACAAACAACAACAGCATTTCAAGTGTAAAACTGGGTATGTAATGTTCGGTTTCACTCAAACTTAGACTCCCTTGCTTGTTCGGTTTTTATTTTTGTAACCACAAACACATAAAAGCAAGTTGATTTACATATATAATCCCTAAACTATTTTTTAAAATGTAAATCTGGTTTGCGAGTTTTGGTAAAGTGTGAACTTGTTTGAATGTTTGTCTGGTAATTTTGAAGTTTGTTTATTTAATAAACAAGAATAGCTTAACATATTAGGATAACTCATTATCGTTATGTCCCGTTTCTTGTCAATGGGATACGTTTGAAGCGGACCATCTAAAATTATTCGAGCACATCATGAAAAAACGTTAATTTTTGCCGATTTTCAAACTGGTCTCATTATAAATTTTAAATGTCTAAATATTTTTAATATATCACACTTCAACTTATTTTAATAAACCTTGATCTAAATATTACCAGAGCTGAGTTTTGGAATTTTCAAATATTAATGAAATTTGACCTGGCATTGATAACAGTTTGCGTGTTTTTTTTTTTACTAGAATGTTAAGCATTTTAAATTACTAATATTTTTCAAAGAATATTATTTAAAAGAGAAAATAAGTCTCAAAACTGACAGATCTTTAGGTAAAAAGTACTCAAGTTACGGAATAAAAAATTTAGAAGAAAACGTATGAAAATTATAAATTTGTGTGACAACGGCAACACTGATCAAAGAAGTCTTCTTCAAGAATAAGCTGGTATAATCGACCGAGTTACACGTCCACGCAACCGATATAATTTTACATTTTTATCCTTCACAATTATCTGTTGAACAAACTTCGCACTAGTTGTTGATTCTAAATTAAGTGTTTCAACAGTCAAATTAACAAAAAAGAATTTTTTCTAATTTAAAAAAAACTTTTTTCTAAAGCTTTTGATATTGCTTTTTCTATGGCTTGAAGCTATTGCCAAACGGTATGGCATATCTAACATTCAAATTTCCTTTGCTAACATGTTTATTTATTTATTTATTTATTAACATATAAATGGTTATATTGACACAACAATTTACAACAATTACAACGTGTTATACAATTTAACTTCTTAGGTGTAATTAATTAAACAGAAAGAAAGGATGAAAGTAGTAGCAGAAGTAGAGAGAAGGAAAGAGAAATATACGAATAATAATTAAGATTAACATATTGGAGAAAATAGATATATATATATATATATAGATTGTAAAAGAATACATATATGTTCATATATAATCGTGCTGTACATAACTAGTATTTACCCATTATTGTAATTATTGTAAAAACTGGTTACCTCGTTTTTGAAAAGCAGTGTATTAATTAGTTGCCTTAATCTAACAGGAAGAGAGTTCCAAAGACGAACCGCACTTATAAAGAACTGGCGTTCAGAGATGAGAGTTCTGTCTCTAGTATAGACAAGCTGAGCTGACCTTGAATATTGGAGAAACTGCAGCCTTTGAAACAGGTAGCTTGGCTCCTTAGTATGGATAACCTTATGTATGAATACTAGCGCTCTGACTTTTAAGAGGTTTTCAAAGGAAATGTTTAGCAACTTTTTGGCATAAGCAGACACATGGTCAAGTCGTTTAAGCCCAAATACTTACCTAGCAATATTGTTATAAACAACATTAAGTTTTTTCTTACATACATAGTCACAGTTAGCAAAAATCTCACATCCGTACAGAAGCGTAGGTATTAGGTACGATTTCGCAAGAATAAGTCTAATGTTGAAAGGAGTGAAGTACTGTGCTAATAAGAGTGTACGAAGCATTCCATACACTTTACCTACTGAACTAAAGATGCGATTATTCCACGTCAGAGTATTGTTAAAGATTAGACCAAGATTTTTCTCTGTGTCAATATATTCAATGACTGCTCCGCCCAACATTACCTTGTTTAAGGCTTGTGTATCGAAGGTCTTCATGCGAATGACAATACATTTTGATTTGTCAGGATTTATTGACAAGCCATTGTCAGATGCCCATGTACCTATTTGGTTCATGTTGCCAATTTATTTTCGTTTGCCCAGAGTCCTCCCATCAATAAATAATGCTAAAGTGTGTGAAACGAGAAATAATGAGATGGGTTGTGAAATAAATGAATACAAGATTTTAGCGTGGGTTTTGGTTTATCGATTTAGTGTCTGTAATGTGACCTAATGGAATCGCTTTTGACCCCAACCCTACAGCGCGTCAGCTTGAGGAAGTTTTTGATGTCAGTCCTTTCGACCTCAGGAAAACAAACACTCCGTCGCCGAAATCTACTCTATGATAAATCGCGCCAAGTATTCATTTTTTTTCATTATTGTGTCCACGCTACAAATTGTATTCATTTTTATAAGTTACTGCTTGGCTTTCATTAAATCAAAATGACTGACATCAAAACTTCCCTTCCGCTAGCTATTAAGTCGCAGGTCAAAGGAGTTTACATTATGTTTCATAATTGAATGAAAGTCGATAAAACAGTGTGTGATGAAAACCCAATCTAAAAATTGTATGTTCATTTATTTACAAACCCGTTTCACAATTTCCATTTGTTCCATAGTTTCCCTTTGTTTCAGATGATGTGGCATTTTAAATTGATGTGACGTCAGTTGGCAAACGAAAATTGCCAACGTGTTGGCAAAATAAAGTTTTAATGCCATATTTTTATAAATTTAGGCAGTTTCCGTTTTCACTGAATAGTCAATTTAATTGCCAATATGTAGTAATTTTGATATACGATGCTATTTGATTTACTAATTACACATTTACACATCTTCACGCTGCCGTTCCCGTTAGTCCGATGATGTTTATTTTTTAACTTTTAGACTTTATTTTATAATATGTACAGTTCGGGCATATTAAGTACACATGTTAGTACCTTTTTTGGTTAAAATATTTTTTTATATAAATAAATTATTTTTACTTTCAACATTTGTTTATTTAAGGGCTAATACTACATTTCCACCGAACCCAAAATCTGTGTTTGTCAACGGTGTAACGCAAAATATTGTTACGAATATTAGCAAAACTAAGTGGTGCTGCTATCTCTAAGCCGTTGCTAAGCAGTGACGTGAATTCACATTAATAATTCAATCATTATGTATCTATCTACGTAAACGAAACAATAATTGCGTCTACACATACATATGTACCATGTACGTATACGAGCTGCGGAGAATCAATGCACAAACACATGCATATATCTGAAATACTCCTGAAAGTATGAAATGAGAGAAGCTATAAAATCGTGCAATTGTAGTTACAGCTGAGAAGTTTGAGAGCTGATGGCAACTAGTAGATTCTGGAAGCGCCTAGAAGATGCGAACGTTGAAATCGGAGAGTATAAAAGGCAGCAAATGTAGAGGCGCTGGAATTCAGTTTGAGTTGAGCTATCAAGCAGTTTCGATTAAGACGCTATCTAGCGAGCCATATCAGTATTATTTTGAAAGTAGAGTTTCATTTGAGCTATCAAACAGTTTGGTTGTTAAGCCAGCTATTTGCAAAGTATAAGTGTTACTGTGAAGTACTTTAATAAAGGCCATTTTTCCATTATTCAATATTGGAGTTATTTATTCAACAGTTTAGTGATTCGAACTTAGCAGAAGGGCAAATAGGAGGATTTGCAAGTAAAATCATTACAATATTTTTGACAGAAATTAATTTTTTTTCGTTTTACTGATACAAAGGGTAAAGCGCGTCTTTCCTCTATACCGCTCACAAATTTCTTTAGGCATGTCGCACGAAACAGACAAGCACGGAGTTTGGGCTTGGTGGAAACGTAGTATGTATATTGAAAAAAAGGCGAGTATTTAATTTAATTTCCAAATCTTATTGCCAAAGTCACATTTTTATACTCAGCGTGCTTTGCACACAGAGTATATTAACTTTGATTGGATAACGGTTGGTTGTACAGGTATAGAGGAATCAAGATAGATATAGATTTCCATATATCAAAATCATCAGTATCGAAAAAAAATTTGATTGAGCCATGTCCGTCTTTCCGTCCGTCCGTTAACACGATAACTTGAGTAAATATTGAGATATCTTCACCAAATTTGATACACGAGTTTATCTGTACCCCGAATAGATCGGTAGTGAAAATTAGCGAAATGGGATGTTAACCACGCCCACTTTTTATATATATAACATTTTGGAAAACACAAAAAACCTGATTATTTAGTAAATAATACACCTAGAATGTTGAAATTTGACATGTGGACTGATATTGACACTCTGGATAAAAAAAATTTTAAAATAGGCGTGGCATAAAATCAATTTTACAAATATTATTAATCATAAATCAAAAATCGTTAAACCTATCGTAACAAAATTCGGCAAAGAGGTTGCCTTTACTATAAGGAATGCTTTGAAGAAAAATTAACGAAATCGGTTAAGGACCACGCCCACTTTTATATAAAAGATTTTAAAAAGGGTCGTGAACGAATAAAATAAGCTATATCTTTGCAAAAAAGATCTTTATATCAATGGTATTTCATTTCCCAAGTGGATTTATAACAATAAATAGGAAAAACTTTAAATTTTAAAACATGGACGTGGCACCGCCCCTTTTATGACTAAGCAATTTTCTCTATTTCGAGAGCATTAACTCGAAGAAAAATCAACGGATCGTAATAAAATTTCCCTATAGCAGTAAATATTTCTCGAAAAAATGGATGAGATCGGTTAAAGACCACGGAAACTTTTATATAAAAGATTTTTAAAAGGGTCCTAGACTAGAATAATAAGCTATAACATTTTTGATATTTCATCGGGCTTAATAAGGTTATGTTAGGTTGAACTGGCTGGTCCGTGAGGACCCCACATATACTATATGCGTCCATTCTGTTTTTTTAACGACCAAACTGAGAAATAATATTTCAAACCAGGACGTCTCTTATAAAACAACTCCGTCCTTTTGATAAAGCTTTCTAGGACCTATACCAATAGCAGTATAAAGATCTGTTTTAAACACAGGAAAAATTCAAAAACAGGATGTATATGTTTCTCTAAATTTAAAACAAAAGGACATATATGTCCTTTACTAATATATCGACCCATAAATATCTTTTAATTTACAACACTATTGTTTTTTTTTCATAAATCTGAAATGATAACATTAGTTTAGTTACTTACATATCAAATTGATTCTTCTGCATTTTGTATAGTATTATTTCGAAGAAATCACAAACCAAATATCACTTGCGTCTTCGACACTAAAACTGACTATGTGATATTAAAATTTTTCACACCTTTTATACTTGCACTCTTTGCCGATTTTTTCAGTGAAAATTCCACACACACACAAAACACATTATACCATTCCAAATAAAAAACCTAAAATAGTAAGTAGCCTAAGTTCGGGTAACATTGTATATACCCTACAGAAAAAATGAGAGACAGTCACGCAAAGAGAAAGTTTCGCAATAGGTTTAGGTCCGTCACTTTTTTATATGATACAGAATTTTCATTTTCTACATACTTGCGTCTCTGTTGTGTGCATTTCCTAACACAGTGTAAAAAAGGAAGCTGTTTGGCCAATTTTCGTGTATTCACAAAAGACGCTTTGTTGTAAAAAATTGCCCAATTTAGCGATTAACATTTGGTTGGTTACCCTGTGTTGGTGAAAACATAAATGTCAAATTAATCTATCTGATAGGTAGCTATCCTCCAGATAAAATCTAACTTAACTGGAGATAGTAAAGCGGCCCTTAATGACTACCTCCGAACTGGTGCTAATCGGATGCATATCGGCAGAGTGGGTAGCCACACGTGTATCAACAGCGCTTAAGTCTGAGCAATATGGATTTAAATTAATTATTTGCGGCTCTTTCAGAAAAACCTAAGACTGAACCAATTAGGAACTCTTTAAAAAGGTCTACACTGCCTTGCCAACTTGCTTTTGAACGCGTCGTTAACTAATTCATTCGCAGGTGGTGTGAAATAGTCGCTAACTTTGATTAATTTATTTAAATATATATACCTAGCTCGAACCTAAGCGCTATTGGTATAAGTATGAGTACTAAATGTCCCGTTCTTCATCCGATTTGTACCTGTTCAGCACCGTTCATTTTTTCTACTGGGTATTCATTTTTGTTCTAAAAATTATTTATTTTTATGATTCAATAACACAAAATACTACCTTGGTTTCGTTAAAGTTCTTAGAAAAGGCAATTATAAGCTTAAAAAATAAAATATTTACCTTTAAGAGACACGTATTGTTTAGTTTATCTCATGCGTACACTTTTTTGCATATATTGAAAATGAGCCAAGCAAACAGAACATAAAAAGTTCTAAAAAGTGAAAAAATCAATTTTCATCTGTTTTATCTATAAATATAAGCAGACGCGGCAGACGTTGTTCTGCCCTAACTTTAATCTATCTATATAAGTTTCAAGAAGTTTTTATCTCTCACTCCCCCACCCTTTTCTTGTCTTTTATTCAGTCCTCCCTCCATTTTTTTGAGAAATATTTCCTGCTATAGGGGAAAATTGTGTACCCAAATTTTATTACGATCCGTTGATTTTTCTTCGAGTTATGGCTCCCGAAACATAGAAAATTGCTTAGTCATAAAAGGGGCGGTGCCACGCCCATTTTTTAAAATTTGAAGTTTTTCCTATTTATTGTTATAAATTCACTTGGAAAATAAAATACCATTGATATAAAGCCTTTTTTACAAAGACATAGCTTATTATATCCGTCCACGATCCTTTTAAAAATCTTTTATATTAAAGTGGGCGTGGTCCTTAACCGATTTCCTAAATTTTTCTTCAAAGCATTCCTTATAGTAAAGGCAACCTCTCTGCCGAATTTTGTTACGATAGGTTTAACGATTTTTGATTTATGATTAATAATATTTGTAAAATTGATTTTATCACAAGTGGAAGGTCCCACGCCCATTTTAAACACATTTTCTATGTATCCCTTTCTCAGTTTCCATCTTTTCCGATCTATCTTCGTCTAACCCCATCTCTTTCTCAGTCCTCTTCTCTGTCACTCTTTTCTCTCTCCAGTTTTTATTCTTCTCCATCCATTATTCCCGTCCTCAGTCCCTGTCAAAGCCCAAGTCCCAGTCCCAGTCCTTCTCCTGGACCCATTCGGTCCCTGGTTCGATTCCCGAAAAAAAAGTCTCGTAAATAATAATCCAGACAAAGGGCTACCTCAATACCTAATTTCAGGCATGTCGAATCGTGAATAGAATTTCTTCGATTAGATCGTTCCCGGGTCCTCTTTCCGGGAAGAAAAAGCTTTGCCATGAAGCGACTCATCAAATTTGATCAAAATCGGAGAGTGACTTCGGAGTCCATAAGTTGCATGCAAACATACATCCTTCTTTATATGTATACTAGCAGACCGGGCAGACGTTGTTCTGCCCTAAATTTGGTCTATGTGCATACATTTTAATAAGCTTTTTCCGTCTATCTCTGCCCTCCCCCCTCTTCATTTTTTCCTAATACTTTTATTCACTCCTCCCTCCGTATTTTCGATTCATCTATCTCTATCTTCGTTTCAAAAGTAAACAAAGAACTATTTTTTAAAAAAAGTAAAGGTGTCTAAGTTCGTGTGTAACCGAACATTATATACTCAGCGTGAGCCTCAACTGTACATTTCCTTTCAGATAAATTATTATTCTACATAACACCACCCGTTAAAAAAAAAAAATTTCTCCCCATTTCCTCTTACAATAAAACTTGATATGTGAAATATCATTGGTTCAAAACAATGTTTTGCTAAGTTATAGCTTATTATTCTAGTCTACGACCCTTTTAGGAATCTTTTATATAAAAGGTGCCGTGGTATATAACCGATCTCGTCCATTTTTTTGAGAAATATTTCTTGCTATAGGGAAAATTTGTGTTCCCAATTTTATTACGATCCATTGATTTTTCTTCGAGTGATGGCTCCCGAAACATAGAAAATTGTTTAGTCATAAAAGGCGCAGTGCCACACCCATTTTCAAAAATTTTAGTGTTTTCCAATTTAATGTTATAGTTCAATTTAGAAAGTAAAATTCCATTGATACAAAGCTCTTTTTTGCAAAGATATAGCTTATTTTATTCGTCCACGACCCTATTAAAAATCTTTTATATAAAAGTGGGCGTGGTCCTTAACCGATTTCGTTAATTTTTCCCCAAAGCGTTCCTTATAGTAAAGGCAACCTCTCTGCCGAATTTTGTTACGATAGGTTTAACGATTTTTGATTTATGATTAATAATATTTGTAAAATTGATTTTATCACAAATGAGTGGTGCCACGCCTATTTTAAAAAATTTTTCAAATTTTTATCAATAGTGTCAATATCAGTCCACATGTCAAATTTCAACATTCTAGGTGTATTATTTACTAAATAATCAGGTTTTTTGTGTTTTCCAAAACGTTATATGTATATATAAAAAGTGGGCTTGGTTAACATCCGATTTGCCTCATTTTCAATACCAATCTATCCTGGATCCACATAAGCTCGTGTACTAAATTTGGTGAAGATATATCAATATTTACTCAAGTTATCGTGTTAACGGACAGAAGGACAGACGGACGGAGGGACGGACGGATATGGCTCAATCAAATTTTTGTTCGATACTGATGATTTTGATATATGGAAGTCTATATCTATCTCGATTCCTTTATACCTGTACAACCAACCGCTATTCAATCAAAGTTAATATACTCTGTGTTGCAGAGCACGCTGAGTATTAAAAAGATAGTAGCATTAAACCTGCAGAAATTCTCACTTATTCTCAACATCCAATCCTTGGCAATTGACTCAATTAGCGTTATAATAATCTATAATTGGTTTTCACTTGGACAATTTTGATCAAATCAATAAAAACTGTTTGTCATATATAGATAGATAGATAACACTGTTCAACAATGATTTTGGTGCAGCTCTACTTGTAACCAAATTTGGTAGTACTCGGTACCCTGATAAAAACTTTATACTTACTTTTTTAATGCTACGTACAGTTTTCTAGATAGGGTTAAGAACCGCTTTTTAAGAGGTTAAGGCATGTATGGCCCCATAACTTTGTTTCTGTTTATTTTATCAGCACAGAAAGAGTACATTTCGTCGCTTCTATCAGTATACAAGTTGTTAATATATCTTCATAAACGTCAGAGAAATTGCAAAAATAATGTGAAAAATTCAATTTTTTGTAAACATTTTTTCATTTTTAATCACGGTTTTCTCGAATTATTTGTCAACCAGTGCATATGTAAATTATTTTAAAACAATCTCCTATTAATACTGTTTTCAAAGACATACACCTTTTTTATATCCGCGTAGATCTTCCTAATATATTATATTTTAGTAAATTTTTACTGTGAATAAAAAGTGTTTTGTTATTTATTTTATTATTAACTTTTTATTTACATAAAAACTTTCGTTTACTTGATTTTCGTGAATGAGGTATGGCAAGACAATCACGTTGCATTCCCCAGCAGTAGTCAGCCATCATATGGTGATCCCATCGGTCTTGGCACCTCTCTTCCATAGTTTTTAGGTCCTGGTGAAACCGTTCGCATTGTTCTTCGCTATAGGAACCAAGATTCTCCGGAAACTGGTCAAGGCGGCTGTGGAGATAATGGACTTTGATGGACATGTTACATCCTAAGTTTTTGTAATTCTCTAGCACGTTGTTAACAATATCAGAATAATTACTTGACTTGTGATTTCCCAGAAAATTCTTAGTAACTTCAACAAACGAATTCCACGCAAGCAGTTCCAAACTGGTCATTGAATTTGAAAAATCAGTATCTTTTATCAACATTCTTATCTGTGGGCCATCAAAAACACCCGCTTTTATTTTGTCTATGCTTAGCTTAGGAAATTTTCTCGTTATGTAAAGAAAACATTGTCCATTTTTATCTAACGCCTTCGCAAGTTGTTTCATTAGACCCAGTTTAATGTGTAAGGGTGGCAAAATAATTGAATCTCTTGTAACTAAAGGTGGGTCTATCACATTCTGCTTTCCCCTTTCCAACATCTCACGTACAGGCCAGTCCCTTTCTGTCCAGTGATGGTGCTTGGCACGACTCTCCCACAGGCAATAAAAACATGAATATTTGGTGTATCCACTTTGTTGTCCTAACAAAAAGTTAACCATCTTTAGATCTACACAAATACTGCAATTATGTGCGTTATACTTGATTTTGTCTAAAACAAGTGCAATATTTTGATATTCTTCCTTTAAATTAGTTGAATGAGCAATGGGAATGGAACCATATTGGTTGCCATTGTATAAAAGAACACACTTACGGCTTCGTTTAGAGCTGTCTATGAAGAGACGCCATTCATTTGGGTGGTGTTCTGAAAGACCCATTTTGGGAAGGAGGCGTTGCACATCTGAACAAAAAACTATATCATTTTCCGAATTAAAAAATGGCAGCAAGTCTTGCTCTCTTGTACGGTAGAGAGTCACCTTCGTACCTGTAGCCAACAAGTTTTTTTCTTTTAATCTAGAAGTCAACACTACTGCAGATTCCCTAAATAATTCAAGATCCCTTATTAGATCATTTAATTCTACTTGGGTAAAAGTTGTTGGTTCAGTAGACGCTATTTCTTCGATATCACTATCGCTAGACACTTCACTATTCGATGATTGACGGGTAGAATAAAATGTTGGAACAGGTGCTTCCTCTGAATGTGGTAAAGGTCTCTTAACGGATTGAACGTTTGGATATATCATTTTTTTAACATTAACACCACGCAAATCGACACAGCAGAAGTAACAGTCATCGAAGTGATTTGTTGGTTCTCTCCATTGCATAGGCACCCCGAATCTCATATGGCTTATTTTACCATTGACCCACTGTCTCAAGTGTTCACAGCATATTTTGCAAACTATTCGAGGTATCCACGGCTTGTTTTTGTCTACAACTTGCAATTTAAAGTACAAAAAATAAGCACTTTTTATAAAATCTGTTATAATTTTCCTGAATTTTTGGACTGTGTATTCCCCACAAATGTAGCAAAACACATTTGGGTCATTGACACAAATACCTCGTGATGAAGACATGATATTGAAATGCTTTTATTTATTTATAGACAGGCACTAACCTTGAAACCGCGCTCCCGAAAGTACTAATTACAGAAAATTTAAAAAATAAAGGGGAAGGAACAAATTTTTATAAAACATAATTTTTTTTTTTCACAGTAGAAATGTACTAAAGTAAAAAATCCCAGGAATATCTACGCGGATATAAAAAAGTTAAATGTCTTTAAAAACAGAATTAATAGGAGATGGTTTTAAAATAATTTACATATGCACTGGTTGACAAATTTGTCGAGAAAACCGTGATTAAAAATGAAAAAATTTAACAAAAAATAGAATTTTTCACATTATTTTGGCAATTTCTCTGACGTTTGTGAAGACATATTAACAACTTGTAAACTGATAGAAGAGGCTTTACTCTTTTCAACGACATCAAAACTGTGTTGATAAAATAAACAGAAACAAAGTAATGGGGCCATACATGCCTTAAACTCTTAAAAAGGGGTTCTTGACCCTATCTAGAAAACTGTACTTAGTATTAAAAAAGTAAGTATACAGTTTTTATCAGGGTACCGAGTACTACCAAATTTGGTTACAAGTAGAGCTGCACCAAACTAAAACTTTTATTTTGTTGACCTGTGTAATTAATTGAGGATCGCGCTGCGACCATTGGTCTATTGTGCCCTCAGCTGCTTCACGGCTTGACATACAACGTCAAATGTGTTTGCGGTCTGATTTTACTACAAAGCGATAATTAAATTGGTTGCTGAATTTCGGCAACTTCTCTTTTGGAATCCTTTATCATATTTACATACGGCTACTTTTTTATACTCAGCGTGCTTTGCACACACAGAGTATATTAACTTTGATTGGATAACGGTTCGTTGTACAGATATCTCTTCAACTATAAAATATTCTAAAATCTTGATGTATGCTGATGATGTAAAACTTTTTAAGACTTATGCGTCGATTGAAGAACGTTATTTACTTCAGACGGATTTAAATTTCTTAGCTGCTTGGTGCAATGTGAACCACATGCCGCTTAATCTTTAGAAATGTAAATTTATGTGTTTTTCTCGTTGGACTTTACAACCAGCTTCTCACACAATTAACAACCAAAACCTTGAAAGTGTTAATGTTTTTGTAGACTTGGGAGTTACAATGAACTGCAAACTTAGCTTCAACACTCATATAAGTGTCACTGTCAATAGAGCTAAAGGTGTCTTAGCATTTGTGAAAAGGTGGTCAAAAGAGTTTAGCGACCCCTACGTTACGAAAACCCTCTTCACAACATTGGTTAGACCGATATTATAGTCTGGAATCAGCGTTTTCAAGTCCATACTGAGAGGCTCGAATCAATACAAAAACAGTTTCTGCTATTTGCCTTAAGAAATTTTCAGTGGGACTCTTCATTTAATCTTCCACCTTATAATAATCGATTAAAACTTATCAATCTCCAACTCTTGCTAGTCGTAGAGAAATGCTTGGCGTATTATTAATGACAAAACTACTGAATGGATCGATTTCAAGCCCATTTCTTCTGAGCGAAGTGAACTTTAGAGTTCCCTGTCGCACTACGAGACACTACAAACCTCTTCTTTTAAAACAATGTAGAACGAATTTCGAACTTAACGCACCTTTCCGATGTTTGTGCCAAGATTATAACTCTCACTCAAACACATTTGATATATATTCTATAAAAAAGACTGCCCTTATCTCTCTTAATCGTTAATGCTAATATATTTTTGTTTCTATATTCTGTTAATTTAAGTTTTACCCTCAGCTGATGATATTTCTTCTGTAGCTGAGCAGTTTTAGATCTCGACGCTTGACAAACCACTGCCCATCAATGACTCGGCAAAAAAAAATTATAAATATGTAATAAAATTAATAAATAAAAAAAAAATAATGAACAGGATTAGCCTGGTGTCATTGGGCCACTTGAGGGTAGGGCGCTGCCACAACGTCCAATTATTATTATTATTATAAAGGAATCGAGATAGATATAGACTTCCATATATCAAAATCATTAGTATCGGAAAATTTGATTGAGGCATGTCCGTGCGTCGGTCCGTCCGTTAACACGATAACTTGAGTAAATATTGAGATATCCTCACCAAATTTGGTACACGAGTTTATCTGTACTCGCAATAGATTGGTGTTGAAAATGAGCAAAATCGGATGTTAACCAAGCTCACTTTTTATATATATAACATTTTGGAAAATGATAGTAGACCGCTGGGTCGACGATAGTGGAATATATGGTCCAAATCAATTTGGTTCGGTATAGGGCTATTGTTTAGGCAGGATGCCTAACTTTTCCGCATCTGATTGCGACCCCCCCAATGCAACTCTGCAAATCGATACTCGACTTAATTCACAACCACCCACACCATCACCCTCATGCATGTGCATGCATGTACATGCACGTGTATGTGTGCTTTTTGTCAGCACTCATGCATATGCATGTCGGGGTTGATGTGTGGGTGCCTTTCCCCTCCAAAACGGAGGATTTTCCGGGTCAACGGTTGTAGCTTGCTATACAACCGGCCTCTTTGATTTCAACAGCCAACCAGCACGCATCTGCCGCCAACGATCTCCACTGTTTTCCAGAATATATTCAGGTAATATTGTAACCAGGTTATATATATATTCACATAATAAAGTTCACCCATTATAACGAGGAAAATCCTCCCGTGTTCTTCTTTCTTTTCTATTGAGTGAATCATCCATTGAGCGAGATCGACCCTTGTGCGCCTACCCACTGCCGGTTTACGACGCACTCAGGCCGAACATTTGGTCCTTCGAGCCGGATATGAACCAGCGACCCTCGATATTTTTTCGATATCGAAAATTACGAAAAATTAAAAAAAATGCCATAATTCTATACCAAATACGAAAAAGGGATGAAACATGGTAATTGGATTGGTTTATTGACGCAAAATATGACTTTAGAAAAAAACTTTGTAAAATTGGTGTGACACCTACCATATTAAGTAGAAGTAAATGAAAAAGTTCTGCAGGGCGAAATCAATGGTGTAACATATATAAATAAATTAGCGGTACCCGACAGATGATGTTCTGGGTCACCCTGGTCCACATTTTGGTCGATATCTCGAAAACGCCTTCACATATACAACTACCACCACTCCCTTTTAAAACCCTCATTAATACCTTTAATTTGATACCCATATCGTAAAAACACATTGTAGTGTCACCCCTGGTCCACCTTTATGGCGATATCTCGAAAAGACGTCCACCTATTGAACTAAACCCCACGCCCTTTTAAAATACTCATTAACACCTTTCATTTGATACCCATATCGTACAAACATATTCTGGAGTCACCCCTGGTCCACCTTTATGGCAATCTCGAAAAGGCGACCACCTATAGAACTAAGACCCACTCCCTTTTAAAAAAGACTCATTAACACCTTTCATTTGATACCCATTTCGTACAAACAAAGTCTAGAGTCATCCCTGGTCCACCTTTATGGCGATGTCTCGAAAAGGCGTCCAACTATAGAACTAAGCCTCACGCCCCTTTAAAATGCTCATTATCACCTTTCGTTTGATACCCATATTGCACAAACGCATTCTAGAGTCACCCCTGGTCCACCTTTATGGCGATATCTCGAAAAGGCGTCCACCTATAGAACTAAGGCACACACCCTTTTAAAAAACTCATTAGCACCTTTCGTTTGATACCCATATTGCACAAACGCATTCTAGAGTCACCCCTGGTTCATCTTTATGGCGATATCTCGAAAAGGCGTCCACCTATAGAATCAAGGCCCACTCCCTTTTAAAATGCTCATTAACACCTTTCATATGATACCCATATCGTACAAACATATTCTAGAGTCACCCCTGGTCCACCTTTATGGCGATATCTCGAAAAGGCGTCCACCTATAGAACTAAGGCACACACCCTTTTAAAAAACTCATTAGCACCTTTCGTTTGATACCCATATTGCACAAACGCATTCTAGAGTCACCCCTGGTTCATCTTTATGGCGATATCTCGAAAAGGCGTCCACCTATAGAATCAAGGCCCACTCCCTTTTAAAATGCTCATTAACACCTTTCATATGATACCCATATCGTACAAACATATTCTAGAGTCACCCCTGGTCCACCTTTATGGCGATATCTCGAAAAGGCGTCCACCTATAGAACTAAATCCCACGCCCTTTTAAAATACTCATTAACACCTTTCGTTTGATACCCATATTGTACAAACGCATTCTAGAGTCAAACCTGGTCCACCTTTCTGCCGATATCTCGAAAAGGCGACCACCTATACAACTACCACCACTCCCTTTTAAAATGCTCATTAACACCTTTCATTTGATACCCATATCGTACAAACAAATTCTAGAGTCTACCCTGATCCAACTTTATGGCGATATCCCTAAATGGCGTCCACCTATAGAACTATGGCCCACTCCCTCATAAAATACTCTTTAATACCTTTCATTTGATACACATGTCATACAAACATATTCCAGGGTTACCCTCGGTTCATTTTCCTACATGGTTATTTTCCCTTATGTTGTCACCATAGCTCTCAACTGAGTATGTAATGTTCGGTTACAGCCGAACTTAACCTTCCTTACTAGTTAAAATTGGACTTAAAAAAAAATTTTTTTTAAAGTGGGCGTGGTCGTTCTCCGATTTTGCTAATTTTATTAAGCATGCATATAGTAATAGGAGTAACGTTCCTGCCAAATTCCATCATGATATCTTCAACGACTGCCAAATTACAGTTTGCAAAACTTTTAAATTACCTTCTTTTAAAAGTGGGCGGTGCCACGCCCATTGTCCAAAATTTTACTAATTTTCTATTCTGCGTCATAAGTTCAACTCACCTACCAAGTTTCATCGCTTTATCCGTCTTTGGTAATGAATTATCGCATTTTTTCTGTTTTTCGAAATTTTCGATATCGAAAAAGCGGGCGTGGTTATAGTCCGATATCGTTCATTTTAAATAGCGATCTGAAATGAGTGCCCAGGAACCTACATACCAAATTTCATCAAGATATCTCAAAATTTATTCAAGTTATCGTGTTAACGGAGAGACGGACGGACGGACATGGCTCAATCAATTTTTTTTTCGATACTGATGATTTTGATATATGGAAGTCTATATCTATCTCGATTCCTTTATACCTGTATAACCAACCGTTATCCAATCAAAGTTAATATACTCTTTGAGCTCTGCTCAACTGAGTATCAACATTGTAAGCATCATGACCTTTATATAAATGGACAAAACCAGCGAATTTTGATTTTAAAATTTTGACATAGCAATTGTAAAAATATTTATGAGAAATAAAAATATATACCCTGGATTGGAAAGTTGACAGAAAGGGAGTCAACTTATCAATATATATATAGTCAATTAATTGCGCTTCACCTTTATATTTTTATTTCTCATAAATAGTTTTAAAATTTCTATATCAAAATTTTAAAATCAAAGTTCAGCAAGAATATGTCTTTATATAAGGATATATTTTTTTTGATGAAGTGAACAGTTGCATCCCTTTGCCCCTAAAACCGTTTTTCTAAGTCGTTATTACTTTGTTTCATCCAGACATCGAACATCCCAAATTTCACATTTATAATATATGTATTCACCGTTCAAGGTTTATATAGATGTCAGTCTAAAAGATTGAGTCTTCTGGTTACCTACAGTACAATCTCGGCATCATTCCGGGATCATTTCCATACTCCCGAGATTATATTAAGACAGTTTGGGATATTTTTCAGTATGAGACCGGAACTATTTGGGCCATTGTATAGAATCTTTTCGAGACTACTTTTAGATTACCTCAGGATTATTTCGGGATTGTGCTCGAAATCTTTTTAGAACTATTTATAGATTAGATACTTTGAGACTATTAAAGTCCGTTTCTGGATTATTTGAGGAACATTTTCGGGACTATTTAAAAATTTTCTAGGACTATTTCGGACTGTTTATAGACTGTGTTCGAGATCTTTTTGGGGTTGTTTTGGATCCGTTTCTGAATTTTTTTCGTAATAACATCGTTGAGACTTCTTGGGAACTAAGATTCTTTTCGAATGTACCTATTTCACGATTTTTTAGGGAATCATATCCGAAGAATTGCCACCGCATATTTTTTTAAATTTCGCCGGATCTGTTCGTCGTTTTCGGAATTATTTCAAGGTCATTAATATAATACAGTCATTGCAGACATATCTATTTGCAAACACAATTCAACTGTGCAAATATACATATATTCAAACAAGCAATTAGCAGTAACATTTTCTTTTGAAAAAGTATAGCAATGTTTTATGAATCTGTTTGTTTAACTAATTAAAACTCTCCATTATAGTTAAGCATTAATTAAACAGAAAATTTATATAGAAATGTTATTATAAATGCTAAATAAGCATTTTGTATTTGCCATAAGTAAAATGTTAATTTAAAGTGTTATGATAGCATGCTCCGCCTACCAACCCGAGGGTTCTGGTTTCAACTCCCTTACTCTGTAACATCAAAAATGAAGAAAAACGTTTTTTAATAAGAAAAAAGTTTTTCTAATCGGTGTCACCTCTCGGAAGTGTTTAGCATACACTCCGACTGTATTTCTGCCATGTAAAGCTCCTCAGTGAAAACTAATCCGACTTGCAGATGCCGTTCGGAGTCGGTGTAAAAGCATGTAGGTGTCCTCCCGCCAATTTGTAGGACAAATTAAAAGGAGAACGACGCAAATTGGGGGAGAAGCTCGACCTAAAATCTCTTCGGAGGTTATCGCGCCTTACATTTTTTTTATTACCAACGGGACGAAGGTATTTTATAACAAAGGTCCTGATTTCTGATGATGGTTTTGCAGTTAGGTCGTTGCGCAAATTTTTGGTAACGCTATGCACTCATTCAGTCTATGTGTGGTCCACACGGACCAGCCAACCTAGCAAATTATGGTTTGGTTTTTTCCTAAGTGCTTATATTCCAAATAACTTCTTTGCCAAGTTTTTAATCACGGTCTGCCATTCGCTTCCCTTCACTGTTTCGAATTTATATCTGAACTCATCTTCCCACGTTTACACTTACCTTAAGTTTACATTCTGCATTCTCCCGTATCGTGAGCAAAGATGTTGAGACATCAAAATCTAATATGCTTGCAATATCATGTGTTTTCATATTTATATACTGTTCTTATTTTAATGACCAGATACTGTACAGTAATTGCATGCAGGAAATATTTCATTTCAACTTTCACACAATTATCCCTGCAAAAAATAGTTATAGTTAATGGGTTGTAAGCTTATATAATTGATATGAATATATTTAAATGCTTCTTATAATAATTCAAAGCCTAAGCTAAACTAAATTTTCGCTATCACTTATTCCTTCATCAAGGTGCATTCACAAGTCCCTGAAGATGATTTCTAATTGAAATCGAAATATCGACAAAATAAATAAGTACAACATATATGGTATAATTCATTGCATTTTTATTACTCATAACTATATATGTGTGACCTAGAGCTCGAAAATTCTTCTTAATATAACTTTTGAAAGGCCGAAAATAAAAACAACAACAATTATTCCTTCAATATTAGCTCTGCGTTGATGTAAAATATGGATTGGGGCACGTTTTGATTATAATCAGTGGCGGATCGCCCCTCGCCCCCCTCCCCCCCCCCCCCCCCCTCTGCAACTTATGAAAATTATAAAATTTTGTTTTAATTACATACAAAACTTTAAAATTTTTAGATTTTATGTATGTATTATCTATAAGCTCATCCTAATCGCACCCCCCCCCCCCCTGCCAAGATCTGCAATTTATAATACTTTGGTTGAAATATTTTATGAAATGAATAGTTTAGCTATATAGTCATTTGCAATTTGGCAGCCTTGGTCACTATTTCATGATCACGGTTGCTACACTACATCTTTTTTCTGGACGAAAATTCCTTTTGAAAAAATAAAAGAAGGAACAAAATTTTTAAAATGTCACAAAAAAATTATTTATATAGGCCTTCGCGAATTTCAGTCCCTACGTCGCGTTAATGTGTTACTATTTGGCAGCAGTAATATATTCACGCCAGGAAATCTCCATTATTTTGGGAATTGTGGCACGCTCTGATTTATACTATACATAATTCTACATAAAGATAAAAAAAAAATATGTAAAATTAAGTCAACCTATAGTTCTTTGGGCAGCTCTTAGTGGTTGATGGAACCTATCTTCCTCCGGTCCGAAATTCGGTTAATGCAGCAGAAATTCTTTGAAAGTCGAGGGCTCGTACTTTATGAACATTGTGGAGAGTTGCTTAAATGTGGATTAACTTTTAGTATTTTTCAGCTAAGATAACTAATAAAAATAGTCGTGAATTAGCCTAACTGACACATTTATAATGTTTCAAAACTTGTATAAGAGCTTTCAATACACAACCCGAAAAAACGGAATAATAAGATATGCTTTCCAACAGGTTGTTTACGGTTCACTATAAGTGTAAGTTTTTCATGAAACATAAACTTTCTCATCAAAAACAAGTGAACACTTGTTATTTTCATCTTATAATTATTTAACCGGAATTTAAGTTTAACTTATTGCTCTTGCTGATTCAAGACTCTGGCGGCGCCGTGGTGTAGTGGTAGCGTATTCCGCCTACCACACCGAGGTTGCAGGGTTCAAGCTCCGTCTTAAAATGCTGTAATAATTATTTCTTTGTGCTAAAAAATCTGAGAGCGTGTGTTAAGTGATCCCATTGCCCTACTATGAAAAAAAGATATACATTAGGCCGGGTCGATTTGTGGGGAGGCAAAAAAATCGCCCATTGCTCTATGAAAATTATATTCTAGGGATCAAAATAAGAAACTTTGCCGAATGAACCATACCTCTAAAACGAATTCTGATGTCCCCCCCTTTGGGTCGAACTTGCAAATTTTGAAAAATCCCACTTTGAAATGCCTATGTTTTTTCTTTTTGGAGTTTATTTTTCTCTTTAGAAATTTATTTAGTCAGAACATATGTAAATGAAAAAATGAATTTAACTTAGTAGTAGAAAAGAAATTAAAAAAATTATTAGAAATTAGCGTTTTTACAACCCCCTTTTAAAACTAAGGCATCACTGTGATGCATTTGCATGTCGTAACCATAGTTGTGTGGGTTTTTTATTCAACCGTTTTAAAAAATAAAGGTATCACTGTGACACAATTGCAGATCGTAAAATTGCTTGTGTTGTTTTATTTAAGCCACCACAAGACACAGCAGGTAGAATTGAAATTGCCCCTACCCAAAAGTTCGACCCAAAGCGGGGGGGGGGGGGGGGGGCATCAGAATTCGTTTTAGAGGTATGGTTCCTTCGGCAAAGTTTCTTATTTTGATCCCTAGAATACGATTTTCACAGAGCAATGAGCGATTTTTAAATCGACCCGCCCTAATATACATACATAAAAATAAATACTTTATTTCATAGTTTTGATATCGGCTGACACTTCGGCCAAAAAGCCGCCTGAATATGCATTTCATTTCATTTCATTTCATATCTTTATAAAGTCAAATGGTAACAACCTTACTGACTAGATTACAGGTTAACTTAGTACTAGTTTAACAATTTTAAAGTAAGATTTACTGAGATAAGTAATAGTACTCAATGCGTGCCTTAAACAGAGACCTTGGCATGGCAAAATTCAGGTCAGGGCTTCTGGATAGGCGATTAAAATCTACAAGACCTCTTGGATAAGAGGTGCGAAACTGAAGTAATTCGAACGCAGCACTTCAACGCGGAATGTACTGTGAAAGCGAAGAGCTCTGTTAGGGACATTGAAAGACAACTGCCCAAGTAGTTCTTAGCAGTCAATGGCACCGGATATTATGTCAAAAATAAACATTACGTTTTGAACAAGACGTCTAACTTCAAGTCGCAAGACATTGATAAGCATGCATCTTGCATTGTAGGGTGGCAGTTGATTAACAAAGTGCAGAGGTTGAAGAGCAAATCGTATGAACTTGCGCTGAATTCTTTCAATTCTTAAAGAGTGTGAAGAGTATATGGGATTCCAAATGACTGATGCATACTCTAACTTGTAACGCACTAAGGCATTGTATAATATTTTCCTGGTATATGGGTCCTTGAAATCCTTGGCATATCGTCGCAAGAAAGCTAAGTTGGTATAAGCCTTTGGTATGAGAAAATTTACATGATTACAAAAAGTGAAAGATGAGTCAAAAGTTACGCCAAGATCGCGAAACTCATTAATTGACGCAAGGGTTACATTTGAAATCGAGTACGCGAATGAAACCACATTCATAGACTTAGTATACGTCATGTGACAGCATTTACAAATATTGAGTCGTAGATTATTTTGACAGGCCCAATTATTTATAGCATTCAGATCTTCTTGCAGACGCAATGCATCAGAAGTACAGGAGATTCTCCGACAGAGTTTTAAGTCGTCCGCATAAAGCAAATAATTCGAATAGTTTATGCATGAGCCAACATCATTAATAAACATTAAGAACAAAATAGGACCAAGGATGCTACCTTGTGGTACACCCGAAGTTGCTGAGAATTCATAAGACTTAGTTCTCTCGATTTCAACAAAAGATATTCTATTTTCCAAATAGGACTTCAACCACGACAGAAAGCTTGAGTGAAAGCCCATGTTTTCAAGTTTCCACAGAAGTAATTTGTGCGAAACTGTGTCAAAAGCCTTGGAAAAATCCGTATATATGGTGTCAACTTGACATCCATCCTTAAACGCAGAGACACAAAACTGAGAGAAAACAGCCAGATTTGTAGCAGTCGAACGTCCCGCAATGAAACCATGCTGACACGGATCGACTATATTATTTATAGCGAATGATACTTTGTTTTTAACTACTTTTCAAAAAGTTTTGAACATGCTGACAGTTTGGATATTGGCCTGTAATTCTTTACTTCATTTTTATTGCCTGACTTGAAGATAGGAGTGATAGACGCCAGCTTCCAGCGATCAACAAAGCCTTTTGATTGATGTCTGTAAGGAGGATATACCCAAGATAATATCGGTTTCAGACACGGACAGAGACCCAAAGTCTAAAGGTTTGGGGCTATCAGTAAGATACTTGTTATCAAAGTTATCGGCCTGAACAATAAACGTAGGTTTGAAAAAATTAGTAAAAAGATTTGCCGAATCTAGGTAGGTATATTAGAACAACCTTTTTTTGAACGAACATAGTTCCAAAAAGATTTAGGATTAACTTTCCACTCATCTTCAACTCGAGAAACGTATTTATTGTATAAAAACTTATCAAGAACATTGAACTGCGTCATATAAGAAGTATACTGATCTTTAAAAACAGTTTGCTGGTAGCCTTGTATAATTTAAAGTACTTATTTCTTTGATTTTTCAACTTTTTCAACCTAGCATGGCAATGTGATATCTTGGAGAAAAATCTATAATTTTGTTAATCGGTCTTGGTTTAAGTATATATTTTAGTGGCGCAAACAAATCTATTTTTTTATCACTTTTGCTCTCTCTTTCGTACAAAGAACCAGACTGGAGGAAAAGTGGCCATCAGACCAAACCTAAACAAAAAGCACCACTTTTGTATAAATAGATCGAAGTGGTAACCGTAGCCTCTATGTCAAAAGTACCGTTCTTCGAATCTGCTATGAACAGTGTTGTCGTTCCACACAGAAGCGTGCCACAAACTTTGTGTAGCAGGACCGCACCAAAATTATATATTCAACTGATCCGTTAAAGTCAAGCTCTTAGCAATGCACCTTTTAATTGAAATTTTTAACAGCTATAAGCTGTAAATCAATTTAAAAGGACTAATAAAAATCCTTCTCTACATTAAAATACCAAAAAAAACTATGGCCATATTCATAATCAATGTTATGTAGGTAGGCTTTTTAAAATAATTTGCTATGGACAATATGTCAAAAAAGCTATGACCAAATTTAAAGTATAGGTAACTATATTTCGACTTAGAATACGCACGTTTATTTTTAAGTTCTGAATTTCTTATAAATTCGAAAGGATATAATTTCTGAATCATATTTCTATAGATACTTCTTAAAATAATCACGTGCATTTTTAATCTTGATGTTTATGACAGGGTAAGATATTGAGCCACAAAATAGTTCTAAAAATATTTGAAATAGTTTTCAAAGTAGCAAAATGTTCTAAAAAGGATGAAAAATCCGCAAAGCGACACAAGAGCAACACTTTGTGTATGTAGGTACATATGTATTTCAAAAAATCTCTCTTTGATTGTCCGCAAACGTTCATGCAAAACCCCATCTGAGAGATAAATTCTAAAAATTCTTACTGCAAGCTAAAAATTTGCATGAAAATTCCCGAATTTTCTAAAAAGGCTTAAGTGTATATTTGTATTATTGGTGTTATATAATAATACATACTTTTATAAAAATATCGAAAATAATGAAGGTCGAAGCAAAACTTAGTTAAAACTGGAAAAATCTGAGTGATGATGACTTTTGTAAATGAGTGTAGATATGTATGTGTGTTTGTATAAAAAATTTTTAGTTCACTTTATCTTACTTAAAAAGTTGACTTAAATGGCCCTCCTCCTCCCAAATCGTGCTGGATCCGCCCCTGATATCGGGAGAGTGGGTAGCCACACTTGTATCAACAGCGCTTAAGTCTGAGCAATATGGATTTAAATTAATTAATTGCGACTATTTCAGAACCACCTAAGACTGAACCAATTAGGAACGTTTTAAAAAGGTCTACACTGAACTTGCCATCTTGCCTTTAGAACGCGTCGTTAACTAATTCATTCGCAGGTGATTTTTAAATAGTCGCAGCCTTTGATTAATTAATTTAAATATATATACCTAGCTCGAACCTAAGCGCTATTGGTACAACTGTGAATACTAAATGTCCCGTTCTTCATCCGATTTGTAACTGTTCAGCACCGTTAATATTTTCTGCTGGGTATTAATTTTTGTTCTAAAAATTATTAATTCTTATGATTCAATAACACAAAATTTTACTTTGGTTTCGTTAAAGTGCTTAGAAAAGGCAATTATAAGCTTCAAAAATAAATTATTTACCTTTAAGAAACATGTGTTGTTTAATTTATCTCATTCGTACACTTTTTTGCATATATTGAAAATGAGCCAAGCAAACAGAACATAAAAAGTTCTAAAAAGTGAAAAAATCAATTTTCATCTGTTTTATCTATAAATATAAGCAGACGCGGCAAACGTAGTTCTGCCCTAACTTTGATCTATCTATCTAAGTTTTAAGAAGTGTTTATCTCTCACTCTCCCACCCCCTTTTTCTTGTCCTTTTATTCACTCCTCCCTCTGCCTTTCTCTTTCTATGCATCTCTTTCTTCCTCTCCGTTTTTTCCGATCTATCTTCGTCTAAGTCCATCTCTTTTTCAGTATCTTTCTCCATCCGTCCGTTATTCCCAGTCCCAGTTCCAGTTAGAGTCCCAGTCCCAGTTTATCTTCTGGACCCAGTCGGTCCCTGGTCCGATTCCCGGAAAAAAGTATCGTAAATACTAACCCAACCAAAGGGCTGGCTCAGTACCTAATTTCAGGCAAATCGAACCGCGAATAGAATTTATTCGAATAGATCGTTCACTGGTCCCTTTCCGGGAAGTGAAAGGTTGCCATGAAGCGATCCTGCAAATTTTATCAAAATCGGAGAGTGATTTCGGATAGATTAAATATATGGATAGTAGACTGGGTCAACTTATTAACCGATATCGCGCCATCAATTTTTTGATAGGGTTTGGGCTCATGAAAAAAAAAGTTCCATTACGTATACCCAAAAAAAAAATAATTTTCGAGCCTGCAACAAAAAAATTGCGAAAGGGACAATTTTTCGACCAAAACAATCCCCACAACCAAAAAAATATTTTATTTTTAAAAAACTGTTATCGCCAACGTTTTTACAACAGTTTCTTAAAAAAAAAATATTTTTTTTGGTTTTGGAAAGTGTTTTGGTCGAAAAATTTACCCTTTCGCCATTTTTTTCGCAGGCCCGAAAATTATTTTTTTCAGTATGCATAGTGGAACTTTTTTCCCTGAGGCCAAATCCTATCGAAAAATCGACGGCGCGATATCGGTTAACTTTCGTCCATACAAATCGACCCAGGTTAATAGATAGATTTCCTTAGTGCACAAACAATACAAAATAAATAATAGTTTAAAAAAACTAAAAAACACGCTTTTATAGCTAACCGAACTAAAAAATAGAAAATAATTTTCAATTAAAAAGAGTGTATATAACATTAGTAGAAAGTCAAACAATCATTTATAGTTAATCACCTCAAAATAAAATTATAGTGGATGCGTGGGTGCATTTGACTAAATTTCATATCTTTCCTCTCAGATAGTTGCCAATAGAATGATTGTAACATTCAATATCAAGCACCCCACGCTTTTAACTGTGAATTAAATTATTCTGTTAATAACTTCAATTTTATTATACTGTATAGACTTTCTACTACTGTTATATAAACTCTTTTTAATTGAAAATTATTTTCTATTTTTTAGTTCGGTTAGCTATAAAAGTGTGTATTTTTAGTTTTTTTAAATTATTATTTATTTTTAATTTTTTAGTTCAAGTAATTTTAAAAGTTTTAGTCGAGAGTGATGAAACCTTGAAACGCCAGCGGTCCATAGATGAATCCAACCCCACGGCACCGAAAAGGGCCAAGACGCAGGGAGGCTGGACGCGGTCTTTCGCCGAAATTGTCAAGGGGCGGCAGATCATTGGCATTATAGACGAGAGCAGCGAAGATGGCAGGATCCCGAAACAACAGTGGAAGTGGATCGAGGCCGCGCTCGCTACGGTGGCCGTTAAGGTTAAGAAAGACAACCCTGGTCCACCACCATCTTACACCGATGCAGGGTGGCTCCAGGGCAATGTCAAGCTAATTGCCTGTGACGACTCCAGGTCGGTAAACCTCTATAGGGCCGCCGTCACGCTGATAGGGGTGGTATATCCGGGCGCGCGCCTCAAAGTAGTGGAGGCGCGAGATATCCCCTCACGGCCAAGGGCTAGAGCCTGGGTTCCAGTGACGCCAACGGATCCAGCTGACATCCTGGAGCTGCTCCAGAAGTACAACCCGGGTCTACCGACCAAGAACTGGAAGGTGGTCAACGTGGAGAAACCTGACCGGGCCACGATGCAGATAGTCCTGTTGCTCGACAGAGCTAGCGTCGAAGCGCTGAAAAAGCAGGACTTCAAAGTAAGCTACGGCTTCAAAAATATAAGCCCTAAGATTTATAAGGCTGATGTCGAAGCCTTGGTAAAGCTTGAGTCTCGCACGGAGGTGGTTGAACTCCCCCCCCATTGAAGACGAGATGGAAGTAGACGAGGGCGACGAAGGTAGTGGCTACGCTTCGTCAGGCTCGGCTGGAAGCTTGGCTCTCAGGAGGTTGTACTCTGAGGGTCAGCTTCTGGGGGATGGCGACTCGGATGCGACGCTCACGGAGGAGAGCGCAAACATTTTATGATCAGGGTCCTCCAAATTAACCTGCATCATTGTAAATCAGCATCAGCTGCACTCCTACTGCAGCTGTCATCAGGTGCGGTAGACATCGTACTAGTCCAGGAGCCGTGGATCACTGGCAATAGGACCTGTGGCCTGCGGACGCCAGCGTATAAGCTCTATAGCGCTCAGGAAAAGGGTAAGCCTCGCACATGTATATTGGCTAAGTCTACTCTTAATGTTTTTCTTTTACCCAATTTTAGCGACGGGGATCTGACAGCGGTTAACGTCGAGATGCTAGGGAGGAGCTTGAAACTTGCTTCCTTCTACCTAGCCCACGATCACCAAGGCTCACTACCACCGGATAATTTCAGGGAGTTCGTGAGAGCATCAAATCCACGAAATGACTTCATCCTACTAGGAGGCGATGCCAATGCCCACCATACCCAGTGGGGCAGCAGTGATACAAATGACCGAGGGGAGTCTTTATTTAACTATCTTTTAGGAACTAATCTAAGTATATGTAATAAGGGAAATGACCCCACCTTCATTACGAGGAACCGCGAAGAGATTCTTGACATAACCCTGGTCACAGATTCTTTCAGTGACCTGATCGTTTGATGGAGAGTTCTAAAGGAGCACTCCTTTTCTGACCATAGATATACAAGCTTTTCTATATCGCAGGCGCACACAAGTCCTAAGTACATACAAAATATTAAAAGAACGAACTGAGGCTACTATAAGAAGATAATAGGTAAAAAGGTATCTGAAGAGGTGCGAGCCCCAGAGAGCGAGGAGGAGGTGGACGTGTTTGTAAATAATTTCAGTCAAAAATGTAGGAATGCTTTAAATAGGGCTTGCCCGACTAAAAAGGTTATGGAAACTCACAAACCACTATGGTCGTCGTCCGATCTTGATAAACTTAGGAAGTCATTTAGGACGGCCTTTAATAAAGCAAAGCATGACGGACACGAATCCTCATGGGCTGCTTATAAAACGAAAATAGGTATATATTAAAAAGCAATCCGAAATGAAAAGCGATCGTCCTGGAGGGATTTCTGCGGCAGGATTGAATCCACATCAGCGGCCTCCCGCTTAAGGAAGGTGCTATCGAAATCTCCAACTCAGCTAAGTTACGTCCAAAAGCCGGATGGGCACTGGACGGACTCCAGTGCTGAAACCATAGACTTGCTTATGGATAGACACTTCCCAGCAAGCGCGGGCGTGTCTTGTATTGTTAGCGGAGGGTCACTTAATGATCAGCTAATAAGCGAAATCACAGATGATAAAAGTATTGATTGGGCTTTACAGACCTTCAAGCCCTATAAATCGCCGGAGCCGGATGGAATTTTTCCGGCTCAGCTACAGTATACTGCCGAACTTATAAGGCCCTGGATAAAAAGGATGTTTATAGGTTGTCTTAGGCAAAATTTCGTACGAGCATCGTGGAGAGAAGTCACCGTGGTCTTTATCCCCAAGGCAGGGAAAACCTCCCAATCTAAACCAAATGATTATAGGCCTATAAGCTTATCTTCTTTTCTGCTAAAAGCACTCGAAAGACTCCTAGAGGACTACATCAGGAGGAGGATTGAGCCATCGCTTCTTTCGCAAGCTCAACATGCCTATACTAAGGGTAGGTCAACTGACACGGCCTTGCGCTCACTGGTATCCGTTATCGAAAGGTCACTTGACCTCAAGGAATACACACTGGTGGCATTTCTATATATAGCAGGTGCCTTCAACAACGTTCTCCCTGAGGCCATCACCTCAGCCCTGGCCGATCTGGGTGTTGACGCGTGCTTGGTGGAGTTTATATACAATCTGCTTACGCGCAGGCAGATTAAGACTGAGCTAGGTGGATGCGTGATCCGCAGACCGGTCGGCAGAGGCACTCCGCAGAGCGGCGTTCTCTCTCCGCTACTTTGGGTGGTTACCGTCAACCAACTACTACGCCTCATGGAGGCAGAAGGTCACCAAGTGCTCGCGTATGCAGATGACATCTGCGTCACCATGCGGGGGAAATTTCCGCAAACTCTTTGCAACCTAATGCAAGGGGCACTATCCAAAATGTCGCACTGGGCCACAGCCATAGGTTTGGAAGTGAACCCGGATAAAACCGAGCTTGTCCTCTTCACGAGGAGGTACAAAGTACCAAATCTTACCAAGAATTGGGGGTACGTTCTTAGAGTTTAGCGATCAAGTATTTGGGAGTCATTCTGGATAGGAAGCTATTATGGAGTGACCATATAGTGGAGCGATCCAAGAAGGCAGCCGTAGAGCTGTTCACCTGCAAGAGGGCAATTGGCACCTCCTGGGGATTCTTCCCTAAGGTAACCTACTGGATTTACACATCCATTGTGCACCCGATTCTTCTTTATGGTGCCTTGGTCTGGTGGCCTGCATTAGCCAAAAGTACCTATCTTAAAATGCTTCAACCACCATCACATTATTGCATTGCCATCGAGCCTTGATACGTGTGCAAAGTTTCAATCAAACTTTTGGCCCTTCAAAGTGGTAATAAGGCCAATTGACCTTATGGCCGTTGACCTTACGTCACCACACCATCACATTAATGCATTGTCATCGAGCTTTGATACATGTGCAAAGTTTCAATCAAACCTATGGGCATTCAAAGTGGTAATAAGGCCAATTGACCTTATGGCCGTTGACCTTATGTCACCACACCATCAATTCAATGTGGTAATAAGGCCAATTGACCTTATGACCGTTGACCTTATGTCACCACACCATCACATTAATGCATTGTCATCGGTCCTTGATACGTATGCAAAGTTTCAAATTAATCAGACTTCTAGAAACCGGTGAAAATTAAGCTCAAAGATTCCGTTACATACATAGATACAGGCCAAGCTAATAAAAGCGTGTTAAAAATGGTTTGCCATACAACAATAAATGGTTTGCCGTCCATTTTGACTACAAAATGACAACTAACTTGACCAATAACTGAAAACAACAAATACGCATTTACCATTCAAACTTCATTTGCTAACATGGTTGCATTTTATTTTCGTTTGCCGACTGGCGTCCCATCAACATATAAAAACAGAGCATGTAAAATAATTGGAAACAATAAACAATGAAATAGGTTGTGAAATAAATGTATACAAAATTTAGCTTGGCTTTATCCAGGGGTGTTATGCGGACTGTGCCTATTGGACGATTTGCAGGCAGGGGATAAATTCGGCTGTATTCGAAAGGAGCCTTCCCGATACCGGGCCACCTCGGGAAGTATTAATGGCCTTACCACAGTAAGGGGCGCTGCTGTGGCGGACGGTTCTTTCCCCGTATATAATACTGGACCGCTGAGCCCGCCTTGTCGGGCAGGTGGTCGTACGACCAAGATGAAGGACTCATTACCTGATTGTAATAAGGACGATGTAAAGAGGAGGACTGAGTCGCAATCCAAGGACGACAAATACGAATTAAGCGATGCGTCGGACTCGGGGAGCGAGAGTAGTGCTGATTCAATGAACTCCGTGTTGGAGAAGCACACAAATGAAAACGGATTAGAAGAAGAAGGGTACAGAGCAACGCTTGGGAGCAGTGGTCGACCCAACAGAAGTGGAGATCGAGCGCTTGGAATGGGCCCATGAAGCGGTAGAAGTAGGTCGAAGGCAGTTCAAAAGGTTTGCTGTGAGAAACCCTCGGTTCTGCAACCGGTACGAGGAGGAAGAAGCGTCAAATGGCAGAATGAAGAGGCAACATTCGGCAGAAGCCGACAAGCCTGCTTTCAAGAGGCAGAAAGGGCCCAGTCCTAGAGCCGCGAGGCAGGGCAGTCGCATAGACAAGACAAGTAGGCCCAAAGCTGTAAGACAGATGGGCCCCAATAGCGAGGTAGCAACTACCTCGAAAGCTGCGAGTCAGAGGGAAGTTCCAATTAAGGAAGTATGAGATAAGCCAAAGGGAGATAACGCTAAGACTCCGGCTTTCTCGGAGGCGCTAAAGGGAGTTAACGCTAAGACTCCGGCTTTCTCGGAGGTGCCAAAGGGAGATAACACTAAGACTCCTGCTTTTCCCGAGAAGATGAGTGATGTGGCAAAGCAGTCACTGACTGTGGCGCTGGTTGATCGTAGCAGTCCTTTCGGACAAATGACTACTGAAAGGTGGAGATCTGTGGAAAGGGAGCTTATTAGCTTAATGCTTAAGATGATGCGGGGACAACCAAATAAGCCTCTTCCAACCTTTGATTCGGGGGGATGGTATAATGGTGTGAAGATGATAGCGTGCGACAACATCGCGAGCTTGCGGTGGCTGGAGGAAGTGGTTCCAAACCTCCAAAGGCAAGGCACGAACGCGCGGTTTGAAGTGGTGGATAAAGCGTAAATCCCCACGGTACCAAAAGTTAAGGTATGGATACCATGCGTGATGAAGTCGGAGGATACACTGCGACTTCTGCAGAATCAGAATCCGAACATACCGACACATGATTGGAAGGTACTTACTGTATTTCGGCCTACCGAGGATAGTCAGTTCTATATCTTCCAAATAAACAAGCAGGCGGAGGATATAAAATGTCCTTTGGCACTGGCAAAATTTACATGCTCATCATGACTCAGGAAAAGAAGTCCCGAGGATAAAAACCCTAACACGCTAGAGGTGGGCGAAGTCGAAAAGGACCTCAAAAGCCTAAGGAAAAAAAGACAGGTGGAGGTCCCCGACGTCACCACGAATGTGCTAGAAGAGGACCAACCGCTAAATGGTGCTGTGACTCGCACAGAGGAACACCCTGCACAACAGTCACGAGAGGCTGAAGGGGGCCTCGAATACTCTAAACCAAAACGGCAAGGGGAGGACGACGACGTCAAGACGAAGGTGCTGGAGGGGGACAAACAGCCCAATGGTGCTGCGAGTCCTACAGATAAACCTCCAACACAGTAAAGTGGCGTCGAGCGAACTCCTCCTAACCCTTGAGGAGGGTTCGTTTGACGTGGCGCTGATCCAGGAGCCGTGGCTCTCATCGGGAGGAAAGGTCTCTGGATTTAGCGCGCGCGGGTATGGCGTTTACTACGTGCAAACGGAAGGACGGGTGCGAGCTGTAGTAATGGTAAGAAAACAGCTGCATTCATATATGCTGCCTAATTACACCACTGAGGATCTCGTAGCGGTGGCCGTTGAGCAAAAGAATAAGCAGGCATTTATCCTGGCGTCCTGCTACATGGCCCATGCTGCGGAGGTCCCACCGATGGAGTGCAAAAGGCTAGTACAGGAGGAAGGGCGCAAAGGGCGGTTGGTCATAGGCGCAGATGCAAATGCGCACCACAATGCGTGGGGAAGAGCAGATACGAACGAGAGAGGCGAATCTCTGTTTTGTTACATCCTGCAAACCAATTTGCAGATAGCCAACGGGGGAAATGTCCCTACATACATTGGTCCAACATTCAGCAATGTTCTGGATATTACATTGAGCTCCGAGCGTGATATATCAAGGTATGATTGGATGGTTCTTGATAGACCATCCTTCTCCGACCATGCGTATATCAGCTTCAACGTCCCCCCAAAGAGGGTAGAGAAGGGAGGAACCTTTAGAAACCCTAGGTCAACGAACTGGACTAAATTCCAGAAACATGTAGAAACAAAACTGGGACAACCCAATGAAGTTGCCAACGTAGAGGAACTGGAGGAGTCGAATGAATTCCTAACAAGGCCGCTTATGACTGCGTATAACAAAGCTTGCCCTCTAAGAAGATTTAGAGGAAAAGCAAAGCCGCCATGGTGGAGCAATGAGCTGAGTCTTCTAAGAAGACAGGTAAAATAAATGTTTAAGCTCGCAAAGACCGCGGAAAGCGAAGCGTGTCGGGACGAGTACAGGGATCTACTGGGGATCTACAACCGTGAAATTACCAGGGCGAAGAGAAACTCATGGAAAAGTTTCTGTATGGACATAGAGTGCTCCAACGAAACAGCACGGTTGGAAAAAAGTCCTCGCAAAGGGAAACATAGTCCAGGGACTAATAAAGAAAGAGAACGGGGAATGGTCACGTTATAGTGAGGAATCCCCTGAGGTGCTTCTCGATACACATTTCCCATCGGGAGACGGTTTAGAGGAGCCAGCAGACATCACTCACACTTCGATCACGGAGCTAGTAGTGCCGGGCTTGGTGACCGATACCAAGATCGAGTGGGCAGTGAAGACGTTTTCTAAGTTTAAATCGCCGGACCCAGATGGTATGTTCCCGGCCATGCTACAAGTCTCAAGTAGGGCGGTCGTTGAATGGCTTAAAATAATATTCGATGGGTGCATACGACTGAATCATGTACCGCACTCTTGGAGAACTGCTCGTGTAGCTTTTCTACCAAAGGCGGGGAAGATCGGTCACGTGTATCCCAAAGACTATAGACCCATTAGCTTAACATCATTTCTGCTCAAAACCTTTGAGAGGCTGATAGATGTGTACATAAAGTCCAACGTGGATAAAAAGCTGCTCTCCACAACACAACATGCGTACGCCAAAGGCAAGTCGGTAGACACCGCATTGCATAGGGTGGTAATAAGCATAGAGAAATCCCTGGAATATAAGGAGTATGCTCTAGGAGTCTTCTTGGACATTGCCGGGGCTTTCAATAATGTTGCAAAATGGGCGATTATGGATGGTCTTAATTACATTAAAGTACATCCTGCCTTAATCAGATGGATCGGCAGCCTGTTAAATTGCAGAAAGATTACATCACAATGGGGATTGTACGAGGCCATGAAATCAGTGGACAGGGGCACGCCGCAGGGAGGAGTGCTATCACCTCTGCTGTGGACGCTGGTCATCAACCAACTGCTCAGGCAATTCGATGAGGGACCCGTAAAACTTACGGCTTACGCAGATGACGTCGCAATTGTCATGTGGAAAGTGCCTTCCAACGATTAGTTCTTTGATGGATCGGGCGCTTCGCGATATTCATACCTGGGCATCTAATGTCGAATTGAAAGTCAATGCGGAGAAGACGGATATGGTCTTGTTTACAAAGAGGTACAAGGTCCCAAATTGGACCAGGCCTAAGTTAGGAGGGGTGACCTTACAGGAGAAACCTTGCACAAAATATTTAGGAATCATCCTAGACAGTAAGCTGTCATGGAAGCTCAACGCGGAGGAGAGGGTCAAGAAGGCCTCAACGGCACTCTATGCATGTAAAAGAATGCTGGGGTGTACGTGGGGCCTATCGCCCTCTCTTTCTCATTGGGTTTTTACAGCGATTGATCTTGTTTGGTGGAAAGCCACACAAAAATCAAAAAGGGGGTATGCAGACTATCGATGCTTAGCATTACGGGAGCCCTGAAAATAACCCCGACGGCTACACGGTATGCCATTTTCACATCCCACCTGTAGACCTGGTAGCAAGAACAAAGCGTTAACGACCGCAACCAGGCTCGGTGCTTCGAGGCAGCTTGAGCGCCGAACATATGGCCATAGTAGTATAGCGTCATCAATCACAAGACGAACAGACTACATGATTCCCTATCTGCGCTTCGAGGGATATCTTAAGGCCACAATAGAGGCGGACGGTTGGCGCAAGGGTGTGCAAATGGCGGACGAGGCGATACATGTGTAGTGGAAGGAGTAGGGTCTGCGGTATGCTGCGCTGATCCAGAAATAAGCAGATCCTACAGGCTGCCGGAATACTGTAGCGTTTTCCAAGCGGAAATATTAGCCGTAACCAAAGCTGTAGAAACCCTGGAAGAGAATAGCTTAAGCTGCAACGGTGTTAACTTTTATATAGACAGTCAAGCAGCAATTAAGGCAATAATCTCGCATAGCACAGCATCTAAATGCGTGTTAGAGTGTAAGCAGTCTCTGGAGAGAATCGGGACAGGGAGAAGCATACATCTATATTCCCAGGGCATATGGGAATAGATGGGAATGAAAAAGCGGACGAACTAGCTAAAAAGGGCGCATCCCTTGAAGCTTTCTCCGTAGATGTCCCAATTAGATTGGGCGAGATTAAGCGAAGTCGAGAGGTGCACATGATCGACCAAGCGGGAAAGGCGTGGGTTCAAGCGCGGGGCTGTAAAGTGTCGAAGATTATGTGTAGGTCTTACAACCTTAGACTAACACAGTTGACCTATCATTAAAAAGAGAGGACAGTAGACTCATGACGGGTATTCTGACTGGACACCGCCTTCTGGCGTCACATGCCTTTAAACTAGGCTTGGTCAGTAATAGCAGATGTAGGAAGTGCGGGTTGGAGGAGGAAACGATCGAGCACGTTCTGTGCTCGTGCCCTGCACTTGCCAGGCTAAGACTCCAGCTATTAGGAGTGATACAGCTGTCAGATCTAGAAGCAGCAAGTGGCTTAAGTCCTAGGAAGCTTCTAGTATTTTCCAAGAGGGTGGAGTTATTTTATAACATAGGTCCTGGTTTTTGATAGGGTTTTTCAGTTTGGTCGTTAAAACAAACTTCTGGTAACACTACGGACTCAATCAGTCTATGTGAGGTCCTCATGGACCGGCCAGTTCAACCTACCTACCTTAGAGTGGATTTTGATCACGAACTTCTTTATCGACTTTGAGTTAGTCATGTAACAGAATGAAACGCCTTTAACCCCAACTGACCACAGGGTCAGCTTGAGGCAGTTTTGATGTCAGTCATTTTGACCTGATATAAAACAAGCATTAGATTTGTTTGTTTTGATTTGTTTTTTAAATGCTTTTTATTGTTTTTGTTAAAAGGGATGAAACATGGTGTTTGAATTGTTTTTTTGACACAAAATATAACTTTAGAAAAAAACTTGGTAAAATGGGTGTGACACCTACCATATTAAGTAGAAGAAAATGAAAAAGGTCTGCAGGGCGAAATCAAAAGCCCTTGGAATCATGGCAGGAATACTGTTCGTGATATTACACATATAAATAAATTAGCGGTAGCCGACAGATGATGTTCTGGGTCACCCTGGTCCACATTTTGGTCCATATATCGAAAACGCCTTCACATATACAACTAAGGGCCACTCCCTTTTAAAACCCTCATACCTTTAATTTGACAACCATATTGTACAAACACATTCCATAGTCACCCCTGGTCCACCTTTATGGCGATATCTCGTAAAGGCGTCCACCTATAGAACTAAGGCCCACTCCCTTTTAAAACACTAATTAATACCTTTCATTTGATACCCATGTCATACAAACACATTCCAGCGCTACCCTAGGTTCATTTTCTACATGGTGATTTTCCCTTATTTGACAAAGATGGAATTAAAAAACACTTATGAACCATCTACGAAACCCTACGAAACCAATGCAGCTTTAATAAATACTCAGATGAGCGGAGCTCACAGAGTATATTAATTTTGTTCGCATAACGGTATTCCGTAACGGTATATACTAATCGAGTTATATTTAGACTTCCATATATCAAAATTAAAAATACATACTTGGCACACGGCTCATAATTTCCACCTTATAGGAGTCATATATGAGTCTTTTATAATTATAGGTTTAGATTTGCTCGAGGCACATATTTTTCGCATATTTCGGACAAATAATTAAGAGCTCTTCGAAAATATTTCAGAGGTAATTTGAAAAAAAAAGATAAAGAAATGCGTTAAAATTTAACCAAATTTTCATATTTAAAAAAAATATTCAAATAAAACGAACTAATAGCTGAAGAAAGATAGCAAAGGCAAGTTGCTCCACTTTTCAGTATTACCATTTCTATGTATCCATGAAAAAGACAATTTTGTCTCCAAAGATCTCAGCTGAGTATGTAATGTTCGGTTACACCCGAACTTAGCCTTCCTTACTTGTTTTTAAGTTATTATTTTTCTAGTTTTTGCCATTTGTTTATATAAAGCAAATAAAGCACGTTAATTATGCTTTCAATTTTGAGGTTTTAGAATTAATCACCTATTTATTTGAGCAAAAAAAAAAAACTGTTTTTAAGATATTTTTCACCTGTTCAAAAGTAAATAAAGAAGTATTTCTTGGAAAACAAATAAAGTGGCATTCAACCTTGAGAATTTATCACTTATTCCCAACATCAAATTAGCGTTATAACAATCTATGGCTTGATTTTCACTTGGACAATTTTGGTCAAATCAATGAAAACGGCTTGTCATACAACGTCAAGTGCGTTTGCGGTCCGATTTGACTACAAAGCGATAAACTTATCTGCCTCGCAGATGCCGTTCGGAGTCGGCATAAAACAAGTAGGTCCCGTCCCGCCAATTTGTAGGAAAAATTTCAAAAAAGGAGCACGACGTAAATTGGAAGAGAATCTCGCCTAAAATCCCTTCGAGGGATCGCGCCTTACATTTATTTATTTATTTTATTTCTAACGGTTCTGATCTGGACTCTTTTGGCGGATGGTGCGCAGACAATAATTTATTTTTAAATTCAAACAAATGCTGTGTTGTGTCTTATTCCAAAAAGAAAACTGCCACATACTTTATCTACAAACTAAATACTAAATCTTTTAATTGTTGTCAAGGGAGTAAAGACTTGAGTGTAATTTTTGACTCCAAACTCTCTTTTTCTAGTCACATTGATTTCGTTGTTTCAAAATTTGTTGCAATGGTTGGGCTCAGTAGACGTAACACCAGTGACTTTAAAGACCCTATGACGTTGAAGGCACTTTATATATCCTAGGTCAGAAGTGGTATTGAGTATTGCTAAATAATCCTTTCTATGAATCTAACTCCTATAAAATTGAGAAAGTTCCAAAATTGCTCTGATTTATCTACTTTGTAAATTCCATATATTCCATTGCGTGATTTTCGGCATAATAGATTATTTATCGAAATAACTCATAAAACGAATTATGCTATGAATGAACCTATAACTAGGACTATACATTAACCTGGGTCGATTTGTATGGACGAAAGCTAACCTATATCGCGCGATCGATTTTTCGATAGGATTTGGGCTCAGGAAAAAAAGTTCCACTACGCATACCCAAAAAAATAATTTTTGAGCCTGCAAAAAAAAAATCGATTTTTCGACCAAAATTCTTCTAAATCTCCGTAAAAGAAATTTTTTTTTTTTCAAAAAACTGCATTTACCAATTTTGCATTTGCCAATTGACACGAGAAAAAATACATAAGAAATGATTTGGAGCCTTGAAAATGAAAAAATGCATAAAAAATCGAAAAAATCATTGAAATTTTGCAGGCTCAAAAATTATTTTTTTGGGTATGCGTATCGGAACTTTTTTTCCTTAGCCCAAATCCTATCGAAAAATCGATGGCGCGATATAGGTTGATAAATCGACCCAGTCTACTATCATCTAGCAAATGGATTCAGTAGTGTTATTAATTTTAATAACAGCTTATATAAGTTTAAGCTTGAATTGTTTTCTATTTTCAACTAGTCTGTAAGAAAGCATGTAGTTATCGACATGTAAGAATTGAAGTAGATTATAGTCAGCGCAAAACATTTATCATACACCAAAGGCATGTCTCAATTGGGTAAATCCAATTTCAAGGGGTTGTGTTCGCAACCCTCTAAAGGGGTTGCCAGCACAATATATAGCTTCTCCAACCCAATTGTCAACTCACCTAACCGTGGCGAATCTTATTTCATTGACAGCCGAGGCTCTGGCGACCCCAAGTTCCTCATGAAACTAGGGGGTGGGGAGGGCGGGATAGCCTAGAAGGTTTAATGTTGTCATATAAATCGTTCCCGAGATGGTCGAGCTAATAGTACCTTAATAGTGCTTTGTTACCGGAACGTACCTGATCTATATCCGGCAAAGGGCCATCAACATCGGTAACACTACCCAAAGCCTTCGGGGAGTGTCTTTATCGTTAACACAACAACAACAACAAAGCATGTACTTTTAGACTGAATGAATTAAATAAATAAATAAAATGCGCGCACAAAGAAATGACTATTAATTCAGATTGATATTATTGACAGGTTGACTTAGCACATTTTTTTTAACAGCTGACGACTTAGCACATTTACACATCATTGCCCACAGCACTAAAAATGAAAAATTTAAATATTCTTTTTTTGTGATCGATGTATTTTGAATTCAGTTTTAAAACTGCATTAAAATACAATTTTTGAAAAAAAGTGACTTAGCAGATTTTCACATTAAGCTAACGTTATGTTTTTAGAACTTTCATTGCAGGTTTTGTTCCGATTGGAGGGTTTATTTCAAAAATTCATTAAAGCACGCCCCGTATAGAATTTTTTTTCAAAAACGCTCAATATCTCATCACTATTCCGATGCTTATTTAGCAGGGATATCGTGATTCTTTTCGAGATCAATCTAATTAATTTAGAATCTCACCGCAAGAGTTTTTGAGTCGAGTCCCCTTCTTGCAATGGTTTTCTGGTAAATTGAACATGAAAAGGTTCGAATTTATTTTGAAACCCTTAATGGTGCTTGTTACCGAAACGTATCGGATCTACATATACCGGCAAAGGACCATCAACATCGATAACACTCCGCAAAACCTGCGGGAAATACCTTTATCGCTACAACTTTCCAAGATAGCTTTGGCGACTCCCTCGGGGTCTTTTGGGGTCGTTCCGAGATGTTTTTGGGGACTCCCTCGGGGTCATTTGGGGATCGTTCCGGAATATTTTTGGAGACTCCCTCGCGGTCCTCCCGGAGTCATTTGAGGGTCGCTCCGGGATGTTTTGAGTACTCCCTCCGAGTCATTTGGGGGTCCTTTCGGGACTCCCTCAGGCTCATTTGGAATTAGTTCCGGAATGTTTTGGGGACTCCCTCGGGGTCTTTTTCAGAGTCATTCCGGGATCTTTTTAGGGTCTCCCTCGTAGTCATTTGGGGGTCATTCCGGGATGTTTTTGGGCAGCCCCTCGATGTCATTTGGGGCCATTTCGTGATCATTTTGGGATAATTTCGGGATCAGTGCGGAACTCTTCCGGGATCCTAGAATCCACGCGAAACTACATCATCAGGATGTATATTTGGACAATTCAAACAAGGAGAGACCGCGCTGATAGGCCCGAGCCCTTAACATCTTCGTTTTATTTTATACCTTTAGAAAGCAGTGTTTTCTCCGAAAAGTTAAAAAGCCTTATATTTATAAATCGGGATCTATAATTCATGTATTATTTGAAAAATTTTGTATATGCATATATAGAAACATATGTATATATGTACATACATTTTACTTCAAATGATAAAAATAAAAAACTGCGAATTAAATTGTCACAGTGGTAGCGATCTTACACAATAAAGTACAATAAACCACGTAAGAACGTCCAGTGGCATAGTGAGGGTGGGGCAAGGGGGTCATCTTGCCCCGGGCGCTTATTACAGGGGGGCGCCAAATGGTCCGCAAAGCAGAACTTCATGGATAATTTGTATTTTTATCATAACTGATTTCTGGAAAAAAATTTTCTTTACTAAAAATGCATGCATATATCCGGAACACTTGTGACAGGTTGTGGAATAATTAAAAGCATATATCTTTTTTCTCACGTTCAACGTTAAATCTGAATCTGAAATGCTATGAAGCGCCAGAATAAAAGCGGTTAGCGTTATCGTCGATGGGCTAGAGAATGTAGTAGTATACCTGGAACACTTAGCAGAGGACACTAACACCACAAGTAGCGAAGCTACATACAGTTCTGTTGCAAAGAATACTAAATTTTAGTTTCATAACATTAGTTCATTTTTGGTATGAAATCTTAAGGAATATTGATCGTGTGCAACTCAGATTACAAGATCCAGGGATAAATTTTAGAGAAGCGCATCATGATCTTAAATCATTATCGACTAAACTATCAGAAATTCGAGACACTCTCTGTGAAGAAGCAATAGAAAAAGCGAAGTATCTTTGTGAAAAATGGGATACTGATATAGTACTTAAAACGTGTAAGGCCAATGCCCGAAGAATCGGCTAGAGATGTTGGTCTTTCCGCAGAATGTGAAACTTCTTCCGTTATGAAAAATGTCCTCGATCGTCTCCAACAGGAAATACTTGCAAGATTTACACCACTAAATGACTTTAATTTGAGATTTCTCTTGAAAATTTGTTAAACAAGGATAATAACGACGAATAAGGACTTGGGAGAATTTTATAATACAGATTTCGATGGAACAGAACTTTTTATCGAAATATGTGACAGTGTGGAATGTATAATTTACATCTTTCATATGTTCGTTAAAATGAGAAAAAGAAGATTTCCTTATTGGAAAGAGTTTTATCGGCGTTATTATTTTGCAAATAAAAGCCCATTTACCTCAAACATATAACGAAAACTTATAGACAATAGTGGAGTTATCATGTATCTTTCATATTAAAACACAGTTAGCATCTGCTAATTATTTTTTTTTTTTTTTTTATTTTTTATGAAATTGGAGTAAAAATTAATTTAAGGTTTTTATTCTGTTATGTCTATTAAGAAAAAAAATTAATAAAACGCATAGAAATTTGCCTTTGACTTTTAGCTTTTTTTCTTTACCTTACAAATTTTTATTTAGCCTTTTTTAGCTTTTTATTTTTATCAATCTGGCTTTTTTTCTCAAAAAGTTCTGGCAACAATGCGTTCATTCAGCAAGTTAAAACTTATTTTGACATATTTACGATCAACGATAGGGCAAGGTCGCCTAAGTGCCCTTACATTATTAAGTATGGAAAAAGAAAAATTTTGATGATATCATTGATAGATATATTTGCTTCCTTAAAGACGAGGAAAATTTGCACATATGTAGATATTAGTTTTATTCGCACCGGGCGCAAGAAAACCTCACTACGCTACGGAGAATTTCATTTTCATTTCATTTATTTAACAAATTTTTACAACTAAGAACTTAAAGTCTTTTATATGTACATCAACTGACATTAAAAACTTATGCTAATACATTTTATGTAAATGGGAAGTTCAATAACAATATAAAATTTAAAGAAAACTAAAATTTACGTACTGACATAAAAGTATGCGTTTTATATATGCATTTACCTAAATTAATCTTATAACTATTACAAATTAATCTAGACACATGAATAGCAGAGGTACAGAAAACAATGAGAGGAGAAACAAGGAAATTACATGACATAAAGATTATTTTAGAAATAGTTTTTTTGTCAAAATATAGAAGAAATATCAACATTAGCGAAATATTTCAGTATAATGCTTTTGAAGTTGCTATTATTCAGCCCTACTTTAATTGATTCAGGAATTGAGTTCCAAAGTCTAACAGCGCTAATAAAAAACAATCTGCTAGACGTTAAGTATTTGAACATTGGAACCACCAACTTACGGTTTCTTTCAACCTGGTAAAATGCTGTTTGTCATAAAGATACTTGGAGGCCTTACATTCTAATAGTTTAAACATAAACATGCAGTTTCTGGCAGCCAAGTAATTAAGGATGTTGCATCCCAGAATTTTATCCCTCCAGAGTGATATGTGATCGTATCGACCTACCCCATACACGTACCTGGTAACATTATTGAAGGTTACATTGATCTTGTTGGCGGACTCCGAGTCAAGTTTAGTATACACAAGTTCAAAGTATGTGAAGTGGGGTACAATTAGCTGCATTGCAAGCTTGCGACGAGTTTCCTGTGGTGTGAACGGTGCCGATATGCGTAAGGTCCGCAGTATTACATAAACATTGCGGAATACTTTATTAACATGGTCGAAATAAGTTAATTTGTTATTTAATACAAAGCCTAAATTTTTAACTTTGTGGGGGGTACTAAGAGCCTGCGAGCCGATCTTTAAAGATGGAATACTTTCAAGGTCGATTTAATTTTTGGATATCGGCATAACGTACGAGTTTGTAGCGTTAAGACATAAAGCGTTGTTTTTAGCCCAACAGAAATCAGCAGACAGATCACAGTTTACTTTGAAGCATAAGTCTTCAACGAGACCAACACGATTAGAAAGGTACAACTGAATATCATCAGCATATGGGTGGACGTTAACGTTAATGTCTGTGATTATCTAGATAGTAGTCTATAATATAAAAATAAGTCGGGTTTTACTTCCTAACGCTATAACTCCAGAACGCACGAACCGATTTCCACGGAAAATTCGGGATCGACGCAAAGGGTCTCGAGATATAGGCCAAAACGTTGACCCGGGTACCCCTAGAATGTGTTTATAGGATATGGATATCAAATGAAAGCTCTTGATGAGTGCTTTAGTAGAGGGTAATTTTCATACCCCCGGGTGACTAGGGTCTCGAGATATAGGCCAAAACGTGGACCCGGGTACCCCTAGAATGTGTTTATAGGATATGGATATCAAATGAAAACTGTTGATGAGTGCTTTAGAGAGGGTAATTTTCATACCCCTGGGTGACTAGGGTCTCGAGATATTAGCCAAAACGTGGACCCGGGTACCCCTAGAATGTGTTTGTAGAATATGGATAACAAATGAAAGCTGCTGATGAGTGCTTTAGTAGAGGGTAATTTTCATACCCCTGGGTGACTATGGTCTCGAGATATAGGCCAAAACGTGGGCCCGTGAACGCCTAGATAGTGTTTTTTACATTATGGGTATCAAATTGAAGCAGTTGATGAGTGCTTTAGTACAGGGTAGTTTTCATACTTATTTGTGACTAGGGTCTCGAGATATAGGCCATAACGTGCCCCCTGGATACCCTTAGAATGTGTTTATAGAACATAGATAACAAATGAAAGCTGTTGATGAGTGCTTTAGTAGAGGGTAATTTTCATACCCCACCCCTAGAATGTGTGTGCATTATGGATATCAAATGAAAGCTGTTGCTGAGAGCTTTAAAGTAATTTTCATTGTGATATTCGATTTAGTCGCATCAACCTGGCAAAACTGATAAATATGCATGCGTCCTATTCGATTTGCCTGAAATTTGGTATATAAATTTGCCTATATTAGTATTCACGATACTTTTTTCCGGGAAGTAGACCAGAGACGGATTGGGACTGGGATTAATACTAGGACTGGGACTGAGACTGAGACTAAGACTCGGAGTGGGACTGGGACTGAGACTCGGAATGGGACTGGAACAAAATACATACCACCCTCTGGGACTGCCAATAAGATATGAAGAAGAATGAGAAAAACTTGAGAGAAGAGAAAAGAGAGAAGGAGACAGAAAAAAATAGAATGAGACGAAGATGGTGATAGATGAAGCAAAAAATACGGAGGGAGGAGTGAATACAAAGATTAGGAAAAAGTGTAGAGGGGCGAGGGCAGGGTTAGACGGAAAAAGCTTATTAAAATGTATGCAGATAGCCAAATTTAGGGAAGAACAACTTCTGCCGGGCCTGCTAGTTATTTATAAATTTATTTTGAGAATAATTGTACATACATATGTAAATTAAAGTTTATGTTGGGTAAAATGAGTTTTTAAAAATCTCTTGAACTTTATTTCAATGCCGCTCAAAAACTGACTAAGCTTTACATTTTACTCTTATTTATAACTTACAAATAGTTTACAATAGGCATATTGAATAGGATGTTTATCTTAATACGATACCTTAGAAATTTTACTCCTGGCATTGCATCAGCTGGCTAACGCAATGTCAGTATGTGGGAATGGAATGTTAGAACGGATTTCGTAAATAAATCAAATAGCAACGTTTAAAGAATTTGTTTATATTTGCCACCTGATTTGAGTGGAGTCATGTTCCTTAACTTGTATGTACATATGAGATGTAGACATATGGGAAATATGTAAACAAATATTCTTGAATTGAGTTGGTTATCAAACGTTTTTAAAATTATAGCAAATATTTATACCGAATAAAAAGTTTTCATTGATTGAATAATGAGGGAGTACCTACTGTGAGTATAGGACTACTCTCTTTTATTTCTATGTATAGGAATGCAATTTTGCATAGCGGCTTTTAGCGGCCAGCGGCTTTTAACCAACCATCCTACTGGTTCCATAGAAATTTTCCTCAATTCGAAGAACCTTTTTTAAGGGAGTGTTTTCCTCATTTTATGTAAGTGTTTTTTCTCAGTGTATGTTGTTTGCCTTTACTATTTACGCTCATGCCAGTCTAGCGCCAATTTTTAGAACTATTACATTTTGCAAGAACGCGTATTTGAAAATTATGGTCCTTAAGCCTATTATACCGAGGCACGTTGTGCATCGTTGCGTATGAAAAAAGCATCTCTACCGCTGCTGAGGAAGGCAACGGGGTGTTGCGTTATTGTATTTAAGGAAAATTTTTTTCAAAATCGGATAAACATCCACTGCTAAAAGATTATTCGTTACAGATTCGTGTAAATATTTTTTTAACTGAAGTTGCGCTCCAGTGTTACGGAAGATATCAACTTCACTAGAGGTAGTGCTGGGGATGTTACCGAAAGAAAAAACTCATCTACCTTGTTTGATGTATTTGTCGTTGACGACACTACGGCTTCCGCATCCCTTGCAACAGTCATCACATTAACTTTTTTCTGTGCTTCGGTCGAGAGGCAACCTATCCACTGAGTTTTGATTGGTGGATGGATTACAGCTGCAATAGCTGCCCATTTTCCGCAATCCTCAACTTCGAAAAAGTCCCAAAAGCGGTGCTCCACTCCTTCAGCATCAATGCAAAAGGTTGTGCCGACGTTTTTTTTGACTTCTAGCAACTTACAAAATTCCTCACCTTCCAGTTTATTCAAGTCATCAATAAGGGGTCGTGTGCAGTTCAAATAGTCTTCTAAATATTAAAAATCAGTATCTTGCATGGTGTTTGTTATTCCCACCGCCTCACTGAATGTAATAATTTCGTCGCGTAGCGAAACAATCAATGCTAAGCTATCGAACAAAGAGTTCCACCTAACACATACTGGCTTGTCAGAGGTTTTCCAAGATATTCTATCATTATTTCTCTCTGTTTCGGGGAACGTAACAAAGACCATAGAGCCTGACAGCGGCTAATCGGTTCAATATGTTGGGAAGACAGAGTGGCTGACTGCTTTATGAAGGAAGTAAAATCAGTACAGGCAATTAAATTAATCGTATGACTGGTGTATCTTATATGCACCGATAGCGATGGCTTTGGTCGGAACTGATGACGTTCATCTTCGGGTAAGACTGGTTCATCATCAAATGATAATTGGGATGATGCATTATTGCCGACATATGGATCAATTGTATCATCGTCTTCGTCATCATCGGACATAAAATAAGTAGCGCCTTCTGCAAAATTAAGTTTAAAATTAAGAAATGTTGTTCCGAAATGTGGTTTCTTTCGAGAGACTCATCAAACTCGAAGAGGGTCTACACACGCTGAATCTTATAGCGTTTTTTTTTCTGGCAAAAGTGTTACGCTTTTTGTACGCCGCGCAAGGGTTGTAAATATATTTTGTTCTATTCTAAAAAGCAGGTAACGCCTTTACGGGGTATTTCGTTCTTTTGTGAGAATTTTTGCCTGCTCGCAACGCAAAAGCGTTACACTTTAACCCTCCATAAAATGGCGGTGTGGCAGTGCAACACTGCTTAACTACTCTACAAGAATACTGACTATCATATGACTATCATCTGATTGTCAGCAATGTCAGCCTAACGATCAGCGCCTCATACAAACTTTCTATCACAAACTTAAGGGGCTTGCGCAAATGTGATGTAAACAACTGTATACGTGTGAGTTTTTGTCTCCTTCTTATACACCAACATGGCCTACTGATTAACTATATAGCCGTACTGCTCACTCTCATTCCTTTTCCTGGATCAGTGCTGACACTCTAACTATCAAAAAGTGTCATAAATGATAGTTTACTGTAGATATCAGGTTTGACTCTTATACTATCATAAATAACCATTGTTATATTCCGCCAAAAATGAAACAATGCTTTTTGCTTTTCATTTACTTTATTTCATTACGTTTTTAATTTTGTACGTGATAAAAGCATACGCGTTTCTTATTTGCTTAAAATAAATAGTTTTATAAGAATTCGAGTTCAGAATGTTCAATTTAAATTCAGAAAATAACAAAACAGCAGAAGAGCGCTTTCCTCATGCGGAAACACATTTAAAAATGAATCATCACTAACCACTATTATTTTTCGCGTATCAATTTTTTGAGTGCGCCCCATACATTCCGACAGCTTTTGTATTTTTTAATATTATTTTATTAATATTATTTTTTATATGGTTTTCGTCGGTTGAAAATGGCGGAATTTAAAAAATAACAAAACAACCGTGATAATCATTTGATTGTCATATGACAGTCAGTAGTGACAACATGATTAAATCGGATAAACTGTTCTCGCATACATAAAATTCCGTTGAGAATTATGTATCTGTCTCACATGCATAATGGTGTCTGCTGTATGTTCTTTTGTTCTGTACCAGGTGTCCGAAGCTTTCCCAGTTTGAGTCCTTTTTCATGATTATAGGCTGTCGTTGGAAACATGCGGACATGCGTGAGCGAACAAAGGAACATACATAAATTTGAGTATCAATGTTTACGTCATTGCAGGATCAGCATTGTCAATTACAAGTGTGAGTGTATTAGTAAAACTATCAGCGTTTCTTGTAGGGTAGCTGATCGTGAAAATTTATTTTCGTAACTTCACATATTTTTAGGCGAATATATCTTCTGCATAGACGTCAAACTTCCAAAGTGATTGGATCACATGATTTGTAATTGACTATCGCTGTCTCATTCTGTATCTCTTTCTATCACCCGCTGAAGATAGCCGGCTCTATTCGCCGCCATATTGAATACCCTGTCAAAACGCTAAAAAGTAGCCATATTGAACATCCTGTCAGGCAGTTGACAGATAAGATATCACACTTAGTTTGATTCACAATGATTGACAGCGCGTTTGTGAAAATCAGCTTATACACGGTGTGGCCATCTATGTTCTTTGCATGCACTATAAATGTTGAACATTTTCTGGGGTAGGAGTAACTCTATTAAGGCTTTACCATTTACTTAGGTAACAATTTATTTCAGAAAAGAAAACGCTATTAGTGATGACAGTATCGCTTGGTGATACTAATATTCGTCACAATATTTTATAAGAGCATATAATTACTATCGTATGATGATGATATTAATATTATTGACGTTAACAAATGTACCGTGAGTTCAGCCTTATCTGGATAAGAAGAAGAGGCAAAAAAATGGGATTTGCGGTAAATGAGGACAAGACCATGTACTTTCTGTCGTTCAAGAAACAATCGTGTCTTGGAAGCTACGATACTGTTGACGGATATAAATTTGAGACTGTGAAGGACTTCGTCTATTACAGCGAAAACAGTGTCAGTTTAGAAATAAAAGCGGGAACACTACTCGCCAACAACTTCGACTTTGGACTAAGTAGGCAATTGAAAAATAAAGTCCGCTCTCAACGAACAAAAATTCCGCTTTACAAGTCGTTCATAATACCTATAGTTATGTAGGGCTCGGAATCTTGTACGATGTCGAGAAGATGAAATGATTCTTGGACTGTTCGAGAGAAAAGTTCTCCGGGAAATTTATAGTTATGTCCATGATGCCGACAGCAAGTATCGAAGGAGATATAATCATGAGCTGTATGATCTTTATGTCGACATCAACATAGTCCAGCGAACTAAAACACATCGGCTAAGCTGCTTATGTCATGTGATGGGAATGAAAATTGATACTTCGGCCAAAAAGTATTCTTATCAGACCCCACCGATAAGCAGAGGAATAGTGTGGCCCCCTTCGTTTGAAAGACCAGGTAGAAAAAGCTTTAATTCCTTTCGAATTGGAGCCAGTTGGAATAACGAAGAAGCTGTTGGTGTCCCTTGTTGGACAGTCATTACCCTTTGAATAGTTAAGCGCCAATTAATACATATCATCCGAACGCACCTCGTTGACACATATGTATGTGATGTATGTTTCCAACTTCATCAACACGTCACGCTTCATGCAATTTCGACGATATGTCAGTTACGCTATTTCACCTTCCACATACGTTTTTTTTGCGATTGAAAATATCATCAGCTATTCAGCATTGGTTGAGTGACCTTCGTCCCCTACCCTTTGGGTGAAACCAGATTGAATTGAAAACGTGCTGATGCGTTAAACTGTTTGTCAACTGTTGCGAACGTAATGACATATGAAAATTTGTAGTCTTGACAAGTTTTGCCATCTGAGCAGTCATTAGGACGAAAGATGGAGAACGGAAGTATTTCGCCTACGCAGACATATTTACAATTTGTGTTAGTTAACTTTTTCAACTATTCTACTTCTGAAAAGTTATCTGTTGATACGTGTTGCCCTTTTTTATATAAGTAGGTATTTTATATACACACATACTCAATAATCAAGCAGTTTACCTTTCAACTCACACGCTGAAGCCTTTTGAAGTTGGCGCGTGCGAAAATTTGTCACCCAACCCCTTACACAAGTACGTACATTGCGGGCAGATCCCTCATGTTTGTATATGCACACTTCATCATTTTAACCATACACTTCTCAAATCCCTAATGATCAAATTTAATTAACAAAAGCTTATGTGTATGTGGTGTGGAAAGTTTATTTAATGCAGTCACTTTATCTTCTTTTCATGGACTTTGGAGATGGGACTCGAAATGTGTTTATAATCGCCAACGTAAGCATGTGAAAGGACATTCATTATCATCTTGAGTGTATAGAAGAAGATACTGCATAGGTATGTTAGTGTTAATATGAACGAAAGGATGTGTGTCACTTTTTTGCTATTCCCATCACGTAGTCTGCTTGTTTTCTGTTAGTTGTGTGGACAGCCTTTTGCTGATATTCGTGTATAAGTATATTTGTGAACTCAATTGTATACCAGAACCCAAATGTCTGCAGTCTTAAACATTTAGGGCTAACCCAGAGGCTAAGGGAAGCTGTGGATGTCTCCGCTGCAAGGCATGTTTGTCTAAAGAGGCAACTATCGACCAGAAGGAGGTTAGGTTAGGAATATGAATGTATCATACACATATTTAGCAGGCGAGGCTCTGGCGACCAATAGAAACGGGGTGGGCCGGCGGGAGTACCTTTAAGATAGGCAAAAGGCCATAAACATCGATAGCGCGGCCTAAAGCCATCCTGTAGTGTTTGGACTGAGCTTGGGTTCGGCCGCGTTTTAGGACAATACTTTCAGGGCATTTCCTTGAAATGTTCGCACACTTGCAGGAGAAAATACAGCTGCCTAGCTAGTTGGTGTCGTACTCAAGGCAAAGTATGACATCACCTCCCTATAGGAATCCCCACGGACGGTGAAAGGCAATACGACAATATGATATTTCGACGCCTAACGTAATGGCCATCAGATGCTATTAGCTTCAATTTGAAACCACAAAGTTTTTATTAAGGTGGTAAAAAGACTTCGTCGACAAGGACTGGCGTTCACATTTGTGAATGAGCATTTCGCAACGGCACGCATCAAGGCGAGGTTTTTCAATATAACATTTATTTTCGCCTACGAATTATGATAAACCCAATGTGAATAACGGTGACTTGTATGAGAAGCTGCCTCTCCCAGTACTTTTATGCGAAGGGTGGATCTTGGTCCTAAAAGCGGAAACTTTAGCCCGCCAACAGGTTGAGGTTGATTGATTTCGCCGCGACTGGAAATATGTTCATCTGCAGTGTCAAGTTTCAGCTACTTGGTTTTATACTGGTTGAAGGAAGCGAACCGGACGGACAGCAGTCCTAGATTTGCACACCCTACGTGGTACAAATACCGACTTCGACCACGGCCTTGTGACAGCCAAGATACACGCACGCCTCGCTAAGTACGAGCTCAGCAATTCGCATTGTATTGACACAAACGTGAAAGAGAGACTCCTACCCAGAAGAAAGGAATGTGAGGCAGAATGGTCTGAGTGCGAGGTTATTCAGATGTTGGCATGTAGAAAAAGTTTCATAGAATTTTAACAGAAAATTCGGTGGACGAGCGAAGGAATCAAGGCCGAGTAAACTCCTGTCAGATATATAATGGCTAACTTTTGACTGACATACAGATCGTGCTCAAGTTATGGAGGGAGCTTTTTCCATCATTGCGAGACAGCGAGGGAGTTAACAAAATCAATATCCCAATCGCTGATGATGGAAAACACCATTCGGAACCCGATAATGACAAAGTTAGAATAGCAATATTCGGGCTAGAAAATAACAAGGCAAATGGTAACCATGGACCATCCGCCGATCCGTACAAACACAGAGGTGAGGAGCAGGTAAAGAGCTTGCACCAACTACTATGCTATATATAATTGCACGGGTCATGCATGTAGATTGGAATAATCAATAAATACCGCAAATAAAATTAGCATATGCGGCTTAACATAAAAGTTTATATCCGTCGTACTGTACGTAGGACGGAATCCCATTGCTGACGAAGTGAATGAGCCTTGTCAGAACAGATTCAGAACTTTTAAGACTACTATCGATCATATCATCACACAATCGGATTTTCACTATGCTCGCCAAACCAGAATCGACACTTATAATCTTTTTGTCGACTTCAAACCATCCTTTGTGGGGCCACAATAGAGCCGGAGAGTTTACGCAAGGGTGCGGAAATGATAGAACATACTATACACGTGTATACCGATGATTCCAAATTAACGGAATGGATCGGTTCTGCTGTTTACTGTGTTTGATTCAGAAATATGCATATCCTAAGGGCTGCCATATCACTGTACTCTCATCAGGCGGAAATTGTAGTCATTATGAAAGCAGCAGCAATTCTGGAGGATGCATGCTTAAGCTGCGGTCGCGTCAATATACGTATATTGATGGTCAGGCGGTGATCAAGGCAATAATCTCAAAAAAATATTTCATCATGATATATCATGGAATACAAAGAAGCATTGGAGAGACTTTGCTCAGGCCGGACCATACATCTAATTCGGGTTCGGTCACAAATGAATAGAAGGTAATGAAAAATGCCCATGAGTTGGCAATGGAGGTTGCAGCACTCGATGAATCGACGATAGATACGCAAATTCGTTTGGGAGAAATCAAATAGAGAGACGGGCTGCAAAAGTTCTAAGATCGACCTAAGATGATGCGGCACACGGGGTGGTCCTATCAGCATCCAATAAGCAAGGGAAGAGGAAGGGCTAAGTGGGAAACCTTCGAGATCTCTTGCAAAACTGTCACCACAAAAAGAAGAGGAAGCTCCCTTGCGAAAATGAGCAGCTTGAAATATTACCATACTTTAGTCCATCTATGAGACTCCGTCTCATCTTCTTTATACAAGTTAAACTCCTCTCCAGCTCCATCTCTTTGCACACATGCATAAATACGGCATATTCAAGCAACTCATCCTCCGCCCCTAGCCCACAACGCTTACTAATATATGGATGTGTTTACATAATTTTTTCTAAAATATAAGCCCAATAAAAAAGAAAACTCGTTCACGTCGTCAAAATATGCCTTCCTTTACACAGAAAAAGATATGAAAATAATGCAAGGACGAAATTAAGTATCTCACTTTTATTGCAGTTTAGCTCTGTTTAACCGATTTTGTTTCAAAACGCCGCAACCATACACTCAAATATACATCTACCTTCAAAAGGCCTTTGGATAGGGGGAAATTGTAGGCGTGGACAAACAAAAAGGTATTCAAACATTTGCATAAGTGTAGCCGCAAGTGTTTGGCGTGAAATGAGTTTGTGTTGCGGATGTAAATGAAGTCGGGAGTTTAAGTGTAAAACAAATAATAAAATTGACTTTGGGTCAAGTGAGGAAATATGTGCTTATATGTACAAATGTATGTATTATTGTTTATATATGTATAAGTACATGAAATACAATTGGGGGATATTCAGTCTTAGGTGCGGTTCTTCAGTAAAAATTAAACTCAGTTTGTCAGTTAAACTACGCTTAAACTTATTTTGCTGTTTTTAGTCTACTTTAACAGAAGTTTAAACTGAGCTTAAGCGGCCAATCCTGATGGGTTAAACTGTTGTGTTGTTGTTGTTGTAGCAATGCTCGCCCCACCTAATAGCCGCGACCGATCACAAATTGCCATCAATATCCTCTAACGGGAGTCCAAGGAAACTTGCCGTTTCAACAGGGGTGGACCATAAGGAAAGGGGTGTTAGACGCGTTGGTTCCACATTACAATTAAAGAGATGGTTGGTGTCATGTGGGGACACATTGCAAGCAGGGCATACATTTTGTATGTCGGGGTTGATTCTGGATAGGTAAGAGTTTAACCTGTTATAGTATCCAGAACGAAGTTGAGCAAGAGTGACACACGTTTCCCTGCGGAGTATGCGTTCCTCTTCTGCAAGTTCTGGATATTTTTCTTCAAGTACTGGATTCACCGGGCAATTCCCGACATAAAGGTCCGACGCCTGTCTATGGAGTTCACCAAGGACCAGCTTGTGTTTTTCCGCTTCATACGGCTGGGTTCTCAGGTGCCGTATTTCCTCAAAATGCTTACGGAGATGACTCCTTAGGCCCCTAGGCGGTGCTGGTTCGCCAATCAGATGTCTGTTGGGATGCCCAGGTTTCTGGGTATTCAACAGAAACTGTTTGGTCAGCATCTCATTTCTCTCCCTGATGGGGAGTATTCTCGCCTCATTATGCAGATGGTGTTCTGGGGACATAAGAAGACAGCCCGTGGCGATTCTGAGAGCAGTATTTTGGCAGGCCTGTAGTTTCTTCCAGTGGGTGGTTTTTAGGCTTGGCGACCATATGGGTGACGCGTAGCACGTAATCGGCTGGCTAATTGCTTTGTATGTGGTCAAGAGCGTTTCTTTATCTTTTCCCCAGGTACTGCCAGAAAGGGATTTGAGGATTTTATTACGGCTTTGAATTCTTGGAACAATTGCGGTTGCGTGCGCACCAAAATGTAGATCCTGATCAAACGTCACACCCAAGATTTTGGGGTGTAGGACAGTCGGTAGCGTAGTGCCATCGACGTGGATGTTCAATATGGTCGACATTTGGGGCGTCCATGTTGTAAATAAGGTCGCGGAAGATTTAGTCGGTGACAATGCCAGGTTTCGCGAGGCGAAAAAACTGGAGAGATCAGGGAGATAGCCGTTTATTTTATTGCATAGCTCATCGATCTTTGGGCCTGGGCCTGTGGCCATTATTGTGCAGTCATCGGCGTAGGAAACGATTGTGACTCCTTCCGGTGGTGAAGGTAGCTTAGATATGTAGAAATTAAACAAAAGCGGGGATAGGACACCACCCTGTGGCACCCCTTCTTTAATTCTCCTTTGTTTTGATGTTTCGTTTCTGAATTGCACCGATGCCTGCCGACCACCCAGATAATTTGCGGTCCACCTTTTAAGACATGGGGGAAGGGTAGACCCTTCCAGGTCTTGCAGTAACGAGCCATGGTTGACCGTATCAAAAGCTTTTGATAGGTCTAACGCTACGAGTACTGTTCTATGGTGGGGATATTGATTCAAACCGCAATTTATCTGGGTGCTAATGACATTTAGCGCGGAGGTAGTGCTATGGAGTTTTCTGAAGCCATGCTGATGAGGGGCTAGCTGTAAATGTGCTTGGAAATAAGGGAGCAAAATGGCTTCAAGCGTCTTTGCCACTGGCGATAGGAGAGATATCGGACGATATGACTCACCTACGTTAGCTGGTTTCCCAGGCTTTAGTAGCGGGACCACCTTGGCCATTTTCCATTTCTCGGGTATGACAAAGGTGGAAAGAGACAGGTTGAAGACATGCGCTAAATATTTGAAACCCTCTTTCCCTAGGTTTTTAAGCATCGGCATGGCTATGCCGTCTGGGCCCACTGCTTTGGATGGTTTAGCGCGACCAATGGCGTCCTCAACCTCTCTAGCGGTGATGGTAATTGGTGACGCACTGAGTTTGTGTTCATGTGCGTGTCTATTTCCTCTCCGTCTATCTTTGTCGACCGTAGGATGCATTATATATTGTCGGCAGAAAGCGCTCGCGCATTTTTTGGCATCCGACAGCACCTTATCGCCAAAGGCGATGGAAACTTTGTCTTTGTGCTTAGTCGGATTCGATAGGGACTTTACGGTGGACCAAAGTTTACCTACACCGGTAGAGAGGTTACAACCTCTTAGGTGCTCTTCCCATTTCGCCCGCTTGTGTTCGTCCACAAGCAATCTGATGCGTTGGTTTATATCCCTTATTTGGGGGTCGCCTGGATCAAGCTGTCTTATAAGGTCGCGTTCCCTCGCTAAGCTCGCGGCCTCCGCCGGGAAGTGGGGCCGGATTTCGGGAATTCTCCCGGCGGGCATCAGTCGGGATAGGGAGGGCAGCAAAGCTGCTGTCTGTTGCAGATTTATATTCTTCCCACTTTCCTTTTTTGAAGTTTATGAAAGTGCGTTTTTCGGTGACAATGAAGTCGGCGGTACGCTCGAACGAAATAAGTATGGGCAGGTGGTCGGATGCCAATGTAACCATCGGCTGCCAGTTGACGCAGTTTACGAGTTCTGCGCTCACGATTGAGATATCTGGCGAGCTATGACATCTTCCTACCATACGTGTGGGGGCGTCTCCGTTTATTGTGCAGAACGTCGTTTCGTCTATTTGATCCGCCAACATCACACCCCTACTGTCCGCCCGCAAGTTTGAATGCCATAGGTCGTGATGGGCATTGAAATCGCCTAAGATAATGCGATTGTTGCCAGTGAGTAAGGCCTCGATATTAGGGCGGTATCCACTGGGGCAACAGGTGACAGGAGGGATGTAGATGTTGATGATTTCTAGATTTGCATCGCCTGACCGGACAGATAGGCCTTGACGTTCTAAGACATTGTCACTGCGGTCGATGCCAGGATCAAATATATAATATTGCACAGAGTGGTGTATAATAAACGCGAGGCCGCCTCCATTTCCGCTCTCGCGGTCTTTCCTGTGGACATTATAACCAGAGCAGGTCTGCAATGCAGATCTTGCTGTGAGTTTAGTCTCTTGAATCGCAGCAATGCGGATGTTGTGCCGCTTCATGAAATCGACTATCTCCGTAACCTTCCCAGTTAGTCCATTACAGTTGAACTGCAGAATTCTGAAGTGCATGAGGGGTGACGCCGCCACTCTAGGGGTAAGTGAGGGGTGACTACGCCTAGGTTGTGGAAGGCCAGGACGCAATTGCTGTTGTGGCCTTGGGACTGGGCGCCCTTGGGCAAGCATTGGGGTACCCGGATGATTTGGGTTTGCGACCTGGCAACATGGCGCGATGAAACCCGTCGAGGGGTTGCCGTCGCGGAGACCAGAACATCTAGGAAAGTGGCACCACCCAAGGCAGGAGCTGCATTGAGCGGATGTCGCAAACCTATATATTCTGTGCTGGCAGACGGTGCAAACGGAGGCAGGGACTAAGAGTCTGTTTCCCTGACCTGCACGATTGCTGCCAGAAAAGAGGGGGGGAGAAGAAGACGGGGGCAGGGGCTGATGCTCAGCATTGCTACCAGCTCTACTACGAAGGTAGTAGTTATGAGTGGTATCAGCTGTGTGAGTTGTTGACGCCGTAGGGCGCGAGCAGCAGCGGGTACTTGTTGTGGCTTGCTGAGCAGCGAAGCTGCTGGAAGGTAGTGGGGATACGCTTAGGCGTAGACTACGGGACGCCCTTGGACGTGAGCAGCAAGGAGCGACAAAAGATTTATAAAAGTTACGTGGACGTCGGGTTTTGGGATCAAGCCCAGAACAACCTGTCCGATGCAACCATCCCTTGCACGAGACACACTGAACAGAGTATGACCGTCCTAAAAAGATTCTTTTCTGGCAAATGCAGCAAAACCATTTCTCAGGACCGGGGTCAGGAGACGGACCCGGATTGGGTTCGATACCTTCCCGGAGTAAGAGAATATGTAGCAGTCCTGCTGCAAGGAGCTGCTGGGAGGATGACAATTTGTGGGAGGGACGAAACAAATTAAATGGGGTCACACTGAAATGGCAGTCCTTGGTCGGGAAAAATCCCGAGTCGCTCCGGTACATAGAACCGACTGCCTTGGGAAGCGGATGGGTTAAACTCTAGCATTTGGGCTTGAGTACCATTAGAGTTCATGTTAGTAACTAGGCATTCTTCTAAAATCTCAAGAGTTGTTTCGAACCAGTGGGTCACCTCGAGAATCATAGCGTACTCAAAGAGGGAATTTTTTATAAAGCAAAAAATGCTATTACTTAAGTTGAAAAAATTTAATTCTCAACTTGTGGTTCTCTAACTGTATTCAAATGTAAGATTCTATACTACAGTATTTTCACGAAAATCAAATAAAATATATATAATTTACTAGCAGACCCGCCAGACGTTGTTCTGCTCTAAATTTGGTCTATCTTACTTATTTACTTAACTGGCGCTTAACCGTCTAAACGGTTATGGCCGTCCAACAAGGCGCGCCAGTCGCTCCTTCGCTCCGCCAACCGGCGCCAATTGGTCACACCAAGGGAGTTTAAATCGTTTTCCACCTGGTCCTTCCAACGGAGTGGGGGCCGCCCTCTACCTCTGCTTCCATAGGCGGGTTCCGATAGAAACACTTTCTTGGCCGGAGCATCATCTTTCATTCGCATAACATAGCCTAGCCAGCGCAGCCGCTGCGTTTTAATTCGCTGGACTATGTTGATGTCTGCGTATAGCTCGTACAGCTCATCATTAAATCTTCTTCGGTACTCGCCATCGCCAACGCGTAGAGGTCCATAAATCTTTCGAAGAACTTTTCTCTCGAACACTCCCAAAGCCGCTTCATCTGCTGTTGTCATGGTCCATGCTTCTGCCCCATATAGCAGGACGGGTACGATAAGTGACTTGTAGAGTATGATTTTCGTTCGCCGAGAGAGGACTTTACTTTTCAATTGCCTACCTAGTCCAAAGTAGCATTTATTGGCAAGATTGATTCTTCGCTGGATTTCAGTGCTGATGTTGTTGCTAGTGTTGATGCTGGTTCCCAAATAAACGAAGTCTTTTACTATTTCGAAATTATGGTTGCCAACAGTAGCGTGGTTGCCAAGGCGCATATGCGCTGACTCTTTGCTCGATGACAGCAGGTACTTCGTTTTGTCCTCATTCACCATCAAACCCATCTTTACCGCTTCTTTTTCCAGCTTGGAGTAAGCAGAACTAACAGCGCGGGTGTTTAGGCCGATGATATCAATGTCATCAGCATATGCCAGTAATTGCACGCTTTTATAGTATATTGTTCCAGTGCGGTTAAGTTCTGCAGCTAGTATAATTTTCTCCAGCATCAAATTAAAGAAATCGCACGATAGGGGGTCACCCTGTCTGAAACCTCGTTTAGTTTCGAACGGCTCGGAGAGGTCCTTCCCAATTCTGACTGAGCTGATGGTGTTGCTCAACGTCATTTTGCACAGCCGTATAAGTTTTGCGGGGAAACCAAATTCAGACATTCGGCATATAGGCAGCTCCTTTTCGTGCTGTCGAAGGCGGCTTTAAAGTCGACGAAGAGGTGATGTGTGTCGATTCTCTTTTCACGGGTTTTTTCCAAGATTTGGCGCATTGTGAAAATCTGGTCGATGGTAGATTTACCAGGTCTGAAGCCGCACTGTTAAGGTCCAATCAGCCGGTTCACGGTGGGCTTCAATCTTTCGCACAATACACTTGAAAGGACCTTATATGCGATATTAAGAAGGCTGATTCCACGATAGTTGGTGCATTTTGCAGTATCCCCCTTCTTGTGGACTGGGCAAAGAACACTTAGATTCCAACCGTCGGGCATACTTTCGTCCGCCCATATTTTGCTAAGAAGCTGCTGCATGCGCCTTACCAACTCCTCGCCGCCGAACTTGAATAGCTCCGCCAGGCAATCCATCAGCGCCCACGGCCTTGTTGTTTTTCAATCTGGTTATTGCTATTCTAACTTCGTCACAATCGGGCGGGGGGACATATATTCCATCATCATCGATTGCGGGATCGGGTTCTTCATCTCTGCGCGGTGAATTGCTGCCTCCATTTAGGAGAGCAGAGAAGTGTTCCCTCCATAATCTAAGCACTCTCTGGACATCAGTTACAAGGTCGCCGTTTTCATTCCTACAGGAGTTTGCCTCGGTCTTAAAACCTTCCGTCTGTCGCCGTATTTTTTGGTAGAATTTTCGGGCGTTATTCCTGGTGGCTAGCAGCTCAAGCTCCTCGCACTCACGCCTTTCTGCTTCTGCTTTTTTCTTCCTGAAAAGGCGTCTCGCTTCTCTTTTCAACTCACGATAGCGTTCACACACTCCTCTTGTCGCGCTCGCCTTTAACGTAGCCCTGTAGGCAGCGTCTTTTCTTTCGGTTGCAACGCGGCATTCTTCATCATACCAGTTGTTTTTTCGTGGCCGCCGGTAACCAATTTTTTCCTCGGCGGCAGTATGAAGTGCTTTGGAGATATGCTCCCACTGCTCCTGTATTCCTTCAGGATGAGTTGTGCCCTCAGAGAGCAGGTGTGAGAGTCGAGTTGCGAAATCATTGGCAGTCTGTTGTGATTGAAGCTTTTCGACGTCTAGCTTTCCTTGTGTTTTTTGTTCCTTGTTTTTAGCCGCGTTGAGGCGGGTGCGTATTTTGGCTGCAACGAGATAATGGTCCGAATCGATGTTAGGTCCGCGGATCGTTCGCACATCTAAAACACTGGAGGCATGCCGTCCGTCTATCACAACGTGATCGATCTGATTGCGAGTATTTCGATCAGGAGACAGCCATGTAGCTTGATGTATCTTTTTATGCATGAACCTCGTGCTTGATATGACCATGTTTCGAGCACCGGCAAAGTCAATCAGCCTCAGTCCGTTAGGAGAAGTTTCATTGTGTAGGCTGAACTTTCCGACTGTAGGGCCAAAAACACCTTCTTTGCCCACCCTGGCGTTAAAGTCGCCAAGCACGACTTTTATATCATGACGGGGGCAGCGCTCGTATGTGCGTTCTAATTGTTCATAAAAAGTGTCTTTCACCTCATCGTCTTTCTCCTCTGTCGGCGCATGGGCGCAGATGAATGATATATTAAAAAATTTTGCTTTTATTCGAATAGCGGCGAGACGCTCGTCCACAGGCGTGAACGCCAGCACTTGGCGCCAAAGTCTCTCTCCCACCACGAATCCGACGCCGAAACTGCGCTTATTTGCATGGCCACTCACACTTTTTGATCTTCTTTCTTCCTTGCTTCGTCCAACGCATTTCTTGGATGGCGGTGATGTCAGCTTTTGCTTTGACGAGGACATCAACCAGCCGGGCATCTGCACCAATCCCATTCAGGGAGCGGACGTTCCAGGTGCATGCCCTCAATTCATTGTCCTTCAAACGTTTGCCATGGTCGTCATCAATAGAGAGCGTATTTATCCGAGGCTTGTTGTTATGTTTCATTGGAGTATGGTTTTACGTGGCGGGTCCCAATCCCAGCGCACAACCCGCTCAGCGGGGGTGAAAATATTACTTGGCACGTTTATATAGCGAGCCGCTTGCTCCAAGACAGACGCCCGCTTGCAGCCGCAGCTAGAGGTGTACAGACGCTGCCGATGAAATCTCCCCCGGCTAGCCCTTAAACCGATTATGTCAGAGTGGCCTAGCCAGGTTGTCGCCTTCTCACATTAGCTCACCGCTAAACGGGTGTTTAGCGGCTACCCAGAGGATACTTGGCCGCAAGCGACCGGCAGTAGTGAGCTGCTTGAACCGCATGCAAAAGAATCGCTCTGGCCATTCCCAGGTGAATGGCGGTCAGAAGCTGTCCCCACTTTCGTGGACTTCTACACACGGCCCCACCCTCCTTTGGTCTATCTGCATACATTTTATTAAGCTTTTTCCGTCTAACTCTGCCCCCCCTCCCCCTCTCTCACTTTTTCTTAATCCTTTTACCCACTCCTCCCTCTGTCTTTTCGCTTCATCTATCTCTATCTTCGTCTCACTCTATCTCTTTCTCAGTCTCCTTATCCTTCCCTCTTTTCTCTTCTCTCAAGTTTTTCCCATTCTTCTTCATCCCTTATTGCCAGGCAAATCGAATAGGACGTATGTAAATAGTTATGTGGGTATTGTTAATTCATGCCTTTATTTCGGCCCCGCATGCATATTTATCAGTTTTTACAGGTTGATGCGACTAAATCGAATACCACAATGAAAATTACTTTAAAGCTCTCAGCAACAGCTTTCATTTGATTTCCATATTACACACACTTTCTAGGGGTACCCGGGTCCACGTTTTGGCCTCAATCTCGAAACCCTAGTCACCAATAGGTATGAAAACTACCCTGTACTAAAGCACTCATCAACAGCTTTCATTTCTTATCCATTTTCTATAAACACATTCTAGGGGTACCCGCGTCCACGTTTTCGCTTATATTTCGAGACCCTAGTCACCCGCTGGTACGAAAAATACCCCGTATCAAAGTACTCATAAACAGCTTCCATTTGATACCCATATTGTACAAATATATCCCAGGATTACCCAGGTTCACGTTTTGATATCAAGAACCTAGACAGAACGGGATAAAAATTAACCTGCGCCTGTCTCCTGGTTCTAAGCTACCCCTCCACCAATTTTCAACCAAATATGTTTATCCGTTCCTTCCTCTTCAATCACTCTTTATCTAGTAAAAAAAGCGTATCAAAATCCGTTGCGTATTTTTAAAGGTTTAAGCATTCAAATGGACATAGGGACAGAAAAAGCGACTTTGTTTTATACTGTGTAGTGATGTACATCCATACATACCTATAAACCTACGCCCAAAGTTAAATAACGCAGCGAATGCTATGTATGTATGTATGTGTCGCATCATGCCTCACTCAGCAGCAATTAGCGCGCACAGTTGACAGCGAACAACCACACACACATTTTTTGGGTAAACATGTTACTTTTTTTTTTTTTTTGATGCAGATCGAAGGTAAACATTTCTAAGTCTTACTGAAAAGTAGAATTTTTTAAACCCATCCATCCGTTTAAGAGTTATAGCTGTGTAAACGAAAATTTTATGATTTTTTACTACATTTTGCCAATTTGCCACACCCCTGTAATATATAACTTCAAATTATATTAACTGTACCATCTCACGTAGCTAAGCTTTAAAATGCAAAAAACCGTTTTAAAATCGGAGCATTCTGTATGAAGTCATGTGCGTACATGGCATTTAGCGACTTTATTTTATAAGATTTATAGATATAGATAGATAGATATAGAGGAAGATTTTCATTAATAACGCTTCATAACTGCTATGAACCAGGTGTTTTCTCACAAAAAATAGCTGTTGGTTTTGGTGGTACCACCTTGGAGATTTTTTTTCAACTTCACCTCAACTCGATATCCAATGTAGGATATCAACTGGAGAAATGTGTTGAAAACTCCTTTGAGAACTGTACATTTCTTAAAATCTCTCAAAGGTTGGATAAAAGTTTAATAATAATAATAATAACGTTGGAGGTCAACTCGAGAACTCTAAATTTTACAAAATTTCTCAAAGGTTGGAAAGTGCTTAGAGAATGAAGTTGTATATCACCTCGAGAACTATCTGGTTTAAGAATACTTAAATAATGACTGTGAATATCACCTCCACTAGATATATATTTCGCTGGAGAAATGTTTTTTCCATGTTTTTTGGGTAAACAAAATCCAGCTGTTGCCGTATCTACAAATTATCTAGATAATAAAAACCAATGTTGCCGGACAAAAAAGCCTGCCTCAATAAAAATAAAAAAAAATTTTACTAGAGTTTAAGCAGACTTAGTTTAAGCTTGGCTTAACCAACTACTGAAAAACCGGCCCTTATTAGCGTAATTTTTTCACTCCCTCAAGCAGTTTATAACTTTACCAATGCTATTTAATCCAAGTTTCTCTTATTTTTTATGGTTGTTGTGAGGTTCATAACCTAGCCCAAGTCCGGTTTCTAAGTTGTGTGCATCACTAGAGCATACAATTCAATTACAAAGAAAATACGAGTTTCGCTGTAAACGTTCAAATGTTACCTGCCTTTCTTGAAACCTCGTATGTGGATATGCATTTATGTACATTTTGCCACAAAGCCCGTGAACATTTGTGCAAAATTGTGTGTTTACCACAAAAATTCAAAGCCATTAACATTTGTTTAACATCTGAAAGTAAAATATTTCCAATAAATTTTCGAATTTCCCAGGTAAATCCAATCAGAGGTATTCAGTTAATGTGAATTACAAGGAAGGAACTGCGGCTGATACTCAGTATATTTAGACCTAGTACGTTTTAGTTGTTATCATTGCAAACAAGGCAGAGAGGGGAAAATGTTAAATGCGACTGTACAATCCATGGCGGAACCATACAAGGTGGTATTTGGGCGACAGCACACACATTCATAATCAAACACGCACATTTTCTGGTTCAAAATAAAAATCCTAATGCATCAGACGATTAAATGTCAAATTATTTAAAAAAGCAAGAATCAGCTGCATTATTCCACTTATTATTGCTAGTTATATCCTTTCTTACTTGCTATCTCGCTATGCGCATAACAGCGCTTGAGGTTATCCTCGACCTAACCCCGCTACACATAGCGATAGAGCAGTCAGCCAAGCTAACCCTCCTGAATATTGCCAAAGAGGGTTCAGGCAAAGGTAAAGTCATATCGTCCCGGAACATGGAGGGACTGGGAGAGAAGATCCCAATCTCTCAACTCCAGAGGGATGATATCCTCCGGCAAACAGTTTTGGAGAAAAGGTATAAAGTAGAATTGGAGACAAGAATACATGGAAGGAAAGTAGACTGGATATCATTCAACGGCTACACAAGAGCACACTGATGGCTCGAAGACGCCATAGGGGATTGGAGCCAGAGTCTTCGGAACCAGAGCCAAGATATCAGTACCTCTGGGAGCTTACCCGAGCATTTTTCGAGCGGAAGTATTCGCCATAAGCCAGTGCGCTGACCAGAACCTCCCGCGGGCATACTCAAATGAAACAATCGCCATACTCAGTGACAGGCAGCACCCAAAACAATCTCGGCGTTCGAAATTAAGTCAGCACTGGTCCTTGTGAGAAATGCTGAACCAAATGGGAGCACACAACGTAGAACTGCTAGCTTGGGTTCAAGGCCACAGGGAAGTTGAAGGTAAAAAGCAGATGGACAGCCTGGTCAGAGAAGCAGCAACGACACGAACCATCGGTCCCGAGGCGTTCCTGCCAGTAGACCCACAGGAAATTATGGGGTATTTATTTGTAGAAGATATGGAAAAGAGAGAAGAACACTGGTACAGTATGCCAGGTTTGAGACAATCTAAGTTACTGTTAGGAGGTTATAGTACAATTCGCTACCTAAGAAACATGTATTCTTACAGGACATTGCATCCACATGCAGACCCTAGGCATACTATCTAATAACACATGCCGATTTTGTGATCGATCAGCGGAGACGGCAGACCATATCTTCCTGGAGTGTGACGCAATCTCAAGACGCAGAGCTTAGTTTATGGGCTCACTATGTCCAGAGCATACCCATATTAAATCCTTCAGGACAAGTGAACTGCTAAGGTTCATCAAGGATATCCTCTTGAATGAGGTGCTGTGAAGGATATGGGGGCACAATAGATTAATGATGACAGTGCAATCCTCAATTAATTATATATCTATCGATCTACTTGCTACCCCTCTCTTCATTTTCACCGTTTTTTTGTTTCACATTTCCTCTCAAAAACAAAAAAGGAGAAACCAGGAGAACTGAATTCAAAATTCGTATTGTGACGAATATTAGCAACACTAAGGGATACTATCATCTATAAGCCGATACTAAGCAGTCACTGGTATGTACATAAACAAATCAATCATTATATCCACACATATGCACATACATGCAGCGGAGAAGCAGAGGAGAGATACGCACAAACACATGCATATATCTGAGATACTCAAAAAAGTATGCAATCATCGGTGGAAGTATTACTCACATATACACGCGCATATTGCTATGTTTCGGGAGCCATAACTCGAAGAAAAATTAACGGAACGTAATAAGGTTGGGTACACAAATTTTCCCTATAGCAGGAAATATTTCTAGAAAAAAATGGACGAGATCGGTTAAAGACCCCTCCCACTTTTATATAAAAGATTTTTAAAAGGATCGTAGACGAAAATAATAACCTATATCTTAGTGAAAAAGAGCTGTGTATCAATAGAATTTTACTTTCTAAATTGAATTATAACATTAGATTGAAAAAAAACTAAAATTTTGGAAAATGGGTGTGGCACCGCCACTTTTATGACTAAACCATTTTCTATGGTCGGGAGCCATAACTCGAAGAAAAATTAACATATCGTAATGAAATTGCGTACACATATTTTCCTTATAGCAGGAAATATTTCTACAAAAAATGGACGAGAGCGGTAAAAGACCACGACAACTTAGATATAAAACAAGTTTAAAAGGGTCGTAGACTAGAATAATAAGCTATAACTTAGCAAAAAATAGTTTTGACTCAATGATATTTCACTTATCAAGTTTTATTGTAAGAGGAAATGGGGAGACATTTGTTTTTAAACGGGCGGTGCCACGCATTATGTAGAAAAGTAATTTATCTGAAATGAAATGTACAATTGAATCTCACGCTGAGTATATAATACTCGGTTCCACCCGAACTCAGACCCCTTTACTTGTTATCAATGACTTTGCTGAGTTTTTCCATGGAGTGTGGTTTGACGTGGCGGGTCCAAGCCCAGCGCACAACCCGCGCAGTAGTGATGAAAATATTATTTTCACGTTTATATAGCGAGCCGCTTGATCCAATAGAGACGCCCGCTTGCAGCCGCACCTCGCCAATGAGAGATCCCCCAGCCAGCCCTTAAACCGATTATGTCAGAGTGGCATAGCCAGGGGTCAAATCGTAACATCCGTGATCGTATAACTCGTCACGTAAAAATATGATTTTCGGATTATTACATACGTGAACGCACTACTTCGATCGTAATTTTGGATCGCAACATACGTGACGAGTGACTGAACGCACACGTTCCGTTCCACTTTCTTTGAACACAAACTGGCGATCGTATATTTACAAATTTCATTGATATGTAATTAAGTTGTCTTTCCGTTCTAGTCGTTTCGTCAGAGTGGTCGTGCAGTGTCAATCTCGGCTCAACTGCAATTTTTCGGTTGAGCTGAAAATTTAAATAGGCCTCAAGGTTGGCTTTGTGCTTCCTTCTGGTGTTTTGGCGGAGTTAGGAGATGCAATTCTTCATTGCCCTGGAGTCAGGGTGGTGGTTTTGCACTCCTAACAGGAATCAGGAATTTATAATTGATCGCTTATTGAAGTTTAAACACTGGCGTGGTGCCATATAAAAACCATGGTGCCATAAAAAAGCTCTATATATATAACGGATCGTAATGGGGCAAACAAACTACGGCATATAAAAGAAAATTGCTGAATAAGCAGCTTGTTTTACATACTATGCAATACTCAGTGCATACATCAAACTGCAATTTTTATTGCAAAAATTGAAATTCACTTTTTTGTGAACATGGATAAATAAATTTGTCATATTGAATATAACCAGGCGTGGTGCCATTTAAATACCAATCTCAATTGAAAATACGAACAATTACAAAAATTAATACCAAATCGCAAGCTGCTACACGTGGTTCTGGCCTGTATGGTGGTATTACCATTGTGTACTGGTTGTGGAAAAATATATTTAAAAAAAATTACTGATTTTGTGACTGGCGTGGTGCCATTTAAAAACCTATTGAATTGAAAATACTGGCGGAATATAATCTGGTTTTATGAGGATCTCAAGATTCTCTACCACAGAAATTATATCTCTAAAAAAAAGTAAGTTGTTAAAATAGATGAATAAATAAAATATAATAACAAATTTTAAACTCTTATTATTAAAAAAGGTTAAATTGAAATAAGCTTGATTCAACCCAAAAAGAAATAATGGCGGAATTCATGGCCATAGTACAGGTACATACAGGGTCGTAGAGAGAAAATCCGGGCCCGGGACTAAACAATTTACGGGCCCCCTATAAAAAATCCACCAATACATTTGATTAATTTGAAGTAATGACGTCTTACTCATGAATCATTATTGATTTATTACATCAAAATAAATTTTTGCCACATCAACTAAATGATTTTTGGACTAATAGCTGAAAATAAAATTAACACAGAATATTTACTATTTATACTATTTTATTGTAACGTAGAAACAAAATTCTCTTTTAACAGCCACATATTGTTTCAAATAATCTTTTCTAGTTATTTGGTAACATTTTAATACATTTCTGATAAATTTAATGATGATTATAAATTTTAATTATTCAATATAGAAGCTTCGGATATCAAAGAGTGACTTTTCTTGCTTTTTTCTCTGCAAAATTTTTTATAATAATATCAAAATTTAACTGTCTTGCCAAAACGGAGTCAACACAAAGCGTGGCAAGTCCTGAAACTCGCTCTTGAGATGAACACTACCTATGAAAGTCTTTGATTCATGAAAGGGCGCTGAAGGAACGTTCTGCACTAGCTACAGTGACAAGTATAGTGCAAAAGATACGTAAAGCAACACAAATGTTGGGGAATATTGTATACAGATTTTGAACATAGATGGCATTTAGCAATTCCAATGGTGACAGACCGTTATCAAAATTTGCTCCGTAAATGTATTTCAAGTGAATTATTTCGCAGTCTAAGCCTTGAGAAATGACCGACTTGTATTTTTCGACAAATTTTGCAGCGCTCGCCCGAACCGTAGTTTCATCCATGTCTTCAAATTGCCACTAAAAGGAAAACGTCTCGTTCAAATTTCTCATATCAAATCGTTCAGTAATGCCCGTGATTACCGAATCAAAGATCACAAAGAACGTATTGTTTTTAAAATCAGACGCTGAATCATCTGCAATCATCTCAATTAAATTATCTTCAGAACGTCTTTTGGGTTTTCTCTTTCGAATGGCCGGAAATTTGGCGAGATGTTCAATTGAATAACAACTGTTTTGCATTCGTTTAAAATTGTTTCCCATTTGTTCCTGATCAACTTCAAATCAGCTAGTAAGGCATCTAGATGACCTCAACATCTATGGTGGCGTATCTAGCTTGGAGGACCACGTTTCTTTTATGAATGGTAGTCAGTATTTTGAACCAAATTGAGGACAGCAAGATACATTCGAACTTGTTGAAGTACTGGAGAATGACTACGAAGAGAGCTCGATGCATTTTTTTTGAGGATGTCCCATCGTTGTGGTGTGCTGCAAAAAATAGTAAAACATTTTTGTACAACTCCGAAGAAAGTAATTGCAGCCGTACAACATTCTACAGCATCAACACCACATAAATTGAGGCTGTCGGTCGTACAAGGCGAGTAATCAGCATTCGGGTTTTTGTCGAGAATGTGATGTAGTGCTCCTTTGTAAGCTCCTTTCATATTGGCGCCGTTATCGTACCCTTTTAATGGGATTTCATGTTTACCTAGAGTATGGCAAATTAGATCAGCGATTTTCTGACCAGTTTTTTGGTTACAATTCACGAAAGCCAAAAACCGTTCCTGAATTGCAAAATTTGTTGCTTTCGAATTGAAATGGAGTTAGCGCAAAATGAACGTAGTCAGCGTAACTAACATCAGGCATAGCATCAACGATAATAGCAAAATACTTGGCTTTCTTGCCTTGATCTATAATATAGTTTCCCTCACGTGCTTTGCACAAATTTCTACAAACTCGTTCTGAATGTCTGGGGAAAGATAGTGAACTTGTAAACTTTTGCGCTGCCGTTGTGAAATCCTAACTTTCTCCAAATTATCTCCAAGTATCGGATCATAATGGCTTATGAGATCTTAGATGCCCAAAAAATTTCCATTGTTTCGTTCACCAAGATATATACTTTCGCCTTTGAAAGCTAAGCCTCTTTCACCCAAAAATAAAATAGTGTCCAAAATTCTATATAAAATTTCTTTCCACTTTCGAGTTTCAGTGATTAGCTGTTCATTGCTATCAATTGTAGCCTCCTTTTGAATTAGATTTTGTAAAGATTGCCATTGAATATAACATTTAATGTGATCTTGAGTATTTTCGTGTGATGGCAGTTTATCGTATAGCTCCTTCCATACCTGGAATTTCGAATATCCGCCAGGACAACAAATTTTAGGTCGATTTAAAGTATAGGTGCTTAACAGACGACATGGTAGGCAAAAAAAAAAAGCATTGCTACTGGCACTCCACACTAACCAGTCACGCTCCACTTTCTCTCCATTTGGCAAGAATCTGTTTAACAACGAGGTAGGAAATGCCTCGTCATGACAATCACGTGGAAAAATAACAGAGCATTTTTGATGACCTCGACGAATTATTTCGTTGACTTCTTCAGATCGCAAAAACTCATTATTCACGGTACCAATATCGAAGTCGTTTAAATAATCTGGACTTTGATACAGAGTTGGTGGTAATGTTGGAAGACTTTTTGAAGATGAACCCTAATCAGTGTCACCACGAAAACTTTACGATTTCGGATTCCTGTAAATATACATTTTTGTTTGATGTTTTTATTGTCTCCTCAGGCCTAGGCAAAAAATCATTATCAATATTCGTTGCTTTTGAAATTCGGCTTAAAATTTGCACATGGAACAACTAAAGACTCTCCTGAATTAAAAAAATGCCTTAGTACCTCAAAATCGCGGGCCCCCTGACAAAGTCCGGGCTCGGGGGGAATCCCCCCCATTCCCCGCACCCTCTCGACGGGCCTGTATCTATATATATAAAAATGAATGTTTGTATGTATGTCATCGATTAACTCAAAAACTACTTGACCGATTATTATGAAAATTGGTATATATATGTATTTTTCCACGGGGAAGGTTTGTATAATGAGTACTTTGATACCGGGTGACTAGGGTCTCGAGATATAGACCTAAACGTGGACCCGGGCACCCCTAGAATGTGTTTATACAATATGGATACCAAATAAAAGCTGTTGATGATTGCTTTAGTCAGGGTAGTTTTCATACATATTGGTGACTAGGGTCTCGAGATATAGGCCACAACGTGGACCCGGGCACCCCTAGAATGTGTTTATACAATATGGATATCAAATGAAAGCTGCTGATGAGTGCTTTAGTACAGGGTAGTTTTCATACCAATTGGTGACTAGGGTCTCGAGATATAGGCCACAACGTGGACCCGGGCACCCCTAGAATGTGTTTATACAATAAGGTTATGAAATGAAAGCTGTTGATGAGTGCTTTAGTACAGGGTAGTTTTCACACCTATTAGTGACTAGGGTCTTGAGATATAGGCCAAAACGTGGACCCGGGTACCCTTAGAATGTGTTTATACAATATGGATATCAAATGAAAGCTGTTGATGAGTGCTTTAGTACAGGGTAATTTTCATATCTATTGGTGACTAGGGTTTCGAGATATAGGCCAAAACGTGGACCCGGCACCCTTAGAATGTGTTTATACAATAAGGTTATGAAATGAAAGCTGTTGATGAGTGCTTTAGTACAGGGTAGTTTTCATACCAATTGGTGACTAGGGTCTCGAGATATAGGCCACAACGTGGACCCGGGCACCCCTAGAATGTGTTTATACAATAAGGTTATGAAATGAAAGCTGTTGATGAGTGCTTTAGTACAGGGTAGTTTTCATACCTATTGGTGACTAGGGTCTCGAGATATAGGCCACAACGTGGACCCGGGCACCCCTAGAATGTGTTTATACAATAAGGTTATGAAATGAAAGCTGTTGATGAGTGCTTTAGTACAGGGTAGTTTTCATACCTATTGGTGACTAGGGTCTCGAGATATAGGCCACAACGTGGACCCGGGCACCCCTAGAATGTGTTTATACAATAAGGTTATGAAATGAAAGCTGCTGATGAGTGCTTTAGTACAGGGTAGTTTTCATACCAATTGGTGACTAGGGTCTCGAGATATAGGCCACAACGTGGACCCGGGCACCCCTAGAATGTGTTTATACAATAAGGTTATGAAATGAAAGCTGTTGATGAGTGCTTTAGTACAGGGTAGTTTTCATACCTATTGGTGACTAGGGTCTCGAGATATAGGCCAAAACGTGGACCCGGGTACCCCTATAATGTGTTTATACAATATGGATATCAAATGAAAGCTGTTGATGAGTGTAGGGTTCTTATTATTTTCATTTAACTTTGTGTTTAAGTTACTTTGAACTTTGTAATTTTAATATGTTTTACCAATATTTTAATTTTCAATATTGACTTTGTAATTATCAAAAATTTTGATTACAAATAAAATTGGATTCAATAGAAACGATTTAATAAATATAAAAATCCAATAAATATAAAAATATATTAACCAACCATATCATATATCTACAATTGGCGATCTTGCCTAATAATTACAACGCTGATTCGTATTCCCCCTGACCATCATCTTTACCATCCATTATCATCTTTACCGTGAAATTGGTGTATAACAAAATAGATAAAAAAAACAAAGAATTGAGAATTTCATTGATACCAAAATACAAAAAGTGAATGCTGCGACAAGGCTACAAAACAAATTCATAACATCTATGACAAACCAAATTTGGCAGGAAATAAAAATTATTAAAATTTGCGAACAAGAATATGATATTGTAAATGAAAGTTAAAAAAGAAAAAAAATAGACAATATGAAGTTAACAAAATAGAAGTCAAAATTTGAAAATGTGAAGAAATAGAAACAATAAAAATTGGAACATATACGTACATTAAAATAAATGAAAAAATATATGTTTTGAAGTTATTTAATAGTTTGACAAATGAAATGTTATTTTAAAAGAAAAGAATATTGATTGCTTGAAATTCAAAATTCAAAATAAAAATTTAGAAAGAAAGTCGAAAGTTGGTGATACAAGACTATTAAAAGTTAGTGAGAAGGAACAAAAATAGAGGTAAATAAATAAGGAAACTGAAACGTATATATTGTGCATTCTGAGCTTGTAATCGAAACAAACGTATCTACAATTGGCAACAACAAGAAAAATAAAGGTATGAAACTGATAGAACAATAAATTTACATCAATATTTATAACAACAATCAAAATAACAGAAAAGCCAACATAAGAGCAATACGTAACTATTTATGTACAAAAAGTATATATTGATTAACCTATTATATTTCATCCAGTGATATGCGAATTGATTTGATACTGTTTTATAATATCATTTATGTATTAATGTCTTTCTTTTTCTAGTTTAATATTACTTTTGAGCAATTCTGTAACTCAGATATAAATTTACATACTATTAATTTTTCTTTTCGTCAATAATAAAGATTTATTTTATTTTTATCTGGTAAAAGTTTTAAATTGTAAACGCTCTTTTCCAGAGATCTTAAATATTATTTTTAATTATCACCAATAACGTCTACTTTTGAGAATTTATTTCAATTAATTTAATTTATTATGTTTCATACACCACCACACGACAGACATTTATCTACACCAACACACCGGGTTAACGATTCGCTTATTGATTTAGAAGATGGTTCTTCGCAAAATGACCTAATAAATCCATATGCGAATCAAAACAATAACGAAATTTTTTCTACTTCAGTAAAACTTCCTCAATTTTGGACAAATTGTCCTGAAGCATGGTTAATACATGCTGAGATGCAGTTTAATACTAAAAAAATTACTCAAGCAACAACTAAATACGAGTATATTATTACTGCATTACCTCAGGAGGTCATAATGACCATTTTAGATTTTATTCAAAATCCACCAGAAATAAATAAATATTCTGCATTAAAACAAATTTTGATTGAAAGACATTCCTTAAGTGAGAATGCGAAGTTAGATAAAGTGTTGTCTGATTCTGAAATGGGTGATCGCAAACCTTCGGAATTTTACCGATCTTTGGTACTAATTTCTGGTTCTAATTTTAGCCAAGAAATTTTAAAGAAACTTTGGATGCGAAAATTACCCAAAAACTTGAATATAATTTTAACAAGTTCGAATTTCAATGACATAAATGATCTGACTAAATTAGCTGATAATGTTTGGGAAATTATCAGTAAAAATGAAATTGCTTTGATAAACAGTTCTCAAAATTCTAAAGGAGAAAATTCTATTATTACTAATTTGGTTAAAACAACATCTTTAATTTGTGAAAATTTTCAAAAATTATCTTTGGAATTAAGTGAAATTAAGAAAGAAATTAGTCGGAATTTTTCAAGACCACGTTCAACAAGTAGAAATAATTATAGAAGTCCTGTTAGATATCGTTCGAAATCTCGTGATAATCCCAACTGGTTATGTAGATATCATTACAAATTCGGGAATAAAGCTAGGAGATGTGAAGACCCATGTGCGTTTGTAAAAAATAGTAATCCAACAAACTAAAATGTTCCGTTGTTGCAGCGACAAATAACGGAATTTCAGAAATATCAACTCGTCGCTTATTTATATTTGACAAAGAAAATAAGTTAAAGTTTTTGATTGATAGTGGGGCAGAAATTTCAGTGCTTCCAGCTTCGAAATTCTCATGTACAAAAAAATCATCAGATATTATCTTAACAGCAGCTAATGGTTCGACGATTTTTACATATGGAAAAAAACTTCTAAATGTTAATTTAGGTTTAAGGCGGGAATTTCCTTTTGTGTTTTTGATCGCTGATATAGCGAAACTGATTATAGGTGCAGATTTTTTATGCAAATACGGACTTCTTATTGATATTAAAAACAAATGTTTAATAGATCCATTAACAAATTTATCAGTTAACACAATTTCGTACTATTGTAACATCTCTCTTCCAAAAATTTTTTCAGTAGAAAATCAATACACAAAATTGTTGAAAGAATTTCCTTCTCTTATAGAAGAGCCAAATTATTCAAAACCAGTTAAACATACCACAATTCATAGACTAGTTACAGAAGGTAATCTTCCTTTCTCAAAGCCCAGACGTTTAGACCCAATCAAATTTAAGGTAGCTAAAACTGAATTTGATTTTCTTGTAAAAACTGGAATTTGTGGACCATCAAATTCCTCTGTAGCATCACCACTTCATTTAGTACCAAAAAAAGAGAGTAATGATTGGCGTCCCTGTGTTGATTTTAGAAGACTTAATACTGTTACTGTTCCTGACCGCTTTCCTTTACCATATATTCAGGATTTTAATATGAATCTAAGAAATAAAAAGATATTTTCAAAGTTGGATCTTGTTAGAGCGTATCACCAAATACCAATGGCAGAAGAAGATATTTATAAAACAGCGATTACTACTCCTTTTGGTATGTTTGAGTTCATTCGAATGCCTTTCGGTTTGAGGAACTCAGCACAAACTTTTCAAAGATTCATCAATGAAGTTGTAGGTAATTTAGATTTTGTTTTCACGTACATTGATGATCTTTTAGTTGCAAGTGAGAGTGGAGAGCAACATTTTAAAGATCTACGTATACTTTTTGAACGTTTGTCTGAATATGGTTTAAATGTTAAACCAAATAAATGCATTTTTGGCGTTACTAGAATTGATTTTCTAGGACATAGTATTTCTGAATTAGGAATATGTCCATCTGACGATAGAATAAAAGCTATTCGAGATTTTGAACAACCAAAATCCATTAAGCAAACACAAAAGTTTATTGGTATGGTTAATTATTACCATAGATATATTTCACAATTAGCAGAATTTACTGGAGTTATATATGATTTAATTAACAAATCAAGTAAAAACCGGGACAAAATTCTAGTTTGGGATGAGAAATCTATTAAAGCGTTTGAATGCATTAAAGATAAATTTGCATCTAAGGTCTTGTTAAATCATTTTAGCAAAGATGCAAAATTAACTTTAACAGTAGATGCATCCAATACGGCAGTCGGTGGAGTTCTACAACAGAATTTCAACAATAAATCTGAGCCTCTCGCATTTTATTCGAAGAAACTTTCTCCAGCTGAAATGAAATATAGTGCTTTTGATAGAGAGCTATTAGCAATTTATCTTAATATTAAGCATTTTCGATACCTATTAGAAGGATGAGAATTCACTGTGTTTACTAACCACAAGCCTTTAATTTTCGCTCTAAATTCAAAAACTGAACGTAGTCCACGACAAACCAGACATCTTGAACTTATTGCACAATTTACAAGTGATATCCAGCATATTACTGGACAAGCAAATGTGGTAGCCGATACTTTATCTAGGGCATTTGAAATAGAAACAATTCAAAATTCAGAACTTAATTTTAAAATTTTAGAAAAGGAACAACAACAAGATGATGAACTAAACAACTTCGTATCTCAACAATCATTTCAAAATTTAAAATTAGTTAAAATTACTGTTTTAAATTTCAATATATGGTGTGAATCATCTGGAGATTATCCTAGACCTTTCATTCAAAATAATTTACGAAAAACAGTATTTGATAAGTTACATGGAATAGTACATCCGGGTACTAAAGCCACTCGACGTCTAATTATAAAAAAATATTTTTGGCCAAACATGAATAAAGAAATTAATAGATGGTCCAAAGAATGTATTAGTTGTCAAAAGTCTAAAGTTTATCGGCATACGAAATCACCAGTTAGTAAAATTTCAATACCGAACAAAAGATTCGAACATATTCATTTAGATATTGTAGGACCTTTACCTATTTCAAAGGGACATCGCTATATTTTGACTATTATCGATAGGTTCACACGTTGGCCAGAAGCATACGGATTAAGAGAAATTTCTGCAGAAACAATTGCAAATAAATTTTTACGTGAATATATATCTCGGTTTGGTGTACCTCTAGAAATAACTACTGATCAGGGTGCTCAATTTACTTCAAAATTGTTTACAGAATTAACAAAGTTATTAGGCAGTCATCAAATTACAACGTCAGCTTATCATCCTCAAGCGAATGGCATGGTAGAGCGATTTCATAGGCAATTGAAATCTTCTTTAATGGCTACAAATGGAACCAGAGATTGGTATGGAGAGCTACCTCTAATACTGTTAGGCTTGCGATCAACATTTAAAGAAGATATTTCGGCTACACCGGCTGAAATGGTTCTTGGACAGAATTTACGATTACCCGGTGAACTTATTGTTCCAACATCTAAAAATTCATCGTCAAATGAAATTTTGGGTAAATTACGTGAAAAATTTAGAAATGTTCATTCGAGTTTAAATCATCATAACTCTAATGTTGGTTTTTATGTTCCGAAAGATTTACAAACATGTAAATTTGTTTTTGTTCGTTTAATTAATAAGCGTTTTTTACAACAACCATATGAAGGTCCATACAAGGTACTTGAAAAAAATAAGAAGTATTTTAAAATTGAAATTGATAATGAAATCAAAACTATCCCGATTGACAGGCTAAAACCAGCGATAATTGAAACGTTACCTAACAATTGTAACACTAATCACAATAACATTGGAACAAAAAAGAAAGTCACATTTAATTTATTTAATGTTAATTCTCTGGAAGGGGGAGTAATGTAGGGTTCTTATTATTTTCATTTAACTTTGTGTTTAAGTTACTTTGAACTTTGTAATTTTAATATGTTTTACCAATATTTTAATTTTCAATATTGACTTTGTAATTATCAAAAATTTTGATTACAAATAAAATTGGATTCAATAGAAACGATTTAATAAATATAAAAATCCAATAAATATAAAAATATATTAACCAACCATATCATATATCTACAATGAGTGCTTTAGTACAGGGTAGTTTTCATACCTATTGGTGACTAGGGTCTCGAGATATAGGCCAAAACGTGGACCCCGGTACCCCTAGAATGTGTTTATACAATATGGTTATCAAATGAAAGCTGTTGATGAGTGCTTTAGTAAGGGTAATTTTCATATCTATTGGTGACTAGGGTTTCGAGATATAGGCCAAAACGTGGACCCGGCACCCTTAGAATGTGTTTATACAATATGGATATCAAATGAGAGCTGTTGATGAGTGCTTTAGTACAGGGTAGTTTTCATACCTATTGGTGACTAGGGTCTCGAGATATAGGCCAAAACGTGGACCCGGGTACCCCTAGAATGTGTTTATACAATATGGATATCAAATGAAAGCTGTTGATGAGTGCTTTAGTACAGGGTAGTTTTCATACCTATTGGTGATTAGGGTCTCGAGATATAGGCCAAAACGTGGACCCGGGCACCCTTAGAATGTGTTTATACAATATGGATATCAAATGAAAGCCGTTGATGAGTGCTTTAGTACAGGGTAGTTTCATATCTATTGGTGACTAGGGTTTCGAGATATAGGCCAAAACGTGGACCCGGGCACCCTTAGAATGTGTTTACACAATATGGATATCAAATGAAAGCTGTTGATGAGTGCTTTAGTACAGGGTAGTTTTCATACATATTGGTGACTAGGGTCTCGAGATATAGGCCAAAACGTGGACCCGGGTACCCCTAGAATGTGTTTATACAATATGGATATCAAATGAAAGCTGTTGATGAGTGCTTTAGTACAGGGTAGTTTTCATACCTATTGGTGGCTAGGGTCTCGAGATATAGGCCAAAACGTGGACCCGGGTACCCCTAGAATGTGTTTATACAATATGGTTATCAAATGAAAGCTGTTGATGAGTGCTTTAGTACAGGGTAGTTTTCATACCTATTGGTGATTAGGGTCTCGAGATATAGGCCAAAACGTGGACCCGGGCACCCTTAGAATGTGTTTATACAATATGGATATCAAATGAAAGCCGTTGATGAGTGCTTTAGTACAGGGTAGTTTTCATACCTATTGGTGACTAGGGTCTCGAGATATAGGCCAAAACGTGGACCCGGGCACCCCTGGAATGTGTTTATACAATATGGTTATCAAATGAAAGCTGTTGATGAGTGCTTTAGTACAGGGTAGTTTTCATACCTATTGGTGATTAGGGTCTGGAGATATAGGCCAAAACGTTGACCTGGGCACCCTTATAATGTGTTTATACAATATGGATATCAAATGAAAGCTGTTGATGAGTGCTTTAGTACAGGGTAGTTTTCATACCTATTGGTGAATAGGGTCTCGAGATATAGGCCAAAACGTGGACCCGGGTACCCCTAGAATGTGTTTATACAATATGGATATCAAATGAAAGCCGTTGATGAGTGCTTTAATACAGGGTAGGTTCCATACCTATTGGTGACTAGGGTCTCGAAATATAGGCCAAAACGTGGATCAGGGTAACACTAGGATGCGTTTTTACATTATGGATATCAAATTAAAGCTGTTGATGTGTGCTTTACTACAGATAACTTTTTATACCGCTGGGTGTCTTGGGTCTCGAGATATAGGCCAAAACGTGGGCCCGTGCACCCTTAGAATGTGTTTATACAATATGGATATCAAATGAAAGCTGTTGATGAGTGCTTTAGTACAGGGTAGTTTTCATACTTATTGGTGTTTAGGGTCTCGAGATATAGGCCAAAACGTGGACCCGGGCACCCTTAGAATTTGTTTATACAATATGGATATCAAATGAAAGCTGTTGATGAGTGCTTTAGTACAGGGTAGTTTTCATACCTCTTGGTGAATAGGGTCTCGAGATATAGGCCAAAACGTGGACCCGGGTACCCCTAGAATGTGTTTATACAATATGGATATCAAATGAAAGCTGTTGATGAGTGCTTTAATACAGGGTAGTTTCCATACCTATTGGTGACTAGGGTCTCGAGATATAGGCCAAAACGTGGACCCGGGCACCCTTAGAATGTGTTTATACAATATGGATATCAAATGAAAGCCGTTGATGAGTGCTTTAGTACAGGGTAGTTTTCATACCTCTTGGTGAATAGGGTCTCGAGATATAGGCCAAAACGTGGACCCGGGTACCCCTAGAATGTGTTTATACAATATGGATATCAAATGAAAGCTGTTGATGAGTGCTTTAGTACAGGGTAGTTTTCATACCTATTGGTGATTAGGGTCTCGAGATATAGGCCAAAACGTGGACCCGGGCACCCTTAGAATGTGTTTATACAATATGGATATCAAATGAAAGCCGTTGATGAGTGCTTTAGTACAGGGTAGTTTCATATCTATTGGTGACTAGGGTTTCGAGATATAGGCCAAAACGTGGACCCGGGCACCCTTAGAATGTGTTTACACAATATGGATATCAAATGAAAGCTGTTGATGAGTGCTTTAGTACAGGGTAGTTTTCATACATATTGGTGACTAGGGTCTCGAGATATAGGCCAAAACGTGGACCCGGGTACCCCTAGAATGTGTTTATACAATATGGATATCAAATGAAAGCTGTTGATGAGTGCTTTAATACAGGGTAGTTTCCATACCTATTGGTGACTAGGGTCTCGAAATATAGGCCAAAACGTGGATCAGGGTAACACTAGGATGTGTTTTTACATTATGGATATAAAATTGAAGCTGTTGATGTGTGCTTTACTACAGATAATTTTTTATACCGCTGGGTGTCTTGGGTCTCGAGATAATGAAAGCTGTTGATGAGTGCTTTAGTACAGGGTAGTTTTCATACCTATTGGTTAATAGGGTCTCGAGATATAGGCCAAAACGTGGACCCGGGTACCCCTAGAATGTGTTTATACAATATGGATATCAAATGAACTGTTGATGAGTGCTTTAATACAGGGTAGTTTCCATACCTATTGGTGACTAGGGTCTCGAAATATAGGCCAAAACGTGGATCAGGGTAACACTAGGATGCGTTTTTACATTATGGATATCAAATTGAAGCTGTTGATGTGTGCTTTACTACAGATAACTTTTTATACCGCTGGGTGTCTTGGGTCTCGAGATATAGGCCAAAACGTGGGCCCGTGCACCCTTAGAATGTGTTTATACAATATGGATATCAAATGAAAGCTGTTGATGAGTGCTTTAATACAGGGTAGTTTCCATACCTATTGGTGACTAGGGTCTCGAGATATAGGCCAAAACGTGGACCCGGGCACCCTTAGAATGTGTTTATACAATATGGATATCAAATTAAAGCTGTTGATGAGTGCTTTAGTACAGGGTAGTTTTCATACCTATTGGTGACTAGGGTCTCGAGATATAGGCCAAAACGTGGACCCGGGTACCCCTAGAATGTGTTTATACAATATGGATATCAAATTAAAGCTGTTGATGAGTGCTTTAGTACAGGGTAGTTTTCATACCTATTGGTGATTAGGGTCTCGAGATATAGGCCAAAACGTGGACCCGGGCACCCTTAGAATGTGTTTATACAATATGGATATCAAATTAAAGCTGTTGATGAGTGCTTTAGTACAGGGTAGTTTTCATACCTATTGGTCACTAGGGTCTCGAGATATAGGCCAAAACGTGGACCCGGGTACCCCTAGAATGTGTTTATACAATATGGATATCAAATGAAAGCTGTTGATGAGTGCTTTAATACAGGGTAGTTTCCATACCTATTGGTGACTAGGGTCTCGAAATATAGGCCAAAACGAGGATCAGGGTAACACTAGGATGCGTTTTTACATTATGGATATCAAATTGAAGCTGTTGATGTGTGCTTTACTATAGATAATTTTTTATACCGCTGGGTGTCTTGGGTCTCGAGATATAGGCCAAAACGTGGGCCCGTGCACCCTTAGAATGTGTTTATACAATATGGATATCAAATGAAAGCTGTTGATGAGTGCTTTAGTACAGGGTAGTTTTCATACCTATTGGTGATTAGGGTCTCGAGATATAGGCCAAAACGTGGACCCGGGCACCCTTAGAATGTGTTTATACAATATGGATATCAAATTAAAGCTGTTGATGAGTGCTTTAGTACAGGGTAGTTTTCATACCTATTGGTGACTAGGGTCTCGAGATATAGGCCAAAACGTGGACCCGGGTACCCCTAGAATGTGTTTATACAATATGGATATCAAATGAAAGCTGTTGATGAGAGCTTTAATACAGGGTAGTTTCCATACCTATTTGTGACTAGGGTCTCGAAATATAGGCCAAAACGTGGATCAGGGTAACACTAGGATGCGTTTTTACATTATGGATATCAAATTGAAGCTGTTGATGTGTGCTTTACTACAGATAATTTTTTATACCGCTGGGTGTCTAGGGTCTCGAAATATAGGCCAAAACGTGGACCCGGGCACCCTTAGAATGTGTTTATACAATATGGATATCAAATGAAAGCTGTTGATGAGTGCTTTAGTACAGGGTAGTTTTCATACCTATTGGTGACTAGGGTCTCGAGATATAGGCCAAAACGTGGACCCGGGTACCCCTAGAATGTGTTTATACAATATGGATATCAAATGAAAGCTGTTGATGAGTGCTTTAATACAGGGTAGTTTCCATACCTATTGGTGACTAGGGTCTCGAAATATAGGCCAAAACGTGGATCAGGGTAACACTAGGATGCGTTTTTACATTATGGATATCAAATTGAAGCTGTTGATGTGTGCTTTACTACAGATAATTTTTTATACCGCTGGGTGTCTAGGGTCTCGAAATATAGGCCAAAACGTGGACCCGGGCACCCTTAGAATGTGTTTATACAATATGGATATCAAATGAAAGCTGTTGGTGAGTGCTTTAGTACAGGGTAGTTTTCATACCTATTGGTGATTAAGGTCTCGAGATATAGGCCAAAACGTGGACCCGGGCACCCTTAGAATGTGTTTATACAATATGAATATCAAATGAAAGCTGTTGATGAGCGCTTTAGTACAGGGTAGTTTTCATACTTATTGGTCACTAGGGTCTCGAGATATAGGCCAAAACGTGGACCCGGGTACCCCTAGAATGTGTTTATACAATATGGATATCAAATGAAAGCTGTTGATGAGTGCTTTAATACAGGGTAGTTTCCATACCTATTGGTGACTAGGGTCTCGAAATATAGGCCAAAACGAGGATCAGGGTAACACTAGGATGCGTTTTTACATTATGGATATCAAATTGAAGCTGTTGATGTGTGCTTTACTATAGATAATTTTTTATACCGCTGGGTGTCTTGGGTCTCGAGATATAGGCCAAAACGTGGGCCCGTGCACCCTTAGAATGTGTTTATACAATATGGATATCAAATGAAAGCTGTTGATGAGTGCTTTAGTACAGGGTAGTTTTCATACCTATTGGTGATTAGGGTCTCGAGATATAGGCCAAAACGTGGACCCGGGCACCCTTAGAATGTGTTTATACAATATGGATATCAAATTAAAGCTGTTGATGAGTGCTTTAGTACAGGGTAGTTTTCATACCTATTGGTGACTAGGGTCTCGAGATATAGGCCAAAACGTGGACCCGGGTACCCCTAGAATGTGTTTATACAATATGGATATCAAATGAAAGCTGTTGATGAGAGCTTTAATACAGGGTAGTTTCCATACCTATTTGTGACTAGGGTCTCGAAATATAGGCCAAAACGTGGATCAGGGTAACACTAGGATGCGTTTTTACATTATGGATATCAAATTGAAGTTGTTGATGTCTGCTTTACTACAGATAATTTTTTTTATACCGCTGGGTGTCTTGGGTCTCGAGATATAGGCCAAAACGTGGGCCCGTGCACCCTTAGAATGTGTTTATACAATATGGATATCAAATGAAAGCTGTTTGATGAGTGCTTTAGTACAGGGTAGTTTCCATACCTATTGGTGATTAGGGTCTCGAAATATAGGCCAAAACGTGGATCAGGGTAACACTAGGATGCGTTTTTACATTATATTTATTTATTTATTTATTTATTTGAACATATTTGTACAAGTAAGACTATGTCTTTTAGATAGTACATCAATCCGATCTTACAACTACAAATTACATATAAAGAGGAGTTTTCTTGAAGAATAAAAGGTAAAGTAGATAATAACATTTAAAAAAGAAAATCTATTAATTTTTATAAGTACATTGTGTGAAAGGAGCATCCTTGGCCCATTAGTTGAATAATCAATGATAGAATTATATAATTTAAAGTAAGTTGATAGAATTATATAATTAAGATAAGTTATGGATTAAGGAAGGATATTACTGCTAGTTTGAAACATCTGGCTTTTCCAGGGATGCACCTTAACGTTAAGCTAATCGTTTATCAAAAAATTTCCACCGTTTCCGTTGAAACACTTCGAAATATTATCGATAAAGAAATTATCAAGATAAATTGTATCTCGTTTTTAACCGAAACGAAAAGCTTTCGTTAACGTTAAAAACGTTAACGAAAACGTGATACTTTGTTTGAATTGTGCTGGCAATGCTATAGCCATGGTGAAGCCGTAAGGCGGCAACAACGAGCGCACATACACACACAAACTCTATGTAATTTGTTTGTGTAATTCGTTGGTGGTAATGTCAAAAATACTCTGAGAAATGTTCGTACTGTCAAAATTCATGAGAAAAGTTGCAATCAGCTTGGATAATGCTTTCACCTTTAATGACTCCGCCATCAATCAGCTTTGCCAGCATAGTTTGAAATTAATAATCAACATAAACGATTTGATTTCGTTTTGATATAGCAGAAAACGAAACGAAATCATTTCGTTAATTTGACGATCTTAACGTTAATAAACGAAACGAAATGACTTCGTTTCGTTTATTAACGTTGATTATCGTAACGAAATGATATCGTTTCGTTGGTTAAGCATGCCTGGGCTTTTCTGATTGCTTTCGTCTGACAAAGAACATTCTGGAGGATGTCACGTACTTAAAGTTAGGGATCAATAGATTGAGAGTCCGAATAGACTGACACAAAGTTAGTTTATTAAATAAGTAAGGCGGATATTGAAAATGTAGTAGTTTGTGTAAGAAACATTAATTTCTAATTTTTAGTAAAGTACAAACGTCGCTTCCGAGAATTTGGGCAGCTAACGAAGATATATGGTAAAATTTCCTCTTAGAAAATACGAAACGAGCAGTATTGTTTATGGCTAGCTGCAATTTATTAAGCGACAGCGAATCAAGACTACCATAAATAAGTTCTCCATAAGAAATATGAGGTATTATAAGAGCTTTGACTAGCTTCATTTTAGCGTCTCGCGGTAATAAATAGGCTGTTCTGTATAAGTTACGAAGGATATTATAGATTTTACCAACCACAAAGTTGATATAGTCAGTGCAGATCAGATTTGAATTGATTTTGAATCCTAAATTGGTGACAGCATCGTGAAAAAATATTTTATCGCCATTAAGCATAATTTCAGGAAGGCTGCTTAAATCATATGTTATGTTCGATACTGCCATCGCCTTAGATTTCGTAGCATTCAGAGACAAGTTATTTAAAAGAGCCCAGTTCCCGATGCGTCTTTAATCATCATTCAGCCTAATAAATAAATCTTCCGAAAGCCCGATCGGACGAGATATGTAAATTTGGGTATCGTCAGCATAAAGATGAATAGACACATTATGGCAGCAAGTGACTATATCGTTAATAAACAGAGTAAACAATATTGGGCCTAGGATAGATCCTTGCGGAACACCAGACATTATGGGCTTCAAATCAGATAACTTATCATCACACTGAACTTGCTGAAAGCGGCCAGTGAGATAGCTTTGCATTAACTTAATTGCGAAAGGGCTGAAGTTATATGCTGTTTCAAGCTTGCGAAGTAATATTTTATAATCAACCATGTCAAAAGCTCTTGAGAAATCTAGAAGAACTAGAACTGTGAGTTCATTATGGTCGTAGGCTGGACGTATGTCCTCAAGAATTTTTAACATAGATGTAGCACAACTATGCCCTCTTCTAAATCCAGATTGAGCCTCAGATAGTAAACGGTTATTATAAACATAGTCAGTTATCTGCTTTGATAGTAATTTCTCGTATACTTTGGATAGCGCAGGTAGCAAGTTTATTGGTCTAAAGTCTTTGCATGAAACCGGAGTCTTTCATTTAAGAACCGGAATGACATTAGCCCTTTTCCACTGAGTAGGAAACCCACAGGATGTGATGGAAAAATTAAATATATGCGTTATCGAGGAGATTACATAAGGAAGAAGAAGCTTGATAAAACGCGCGCTAATGCCATCGATTCCTACTGCATTGGACCTAATAGCCAAGATAGCATCCACAACATCACCCTCTGTTACTACTGTGAAATCAAAAATATTGGTATTCGGTCTATTCTTTACCGCAATCATATCTTCGTTATCCTTATTGACATTAGCATTAGGTGTACTATGATTTGTATGATCACGTAAGAAATGTGCATTCAAAACATTTGGGGTCTACGTTGCATTGCAAATATTATTTTTAGATATGCCGAAACAACGAAGATTTTTCCAGAGAATTTTGGAAGGAAGTTTGGAATCAAATCTAATGATGAAGTAAGCTACCTTAGCATTTCGGATGCAGAGGTTGGTTTGGTTCCGTAAGAGACGGTAGGCTTCCCAGTGGTAATCATTCTGGCATCGCTTCCACACCCTGTAAGCTCTCTCTCGTTTTTTTTATTAATTTCAAGATCTCTGATGTAAACCACGGTTTTTTATGGCTCTGGATTTTTACGGTCTTTAGCGGGACGCATGTATTAAACAGGTAATTAACGTGGTTATTAAAATATTGTAATTTTTCGTCTAACTTAGAAAATGACAAACATCCACTCCAGTCAAGACGAGAAGCCTCTCCACTAAGGGCTCCTAAGTTTACACCATTTTAATTCCTATACGTTATTTCAAAGCCGGGTTCTTTTACATTGAATTGCAAATCATATGATAAGAACAGCATTTCATGGTCAGATATACCTTCCATAGGGAGTTGGTCAAAATGATTTACGTAATTGGCATTGTTAACACAAATTAGGTCAAGCAAGGTAGGCTTACTGTTATTAGCAAAGCGAGTTGCTAATGGATTTATAATATTTAAATCACACGCTATAAAGTTATTTATGAGGGACTTACTACGGGAGTCATTATTAAGAATATCTATATTAAAATCCCCGCATATAATCACATGCTCATAATATATAGAAAATTCCGACAATTTCTGAAATAGGACTGTCAGGTCATTGGACCTATTAGGGTTGTAGACACAAGCAACAAAACATTTTACCCGAGCGTCACCTATCTCAATAAAGATGCTCTCAACTTCACTTTCATGCTCTGACCGATACAATATTTTTGGATGTAAGGAAGCTTTACAGTATATAGCAACACCTCCACCTCGAACGTTGTGTTTCCTGTCGTTTCTCAATAACACATAATTACCCATTTTGTATGCGTGATCATCAACATTGGATCTAAACCAAGTCTCCGTAATACAAATCAAGTCAATGTTGTGGCCATCAAATAAATACGAAAGGTAGTCCAATTTATGTGCCGTAAGACTACGAGTATTCAAATGGCACATATTAAATGTTTTATGACTTTTGCAAATTTGACCCAAAATACACCTCACATGCCCACTGTCAGCACAATCATTATTCAAATTACCTATAAACATAACAAATAAGCGAGATGTTGTCAACAAAGCAGTATGAGATAATAAAGAGTTTTGGAGAGAGGAAGAATACGGTAAGAGGAATAAATAAAGAAAAATTACCAATAACATAAATTGAAAATAATCTATTTACTACAGAGAAAACCATTATATTAGAATACATGTACAAGTGAAAATATTGCATCAAATATCATCGTTGATGTTACTGCAATTCGGTCAGCGCTCTCCTGTCACTAATTTTTATTGCTTCGCCTTGCTGTTGACTACGCACATACACATCTCCGCGCAAAGAGAAGACAGAAAAAAGCCGCTTCTGTTTTTTTAGTTGCAGTGCATGCTGTAATATCTCGCGGTTGTGCTTGGTAAGGCATTCATGCACAAAGATTTTACCACTTTCAGCGTGCCCAATATCATTAAGAGCAATTTGTCTCTTGCTTGATTTACAAAACCTTGCAATTGATCTTAAAAGCAAAGAGCGGTCAGTGGGAGAATTGGATTTTATTATTATCGGCGAGCTACCAGTTTTGCTCTTACGAATGCGAAAGGCAGAGCGTATTGGCGGTGTATTTAATTGGACAGTGCGACATATTCTATCAAACACTTCACTTAAATTTTCATTAGGGATTTGGGGAACTCCACTTATTAATACGTCTGAAAGCAAAGCATTAAGCTGGAGACATTGGTGCTTTATCGGTAACCGTATCGGTAACCTTTTAACAGCTGATTCGACCAACCTTATGAGAATCAATGCAATCGATTATTAGTGCCGCTAAGGTCGTAACCGTATCGTAGCCAACCAATTGGGTTTTGGTTTACCGTCGTAACGATAAACAGCTGATTACGTTAGGGATACGGATACAGCGATACGACATACGGCACCAATGACTACGGCTTTATTTTGGCATTCATTTATTTGAATTTTTAGAGTGTTTATCTCCGCTCTAAGCTGCCTGCACTCGCTTTCCGCTGACTCAACCCTAGTTTCCATACATGAGTAATTATTTTTTAAATTCGCGATCTCTGCCGCTAACTCACCAACTCTCTGAAGAACTCGCTGCTCTGATTCTCTTAAGTTTTCCTTTATACGCTCCGTCAATTCCTCTAATATGCTCTCCTTCCATATAATCATTTTTGCTTCAAGGCGGGAAATTTCACTTGAGACTGGCGGTGGGCTCTCAAGTTTAGAAGGTTTTGCGAATGTTGGAGTGCGATGAGGGGAAGAGGAAGCCGTTTGCCGTGTAACTTTTGGTTTTGCTGGAGCCATATTCATTAACATTTTTAAATATGATTACTAATTTGTGATAAATATTACAGAAGAATTCCACGCACTAGTCGCAAACCACTTTACAAAAGAATTGTTCGCGTATTTACAAAATTAAAGTGACAGATTATTTAAATAAATGCTATTTTATTGCAGCGAAACGAATCACACGTCTACTCTCTTTGCATATTTTATTATTATAATATTATTAATTATATTATTAATTTCAAACAAATTCGCAACAATAATTAAACTGGATATCAAATTGAAGCTGTTAATGTGTGCTCTACTACAGATAATTTTTTATACCGCTGGGTGTCTTGGGTCTCGAGATATAGGCCAAAACGTGGGCCCGTGCACCCTTAGAATGTGTTTATATAATATGGATATCAAATGAAAGCTGTTGATGAGTGCTTCAGTACAGGGTAGTTTTCATACCAATTGGTGACTAGGGTCTCGAGATATAGGCCATAACGTGGACCCGGGCACCCCTAGAATGTTTTTATACAATATGGATATCAAATGAAAGCTGCTGATGAGTGCTTTAGTACAGGGTAGTTTTCATACCAATTGGTGACTAGGGTCTCGAGATATAGGCCAAAACATGGACCAGGATATCCCTAGAATGTATGTGTATTTTGAATATCAAATGAAAGCTGTGCTGAAAGCTTTTAAGTAGTTTTCATTGTGATATTCGATTTAGTTGCATCAACCTGTCAAAACTGATAAATATGCATGCGAGGCCGAAATAAAGACATGAATTAATAATACCCACATACCTATTTAAATACGTCCTATTCGATTTGCCTGAAATTTGGTATATAAATCAAAATACGTACCTACATGCCTCTGTGCAGAGAGATAGTGCGCGTAGTAACACAAGCAAAGTTTTCCGTCGAAAAGCTGCTCATGAAACCGACAGCTGATGATTACCCCACTCGGCTCTGACCCTTGCTCGCTGAAAGCAATCTTAGACCTGACGATGTGACCGAGCAGTGGTTTCTCATTCATTATGTAATGCGGGTGCCCACCGTGGTGTGGTGTTAGCGTGCTCCGCCTATCACATCGAAGATTCTGGGTTCAAGCCACGCGCAAAGCAGAATCAAAAATTTAGAAACAAGTTTACTCAATTAGAAGCTTTTCTAAACGGGGTCTCCTCGGCAGTGATTTGGCAAGCACTCCGAGTGTATTTCTGTCATGAAAAGCTTCTCAGTGAAAACTCATCTGCGTTGCAGATGCCGTTCGGAGTCGGCGTTAAACATGTAGGTCCCATCTCATCAATTTTTAGAGAATATTAAAAAGGAACAAGATGCAAATTTGAAGAGAAGCTCGGCATTAAATCTCTTCAGAGGCTATCGCGTCTTGCATTTACGTACCCCCGCTGCAGGCACTATAAGTTTCCAGCGAGCCAAAAATTAACTGGCACGATGAGAAATGGCGCGCTGCCTCGTAAAAAACGACGCTGCCTAAAGGGCATCGATGCATGCGGGGGCAGCAACGCGCGGTATGTTGGAGCGTTATCGTGACGGGAAGAAGGAAGAGGGACGCCAATTTAGGAAGAAAAAACGTGAAGCATAAAGGCGTGAGTGCGAGGAGCTTCAGATGCTGGTGATAGGAATAAAGCCCAAAAATTCTACCAAAACATCCGACTGATAACGGAAGATTTAAAGGCAGTCGCAAATTTCTGCAGGGTCGATAATTGCGATCTGGAAACTGACGTTTAAAGTGTGCTTAAGTTGTGGAGGGGCACTTTTGCTCATTGCAGAGACGAAGAGTTGGTAAAGATCATGCATGAACTAATATACAAAATATGGCCGGCCGAGCTTACGTGGCCAGTTTGGAATTTAATTGTGTTCTGGCCGACAGACAATAAAGCCAATCCCGCTAACTGTGGTAACTACCGCCGAACCAGCCAGAGTAATATCGCAGATGCTCTGTCTGACGTAATCTGTGAAAGACTGAAGCCCACAGACAACAACCTGCTTGGACCTAATCACAATGCGACAGATCTTGGAGAAGATTCACGAAGAAGTTGCTTATATGCGTCTATGTCTTAATCTATGTTCCTAATTACGTTGATCAACACCACTCGGTAACCCCAGCGGGTTGGGGGGTTAGAATATACCAGCGGTGGGTATGCCTGTCGTAAGAAGCGACTAAAATACCAGATTCAAGGGGTTGTGTAGCGCAACTTTTTCAGGTTGCCAGCGCAATATATAGCGTCTCCAAACCCAATTGTCAACCTCACCTATCCGTGGGGAATCCTGTTTCATTAACAACCGAGGCTCTGGCGATCCCGAATTCCCCATGGATGTAGAGGTTGGGAGGGCGGGATGGCCTAGAAGGTCGCATGTGGTCATAACAAATCGTCCCGAGATGGTCGGGCTTGGTACCGGGACGTACGGGATCTGCATCCGGCAAAGGACAATCAACTCGATAACACTCCCCAAGGGGGCTGGCCCTGGTGTGAATTACGCTGTTTGTCATGTTCGATCATGCTTCGACACACATGTATACTCAATTGCCACAAGAGTTCATAATCGCAACTTCTTTACGTTCTAAACTAGAGATGCCACGAATAGTGAATTGGCCGAATACCGAATATTCGGCAACGCTGTCGGCCGAAGCGCCGAATATTCGGCGGCCGAATACATGCTTGTCTGGGCGCGTTAGCTGGATTAAGACAAGTGGACACCTGTTTTCCTGCTTGTACATAACAGATCATGTAACTTTAATAAATGTGACAATGGGAACTATTGGAACAATGTATCAAACTCCTCAAACCATTCGAAGAGATTACAAAAATAACGAGCTCAGGTATCTGTTGCATCTCTGAAGTGATTCCACATGCAGTAAATTTATTAAAATATCTGGGAAAAGCAGAGACAGCTGAGAAAGTACCAAATTTAGTAACAATGAGATCTTCATTGCAAGGCGAGTTTGAAAAGCGATTCAGCTTCGATGAAAAAAACAAATATCTGGTTGCTGCTTTTCTGGATCCTCGCTTCAAACCGTGTTTCCTAAGATTGGTTCAAGCAGAAAGAGCAAGACAAAAAATTTTTCTAGAAGCTCTGAAAATAGTACCGATAACGATTCTTCTCCAATTCGTAAGAAAAGAAGCCTGAATGAAAATGATAGGAGTACTGAAATACACGACAGTTTCTGGAACTGCTTTGAGGAAGTCGCTACAGATAATATGCGAAATGCTAATGATGAGGAGAACGTGGAGAAGAATGCTGTGGCAAAGTTTAAAAGTTTGGTAAAGTTTATCTTTCTTCTCCTGGAAGTAGCGTGTATAGTGAGACCTTATTTTCTGATGCTGGTAACATTTACGATGAAAAGCATAATCGTTTACTACCCAAAAATGATGAAAAGCTTATTTTTGTCTAACATAACTTACCACTGATCAATTTTAAATACTAAAGTGTTGTAATTTGGAAATAAGTACATAATTTTGAGTAATATAGCGTGTCTTTTTTACATGATATGGTATGGAATAGCAAAAAAAGTGGCCGAATACCGAATAGTTGCCGAATATTCGTGACAACTCTATTCTAAACCTCTTGAAACTGCTTAGTTTCCTTGAATTTCCGTTGGAGCCAGTCATTGTTAATACAACAACAATGGGCATTTTAACTATTTCCCTTCTTCCAAAATTGAAGTACATATTTAAAATACGCGCCATATGCATTACATTTCCGGCGTCCTATTGTAAACAAATTTGTTGTTGTTCAGTGTTCAGGTAACAATGGACAAACATAAGAGGCTAAAGTGTCTCTTTTTTTCTTAACAACATCATATGCGCAACACATTTATCGTACCTGGAAAATTTGCCGAGTTAAATGTAACCACGCCTCCACGCGTCCATGTGTGTTGCAAGTACTTTTGCCAAGTAGTGTAAGTACGGCGGCCAGGTAAAAAAAAAAGTTAACCGTTTAGTGAAGCTGACTGCAATAAATGAGGTTAGAAGTTATGCGGCGCTCTTAATGCTTTGCCAGTCAGCAGTCAATGAGTTTGCAACTCCTCTGCCAATTTATTTTCACAGTTATTATCACAACAAAACTTTATTTTAACTGCACTGTTGGAAATATAAATAATTTTATTTAACAAATGACGCTTTAAGTTAGTCACCGGCGGAAGTATAATTAAAACAACCAAGTGCTGCCAATAAACTATAAACTAATTAGCGCTCCATCTAGCGCGAATTTATTTTGCTAACAGAAACGAACAGTGCTATGACATGAGCTGTCAACCGGGCTTCGCATTTTAATTTAAAAGAAAAAAGTGTGTGACATTTTTTTAAACGATTGTTATGGAAGACGATTTTGAAATCGAATTCATGTCGCTGCCACTCGAAGATTTACAGGATTATTATGGAAAGCTGTTTGAGCGCTATCGTCAAATGCGTGATGACGCCGAAGAGGACACTCAACGCATCTATGAGTTGAAGCGCACATTGGAAACGGCGTATGCTGCCCAAAATTATCTGTCGCAAGAAATTGAAGATTTAATGCAGACACTTGCTTCCATCGAAAATGAAAGCAAAGGTCAAACAAAAGCACAAACAGAATTGGAAGATTTGCGCCGACAGCATCACACTTTAACCACAGACTATACAACTTTGCAGCAGGATTATGCGGCTATGGCGGCCGAGAATGCTGAATTGCGCAAACAGTTGGAAACTGCCAAGTCGGAAAAACGGTTGAGTACATCATCTATAATAGATGCTGGTACAGAAGAATTAACTAAACGTATTTCAATATTGGAAGGTGAAAATTTTTCTCTAATGCAAAAATTAGAGGAATTCCAGGATAATGTTGTAAAGCAGACAATGGCTTTAGCGGAACGTGAAGTGAGTGTTTGAGTTTGCCCAAATTTGTTTGTGCATAGTTTTAACTGAATTTTTGTATTTCTTTGTTTTTAGAGCAACATTGAAATTTTGCGCGATCAAGTGACTTGCTTGGAAGAGAATATACGTTCGAAACGTGATGATTTAAATGAAAAAACTACGCTGCTGGAGAGTACGCAAGAACAATTGGCAGAATCGAACGCACGATTGGCTTTGCTAGAAACTAAGCCAGAAGGAGTTGGTAAGTTATTAGGGTTGCAGTACAGAGACACTTTAGTACACTTGGAGTCATCATAATTGTGTTACATTAATCTCTTCATAATAGTTTATATAAATTCTCTTTTTGAAGTCAAGTAAACTTCAACAGAGTTGGAACACTAGCGGCGGTGTGACACCTCCCAGTTGAAAAGGTCGGCCGCATCCCTTAATTGTGGCAGAACAAGTCTGAAATTACAGAAGGGTTGAAGAAACTGATTGAAATTTGAGTTGAACCATTAGCCGTTAGTTCACAGATAAAATTGCAATTCCATTGTAGGATCTGGTATTTGTTGATGATACGTCAAAATCCATTCTTAGGAGGGGTGAACCTCGTACTGTACCTGAGGATCCTTACCATCCTTCGCTGGAAATAGTTTACGAATTGGAAGAAAGTTCTCGGAGTTGCACTACCACAGAAAACGACTCTAGTTTTAGATTCGAATTCGCGAAGGCTAATTTTAATAAACTCAACCAAATGTTATCTACAATAGTTTGGCCCAAATACGGTGCAGATATTGACAAGAAACGTTTCTGCCTTCAACGCTGTCATTCACGCTATTCTGGACAGACATGTACCTAAGCGTAAACGTGTTTTCACTTAACTAGTCCAAATATGGTACACCAAAGAACTGAAATCTTTAAAAAACAAAAAAACGCGTTCCTTCAAGCTGTACAAGAAGACGGGGTCACACTCCGACTACTTGAAGTACTCTATATTGCGTCATAAATATTTTGAATTAAATAAAAAGTGTTACAATACCTATCTCTGTGCCATGAAAAAGAAAATAACTTGCAATCCGAAAGCTTTCTATAATTTCGTGAACTCTAAACGTAGGGTTAAAAGCTTTTCTTCTGGTATGAAATACCGTGATGATTTCTCTAGCGACGATCAAGTTATTGCTAATTTATTTGCACAATTTTTCAAATCTAACTATTCCGCTGAATTAATATCTTTGTCTAGTGAATACCCGTATGAACTTGACTCACTTAACGCAATTAATATTCCATCAATATCTTCAGAAGAGGTTCTTACATATTTAACTTCTTTGAAGGAATCTTATAAATACGGTCCTGATCTAATTCCCATATGTTTTCTCAAAAGATGTGCAGAACACATTTATCTGCCCCTAACTGATTTATTCAACATGTCCCTAAAACATGGAGTTTTTCCTTTTGCTTGGAAGGAATCTTTTCTAATACCCCTCCACAAAAACGGCAGTAGGTGTAGAAAATTATCGAGGAATTGCAAAATTGTCTGCCATCCCAAAGGTGTTTGAAGCCATTGTTACTAATCAGCTAACATTTTCCATTTCTGCATTGATTGCAAACTCTCAACATGGATTCTGTAGAGGCAAATCTACCATTACCAACCTACTTGAATTCACAACGCATGTTTCTAATGGATTTAGAGAAAATCTTCACCGATGTTATTTACACTGATTTCAGTAAAGCATTTGACAAAGTTTCCCATTCATTGCTTATCCACAAGCTGGATCGACTTGGTTTCCAACCAGGTCTCACTCAGTGGATATCTTCTTATCTCTGCGGTAGAACGCAACAAGTAATTTTTAAAAATACTCTTTCAGAGGTCATTAATGTTCCCTCTGGCGTCCCACAGGGCAGTCATCTCGGTCCAATTCTGTTCTTGCTATTTATTAATGATATCTGTACCATAATAAAATATTCCAAAATTTTAATGTATGCTGATGATGTAAAACTTTTTAGGTCTTATGAGTCTATTGAAGAACGTCCATTGCTTCAAGCGGATTTAAACTGCTTAGTTGCTTGGTGCAACGCGTATTTAATTCCGCTGAACATCAATAAATGTAAGTTCATGTGCTTCTCTCGGAGATCTTTGCCAGCAGCCTCTTACGTAATTGATAATTTTTGTCTTGCATCAGTAAATTATTTTGTTGACTTGGGAGTTACGATGGATGCTAAACTTAGTTTCAACCTTCATATTATGACTACTGCCAATAAGGCTAGAGGTGTTCTATCATTCGTGAAGAGATGGTCTAAAGAATTTAGTGACCCTTATGTAACCAAAGCCCTTTTTACCACATTAGTTAGGCCGATACTAGAATACGGATCAGTAGTCTGTAATCCGCGATATCAAGTTCATGCAGATAGGCTTGAGTCAATACAGAAGCAATTTTTACTTTTTTCTTTAAGGAATTTTCATTGGGACTCTGCATATAGTCTTCCACCTTATACTAGTCGGTTAAGGCTTATCAATCTTCCAACTCTCGCTAGCCGTAGAGAAATGCTAGGAGTATTATTTATGGCTAAACTACTGAATGGACTAATTTCTAGCCCCTTTCTTTTGAACGAAGTAAACTTCAATGTCCCATCACGAGCGTCAAGACATTACAAACCTCTTCTTTTGAGGCAGTGTAAAACTAACTTCGAATTAAATGAACCTTTCCGGTGTTTATGTTATGATTTTAACTCTCACTCGAATTCATTTGATATAACGGATTCACTTTTTACTATAAGGAAAACTGTCCTATCCTATCTTAACTCGTAACAAAATAAAAATAAAAAAAAAAATAAAAATCTTTATATGCTAAATCCTTAACTTATTTAACAATTTACTATATGTATAATTTTCTACTGTTATGTATATAATACTCATCTGATGATTTTTATTCTGTAGCTGAGCAGTTTTAGATCTCGACGCTTAACAAACCTCCGCCTATCAACAACTCGGCAAAAACAAAAACAAATCCGTGCGTCATGCGGATGCGCCCCTCGTGTCGGTTGGGCGGGCTTTGGAGGGTATTAATCCGTTGGGTTTATTATTATTATTATTATTATTATTATTAAAAACTGATAGTTCTCCTGATTTTTCGTTATTCTAGTACCACTTCCTATGTGTGCTTTAACTGAAGAGGAGGAGTGCTTTTGAAACAAAACCATAACATGAATGTTTATTCTAATATCTTTTTCGCACCATCACTTACTTTACAATTCAAGTAGATTGGTTCATCCTAATGTCTAAACTTGGAAGGCCCAATGCCCCTAAGAAATCTCCAGATCGGAGTCATGCAGTTGTGTTGTTGTTGTTGTAGCAGTGCTTCGTCCCATCCAATAGGTCTGACGAATCACAAATTGTCATCAATGTCCCTTAACGGGAGGCCGAGGAAACTTGCTGTTTCAACAGGATGGACCATAATAAGAGAGGTGTTAGAAGCGTTGGTTCCACATTACAATTGAAGAGATGGTTGGTGTCATGTGGGAACACTTTGCAGGCACGGCATACATTTTGTATGTCGGTGTTGATTTTGGAAAGGTGAGAGTTTAACCTGTTACAGTATCCAGATCGAAGTTGGGCTAGAGTGACTCCCGTTTCCCTAGGCAGTGTGCGTTCCTCTTCCGCATGTTTAGGGTATTGCTGTTTGAGTACTGGTTTCACCGGGCAATTCCTGACATAGAGGTGCGACGCCTGTTTATGGAGTTCACCAAGGACCTGCTTATGTTTTTTGCCTTCATACGGCTGTGTTCTCAGGTGCCGTATTTCCTCATAGTGCTTACGGAGGTGACTTCTTAAGCCCCTGGGCGGTGTTGGCTCATCAATCAGATGTCTGTTGGGATGCCCAGGTTTCTGAGTATTCAACAACTGGTTAGCATTTCATTTTTCTCCCTTATTGGGACTATTCTCGCCTCATTATGTAGATGGTGTTCTGGGGACATAAGGAGACAACCCGTGGCGGTTCTGAGGGCAGTATTTTGGCAGGCCTGTAGCTTCTTCCATATAGGGAACGCATAGCACGCAATTTGCTGGCCAATTGCTTTGTATGTGGTAATGAGCGTTTCTTTGTCTTTCTGTTGTTTCTTTGAGGATTTTATTACGGCTCTGGGTTTTAGGAATAATTGCGGCTGCGTGCCCCTGATCAAACGTCACAGCCAAGATTTTGGGGTGTAGGACAATCGGTAGCGTAGTGCCATCGACGTGGATGTTCAAAATGGTCGACATTTAGTTAATGGGATTGTCAGCTCAACTTCCAGGCAACTTTGAAACAAAACTCATCACTTGGTTTATTTGCCGCCAATAATCACCGGCACATAATATATTTAACTCTTTAGGGTAAAGAAGGAATTCATCGAAAAAACAAACAAAAGTATAGAGGCGACCGTTGTTCAATTCACTTTAGTTAAGCTGTTTTATCCCCAAACTTTGCAGAAAACAGGAGAAAACATTCGTTAGAAAGCTTGGTTCCTAGTTTCCAAGATGTTTGCCTCGGCATATTTCCATTTGGCTGAAGGTCATAAACTCCATAGTAGATTCCTTTTCTTAGGAGGATGACGAGAGTTGCTTCATTGCTTTTATGTTTGCGTATATTCTTTTCTCATCAATTCTTCCCCATGAATTGCTAAAAAAGCTACTTAGCTATTGTTGTTGTTGTAGCGATAAGGACACTCCCCGAAGGCGTAGGGGAGTGTTATCGATGTTGACCGTCCTTTGCCGGATGCAGATCCCGTACGATCCGGTAACAAGCACCATAAAGGTACAAGCCCGACCATCTCGGGGACGATTGGTATGGCCACATGAAACCTTCTAGGCCATACCGCCCTCCCACCCCCTAGATCCATCAGGAGTTCGGGGTCGCCACAGCCTTGGCTGTTAATGAAACAGGATCCGCCACGTCTAGGTGAAGTTGACAATTGTTGTTGTTGTTGTTGTAGCAATGTAACACCAGTGTGACAATTGGGTTGGAGAAGCTATACATTGCGCTGGCAACCTTGAGAGGGATGCGCTACACAACCCCTTGAATCATTTTGGTATTTTAGCTTGAAGCACATGACTGAGTTCGAAACTACAGAAAAAGAGAGAGGGGGGATTTCAAAAAAAATTCTAATAAAAATATTCAGCATACGTACCACTATTTTAAGTTTTTTACTTTTTTTCTGTTTCTAAAATAAATCTTCAATTTCCCTTGCAGATCGCAAAGGCAACTCACTCTTCGCCGAAGTAGACGATCAGCGCCAAGCTATGAAAAAACTTTTAGCTGCACAAAAGAAAAGTTACATGGATATGAAGAAAGTCTTCCATGACAGTCAATCTGAAATAAGACGTCTAAAGCGTGAGAATGTCGCAATGCATACTGAATTGCGTGAATGCAGTTCTATATTTTGTGCAGCCGATCGTACATATCAAAGTAATTATAATAAATTCACATGAAATTAGAATGTTGCATTTAAATCTCATATACTATTTTACAGGTAAACTAAACGAACGTATACATCAACTACTCAATCAAGTGGAAGAGCTAGAAAAACAATTGAATGTAACGCAAGGACGTTTGCGCGATTTGGCGAGCGATAAGGGCGTTGCGTGGCTTGATTCAATGTTGAGTTTTTGCAAGTACGCATTACCAATTAGATTAGTTAAATTTGTTTTGCGTTTAAGTAGTGGAACATGGAATATCTTTAGTAGGAGTCGTGTATATTGTATATTTAAAATGGGTGTTACAATGGGCTAAATTATGAGATTTTTTCTTAAATTAATTTGTAAGTTATTTATTTTAGCTTCTAATTTATATATTTTTGTATATATTATTGTAAATACTAGTACTTAATTTATTTGCCCGTCGTACTATGTTTTGACATAAAATAGGAACTGCGGGTCCTGTGGCGTAACTTTTCCTTTTTTATTAATATATAAAAGTCCCGACTCCATATTATTCGTAAAATTTGAATATTGGTTGATAAATATTTGAAAATAATTATTGGCAAACCATAAAATAATTGGAAAATATAAACAATAAACTTAATTTTTTTAAATAAAGAGTTTGTGTAGTTGTCAAATCATTAGGTCATACAAAAATTGTATTGGTAACGTTGCCTAGTTGACTTTGTGTACCCATTATTTGTGAAAGACTTACTTTTCACGATTATTGAGCAGTAGGCCCATTTGCATTGTCACAATTTATCTTTATAACCCAGAGTTAGCTACTCGTGAGGGCTAACCCTCCGTCAAATTTTGAGAATTTTTAAAATTAGCTGAGTTAAAAAGCTCCTGCTAGTGCCCTAAGTCTTTGAATACATATAACACAATTTTCATAATGATTTCAAAAAATTTCAAATTCTATAAGCCTTTAAAATATGTTAATATATATTCTCTGTGAATAAAAGAAAAGCAGCTGATGATAACAACTAAGATTTTGTATGGCTTAAGCTTCCATTACTCATACTTAGCATATACTTGACTTGACCATGATTATACTTCAATTATCACATACTTCCTAGTTCAGCCAGGTATTTCTAAGTGTTGAGTAATCAGTTACACGCAAAGCTCATTAAACGGAACCGTAAGTAACAGCTCTCAAGTGTATGCTAAGTATTACTAATGTATGCTTTAGCATATGTCAAGCTCATAACAGATTTTCTATGCTTGCAAAAATTGGAGTAGTGCGCCAGTACCACATTACCCAAAGTTCCTCTATCTATAGTTCTGGCTCATTTGTGTTTCACATTAAAGTAACTAATTTACTTTTGTTTAGACAAGAAACCGATGACCTTAAGAAACAATTGCATGCTGTACGTCTTAAGAAAGCAGATTTGGAAGAACAGTTACGCGACGTACAACAAGAAATGACAAGGTAATTTTTTTTTTAATATTATAATGAGCTTACACACCAAGTTAAGTTTTTGTACACCAGCGCAAACGTAATTGCATAAAATATCAAATCAGTTTCGAGGAAAAGCCATACTTGAGTAAAAGTAAAAATTATTCCATACTTGGAGAAAATGTTTTTCAGAAAAGTGGGGCCAATGAATTTATTTATTCATGTCGAAAAAACAGTACATAATTAGGAACACATCTGTACTCAAGCATGAGTAGAGTCAGGGTAATAGGAACCACTGCCTTGCAACGGGCTTTATTATGTAACACGATATTCGAAGAAATATGTATGTGATTTAACAGCTTTCGAATCGCTTTATATTTAAATCAAGTTACAGAATATGGCCTCAGCGCCCTCTTACATGCATACAAAGCGGTGAAGCCCATATGATGCTCTGGATTTTCAATCTGAAGTAGTAATGTGCAAACATTTCTGCTGGAATAGAGTTGTAAAACTTTAATAGTACATAAGATCATCAATATTTTATGATCTTTGAAAAAAACAGATTTTTTGAAAAATTAACATTGATGGTCCTCGATTGTGTCATCGATCGTCAACTCCAATCTACAGCCCCAATAAGGTCTAATTGAATTCTGGACTCCACACACATTACCGATGATAGTTGTCCATACAGCTACATTTCGTGAGTTCGAGTAGTCCCCTGTCAATCTGTCTAAGAAGTTACTTAATGAATAGTGTCCACAGCAGTGGTGGATATTCGTGGTTTATATATATACCAGATTCCGTAGTAATGCAGCTTAACATGCTGCAGATCCAATCCTGCCGCTTCTAGGTATTGCTGAAAGCGTCGGCGATATCCAGAAAGGCTACTAACGTATATCTCCGGTAGTTCAGCGCTTTATATAAGTTGATGCATATATCTAGGCAGGTTGTTGTTGTAGCGATAATGTTACTCTCCGAAGGCTTTGGGGAGTGTTATCGGTGTGATGGTCCTTTGCCGGATACAGATCCGGTACGCTCCGGTAGATAGATAGATAGATAATTAATTGAGGATCGCACTGCGACCATTGGTCTATTGTGCCCTCAACTGCTTCACAGCACCTCATCCAAGCCGACTTCTCTGATGAACCCTAGCAGTTCACCTGGCTTGAGGGATTTGATGTGAGAGTGCTCTGGCCATGGTGAGCCCAAAAACTTAGCCCTACGTCTTGAGATTGCGTCACATTCCAGGAGTATATGGTCCGCCGTCTCCGCTGATCGATGACAAAATCGGCATGTGTTGTTCGATAGTATGCCCAGCTTCTGCATGTGGCTGTTCAGTCTGCAGTGTCCTGTAAGAATAGCTGTTAGGATCCTCAGGTTATCTTTCGACAGGCCCATTAATGCCCTATATCGAGTTGTGTTGTAGCCCCCCAGCAGTAACTTAGATTGCCTCAAGTCTGGCATATTGCGCCAGTGTTCTTCCCTCTTATCCCTTTCTTCTAATAGTAGATGCCCTCTGATTTCCTGCGGGCCTACTGGCAGGAACGGCTCAGGACCAATAGGTCGTGTCGTTGCTGCCTCCCTTGCCAGGCTGTCCGCTTGCTCATTGCCCTCCACTCCCCGGTGGCCAGGAACCCAGGCCAATAACAGTTTGTTGTGTGCTCCTAGTTGATTTAGCTTTTCAACGCACTCAAGTACTAGTGCTGATTTTATTTCAGACGTCGAGATCGCCTTGAGGGCGGCCTGACTGTCACTGAGTATGGCAATTGTCTCGTTGGAGTATTCGCGCTGAAGGTTCAGGTCAGCACACTGGCTTATAGCGAATACTTCCGCTTGAAAAATGCTCGGGTGTGCTCCCAGAGGCGTTGATATCTTGGCTCTGGGTCCAATGACTCCAGATCCAATCCCCTCTGGCGTCTTCGAGCCATCTGTGTACCATACTATTCTATTTAGCCGATGAATGTACACAATTCTGCTTTCCTCCCACGTACCCTTGTCTCCCAATTCTACTTTGTACCTTCTCTCATAGACTATCTGCCTGAGGATATCATCCCTCGGGAGTTGAGAGATTGGGATCTTCTCTCTCAATTCCTCCATGTTTCGGGACGATATAACTTTACCTATGCCCGAGCCCTCCTTAGCAATATTCAGGAGGGTTCGCTTGGCTGACTGCTCTATTGATATATGCAGCGGGGTCAGATCAAGGATAGCCTCCAGCGCTGCTGTAGGGCATGTGCGCATAGCTCCCGTGATGCATACACATGCCAGTCGCTGAAGTTTTGACAGCGCTTGCCTCGTCGTCGCCCGAGTTGTTTTCGATGCCAGGCTATCGAACCGTATGTTATCATAGGTTTTACTATCATGGTATACATCCATCTTAGCACATGCGGGCTACAGCCCCATGATTTGCCTGCTAGACGTTTGCATATCATGATGGACCTCGTGGCCTTAGCTCTCATGGAGTCGAAGTGCTGTTTCCATAGGAGCTTGGTGTCAAAAGTGACCCCCAAGTATTTCACCGCGGTTCCATGTTCTAGTGCCACGCCATTTATTGTAATTGCTCTCAGGGCTGGTAGGGCCCTTCTTCTGGTGAAAGGGATGATGGTCGTTTTAGATGGGTTGATGTTAAGCCCCACACTGGCACACCATCCCTTCGTAATATTCAGTGCTCTCTGTATTATGTCACAGAGCGTACTCTCGAACTTACCCCTTTCAATTATGACGATGTCGTCAGCATATCCCTGGCATCTTATGCCACTGTCAGATAGCTTTTGCAGGAGTTCGTCCACTACTAGGCTCCACAGAAGGGGTGATAGAACACCTTCTTGAGGGCACCCCCTCGTGGTATTAACCTCAACTGCGCTGTTGCCTACATGGACTTCAGCGATTCTTGTGCGGAGTAGATTGTCAATCCATCTCTAGATAGGCATCTGAATTCCTCTTCTCTGCAGTGATATGTTTACGCTTTCATGAGATGTGTTGTCAAAGGCACCCTCAATGTCAAGGAAAGCGCAAATCACTGTTTCCTCTGTTTCGAACGCCCTCTGTATTTCAGATGTTAATTGGTACAGAGCTGTGTCCGTGGACCTACCCGCTCTGTACGCATGCTGGCTATGATGTAAGGGCCAGCTCTTAAGGGCGTTTGACCTGATTTCTTGGTCCAATATCTTTTCCATTGCCTTCAAGACAAAGGAAGTTAGACTTATTGGTCTGAAGGACTTTGCCTGCGAATAGTCCTTTTTTCCTACTTTTGGTATGAAAACCACTTTTTCTCTTCTCCACATCATGGGTATGTATCCCAGTGCCAGGCTATCTCTCATGATCCTGGCCAGATGTGGGATAATCTGTGTCCCTTGCTGCATTAGCACCGGGTAGATGCCATCCACCCCGGAGATTTGTATTTCTCAAAGGATTCCACTGCCCATCTGACTCTGGCCTCACTGAAGAGGGAGTTGGCAAGTTGCCAGTCTGATGGGGTTGGTTTCACTCTGGGGAACACAGGTTCCGGTACTTGCGGAGAGGCACCCGGAAAATGCGTGTGTAGCAGGGCCCTAGCTCGCTCCTCCACCGTTCCGGTATAGGTACCGTCTGGAAGCCTAATCGCTAAGTTAATCTCCCTCTGCTCTTTGGCTAGGGCCTTGTGGAGCTTTGCCGCTGCAGGTGTGCTAGAAATTCCCTCACAGAAATTTCAGAAACTTTCCCTCTTAGTTTTCCTTATCTCTTTATTGTACTTTGTTAGATTTTGAGTGTATTCCTCCCAGTTGCCGGTTCTTCTTGCCCCGTTAAAGAGTTTCCTGACTTTCTTCCTTAGTAGTGTCAGGTCATGCGACCACCAGGGGGTTGCCTTCTTACCCTTAACTAAGGAGACTCGGCAACTGGAGTTGTAGGCATCTATCATTATCTGATTTGCCCTATCCACTCTGCCCTCTAACTCAGTACAGTTAGCGCTTCTGCTCTTATTTCTGAGACTATCCGCGTTAGCCTCTATGATACTTTTGTAGCTGCCCCAGTCTGTTTTCCTGGGATTTCTTTTAGGGCTGTATTGCCCCGATACAGCACCCAGCTCAAACCTTATGATCCTATGATCCGATAGGGAGGGTTCTTCTGAGACTCTCCATTTCGAGATCATATTCTCAGTTAGGTTGTTGCCAAATGTTATATCTAGGACCTCTGCCCTGACTCTCGTGACAAACGTCGGTTTGCTCCCGACGTTATATACATATATTCAAATCGTGGCTGACTATATATTCTAGTAAACACTCACCCCTTTGGTTGGTATCATTGCTGCCCCACTCCGTGTTGTGGGAGTTAGCATCGCTTCCTATGATCAACGGAAGTTTCGCTCTTCTGCAGTGCTCCACTAGCTTCTGCACGTTAACTGGAGGGACTGTGCTGTCGTCCCCCGGGAAGTAGGCTGCGGCCAGCACAATGCTGGTGTTGTCTCCATTCACCTTTGCCTCGATCTGCACCGCCACCAGATCCCGGCTTAAAAATTCTGTAATGCAAAAATAGTTAATGTTTGACTTAAGCATTACACATGCTCTTGGTTTCTGCTGTGAGAGATCCCAAATATCTTTGTTATTACTTACATTAAGGCCCCTCACCTGTCCCTTGTAAGCCCAAGGTTCTTGTATGAGGGCGATGCCCAGATCATCCGAGGCGAACCTCCTCACCAGTACAGCCGAGGCTGCAATGGAGTGATGGAGGTTGATCTGGGCTATTTTTATGCTTGTGCCGGTCATTTTGGCCCGGCCGGCCTCATCAGATCATCTTCATCCGACAATCCGCTCTCGCTTTCGTCCCGCCTATTCAGCTCCAGCTCCTGGAGGTCGAGGCCCTCGATGAGCTCTTGCGTGGTGGGGATTTCTTTTTCATCCCCAGGCTGCACGATTTTGTCCTTGCTTGCTGCGGTGGGAGGGTTTGTGGTCTCGCGAGCTCTGATGGTATCGGTGCTCGCGTCCGTCATGTTCTCGTCCGACAGCTCGCCTCTGTCGGTGCCCTCTGCCTCCGCCTTGTCTTCCGGCTGCTCACTATTCCCTGGTTGCCTCTGCCTCCAGGGTCTCACTAGGACCAGGCCGTACCTATAGTGCAGCTTAAGTCCGTTCCTGCGTATGATTTGATACGATTCCTCGTCTATGCCTACGTCGAGACGTAGGCCTGTTTCCTCTGCGCTACAATTAATGACGCGCCATCTCTGCGTCCTGAGGCCCTCATTTTGGTTGGCGAGGAGCCGTAACGCAAACTCTTTTGGGCGTTCCGCACTTCTGGGGAGGAACATAGTCACATTATGCGTTGGCGGTATTACATCCCCGCGTCTCGTGCATAATTGTGGCCCTGTCCACTCCTCAAGCGTTGGTATTACTTCAACGAGCCACTTAACTGTTTTTTCGTCCTCGCAGTCCACGAGGAGGAGCCCTGCTCGGAAGTATACCCCGCAAAAAACTAGGGCATGCCCACATCCCCTGAACACTCCGTCCATTATGATCTCTTGGAGATTCGTCAGGTCCTCTTGACTTAGGGCCTCCGCCGGGTAGTTACTGGGCAGAACAGCTATTCGGATACCCCTAAGGGCTTCCGAATAGCTCTGCTGCCTTGGTGCCATCCCAGAGGGTACCCCAGTCGCCCTGGCTTGAATCTCCCTGCCCGTGGGTGCAGTGTTCCTGGGAGCGTGGGCCCGTTGCCTTTTTGAGCTCGGAGTTTCCTCCGGCGTAATTTGCCCGATCCTGCGCTTTTCAGCGGGAGCGGGCGCATGTTGGTCAGCTGCCGCTGGCTGTGCTCTCCTTCCTTCTCTGCTTCCACTTTGAGCATTGGCTTTTCTCTGCCCGTGGTCTGGTTCATGCCTGCGCTCATCTGCCCTGGCTCTTGCCTCCCTGGGCGACAGGCCTTCCTCTAGATATCGGAGGTATCTTTTTACCCCAGCCCCACTTAGTCCAAAGCGTCTCTTGTTATCCAGCGCTCCTGGACTGCCCCGTGGTGGAAGTGAAGGTTGCCTGCCTCTGTTGTGCCTTCTGTTAGGCCGCTTCCACTCCTCCGAGTTCCGCTCTGTATTTTTCCCTTCCTGGGACCTTCCATAGGTGCTCTGTGAGCTGCTACTAGAGTCATCCTCCAACGGTGAACGCTTAGACTTACTCGTCCCTCTAGAGGGACTGCTAGAGTGGTGGTTTTCGTGCTTGGATGCACCGTCGTAGCCTCTCTTTGTCAGCTTTTCTCGCTCTCTTGCAGTTAAATCTTTTGTTTTCTCTTTCGGCCCGCGCTGCGCAATGGAGGTACTGGGCCCTCCATGGATCGCGGGTTTGTTTCCTGCCGCCGCCTTCTGCTCACCTTGTTTGACTTGCCCGCGCTGCTCACCAGTGGATAGGGGTCCACTGGGGATCGCGGGTTTCTCTGCTTCCTGGTTGGAGTGCTCTTCGGGCCCGCGCTGCTCTCCTTGGGTTTTGATGTTGCCCTTGGAGTTCGCGGTTTTGAGAGCCGGTTCTCTGTATACTCCAGTGCTAGTGGAGGGAGATTCATCCCTCTGATGCTCTAAGAAGAGCATTGCCTCCTCTCTCGTGAGGCTTTCCAGGAATTGTCTGGAGTACGTGCGTGGCCTGCTGCTTCTCTGCCCGCTGCTCTTCTTGGAGCCCGTTTTTTTTTGTTGTGCTTTTATTGTTATTGTTGTTGTTGGTTTTTTGTTGTTGTTGTTCGTCATTTTTTTTCTTACGACAACTTGCTTGACATGGCAAGCGTTGTTGTCTCTGCTTTAATTTGGGGAACTGGGTTGGTCCGCCGCGGCAGAGCCCCTTGACGCGGTAAGGCCATGGTTACTCCCAAGGTGGCTCGGTGTTGGGGAGGCACCGTTATAATACAGCCGGTGTTGTGGACCTCCTGGCTGCAAACTAGTCCAATAGGCACGGTGACGCATGACACCCTGGATTAGGAGGTGACAGTTCCTGGTTACCGATCGCATTCGACCACATCTGTCAGGTGAGCGCGGTTGCCCCGCTCCCATCTGACCAATTAGTATTATATGCGATCGGCGTAAGCCCCTGCACCGCTACAAGGTGACTGTCTTCGCAGGAGTACGCTCCGGTAACAGAACCATTAAGGTGCTAGCCCAACCATCTCGGGAACGATTTATATGGCCACATTAAACCTTCAGGCCATCCCTCCCTCCCAAGCCCTAGGTTCCATGGGGAGCTTGGGCTCGCTAGAGCTTCGTCTGTTAGTGAAACAGGATTCGCCACGGATAGGTGACGTTGACAATTGGGTTTGAAGAAGCTATATATTGCGCTGGAAACCTGAAAGGGTTGCGCTACACAGCTCCTTGAATCTGGTATTTTAGTCGCCTCTTATGAGAGGCATACCTACCGTGGGTATATTCTGACCCCCTAACCCGCTGAAGGAATCTAGGCAGGTCGCCTCTAGAGCATTGAAAAGCAATTCAACTAATGGGCCAATAGAACACTAATTTTCGCGCCTTTGGTATGAAGGCAACACGCTCCTTTCTTAAAAAATAAGTAATGTGGTTCAGTTTTGTACAGCCTTCAAAGATTGTTTTGGGTTTTCCTAAAGCCGTTCTACTTGCAATAACATGGTGAATCCCGTTTGAGTGCGGCAAGTAAGAAAATCTACAGTTTTTATGCCGACTACTCCGAACGGAATGCGCTAATCAGATGCATTGGACGAAATTAATGATATTTCGACACTTGCATAGAAAAACGGGCAGTGCCACACCCTCTATTACGAAAAGATGGAATTCGCTAAATCTCCGTAATTATTTGAAGAAGATTTCCTGTGTTGGTGGGAGTGATAGTGGGAGGGTAGTGGGAGTTGGGCAGGAAAGGGAGTGAGAGTAACAGTAGAAGAGTGAGATGGAGAAGGCGAAGGAGAGTGAAATTGGGAGAATGATAGAGGGAATGGGGTTAGGACAAAAAAAAAAAAAATAATAAGGAGATATGAAAGCTATAGTAGAAGAGGTTTTGAGAGGGAATGTTAAGCGGCGGAAGACTACTTTCAAAATATCGTCAAGCTAATTTCCGGAGAGTCTACATCTAATAAATAAATGTAAGGCGCGATATGCTCCGAAGAGATTTTAGGCCCAGCTTCTCTACATCTACCAGTTACAAAATAATAATATTTACTAAACTCAGCACTCAACATACTCAATCTCACTAAATATTTAGATGGCGCTTCGAAGCTTTAAAAACGCGTTGTGTTTTGCTCGACCGAGAGAATATTTTGAATGAAAATAACATCAAATTCAAAGCTATAAATGCCATGGAATTCAACATTTCTCAAAGCGAACAAGATGCTGCGCGTCCACGCATTGTACACGCATCACCTGTAACACTACAAGTAAATACCCCCATTGAGAAGAGATATGAAATACCTGGCACGCCATTATCAGCCACACCAACAGCAGATACTTCAATATTGATCATTACACCAACAACAAGTATGATAAGCCCTGCTGCCACAGTAAAACAAGATGAGCCTGAAAAAGAAAATGAAACTCCTGAAGCTACGCCAACGTTAGAAACAAATTTAAAAATGATATATAAGAAAAATATTGATGAACCTAAACAAAATCAAGCAAATGGAATGAGTCCTGTTCCTGTGGTGCATGATAAACCAACACCTGATGAAAATACGACCACTCCATTACACGAACGCACTGCTGACAATGCTTTGAAGAATGAACAAGTAATGCTACCACCGCAAAATTCCAAAAAAGTTCCACCAGCTTCAGACGTACAACCTGGTCGCTCGATTTTGTCCCGAAGGCGTGATGTTTTTATGGATTCCACGGAGAATAGCGAAAAGACTGTACAATTTTGTAGTCAAGATCCGATTGTTCATAATATAAGTGGCAATGTTATTATGGGTCAAGATACAAGCACAACAACGGATGCTACAAATACGGAGCCGCAGCCTAAAGCCTACATCAAGCAAATTCGTACAAAGTCTAATATTATCGTGCGCCATATACATTTACCATCTAAGCGTAAACCAACTTGAGTTGGTTTTAGATTATATGAAAATGAAATAAGTAAACCGTTAAAATGTATACTAAAATAGTTCCCGTTCTAGCTTGACCATTAAGAAATACTCTTAAAAAAATTGATGATGCGCTATAAATGTGGCGTATCATAAAGAACTTATTCATATATAAACTGTAATAAGATAAATGCAAAAAAGCCATTTACATAATAAATGTTGTATTTTCATATATAAATTTACTTAGTTGTTACTCTTAGGTTAGGTTGAACTGACCGGTCCATGAGGACCTCACATAGACTGAATAAGTCCGTAGTGTTACCAGAAGTTTGTTTTAACGACCAAACTGAAAAACCCTATTAAAAACCAAGACCTATGTTATAAAATAACTCCATATCCTTTTGGCAAATACTAGACGCTTCGTAGGACTTAAGCCACTTGCTGCTTTTAGATCTGACAGCTGTATCACTCCTAATAGCTGGATTCTTAGCCTGGGAAGTGCAGGGCACGAGCACAGAACGTGCTCGATTGTTTCCTCCTCCAACCCGGACTTCTTATATCTGCTATCACTGACCGAGCCTTATTTGAAGGCATGAGATGCAAGAAGGCAGTGTCCAGTCGGAATACCCGTCACGTGTCTACATTCCTCTCTTTTTAATAATAGAAGCAACTTTGTTAATCTAAAGTTGTAAGAGCTCGCGCTTGAACCCACGCCTTTCCTGCTTGGTCGATCAGGTGCACCTCTCGCCTTCGCTTAATTTCGCCCATTCTAATTGGGACGTCTACGGAGCAAGCTTCAAGGGATGCACCCTTTTTAGCTAGTTCATCCGATTTTTCATTCCCACCTATTCCCATATGCCCTGGGACCCAATGTAGATGTATGCTTCTCCCTGTCCCGATTCTCTCCAGGGACTGCTTAAACTATAACACGCATTTAGATACTGTGCTGTGCGAGATTATTGCCTTAATTGCTGCTTGACTGCCAATATAAAAGTTCACACGATTGCAGCTTGGGCTATTTTCTTCCAGGGTTTCTACTGCTTTGGTTACGGCTACTATTTCCGCTTGGAAAACGCTACAGTAATCCGGCAACGTGTAGGATCTGTTTATTTCCGGATCAGCGCAGTATACCGCAGACCCTACTCATCCACTACTTTGGAACCATCTGTGTACACATGTATCGCCTCGTCCGCCATTTGAGCACCCTTGCGCCAACCGTCCACCTCTATTGTGGCCTTAAGATCGCCCTCGACGCGCAGATAGGGAATCAGGTAGTCTGTTCGCCTTGTGATTGATGACGCTATACTACTATGGCCGTATGGTCGGCGCTCAAGCTGCCCGAGGCACCGATCCTGGTTGCAGTTGTTAACGCTACGTTCTTTGCTACGAGATTTATAGGTGGAATGTGCAGAATGGCATACAGTGCAGCCGTCGGGGTTGTTTTCAGGGCTCCCGTAATGCTAAGTATCGATAGTCTGCATACCCCCTCTAATTTTTTGAGGGAGGTTGCTTTTTGTGTGGCTTTCCTCCAAACAAGAACTCCATAGAATATGATAGGGCTTACAATCGCTGTAAAAACCCAATGAGAAAGAGAGGGAGTTAAGCTCCACGTACATCCCAGCATACTTTTACATGCATGAAGTGCCGTTGAAGCCTTCTTCACCCTCTCCTCCACGTTGAGCTTCTATGACATCTTACTGTCTAGGATGATTCCTAGATATTTTGTGCAAGGTTTCCCCTGCAGGGTCACACCTCTTAACTTAGGCCTGATCCAATTCGGGACCTTGTACCTCTTTGTAAACAAGACATTATCCGTCTTATCCGCGTTGACTTTCGTTGTTACTCTCAATTTGGGGATTTCTTGCCGTTAGTCAACTGTCATTTACACTAAATGGGATAACGTACCGGGGCTTGACACTTCATCAAAATTATCTTATGCGGAAGAGGACTCCTTCTTCTTGTAGCAGTGTTTCGCCCCATGGAAAAAGTGCGATCACTTATAAATTGTCATCGATATCTTCTAACGGGAGTCTAGGGAAACTTGTAGTTGGAATAGAGTTTGACCGAAGACAAATGCGTTGGTTCCACATAGCATCTGCAAAGATGGTTGGAGTAATGTGGAGACACATTGCGTATATCAGAATTGTTTCTGGATAAATCAAATTTCAACCTATTATAGTATATATACCGACGTTGTGCCAGAGGGTCTCCCTTTTTTATCGACATAAGACATTGTCAACTCTTTGTGGATGAGACTGAGGGCCTTTTAATACTATTCTGCTTCGAACGAATGAATTCCTGTCTGCCGGACCTCTTCGTAGTGCTTGCGTAGATGTCTCCTTATATCCCTGTTAGGCCGGGCTGGGTCGGTCTTTTTTTATTGGACATTTGGAGTAGCGCACTACCCTCAAGTGGACCAATGAAACCAGGCTAATCCTGTTCATCTGCCCGCACCCCGTGGGACCGCCGTTAGGCATAACGTCACGGAGGGAGGCGATTTAGTCGCCACTACCTCGTATGCGCATTTCTCTGCGCTCCCTATCAGCATGCATTAATTTCGTAATTACAATAGAGGCCATCTTGCTCACAGCAGTCCAACAATCTTTTTGTTCGCACATTCGTGGAACTAAATTCCTAATGGAAGGCTCCTCTCCAAAAACTCTGTGTACAGACAGTATTTCGCCGTGAAAACGAGGGCAGTGAAACATTACATGTTCTGAGCTTTCCAATTCGGAGGGACAGTGTGGACAGAAAGATCCTCCTCTATCCCACGCTTATGTAGATATTCCTTGAAGTCGCCGTGCCCGCTCAATATCTGTGTGAGGTGGTAATTTAGTTCGCCGTGTTTTCGCTCGTACCATTCCGTTATATTCCGGACTAGCGTGAAGGTCCAGCACCCTTTTCTCAAATCTTCCCACCGTTTTTGACACCTAACTATTGTTCATGACCTTGCGCTTTTCTTAGCATCTTCAGATGGTCGGCTGATTCCAATGCCATACAGGTCGGCCATGAGAGTAAATCTACTGGGATTTTCCTGGATAAAACATGGATCGCGTTATCGGACACCGTCCGATTAGCACATGCTATTCGTAGAGCAGTAATGCGGTAGGCTGCTAATATATCTTTTTGGTGGACCATTTTAGATCCGTGCCATACTGGTGCTGCATATAATATTATAGAGCTGGTTACGTTGGATAATAGCTGACGGGTAGCTTCGGCATTATTCACGTTAGGGCTCCACTAACTCTAGAAATTTTCTCCCCCACCGCCCTGAAGTGCTCCTTAAAAGTTAGTTTTGAGTCAATCATTACTCCTAAATATTTCAAGGAAGGCTTTGAATTTATTTGATAATCTCCTGGTTAGGACCAACTCATCCACAGTCTGCTTTGAGCTCACCAGAACCACGCTTCCCAAGGCAGTCGGTTCTATGTACCGGAGGGACTCGGGATTTTTCCCGACCAAGGACTGTCATTTCAGTGTGACCCCATTTAATTTGTTGCGTTCCTCCCACAAATTGTCATTCTCCCAGCAGCTCCTTGCAGCAGGACTGCTCCATACTCTCTTACTCCGGGAAGGCATCGAATCCAATCCGGGTCCGTCTCCTGACCCCGGTCCTGAGAAATGGTTTTGCTGCATCTGCCGGAAAAGAATCTTTTTAGCACGGTCATACTCTGTTCAGTGTGTCTCGTGCAAGGGATGGTTGCATCGGACAGGTTCTGGGCTTGATCCCAAAACCCGACGTCCACGCAACTTTTATAAATCTTTTGTGGCTCCTTGCTGCTCACGCCCAAGGGCGTCCCGTAGTCTACGCCTAAGCCTGGTCTGGTCTCCGCGACGGCAACCCCCCGACGGGTTTCATCGCGCCATGTTGCCAGGTCGCAAACCCAAATCATCCGGGTACCCCAATGCTTGCCCAAGGACGCCCAGTCCCAGGGCCACAACAGCAATTGCGTCCTGGCCTTCCACAACCCAGGCGTAGTCACCCGTCACTTACCCCCAGAGTGGCGGCGTCTCCCTTATGCACTTCAGAATTCTGCAGTTAAACTGTAATAGACTAACTGGGAAGATTACGGAGATAGTCGATTTCATGAAGCGGCACAACATCCGCATTGCTGCGATTCAAGAGACTAAACTCACAGCAAGATCTGCATTGCAGACCTGCTCTGGGTATAATGTCCACAGGAAAGACCGCGAGAGCGGAAATGGAGGCGGCCTCGCGTTTATCATACACCACTCTGTGCAATATTATATATTTGATCCTGGCATCGACCGCAGGGACAATGTCTTAGAACGTCAAGGCCTATCTGTCCGGTCAGGCGATGCAAACCTAGGAATCATCAACATCTACATCCCTCCTGCCACCTGTTGCCCCAGTGGATACCGCCCTAATATCAGGGCCTTACTCACTGGCAACAATCGCATTATCTTAGGCGATTTCAATGCCCATCATGATCTATGGCCTTCAAACTTGCGGGTGGACAGTAGGGGTGTGATGTTGGCGGATCAAATAGAAGAAACGACGTTCTTCACAATAAACGGAGAGGCCCCCACATGTATTGTAGGAAGCTGTCACACCTCGCCAAATATCTCAATCGGGAGCGCACAACTCGTAAACTGCGTCAACTGGCAGCCGATGGTAACATTGGCATCCGACCACCTGCCAATACTTATTTCGCTCGAGCGTACCGCCGACTTCATCGTCACCGAAAAACGCACTTTCATAAACTTCAAAAAAGGAAAGTGGAAAGAATATAAATCTTTTACAGACAACCGCTTTGCTGCCCTCCCTATCCCGACTGATGCCCGCCAAGGGGAGCGTGCCTTCCGTAAGGTCATTGAATCCGCCTCGGCACGTTTCATTCCCGCCGGGAGAATTTCCGAAATCCGGCCCCACTTCCCGGCGGAGGCCGCAAACTTAGCGAGAGAGCGTGACCTTATAAGACAGCTTGATCCAGGCGACCCCCAAATAAGGGATATAAACCAACGCATCAGATTGCTTGTGGACGAACACAAGCGGGCGAAATGGGGGGAGCACCTAAGAGGTTGTAACCTCTCTACCGGTGTGGGTAAACTTTGGTCCACCGTAAAGTCCCTATCGAATCCGACTAAGCACAAAGACAAAGTTTCCATCGCCTTTGGCGACAAAGTGCTGTCGGATGCGAAAAAATGCGCGGTCGACAAAGATAGACGGAGAGCCAATAGACACGCACATAAACACAAATTCAGCGCGTCACCAATCACCATCACCACTAAAGAGGTTGATGACGCCATTGGTCGCGATAAACCGTCCAAAGCAGTGGTCCCAGACGGCATAGCCATGCCGATGCTTAAAAGCCTAGGGAAAGAGGGTTTCAAATATTTAGCGCATGTCATCGACCTGTCTCTTTCCACCTTTGTCATACCCGAGGAATGGAAAATGGCCAAGGTGGTCCCGCTACTAAAGCCTGGGAAACCAGCTAACATAGGTGAGTCATATCGCCCGATATCTCTCCTATCGCCAGTGGCAAAGACGCTTGAAGCCATTTTGCTTCCTTATTTCCAAGCAAATTTGCAGCTAGCCCCTCATCAGCATGGCTTCAGAAAACTCCATAGCACTACCACCGCGCTAAATGCCATTAGCACCCAGATAAATTGCGGTTCAAATCAATACCCCCACCATGGAACAGTACTCGTAGCGCTAGACCTATCAAAAGCTTTTGATACGGTCAACCATGGCTCGTTACTGCAAGACCTGGAAGGGTCTACACTTCCCCCATGTCTTAAAACGTGGATCGCAAATTATCTGGGTGGTCGGCAGGCATAAGTGCAATTTAGAAACGAAACATCAAAACCAAGGAGAATTAAACAAGGGGTGCCACAGGGTGGTGTCCTATCCCCACTTTTGTTTAATTTCTACATATCTAAGCTATCTTCACCACCGGAAGGAGTCACAATCGTTTCCTACGCCGATGACTGCACAATAATGGCCACAGGCCCAGGCCCAAAGATCGATGCGCTATGCAATAAAATAAACGGCTACCTCCCTGATCTCTCCAGTTGTTTCGCCTCGCGAAACCTGGCATTATCACCGACTAAATCTTCTGCGACCTTATTTACAACATGGACGTCCCAAATGTCGACCATTTTGAACATCCACGTCGATGGCACTACGCTACCGACTGTCCTACACCCCAAAATCTTGGGTGTGACGTTTGATCAGGATCTACATTTTGGTGAGCACGCAGCCGCAATTGTTCCGAGAATTCAGAGCCGTAACAAAATCCTCAAATCCCTCGCTGGCAGTACCTGGGGAAAAGATAAAGAAACGCTCATGACCACATACAAAGCAATTAGCCAGCCGATTACGTGCTACGCGTCACCCATATGGTCGCCAAGCCTAAAACTTACCCACTGGAAAAAACTACAGGCCTGCCAAAATACTGCTCCCAGAATCGCCACGGGCTGTCTTCTTATGTCCCCAGAACACCGTCTGCATAATGAGGCGTGAATACTCCCCATCAGGAAGAGAAATGAGATGCTGACCAAACAGTTCCTCTTGAATACCCAGAAACCTGGGTATCCCAACAGACATCTGATTGATGAACCAGCACCGCCTAGGGGCTTAAGGAGTTATCTCCGTAAGCATTTTTAGGAAACACGGCACCTGAGAACCCAGCCGTATGAAGCGAAAAAACACAAGCAGGTCCTTGGTGAACTCCATAAACAGGCGTCGGACCTTTATGCCGGGAATTGCCCGGTGAATCCAGTACTTAAAGAAAAGTATCCAAAACTCGCGGAAGAGGAACGCATACTCCCCAGGGAAACGCGTGTCACTCTTCCTCAACTTCGTTCTGGATACTGTAACAGGTTAAACTCTTACCTATCCAGAATCAACCCCGACATACAAAATGTATGCCCCGCTTGCAATGTGTCCCCACATGACACCAACCATCTCTTTAATTGTAATGTGGAACCAACGCCTCTAACACCCCTTTCCTTATGGTCCACCCCTGTTGATACGGCAAGTTTCCTTGGCCTCCCGTTAGAGGATATTGATGACAATTTGTGATCGGTCGCGGCTATTAGGTGGGGCGAGCATTGCTACAACAACAACAGCTCACCAGAACCACTTCCGTCTTCTTGCTAGCCATATCCAGCCCCATGTTGGTCAGCCATTCCTTTATTCTTCCCACGGCGTCATTACATAATGCTTGGAGCAGATTAAGTTTCTTGGCCACTGCTACTACGATAATATCATATGCATAGCCGACAATTTCCGTGTCTCCGGGAAGGTCGATCTGTAGCACACTGTCATACATCGCATTCCAAAGAGTTGGACCTAGAACAGATCCCTGAGGGACGCCGCCCGTTTTTGTTGTGCTTTCTTGGTCCCTCATCCGTATCAAAAAGGAGTACTCTGTCGCTTAGATAGGTACGAATTATTCGGAGCAGGTAAGCAGGTGTGCCAAAGTTTCGTAGCGCTGTCATTATCTGCATCCAGTTCGTGGTGTTAAAAGCATTTCTAATATCCAAAGTTATCAGTGCACCTTTTACTTTGGCCTCCGGTTATGGCTCCGCGGGCAATATTGACAACTGTTTGTATTGCATCTATCGTGGATCTCGATTTTCGTAATCCAAACTGACTATTTGACATGCCACCTGGGCTTTCCAGGGTCTGCTGCAGACGCTCACTAATAATACGTTCGAGAATCTTTCCTATTGAATCCAACATACAAAGTGGCCTGTGTGCAGATGGCTGGTCGGGCATCTTACCAGGTTTCAGCAAAATAACCAGCCTTTGACGTTACCATGAGTGGGGGAAGACGCCTTCTTGGAAACAGGCGTTGAAGAGATCCGTATATACCGATGTTACAAACCTTATCGCTGATTTAAGAGCTATATTTGGCACTCCATCCGGTCCTGGAGACTTACTGTCCGCAACTCTTTGTGTTGCATCTAGCACCTCCTGCTCTGTTATTTCTGGGATTTCCATTCCTTCGAGAACCTCACTTTGATAGGTCCGGTATTCTTGTGTCGCCAAAGAGTTTCTACGATTCTTCTCATTAGTATCGGGCATGTAGGCTGCTCTGATTTCCGGCCTTCAATTTTCGCCATCACCGTTCTGTAAGCCAATCCCCAAGGATCAAGGTCAGCACTATCCCTCAGTTCCTTAAAGCATGCTCTCTTGCTCTTTTTTATAGTATTTTTAAGCGTCATTCTTTGGGCTATGTAGGTATTGTGTAGCTCATCATATCGTGGCGACGCGCGTGCCCTCTGTGCCCTTCGCCGTGCCTGGAATTTTCTACGCTCCTCCACTATTTCCTCGTTCCACCAATATACGGGAGTCCGGTTTACTTTTGCGCGACTTCTGGACATGGTAGCATCACACGCCATACCTAATGACTTAGATATTTGAACCGAAAGATCTTCCGCATGTGTCCTTCGTATTACGGAATCGTTCCATACAACATCAAATACTTCTGGTTCAAAAAGGTGTTGTTTCAATCTTCTTCTTTGCAGTTCGTTGAATGCGTTCCTTGGTGCAGTTTCCACTAGCTCTAGGCTAATAGCTTTGTGGTCGCTGGGCGTGTAGACGTTACAGATGTACCATTTTGCTCGTCTCGCTATTTCGCTACTAGCAAATGTGAGATCTATAATGGAGCGTCTATTGCCAGTGTCGAATGTATATTTCCCTGCCTTTTTTTAAAGTTCTAGCCTCAGGGGTGTAAGGCTTTCGAGAAGAGCTCTACCTCTATCGGTAGTTCTACTACTACCCCATACAGTTGACCATGCATTGAAGTCTCCACATATTATAAGCGGGTGTTTTCCCTGTGCCTCTATGGTCATCCAAAGAGTCATGTTGTCAAACTCTGTGCTAGTCATGCTCGGAGGTGGATAGCATCTAAAAATGTATATTCCTTTGATTTTTGCACACGTGAATAGTGCCACTGTCGGTGCCATCTTTTCCTGCGGAAGCAGTCTTCCTGATATCCAAATTGAGGCTTTCGCAGCCGAGCCGTGAGCCAGCCTTGCTCCTGCTTATTTTTGTATGGCTCAGAGAGTGCCTCCTTCAAACATTATTTGGGTCGCTTCAGAGTGGTTTAAATTGAGTTACAACAATCTCATAGGGCAATCCGGTTGCTTCCTTCGCATTTGGGGGCATCTAAAACTGCCTGCCGAATGTTGTCCCCCACATAACGCACATTTCGGTACGTTGGAGCAGTTCGCGGCCCTATGTCCCTCCTGACGGCATTTCCTGCAAAGTTTTGATCTATCTATAGTCTCTTTGCACTTCTGGGGCTATATGTCCATAGGCCCAGCACTTATAACAGTATCTCTCCTGTTTCACCTCTCTAATTCGACAAGATACACATCCTACTCTTATTCTTTGTGCCTTTAGAACAACTTTAGCATCATCCGCTGTAAGGCTTACAAGTGCTGATTTTGTACCGCTGTTGAATCAAGCAGTTATATCCTACATTGCTGATGGATCGCATCACAAATCTCATCCGGCGTAGTTATCTCATCGAGGTCTCTGAGATGTAGCGTGATCATTTAAGACTTTGCTGTGACCTTCGCTGACTCCTTTAGCACTGCGTCAATCTCTGCTTGCTACGTGCTTGTTTTTCCCTTTTGGGCTCTTTTAAGCTGCAGCAGCAAATCTCCATTTGCCGTTCTTCTAATAGTTTTGTCATCACCCCCTAGGGCTTTTAGTTCATCGCAACTCCTCACTTTTCGCAGTATGTCAGCATACGTAGCATCTCCAGCCTTCGAAATTATGATTCCATCCGGCCTAGCTTTAATCATTTTCTTCCTAATCGACTTTTTGGGTTTGGCTAACTGCCACTCTCCCGACTTTTGAGCTGTGGCGTCTTCTGTCCTTTCGACCTTTTTCTGGTTCAGTGACGCTTGGAATTTTACCCGCTTGTGACTCTCCTCATGTCATGTAATGTCCTTGGCTGAGATCGTGGAATTAGCTACTTGATTTTCCCTTGTCGAATTCTTCCTCGGTCTTTTTCCTGGGGGTGACGAGCTTCCATCCTTAGCCGTATCATTAGAAATTATTTTCTGCTTTAGTTCCTTTACCTCCAGCGCGGACTCTATGTACAATGCCTAGATTATGGAGGCTAAGCACTTAATTTCAGCGTGTATATTATTACGCCCTTTAAAAAACTCAAACAGATCATCAATTGATCTCCCTAGCTTGGTCATCTTGTTTTTGATCCCTCCTAAGGCCTGAGAATTTTGAAGATCTTGTGCAGTCTTCTTAATGATGTCACTTAATGAAGGAGTGCCGGTTTTAGTCTTCTCCTGTCTTGCCCTTGGAGTAAAAGCCGGAAAAGCTTCTTGCCTGCCGTTGGCTTCCACTCCTTTTGGTTTTGTCCTCTTGTGTGACGAAACATTTTGACCTACTGCCGATAGACCAGGTCCTTCTGAGGAACGAGGTAGCTTTCGTACCCATAAATGGGTTGAACGTACCTTCCCTATCTTGATTTTTATACCTTTCATGAAAATGAAATGGTATATTAATTTCGTCACGAAACCGAAAATTGTAAGTCCTTAAAGGAAAATAGATAGACCCACCATTAAGTATACCAAAATAATCAGGTTGAAGAGCTGGGTTGATTTAGCCATGTCCGTCTGTCCGTCTGTCCGTCTGTCCGTCTGTCCGTCTGTCCGTCTGTCTGTTTGTATGCAAACTAGTCCCTCAATTTTTGAGATATCTTGATAAAATTTGGTGAGCAGGTGTATTTGGGTGTCCGATTAGACATTTGTCGGAACCGACCGGATCGGACCACTATAGCATATATCCTCCATACAACCGATTTTTCAGAAAAAGAGGATTTTTGTAATATCTTACCCAATTTAACAGATTGAAGCTTCAAACTTCACCATATACTTTCGTATATTGCACATATTGTTGCCTGAAAAAATGTATGAGATCGGTCGTATATATAGTATATATCCCCCACAACCGATTGTTCAGATAAGGAACTTTTCGTAATTACTGCCCTATTTTAAGAGCTAGAGGCTTCAAATTTCAGCGAATGCTTACGTATATAGCATATATTGTTGTCTGAAAAAATCATAAAGATCGGTGGTATATATAGTATATATATGGTGGTATATATAGTATATATATATAGTATATATATATATATTTTCGCAAATTTTAGCCCCATTTTAACAGCTAGAAGCTTCACATTTCACCGAATATTTACTTATATAGCATATATTGTTGTCTGAAAAAATCATAGAGATCGGTTGTATATATAGTATATATCTCATACAGCCGATTGTTCAGATAAGAAACTTTTCGCAATTTCTACCCCATTTTAACAGCTATAAGCTTCAAATTTCACTGATTGCTTACGTATATAGCATTTATTGTTTTCTGAAAAAATCATAGAGATCGGTTGTATATATAGTATATATCTCATACAACCGATTGTTCAGATAAGAAACTTTTCGCAATTTCTACCCCATTTTAACAGCTAGAAGCTTCAAATTTCACCAACTGCTTACTTGTATAGCATATATTGATGTCTGAAAAAATCATTGAGATCGGTGGTATAAATAGTATATATCTCATACAACCGATTGTTCAGATAAGAAACTTTGCGCAATTTCTGCCCCGTTTTAACAGTTAGAAGCTTCAAATTTCACAAAATGGTTTCGTATATAGCATATATTGTTGTCTGAAAAAATCATAGAGATCGGTGGTATATATATTATATACTTCATATAAACTGTCATATTGACCCCTTTTTTACGGCTAGAAGCTTCAAGATTCATCAAATTTCATCAAATAGTTACGTTTACGTCATATATTTTTGAAATACGTGATTCGTAGCCATAGTTTTTACATGCAGACCACAAAAAACGTGAAGCTTTGCATCCTCACACAGATTACCTACCTATTTTTTATTTTATATTTATCTTAAAAATCGTTTAGATATGTTCAAATTTCACCAAATGCTTACGTGTATAGCATATATTGTTGTCTGAGAAAATCATAGATACCGGTGGTATATATAGTATATATCCCATACAACCGATTGTTCAGATAAGAAACTTTGCGCAATTTCTTCCCCATTTTAACAGTTATAAGCTTCAAATTTCATTGATTGCTTACTTATATAGTATGTATTGTTGTGTCAAAAAATCATAGAGATCGGTGATATATATAATATATATATGATGGTATATATAGTATATATATATAGTATATATATATAGTATATATATATTTTTTTTACGATTTCGGCCCCATTTTAACAGCTAGAAGCTTCAAATTTCACCAACTGCTTACGTGTATAGCATATATTGATGTCTGAAAAAATCATTGAGATCGGTGGTACACATAGTATATATCTCATACAACCGATTGTTCAGATAAGAAACTTTGCGCAATTTCTGCCCCGTTTTAACAGTTAGAAGCTTCAAATTTCACAAAATGCTTACGTATATAGCATATATTGTTGTCTGAAAAAATCATAGAGATCGGTCGTATATATATTATATACTTCATATAAACTGTCATTTTGACCCCTTTTTTACGGCTAGAATCTTCAAAATTCATCAAATTTCATCAAATAGTTACGTTTTCGTCATATATTTTTGAAATACGTGATTCGTAGCCATAGTTTTTACATGCAGACCACAAAAAACGTGAAGCTTTGCATCCTCACACAGATTACCTACCTGTTTTTTATTTTATATTTACCTTAAAAATCGTTAAGGTATGTAGATCTGTTCACTATATACTTCTTATCTTATACATCCGATTATTCGGAGATTACGAACGGGATAAGATTATTGTTCAGCCCCATTCATGAAAGGTATGAAGTCTTCGGCACAGCCGAAGACAGTCCCGTTCTTACTTGTTATTTTTATTTTGGTAACTCATTTATGTGATTTGGTCCACACTTGGGGCCGCTATCTTAGTCCGGATGTACAGTCACCTTCAATGATCCCGTGGTTATCTATGCGATGGCAGGGAGGCCACGAGAAGGTTGACGCAGTTCCGTATGAGAACCTCGTTCAGAGCCAGATCAGCGTTAACTGGGAGAATCTCAATCGAACCTGCACCACCAACTTAATGGTGACGGACTTCGAACGTACCCCAAGGACTGCCAAGGTTTTAACGGGACGGAGACGAATGTCACATTAGCCGGAAAGCCGTTTTGAAGGGGTGTCAAGCCGTGTACTAAAATTTCCGAATGTCACACTCGCCAGCCCTTAGCAAACATATCCAAATCGTTAAATATGCTATCAAATATAAGGAGAAATCCGCCAAACTTTGGTTTTTTGGAGAAAATATTTTTTTTTTTTGAAACATGGTAACACGCAAATATATTTTTGTTAGGAAAATTGAGGGGTAAATTGGAGCTATAGTGCATCGCCGTACTCCGTTACAAGATAGATATAGACTTCTATATATCAAAATGCTCTGGGCGAAAAAAGAAATTTATGTCCGTCCGTCCATCCTGAGTAAATTTTGAGGTATCCTGATGAAATTTGGTATATAGGTTCGTGGGTACTCATCTCAGATCTCTATTTAAAATGAACAAAATCGGACTATAACCACGCCCACTTTTTCGATATCGAAAATTTCGAAAAATCCAAAAAATGCGATAATTCATTACCAAGGGTAATAGCGATGAAGCTTGGTAGGTGGGTTGACCTTATGACGTAGAATAGAAAATTAGTAAAGTATTGGACAGTGGGCGTGGCACCGCACACTTTTGAAAGAAGGTAATTTTAAAGTTTTGCAAGCCGTAAATTGGCAGTCGTAAAAGATAACAGAATGAAATTTGGCAAGAGCGTTACTACTATTACTGTATATGTGCTAAATAAAAATTAGCAAAATCCGATAAAGAACACGCCCACTTAAAAAAAAAATTTTAACAAAAAACTGATTATCTTTACAGTATATAAGTAATTTATGTCTACATTCAACTCCAGTAATTATATGGTGCAACAAAATACAAAAATAAAAGAAAATTTCAAAATGTGCGTGGCTCCGCCTATTTTCATTTAATTTGTCTAGAATACGTGTAATGCCTTAAGTCGAACAAAAATTAACCAATACTTGTGAAATTTGATAGGAGCATAGATTCTATGACGATAATTGTTTCCTGTGAAAATGGGCGAAATCGGTTGCAGCCACGCCCAGTTTTTATACACAGTCGACCGTCTGTCTTTCCGCTCGGCCGTTAACACGATAACTTGAGGAAAAATCGATATATCTTTACTAAACTTAGTTCACGTACTTATCTGAACTCACTTTATTTTGGCATAAAAAATGGCCGAAATCCGACTATGACCGCGATCCCACCAACGATCCTGTACAAAATCTGGAAATTCATATAGTAAAATAAATTTATATCAAGCACCAAAATCAAAAGAAAGAAATTAAAGGAAAACAAACAAATATTAATAACGCAGAAAGTTTACGTCTTACCAAAAATCCAGTTATAAAAATGCCTTTAACAATTAGCCAAACCACTATAATTTTTAATCATTCAACGCATTGTTTATATTGAATTAACAAGAAGAATATTTCAAAAACGCAATTCGAATGAAGAGTTAACGTTAACTACAATCACTAAAACAAACAACAACATATTTCATTCAATATCAAAGAGCAATTTTACATACATATACAATTTAAGATTGACATCAGTGATTAAAGTATAAAACGGTGCAATTTTTAAAATAAAACCAATGAAAGATTAACAATTTCACTACTAGTCAACCATTTTCTTTTTATGAATTTATCATCTACAAAAAATATTTTTTTTTATGGATTCTATAAACCTTTAGATAAAAATTTTATTTAAAAATATTACAATTCACAAAATCGTGAAATTATAAAATAATAAAATAGTTTACTTAGTTTAATTAGATTGTTCTAATTTATAATTACATTAAATATATTTTAATTATATATACTTTTCCCCCAGTTTAAAAGGTTCAAAAATATATATCATTAACTGTAAGTAAATGTACAGCAACAGACATATAAACTCAAATTCATATTTTACCAATCTCATTTTCAATTAAAAATAACAAACAACTTAAAACTTTTTAAATCAAACTAATTACTATAATCAATTTTAAAAAATCTCAGAAGATTTCTTAAAATAATTTTTATTGACATATGTATGTATATCAATTCTTTCATATTGAAATTAAAATCATATAAAAAACTCAATTTATGCTCACTAACATAATATAAATCAATGACAATTTCACCCTCAATCAATTAAAGGAATCAACTTTTCATTCATCAACAACTTGGACATACATTATGCAGAGTACAATTATATATTGAACATATATTCTGCATAACACAAGTTTTAATTTTTGAGTAATTGTGCACACAAAGTTGCAATATACTATTATTCAACCTCATCCCAGGTTCTTCAATCACATCACGATAAATAACAATATTTCTCAAACAACATAGAAATAATACAACCAAATATTAATATACATAAAATATTCTAAAAGTCAGTTATCAAGTACATCAATTCATCAAAAGATTGGGTACTTACATCAATACTAACATAAACCTTTAACGCAATTAAGACACAATTCAAATGTTTTTCAAACTACAACACAAAATTCTTACAGTAATTAATATACAATGTAAATTAATATTTAAAAAATAAATTTTTCGTTTCACTGGAGGGGGAGTAAATATAGGGTTATCTACTTTAGTTATATATACTTTGTTTTTATAAATTATTTTGAAATCATTTTATTTTGTATAACATTTCAAAATGAAAATATTGGAAGTTATAAGAAAAACATCTTTTTAAAAAAATGAAGTTTCATATTTTCTAAATTCAAAATTAAAAATAAATAGTTTTAATTTAAACTATAGGTACACAATATTTTTGGTTTTTTCGTTCGGTGCAAAGATAAACAAATTTTTTAGCGTTCCAACTCTGGAGCAAGCAACATATAGCTGGCCATGGGAAAAGCATGGACTCTCTAAATTTAATCCTGCAACAGTCGGCGATTATCCTTGTGCTTTGTTGATTGTAATTGCAAAAGCAAGGCAAATCTGTAGGAATCATTGGGATCCGTGGTATGAGCACATTTTCAGTTTTGCTTTTACGGCTGATGACTGTTGCTTTGATTACATTCGGCATTAATTTCTTAACGCAACATCTGGTTCCATTGCACAATTTTGGTGGGTCTAAATTCCGAAGAAGCATGATTGGTGAGCCAATTTTCAAAGTTAATATATACGCAGGCATTCCAGGTGGTTGTAAAGAGTTTAGAAATTCAATTGGATAATTCACTTCACCAGAAATTTGGTTTTGAATGCGATCATTGATTTTGTATACATGATCATTTTTGGGAGCTAAGATTGCTTGTTCGCATAGCCAAAAAAAAATTTTAAATTTTAAGTTCTTAATTCTGAAATATGAAAAACCTCCGTCTTGATCGAAGGAACCTATAACCAAAATTTGGTGATGATCGAAGTATAGCAAACACGTTTTCATAGGGAACACACACACAGAATTTGACTTTTATAGAAGATGTAGATAGACTGAATCAAACATTTTTTTTAACGGCGGCAAATTACTAAATGTCCAAAAGGAATAACAGCCAAACTCAACAATGCAGTCAAACTTTAGGTGTTAAACGGCAGTGTACGGCAGCCATAGTTCTGAAAAATCCTATTTGTATCGAAGGTGCTACGACCCTTTTTTCAAAATGTCACATTTTACTGGAGGTGTTGGGACTTAACGTCATATAGCTCCTTACCAATTTTCATTATCCTACCATTACTACATCCAGAGATATGCAGTATGATATATTCCATTTGTATGGGAGGTGCCAGGCCCCATTTTTTCTAATTCAACATTTTCTACATACAGAGATATGTAGTATGATATATTCCATTTGTATGGCAGGTGCCGCCCCCCTTTTAGATTTCGGTTATATTTTAAATATCTTGATATAATGAATAATAACCACTTTTTCCATATATATAGGTAGCTGTACGTTGCAGTTTTGTACTAAAAACCGGAAGGAAAAAAGGTAATATGGCGATCAAAGCTCAGCTAGACGTTATTTTGAGTTTTATAAAACCGTTCCACAGCATTGATTTTCTTCCCGAATAATTGTGGAAAAAATAAGGTTTCTTTAGAAAACTTCTATAAAAATCTACCACATATTTTTAAGTTTGCTTGGTAGAAGTGGTAGAACTTATATTTCAGGAAAAATTGTGGTAGATCTACCACTTTAGTGGTAGAAGTCCGAACACTGTTCACAGTTGAACTGCATACAAATTAACGGAACATAAAGCGGCAATTACCCACCGACGTGTGCCGTACGTACGGACGTTTGTCGTACGAAACACATTTGACCGAACCCTCAAGCCCGTAGGCATCAATGTGTGCGTCTGTGTACATGTACATAACATATTTGTGTGTGTATTGTTTACAGCAAAGCACTGTTGCCATTGACCAGTTTGCATGCATGCTTATGGAAACATCAACTTTTTATACTCAGTTGAGCAGAGCTCACAGAGTATATTAAGTTTGATTGGATAACGGTTGGTTGTACATATATAAAGGAATCGAGATAGATATAGACTTCCATATATCAAAATAATCAGGATCGAAAAAAAATTTGATTGAGCCATGTCCGTCCGTCCGTCCGTCCGTCCGTTAACACGATAACTTGAGTAAATTTTGAGGTATCTTGATGAAATTTGGTATCTAGGTTCCTGAGCACTCATCTCAGATCGCTATTTAAAATGAACGATATCGGACTATAACCACGCCCACTTTTTCGATATCGAAAATTTCGAAAAACCGAAAAAGTGCGATAATTCATTACAAAAGACCGATAAAGCGACGAAACTTGGTACATGAGTTGAACTTATGACACAAAATAGAAAATTAGTAAAATTTTGGACAATGGGCGTGGCACCGCCCACTTTTAAAAGAAGGTAATTTCAAACTTTTGCAAGCTGTAATTTGGCAGTCGTTGAAGATATCATGATGAAATTTGGCAGAAACGTTACTCTTATTACTATATGTACGCTTAATAAAAATTATCAAAATCGGAGAAGGACCACGCCCACTTTTAAAAAAAAATTTTTTTAAAAGTAAAATTTTAACAAAAAATTTAATATCTTTACAGTATATAAGTAAATTATGTCAAGATTCAACTCCAGTAATGATATGGTGCAACAAAATACAAAAATAAAAGAAGATTTAAAAATGGGCGTGGCTCCGCCCTTTTTCATTTAATTTGTCTAGGATACTTTTAACGCCATAAGTCGAACAAAAATTAACCAATCCTTTTGAAATTTGGTAGGGGCATAGATTTTATGGCGTTGACTGTTTTCTGTGAAAATGGGCGAAATCGGTTGATGCCACGCCCAGTTTTTATACACAGTCGTCCGTCTGTCCTTCCGCATGGCCGTTAACACGATAACTTGAGCAAAAATCGATATATCTTTACTAAACTCAGTTCACGTACTTATCTGAACTCACTTTATCTTGGTATGAAAAATGAACGAAATCCGACTATGACCACGCCCACTTTTTCGATATCGAAAATTACGAAAAATGAAAAAAATGCCATAATTCTATACCAAATACGAAAAAAGGGATGAAATATGGTAAGGTAATTGGATTGTTTTATTGACGCGAAATATAACTTTAGAAAAAACTTTATAAAATGATTGTGACACCTACCATATTAAGTAGAAGAAAATGAAAAACCCTTAAAAACTTGGCAGGTATTACATATATAAATAAATTAGCGGTATCCAACAGATGATGTTCTGGGTCACCCTGGTCCACATTTTGGTCGATATCTGCAAAACGCCTTCACATATACATCTACCACCACTCCCTTTTAAAACTCTCATTAATACCTTTAATTTGATACCCATATCGTACAAACTCATTCTAGAGTCACCCCTGTTCCACCTTTATGGCGATATTTCGAAAAGGCGAACACCTATAGAACGAAGGCCCACTCCCTTTTAAAAATACTCATTAACACCTTTCATTTGATACCCATATCGTACAAACAAAGTCTAGAGTCACCCCTGGTCCAGAAAGGCCCACTCCCTCTTAAAATACTCATTAACTCCTTTCGTTTGATACCCATATTGCACAAACGAATTCTAGGGTCACCCCTGGTCCACCTTTATGGCGATATCTCGAAACGGCGTTTACCTATGGAACTAAGGATTACTCCCTTTTAAAATACTCATTAACACCTTTCATTTGATACCCATATCGTACAAACGCATTCTAGAGTCACACCTGGTCCATCTTTATGGCGATATCTCGAAAAGGCGTCCACCTATAGAACTAAGGCCCACTCCCTCTTAAAATACTCATTAACTCCTTTCGTTTGATGCCCATATTGTGCAAACAAATTCTAGGGTCACCCCTGGTCCACCTTTATGGCGATATCTCGAAACGGCGTCCACCTATAGAACTAAGGCCCACTCCCTTTTAAAAATACTCATTAACACCTTTCATTTGATACCCATATCGCACAAACGAATTCTAGAGTCACCCCTGGCCCACCTTTATGGCGATATCTCGAAACGGCGTCCACCTATAGAACTAAGGCCCACTCCCTTTTAAAATACTCATTAACACCTTTCGTTTGATGCCCATATTGTGCAAACAAATTCTAGGGTCACCCCTGGTCCACCTTTATGGCGATATCTCGAAACGGCGTTCACCTATGGAACTAAGGATTACTCCCTTTTAAAATGCTCATTAACACCTTTCATTTGATACCCATATCGTACAAACGCATTCTAGAGTCACCCCTGGTCCATCTTTACGGCGATATCTCGAAAAGGCGTCCATCTATAGTACTTAGGTCCACGCCCTTTTAAAATACTCATTAATACCTTTCATTTGATACCCATATCGTACAAACGCATTCTAGAGTCAACCCTGATCCACCTTTATGGCTATATCCCTAAATGGCGTCCACCTATAGAATTATGCCCCACTACCTCATAAAATACTCTTTAATGCCTTTCATTTGATACACATGTCATACAAACACATTCCAGGGTTTCCCTCGGTTCATTTTCCTACATGGTTATTTTCCCTTATGTTGTCACCATAGCTCTCAACTGAGTATGTAATGTTCGGTTACACCCGAACTTAACCTTCCTTACTTGTTCCATTTTAATTTTTATACTCAGTTGAGCAGAGCTCACAGAGTATATTAACTTTGATTGGATAACGGTTGGTTGTACAGGTATAAAGGAATCGAGATAGATATAGACTTCCATATATCATAATCATCAGTATCGAAAAAAAATTCGATTGAGCCATGTCCGTCCGTCCGTCCGTCTGTCCGTTAACACGATAACTTGAGTAAATTTTGAGGTATCTTTATGAAATTTGGTATGTAGGTTCCTGGGCACTCATCTCAGATCGCTATTTAAAATGAACGATATCAGACAATAACTACGCCCACTTTTTCGATATCGAAAAATCGAAAAAGTGCGATAATTCATTACCAAATACGGATTAAGCGATGAAACTTTGTAGGTGAGTTGAACTTATGACGCAGAATAGAAAACTAGTAAAATTTTGGACAATGGGCGTGGCACCGCCCACTTTTAAAAGAAGGTAATTTAGAAGTTTTTCAAGCTTAAATTTGGCAGTCATTGAAGATATCATTATGAAATTTGGCAGGAACGTTACTCTTATTACTATATGTCTGCTTAATAAAAATTAGCAAAATCGGAGAACGACCACGCCCACTTTTTAAAAAAAAAATTTTTTAAATTCAAATTTTAAAAGAAAAGTTAATATCTTTACAGTATATAAGTAAATTATGTCAACATTCAACTCCAGTAATGATATGTTGCAACAAAATACAAAAATAAAAGAAAATTTCAAAATGGGCGTGGCTCCGCCCTTTTTCATTTAATTTGTCTAGGACTTTTAATGCCATAATTCGAACAAAAATTTACCAATCCTTGTGAAATTTGGTAGAGGCTTAGATTCTAGGAAGATAACTTTTCCGTGAAAAAGGGCGAAATCGGTTGAAGCCACGCCCAGTTTTTATACACAGTCGACCGTCTGTCCTTCCGCTCGGCCGTTAACACGATAACTTGAGCAAAAATCGATATATCTTTACTAAACTCAGTTCACGTACTTATCTGAACTCTGATGTAAAAAATGGCCGAAATCCGACTATGACCACGCCCACTTTTTCGATATCGAAAATTACGAAAAATGAAAAAGATGCCATAATTATATACCAAATACAAAAAAAGGGATGAAACATGGTAATTGTATTGGTCTATTGACGCAAAATATAACTTAAGAAAAAAACTTGGTAAAATGGGTGTGACACCTACCATATTAAGTAGAAGAAAATGAAAAAGTTTTGCAAGGCGAAATCAAAAGCTCTTGGAATCTTGGAAGGAATACTGTTCGTGGTATCACATATATAAATAAATTAGCGGTACCCGACAGATGATGTTCTGGATCACCCTGGTCCACATTTTGGTCGATATCTCGAAAACGCCTTCACATATACAACTAAGGGCCACTCCCTTAAGTTGATACCCATATCGTACAAACACATTCTAGAGTCACCCCTGGTCCACGTTTTTGGCGATATATCGAAAAGGCGTCCACATATAGAACTAAGGCCCACTCCTTTTTAAAATACTCATTAACACCTTTCATTTGATACCCATATCGTACAAAAAAATTCTAGAGTCACCCCTGACCCACCTTTATGGCGATATCTCGAAAAGGCATCCACCTATAGAAATAAGGTCCACTCCCCTTTAAAATACTCATTAACACCTTTCATTTGATACCCATATCGTACAAACAAATTTTAGAGTCACCCCTGGTCCACCTTTATGGCGATGTCTTGAAAAGGTGTCCACCTATAGAACTAAGGCTCACGCCCTTTTAAAATACTCATTAACACCTTTCATTTGATACCCATATCGTACAAACAAATTCTAGAGTCACCCCTGGTCCACCTTTATGGCGATATCTCGAAAAGACGTCCACCTATAGAACTAAGGCCCATGCCCTTTTAAAATACTCATTAACACCTTTCATTTGATACCCATATCGTACACAAAAATTCTAGAGTCACCCCTGGCCCACCTTTATGGCGATATCTCGAAAGGGCATCCACCTATAGAACTAAGGCCCACTCCTTTTTAAAATACTCACTAGCACCTTTCATTTGATACCCATATCGTACAAACAAATTCTAGAGTCACCCCTGGTCCACCTTTATGGCGATATCTCGAAAAGGCGTCCACCTATAGAACTAAGGCCCACGCCCTTTTAAAATACTCATTAACACCTTTCATTTGATACCCATATCGTGCACAAAAATTCTAGAGTCACCCCTGGCCCACCTTTATGGCGATATCTCGAAAGGGGCACATCGAATTTGAAGCCCTTCGTATTTTTAGTCCCTGATAGGCTATTATCGTGCATAATCCAAATTTCAATACTCAGTTGCCTTAAAAAGCTATAAGCAAAAAGCTGTCAATATTGAAAATGACAAAAAAAAGTATCGCTACTTTGATTGATGATAGTTTTGAGTATTGGAGGGGCTCATACTTTTAGAATCTCCGTCTCAGAAACAACATTCAGTTTAAATTCCATAGCGTTTCAGCGATGCCTCAAAATTTTTTCGAAATAATTAAAAAAAAAAAAAAAAAATCAAGGGTATCGCTTGAAAAAGAGTAAAAATCGACGTTTTTCACGTTTCGAAGTTCTGCAAAACTTACTATCAACTTTCTTGATTTTTAAAATCATCAGATTGGATAGTCAAAAGGTCAAACTTAATGTCTTTGCACTTTTTTCTGGCCTTAAGTTTTTTGCCCGTGTGCAAAACCGGAGTATATAAAAAAGTAATAAAAGTTTTTGGGATTTGCCCATAAGCTTTCTTAATAATTAAGAATTGAGCTTTTTTCCTTCCCGAATGTGTATGTATCCCTCGCCGCGTAGTTGCCTCCCTATCTTGGATAGGAATTCCCTCTGTGCAGCCTCGATGTGGGTTGTGGATGCTTAAATTACGGGCGGCATCTACTCGCTCCGTCACTGGGGGTTCACAGGGTGCATGAGGCCTTTTAAGCCAAACCCTCCTCGCCAGCCGCTCTTGGTCAGGGGCTGCTTATTTGAGTATTCGCAGCTAACCTAAATTAATAGGCCGTCCACTGTTTGCCGGCTTGGCTTGAGCTCAGCAGGGCTGGGTCGGTCTGTTGTTTGTTAAGATACCCAGGGTTCTGGAAATTTAACAGTATATGTGTTTGAAGCATTTCTTTTCGCTCCCGCCTCGTTGTGTAGATGGTGTTCTAGCGTTATAAGATAAACATCCCATGACAGTTCTGAGAGCAGTGTTTTGAGAGGCCTGCAGTTTCCTCCAGTGTGTTTCTTTTAAGCTTGGCGACTATATCGAAAAAGCGTAGCACACAAGCGGCTGGTCAATTCCTTTTGTTGTTGTAGCGATAAGGACACTCTCGGAAGGCTTTGGGGAGTGTTATGGATGTTGATGTTCAGTTGCCGGATGCAGATCCGTGGTCCCGTATTCATTTCCCATATTACTCACTTAATTGGCGCTTAACCGTTTAAACGCTTACGGCTGTCCAACAAGGCGCACCATTCGCTTCTTCGCTCTGCCAACTGGCGCCAATTGGCCACACCAAGGGAGTTTAAATCGTTTTCCACCTGGGTCTTCCAGCGCACCCATCACTCTGTGGAATAAAATCTATTTTACCCCCCATCGGCTGCATCACGGTGCTCTGAAGAGTCAAGGCATATCTATCCGCTCAGCCGATGGAAATCTTGACATCATTCACATCTACACTTTTGCTGAACTTCCAATCCTGACTGATTGCGGTCAAGGGGAACGTGCTTTCGCAGGGTCATTTAATCAGCTCCGACTCACTTTAATCCCGCTGGAAAAACTGCGCAAGGCACTTGAAGTCGTCCTGCTCCCTTATTTAACCGTAAATCTAGGGCTTGCCAGTCACCAGCTTTCGAAAATTAAATAGCACCTCCACCGTGCTAAGCGCCATCAAGACATATTGACAATTCCACCAAGAAGAACACCACCACAGAACAGTACTCGTAGTTTTAGCCTTGTCAAAAGCTTTACACGCAGTCTCATCACAGCACGTTACTGTTAGTGAAAACTTGAGAAAGTTTGCCCTTCGTCCTAGTCTCAAGGTGGCAAATTATCTGTGTGATCGGCAAGCATCGGTTCATTTTAGTAGCCAAAAAGCCTACCTAGAAGATAACCCCCAGCGGGTTAGAGGGCTTAGAATATACCCGCGGTAGGTATGCCTGTCTTAAGAGGCGACTAAAGTACCAAATTGATTCAAGGGGTTGTGTAGCGCAACCCTCTCAAGGGGTTGCCAGCGCAATATATAGCTTCTCCAACCCAATTGTCAACATCACTTACCCGTGCCGAATCCTATTTCATTAACAGCCGAGGCTCTGGCGACCCCGAACTTCTAATGGATATAGGGGGTGGGAGGGCGAGATAGCCTAGAAGATTGCATGTGGTCATACCAAATCGTTCCCTAGATGGTCGGGCTAGTACCTTTATAGTGCTTGTTACCGGAACGTACCGGATCAGCATCCCGCAGAGGACCATCAACACCTATAACACTCCCCATGGCCTTCTGGAAGTGTCCTTATCGCTACAACAACAACAACCTAGAAGGATTAAGCAAGAGGTACGTCAGGACGGTGTCCTGTCCCCACTTTCGTTCAATTTCCACATCTCCAAGTTATCGTTTTCACCAGAAGGAATTTACATTGTTTCTTATGCCGATGACTGCTCTATAAGTAATGGCAACAGGTCCTGCCTTTTCCATAGATAAGCTTTGCTTTAAAACTAATGACTATCTCCGTTGGCTTTCCAGTTTCTTCACCTCACGTAACTTGATTTTATTACCGACCCAGTATACGGCGACCTTATTTACGACGTGAACGAAACAAACGTCAACACTATTGGATGGCAAACCTGCCGACTGTCCAGTACTCCAAAATATTAGGTTTCACGTTCGATAGTGACTTACTTTTCCATCAAGATGCAACCGCAATTGCTTCTAAAACATGGGCCTCCAAAAATTTAAAGTTACACTCCTTGTAAAGGAGACAAATGAACTGCTGAACAATCACTATCTGTTCAATTTTCAGAAACCTGAGCATCCTAACAGAATCAATCCCGTTCCCTTACATAATATCATTGTAGTTCCAATGTGGAACCACTAGAGGATATCGATGGCAATTTGTGGGTGATCGCTTCTATTGGATGGGGAGAAGCACTGCTACAAGAGGAAGAAGAAGAAATATAGTCGATGACGTATGTCAATCGAGCGATCTGCCACCTTAAAAGTTTAAAAGGCTTTCAGACTACACCTTTGTCAAAGTTTACCCTATTTTGGCTCCACATTTTCACCGCTACCGCGACTAAGTCAAACTCCTATTTTATGTATCAAGATAAAAAAACTTCAGAAACAGTTTTTCCAAAATCGGTGCTCATTCCTCACTGAAAATTCATCTACCTCGCAGATGTCGTTCGTAGTCGGCATAATTGTAGTAAAAATTAAAAAGTAGCACGACTCATAGAGATTCTCGGCCCACATCTCCTTTGCGTTATATTACGCTTTATATTTATTTATGTTATCCTGTTGTCGCTGTTGTAGTTCACAACATAACCTGCCTCAATATTCCTTAATGAGTGGTAGTTTTAGTATGGGATGTTTATAGTAGCTTGATGTGGGTATCTACCCCAAAGGACGACTCCAACTTTACAAACGCACAAACGCATGGCTTCACATTTTGTTCAGTGATGCTAAATTCGCGTTTTCGGAAATCGTTTTAGGTGCCAGCTTTCTTGGTTCGTTGTTGCTTACTTTATTTTTAATGGAACTATTTTTGCGTTGTTGACGTTTCTTTTGTTCCGGCATTCCTACAACAACACCATAATGGGTTTATTAGAGAATTATTTGAAAATGGGATGTGTTGGGCTAGGGCAGTGATGGATGCGTTTTGTTGTTTTCGGATTTATGTGGAGGAAAAATAGAAATTGTCACAAGAAAAGAAAAAAACAGAAAAAGCTTAGGAAAGTTTATGCAAGCTCGTTAACAAAAAAAAAAAAATACAGAAACTGTTACGCTGCTCCAAAGACAGACAACTCCATCTATTTCACTTCTTTTTTTCGTGCATCTGTAATGACATCGTGAAAATGCAATAAATATGGCTGGCATTTGGCCAGTTGGATGGAAGCTGGTTATTATAATGAAAAGTTGGGATTACAGTGAGAAATTAGCGCCATTAAATTTGTGACATATCGTCGCTGCGCTAATGAAAACAGATAGGTATGTGTTTTTTTTCCAAATATTTTCCTGCTCCGGGAGGGTATCGAACCCAATCCGAGACGTGTACCTGACCCGGGTCCAGAGAAATGGTTTTGCTGAGTTTACTGGAAAATAATCTTTTTAGGACGGTTTTGTCAGTGTGTCACCTGCAAGGGATGGTTGCATCGGACAGGAAGTTCGGGGCTATAACCCGAAACCCGAAGTCCTCGTAACTTTTATAAATCTTCTGTGGCTCCTTGCCAACTACACCGGGTACTCAAATGCTTACCCAGGGCGTCCAGTCCCAGGGCCACAACAGCAATTGCGTCCTGGCCTCTCTAAACTCAAACATAGTCACCTATTACTTACCCCCAGAGTGACGACGTCTCCCCCGTTGCACTTCAGAATTCTGCAGTAAAACGGTAATGAGTTAAGTGGGAATATCACGGAGATAGTTGATTTCATGAAGCGGCATAACATCCGCATTGCAGTGATCCATGAGACCAAATAAACAGCAAGATCTGCACCTGCTCTGGACAAAACGTCCGAGAGCGGAAATGGAGGGGGTCTCGCGTTTATCACCCACCACTCAGTGCAATATAAATATTTGATCCCAACATCGGCATCGCGTAGGTTTTACACAATAAAATCTTGGGTCGGTCGGTAGATTCTACACCCTAAAATCTTGGGTGTGATGTTCGATCAGGAACTACATTTTGGAGCGCTTGCAACCGCAACTGTACCGAAAATCCAGAGCCGTAATAAAATCCTCAAATCTCTTGCCGGCAGCACTTGGGGTAAAGAAAAAGAAACGCTCATTACTACTTACAAAGCAATTGGTCGGCCGATTGCATGCTACACGTCCCTGATATGGTCGCCAAGCCTAAAGGTTACTCACTGGAAGAAAATACAGGCCTGCCAAAATATTGCCCTCAGAACCGCTACGGGCTGTCTTGTTAAGTCCCCAGAACACCACGTACACTCTGCCATTAGGGAGAGAAATGAAATGCTAAGCAAAAAGTTTCTGTTGAATACCCAGAAACCTGGGCATCCCAACAGATATTTGTTTGATTAAGCTACACCTCCCAGGAGGTTGGGGGTTCATCTCCGTAAGCATTATGAGGAAACACGGGACAAATTTCATACATTTCCCTACCGCCAAAAGTAAATTTGAATCATGTTTGAAAACACCTATGTGCTATAAAACGGCGCAAATATTTATCACGTCATAATGGGTTAAAAAACATAATTTTTTCCATCACACATCAATAACATACTTTCCATAAAATATTTCAAAAACACGATATTTACAAAATTGTTCAAACGGACACCAGAGATAAGTTTTTTTTTGATCTCCTGAAAAGTTACTGAAAAACACATAACTGCTTTTGTGAGCGCAGCGACGATATTCTTATCTTTGTAGCAATAAGGAGACTACCCGTTATTAAGATACTAGCCATACCATCACGGGAAGTATTTGGTATGGCCAAGTTGAACCTTCTAGGTCATCCAACCTTCTCCTTCCGTGAGAAGATCGGGGTCGCCATAGTCTCACTTGCTGTTGCTTGTTATTAGTAGAAGAGAGGGAAAGAGAGAAGAACACTGGCGCAATATGCCAGGCCTGGGACAATCTAAGTTACTGTTAGGAGGTTATAGCACAACTCGATACAGGGAATTGATAGGCCTCTCGAAAGTTAACCTAAGAATCCTTACAGCTATTCTTACAGGACATTGTAGACTGAACAGCCACATGCATAAACTGGGCATACTATCTAATAACACATGCCGATTTTGTGATCGATCAGCGGAAACGGCGGACCATATCATCCTGTAATGGGACGCAATCTCAAAACGCAGGGCTGAGTTTATGGGCTCACTGTGGCCAGAGCATTCCCACATTCACTCCCTCAGGCCAAGTGAATTGCTAGGGTTCATGAGGAAGGTCGGCTTGGATGAGGTACTGTGAAAGAGATGAGGGCACAATAGACCAATGGTCACAGTGCAATCCTCAATTAAATTATCTATCTATCTAATGCTACATATTCAAGTGAATGAAGGGATCAGCTAATCTGACGACTTAAGAGTCGTAATGGATACATAGTTCAAAATAATATACTCTGTGTGCAAAGTACGCTGAGTATAAAAATATAATGCCTTTCACCTCTCACCATCAATTTTTTGCTTACTTGCGTTTTTAAATCCAAATAAATGTTTGAAGAAGCGATAGAAGAAGGTTGAATGATGTTGAACATTCAAAAGGGGCAAATAAGATAATTCGCTTGAGATTCAGGACAGTACCTAAGGTTGCTTCTAGCAACTTTTCATACTTCAACATAGTTTAGTTTTAGTTCGATAATTTTAGGCCTGTATTTTTCCAATTTCTTCGCCCTTCCAAAAAATGGGTTTCTCAAGTCTATCAAAAAAGGATTTTCACTGATGACCTCTTCATTTCCTACTCATTCAGGTTTGAAAACACGAAATGGCTGGTTGGGGCTAGGTTAGGTTAGGTTTAACTGGGCGGTAAATGTAGACTTCAGATAGACTGGATGCGTTCATAGAATTTCTTCGAAACTAAACGGAAAATTTCGGTTAAGTCTCTTGCTCTTGACAAGTACCCGACTTTATATAAAACCCAGCTTAATTCTTGACTCGAGATTCGAGACCTCTGTAGACGGATCCTTGGCCTAGCGAGCGGCGGACTTGAATACAGAATGTGCTCAATAGAGGTAGCTTAATCTGGAGAAAATGCTGGAGGTGAGGACGTCGATTACTTTAAGAATTTATTTTGGATCAACACCTTTCCTTCGCCAAATGCGGCGCTTCTGCCACAAAACTATAATGGTATTTTCTTAAAGCTCTGAACAGTAGTCTCCTGGGGTTTTTTTTACCCTTTTCAAGGCACGACACCTCCAGTTCCGAAAAAACTTAGGTTAAGTTCGTTTTGGGCGGCAGATTTATCTTGGACTGGCGCTTGTTCACCTGGCTAAATCCATCTCTTTAACTTCTACTGTGGTGTTATGGATTCACGGTTCGTTTACAGCAATGGTCTCTAAAATATCCGTACACGGTTGCGGATAATGGTCGAGCCAAAATGCCGAAAATGGTAAGAGAGTGTGATACTGACTGCGCAAACAAGCCCGTATTCCAGCTTCAACAGCAACGACGAAAAGCCTTGTCCGTCGACGAAGCGGGCTTGCTCACAGCAAGGGAGCTAACGCAGCGTGAAGAAGGCCAGATTCAAGAAGTAGAGCAAAAGCCATTCAGCGGTAGTTTTAGTATCGGCAAAACGCACTTTCAGACAGATTGGCAGATATTACTTTAGGAGAAGAAAACTACACTTCCCGCTTTCAACTGCGAGGAGGTATGCAGTGGCTGCAGGGCGGTAAATAGCGCGGTCTGTTTCTCGAGGGAGTTCCTTAAGAAATGCTAATATTAGAAACACATTTGGTAGTATTTCGTGTCATATAATACTGACTTCAGAGATTCAAAGCAGGTCTTGGGCGCCATTTGGTTGCTTACGTCAGAACAGGATGGGGAGAAACTTATCCAATGCTCAGGGCTATAGAATTAATGTGTTGCGATAGACTAATGGGCAGTTTACATAGTAGAAAACCCACAGAAGAATAGCCAGCCGAATAAGCCAAACTTCGACATCCGAGGTTACCTAAAAATGTCTTCTGCATTATCGGGATCCTCGTCGAAATCGGACTTAGGTGTAAGTGTGTCCCCTATATTAAGACGATGAGGGTGATAACATGACAAATGGGCCCCTAACACCTTACGATCCTTCTCTGAGGAGGAGGATATTGACATATTTCCAATTCGGTAAGAGTAGGTGTATCCATCAAAGATTGACCACTACTTACTACCTATTATACGCTCATGGAGACGGTAAACCGGGAGGCTATTCTTATGAATCATTTTAAATCTTTCTCTAATTTTAGTACTCCTGACGTTATGTGATCCATCCATAGAGATTTTAAATTTTAAGCATGATCTTTGGCTACGTTACGACTACAGATGTTAGGACTTTGGGGTGAGCCTAAAAACGGGCACGTACATACGTGCAATTTGGTACAGACTTCCGCTATCAAGAAAAATTTCTGCATAATACCCCATTCGTGTGGGTTCAGAATTAAGCGATCATTTCAACTCAAGTCTTCCCTATTCATATCAATTGTGTAAATATCTTGACGAAAATTTCTGCGGTTGTTCGGGT